>NC_092094.1:86241418-87453799 GCF_045679555.1 Salvelinus alpinus
CACCTCCTCCAGCCCTCCCTTTATGACATAGTACTGTCTTCACCTCACGTCTCCTCTGATTGTTACAGACTAGCGGCATCTAGTCTGTAGGTTAGAGAAACAGCAGTGACTGTAGTGTTGCAGTGAGACTGTTGAATTGAAGCTTGCCGAAGCCAACCTCAGTGCTGCAGTTTTACAATATCATTCCAGCAGTACTGTTTAGGAGGTGTTTTGCCTATTTTCCTTGAGCCTTGTTGCACACAGAGGTGTGTTGTAACCTCTTAGATGTGGGAGTCAGGAATGAAGATCATATCATTACGATCATAACAGCAATGTGTTATGATCGTAACAATTGTGTAATATAGCTGAAATATGTGCTGAGGACATGTGATATACATAAGGACTGTAGTCATCAGCATATACTTTACCTGGGAGATATATACATAGGATCTCAGTATAAACTAGTGAACACCAGCACATAGCTCAAAACAGCGTTATCTTCATGATAAAGTTATGTAAAAACATGTCTGTATTTTCTTGCTCCTCTCATTTGTATTTCCTCTCTCTTCCTGTAGCATTCCTCCAGTACGTACCTCACCTGATTGGTTACATTTGATTTCCCCTTCCTGGTGATGAGTACTAGGCTCTGGCTGGTTCGGATCAGGCAGGAAGTGGATCAGACGGGAAGTAGGTCTGTGGAGGCTGTCATTGTTCTCTCTGGATACCGCGGTTGTCTTCTGGGTTATTGTTTGTGTCCAGAACTCACCAGTGCTGCTTCTGCACAGTCTCTGGCTTTTATATTCTCACAAAAGCATGAGCCTAGGGTTTTCAGAATGAGAGAGGAGGGTGAGTGCATAGGTTGATGACTGGGGTACACTGGGAAAGATAAGGGTGCCATGGCAACTGTTGTACAGTGGTGTGTGATTGAACGCGCTAGTCAGGAGATGTTTGTATTCAGCAGAACGTGTGTGTGGTTTCGTACTCCCAGGCAACTGTTTAAACAGTGTCAGTACTGTAGACTCAGTATCCATCTTTAATCAGGTCTGTATTTACATATCAACACGAGGCTCTGAGATGATTAACCAGTGACCGACCATAGAATGGTATGGCCAATATGCTTGAAACCACCTTGCTCTTTCAATGGAATTAACAATTAGAAGCCTTAATCCACATTTTGAAGTGACCAAACGGGATTCATCACAAGCGTGATGCCACCACTGGCTCTCCTAGTTGTCAGTGTGACTCTTCTGTACACCCTCTCTACACACACACACTCCATTCCAATGTACTCTGTCTAATGTTCATTTTGGTTGTTCCCATGCACTACGTGACCACCATCACGCCACCTTTTGGCCAATCCTGGACCTGCAAAGACATGCTCTTTCTCTCTCTCTGCCATCAGAGATTATGGCATACTGAATGAGAGCTATCGGGCCTGTTGCTACAGAAACCAAAGTGCACACATCAGAGCCTGTAAGATCAGCCACACCTGTCTCTCCTATGACAAACTGACAAACCCATGATACATAAAGATGCAACATTGCACTGTAGGAACAATCCATTTCACATGGGAGCAGGAGGGAATATGAACAAATTAATTTAGAACAAAAGGGATCCAGAACACCTAAATCATTCTTTAGTAAATAAAATTGTATGGCCTCCATCACCTGCATTCTACCATTCAGAAATCCTGAGCATTGCCTGTAAATAATAATTTGATATACTGTACAACAGAAATCCTTGTTATTACATTTTAGTGGCTTTAGATTAATTATTCAGCTGTTTTGTAGCTGTGGAGGACTACAGTGTGAAGCTGTTTAGAACCACATTTCACCTAGAAAGAATAATCAGACTCAAATTTTTGTTCTTTAATGTTTTGTTTTATGGAAATTGTCTAATATTGTTATTTGTGAGAATACCACAATTGTGTAGATTTTATACATTTTATTTTTAAATCTAGCACAGGATTTTTAAATTAGCGCAGGAACATGTAGATGATCTGTAGATATTCACTCTGCCATGTAGTAATGAAGTTGCAGGGCAGAAACATGTTTTTTTCCATCCAGTTTGCTTTGGGGGAAGAATTCCAAACTTCAGATTCCTCATGTTCATGTTGGTTAGTTGCTTTATTTTCCAGGACAGTGTTCCCTTTGAATAAAAAGCCTCCACATTCTCTTTTTGCTCTTTGCTGTCAGTGCCTTCCCCTGCCAGAAACTGGGCTTTTGTTGGAGAAGTGACTGATATCCTATGCAAGCCTTTTCTACAAGCTTACCAACCTGCATCAAATAGTCCTTTGTAAAACTCATATAGCTAATTATTTGTTTACATAGTGGGTTTTTTGGTACCTTTGAAATTGAACCCTCTGGAACTGTGATTAGTTATTTGTTGAGAACTTTATAATTGAACAGGTACTTTGTACTTGTTTGATCTATATAAACACTTCTGTAGATTCCTGTACTAAGTTGTATTTAGTTTCACTGGTTCTATTTTTCTACTGTTACCTCAAAAGGTGCATAACAGTGATGAACTTGGGCATCTTTGAAATAAACTGCTTCAATATAATTCTAGACTGTGTTAAGTCATTGAGTTCAACCTAGAATAACAATGAGTCAGGCATCTAAGAAGTACTTTCTGGTTCAAGAAGCAGTGCGACTTCGCAGGGTCGTGTTTCGGAGGACGTATTGCTTTCGACCTTCGTCTTTCCCGAGTCCATACAGGAGTTGCAGCGATGGGACAAGACTGTAACTACCAAGTGGATATCACGAAATTAGCGAGAAAAAGGGGTAAAAAGTATTTTACACTAGCCACATAATCACATCACGGAGTATGCTGGATGAACTATTCAAATGTTTAATTAACAGGAATGCTAGTGACAACATTAAATGGACACATACTGGATCTGTTTCAATATGAATGGCAGTGCATCCTCATCAGGTGTCACATTATGAAATTCTAATGACAACTTGGACATAATTGACCAAATAACAGTAAGTCCATGACTAAAATGACTAGATTCCATCAGCATCTCTCCAAGCCTGCTAACAGAATGCTACTTGCATGGTACTTCAGCTTCTCATAAGACATGGAACGCCATTTGAAATCCATGGAGAACCATTCGAGAACAACTTTTTTGGCAAAACTTTCAACTTCATAAACCTCAGTAACAGCATATTTTATAGCAGCACTGTTATTTAAAGCAGAAGGTGTTTGGTGGACAGAACTGTTTTGCTATGAACCCAAAGTAACATTACAACATTTCACAAGTAAACAACAGGACACCGTGGGGCAGAATGACATCAGCTGTTCATCTGTCGCCTCTTCATCAGCTCCCCAAAGAATTGGTGGATGGCTTCTGCTGTGATGACCTGAGAGGGAGAGGGGAGGAGTGGTTCAATGGAGATTAGAGATGAACGACCAAAGTAGTAGGTCTGCAGTACTTGTTTTACTTTTCAGCTACTGTTTGGGCCCAAGCAAATCAATTATATACATTCAATCATTCAGTGCTGACGTGTCAAGTAACCTGCAGTGTGGACTGCTGCTCATAGATTTTGGTTTCTTATGCTGTGTTTATGTGCTCTCAGAATTATTGGAAATATTCTGGAACTATCACCAGACATTTTGTCCTCAGTAAACAATAAACATACAGCACCTCACCTTTCCTTCATCAGCAATCTGCTGTAGGAAAGCCATCAGTTCAGTCTCCATCTCAATAAACTCAGAGATAGTAGGAACAACAATTACTTTCATCAATCTGGTTCATCAAATGGTATAAACCCTGTGTTAGGTTACATCTACAGTTAATAGCTGCCAAACAAATACATGAAAAAGATGGTCCCCATCCTTAAGTTAAACAATCTCCAGTTGCTGAATGCTGTCCAGAGTACTCAGGCCTGACATAAGCAGACTGTTGAGACTAGCAGTTCCTTGCTCTATAGTGCCTCGGTTCTCACAGGCCAGGACAGTGTCTGACTCATCCAGCAGGCCCTCTGAGCAGAAATGACAACACATATTCAATGGAAACAGCTCTCCACCTTTATCCAATCCAAAGGGCTGAGACTACAATGTGCTGAAGAGCCCGTAGTCTATTGCTACCTCATACAACCCAATGAAACGGTTAGCTACAGCAATCTGTTCCACATCAAATAGCTAAAAACAACAGTGGCTGCACTGTGCTTTGAATAAATCATGGCAAAACACACAATCTCAAGAGAGAAGCATCTTTACTGGCCCACCTTGCAACTGACGCAGGTGCACAGCTTGACTCTCCAGTGGTTAGGCCAGAACACAGCCCCTTCCCTAGCGCTCTCCAAGCCGTGGGCCTTCAGCTTCCTCAGCCTGCAGTACACAATATTGACCTGGCTCTTCACAGGAAGACCTGCGTTACCTTTCCTGCTGTTCCTCCAGACCGTAGTCGGGACGGCTCAGGGGAGCCTTCACTTGCTAGCTCCAGGGCCAGAGCAATTTACAGATGTTCTGGGGTAATTGTCACATCTGGGGATCTTATCCGCTGCTAATGACAAGTTAGTCTGGAATTCCACTGAAGTAGTTAACTTTTATTAAAACTTTTCCATCATTTGAGGTAGTCCAAAAGACAAAATAATATAGTGGGCTCACAGTTCGGGCTATATCCATATCACACACAATTGCATCCAAAACCGAAGTGAACTTACTACGTTACCCATAATGCATCCAAAACCAAAGTGAACTTACTACGTTACCCATAATGCACTTCGGTGTTTTAAAGCTATACCCCCACTTTACCAACACTACCCACACTCTGGATGGTGATTAGACCTAACACCACTCCAACACTCATACAAAGGCACAACACCCAATGGTTTTCATTTCAGTTATATGGACATTAGACATGTTACCCCTTTGGGATCTTGATTTTTTTTCTTCTTCTTCTTTTCAGTCCACAAAGTTCCCTGAACTTGTCCTGTTCAGTAATAACTTCACTTGACGGAGCAAATAGTCTATACAGTCCATATTCCCTAATTGCCAAAAAGCACATGGAGCGGTGGGTAGCAGCATACAAGGGCTGTTGGTTTAAGAGGAGGATACCTAGAGAAAAAGGCAAGTCAGTGGTTCCAGTACCTAGCAGTAGTACATTGTGTAGTTCCAGTGTGAATGCAGGACCCCAATTTATCTCTCCTGAAAAAGTAAAAAGGTTAACACTGTTCTATTTCAAGAATGTTACTTTCCGTTTACAAAAATACCTGGCTTTCTTCCCATACAAAATAAAGTAGTTCCCAAAGCATAAATGGCCCACGTCTCAATGCATAGAATATCTAACTGTCACAATTTACAGTCCCGCCTACTTCAGTGTGTTTTTTTAATATATTGAATTTTACATTTTTTAACAATAATAATGCAGCAATAAGTAAATGCCCTTTTTTACCTCCCAGAACAGTTTGTATGGAACCATTCAGTTCATCATCAACACCCAATCACCTAACCGGTTTTTTGTTCCTCTGGTCTCCCTGTGGGAGTCTGATCCAAAGCAGGGTGAGTAACAGTCCATGTTTGGCCTTGTTGCATTACTTGACTGACCCCACTTGACTGAACTCCATCTGGTGTCGCAGACCCACTCACAAAAGAAGTGGTATCAGAAGCAAGCTCTGCGTTCTTCTCACTACCATTGTCACTGTTTTGTTCGTCCATGAACAGGTTGGGTAGATCCAGATCAGAATCATGGAGGCCTGCATCCAGATCAGGTGACAAGACCTCTGCAGGTTGCCACGCTTCGGCGTGTGTGAACACCCAACTGTTGTCTAGAGTCGTGCGGGAGTTGTACGGCTCGAGTTTGTCATGATGAATAACCTTCACCTTTGTTCTCGGGCTCTTTTGAATCTGGTAAACCAAGTCGTCCAGCTGTCCCAGTATGAAGTAAGGACCCTCATAGGATGGTAGGAACTTACTAACTTTGTCCCGCACCCGCTTGTTCCTTTAATTAAGTACTATACTGTGTCACCAACGTTGTAGTGTGTCCTTGCGATATACTTGTCATACTGTTTTTTGACACGCTCCACAGACTGACCCAGCGCTTCCCTTGCAATCTGGTGAGCAAGTTCCAATCTGTCTCGTAGCTCTGCCACATACTGTGGAGGGGTCTTGGCGTGCTCATGATGAGGTGGCAAACCTGCCACAGGGCAATGGGTTCTGTTACTTCTCCTCCAAGGAGCATCATGTTTGGAGTGAACCCTGTTGAGCTGTGCTTTGTTGCTCTAAATCAAATCAAATTTTATTTTTCACATACACATGGTTAGCAAATGTTAATGCGAGTGTAGCGAAATGGTTGTGATGTTGAATGTGAGGTTATTTTACTGACACCACACTCCGAGGGCCCTCACCTCCTCCCTGTAGGCCATCTCGACGTTGTTGGTAATCAAGTGTCGTCTGCAAACTTGATGATTGAATTGGAGGCGTGCATGGCCACGCAGTCATGGGTGAACAGGGAGTACAGGAGAGGGTTGAGAATGCAACCTTGTGGGGCCCCAGTGTTGAGGATCAGCGGGGTGGAGATGTTGTTTCCTACCCTCACCACCTGGGGGCGTCCCATCAGAAAGTCCAGGAACCAGTTGCACAGGGCGGAGTCGAGACCCAGGGTCTCAAGCTGAATAACGAGTTTGGAGGGTACTATGGCATTAAATTCTGAGCTGTAGTCGATGAACAGCATTCTTACATATAGTTGAAGTCGGAAGTTTACATACACCTTAGCCAAATACATTTAAACTCAGTTTTTTCCACAATTCCTGACATTTAATCCTAGCAAAAATTCCCTGTCTTAGGTCCATTATGATCACCACTTTATTTTAAGAATGTGAAATGTTGTAGTATTTGGTAGCATTGCCTCTAAATTGTTTCACTTGGGTCAAACATTTCAGGTAGCCTTCCACAAGGCTAAAGTCATTAAGGCTAAACAGTTCTATTTTTGTTTCATCAGACCAGAGGACATTTCACCAAAAAGTACGATCTTTGTCCCCATGTACAGTTGCAAACCGTAGTCTGGCTTTTTTATGGCGGTTTTGCAGCAGTGGCTTCTTCCTTGCTGAGTAGCCTTTCATTTTATGTCGATACAGGACTCGTTTTACTGTGGATATAGATACTTTTGTACCGGTTTCCTCCAGCATCTTCACAAGGTCCTTTGCTGTTGTTCTGGGATTGATTTGCACCTTTCGCACCAAAGTACGTTCATCCCTAGGAGACAGAAGGCGTTTCCTTCCTAAGCGGTATGACGGCTGCGTGGTCCTATGGTGTTTATACTTGCTTACTATTGTTTGTACAGATGAACGTGGTACCTTCAGGCATTTGGAAATTGCTCCCAAGGATGAACCAGACTTGTGGAGGTCTACACATTCTTTTTTTGGCAAATTTCTTTTGATTTTCCCATGATGTCAAGCAAAGAGGCACTGAGTTTGAAGGTAGGCCTTGAAATACATCCACAGGTACACCTCAAATTGACTCAAATTATGTCAATTAGCCTATCAGAAGCTTCTAAAGCCATGACATAATTTTATGGAATTTTCCAAGCTGTTTAAAGGCAAAGTCAACTTAGAGTATGTAAACTTCTGACCCACTGGAATTGTGATACAGTGAATTAGAAGTAAAATAATCTGTCTGTCAACAATTTTTGGAAAAATTACTTTTTTACAGAATCATAAAACACGGGACGAGATGTTAAAAACTGTCCATTGTGCCAATAGATGGTATGCACTCACATGAGATTTGCCGTGATGTTGACAGAGTGGCATGGGAGGTTTATTTCTTAGACTGGGTTAAGATGTCAATTTTGGGACACATCCTCAGTAGTGTGCCTTCGAATCAGTGGGTGTTTCGGCCTTTAATTACTAAACACCCTCATCAAAGGTGGCCAGCTAAAGGGTGATCAAGCCTTAGCTTGTGTCCCATGCCCAATTAAGATTTCCCACAGGACTATGCAAGGCAGGGGCGTCCTCTTCCCTGAGCCAGCCCTACAGCTGACCGCATACCTCATATGTCCTCCTCAAGTTGGAGGGATCTGAATTGGGTTCTCAGGTGGGGGTGGGGGGGTCATGAAATTATAGCCCAGCAAGGGTCCTTCCGTTTGATCCAGATCCACTGGCTGCCTCTTTCAGCTGCTTGAGAAACTGCTCTGACGGTCTGCCGCAGAGCCTGTCCATGGATTCCAAGTTCTTTCAGCAACCTGATGGTGGAAGAAGCCACGAATCCTCTGCATCCCACTTCAACTGGCCAGACTTTTGCATTCCAGCCACGCTGAGTTGCGTCTGCTGCCAACTCTGTGTAACGCAGTTTCTTACGCTCGTAGGCCTCTTCAACAGAGTTTTCCCACGGGACTGTGAGCTCTATGATGTACACAGCCTTTCGTGAAGGGGACCAGAGTACCATGTCTGGCCTAAGGTTGGTAGAAGCAATCTCAGGTGGAAAAATGAGTTGCTGGCCAATATCGACAAGCATCTTCCAGTCCCGGGCCATGCCTAGGTGTCCAGTTTCTGGCTTTGTAGGAGGATGCTTGGGCCTTTTCTGTCCCTCCCGGATGAATGTTGTTGTTTTGACGGGATTGCTTGTTTTTGGAGGTAATGAATTGGTTGCACTCCTCTTGGTCTCAAGTGCTGCAGCCAGGCTCTTGAGGACCTGATTGTGCCTCCAGGTGTAGCGGCCTTGTGAGAGGCTGGTCTTGCAACCTGTCATTATATGCCTGAGAGTCGCTGGAGCTGGGCAGAGGGGGCAGGTCGGGTCCTCGCCATACCATTGATGTAGGTTTTTTGGTGATGGAAGCACATCATAAACAGCTCTTATGATGAAGCTGATGTTGCTTGCCTCCATTTGCCAAAGCTCACTCCAGTTGATCTTTCTCCTCTCCAGGCCTTCCCACCGCGTCCATTGCCCTTGTTTAGCAAGAGAGACAGCCTTTGCACTTCTTGCAGTCTCCTCCTGTCTGCGCACCTCCTCGACCACCAGCTTCCTGCGTTCAGATGTTGTTGCCTTATGGAACGTTGGTTTGCTTGCTGCCAGGCCAAAGCCTCCTCTTCCATGCTGGATATTCCCCACAATGTCTTGGTGTCTCAGGGCTGATGTTGCTTGCTGCACAGCCTTGGATGATGTCCATTTCCTTCCAGTTTGTAGGGGAGGTGCAGCCTTGCTAATGGTCTGGTCTTTGGAGTCCTTCAATGTCATCTGAAGTCTTACTTTAGAGCACTTGTACTCCTCCGTTAGACTTGTAAGTGGTAGTTCAAGGACCCCTTTGCCATAGAGGCCGATGTTACTCAGGCATCGTGGGACACCCAGCCATTTCTTCACGTATGAGGTAATGGTTCGCTCCATCTTCTCCACTGTTGTTATTGGGACCTCATAGACGGTGAGTGGCCACATTACCCGGGGGAGAAGTCCAAACTGTAGGCACCAAAGCTTGAGCTTCCCAGGCAGTAGGGTCTTGTTGATGTTCTCAAGTCCGTCGGCGATGTCCTGTCTTACTTGCTGCACTTGATCTTTATCTCGGAGGCTTTCGTTGTACCATCTACCCAGGCTCTTGACGGGTTGCTCAGACACCGTTGGTATCGGGTCATCTCCAATGCAGAACCTCACATCTTTAAGCTGTCCCTTGACTATGGAGATGCTTCGAGATTTGCTTGGCTTGATTTTCATCCGGGCCCACTTGATGTTATCCTGCAGTTTTGCAAGTAGCCGCCTGGTGCATGCTGCAGTGGTGGTCAGTGTAGTCATGTCATCCATGTATGCTCGGATAGGTGGGAGACGGAGCCCTTCCTTAGTTCTCTCACCGCCGACCACCCATCTCGATGCCCTGATGATGACTTCCATGGCCATAGTGAAGGCCAGAGGTGAAATTGTACAGCCTGCCATTATGCCCACTTCCAAGCGCTGCCATGTTGTTGTGAAGTCAGGTGTTGTAAAACACAATTGCAGGTCTTGGAAATAGGCCTTTACCAGTGTAGTGATGGGTTCTGGTACGTGGAAAAAGTTGAAGGATTCCCAGAGGAGTTCATGGGGAACTGAGCCAAAGGCATTGGCCAGGTCGAGGAAGATGACATAGAGGTCTCTCTTGTCTTTCTTAGCTGTGTGGATCTGGTGCCAAATCATACTAGTATGTTCCAGGCAACCAGAGAAACCAGGAATGCCTGCTTTCTGTACAGATGTATCAATGTAATCAACTGTAAATCCAAGATGGCGTAGCAGTCGGATGTGTCTTTGTCCTGTCTGTCCCGTGTAAATAGTATTCGTATTTTTCGTATACATTTCGTATATATTTTAATTTCACTTTCCATCTAGGAACTGAATATACATTCCTACATTCCGCCTCACCCAATGTGGTACGGACCTGCTATTTTTTTTATACTTTAGAACCGTAACCCCAATCAGAAGCTAGCCAGATAACTAGCTACTAGCTAGTAGTCAGTTAGCCACTGCTGCGGTCTTCGCCCTTAACTCGGACACAGCCAGCTTCAATACCGGGCCAATACCTGCCAGTCTGCAAGCGCGATATCAACCCAGAGCATATAGGACTGCTTTTTCTCTACCACATCACCGGATTCCTGACGCAAGCTCTGGACAATTACACCGTATTATCACAGCTAGCTAGCTGCAACCGAGTGGCTACTACTGGCTAACACCTCTGTCCCGAAGCAAGCACCAGTTAGCCTTGAGCTAGCCTCGAGCTAGGCCCATCTGCCGGCTAGCCGAAGAGGTCTACCAGCGAATTCTTGGGCTACAATACCTCTTTTGCCAATTGGACTGGACCTTTTTTTTGCCGACACAGAGCCCTGCCAATCCATCACAACTGGTCTAAATCAGCTACAAGCTAATTTAGCCATTTTTTTGCCGCTGCTAGTAGCTTTTACCTTCTGCACAGACACCAGCCCTGTTATTAGCCTGGATATTACTCACCAATTTACCAGCATCGGACTGTCTCTCGACAACAACGCCGGATTCCTGCCGTAATCCCTGAGCCACTACTTCTGATCCTCACAGCTAGCTTGCAGCTAGCGCAGTTAGCGCCACTGCCACGAAGCTAGCACCAGTTAGCAAACACAATTCTACAATTCACAACCTCTCTTTCGCCATTCGGCTTGGATTCTCTGGATTCTCTGTCGACACGACCACGTCTGAGCAGACCCCCTCCGTCTGAGCAGACCACCCCCCGGGCTACTAACTTTAAACGCCGCGTGCTAGCTTAGTGGAGGCCTCCCTGCTCCATCTACGGCTGCCCCCTGGACACTATGATCACTTGGCTACATAGCTGATGCATGCTTGACTGTCCATTAATTCACGGTACTCCATTCTGTTTATTTGTGTTTTATCTGTCGGCTCTGTGCTTTAACTCAGGATCTGTGTGTAGTTAATCCGACCCTCTCTGCCTAGTCGTCGCCATTTTTACCTGTTGTTGCTGTGTTAGACTAGCACCCTGTTATTGCTGCTGTTATCCTACCTGTTGTTTTAGCAAGCTCTCCCAATCAAGACCTGCAATCACTTTATGCCTTATTGTATGTCTCTCTCAAATATCAATATGCCTTGCATACTGTTGTTCAGGCTAGTTTTCATTATCATTGTTTTGGTTTGCAATGGACCCTGTAGTTCCACTCTCCGTACCTCTGATACCCCCTTTGTCCCACCCCCCACACATGCGGTGACCTCACCCATTGAGACCAGCATGTCCAGAGATACAACCTCTCTTATCATCACCCAGTGCCTGGGCTTGCCTCCGCTGTACCCGCGCCCCTCCATACCCCTGTCTGCACATTATGCCCAGAATCTATTCTACCACGCCCATAAATCTGCTCCTTTTATTCTTTGTCCCCAACGCTCTAGGCGACCAGTTTTGATAGCCTTTAGCCGCACCCTCATCCTACTACTCCTCTGTTCCTCGGGTGATGTGGAGGTAAACCCAGGCCCTGCATGTCCCCAGTCACCCTCATTTGTTGACTTCTGTGATCGAAAAAGCCTTGGCCTCATGCATGTCAACATCAGAAGCCTCCTCCCTAAGTTTGCCTTACTCACCGCTTTAGCACACTCTGCCAATCCTGATGTCCTTGCCGTGTCCGAATCCTGGCTTAGGAAGGCCACCAAAAATTCTGAGATTTCCATACCCAACTATAACACTTTCCGTCAAGATAGAACTGCCAAAGGGGGAGGAGTTGCAATCTACTGCAGAGATAGCCTGCAAAGTTCTGTCATACTTTCCAGGTCTATGCCCAAACAGTTCGAACTTCTAATTTTAAAAATGAATCTCTCCAGAAATAAGTCTCTCACTGTTGCCGCCTGCTACCGACCCCCCTCAGCTCCCAGCTGTGCCCTGGACACCATCTGTGAATTGATCGCTCCCCATCTAGCTTCAGAGTTTGTCCTGTTAGGTGACCTAAACTGGGATATGCTTAACACCCCGGCAGTCCTACAATCCAAGCTTGATGCCCTCAATCTCACACAAATCATCAAGGAACCCACCAGGTACAACCCTAAATCCGTAAACATGGGCACCCTAATAGACATTATCCTGACCAACCTGCCCTCCAAATACACCTCTGCTGTCTTCAATCAAGATCTCAGCGATCACTGCCTCATTGCCTGTATCCGCCACGGGTCCGCGGTCAAACGACCACCCCTCATCACTGTCAAACGCTCCCTAAAACACTTCTGCGAGCAGGCCTTTCTAATCGACCTGGCCCGGGTACCCTGGAAGGATATTGACCTCATCCCGTCAGTTGAGGATGCCTGGTCATTCTTTAAATGTTACTTCCTCACCATATTAGACAAGCATGCTCCGTTCAAAAAATGCAGAACCAAGAACAGATATAGCCCTTGGTTCACTCCAGACCTGACTGCCCTCGACCAGCACAAAAACATCCTGTGGCGAACTGCAATAGCATCGAAGAGCCCCCGCGATATGCAACTGTTCAGGGAAGTCAGGAACCAATACACGCAGTCAGTCAGGAAAGCAAAGGCCAGCTTTTTCAAGCAGAAATTCGCATCCTGTAGCTCTAACTCCAAAAAGTTCTGGGATACTGTAAAGTCCATGGAGAACAAGAGCACCTCCTCCCAGCTGCCCACTGCACTGAGGCTAGGTAACACGGTCACCACCGATAAATCCGTGATAATCGAAGACTTCAACAAGCATTTCTCAATGGCTGGCCATGCCTTCCTCCTGGCGACTCCAACCTTGGCCAACAGCCCCGCCCCCCCCGCTGCTACTCGCCCAAGCCTCCCCAGCTTCTCCTTTACCCAAATCCAGATAGCAGATGTTCTGAAAGAGCTGGAAAACCTGGACCCATACAAATCAGCTGGGCTTGACAATCTGGACCCCCTATTTCTGAAACTGTCCGCCGCCATTGTCGCACCCCCTATTACCAGCCTGTTCAACCTCTCCTTCGTATCATCTGAGATCCCCAAGGATTGGAAAGCTGCCGCGGTCATCCCCGTCTTCAAAGGGGGAGACACCCTGGACCCAAACTGTTACAGACCTATATCCATCCTGCCCTGCCTATCTAAGGTCTTCGAAAGCCAAGTCAACAAACAGATCACTGACCATCTCGAATCCCACCGTACCTTCTCCGCTGTGCAATCCGGTTTCCGAGCCGGTCACGGGTGCACCTCAGCCACGCTCAAGGTACTAAACGATATCATAACCGCCATCGATAAAAGACATTACTGTGCAGCCGTCTTCATCGACCTGGCCAAGGCTTTCGACTCTGTCAATCACCATATTCTTATCGGCAGACTCAGTAGCCTCGGTTTTTCTAATGACTGCCTTGCCTGGTTCACCAACTACTTTGCAGACAGAGTTCAGTGTGTCAAATCGGAGGGCATGTTGTCCGGTCCTCTGGCAGTCTCTATGGGGGTACCACAGGGTTCAATTCTCGGGCCGACTCTTTTCTCTGTATACATCAATGATGTTGCTCTTGCTGCGGGCGATTCCCTGATCCACCTCTACGCAGACGACACCATTCTATATACTTCCGGCCCTTCCTTGGACACTGTGCTATCTAACCTCCAAATGAGCTTCAATGCCATACAACACTCCTTCCGTGGCCTCCAACTGCTCTTAAACGCTAGTAAAACCAAATGCATGCTTTTCAACCGTTCGCTGCCTGCACCCGCACGCCCGACTAGCATCACCACCCTGGACGGTTCCGACCTAGAATATGTGGACATCTATAAGTACCTAGGTGTCTGGCTAGACTGCAAACTCTCCTTCCAGACTCATATCAAACATCTCCAATCCAAAATCAAATCAAGAATCGGCTTTCTATTCCGCAACAAAGCCTCCTTCACTCACGCCGCCAAACTTACCCTAGTAAAACTGACTATCCTACCGATCCTCGACTTCGGCGATGTCATCTACAAAATAGCTTCCAACACTCTACTCAGCAAACTGGATGCAGTTTATCACAGTGCCATTCGTTTTGTTACTAAAGCACCTTATACGACCCACCACTGCGACCTGTATGCCCTAGTCGGCTGGCCCTCGCTACATGTTCGTCGTCAGACCCACTGGCTCCAGGTCATCTACAAGGCTATGCTAGGTAAAGTGCCGCCTTATCTCAGTTCACTGGTCACGATGGCTACACCCACCCGCAGCACGCGCTCCAGCAGGTGTATCTCACTGATCATCCCTAAAGCTAAAACCTCATTTGGACGCCTTTCCTTCCAGTTCTCTGCTGCCTGCGACTGGAACGAATTGCAAAAATCTCTGAAGTTGGAGACTTTTATCTCCCTCAACAACTTTAAAAATCTGCTATCCGAGCAGCTAACCGATCGCTGCAGCTGTACATAGTCCATCTGTAAACTACCCACCCAATTTACCTACCTCACCCCCCATACTGCTTTTATTTATTTACTTTTCTGCTCTTTTGCACACCAGTATCTCTTCTTGCACATGATCATCTGATGATTTATCACTCCAGTGTTAATCTGCTAAATTGTAATTATTCGATTTATTGCCTACCTCATGCCTTTTGCACACATTGTATATAGATTCTCTTTTTTTCTACCATGTTATTGACTTGTTTATTGTTTACTCCATGTGTAACTCTGTGTTGTCTGTTCACACTGCTATGCTTTATCTTGGCCAGGTCGCAGTTGCAAATGAGAACTTGTTCTCAACTAGCCTACCTGGTTAAATAAAGGGGAAATAAAAAAATAAAATAAAAATGTACTTGTTCCTTTCCAGGTAAGTGGACAGCCTCTGTGCTATTATACTGAAAAAGATCTTCCCTTCGACGTTGAGAAGGGAGATTGGTCGGAATTGACTGATGTCTGTCGCATCCTTCTCTTTCGGGATTAGCACACCACCAGCCCTTCGCCATGCCTTTGGTATTATTTCCTTCTGCCACACTATCCTCATGAGCCTCCAAAGAAAGCGTAGAACATCCGGGGCGTTCTTGTAGAGCTTATATGGTACTCCATTAGGCCCAGGAGCCGAGGCCGCTCTTGCTCGTCGGACAACGTTCTCTACTTCCTTCCATTTTGGAGGGTCAGTGTCCAGATTGAATTCTGGTGGTTGAATAGGTGGGATGTCATGTGGGATGATTATCTGCTCATGCCTTTTCGTGTCCTGGTGGACCTTTTCCAGATGTTCTTCCAGTTCTGGCTTTGGAGTTTTTAGGATTCCGCACTTTTCCTTTGCGAAGAGGTCTTTGACAAACTTAAAGGGGTTTTTATAGAACCGTGTTCTTGAGTGTTCCTTCTTCCTACGAAGTTTCCTTAAGTTTTCCGCTCTTCGCAAGGTTGCCAGCCGACATTTGATGTCTGCTTGGAGTAGCATGAGACCTTCTCTCTCTGCATCAGAGGCCTTCTTCCACTGCTTTCTCAGCTGCCTTCTCTCTCTGACAAGTATCTCGATCTCTTGCTGCCTCCTAGATTTGGCTGGCGCGGGTGGTGTCTTGCCACTTCTCCTTTCGTTTACTCCAAAGCGCTCTTCTCCGTAGTGGTAGATAATGTCTCCCATCCTTTCAAGCTTTTTCTCTGCTGTTCCTACCTGTTGTTCCAAGATTTTTGTCAGGTCGTTGTTGATTGTTTCCCACTCTCTCTTTTCAACAGCTTTGGGCCACTTCACACTCGGTCTGTGCCCTTTGACCTTTTCCTCTTTTAGAGGTCTCTGTGGTTGGGTGAGTTCATCCACCGGCATTTCTGTGCTTGTGTTATCCTCCTCCGTTACAGGGGTGCTGATGCTCTGCGAACTTTGGTTTGCGTCCCGTCGCTGTGCTTCATTCGACTGATTTGACTGGCTGCTTCGTAAGAAGTACTGGTCAATGCGAGGTCCCTGTCTCTGCTCTACCAAGCACCTTTTCCTCCCTTGATGGATCCTTAACCCCCTTGCCGATGTTACTCTCTCCCAACCACAGCTGCACACCTGAAGTGTGTGTCCTGCTGCTGTTATGGTTGTCTCATGTGCTGTGTTCCTACTCGTAGTCGTTTCCATTCCTGGGTCCGTAGCCGTGTGATCAGTCGTTGAGCCATCTTGCGCCCCAGCTCTCGCAGGCTCTAGGGGTATGTTCCTTTGTTGACTTTCAGTAGCACTTAGCGGGTGTCTCCAACATACTGAAGCAGCGTCGGAGACTGCCAACATGGGTAGCTAGCCCATTACAGCCCCATTGGGGTCTATTCCCTCCGGTCAGCTGTCTTTCCAAGCTGTCACACAGACTTTCCTATGTTGTCAGCTGTCCTTTCACAGCAGTCACTGGACAAGTCCAGATAATCAGAATCATAAAACACGGGACGAGATGTTAAAAACTGTCCATTGTGCCAATAGATGGTATGCACTCACATGAGATTTGCCAAAACTTTGTAGATTTGCCATCTACAAAGTAGATGTCCTCACAGACTTGCCAAAACTGTAGTTTGTTAACAAGAAATTTGTGGAGTGGTTGAAAAACGAGTTTTAATGACTCCAACCTAAGTGTATGTAAACTTCCGACTTCAACTGTAGGTATTCCTCTTGTCCAGATGGGTTAGGGCAGTGTGCAGTGTGATTGCGATTGCGTCGTCTGTGGACCTATTGGGGCGGTAAGCAAATTGGAGTGGGTCTAGGGTGTCAGGTAGGGTGGAGGTGATATGATCCTTTGCTAAGTACTTCATGATGACGGAAGTGAGTACTACAGGGCGATAGTTGTTTAGCTCAGTTACCTTAGCTTTCTTGGGAACAGGAACAATGGTGGCCCTCTTGAAGCATGTGGGAACAGCAGACTGGGATAGGGATTGATTGAATATGTCCGTAAACACACCAGCCACCTGGTCTGCGCATGCTCTGAGGACACGGCTAGGGATGCGAGGGTTAACACGTTTGAATGTTTTACTCACGTTGGCTGCGGTTAAGGAGAGCCCGCAGGTTTTGGTAGCGGGCCGTGTCGATGGCACTGTATTGTCCTCAAAGCGAGCAAAGAAGTTGTTTAGTTTGTCTGGGAGCAAGATATCAGGGTCCGCAACAGGGCTGGTTTTCTGTTTGTAGTCTGTGATTGACTGTAGACCCTGCCACATACCTCTCGTGTCTGAGCCGTCGAATTGCGACTCTACCTTGTCTCTATACTGACGCTTAGCTTGTTTGATTGCCTTGCGGAGGGAATAGCTACACTGTTTGTATTCGGTCATGTTTCCGGGCGCCTTGCCCTGATTAAAAGCAGTGGTTCGCGCTTTCAGTTTTTCGCGGATGCTGCCATCAATCCACGGTTTCTGGTTGGGGCAGGTTTTATTATCCGCCGTGGGTACAACATCACCGATGCACTTGCTAATAAACTCACTGAATCAGCGTATACATCAATGTTGTTGTTCGACGCTATCCGGAACATATCCCAGTCCACGTGATCGAAGCAATCTTGAAGCGTGGAATCAGATTGGTCGGACCAGCGTTGAACAGACCTGAGCATGGGCGTTTCCTGTTTTAGTTTCTGTCTATAGGCTGGGAGCAACAAAATAGAGTTGTGGTCAGATTTGCCCGAAAGAAGGGCGAGGGAGGGCTTTGTATGCGTTGCGGAAGTTAGAGTAACAATGATCCAGGATTTTGCCGGCCCGGGTCGCGCATTCGATATGCTGATAAAATTTATGGAGCCTTGTTTTCAGATTAGCTACAATAAATGCAGCCTCAGGATATGTGGTTTACAGTTTACATAGAGTCCAATGAAGTTCTTTCAGGGTCTTCGAGGTGTCTGCTTGGGGGTGGATATACACGACTGTGATGATAATTGAAGAGAATTCTCTTGGTAGATAATGCGTTCGGCATTTGATTGTAAGGAATTCTAGGTCAGGTGAATAAAAGGAATTGAGTTCCTGTATGTTATGATCACACATGACTCGTTAATCATAAGGCATACACCCCCGCCCTTATTCTTACCAGAGAGATGTTTGTTTCTGTCGGCGTGATGCGTGAAGAAACCAGGTGGCTGTACCGACTCTGATAACGTATCCCGAGTGAGCCATGTTTCCGTGAAACAGAGAATTTTACAATCTCTGATGTCTCTCTGGAAGGCAACCCTTGCTCGGATTTTGTCTACCTTGTTGTCAAGAGACTGGACATTGGCAAGTAGTATACTCTTCTGCGGCGCCGTTGTTTTGGGCCTGCTGGGATCAAACAGAGGATCCGCTTTGAGAAAGTCGTATTCCTGGTCATAATGTTGGTAAGTTCACGTTGCTCTTATATCCAATAGTTCCTACCGGCTGTATGTAATAAGACTTAAGATTTCCTGGGGTAACAGTGTAAGAAATAATACAGAAAAAAACAAATTACTGCATAGTTTCCTAAGATACGCGAAGCGAGGCGGCCATCTCTGTCAGCGCCCTCTTTCGCACTACTGCTACTCTCTGTTCATCATAAATGCATAGTCACTTTAACCATATCGACATGTACATACTACCTCAATCAGCCTGACTAACCGGTGTCTGTATGTAGCCTCGCTACTTTTATAGCCTCGCTACTGTATATAGCCTGTCTTTTTACTGTTGTTTTATTTCTTCACCCACCTATTGTTCACCTAATACCTTTTTTTTTACCCATTGGTTAGAGCCTGTAAGTAAGCATTTCACTGTAAGGTCAACACCTGTTGTATTCAGCGCACGTGACAAATAAACTTTGATTTGATTTGAAGTAAACAAGTATAGGCCATCACGCCGAATGGAATCATGAGGTCCCAGTCCCAATGACAACTTTCTGTGGTGATGGCTAAGATCTTCTACAGAGTGGCATTAAATCTTTCGACTTGCCCGTCTGATTGCGGTCTGAAAGCGGTTGTGCGACCATCTGTTAGATTCCTAACTGTTCACATTCTTTGGAAGACTTCAGACTCGAATTTGGAGCCTTGATCGCTGTGGAGTGTCCCATTCAGCTGTCAGAACTTCAGCCACTGTCACGGCTTGATCGTTTGGCAGAGGGTAGGCTTCCACCCACTTTGTGAAATAGTCTTGAACCACCAATATGTAGCGATTGTAGCGTTCTGTCTCATTCATGGGGCCCATGAGATCAATGGCGATCCTCTCCATGGTTACTCCCACGCGGTCAGTGCCCATAGGTGCTTGGGGCTTCCTCGGAGGTCTGACATTAGCGGCACAGCTGGTACATGTATGACACCATAGTGTGACAACCTCTCTCATTCGGTGCCGGGAGTATCTTGTCTGCAGCCGGGCAAGTGTGTGTTCTACGCCAAAGTGACTGCCTACTGGGCCGTCATGCATCTGCTTCATGATGTCCGTCCGGAACACAAGAGGTAGGAGTATCTGTGGGTAAAACACTGCGCCTTCGGTACAGTAGAAGCGCTGTAAAAGAATGCCGTCCTTGACATACAGTCTCTTCCACTGGCTCCAATAGGCCTTAGTCGCTGGCCCGAAAGGCGACACATCTCCCCACGATGGGCATTCCTGTCCTTCCTCGAGCCATCTCTTGACGGGGCCTATATCAGTCAGCCATCTGAGCTTGACATAATTTCTCAGTAGTCCAATGGAACACTGTCCAATGGAACAGTGTTACTTGCGTTGGTGAGGCAAATCTTTTCCACGTCCGGCGTGTTACCTTCACACTCCCGATGACCCGACTCCACGTCGACGGCAGCTCCAGAAGCTCCATGGAGTACAGGCTGTATGCTGGGGTCTTCCCCTACCCCCACTGAACAGAGCTCCAGAGAAGTAGCTTCCACAGCATAATCAGCTAAGTCACGCTGCACTTCCGCTATGCTAGTACGCGTTCCTCACCATCCTGCATTTGGGACAAGACGGCTCCAAAGCCGAAGTTGCTGCTGTCGAGTGGATAGCCCAAGACGGGCGCGGTGGTGAGTAGCTTCTTTCATTCTTTGAACGCGTCTTGGCACTCTTGCGTCCACCGGAAACGAGCATGCTTCTTTGTGAGCTCATGAAGGCGCTTGGCTACAGCAGCAAAATCTTTGACAAATCGTCGGTAGTACGAGGCCAGGCCGACGAACTGACGGACTTCTGAAACGCAGGTAGGCTGGGGCCATTCTTGGACTTTCAGAATTTTCTGGTGATCTGTGGCAATGCCGTGTTCGGAAACGATGTGTCCAAGGTAGGTTACCTGTCGGCGGAAGAGACAGCACATGGAGGGTTTCAATTTCAGGTTGGCTTGGCGTAGCCAATCGAACACTTGTGCGAGGCGTTGGAGCATCTCCATGTCATCCCTTCCCAGGATGATGATGTCATCTACATATACTAGGCAGGTCTCCCATTGCATTCCAGCCAGGACGCGGTCCATTAGACGTTGAAATGTCGCCGGTGCGTTGCAGAGCCCAAAAGACATCACATTCCACTCAAAGAGGCCCTTCTTGCTGCAGAAAGCGGCCGCCTTACGGGCTCTGGGAGTAAGCTCTACCTGCCAGTAGCCTGACGCTAAGTCCAAAGTGGTAAACCATTTGGCGTCGACAGGGTATCTAGAGTGTCTTGGATACGAGGAAGAGGATATGCATCCTTAACACTACGCTCATTTAGAGCCCTGTAGTCCACACATAGACGGTATGTCTGGTTCTTTTTGCGTACCATGACTATTGGTGAAGTCCAGCTGCTGTGGCTTGGAGAGGCTACTCCAGTTTCAAGACATTGCTGGATCTGCTGATCTGCATTGAGCTGCTTTTCGAATGCCATCCGGCGCAGGTGCTGCTTCACAGGAAGCCCAGGCAACGTCTGAATGTCATGTTGTACAAGACTAGCGCAACCAAGATCAGTGGGTCCAGTAGAGAAGACATCTCCGTAGGCACTAAGGAGCCAGCCCACAACGTTCGTCTGCACTTTGCACAGTATAGCTTTCAGTATACACCAACTGTAAGTGATCAGGAACCGCTGGGGAGACAAGACTAGTTTGTGGTGACATGGAAGAAGTATCAGTGGGCTGAACAACATCTGCTGCCTGGAGGAATCCGGCGATAGCGCTCTTCTTTACTTTCACTGAATCTGTTCCTAGGTTGTAGAGCCTGATGGGGGTTTGATGATTGGCCTGTGCGTCAACCACAACCAGTGCCACCAGTAGACGATGCTTTTCAATTAATCCTTTAGTTGGGCTTAGCACCACGTCGCCTCTGACAGGTTCACGGAAGTGTGCGTTCCCCGGCAAAATGTACTCACACCCCAATTCGAGAATGGCTGTGCGTGCTATTCTTACAACATGCACCTTCGGTCTGTTCTTCAGGTTGAAGTAGGGCACCTGTTCACCAAACAGCACAATCCTCTGGCTGCCGAAATCAAGACGTGCCCGTGACTGCTCCAGGAATGGATGACCGAGGATGGCTTCCGCGTACTCCGCCTCATCTACAACGAGGAAGTTGACACTCACTGTGCGGGTACCAACCTGAATTGGAAGATTAACTTCTCCAAAGACTTTTACATTTACAGTACCAATGCCCTGCAGAGACTACACAGTTGGTAGCTGGAGTGGAGGTTTAAAGTCTGGGTGAATGGTGTCGTAACAGCACCAAGGCAGCACATTTCTCCGTGCCCCATGTGTCCAATGCCTTGGCAGTTGTGGCATCTGATTTCGTTCCAATTTGTATTTCTGCACTCACCAGTCTTTGGTTTGTGTGGCTTGAAGCTGGACTTTGGAGGTTTCTGACTCCACTCTACAGGTGGTGTGGTCCAACTCTCGCCTTAATTGTGGCTGTGGTCGTTGCATTCCCGTAAGGTAGCTGCTCTGGCTCTCCGCTCTGTAGTCTTGTAGTCTGCACACCAGACTGCATTAGTTGAGAAACACTGTTAGCTGCTCGCTCGGTGGTTTCGTACCTGTGGGCGACTTCGTATGCTCGTGCAAATGAGCGTTTGACGCTTCTCCAGTAGCTTCTGCACAATGCCGGCATCTCCCATGGCGTTAGTGAAGACCTCCACACTGATGGAGCCCTGTTCTGCCTCAGAGCGATCTGCATACACAATGGATACTTTCATATAAATGTCATCTCTCAATACATGCAGTGATTCACCTGGTTTGCGCAGTCTCTGCCTCAATGCCAATGGCAGCTGCATGCTCCGATGCTGGTCCGTATGCCGAGTTCACCTCCCCCACTATGCGTGAGTAGTCCCAATGGGAAGACCTAGGATTCTTGTGGACCACAGCCCCTGCATCGTCCACTAAACAGAATCTCAGCTGGACTGACATTGTCCTTCCTGACCAGTGATTAGCTCTAGCACAGCTCTCAAAGCGATGTAAGAACTCTTACCATGAGCCTGAACCATCAAACTGACCTGGTCGTAGTGTGGTGATCCTCTCCGTCTGAGTAGCGTATTCATCCTCACTGTCAGATGAGATATCATAATGTGCATGCCGGGGCTGCCTGCCATGGGAACTGGGTCTTGCTCGCCAGGGGCGAGACTGTTCGTTTTCATAACAGTAGATTTCATTACCTTCAGTGGGCAGAGCATCATTCCGTATACATCCATGGCTGTCCTACGACTGTGAGCGGTGGTTTTCCACAGGAGGCATGACTGGAGGGGAGGGCAGAGCTGCTGGAATCCTGTGTGGGTAATGGGAGTAAACAGCATCTACGGGGGTACTCGCTGCATAGAGTATGTGGTTGGCAGAGTTGAAAGGGTTAGTGCATGGAATATACAGCATTTCAGTAGTTGGCTGAAACACATTTACAGAGATAGCATTTTTAGGTGAGCATCTATCATGCCAGCTGGCATAGTTTTGGTTGTGACTTAGCTGTGATTCGATTCCACTGTCACCCACATTTCCGTTTTTTACACGAGACTTGAATGGATTAGTTTCTCTCCTTGGCCGTTGAGAAGACGTCTTTGACTCACGGCATGAATCAGCCATACTAGCTACATCTGAACTTGGCATTAATGGATTGCAGTTACTGTTAGCATTTGCAACATCAAATTCGTTCATCCAGTCTGCAAATGAGATTTGTGATTGGCTTTCTTCATTCACTGTATTTAGCGACATTAATGGGTTCGAGTAGCACATCGAATCCAAGGCTAATTATTTCTCAATATAACAGATTTCCTGTGTGTAGCCGCCATTTCACAACTTTAGCTAGAACGTCAGCCACTACTTAGACAATGTGTAACGGCTTTCTTCCTGGGATGAAGGAGAGGACCAAAATGCAGCGCGGCTAGTGTTCAACATGATTTAATAAAGAAGAGACAATAACGTGAACACTATACAAAATAACAAATGTGAAAACCGAGACAGTCCTATCTGGTGCAGAACACAAAGACAGAAGACAACCACCCACAATCCCCAACACAAAACAAGCCACCTATATATGATTCTCAATCAGGGACAACGATAGACAGCTGTCTCTGATTGAGAACCATATTAGGCTGAACATAGAAACAGACAAACTAGACACACAACATAGAATTCCCACCCACCTCACGTCCTGACCAACACTAAACAAGCAAAACACAGAAGAACTATGGTCAGGACGTGACACAATGATGATTAACTTTGTTAGCCGTTAGCTCTCGAAAGTCCAATTCAAAATGTTTTTTGATTTCTCTTTTGATATTCCATGTGAATAACTCACCGATGCAGGCAGGATAAATCCCGGACAAGACCCCAATTTTACCTTTCCTGCCTCGCCTCCAGACCGTAGTCGGGACGGCTTAGGGGAGCCTTCACTTGCTAGTAGCTCCAGGGCCAGAGCAACTTACAGATGTTCTGGGGTAATTTCCCACATTTGGGGATCTTATCCGCTGCTAATGACGAGTTAGTCTGGAATTCCACTGAAGTAGTTAACTTTTATTAAAACTGGACATCATTGGAGGTAGTCCGTATAGTATACATTATTTCAAATTCCTTGTATTAATCAAACCATACGGCACCATTTTCTTGTTTTTTAAATTTACAGATAGCCAGGGGCACGCTCCACCACTCAGACATAATTTCCAAATGAGGCAAGTGTTTAGTGAGTCCGCCAGATCAGAGGCAGTAGGGATGACCAGGGATGTTCTCTTGATAAATGTGTGAATTAGACCTTTTTCTTGTCCTGCTATGCATTCAAAATGTAACGAGTACTTTTGGATGTCAGGGTAAAAATGTATGGAGTAAACAGTACATCATTTTCTTTAGGAATGTAGTGAAATAAAAGTAAAAGTAGTCAAAATATAAATAGTAAAGTACAGATACCCCAAAAAACAACTTAAGTAGTACTTTAAAGTACTTTTACTAAAGTACTTTACACCACTGGATAACATGCATTACATCTTAGGCTTTTTAGGATTGTGTTTATTTTGACACTCTGGTGACACACATAAGCTCTCTAAAAGGAGTTGACACGATGAGAGGGTGGGCTGATGAAATCAGTCCTGTTTACAGTAAGCGGAGCTGTGAAGCCTGGCCAAGCTAGTCCCCAGAGCAGAGGAATCTGTGCACCATGGATAATTTCTCCCGTAACTACCCAGAGTAGAGGGCAGCGAGGCAGGCAGCAAACAGGAACAGGAGTCCACTGTGCATCCGCCCAATACATTACTCTCCAGCGCCATCTGCTTGGAGTCAGATGACCTGCACTGCAAATCACTTAGCAAATAGCTGAGTGGATAACTCTTGAATAATGCATGAATTGGTTTAGCAGGCAGTGTTAACCAAATGTCTGCTTATGTATAGATGTGTTTATTTCGGCCTTCAATGGAAGGCAGCAGTACAATACAGAGAATCTCAAAATTCCTCTCCTCACTGCCCCAAAAAATGTATAATATGGTCCCCATCCTTACAATCTCCAGTTGCTGCACGCGGTACACAGTACTCAGGCCTGACATGAGCAGACTGTTGAGACTAGCAGTTCCTTGCTAATTGGGTGGTGCGGATGGCCCAGCGCATCACTGGGGGTGAGCTCCCAGTCATCCAGGACGTACATGCCAGGCGGTGTCTGAGAAAGGGATGAACATTTTCCAAAGATGTCAGCCACCCGGGACGTGGATTGTTCTCCACGGAGAAAGATTTTTTTCTTTAACGAGTCAAACGCGAAGGATTTACTTCAGACACCAGACAAGGCCCAAATCCCTGTCATTCGCATGAAGAAGAGACAGAGATATAGGGGACATAGGTCGGGGTGCCTTGTAAGGATCCGACGGCAAGTGGGTAATCCGCCTCTACCATCCGTCCTATTAGCCAACGTGCAATCATTAGATAATAAACTGGATGAGCTCCGATCAAGACTATCCTACCAACGGGACATTAAAAACTGTAATATCTTATGCTTCACCGAGTTGTGGCTGAACGACGAGATGGATAACATACAGCTGGCTGGGTTTTCGGTCCATCTGCAAGATAGAACAGCTGCCTCCGGTAAGACAAGGGGTGGCGGTCTGTGTCTATTTTTCAATAACAACTTGTGCACAAAATCGAATATTAAGGAAATCTTGAGCTTTTGCTCGCCCGAGGTAGAGTATCTCATGATACGCTGTAGACCACACTATTTACCACTATTTACCATTTATTTTTCGTAGCTGTCTATTTACCACCACAAACCGATGCTGGCACTAAGACCGCACTCGAGCTGTATAAGGCCATAAGCAAACAAGAAAATGCTCATCCAGAAGCAGCGCTCCTAGTGGCCGGGGACTTTAATACAGGGAACTTAAATCCATTTTACCAGCATGCTCTGGGATTCTTCCAATGGCATTGAGGAGTATACCACATCAGTCACAGGCTCCATCAATAAGTGCATCGATGACATCCTCCCCACAGTAACCGTATGTACATACCCCAATAAGAAGCCACGGATTACAGGCAACATTCGCACTGAGCTAAAGGGTAGAGATGCCGCTTTCAAGAAGCGGGACATTAACCCGGACGCTAAGAAATCCTGCTATGCCCTCCGATGAACCATCAAACAGGCAAAGTGTCAATACAGGACTAAGATTGAATCCTACTACACTGGCTTCAACACTCGTCAGATGTGGCAGGGCTTGCAAACTATTACGGACTACAAAGGGAAGCACAGCCACAAGCTGCCCAGTGATACGAGCCTACCAGACGAGCTAAATGACTTCTATGCGCGCTTCGAGGCAAGCAACACAGAAGCATGTATGAGAGCACCAGCTGTTCCGGATGACTGTGATCACGCTCTCCGTAGCCGATGTGAGTAAGACCTTTAAACAGGTCAACATTCACAAAGCCACAGGGCCAGACGGATTACCAAGGCAGGTACTCCGAGCATGCGCTGACCAACTGGCAAATGTCTTCGCTGACATTTTCAACCTGTTCCTCACAAGAGTCTGTAATACCAACATGTTTCAAGCAGACCACCATAGTCCCTGTGCTCAAGAACACCAAGGTAACCTGCTTAAATGACAACCGACCCGTAGCACTCATGTCTGTAGCTATAAAGTGCTTTGAAAGGCTGGTTATGGCTCACATCAACACCATTATCCCAGAAACCCTAGACCCACTACCATTTACATACCGCTCCAACAGATCCACAGATGACACAATCTCTTTTGCACTCCACACTGCCCTTTCCCACCTGGACAAAAGGAACATCCACGTGAGAACTATTAATTTACTACAGCTCAATGTTCAACCTCATAGTGCCCTCAAAACTCATTACTAAGCCAAGGACCCTGGGACTAAACACCTCCCTCTGCAACGGGATCCTGGACTTCCTGACGGGCGGCGCCCAGGTGGTAAGGGTAGGTAACAACACATCTGCCACGCTGATCCTCAACACAGGGGCCCCTCAGGGGTGCATGCTCAGTCCCCCCCTGTACTCCCTGTTCACTCATGACTGCATGGCCAAGCACAACACCATCATTAAGTTTGCAGATGACATAACAGTGGTAGGCCTGATCACCAACAACGATGAGACAACCTATAGGGAGGAGGCTAGAAACCTGGTAGTGTGGTGCCAGGATAACAACCTCTCCCTTAACGTGATCAAGACAAAGGAGATGATCGTGGACTACAGGAAAAGGAGGGCCGAGCACGCCCTCATTCTCATCGACGGGTTAAGAGCCTGCAGCCTACAGCTGCACCAGTGAGAGCATCTTGACTGGTTGCATCACCGCCTGGCATGGAAACTTCTCGGCCTCTGGTCGCAAGGCACTACAGAGGGTTGTGCGTACAGCCCAGTACATCACTGGGGTCAAGCTTCCTGCCATCCATAACCTCTACACCAGGCGGTGTAAGAGGAAGGCCCTAAAAATTGCCAAAGACTCCAGCCACCCTAGTCATAGACTCTTCTCTCTGCTACCACACGGTACAGGAGCGCTAGGTCTAGGTCCAAACGGCTTCTTAACAGCTTTGCTAGCTGGATTATTTGCATTGACCCCCCCACCACCCATTCTTTACGCTGCTGCTACTCTTTGTTTATTATCTATGCATAGTCACTTTACCTCTACCTACATGTACATATTACCTCAATCACCTTGATTAACCTGTGCCCCCACACATTGACTCTGCACCGGTACACCCTGTATATACAGTTGAAGTCGGAAATTAACATACACCTTAGCCAAATACATTTAAACTCAGTTTTTCACAATTCCTGACATTTCATCGGAGTAAAAATTCCCAGTTTTGATCACCACTTTATTTTAAGAATGTGAAATGTCAGAATAATAGTTATTATTTCTTTCAGCTTTTATTTCTTTCATCACATTCCCAGTGTGTCAGGACTTTACATACACTCAATTAGTATTTGGTAGCATTTCCTTTAAATTGTTTAACTTGGGTCAAACATTTCGGGTAGCCTTCCACAAGCTTCCCACAATAAGTTGGGTGAATTTTGGCCCATTCCTCCTGACAGAGCTGGTGTAACTGAGTCAGGTTTGTAGGCCTCCTTGCTCGCACACGCTTTTTCAGTTCTGCCCACAAATGTTCTATAGGATTGAGGTCAGAGCTTTGTGATGGCCACTCCAATACCTTGACTTTGTTGTCCTTAAGGCATTTTGCCACAACTTTGGAAGTATGCTTGGGGTCATTGTCGATTTGGAAGACCCTATTGCAACCAAGCTTTAACTTCCTGACTGATGTTGCTTCAATATATCCACATAATTTTCCTTCGTCATTATGCCATCTATTTTGTGAAGTGCACCAGTCTCCTGCAGCAAAGCACCCCCACAACATGATGCTGCCACCCCTGTGCTTCACGGTTGGGATGGTGTTCTTCAGCTTGCAAGCGTCCCCCTTTTTCCTCCAAACATAACGATGGTCATTATGGTCAAACAGTTATATTTTTGTTTAATCAGACCAGAGGTTAAAAAAAAGTACGATCTTTGTCCCCATGTGCAGTTGCAAACCGTAGTCTGGCTTTTTTATGGCGGTTTTGGGGCAGGGGCTTCTTCCTTGCTGAGTGGCCTTTCAGGTTATGTCCATATAAAACTCGTTTTACTGTGGATATAGATACTTTTGTACCTGTTTCCTCCAGCATCTTCACAAGGTCCTTTGCTGTTGTTCTGGGATTGATTTGCACCTTTCGCACCAAAGTACGTTCATCTCTAGGAGACAGAATGCGTCTTGAGCGGTATGACGGCTGCGTTATCCCATTGTGTTTATGCTTGTGTACTATTGTTTGTACAGATGAACGTGGTACTTTCAGGTGTTTGGAAATTGCTCCCAAGGATGAACTAGACTTGTGGAGGTCTACAATTGTTTTTTTTAGGTCTTTGAGGTCTTGGTACACAAGTGTAACAGTATAACTTTATGGCGTCCCCTCGCCCTGACCCGGGAACGAACCAGGGACCCTCTGCACACATCAACAACAGTCACCCACGAAGCGTCGTTACCCATCGCTCCACAAGGGGAACCACTACTTCAGGGTCTCAAAGCGAGTGACGTCACCGATTGAAAATGCTATTAGCGCGCAGCACCGCTAACTAACTAGCCATTTCACATCCGTTATACTCACCCCCCTTTTGACCTCTTCCTTTTCCACAGCAACCAGTGATCCGGGTCAACAGCATCAATGTAACAGTATAACTTTATGGCGTCCCCTCGCCCCGACTCGGGTGCGAACCAGGGACCCTCTGCACACATCAACAACGGTCGCCCACGAAGCATCGTTACCCATCGCTCCACAAAGGTCGCGGCCCTTGCAGAGCAAGGGGAACCACTACTTCAGGGTCTCAAAGCAAGTCACCGATTGAAAATGCTTATAGCGCGCAGCACCACTAACTAACTAGCCATTTCACATCCGTTACACAAGCATAAACACAATGGGACAACGCAGCTGTCATACCGCTCAGGAAGGAGACGCATTCTGTCTCCTAGAGATGAACGTACTTTGTCACTGGCTTACTGGTGCTCTTTCATGCCGTCCCTAGGAGGGGTGCGTCACTTGAGTGGGTTGAGTCACTGACGTGATCTTCCTGTCTGGGTTGGCGCCCCCCCTTGGGTTGTGCCGTGGCGGAGATCTTTGTGGGCTACACTCGGCCTTGTCTCAGGATGGTAAGTTGGTGGTTGAAGATATCCCTCTAGTGGTGTGGGGGCTGTGCTTTGGCAAAGTGGGTGGGGTTATATCCTTCCTGTTTGGCCCTGTCCGGGGGTATCATCGGATGGGGCCACAGTGTCTCCTGACCCCTCCTGTCTCAGCCTCCAGTATTTATGCTGCAGTAGTTTATGTGTCGGGGAGCTAGGGTCAGTTTGTTATATCTGGAGTACTTCTCCTGTCTTATCCGGTGTCCTGTGTGAATTTATGTATGCTCTCTCTAATTCTCTCTTTCTCTCTCTCGGAGGACCTGAGCCCTAGGACCATGCCTCAGGACTACCTGGCATGATGACTCCTTGCTGTCCCCAGTCCACCTGGCCATGCTGCTGCTCCAGTTTCAACTGTTCTGCCTGCGGCTATGGAACCCTGACCTGTTCACCGGATGTGCTACCTGTCCCAGACCTGCTGTTTTTAACTCTCTAGAGACAGCAGGAGCGGTAGAGATACTCTTAATGATCGGCTATGAAAAGCAAACTGACATTTACTCCTGAGGTGCTGACTTGCTGCACCCTCGACAACTACTGTGATTATTATTATTTGACCATGCTGGTCATTTATGAAAATTTTAACATCTTGGCCATGTTCGGTTATAATCTCCACCCGGCACAGCCAGAAGAGGACTGGCCACCCCTCATAGCCTGGTTCCTCTCTAGGTTTCTTCCTAGGTTTTGGCCTTTCTAGGGAGTTTTTCCTAGCCACCGTGCTTCTACACCTGCATTGCTTGCTGTTTGGGGTTTTATGCTGGATTTCTGTACAGCACTTTGAGATATCAGCTGATGTAAGAAGGGCTATATAAATACATTTGATTATTGAATTTGATTATTTCTTTTGATTTCCCCATGATGTCAAGCAAAGAGGCACTGAGTTTGAAGGTAGGCCTTGAAATACATCCACAGGTACACCTCCTATTGACTCAAATGATGTCAATTAGCCTATCAGAAGCTTCTAAAGCCATGACATCCTTTTCTGGAATTTTCCAAGCTGTTTAAAGGCAAAGTCAACTTAGTGTATGTAAACTTCTGACCCACTGGGTCAGTGAATTATAAGTGAAATAATCTGTCTGTCAACAATTGTTGGAAAAATGTATTGTGTCATGCACAAAGTAGATGTCCTAACCGACTTGCCAAAACTATAGTTTGTTAACAAAAAATTTGTGGAGTGGTTGAAAAACAAGTATTAATGACTCCAACCTAAGTGTATGAAAATCTGTATATATTCAGATTGAATTACTTTGGTGTCTGTTATCACAGTCGTGAAATAAACCCTTCCACGTATATAGGACAGAAGCTGTGAGTGCATATGGAATCAAAAGCAAAATCCCTCCTCTCTCACTCTCAGAACTCCAGTCTCATGCTAGCCTTGTGACCCAGTTCCATATTCAGTACAGCCCCTGCACAGGCACTCACACATCATGACAACCTTTTCATTTCATTTCATTCCAACCACACAATATGAAATGGATCCTCATAAAAAGCCACAGGCCTTATACTCACATGCAGCCAGAGCAGAGCCTGCTCCTGCACAGAGGCTGGGTAGCCTGAGAACCTGCAGCTAATGAACCCAAACATCTCCTCCATGGAGAAGGGCAGAGGGCACAAACTATAGTTTGTTAACAAGACATTTGTGGAGTGGTTCAAAAACAAGTTTTAATGACTCCAACCTAAGTGTATGTAAACTTCCGACTTCAACTATAGCCTAGTTACTGTTATTTTATTGTTACTCTTTAATTATTTCTTATTTAAATTGTTTCTTATTTTTATTTTTTTACTTCAGTTTATTTTAGTAAATCTTTTCCTAACACTTATTTTTCTTAAAACTGCCTTGTTGGTTAAGGGCTTGTAAGTAAGCATTTCACTGTAAGGTGAAATGCTGTTGTATTTGGCGCATGTGACAAATACAATTTGATTTGATAAGTATTTATATAGTCCTGCTACCAGTCACTTTCCAGTCCTGTTTACATGTATGTATCTCCGCCTACACTGTCACTCTTGCAAACACACTGACCCACTTACATACACACATACTGTATGTACATACAGTGCCTTCTGAAAATATTCAGACCCCTTGACTTTTTCCACATTTTGTTACAGCCTTATTCTAAAATGGAATAAATACTTTTCCCCCCTACTTAATCTACACACAATACCCCATAATGACAAAGCGAAAACAGGTTTTTAGAAATGTTTGCAAATGTATTAAACAGAAATCCTTATTTACATAATTATTCAGACCCTTTGCTATGAGACTCGAAATTGAGCTCCATTGATCATCCTTGAGATGTTTCTACAACTTGATTGGAGTCCACCTGTAGTAAATTAAATTGATTAAACATGATTTGGAAAGGCAAACACCTGTCTATATAAGGTCCCACAGTTGACAGTGCATGTCAGAGAAAAAACCAAGCTATGAGGTCGAAGGAATTGTCTGTAGAGCGCTGAGACATGATTGTGTCGAGGCACAGATCTGGGGAAGGGTACCAAAACATTTCTGCAGCATTGAAGGTCCCCAAGAACACAGTGGCCTCCATCATTCTTAAATGGAAGAAGTTTGGAACCACCAAGACTCTTCCTAGAGCTGGCCGCCTGGCCAAACTGAGCAATCCGGAGAGAATGGCCTTGGTCAGGGAGGTGACCGAGAACCTGATGGTCACTCTGACAGAGCTCTAGAGTTCCTCTGTGGAGATGGTTGTCCTTCTGGAATGCTCTACCATCTCTGCAGCACTCCACTAATCAGGCCTTTGTGGTAAAGCGGCCAGGCAGAAGCCACTCCTCAGTAAAAGGCACATCACAGCCCGCTTGGAGTTTGCAAAAAGGCACCTAAAGACCTTCAGAACATGTGAAACAAGATTCTCTGGTCTGATGAAACCAAGATTAAACTCTTTGGCCTGAATGCCAAGCGTCACATCTGGAGGAAACCTGGCACCATCCCTACAGTGAAGCATGGTGGTATCAGCATCATGCTGTGGGGTGGTTTTTCAGCGGCAGGGACTGGGAGACTAGTCAGGATCAAGGCAAAGATGATCGGAGCAAAGAGATCCTTGATGAAAACCTGCTTGTGAGCGCTCAGGACTGGGGCTTAGGTTCACCTTCCAACAGGACAACGACCCTAAGCACACAGCCAAGACAACACAGCAGTGGCTTCGGTACAAGTCTCTGAATGTCCTTAAGTGACCTAGTCAGAGCCCAGACTTGAACCCGATTGAACTTGAACATCTCTGGAGAGACCTGAAAATAGCTGTGCAGCAACGCTCCCCATCCAACATGACAGAGCTTGAGAGGATCTGCAGAGAGGAATGGGAGAAACTCCACAAATACAGGCTTGTGCTAAGCTTGTAGCGTCATACCCGAGAAGACTCGAGGCTGAAATCGCTGCCAAAGGTGCTTCAACAAGGTGCTTCAGTTTTCTTTAAATTCTACGTTTACAAACATTTCTAAAAACCTGTTTTTGCTTTGTCATTATGGGGTATTGTGTGTAGATTGATGAGGAAAAAGTCAAGGGGTCTGAATACTTTCCGAATGCACTGTATCTACCTCAAATACTCCAACATCCCTGCACATTGTAAGATTGGTATTGGCACTGACCATGTATATAGCTTCCTCTCATTTCTTATTTATATATGTACAGTATAAGTCAAACGTTTGGACACACCTACTCATTCAAGGGTTTTTCTTTATTTGTACTATTTTCTACATTGTAGAGTAATAGTGAAGACATCAAAACTATGAAATAACAAATATGTAATCATGTAGCAACCAAAAAAGTGTTAAACAAAGTAGCCACCCTTTCCCTTGATGATAGCTTTGCACACTTTTGTCATTATCTCAACTGAATGAATGAATGAACAGTACCGTTATCTCCAATCTTTAGTTAGCTAGGGGCAAGAGATTTAAAAAGCAGTACTCATTTATGGTTGGTGTTTTTTGTAACCCAATCCCAGAGCTCTGGATCCCTAGCACTCTCTGTCAGTGGAAGGAATAATAACACACCTGCTAAGTGGGCGAAGTAGGTCCAAAGGAAGGGGGCTTTGCTCATACAGGTCTCACTCTCCATCTCCTCAGTCTTTTCCACCATACAACCCAAGTGCTGTCACAGAGAGGCCCACATGGTCAAGGAGGAGTAATCATTCCTGTCTTTGTACCAAAACCATTATCCCGGCTAACATAGTTTAGATCTCGAAAGAGAACTGACAACAATCATGATGTTAGCCCGATACATACCCTAGGATGATACCGGTCCTCAGAGATGATACACTGAATCATATCCTCATTAACCTCATGCGAAATATAAAGACCATGACACAGTGTTTTGTGATTTAGAATGGCATAGCCATCCTTCTTTCAACAACACACTAACTGAATCCTAGAGATCTAGCATATCAACATAGCGTATGATTCCGACAGAAATAAAACATTCATTCATCAATAGTGATGGAGAAAGTGAATGGGTGCGTAACGCTGGAATGAAACCCACACCTGATCATTAGTGTCTGGGTAAGGTCTGTCACAGGTACAGTAACAGCCATGGAAGTTGTGATTGTATTGGTTTTTAATGTTATGTCAGTCTTTGCCCTGCAAAAGGAAAAGGACAGAGGAAATCAGCCATCAATGTTCAGCTGTCAGGAAGACTTGACTGAGGGGTAGATTGGAAAATAGGAGACTTCAGCTGGCACTTAAACTTGCCAGTCACAGTGGAAATTCCTACATGACAAACAAAAAATGCAAATAAGCAATATGCCCCGCACAAAAAAATACCTTGTCCTACAATGAGTATGGAATTGTAAATTACAGCTAGCTACAAAATAAGGTGAATGCACCAATTTGTAAGTCGCTCTGGATAAGAGCGTCTGCTAAATGACTTAAATGTAATGTAAATGTAAGACCGCTATTATTGTTTGCATAACTGGCATTTGTGAATAATGTCCCTTTGCATCAGGTTCATACCTTTTTGTGTAGAGCTCAAAGACGCCCGTCATGGCAATGGTTGGTGCAGGCAAGGCAGAGCCCAGCAGGTGTGTTTGCAGGCAAAAATAGCCTGTCTCTTCACAAATCCCTGTAACACAATATGATATATATAAGGACACACAAAAGGCCACACTGTATCTGGAGTTAGTGGCAGGTAATTATATGGTTGTGGATTACTCTTTGTAAGAACTATTGGTCCCTAAATCCGGAGAAATGATGGACCATGTAAAAAACTTTTGGTCACTAAATCCGACTAGAAGGACCACGTAAAAACGGTTGGCTGGTATGCCCTCACCCGTCTGAGCGGTCGGCTGTGAATACCCTCACCCGCTATAGACTTGCAACTGATTGGTTTGGTTCTGTCCTCTATAGTGCTGTCGGTTGGAACATGTTGTTGAGGCCCATCACTGCACTCTTGATAGTCACCACCACACACAGACACAGCTGTTTCCTTTGAAGATGTTTATATGACTGTGGTAATCCGAATGATTTGGAAACTTATTGTTGTGGTTCTATAAGACAAAGATATGCACACATGTAAACAGCATTAGTTAAGGGTTATAGCTATGCAATATACATATATGTAAATTAATAAATGTCTAATGGCATTACACTTATGGCATGTCTATAAAGGGATATAAACACAGCATCATAAACTTAAACATTCACCATTTGGAGAGAGAGAGAAACGAATTACTTGGATTGACAAAGGGTCAAGATTTATGGCACCCTCTCTCTCCAGCCTTGGGTGAGAATCTGCCATGCTAAGACCTCAGATCTTCCCTGGCGCCACAAGGTCGTAAATTACTCTGTGCATGAGCAAGCTCCAAAATGTGTCTGTGATGACTCTAAGCTCGCCCACAGCAGCTTAATAAAACACCTTAATAAAGGTCACTATGGAAAACGCTGTGGTAGCGTGTGCATGCAAAAGACTGCTTACCAATACAACAATTAAACCACTTCTGCAAAAGTACTTCTGCAAAAGCGACTAATGCAATAACACTTTTGGCAGTACGGAATAATACTACATACGATAAACAATAGGCAAAGCAGTATTGGCAACTCTAACATTAAAGAATAGTAACAGCCATACAGTATAACATATGTCTGAAAGCTATCAAAGTACAGTAAGTAATTAGTGGTAATTACCTATTATTACACAGCATGTAAAAACCCCAATAAACCCCCTGCAACTTACATTTCTATGCACGCACAACATTCAGACATTCGTGTTACTGCCAACAATAAAAAGTCCTCAGGAAGATGCGTCTTCTCCCTTCGACGACAATAACACTCTGACCTGAGTGGGAGGGTGCAGAGTCCAGATGCGCATTTCCAAGCGCCCTGATTGGTTGGGAATTGCAGGACTTTGATGAGTGAGGGATAACTAAGGTAGGCTGAGCAGCCAAACTAACGGGACTTAAAGGAAACTGAAGGGACTGTGATGGGAAGTTAGGTAGAGAGGAGAGGAGTAGGACGGCCTTTTTTACACTCTTTATTGCATTAGTCGATTCTCACACTGCTCTCAGGGCAGGTCAACCGGGTTTGACTAGCGGGAGTGGCTTTTCAAAACAGGGAGATCTTACATAGCAGGTTAGGAGAATTAGGTTTTAAGGTTATGAAAGGGGTATGGTTAGCTAAAATTGTCCCGATACGACTCGAAAATATCTAGCTACAACCAGGCCTGCCCTGAGAACAGTCTTGGTTTCTACTAAAGCGACTCTGCGTGGAATACACTACACTGTAGTGACTACAGGCAGCATCTTCACCTGAGGATAGGAACAATTATCTGGATCACTTCCAGCCAACACTGCATACGCCTCTTGTCTTCCAGTAATAAAGTATTTCATGGTAACAGTGTGCTCCTCATCCACGGACATGCTTGGAACAAAATAAAAATCTACTCAAATACCTAATACACAAAAATATCAATTCTTCTGGCAGGGACCATGTGGTGGAAGTAAGGAAATCAACACTAGAAGAGTGATGAGCAGCTTCACGAGCCATAGTCACAATTACTTATGCAGGAAATAAAAGACATGTGGTATCAGAACAAATGGAATTATAGTCAACCTAAAATAATGTAATAATTAAAAATACAGTTTATACGGGTTCTGTATAAATAGCCTCTAAAATATATGTAAACAGACCATAAATGTCTAAGATTTTGTTTTCTTGGTAGGCTGTGAGTGCTATTATATGATACAATATCAGTACTTGTTGAATTTACAACTTGTCTAAGTCCTATCATCAACTGATTTGAGCCAGTGTACAGCTGCTGTGGATTGACAGTCCCGCTCCCCCTCTCCGGCGCTAGTCGCCAGTTTACTCATTATTACGCGCACCTGCGCCTTATGAGACTCACCTGGACTCCATCACCTACCTGATTACCTCCTATATATGTCACTCCCTTTGGTTTTTTCCCTGGGCGTTATTGTTTCTGTTCCTGTGTTTTATGTCTGTACGCTACTCTTGTTTTGTTTGATGTTCCGGTATTTATTAAATTCACTCCCTGTACTTGCTTCTGAATTCTTAGCGTACACGTTACAGCCACTGTGCACAACTGAATAATTTGTGTACAAACTGCCAGAAACCGTCTCAGGGAAGCTCATCTGCGTGCTCATCATCCTCATCAGGACTTTGACCTGACTGCACTTCAGTGGGCAAATGCTCGCCTTCAATGGCACGCTGGAGAAGTGTGCTCTTCACGGATGAATCCCAGTTTCAACTGTACCGGGGAGATGGCAGACAGTGTGTATGGCATCGTATGGGCGAGGGGTTTGCTAATGTGAACAGCGTCCCATGATCAAATCAAATAACATTTTATTTGTTACATGCTCTGAATTCAACAGGTGCCAGTGGGGTTATGGTATTTGCAGGCATAAACTACGGACAATGAACACAATGGCATTTTAGCGATGGAAAGTTGAATGCACAGAGATGGCAAGTCAAATTCAAGGACTTTCTCAAACACTTAAATTGACATTTTAAGGACCTGTTATACAGTTGTATAAATTACATAACTAAGCAATAAGGCCTGCGGAGGTGTGGTATATGGCCAATATACCACTGCTAAGGGCTGTTCTTAGGTGCAACGCGGAGTGCCTGGATACAGCCCTTTATTGTGATATAATGGCCATATATCACAAATCCCAGAGGAGCCTTATTGCTATTATAAACTGGTTACCAATGTAATTAGAGCAGTAAAACTACATGTTTTGTCATCAGGATTCAGGATATGACCTAGATGCAGCCACAGGAGGCGGATAGTACAGTTATCAATAATTTGTTATAACACGGGGAAAGGGCAGGTCGAGGACAGGCAAAGGTTTGTAATCAGGTCAGAGTCAGGCAGGTACAGGATGGCAGACAGGCTCGCGGGCAGGGCAGGCAGAATGGTCAGAACCAGGAAAACTAGGAAACAAACACTTGAGAAATGGGAAAGTACGCTGGTAAGACCAGACAAACAGAGAACACAGGTATAAATGCTCAGGGGATAATTGGGAAGATGGATGACAGTGGTGTACGGTCTGATATACCACGGCTGTCATCCAATCAGCATTCAGGGCTCGAACCACCCAGTTTATAATTGTACATATAGGGCCTAGTGTAGAACTCCACCCTCCCGCCCAAAAGTAGGCCATTATCATTAAGAATAATGCAATCTTTTAGGCCTTGCCAATGCATTGATATTCAAACTATTATATTCTAAAATATGTGAGAATAATGTGGACATTGCCTGACTAAATAGATTGGATGCATGCATGGCGATTTTTCTGTAGCCTAAGTGGCCAACGCAGGCATACGTACTGTAATAAAGCCATGAATAGCAGTAATAGCATTATTCTCACCATCGCTGTTTTTATAATGAGAAAGTGACCAAAAACCAGGTTCCTTTTTTGATGGAAGGATTTGTGTGGAAAGCCAAACTGAATCCAACATTAGATGTCGTCCTCAAAATAACCGCACATTGTTTTACGGCAACAGCCTTCAATTGAAGGGACATAAAACAAACGAGTGGCAACATCAACTTACAAAAACGGATTAAAAAAATTAAATCACGGATATAAGGGAGCATGAGAACTTCTAAATTGTCAACAATAATTATTAGGACTTTTCAAACACCAAATTGAGGAAATGTCTTATTTTCAAGGTAGGCCTATACCAATACTTTAATTTCTGAGCTCCAAATAGGCTGCTTCAAGCCCCCTGTATTGTTTAATTTGCAAGTGTAACATGGAAAACAAAATGTATTTGTCATGTTATTTCATTACCAGATCATATTGTGAATAAGCCAAATAGGCTATAGAATGTGTCATTATATACAGAATAATTAATAGGAATAGAGTTGGGTATTGAACAATAGTCTATCCCAGTCGAGTTACACACTTGAGCACAGACTCCGTGTCCAATCCGAACACATTACCTTGATGCTTTCTTTGTTAAATCTAAGTACTGTAAATCAAGCAGACAACAAATAATCAACCTCAATTCGCTAGGGATATGGTTATAAGTATCAAGGTAAGGTGACTCTTGGTTAGAGGCATTTGATTTTGCAATCGCATATATTATTTTGGATTTGTGTGTCCATGAAAACTCACCCAGCATAACATAAGGAGACACGAAATGTCCAACAGCTAGATCCAGGATTCTTATAAGGTTCAATGTCAAGTTTAACTGATTCATGCTTAATATATGATAATGTACACTGCCATAAATGCAAGTACAAAAAAGTAATGTTTTATGTCACATGATTTTGGACAAACTCGTGAATTTTATTGAATATACAGTAGCTATATGAGCCTCCTTAATGTAATGACATGTGGGAAAAATGCTGATTATTGTCAATGACTTAACAGCTGTAACAAATTGTCCAGTGTAGGAAATCCTCACTGGTTGGCCTACCCTAGTTCATAGAAAGACCTAATTGCAACCCTTCTCGATTTGCTAGCTAGCCATCCACCTTGAGTGATTGAAACAAAATAGCCGTCAACTATGCTGGGATTATTCAAAACATTCCACCAGACAAATTAAAACTAATGATGCTAGTGTTAGGATTTATGTTTATGCACTATAGCCTGTTAGCATATTGTTTGAAGATGAATATTGTTTTGTTACACACACACACAAACAATACAGATGGGTGTGTGTGTAGGTGTGTAAGGACTGACCAACACAGGCCATAAAAGCTGTGGTCAGTCTGGAGAGGGGAGGGGTGCATCACTCTAGGCCAACCAGGGAGGTTAGGAGACTGATCAGTACCATATTAGGAATTGTTTGAGTGAAGAATCAAGGGGGAGACACAAGACGGAGCTAATCTACCCAGCAACCAGATGTGGACAAAGGAAAGCGCCAAGGGGCTTGGACAAGTCCGCGTGCCCCCAAAGGCGGAGCAAGAGTTTAAACCGTGCTCAGCCTCTACTATGATAGGCCAACTGGACGAGTTGGAACTAAAACTGTCATAGTATAAGAACTGCTATTTGAGTACATTCCACAGTTCCCTGCTTTACCCTGCGTGGTGATACAGTGAACCCGTATACAGTAATCCCTCGTTTATCGCGGGGGTTACGTTCCGAAAATGACCCGCGATAAGTGAAATCCGCGAAATAGAAAACTTCTTTTTTTTTTACAATTAGCAACTATTACATGTATACAAATACAGTGACTCACGTGTAGGCCGTTTCACTGCTCTTCAGACTGGGCCGCTGCATCCTGACTGCGCTCTGCAGTGTTCTCTTCTTCTGAAGCCCGCGGTGCAGGTGTGTTTGTTCGGGAGAAGAGCATAGTGATAGGCAGCTGTTGTCGCTCTTTTTTCTTCTTTGCAAAAAGATCCTTGTACACCGACATGCCACCATCGATTACGTTGGAGAACTGTAATGAACGGCTCGTCAAAGGGTCCCATTCCTCAGCTACTCGCTTAAGTTCAGTGGCCATTCGCACCATGGTTGCTAAGCGACCAAGCGTTAGTCCTTCCTTCCTTCCTGGCCAACTTAATGTAAATTTGCCAAGCTGTTTTATGTACGTACACATAACTGCACGAGACGACAAAATGATAGCACAATTCGTAGCATGTTTTGATACAAGAAGCGGGAGTGAGTTTTTAGCGAATCAGAATGCAGAGCACAATGCACCAAAAAAAAATAAAAAATGCATTATGAAAATCCGCGAAATAGCGAATCCGCGATAAGTGAACCGCGAAGTGGCGAGGGATCACTGTATACGAAAATTGCATTTGCCATTCATTGCTTGCGGTAATTAAACATAATTAAAGAAAGTTAGCAGACCTTGCTTTTTATTTATCCTGATACCGGATGTGTTACACGCAGCGTTCACACTAGTTAGCTAGCTATCATTCAAGGTTTAGCCTGGAAGCAGGCTTCGCTGTCATCTTTAGTAGTATTTGGAGATAACTAGCTATTTGAAACGACATCTACTTACTTGCTAGTAGTAGTAGCTACTTACCTGGCGAGAGAAATGGTTTGCAAGACACTGTGAGTCTGCAACAGCCGATAGCACAAAGATTTTGCAGGCTATTTGCACTGCAGCCAACTTGTGACTGCAATGTTGGCCATGTGAAGTCATACAATTGTAACGTCTAGTAACTTAATTCCTTTGTACTGCACTTAATTACAATGATACTCCCCTGTGTTTGTTTCATGATTATATACAAGCGGCTTCATTATTATTTTAAACAGGACAGTACCTAACCCAGATTCTTGTTGCATGTCTGGTTGACTTCATAGAAGTGGTCAAATAGTAATAAAAAAGAATGCTGCCCAGCAAGTACAGTAGGCCTATGATGCTAATCCATCCATGACAGTGGGAGATTCTCAATTGGAAAATGTCTGTCCTCTGCTCGACTCTTTTGTCCTCCTCTACTCCGTCCGTGACCCGGAAACCGATAAGTGTTCTTCATACAGTATGTAGGAGTGTAAATTCGTTAAAAGGAGAACTTTCTGCTCTCCTCGATTGCCTTCTTCAGCCGAGGATACACGGGTGCTCTCACAGTGTTTTAAAATCTGGCACACTCCCTTTGAATCAGATGTTTTGTCAACAACAACAAAAACATGCACACATTTAAGATTCTTGTATCTAGAAAATATCTTGCACAACTAGCTAAATTAATGTTTAGCACTTTACACATGTATTTTGGGATTCCTCTGTAAACGTAATTTGCCTGATGATGTGCTAGTGGATAAGGAGAATCTTCTAACTTACCTTTGACCTTTTTCAAAAGGAGGAAAGGAGAGTACGAAGGAGAGTCCAGCAAAACCAACTGAGAATCTTCCAGCGTCAATTCAGGAGGTAGATCTGCCTAATAAATCAGACTCCTAGAGGTAAAGGTGGATCCAGGAGCATGGATTTTGTGGGGACGGTCAAGTGGAAAAAAGCTACAGAGACAAGTGGGAACCACAGGAACTTCTGTTATGAGTGTGGGGACTTACTGCCTCTACCTAAGCTGCAGGAGATTCAGCTGTGAGGAAGAAGGCTTCGAAGAGAATGAGGAAAACAGAGGTTCAATTTGATGAAGATGGCGATAGAAAGGGAGATGGGGGGTGTGAAGAAGACTGGTGGCAAGTACAAACAGAGTGAGCAGTATGCCAGGTTGAGAGCTGGAGGTGAAATGTGAGTGAGGGAGAGTTATGTGAAGTGGAAGGTGTGCCATCGGCCTAGGGTAGGGACCGATAGGGTTAAATAATGGAATAGGGTGGTGGGTTTTAATGAGTGCAATTTTTTTATTTTGTTGTTTACACTATAATGGATTTATAGCCCAGTCTAGTTGATGGCGGTAATGCAACATAAATTGGATGATTATCGCCGTTAACCCTCGCCGAATAAGAAGTCTAGAGGTGGGTAAGGTAATTAATGTTCACATGCTCACCTGAGATGTCTGTTGACAAAAGGAGGGCTCTGAAAAGCATGAACCATGTTATGAGTGGTCAGACTTAGAAATACTTGAATCACAGGTTTAATATGCATATTCCTCATATACAGACTTTGCAACACAGTCTGAATCTCTTGAATGTTGTGAATTAAATTAATTCTTACATTTGTAAACACTCAAACCTATTGCTGACAACTTTGACTATACTTTATGCACCCACTGATCACAAATTAACTTGGGCCAACAATTGATAATGCCAAAGTCTGTGATCATGATTTCTTTATTTGCATACAATGTACACTTTCTTGAGTTGAAAGCCATATCCAGGAACATTTTTAATCCTTTGGACAAAGGAAATTGTATCTAACCTGACCTGTAGATGCACTGCCCTCTAGTGCTTGACAGACAATCAGCTTCACCTTTGAAAAATGTTTTACCAGCAGATGGCGCAATGGTAGTGCCAGAATCCTAGGCTACGGTTCAAACTCACAAAAGACACACCCTCGTCAATTTACCCTCGCCTTATATCATTGGGGAATCCCTGTCGCCATCTTGGAGGGCGGTCCAAATAATTAGCCAAGCAAGGGAAGTTAGCAACGTAAGGCCCTCAGCCCTCGTTTTTAGTCGAGTTTGCGAGTGTACTCCATGTTTGCGACCCAAACACTTAAAAAACACACCATATCTCCTCAGCACTCAAATTAAGTGGACACTTCTGATGACGTGTGACGAGTATACACTTGCAAGGCGCGGGAGGAAGGAATGATTTTTAAATGGACCACCCTTGGCCGGAAATTCGTCACTCGTTCATCCCGCGATGATCGTGTTTTCAGCCACCGATAACTTGTGGGTACTTTGCTACTGTCAATTATGAGTGCATGTCTACTTATATTAAATATATAATTATTAATATACGCCTACTGTATGAGAGCTAGCAAATGAATTAGCTAACTTACGTTAGCCTGCCTAGCTGGAACTTCTGAAGAAAGAAATGTTTTATTTCTACAATTTCCAAAAGATAACCAAACAAAGGACAGCCAATAGCTACTTTCCTTACTGAGGAATTGGCAACACTGCCCGGAGTGACCATAATTGTATACTCGCAAAACCGACTAAAAATGAGGGCTGGCTTACGATGCAAACTTCCCTTGCTTGGCTAATCATTTGGACCACCCAGATGGCGACGGGAGATTCCCCCAAGGGCATAAGGCGAGTGTAAGTGGACGAGGGTGTGTCTTTTAAGTGTTTGACCGTACTCTGGTAAAGATTAGCGTCATTGCAGGAACATTGACACTTCTGGTCTTCCAATTTTTGCCTTGAAAAAATGTGTATGATACGAAATCAATTATTTTTGCATAGTGCATAATCTTCAAATAATGTTACAAAAAATGTAAACTAAAGAGAATTACTACTTTATATAAGATGCATAATATAAGGTGGCACACGTTGATAAATGTTTGGAGCTTAAGTAAATTAATGTAAAGAACATCACATTCTACAGAACCTATTGATGTAGCGTAAGAGTCTATATATGCAGTTATTTATTGGATGAGTGTGGTGTAAATGACTGTTGTGTAAATACCCACCAGCCCTATAAATTACATATTGTCTTACAGAGAAAAAATTATTCTATGTGCCGAAACCCTAGACCCACTCCAATTTGCATACCGCTCCAACAGATCCACAGATGATGCAATCTCTATTGCACTCCACACTGCCCTTTCCCACCTGGACAAAAGGAACACCTACGTGAGAATGCTATTCATTGACTACAGCTCAGGGTTCAACACTATAGTGCCCTCAAAGCTCATCAATAAGCTAAGGACCCTGGGATTAAACACCTCCCTCTGCAACTGAATCCTGGACTTCCTGACGGGCTGACCCCAGGTGGTAAGGGTAGGTAACAACACATCCGCCACGCTGATCCTCAACACAGGGGCCCCTCAGGGGTGCATGCTCAGTCCCCTCCTGTACTCCCTGTTCACTCATGACTGCACGGCCAAGCACAACACCATCATTAAGTTTGCCGATGACACAACAGTGGTAGGCCTGATCACCGACAACGACGAGACACTCTATAGGGAGGAGGTCAGAGACCTGGCAGTGTGATGCCAGGACAACAACCTCTCCCTCAACGTGATCAAGACAAAGGAGATTATTGTGGACTACAGGAAAAAGAGGACTGAGCACGCCCATATTCTCATCGACAGGGCTGCAGTGGAGCAGGTTGAGAGCTTCAAGTTCCTTGGTGTCCACATCACCAACAAACTAACATGGTCCAAGTACACCAAGATAGTGAAGAGGGCACGACAACACCTATTCCCCCCTCAGGATACTGAAAAGATTTGGCATGGGTCCTCTGATCCTCAAAAGGTTCTACAGCTGCACCATCGAGAGCATCCTGGCTGGTTGCATCACTGCCTGGTATGGCAACTGCTCGGCCTCCGACCGCAAGGCACTACAGAGGGTAGTACGAACGGCCCAGTACATCACTGGGGCCAAGCTTCCTGCCATTCAGGACCTCTATATCAGGCGGTGTCAGAGGAAGGCCCTAAAAATTGTCAAAGACTCCAGCCACCATAGTCATAGACTGTTCTCTCTGCTACCGCACTGCAAGCGGTACCGGAGCGCCAAGTCTAGGTCCAAGAGGCTTCTAAACAGCTTCTACCCCCAAGCCATAAGACTCCTGAACATCTAATCAAATGGCTACCCAGACTATTTGCATTGCCCCCCCCCCCCCTTTTACACCGCTGCTACTCCGTTGTTATCATCTATGCATAGTCACTTTAATAACTCTACCTACATGTACATGTTACCTCATCTAACTGGTGCCCCCGCACATTGACTCTGTACCGGTACCCCCCTGTATATAGTCTCGCTATTGTTATTTTACTGCTGCTCTTTAATTACTTGTTACTTTTATTTCTTATTCTTATCCATATTTTTTTAAACTGCATTGTTGGTTAGGAGCTCGTAAGTAAGCATTTCACTGTACGGTCTACACCTGTTGTATTTGGCGCATTTGACATATAACATTTGATTTGATGTAAAAGTGGGGTTGAGACTCAGTAGGGTCTGTAGAATCTATATATGGTGTTATTTCATGGGGCTTTGAATAATACTAAGTGTTGATGGCCTTTTACCTTGTTAAAATTGGATGCCTGGACACTCAACTGTACAAATAGCACTACAGGAAAAACGATTATTTGTGCCGATGTAAAATTGGGGTGGGGAGTACTCAGTAGGGTCTGTAGAATGTATATACTGTATGGTGTCATTTCATGGGGCTTTGAATACAATGTTGCATGCCTTTTACAACACCCATCCATTTGCCACAATGCGAATCACTGTATACAGTGATGGAATACATATTGGCTTATAGAACAAAAACAGTTCTGGGTGTCGCAGTAAAAGTATTACAGGGAATACTCACGAGGGTCTGTAGCATGTATATATGGTGTCATTTTCATGGGTCTCTCAATAATACCGATTGTTGCTGGCCTTTTACTCCTCCCATTCCGTTGGTAAGATTCTTACTACCACTGAAAAACAAATAAAATGTTAGAATGGGCTTCATTATATCTAAACGGCATGTCTCAACTTCCCGCAACACCTGGCTTTAAAGGTAGAATCCTTAGTTGCTACGTCAAATTTTTTGACTTGTATTTTATTTTTGTATATTAATGATATACAGGTATCTGCCTAAATAAAAGAAACATCAACATAAAGTGTTTTAGGGCGTTGGGCCACCACGAGCCAGAACAGCTTCAATGCACCTTAGCATAGATTATACACGTGTCTGGAACTCTATTGGAGAGATGAAACGCCATTCTTCCACTAGAAATTCCATCATCATAGTGTTGTGGAAAACGCTGTCACAGGCGCCGCTCCAGAATCTCCCATACGTGTTGAAATGGGTCTGGTGACTGAGACGACCATGACATATGGTTTACATCGTTTTCATGCTCATCAAGGCTATAAGGACACGCTTGACAACCGATATATTATTTCAGAATTCATTAAAATTAGGGTAAAGTTTGGCTTTCGGTTTAAGCGTCAACTGTGTCCTTATAATCTCCCAGCAAGCTAGCTAACCGTATGCATAGTTGTTTAGGGCTACTTAAAGGAGCTCTATTCGAGAGCGTGAGTACGCAGTCCGGTAAAATCGGGAGAAAAGATCTCCGTGCAGTGTTTGGTCACCACTTCAGCTTGAACAACCAGCCGAACGGAGAATGGACAGCTATCAGGCTAGCTAGCTAGCTAGGTGAAATTCAAATAGGACATGTGCTAGCTATACATTTTAACTTTTTATGGATTTATTCCGAAAATTTGCTGTGTATTTGCTTCTCCTCGAGCTTTGTCATCATCCCAGTGAATGTATTTAGAAACCACAAGCTAAGTAATGCCTTGCTTTATGTGGCGCATCTCTAGAAATTAACGTTAGGCTAGCTGCATTTCCGAAGAGACTATGGGGGGGGCTTTTGGTAAATGTTCGTTTAGGTAGCGAACAGTCATTTAAAATTCAGTTAAGTTTAGCTAGGTAGACATTATTGTTATGGCTATAACTACTAGTTTGTTACTGCTAGCTAGAGACGTTGCAACTTTGCGAGTCAACTTATTGGTTATGGCTAACTAGCTAAGTTAGTACGTCCTGTTTCCTCACATGGCCAGGCTAATACGAAATACAAAAGTCATTTCTCCCTCCCCTCAAGGTTCGTGTGGGACGACAGTTTCCTGTTTTCGCCAGTGTCCAGGTTGATTCGACCGTAACTTCTGGATTGTGAACACGCGAGGCGAAGATGCAGACTTTTTTGAAAGGCAGAAGAGTGGGTTACTGGCTCAGCGAGAAGAAGACGAAGAAGCTGAATTTTCAGGCCTTTGCTGATTTGTGCAGGTAGGCTACTTACTGTATGTGCTGACAACAATGTAGCTACTGGTGGTTACATTTCAGTCTACTGTACAGTAGTTACAGTCCTGGAGGGATACAGCCAGCAATCTGGTGCGAGATACATTGTAGTAGCTAGTACTAGTAGTCGTGTAGCTATTTGTTACAAATATCCAGTCTTAAAAACATAGGTAATCACCTCTTTAAATGTGCCCAAATGGCGCTACTATTTTATTATGATCTCAAGAACCAAGTGTTGCATCCATCTTTTCTTGTTTTAACTAATTCTATTTTGGAGGAGTACACATTTTGAACATTAATTGAAGAGGATATTACATAAATTCAGTGTGAGCTCAATTTGCATCTATCATGCAACAGTGTCTGCTGACCGTTTTGGAGCACTGTTGGGGACAAGTGATAGGCCAAGTGCATTTCTCAGTGTACTGCCTTTTTTTGTCGGAAACAATCACAGGGATTGTAGTAACCTGAGCAGTCTCACAATTTGAGCAATTTGAGCCTGCTGTGAGGTTGCCCGTTGGGCAGGTTATAAACAATAAATAAAAACATTTGAAAATAATTTAATTAGTCTTTTTTTCTGGTTCTGTGTAAATAGCTACTTAGAATTTTCGACTAAGTGATCATAATCGTAAATAAGTGGCTGTCGGGTATGTTTTTAGATATGATGGGTTTTAACTGTCATCTCATTAGTCCCATGCTCTCTGTGACCTGTATCCTTTTAAGAGGCATATTTAAATTAGTCCTTTTCATGGTTGATTCAGTCTCATGTTAGATATGGTGTCCACCACCCACTTGGCTTTTACTCTCCTGTGTTTAGTGTTGCACGCTATACTGTTTTTTTTTTTTATATACTAGAAAATTAAAAACGTTTCGGTACTATAATTTGTTACTTTCGGTAGTTCTGTCAAATGTGTCTCAAGGATCAAGTCAGTCTATCAGCGCAGCCGACTTTTTATAGTGCGCACCGTTTCTTCTCCATTTACTCATTGCTAGCCTGCACTGGGAGTATGGGCTGCACCATGTTAACTTCAGTGTAGCATGAGTTGGGAGCTAACACACTTGAATAATGTGACATGGCATGCAAAAGTTTCAAACTGTTCGCAAAACAATGTCCATACAAGCTAGAACCTTTACAATGGAAGAAGATACCTTTTAGCTTCCAGCTTTGTAGGCTAACTTTATTTTCTAGCTGACAGCTAACGCTAACATCAATTCACTACCCTAGTACTTTGTGATAACTCCATAACTCAAAATAAGCTGATTTCAAAGCTGATTGCCAACAACTTTATTCATTCACTTATTCGGTCTCTCTCACCCAAAGTTATCTATTGCCTCAGCCTGCATTGTGAATGATGTGATTACTGGTTAGAGACAAGGCGGCAGGGAGCCTAGTGGTTAGAGCATTGGGCCAGTAACTGAAAGGTTGCTCGATCAAATCCCCGAGCGGACAAGGTAAAAATCTGTCGTTCTGCCCCTGAACAAGGCAGTTAACCCACTGTTCCTTGGCCGTCATTGTAAATAAGAATTTGTTCTTAACTGACTTGCCTAGTTAAATAAAATACCTTTGGCTGATTTAGACGGATAAAGTTAGAAACTAACGTTGAATGGAGCCTGACCTCAGCAGGAGCATTTAACTGAAATTTAAGCTAGCTATAATCAAAAGATGGGGTACTATAAGTTCTCATAACACAAATAGCTTTTTTTTTAATAAAGAGTAGTGAGACAGACAGTGGTGAGTCAGGCTGCAATGAAGGAGGCAATGGAGATACACAGAGCGAGGAAGTGTTGAAGCAAGCAGGGAGAGAGGTTAGTAGTACAGTGGTTCCCAAACTTGGGGTAAATAAGTAGTGAAACATGTATTATTGAGTAGAACATGCAAGGTAGTGATGAATAGTATGTTTATTTTATTTTTTATGCGGTTGTGGTGATATAGTGCCATCTTTTGGGAACTAGAAACAATAGCATAATAGGAACTATTACAAATGGATGATCCTTGAAAATAAATATTAATGCTTGAAAAAGTAATTAAAGTCCTTAAATTCAACTTAACACTGTGTACGAACCCTGAATGGATTTTCACCTCACAAGGGGGCTGATAAGCAACCTGATTGAGCCAGAACAGATTACAACGATGTAATCCACCAAACATTTTTAATCTCTTAACACTCCAACCAAAATATTTTCTCTGGAGGATGGCTCAGGTGTAATATGTAGGCTATAGGGTGGGGAGGTGCTGTTATGGCTGGTGTGTGTAGGCCAGGGATGGGTTTGGATTAGTTGTAGGAACAATCAAATGTTCTGCGTCTTGCCTACTCTCTTGGAAAATATAGTTCAGGAAAGTGACAGGAACAACTTGTTTCATGTAGTAGTAGTAGGTCGCGGGTTACCTCCTTGCTCTACTGTCTACTCCACTAATTGTTGGTTTGGAATGTGCATGGTGGCGTTGGCCTTACATACTCACCCTTCATGGTTGCTGCTAGCTGTAGTTCACGTTGCGGGCAATGGCCTGGAGTATAATTTCAGTTTGACAAAGTGAAAATGTGTCTGGGAATTCCTGTCTGGTTTCATTATCCCGTCACACAATCACTTTTACCTCATATCTGATGACAGGTGAGCTATTCTGCTCCGTCTCTCTTAGTTCTTCCTTTGTAGTGGGTTTTCCCTGCAGTGTGCTTCTTGGGAAAATATTAAAGGTCTTGTTTGAAGAAGAAAGGTGAAACATCCTTGTTATCTACTTCTGCTCCTGTATTGTAAAAAAACAATGTGTTGTCATTTGCGCGCACACAGTGCAGGACATTATGCAACTGTACTGCAATATTTCTGTGACATTGGAATTATATAGTTAGCTCTCCAGTGTTGACATTACCATTGGGTGTGTTACACATTAGGTGTAAGCTCCATGCTCACCCACATGAGGGGAAATCAAGTTGTGGTAGTTTTAGACATTAACAACATTGGCTCGGTCTCCTAGTCACTAATTGCTGTATTTAATTGAATTTATATACTAACCATGTTTATTTTCATATGCACCTTAAAGGTTTATGACACAGTAATTAGTGTTAGATCAATGTCTGTTTTAGCCAGTAGAGTATGTCTGTCCCCAACATCTGCCTAGACTCCATTCAGCCCTCCCCACAAGAGTGCATCTGGGACACTGAGTGTTCCAAAATGGAGGTGGTCCTGGAGAGTTGTCTGGGCCAGCTGGTTGTGGGGGAGATCCCCGCTGGTCAGAGATGAGGTGTGGTGACGCTGTTGACGTAAAGGACTCCTGCTTTAATAATGCCCTTAAGCTGGCAGAACTGTTTACCTTTTATTAGGGAAATGAAATGACCCCCTGCCTCTGGACACAAGGGAAGCTCTGTCACTTCCTCCTGTCAGGACAGGGTTAGGGGGGTCTCTCACTCTGGATGCACACACAGGCGAACTGAATAAAGATCTGTTCTTTTGGACTAGTGTTCCCCTGACCTCTCATCTTCCTGCCATCCTATTGGCTTGATGGAGAATTTGTTGTTGTGAACATGAACTTGTGTGTGTGAGCTTTTGTATGACTGTTTAAATGTGTGATTTGTAGGAGAGAGAGTTAAAATCCGACATCACCCTGCACTATCAACTACTTCCTCGTGTGTCAAGCCCAAACAATCTTGGTCTTGGCAACTCTGCTTGCCTTATTAATCTTCCCTCCTTTCCTTTCGTCGCATGGTCCAGGCAACAATAGGAGAGTGCCGCCTATCCCTGAGCTAGGCTGAAACCAATGACCCCATTCACACCCCATGAAACGTGCCAGCTGCAGTATTAAATATCCACATTGTTGTGAATGGCTGCTCTACTGTTACCATGAGGCTGTGGGGGAAAAAAACTGTGTTTTTGTTCTTGTAAAGATTTGGCAAGTCATTGGTGTAGTAGGGTTTGTTGTTTTACCCGTTGGCTATTGACCTATGTTTTGGAAATATTTTATTAGGTTATTTTTGTTGGCCATTTTTTACCTAATATTGAGTGACATGAACCTTTTGATGCTTTTAGTAGTCTCATTCAATGCTCCATTTCAACTTCATAGAGAGAGGACCCCACACTCGGAGAACCCAGTCTGAGGCCCGTCAGCACTATAATTTCACCAACTCTGTGGAAGATGCCATGTCTCTTCCTGTTTGCGTTTGGACCTCGTGCTTTCATTATAGAGAAATATTTGATCTAGACAATAGCTCACATCGAACCAGTGGGTTTCTACATGTCCCATTAACCTCTCTGCCTTGACAGATTTCTAGGAAAGCTGAACCACTTTTATTGAAACAATAGAAGCGTGCCTAAGAACAGCCCTTAGCTGTGGTGTATTGGCCATATACCACACTGCTTGTACCTTTTTTTTTTATTGCTTAAATTGGGACCATGCATAGGCTATATCAGGGTACGGCAACCCTGTTGTTTCTGGAGTGCCACAGGTATTGCAGGATTTTGTTCCAACTAGGCACCACACCTGGCCAACTGAGATAATTGATCAGTTCAGTGATTGCCTAAATTCAACACACCTGGTCTTCCAGGTCGGTTCAATCAAAAACATGATGTGCCTGTGGCGGTTGCCTACTGCTGGGCTATATGCATGGTCCAATATGTTAAAATTATTTTTACCAATATGTTATTGGGCTCATTTCTGGAGGTGAAAATTATATTTTAGATGGTGTCAGCATAATGTTTCATTTGGGAGCAATATGTCCTTTTAAAAAAAGTCCCCCGAACTGGGCTTCTCATTCCTTTTTCATAAACCTATATGTAATTTTTTTTTTCGGTTTTCTCCCCAATTTCGTGGTATCAAATTGGTAGTTAGTCTTGTCTCAACGCTGAAACTCCCATACTGACTCGGGAGAGGCAAAGGTTGAGAGCCGTGCTTCTTCCGAAACACAACCCAACCAAGCCCCATTGCTTCTTGACACAATGCCCACTTAACCCGGAAGCCAGCCGCACCAATGTGTCAGAGGAAACACCGTAAACCTGGCGCCCAGTGTCAGCTTGCACTGCGCCCGGCCCGCCACAGGAGTCGCTAGTGCGCGATGGGACAAGGACATCCCTGCCGGCCAAACCCTCCCCTAACCCGGACGATGCTGGGCCAATTTGTGCGCCGCCTGGTCGCGGCTGGCTGCGACAGAGCCTGGACTCGAACCCAGAATCTCTAGTGGCACAGCTAGCACTGCAATGCAGTGCCTTATACCATTGCGCCACACAAATTCTGCGGGGGGCACCACAGACACCCAAAACACTTACAGATATTTATATGTATAGGAAACACTGCGCATAGCCTAGTGTTCATGCTTTCACCCATGTTTGTATGTTCAGATTAGTTGGACTTGCATGTTCTCACTACTTGACGACCCCTAAGATCTTTGGATCACTTGTTTTTGATAAGTATGGAAAACATCCGCTTTTATACTACTTCTGCTTGGTTGGGCAGACCGAGGTGGATTTGAAAGACTGTCAAGTCTTTTAGAGGAGCATTGTGGTTTATTATGTTAGAGCTGCTGGAAGTCTCTTGCACAAACGCCACTGAGTATTTCTCTCTTGTAGGCTGTCTGCACGTTGCCAAGCAACCCACTTTTAAATGTTTATATATATATATATATATATAGATTGCGCTTTGGGTAAAAAATGTCCTTCAAAAGTGAAGACATTCCCTGTCCCTGGACTCCCAGACTAAAGCAGATGGAGCTTATTTGGCCTTAACAGCGATATATTTATGAATTCCTATAACAAATTCATATTCTTTTGTTGAATGTTATGCCACTGTGGTTTACATAACCAGAATAAGATTTACTGTGTGTGTGCTAAATTGAAACAATAATGCCAAAGTCTGTTAGATTTAATATTATCCACTACATGCATAAGTGGAGCAGTTGAGTAGCCCTATGCCATTGTCAGTATGTTTTGTGAGACAGACTCGGGACTCTTAAAGTGGTGGGGGGTGCATGCACTTTCTATCTTGGTTTCCTTGCTGTCCATCTCTGCCCTTGATATCCATTAACTTTTGATGGTGTGAGATTCCCCATGCGATTGGGAGCCACTACTGAATGCTAGAACATACATTGGTGTGTGGTGACACAATAGTGTCTTTTTATTCTGTTGTAATATGTAACACTGCAGGAGAAAGTGAATTTGTTTTAATGTCTGCAGAGGTGTCCGGTTCATCTGTTGGAGTTTCGGCAGTGTTCGCTCTTTCCCACCTCCACGTTTTGATGTTTAAATAATGAGTGAATGTATTTTGATTTATTTTTTCTTATCTGTCTTTCAGGAAAAGAGGAATAGAAGTAGTCCAGGTAAGTTCAATAAGACTTATAAACCCAATTATTGGGTACACTTTTTTTCACACATTTGTGCCTTTTTTAAATGGTTATTTAAAAGCTTCTGGAACACGTGGTTTCAACACGCTTGGAAGTTTAGGGTTTATCCATAGTAGAATGCTGATGGAATAGCCTATCCCTAGATCTTTTTTTATTTTTTATTTTATTTTTTTACACGCCATATAATTTGTTCCTGTTGCCTGACAGAGATCTGGTGTTTGTGCCCAGAGAATTTTGTATTGTGCTGGTGTGTACTGTATGAGGCAGAGAGCGCATGGTTCATATCGCAGGGGTGGGAGGGGACATTAATGGAAAATTCTACATTTTTCACACAGGATAAAAGATGCATAAATATTTAGCTGCATTTTTGTTTTCTGCTCTGCATCAGACTCATATTGTGCTTCAGTTACATCTCCACTTGAGTGAGAATTCAGACAATGCTCTACTTTTTTCTCCGGTGCTTTTCTCAGCGTAACCTACTTTTCTCTGGTAAAATCTACGATTAACTTAAAGCAAAACATTTAGGAAATGTAGCTGGCTACATTCTTTCTATGATAAACATTAGAAATATAATGCCGTGCTGAGTTTTTGCAAAGAAATGACTGGCTTTTTTATTGTAGGCTAGCTCATTTACTTGTGGCTTCTAGCCAAATAGCGTTGTACTTCTCATGAGTCCCTACCGCTCATGAAAATGAAGCTGTTTTCTGCCGAATTTGTCGCAGTCATGTATTTTCTGTGAACGAAAACTATAGTTGCAGGAGCCTGATCACTTCATTGAATAAAAAAATACTTTGAATATAATACAATTTAAATGGTTTAAAACACGTTTTTTTATTTTTTATGGTTTGCGTTGTTCAAAATGCAGATTTCTGAACTCTAACGTGACCCTTGGTGAGAAAGGAAGCAGTGGGGAAAGAACAAGACTGATGAGCACAGTAAGCCACCCTCCTCCACTTATCCATCCAGGAGCCTGGCCTATCAGACAGTGCAAGTATCCAGTGCATTCGGAAAGTGTTCGGACCCCTTGACACATTTTACGTTAGTCTTATTCTAAAATTTATTAAATTGTTTTTTTCTCATCAATCGACACACAATAGCCCATAATGACAAAGCAAAAACAGGTTTTTAGACATTTTTGCTAATTTATAAAAAACTTAAATATCACATATACAGTCGTGGCCAAAAGTTTTGAGAATAACCACAAATATTAATTTCCACAAAGTTTGCTGCTTCAGTGTCTTTAGATATTTTTGTCAGATGTTACTATGGAATACTGAAGTATAATTACAAGCATTTCATAAGTGTCAAAGGCTTTTATTGACAATTACATGAAGTTGATGCAAAAAGTCAATATTTACAGTGTTGACCCTTCTTTTTCAAGACCTCATGCTGTCAATTAACGTCTGGGCCACATCCTGACTGATGGCAGCCCATTCCTGCATAATCAATGCTTGGAGTTTGTCAGAATTTGTGGGGTTTTGTTTGTCCACCCGCCTCCTGAGAATTGACCACGTTCTCAATGGGATTACGGTCTGGGGAGTTTCCTGGCCATGGACCCAAAATATCTATGTTTTGTTCCCCGCGTCACTTAGTTATCACTTTTGCCTTATGGCAAAGTGCTCCATCATGCTGGAAAAGGCATTGTTCGTCACCAAACTGTTCCTGGATGGTTGGGAGAAGTTGCTCTTGGAGGATGTGTAGATACCATTCTTTATTCATGGCTGTGTTCTTAGGCAAAATTGTGAGTGAGCCCACTCCCTCGGTTGAGAAGCAACCCCACACATGAATGGTCTCAGGATGCTTTACTGTTGGCATGACACAGGACGGATGGTAGCGCTCACCTTGTCTTCTCCGGACAAGCTTTTTTCCAGATGCCCCAAACAATCTGAAAGGGGATTCATCAGAGAAAATGACTTTACCCCAGTCCTCAGCAGTCCAATCCCTGTACCTTTTGCAGAATATCAGTTTGTCCCTGATGTTTCCTGGAGAGAAGTGGCTTCTTTGCTGCCCTTCTTGACACCAGGCCATCCTCCAAAAGTCTTCGCCTCACTGTGCGTACAGATGCACTCACACCTGCCTGCTGCCAATCCTGAGCAAGCTCTGTACTGGTGGTACCCCGATCCCGCAGCTGAATCAACTTTAGGAGATAGTCCTGGAGCTTGCTGGACTTTCTTGGGCGCCCTGAAGCTTTCTTCACAAGAATTGAACCGCTCTCCTTGAAGTTCTTGATGATTCGATAAATGGTTGATTTAGGTGCAATCTTACTGGCAGCAATATCCTTGCCTGTGAAGCCCTTTTTGAGACTTTGCGATTAATTGCAATTCATCTGATCACTCTACATAACATTCTGGAGTATATGCAAATTGCCATCATACAAACTGAGGCAGCAGACTTTGAATTTTTTTATTTGTGTCATTCTCAAAACCTTTGGCCACGACTGTACATAAGTATTCAGACCCTTCACGCAATACTTTGAAGCACCTTTGGCAGTTATTACAGCCTCGTGTCTTGGGTATGACGCTACAAGCTTGGCACATCTGTATTTGGTGAGTTTCTCACATTCCTCTGCAGATCCTCTCAAATTCTGTCAGGTTGGATGGGGAGCGTTGTTGCAAAGCTATTTTCAGGTCTCTCCAGAGATGTTCGATCAGGTTCAAGTCCGGGCTCTGGCTGGACCACTCAAGGACATTCAGAGACTTGTCCTGAAGCCACTCCTGTGTTGTCTTGGCTGTGTGCTTAGGGTCGTTGTCCTGTTGGAAGGTGAACCTTCGCCCCAGTCTTGGGTCCTGAGCGCTCTGTTCATCTTTGCCTCGATTCTGACTAGTCTCCCAGTCCCTGCCACTGAAAAACATACCGCAGTATGATGCTGCCACCATGCTTCACTGTAGGGATGGTGCCAGTTTAACTCCATACGTGACGCTTGGCATTCAGTCCAAAGAGTTCAATCTTGGTTTCATCAGACCAGAGAATCTTGTTTCTCATGGTCAGAGAGTCCTTTAGGTGCCTTTAGGCAAACTCCAAGCGGGCTGTCATGTGCCTTTTACTGAGGAGTGGCTTCCTTCTGGCCACTCTACCACAAAGGCCTGATTGATGGAGTGTTGCAGAGATGGTTGTCCTTCTAGAAGGTTCTCCCATTTCCACAGAGGAACTCTGGAGCTCTGTCAGAGGGACCATCGGGTTCTTGGCCACCTCCCTTACCAAGGCCCTTCTCTCCCGATTGCTCAGTTTGGCTGGGCGGCCAGCTCTAGGAAGAGTCTTGCTGGTTCCAAACTTCTTCCATTGTGATCTTGGGGGCCTTAATTGCTGCAGTAATCTTTTTTGAACCCTTCCTCAGATCTGTGCCTCGACACAATCCTGTCTCGGAGCTCTACGGACAATTCCTTCGACCTCATGGCTTGGTTTTTGCTCTGACATTCACTGTCAACTGTGGGACCTTATGTAGACCGGTGTGTGTGCCTTTCCAAATCAAGTCCAATCAATTGAATTTACCACAGGTGGACTCCCAAGTTGTAGAAATATCTCAAGGATGATCAATGGAAACAGCATGCACCGGCGCTCAATTTTAAAGTCTCAGCAAATTGTCTGAATAATTATGTAAATAAGGTATTTCATTTTTTTTTTTTTTTTTAATACATTTGCAAACATTTCTAAACCTGTTTTCGCTCTGTCTTTATGGGGTATTGTGTGTAGATTAAAACATTTTAGAATAAGGCTGTAACATAACAATGTGGATAAAGTCAAGGGGTCTGAATACTTTCTGAAGACACTCTAGGTAGCTGCAGCCCAATATGGCGAGTGGGTGTATGAAAATGAGTCAGCTAATTGGGCAGATGTATTGCCTCTCAAGGCTGTTTTGCGTGGCAGATTGGGCTGCACAACGTGTCGATAAGCCAGCGTCGCAAGGGGGTAGTTTACACACCCTACTCCCAGATATTTCACAGATATTCTACTGTAAACGGCCGGTGGTGGAAAATGTACATATTTCCTCCGTCCCCTCATGGATGCATCTTCTCTAAGCTCCCCAGGCCCGTTTTCTGTATGCCTGTGAGGATGCAGGAGCAACATGCGCACCGCCAATCATGGGCTTCCTGCCTGGGGACTCTGTGTTCAGTGTATTGTGGTGCGACTCGTCACATCTCAGGACATTTCAACAACCAAACTTCTGTATTCACATTCGGGAGGACATTACCTTTTTGTCTTTCATTGAGGGAAACACTAGTGACCAACCTTTTGTAATGTGCACGCACATGTTTTTTAAATTTAACTAGGCAAGTCAGTTAAGAACAAATTCTTATTGTGCGCTTTGGGAACCTTTTAACAGAATGTGACTAGCAGAACGGGTGTTGTATGTGGAGGATGAGGGCTGCAGTAGATAGGCCTCCCTCCCCCCTCCCTATCTAAGAGTTTTATAAATAAGCATCAACCAGTGGGTCTTGCGACGGGTATACAGAGATGACCAGTTTACAGAAGAGTGCTGAGAGAAGGACAGTGTACCGTCTACCATACTCGCAAGTACTTGTATGAGGTGACTACCTCAAGCTCTAAACCCTCAGAGGTAGTAATCACACCTGTGGGGAGAGGGGCATTCTTCTTACCAAATCACATGGCCTTTTGTTTTGGAGGTGTTCAGACAAATGTTAAGGGCATAGAAAGCTTGTTGGACATTTTAAGAAAGCTTTATTGTAGAGCTTTTAACACAATCCTGGGAGGGGCCAGTTAAGTATAAGACTATCATCTGCTTATACATGGATGAGAGAGCTTCCTACTGCCTGAGCTATGTTGTTGATGTAAATTGAGAAGAGCGTAGGGTCTAGGATCGAGCCTCGGGGTACACCCTTTGTGACGGGCAGTGGCTGAGACAGCAGATGTTCTGACTTTATACACTGCATTCTTTGAGAGAGGTAGTTAGCAAACCAGGCCAAAGACCCCTGAGACACACCAATACTCCTTAGCCGGCCCACAAGAATGGAATGGTCTACCGTATCAAAAGCGTTTGGCCAAGTCCATTAAAAATAGCAGCACAACATTGTTCAGAATCAAGGGCAATAGTGACATCATTGAGGACCTTTAAGGTTGCAGTGACACATTCGTAACCTGAGCGGAAACCAGATCGCATACAAGAGCGAATACTATGGACATCAAGAAAGCCAGTCAGTTGATTAATGACAAGTTTTTACAACACTTTTGATTAACTGGGCAAAATAGAAATAGGCCTATAACAGTTAGGATCAGCTTAATCTCCCCCTTTAAATAAAGGACTAACTGTGGCTGCCTTCCAAGCAATGGGAACCTCCCCAGAGAGGTGCAGTGAGGAACGAAGTTTGTGTAGTGTGTGTCTGTCCCAGGGCTCATAATAGCTCTCTGCAATCTGTTCGTCAACCCAAAATGCTTGGTCTTCCGGGCTTCCGTATCAAGGCAAAAAAAAAACTAGCTTAGACTCTTGGAATTATCTTGTTTGAACGACTTAGTATCTCGTCAAAATAAATAATAAGTTGTTTGAACCAGATACTAAGTCGTTCAAATGAGAATTGTTCTTTTGTCTAATTAGGCCTAATTTGATATGCAGCTTTTCAAAACATTGAATGTTTTTTCTGTCATTATTATTAACTTGCAGAGCGCATTTTCCATGCACAATGCACTTGAAGCTTGTTGGGGTTTACTTCTGTGTGCAAATAATTTCGCAGCTGCAGTTTGAGCTTATTTATTCCCTTTTATTAATGAAAAGAAGCTGATACTGGCCTTTTTATTTATGATATTTTAGCCTAATTATATTGATTTGTATTATGGTGTGTCTATTCCAAGAAAATCAGTCATTGGCAGGAACTGGAAGGAAAGGAAGTGTTGGCTTTGGGGATGACCAGTGCAATATACCTGCTGGAGCGTGTGCTACGGGTGGGTGCTGCTATGGTGACCAGTGAGCTGAGATAAGGCGGGGCTTTACCTAGCAAAGACTTATAGATGACCTGGAGCCAGTGCGTCTGGCAACAGATATGTAGTGGGGGCCAGCCAGCGAGAGCATACAGGTCGCAGTGGTGGGTAGTATATGGGGCTTTGGTGATAAAACGGATGGTACTGTGATGGACTTAGTTTTACTAGCATTTAAAAAGCAGTTGGAGGCCAAGGAAGGAGTGTTGTATGGCGTTGAAGCTCGTTTGGAGGTTTGTTAGCACAGTGTCCAAAGAAGGGCCAGATGTATACAGAATGGTGTCGTCTGCGTAGAGGTGGATCAGAGAATCACCAGCAGCAAGAGCGACATCATTGATATATACAGAGAAAAGATTCGGCCCGAGAATTGAACCCTGTGGCACCCCCATAGACTGCCAGAGGTCCGGACAACAGGCCGTCCGATTTGACACACTGAACTCTCTGAGAAGTAGTTGGTGAACCAGGCAAGGCAGTCATTTGAGAAGCAAAGACTATTGAGTCTGCCGATAAGAATGTGGTGATTGACAGTTGAAGGCCTTGGCCAGGTCAAGAAGGCTGCACAGTACTGACTTTTATCGATAGCGGTTATGATATCGTTTAGGACCTTGAGCGTGGCTGAGGTGCACCAATGACCAGCTCCGAAACCAGATTGCATAGTGGAGAAGGTACGGTGTGATTTCGAAATGGTCGGTGATCTGTTTGTTAACTTGGCTTTCGAATATTTTAGAAGGGCAGGATGGATATAGGTCTATAACAGTTTGGGTCTAGCGTGTCACCCCCTTTGAAGAGGGGGATGACCGCGGCAGCTTTCCAATATTTGGGTATCACAGACGATATGAAAGAGGTTGAACAGGCTAGTAATAGGGGTTGCAACAATTTTGGCGGATAATTTTAGAAAGAGAGGGTCCAGATTGTCTAGCCCAGCTGATTTGTAGGGATCCAGATTTTACAGTTCTTTCAGAACATCAGCTATCTGGATTTTTGGTTTTTACATTTAGTTAGAATGTAGAATATAAACTAGATATAGGCTATTGTGGGTTTGGTAGGCTAAATCATTTCAACCAAATAGCCCTAATTAAACTAATAATGATAATGGAAACAAAATATTCTGGGCAGAGCATGCCCAATGCTTGTGGCTAAGCAGTATCAGAGTGAAATTGTAGCCGGAGTGAGGGCATTTTTAAAATTTGCTAAATTACGCCCTGCACCTCTCTCCACACTCACCCACTTACATGCTCTGGTATTCAAAAGCAACCCTGCTTTAGGCTATCAAAGAAGTGTCAAATCATATCAATGGATGGAATCAGTGAATGAATGGTTGCAGCAACCATTCAATTACATTGTCTGACAAACTGCATAACAAATGAGGCTTGATTAGACAAAATAACAATTATATCGTGTGAACGACTAAGTGTCTTTGAACGATTTTAGTAAAAATAAACAATTGTTATATCTACTAAGCCTTTCAAACGGGATACTAAGTCGTTCAAACAAATTCCAAGATGTTTGTATTTATTGGGCTTCTGTAGCTTGAAGAGGAAATGGAGAGCTATTTATCTCCCTGCCTCTTCTCTGCCTCTCCTTTTGTGCTGTTTTTCTATGCCGTCTTTTGTGTTCTTATTTTTTCTTTTCTTTTTTCTGACGATATCTTCAGCACACCCAGACGGAAAGATGTCCTGGGAATGGTCCCAAAGTAAGCAGCGCTTTGTTTCTGAACGCTCTCAACCCTCATGGGAGGCCAGCAGATCGTTACAGCCCAGAGCCTGTGGCGCCCACACCCCTTGCCTCTTAATACACTGACCACACACACACACACACACACACACACTTGTCTCTACAACCACCAGTGCTATCTCTGTCCTCTCCCATGCTCAGACTCAGCTGTTTCTCATAATTTTAGCTGTGCTGTCACTAGAGCTGGGACAATAAACTGAAAATGATTGACACTGACCATCATGTGTCACAGGCATTTTGCTAATATCGTTCATTATGATAAGTAACCTATACTCGAGCAATGTGAAGTTTGAAATGGAATACGTTTGATAATATGGTTGACTGTTAATGGGACAATTGATGACCACAACCATCAAACTAGTAGTAGTAGTTTAACCCCCTAAGGTCGATGTCTGTGCCCACATGAACATCTAATTAGCATAATACAGATTCCCCATAAAAATCTGTCCGTTTAAGCTAGAGATCTGTCTTTTCGCATTGGATGCTTCTCAATCCACTGCATCCGCCTATGTTTTTTTTGCTTCCGCTTCTGCGATAAAAGGTGACAGAGCTAGAGCGTTATTTGTCTTCTCACAAAATCGTCTGTAGCATCCGAAAAGTTTGGCCTACAAACTATTATGAACTCTATGGAAAGATGAGACCAACACGATCGTGTTCTCCATTTTGCTTTACGACCCCCACAAGCGTCTTGGGACTCGTCTGAAGTCGGTTCAGCCAATCTACCAACTTCTGTCTGTAACTTCCAAACAGTTTGGGCTGCACACTAATATGACCCCTCTGTGGAAAGGTGAGAATCTCTCACGAACATGTACATGTCGGTTCTGTTTTGCTCTAGAACACCCCACAGGCCTCACGACTCATCTTAAGGTCCCTCGGTACCAATTGAAAAAACAAATGGAAGTATATATGGACACTGTTTAGTGCCAAAAATCTGAGGTTAAATACATGCATACAAGTACCAGTCAAAATGTTGGACACACCTACTCATTCCAGGGTTTTTCTTTATTTTTACTATTTTCTACATTGTAGAATAATAGTGAAGACATCAAAACTATGAAATAACACGTATGAAATTATGTAGTAACTGAAAAAAGTGTTAAACAAATCTAAATATATTTTAGATTGGAGATTCTTCAAAGTAGCCACCCTTTGCCTTGATGACAGTTTTGCAGACTCTTGGCATTCTCTCAACCAGCTTCACCTGGAATTATTTTCCAACAGTGCACTTGTTGGCTGCTTTTCCTTCGCTCTTCATTCCAACTCGTCCCAAACCATCTCAATTAGGTTGAGGTCGGGTGATTTGTGGAGGCCAGGTAGGTGAGTAGGTGTGTCCAAACCTTTGACTGGTACTGTATATCTCTCAGATATTGGACAGACACTTCAGAACAAACTTCCTTTTGATTTTTTTTGGGGGGGGGGACTATGTTGTTCAGTGTAGTGAATCTGTTATTCAATGCGTTTGTATGGGATAATGGCAGTAAGGCCCAAAAATTATTTTTCATACAAAAAATGTGTATGTATTGTTTTTGATACTTCAAGGGGTCTAACATGCTGGCCACACTGCTGCGTTACAAAATTAATTTACACAAACATGTTATTCAATAATTTCATCCAAACTGCTCGTGTGTATCAACGAGCGTCTGCATAGCCAGGCCTTAAAATAGGACTTGGTTCTATTTTTGTTGCTTGATGCGCTGTAAGTTCCGCCTCTCCCATCTCTTCATTGGCTTTTAGGAGCATATACCCACGTGGGTGATTCTGAAAACTGAGCTGAAGTCCACACTCCAGTCCAGGTGGTGGTTAGTGCACCTTAGTTAGTTGCCAACTGCCATATAATGTCCACTGAAGGAGAGATTACTAGAAATGTTCTAATTTTCCCGTTTTATCTGTGGATTAATTGTCGAAGTAGAGGACACACAATTTTGTGTGACCCAAAATGGGTCAAAATTCTACAAAGATCCCTGAAAAAAATAACCTTGTGCGGTTTTTAAGGTAAAATAACAACCCAATGTTTATATCCCAGGACAAATTAGCTAGCAAGAGATAGCTAGCTGAATGTCCATGAATGTTTCGTGCGTTTCGACCTGACCCCAAATTAATATAGTTGGTTCAGAGTTTGTTTTGATATTTCAACCTGCTTGTCCTGATCCCGGGCCCTGTATAGTCAGCATGTTAGAATTCAAATAGCAAAATAATCCTTGGTATTACCTTCTTAAAACAACTCCCTATAGCTTAGTTAGAATCCCCCTCCCACATCTTAGATGGGGCTTAGACTCTTATGGGTTAAAGGATAATATACACTGCTCAAAAAAATAAAGGGAACACTTAAACAACACAATGTAACTCCAAGTCAGTCACACTTCTGTGAAATCAAACTGTCCACTTAGGAAGCAACACTGATTGACAATACATTTCACATGCTGTTGTGCAAATGGAATAGACAAAAGGTGGAAATTATAGGCAATTAGTAAGACACCCCCAAAAAAGGAATGGTTCTGCAGGTGGTGACCACAGACCACTTCTCAGTTCCTATGCTTCCTGGCTGATGTTTTGGTCACTTTTGAATGCTGGCGGTGCTCTCACTCTAGTGGTAGCATGAGATGGAGTCTACAACCCACACAAGTGGCTCAGGTAGTGCAGTTCATCCAGGATGGCACATCAATGCGAGCTGTGGCAAAAAGGTTTGCTGTGTCTGTCAGCGTAGTGTCCAGAGCATGGAGGCGCTACCAGGAGACAGGCCAGTACATCAGGAGACGTGGAGGAGGCCGTAGGAGGGCAACAACCCAGCAGCAGGACCGCTACCTCCGCCTGTGTGCAAGGAGGTGCACTGCCAGAGCCCTGCAAAATGACCTCCAGCAGGCCACAAATGTGCATGTGTCTGCTCAAACGGTCAGAAACAGACTCCATGAGGGTGGTATGAGGGCCCGACGTCCACAGGTGGGGGTTGTGCTTACAGCCCAACACCGTGCAGGACGTTTGGCATTTGCCAGAGAACACCAAGATTAGCAAATTCGCCACTGTGCTCTTCACAGATGAAAGCAGGTTCACACTGAGCACATGAGCACATGTGACAGACGTGACAGAGTCTGGAGACGCCGTGGAGAACGTTCTGCTGCCTGCAACATCCTCCAGCATGACCGGTTTGGCGGTGGGTCAGTCATGGTGTGGGGTGGCATTTCTTTGTGGGGCCGCACAGCCCTCCATGTGCTCGCCAGAGGTAGCCTGACTGCCATTAGGTACCGAGATGAGATCCTCAGACTCCTTGTGAGACCATATGCTGACACATGCACATTTGTGGCCTGCTGGAGGTCATTTTGCAGGGCTCTGGCAGTGCACCTCCTTGCACACAGGCGGAGGTAGCGGTCCTGCTGCTGGGTTGTTGCCCTCCTACGGCCTCCTCCACGTCTCCTGATGTACTGGCCTGTCTCCTGGTAGCGCCTCCATGCTCTGGACACTACGCTGACAGACACAGCAAACCTTTTTGCCACAGCTCGCATTGATGTGCCATCCTGGATGAACTGCACTACCTGAGCCACTTGTGTGGGTTGTAGACTCCATCTCATGCTACCACTAGAGTGAGAGCACCGCCAGCATTCAAAAGTGACCAAAACATCAGCCAGGAAGCATAGGAACTGAGAAGTGGTCTGTGGTCACCACCTGCAGAACCATTCCTTTTTTGGGGGTGTCTTACTAATTGCCTATAATTTCCACCTTTTGTCTATTCCATTTGCACAACAGCATGTGAAATGTATTGTCAATCAGTGTTGCTTCCTAAGTGGACAGTTTGATTTCACAGAAGTGTGATTGACTTGGAGTTACATTGTGTTGTTTAAGTGTTCCCTTTATTTTTTTGAGCAGTGTATATTTTTTAAACATGGTTAACATTAATGTTTATAAAGGTATTGTTCTATTTATCGGTATTGCATCAGTTCAGGCAGTTTATCACAATATGGATTTTTGTCCATATGGCCCAGCTCTTGCTGTCACTGGCCAATCGAGAGGCCACAGTGCAGACCGACACCTGCAGGTTTTGTTTTTGAGTCGGTGAGGGTGCGAGCTGCCAGGAAGATGAGCCTTGTGCCAGTCAGTGGCACGGCCGCCTCACGGGAGACAATGGCAGCCATTATCATGCTCTGGCGGCGTTATGCTAGTCCATGTATAAAGCTGTCATCCCTTATTATAACGAGGGAGAGATGCTGTATTGGGAGTGAGTGGGGTGCACAGGGTCACAAAGAGTATACCAAAGTGTTTTCACATTGTTTACAGGATGAATGCATTTCACATATACAGTGGGGAGAAGAAGTATTTGATACACTGCCGATTTTGCAGGTTTTCCTACTTACAAAGCATGTAGAGGTCTGTAATTCTTATCATAGGTACACTTCAACTGTGAGAGACGGAATCTAAAACAAAAATCCAGAATCACATTGTATGATTTTAATTGTATGATTTTAAGTAATTAATTAGCATTTTATTGCATGACATAAGTATTTGATACATCAGAAAAGCAGAACTTAATATTTGGTACAGAAACCTTTGTTTGCAATTACAGAGATCATACGTTTCCTGTAGTTCTTGACCAGGTTTGCACACACTGCAGCAGAGATTTTGGCCCACTCCTCCATACAGACCTTCTCCAGATCCTTCAGGTTTCGGGGCTGTCGCTGGGCAATACGGACTTTCAGCTCCCTCCAAAGATTTTCTATTGGGTTCAGGTCTGGAGACTGGCTAGGCCACTCCAGGACCTTGAGATGCTTCTTACGGAGCCACTCCTTAGTTGCCCTGGCTGTGTGTTTCTGGTCGTTGTCATGCTGGAAGACCCAGCCACGACCCATCTTCAATGCTCTTACTGAGGGAAGGAGGTTGTTGGCCAAGATCTCGTGATACATGGCCCCATCCATTCTCCCCTCAATACGGTGCAGTCGTCCTGTCCCCTTTGCAGAAAAGCATCCCCAAAGAATGATGTTTCCACCTCCATGCTTCACGGTTGGGATGGTGTTCTTGGGATTGTACTCATCCTTCTTCTTCCTCCAAACACGGCGAGTGGAGTTTAGACCAAAAAGCTCTATTTTTGTCTCATCAGACCACATGACCTTCTCCCATTCCTCCTCTGGATCATCCAGATGGTCATTGGCAAACTTCAGATGGGCCTGGACATGCGCTGGCTTGAGCAGGGGGACCTTGCGTGCGCTGCAGGATTTTAATCCATGACGGCGTAGTGTGTTACTAATGGTTTTCTTTGTGACTGGTCCCAGCTCTGTTCAGGTCATTGACCAGGTCCTGCCGTGTAGTTCTGGGCTGATCCCTCACCTTCCTCATGATCATTGATGCCCCACGAGGTGAGATCTTGCATGGAGCCCCAGACCGAGGGTGATTGACCGTCATCTTGAACTTCTTCCATTTTCTAATAATTGCGCCAACAGTTGTTGCCTTCTCACCAAGCTGCTTGCCTATTGTTCTGTAGCCCATCCCAGCCTTGTGCAGGTCTACAATTTTATCCCTGATGTCCTTACACAGCTCTCTGGTCTTGGCCATTGTGGAGAGGTTGGAGTCTGTTTGATTGGGTGTGTGGACAGGTGTCTTTTATACAGGGAACGAGTTCAAACAGGTGCAGTTAATACAGGTAATGAGTGGAGAACAAGAGGGCTTCTTAAAGAAAAACTAACAGGTCTGTGAGCTGGAATTCTTACTGGTTGGTAGGTGATCAAATACTTATGTCATGCAATAAAATGCAAATTAATTACCTAAAAATCATACAATGTGATTTTCTGGATTTTTGTTTTAGATTCCGTCTCTCACAGTTGAAGTGTACCTATGATAAAAATTACAGACCTCTACATGCTTTGTAAGTAGGAAACACTGACGATTTTGCAGGTTATCAAATACTTGTTCTCCCCACTGTATTTAGCTACATTCTGTTTTGTGTTAAAGTGCTGTTTTTAATACCGACTTCTGATCCTGATATTTGCAAACATATAGGGACAGTTGGATGAGATGACAACCATTTGAAATTAAATGTTACACAGCTAGAGAAACATGACAATGTCCTCTTGCAGGTCTGTGTGCTTTCCGGAGAAGTCTGTAAAATCCGTAGATGATAATGGGTGGAATCACTCACAATATAGTGAGCCAGTCTGGTCCCAATAGCCCTGTTTGTTTTGAATTGGGATGTTGTCTTCAAGACTCCTTTTTATAGAGTTACTGTACAAGGACAGCTCTTATCTGTGTTGTTGCTCCTGTCTGGCTGTGTGGTGAATCTGAGGAAGAGGTGGTCTGATCAAGGTTAAACCCACTACACACACACCACCTGTTCCAGCCCTCACTTGTGTCCTTGTAGTTTTCAAGCTGACCCGATTGCTGACCCTGTTTATAACAGCCAAGTCTTTTCTAGTAGACTGGTGGTAAACAACATCAATAATGGCAACCAAAATAATCATATGCTTTACTCCATTTTGCCTTGCATAAACATCTGCACAGTTCATTTTCCTGTGAACAGGCTTTTATTGTTCCCTTTTGATGCAGTGTTTGGGTAACTTTTACATTTTCAGTTTTTCTGGGAATAATACCTAATTCATGGGACTCACTGATTTAAAGGCTGACAAAAAATGGCTAGAGAATATTGTTCTATTTTAAGCAAAGGAGTTTGAACCTTTCCTGCTGAGAACCTTCCTGGGGCCATGATAGCCAGTTTTCCTCCATAGGCCCACTAATTGTAATATCACTCATTTATTGGAGCAGAGCTTGCAATAAAGCAACATTTATGTCCCTGTTTTGAAAGTCAGTCAGTAATGTCAATGGCAGAGATTTAGAACATCTGGAGGGCATGGCAGCGATTGTGACATCATGCTCTGTGAACAAACCTAAATCGGTCGTCCCTTAGGGAGCTCATTTCATATTTCCATATCTAGTGTGGGAAAAACTTCAGGATTTCTCTGTGAGGGGGAAAAAGTCTGAGGATGAAGAGTAAGGTTCCGCTATCTTCATCCGTTTCATTCATATATCCACAATCTGTACTATCTTACTCTCTCCCTCTTGTCCTCCTCTGCCTTCCATTCATGCTAATCATTCTCTAAGTGATTTCCACAACCTCATTAATATTGACCCGTTTGCCCTGAGCTCATGAGAAAGCAGCCTTCTCCCAAGGCTCCGTACATTAGTCTGTATGTTTTGGAGCTGATCATATTAACCCACCAGACTTAGGGGAAGCCAATGTTCTCTGCTAGCAAGTGGAACCGGGCAAGGAAATGTTGCTGCCCAGGAAAAATGTTGTAAAATGTTTATCATGCGCTGAGTGCTAGGGAATTTCAAGTTAATTTCCTGGTTGTTACTGTATCTCTCCCACTGATCAAAAATAGGAATTGTATATAATTTTAATTGAAGCTCACCGAGATTGATAAGACTCACTCCGTAAAGTCTATTCCTCTAGTCTATTGGGAGTAGCTACTAGTCAGAGGAATCCAACATTTAATGAGGGAGATCTTTTGGATTTCATTTTACAGCTTAGTTCAGGGACTCAGGAGTTTAATCGACTGTATACTTGAGGTAACCAGTTGGATGCCTATTGGAGTGATTAAACAATACCTGTGGGGGTATAGGGAATACTGACTGACTGAAGGATTTTAGTGTCTTCAACCCACCCATTGGGTGTGGTTTGAATGTATAATTAGTAAGGATGTAGCTCTTGTCTATTTTATGAGCACAAAACATTAACAGGATTCCATCCCTTCAGGGAAGAAATGTTACTGTTCCTCTCTTCCCTCCAGTCCTATCGCTCTGTAGCATGATCTTAGGAGGCCTACGTTTTTTCACTCATGGTGAGGAAAAAAACTGCTCTTTATCTAGATCTCTGCTAGAGATGCTCATCTCTGACCTGTTTTGACCTCTAGCACTGTATCACCCCAGCCATCTGCCCTCTCCTGTGGACCTGGGTGAGGGTAAGACTGGTTGGCATGGGAGCAAGGGGGCTGGGAGCAGCAGGCCTTCAGTAATGAAGCCTCAGATGAGAGAGCAGCACAGCAGTAGCGTCCTTCCTCCGTCTCTCTCAGGCTTTAGGAGAGTCACGAGCACAGGCTCAGCAGCTGTTGTCTTCACTCCGCCCTGGAGTTCAGCTCAGCTTCTCAGTGATCTCAAACCTACAGTGAGAAATGAGTACTGGACTCCAGTCGTTTGGACAGTCCAAAAGCAGTGGCGACCAAAACTTGGTCCGTCATGAAGATGGCTTGGTTTGAGTACCTCCACACTCCTCTACTGTGAGGTAGGAGAGAGCGAGGGAGACACTGCTGAGACATGAGTCCAATTACCCTATGGCTCCAGGGAGGTGCAAGAACCTGGCACTATACTGAACCAAAATATAAACGCAGCATGTAAAATGTTCGTCCCATGTTTCATAAGCTGAAATAAAAGATCACAGAATTTTTCCATTATGCACAAAAAGTTTATTTCTCTCAGGTTTTGTGTACACATTTGTTTAGGTGTGGCATATCAAGAAGCTGATTAAACAGCATGGTCATTACACAGGTGCACCTTGTGCTGGGGACAGTAAAAGGCCACTCTAAAATGTGCAGTTTTGTCAGAACACAATGCCGCAGATGTCTCCCAAGTTTGGATGCCTGAGGTACTGGACATTTACAAGTGAATTAAGGTTGTTATTTTGTGACTGATATTGATTGTGTGATCATTTATTTTCTTAATACAGCAAACACAAAAGAACAGTGGTTTTGAAATTATTCCATTGTTTTAATGGTTTATGAAAAGTGTATTTCTATACTGACTTTTACATGAGTCCTTTGTATTGGTGTAGACTTGACGGACCAGACAGTACTAATTCCCTCCAAAAATAGGAGACATCAATATTTTCTCTGGTAGGCACGACCTACCTTGCATCCTAACAAACAATTACCTGAAGTCAAAACCATTACAATTACACAGGTGCACTGTGTGCTGGGGACAAAAGGCCAATCTAAAATGTGCAGTTTTGTCGCACAACACAATTCCACATGTCTCAAGTTTTGAGGGAGCGAGCAGTTGGCATGCTGACTGCAGGCATGTCCACCAGAGCTGTTGCCAGAGAATTGAATGTTCATTTCTCTACCATAAGCCGCCTCCAATGTTGTTTTAGAGAATTTGGCAGTACGTCCAACCAGCCTCATAACCACAGACCAGGACCTCCACATCCAGCTTCTTCTCTGGTGGACATCCGGCAACAGCTCTGGTGGACGTTCCTGCAGTCAGCATGCCAATTGCACGCTCCCTCAACTTGAGACATTTGTGGCGTGTGTGTGTGTGTGACAACTGCACATTTTAAAGTGGCCTTTTATTGTCCCCAGCACAAGGTGCACCTGTGTAATAATCATGCTTTTTAATCAGCTTCTTGATATACCACACCTGTCACATGGATGGATTATCTTGGCAAGGGGGAAATGCTCACTAACAAGGATGTAAACAAATTTGTGCCCAATTTTAGAGAAGCTTTTTAGGCGTATGGAACATTTAATTAGATTTTTTTTATTTCAGCTCATGAAATATGGGACGAACCCTTTACCATTTTTGTTCAGTGTATATGGTTGGAAGTGAAACGGCTGCTGTAGATCCTCACTGTTCTGTAGATCAGAAAACATTTCTCTGGGGAATGTGACAACACAAAGCCCCTCAGTAGAACGAGCATAAAAGCTGGAAACATTCTGCCCTTGACCTGTTCTCCCTGCCGGACTGTGGGTATTTTCTATTTGTCTGTCACAGGCATGGCCCAGCACCAGTGCTGCATGTCCCAGGGGGGCTTCAAAAGACGTCAATTGCCAATTTCTGTTTTTAGTGTTTAGCATAACATCAGCGGCTTCGCAAAGAGTTCTGTGGGAGTGCTAGAGCAAGGTCGTGCTCCATCCATGACGTGCATAGCGGGATGGGACCGACTTCCATGTCACTGCTGGTGTGTGTGAGGGGCCACGCTGTAGACAGGACCTCTTTTTTTGTGGAAGTAGGAGATTAGGAGCTGTGGCGCACAGCCAAATCCTCTGGCTGCTCTCCAACAACCCGTACGTGTGCTGGAGGGCAAGCCCTGAGACCAGTGTGTCCTCTTCATCTCTGCTGACTACTATGCCTTTAGTATTGTGTGCCCTGTCTCTGATGTTTGTTGTCTCCACAGCACAGTATATACAGTATCCCTATGTCCTTGTGTGTTTTGAGTCTTTCAGCCCCAGACTGTCGCGTAAACTAGGTAGGACAGTTAAAAAAATAAAAATAAACATTTTTACCAAAGCAGGACAAAGGCTAATAAGTAATGTATCCATCACCTCTCCTAGAATGATTAACCAGCCTGGCCTACACTGCCAGACCATGTTCCGTAGCTTTTCATCTCTCTGGGCTGAACGTTTAGTTTTTGACCCACTGTGTGCTGTTAAGGTGTGTCTATTTGGCTCCTATACTGAATACCAAGGACTCCGGTGAACTAATGGGGCCTCTCGAAGCTGCTTGGACTAGTGCTGCAAGCTAAACTTCTTTTATTGACTCTGCTCTCCAGTTACTGAAGAAGATCAGAGTCAATAACAGAAATGGCAATTGATGTCTTTTGAAGCCCCTCTGGGACATGGATCACTGGTGCTAGCAATGGCTAACGGCCTAACGCTCATAACCCTGATAACGCTGTCAATGCACACAATGCTTTTCAAGTGCTCTTATATTTAACATAAGACAGACAATGTTTTCGTCTAGTACAGAATCAAGCTAGAGGCTACCTGCTCGACCAGTCCGGTACCTGGGAAAATATCCTCTGGATGTGTGTATAAGGCCAATGGCTAAAGCACACATTTTACTGTACCAGTAGGTTTCATAACGTTTAACAGAAAAGGTCATTCCATACTATGTAAGCCTAATTATTTGCATATTTAGCAAGTACTGATGTTGGAGTCTGCGAAATGCCTATCGTTATTGATAGGAAAGAAAGCGCATGCTTAGCCTCGCTGTATCCTTCCTTGCTATTAGACAGTTTTGGGCCCGGTTTCCCAAAAGCACCGTAAGGCTAAGTTCATAATTTTAACCTTTTTATTGGAGCGTCATTAAATCGCTGAGCTGTTTCCAAAAACCATCGTTACTAAAGTTGCACTTAAAATGTGTTACCTACTGACTGCCTCAGACCACATAAACGTCCTCTCACTGTCAACTGCGTTTATTTTCAGCAAACTTAACATATTGAATCTTTTGTTCATACAAATATTTACACAACTGAGACAAAAACTGAACAAGTTCCACAGACATGTGACTAACAGAAATGGAATAATGTGTCCCTGAACAAAGGGGGGGTCAAAATCAAAATTAACAGTCAGTATCTGGTGTGGCCACCAGCTGCATTAAGTACTGCAGTGTATCTCCTCGTGGACTGCACCAGATTTGCCAGTTCTTGCTGTGAGATGTTACCCCACTCTTCCACCAAGGCACCTGCAAGTTCCCGGACATTTCTGGGAAGAATGGCCTTAGCCCTCACCCTCCGATTCAACAGGTCCCAGATGTGCTCAATGGGATTGAGATCCGGGCTCTTTGCTGGTCATGGCAGAACACTGACATTCCTGTCTTGCAGGAAATCACTCACAGAACGAGCAGTATGCCTGGTGGCATTGTCATGCTGGAGGGTCATGTCAGGATGATGAGCCTGCAGGAAGGGTACCACAGGAGAGAGGAGGATGTCTTCCCTGTAATGCACAGTGTTGAGATTGCCTGCAATGACAACAAGCTCGGTCCAATGATGCTGTGACACACCGCCCCAGACCATGACGGACCCTCCACCTCCAAATCTATCCCGCTCCAGAGTACAGGCCTCGGTGTAACGCTCATTTCTTCGACGATAAACGCGAATCCGACCATCACCCCTACCCCTGGTGAGACAAAACTGCGACTTGTCAGTGAAGACCACTTTTTGCCAGTCCTGTCTTGTCCAGCGACGGTGGGTTTGTGCCCATAGGTGACGTGATGTCTGGTGAGGACCTGCCTTACAACAGGCCTACAAGCCCTCAGGCCAGCGCCTCTCAGCCTATTGCGGACAGTCTGAGCACTGATGGAGGGATTGTGCGTTCCTGGTGTAACTCGGGCAGTTGCTGTTGCCATCCTGTACCTGTCCCGCAGATGTGATGTTCGGATGTACTGATCCTGTGCAGGTGTTGTTACACGTGGTCTGCCACTGCGAGGACGATCAGCTGTCCGTCCTGTCTCCCTGTAGCGCTGTCTTAGGCATCTCACAGTACGGACATTGCAATTTATTGACCTGGCCACATCTACAGTCCTCATGCCTCCTTGCAGAATGCCTAAGGCACGTTCACACAGATGAGCAGGGACCCTGGGCATCTTCTTGGTGTTTTTCAGAGTTAGTACACTAAAGAGGCCTTTCTACTAAGTTTTCATAACTGTTACCTTAATTGTCTACCGTCTGTAAGCTGTTAGTGTCTTAACTACCGTTCCACTGGTGCATGTTCATTTAATTGTTTATGGTTCATTGAACAAGCTTGGGAAACACTGTTTAAACCCTTTACAGTGAAGATCTGTGACGTTATTTGGATTTTTACAAATTATCTTTGAAAGACAGGGTCCTGAAAAAGGGACGTTTCTTTTTTTGCTGAGTTTAGAACAGCTAAATGCGTAGTTGGATGCCCCCCCCCCCCCCCCCTTCCACCTCACTTTATAGCCTACACAGATTTCCACTAAACATAGAATGAAGATGTTTATCTGTCTCTGTGACCGCTGATAACTGCAGAACAAAGTTGCCAATCTCTTTGCAAATGTTACAAACAAGAAAATTATAAAAAAATAAATGAAAACCGGTAACTATGTTAAAAGATAAATACAGTAGGGTACATAGACCTCAATCCATTGAGTTCTAATTTGCTAATTGTCAGCTACTGTCAAATGTTTGTCCCAATATATTTCATGACATTTAACGAGCGCAATGATGTGCCAAATATGATTTAGTGCATTATTATTAGGTAGGCATTAGAATAAGCCTTCCTCAATATTTGCAGCCATAGGTGATATCTGTAGGAGCTGATCTGTCATCAGTATTGTGGAATAATTCTAATGTTAATGTAAGATTTGAATGGAGCAGCGCTGCCTTTCTTTTGAACCTATCAGTATCGGCACATGCTCCCACGATGCACTTGCAAACGTTGTCACTGTGGTGTTTTGGGAAATGCATGTTGCATCTTGGGCCGTTTGTAGGAACGATCCATTATGAAAACACTCATAAGCCTAAGTTCCATTGCTATCGGGAAACTGGGCCTTAGACTCAGTCTGAGTTTTTTCCCCTGCTGATTGTGTGTCTGTCTCCAAAATAGGTTTATTATTGGCCCTTTTTCTTCAGGCATGGTCTCTCTGCTGAAGATAACCTAGCTGAAGGCCACGCACACACGCGTGCCCAGTTGCATATAGACATGATGCGGACTCAGACATGCTGATAAAAGGGACTTAGAAATGGGTACGGTCTAAAGCACACAAACCCAGAGATGGAGAGAATCAGAATACGCTCTCATACACACACACTGGAACCCTCCCTCACACTACAGTGGATCCATTCAGCTTAGATCACAATAGAGGCTCCTTGTGATTTGGGAACAGCATGTACCCTAGTAGAAGAGAGGCTTTGGGGCACAATTCAGTCTCCTCTTCTAGTGAGAGGGTGCGTGTGTGTCCCCGTCCTCTGGGTATGTGTGCTGACCCACATAACTCCCCCAGTGGCTCCACAACAGCCGTATCGACCTACTGTACTCTACTGACCACAGGAGCCAGACCTATCATATAACGCTGACTGTTCAGTCTGAGGCCAGGCTAGTCCTGTATCTCTACTGCATCATCCTACATAGGTTACCAAGAGTGTTACCAAAAATATACGTCAGGCATACAAAATAAAGACGGGTTATGGCAGTGGTGGTACAGTAGCTTTCCTTGTTTGTTTCCTTGCTGACCTCTAACCCCTGATGTCTCCCTTGTGTCTGTCCTCAGCTGGACCTGAGCCAGCCCCTGGAAGAGCAGGGTCCCCTGGACGTCATCATCCACAAACTGACTGACCTGATCCTGGAGGCTGACCAGAACGACACACAGTCAGTCCTGCTGGTGCAGAGAGTGCAGGTGCGCCTCAGGGAGAGGGAGAGGGAGAAGGGGGTGGAAATAGAGGGGGGGTAAAAATGAAGGGAGAAGCACAACTGTCTATGATTCCACAACACCACAGACCGATTTCACCACTACGTGTCTGGCCATTAAAGTGGTTTTGCTCATTAGAAGGGGAAGTGGTCATGTATTTCCGTATATCACCAGAACAGCCAGTGCTGTGAATGTTGCACACTCATTTTGTGTGTCTCACATAGCTGCGGGAACAGTTTGAAATCTATGGGTGTTTTGTAAGTTGAGGGTCATGCAGGTGTGTGTGGTGATGGTTGTCTTTGTGTTCTTGTGTGAATTGATCTGGCAGTGCTTGAAAAAGTATTAGATGCAGTATCCAACCATCCCCCTCCTCTCTCAAGCCTATTGTACCCGTCAGTATAGCCAGTCAGTGACCCCACCTCTTGAAATGATACTACTAGGTCGTTGCAGGTGACTGTGGGATATTCCCATCCTGCCATGTGAAGGGCTAGTATTGCTATCAGAAACGCCACTCTCAGGGAGATTAGAGTTGGGCTTTGACCCTGCCACTGAACTTCACACATAACACAACATTAATGATCAGAACTGTCACTTTATCCTGTAGTTTGGGGAATGAGGACTTACTTCATTGTGCAAACATTGCCCGATAGTTTGCACACTTTCTTTAGACCATAACTTAATTATAGGTCTTCTAACTGTATAAGGCTTTGTTTTTACATTGTAAACAGTACCCAACATTTTCCTGTGGATTAAGGTGTAATTAGTCTTCATTTCCTTAGAGGACTTGGAGGGGAAAATACCATAACAGCCTTCTATTGCACAACATGCAACCACTGCTAGTGCTTGTGTATTGTGAATACCACCACTAAACACTTGGACTTGAGTGGCCTTCTCTAAAGCAAGTGTAGGCCAATGAATTAGGTTATTCGTAATAAATATGTTTGCCATTTCTCTTTGTGTACAGTGGGGCAAAAAAGTATTTAGTCAGCCACCAATTGTGCAAGTTCTCCCACGTAAAAAGATGAGAGAGGCCTGTAATTTTCATCATAGGTACACTTCAACTATGACAGACAAAAATAAATAAAAAATTCTCCATAAAATCACATTGTAGGATTTTTAATGAATTTATTTGCAAATTATGGTGGTAAATAAGTATTTGGTCAATAACAAAAGTTTATCTCAATACTTTGTTATATACCCTTTGTTGGCAATGACAGAGGTCAAACGTTTTCTGTAAGTCTTCACAAGGTTTTCACACACTGTTGCTGGTATTTTGGCCCATTCCTCCATGCAGATCTCCTCTAGAGCAGTGATGTTTTGGGGCTGTTGCTGGGCAACACGGACTTTCAACTCCCTCCAAAGATTTTCTATGAGGTTGAGATCTGGAGACTGGCTAGGCCACTCCAGGACCTTGAACTGCTTCTTACGAAGCCACTCCTTCATTGCCCGGGCGGTGTGTTTGGGATCATTGTCATGCTGAAAGACCCAGCCACGTTTCATCTTCAATGCCCTTGCTGATGGAAGGAGGTTTTCACTCTAAATCTCACGATACATGGCCCCATTCATTCTTTCCTTTACACAGATCAGTCGTCCTGGTCCCTTTGCAGAAAAACAGCCCCAAAGCATGATGTTTCCACCCCCATGCTTCACAGTAGGTATGGTGTTCTTTGGATGCAACTCAGCATTCTTTGTCCTCCAAACACGACGAGTTGAGTTTTTACCAAAAAGTTATATTTTGGTTTCATCTGACCATATGACATTCTCCCAATCTTCTTCTGGATCATCCAAATGCTCTCTAGCAAACTTCAGACGGGCTTGGACATGTACTGGCTTAAGCAGGGGGACACGTCTGGCACTGCAGGATTTGAGTCCCTGGCGGCGTAGTGTGTTACTGATGGTAGGCTTTGTTACTTTGGTCCCAGCTCTCTGCAGGTCATTCACTAGGTCCCCTCGTGTGGTTCTGGGATTTTTGCTCACTGTTCTTGTGATCATTTTGACACCACAGGGTGAGATCTTGTGTGGAGCCCAAGATCGAGGGAGATTATCAGTGGTCTTGTATGTCTTCCATTTCCTAATAATTGCTCCCACAGTTGATTTCTTCAAACCAAGCTGCTTACCTATTGCAGATTCAGTCTTCCCAGCCTGGTGCAGGTCTACAATTTTGTTTCTGGTGTCCTTTGACAGCTCTTTGGTCTTGGCCATAGTGGAGTTTGGAGTGTGACTGTTTGAGGTTGTGGACAGGTGTCTTTTATACTGAACTTAACAAGTTCAAACAGGTGCCATTATACAGGTAACGAGTGGAGGACATAGGAGCCTCTTAAAGAAGAAGTTACAGGTCTGTGAGAGACAGAAATCTTGCTTGTTTGTAGGTGACCAAGTACTTATTTCCACCATAATTTGCAAATAAATTCATTAAAAATCCTACAATGTGATTTTCTGGATTTTTTTTTTCATTTTGTCTGTCATAGTTGAAGTGTACCTATGATGAAAATTACAGGACTCTCATCTTTTTAAGTGGGAAAACTTGCACAATTGGTGGCTGACTAAATACTTTTTTGCCCCACTGTATATAGGTAGACATGTCTAGTACACACTGCCGAAACTCAAGTTCCCATCAAGGAATCAACTCTGTCCCGCCCTCTTTTCTCACACACATTTGTAGGAGATAGAAAGCAGCAAATTGATGGCCAAGTACAGAGGAGTTGTCAGTTCTTCTAAACCACTGGAAGATTAGTTTGGCTTTAGCTTTAGGGATGACCGCAAAACGTTTGTCTTCTGTAACCGCACGGATGTTTTGATCAGCGCTGGCAGGAGTCATAGTCTCTCTGCAGATGGATGTTCAGTCCCAAGGAAAAATGTCTGTGCGTACATGTGTGTTTGACTAAATGTGTGTACGTAGGCGGGCATTTTCGTGCCTGTGTGTGGATTTTTTTATGTTAGGCAATTTAGCCCAATGTATGAAACATGTAGATTTCACTCTGGGGTGGGGGAGTGTTGAGTTTGCATAATGTGTGGGCCAAAGCATCTGTTAGAGAATATCTAAAAGACTGAGATGATGAGAGGCTGGTAGAAGGAAAGGACTGGGCAGAGATGAAAATGGAGAGTGTGGGAGCGGGGGAAGGAGGGTGGAGTGTAGAGACTGGGGAGCGGAGGGTGGAGTGTAGAGAGACTGGGAGAGGTGGGCGGAGACTGGGAGAGGTGGGCGGAGACTGGGAGAGGTGGGCGGAGACTGGGAGAGGTGGGCGGAGACTGGGAGAGGTGGGCGGAGATGGGAAGACGTAGGGTAGAGACGGGGGTGGAGGCTGGCGTGTAGTTAAATAAATCAGGTCAGCGTGAGGTTTACTAACAGCCTGCCATGCAGGACACAGTGATGTAACCCACTGGCCTGCGAGCATGATGACACACACACACACAACAACACAGTGGGCATGATGGAAATACACATCCATGGCCTACTGTGAAGTGTCCGTATTACGCTGTGTGTCTAGACTACCTACATTAGCTGTGGTATGTGCTTCCTCATATCCCCGCTGTGTGTTTCAGGACTACATTGATGCCCACCCTGAGACCATCGTGCTGGACCCCCTCCCAGCAATCAGAACCCTGCTGGACCGCTGCAAGTCCTACCAGCTCATCCACAGGATAGAGGACTGTATGCAAGGTAGCATCACTCACTCTCTCGCTCTCTCACACACACACACACTGCAACACTGGCAGTGTATCACAAATGAGCTGAGTATGATTTAACTCCCAAAATCATCCCCACTGCCAGTCTTAGACTACAGAAAATCCCAGAGAGGTGTAAATCAGTAATCTGTTGTGTCAAGGACTGGTTGTGATGACAGACCTTTTTGGTTTAGTTTCTGAGAATGTGTCGAGGAGGTGGTGGTGTTATGTACAGTGGGGCAAAAAAGTATTTAGTCAGCCACCAATTGTGCAAGTTCTCCCGCTTAAAAAGATGAGAGAGGCCTGTAATTTTCATCATAGGTACACTTCAACTATGACAGACAAAACGAGGGGAAAAAATCCTAAAAATCACATTGTAGGATTTGTTATGAATTTATTTGCAAATTATGGTGGAAAATAAGTATTTGGTCACCTACAAACAAGCAAGATTTCTGTCTCTCACAGACCTGTAACTTCTTCTTTTAAGAGGCTCCTATGTCCTCCACTCGTTACCTATATTAATGGCACCTGTTTGAACTTGTTATCAGTATAAAAGACACCTGTCCACAACCTCAAACAGTCACACTCCAAACTCCACTATGGCCAAGACCAAAGAGCTGTCAAAGGACACCAGAAACAAAATTGTAGACCAGCACCAGGCTGGGAAGACTGAATCTGCAATAGGTAAGCAGCTTGGTTTGAAGAAATCAACTGTGGGAGCAATTATTAGGAAATGGAAGACATACAAGACCACTGATAATCTCCCTCGATCTGGGGCTCCACACAAGATCTCACCCCGTGGGGTCAAAATGATCACAAGAACGGTGAGCAAAAATCCCAGAACCACACGGGGGGACCTAGTGAATGACCTGCAGAGAGCTGGGACCAAAGTAACAAAGTATTTCAGTGGTGGATCGTGCGTCATCCCGTAGTTCGATTTAATATTATTTTCTGCATCCTACCAGATGCGTTATGCAGGCAGTGGAAGAGCGTAACACAATTGTATTCCTCCCACCATGAGGCTCCTGCCTCTGCCAGAGTGTGTATTGTATCCAGTGATGGACTAAAGCTCCATTAGTTAGAGAAGGCAGGCCAGCGGCACCTAGATTTTCTGTCACAGGAGCCATATGCTCCCCAGTGTAGCCTTTCTGGTCAGGGTCCAGAGACTGGAGCAGAGCAGTGGACTGACAGCACATTATCAGCAGGAGACGATTCTCACCCGCTGTTCATTAACTGAGAACATGGCATGGGACATAAACCTGGAGCCGTTACAACATGCAGACCCTGCCGTACTGCATGCACCACACACAGGTGGAGAGACCGAGCGTGTGTGTGTGTGTGTGTCGACGTGTGCCCATTTTGAGTACACATTTTGGTGTGTGGTTGTGCAATGCTCGTGGCGTCAGCGCCACAAAATACATCTAGAAAATTGCAGTTTTTATACAAACAGACATGTTTATGTAACAGAGTTTGTAAGCTGTCTGAATTGAGGAGAGCCTCTGTCTGTCCCACTGGCTCACGTGTGAGGGGGGGCTTACTCATTAGACATTGTAAGATAATTAGCTTGCTATTAGGATGTGATGCATCTGTTTGCTGTCTGTTGTTATTGAGTGACTGAATACTCCTGATGCTGTTTTTACTCTTAGAAAAAGGTTCAACTCAGATGTTGGAATGGAAACTGTCAGTCCTAGATCACATCATAACAAGAAAAAAATTGTTAGTTTCAGTAGTCATCAACAGTTGCTGGTGGGAAGCGAAGTGGGAACATGGAGGGAAGGGGTGTCGTAGAGAGGGGAAAGTCCAAAGCGCACAGTCTGCCACGGCCACTTCCTCCTCCTTATCAGTGGAGACCATGGAGCCCCAGTGCAGTGCTGGCTGCCAAGGCAACCAGTCCCCAGTACCAGAGGCTGTGGCGACGCGCTTGCCATGGTCAGAGGGCTAGCTGAGAGTATTGCTCAATAGGAGGAAGCACTAGAGGTGTGTGTGTGTGTGTGTGTTTGCTTTTAAGTAGATACATTATAAAGGTCCAATGCAGCTGGTAACAATTTAAGTACATTGCTGTGTTTGTTTTAATTAAAATGGTCAGAAAGAGGGCCTCCCGAGTGGCGCAGCGGTCTAAGGCTCTGCATCGCCGTGTTGCGGTGTCACTACAGCCTGGGGTTCCATCTCAGACTGTGTCATTACCGGCCGTGACCGGGAGTCCCATAGGGCGGAGCACAATTGGCCCAGCCTCGTCCGGGTTAGGAGAGGGATTAGGGGGAGGGGGCGGGCCGGGCGCCTACAGGCTGAGTTCCGTCGCCAGTTGAACAGTGTTTCCTCCGACACATTGGTGCAGTTGGCTTACGGGTTAAGCGAGCGGGTCTTAAGAAGCACGGCTTGGCGGGTCTTGTTTCGGAGGACGCATGATTCGACCTTCGCCTCTCCCGATAATTGGTCGAAAAGAAGCAAAAATGGCTTCTTAGCAAAGAGCAATTTCTCAAGCAAGAATTTTGGGAGTGGTCTGAGTGGAGAGGGGGAAACTAAAAACTAGCTGTTATTGGCATAGAGGTTTTGAACTCTCTTTTTGATTGGTCTATTACCTAATTTACCACCTGATGTCACCAGGCAGGCCAAAACTCCATCCCGCCAAAACAAGCTGAAATTCCAGGTGATCTTTTTAAAAAGCTCTTACACTAAAAGGGCATTATAATTTTCACAATTTCACAGTATTATTCCAACCTCATAGTGTGGAAATATATATAAAATGCGGGAAAATCGCGTTTTTGACTGCACTGGGCCTTGAAACTTTCCTAACTGTACTTGGAGAATGTGGGGATCAGTAGGCAGCTCTGTAAAGTGTCTGTGCAGCACTGTGCAGGCAGGTGTTTGTCTAACTAACTAGACGGGTTAGTTCTCCTGGTCCCACTGGTTTCCTCCACCACATGACTCATGGTTCAGCTCATCAGCTTTACAGAGTATTGTCTACGTCGGTTTTGTGTTTCTCTTGTGAAACAGAGCAGGGCAGTTGTTTACTTTAGGTGGTGGAATCCACTCTTTTCCGTTTAGAAGGCAGCTTTGGTGCCTTTATTTCACTTGGTGTTTGTAAAGATGGCAACAGTTGTCAGGTTGTGTAACGTGAAGGATCTCATTCTTGAGGCTCTTCATCTTGATATTTCTTTTCCACTTCAAAAGAAAGGAACTGGGACACCCTTAAATTAAGATATGTTTTTGTGGAATCAAACTGAACTATGCTCGAGGTATTTAACTGGATTATGGTAGCGTGCTTTGTTATGTGGGGGAGTATTTAATGTTCACATAAATCCTCGCCTTAGTTACCGTGGTTCAAATGCGACCAACAATAACAAGTGTCCTGCTGATGCGAGTAATCAATATTTAAACAAAGGCGCAGCATATTAAAGATAAACAGCCAGGAGTGACTGCTGAGGACCGCACACATCCAGGCCCCAAACCCAGCGCAGAACAGTCAGCATGGGCTGAATAAAAAGGACTGATTGATTGCCTTGCTTACGCAACGACTGCCTTCAAAACAGTCCACTGTTCCGTTATGGATCTGGTCTGTCTGATTTGATGAAGGTAATCAAACGTTTGCGGAGATGCTCTACGACGTCGAGTCAGGGGTTGTTCTCTCACAAAGATGAATGTCGTTATTGTCTGTGATTAGAAATGAATAATTAGTCAGTATAATTGGGAGCGGAAGCTCCTCACAGCAGGATATGGAACATTCTAGATTCCTGGTTCTGGTCATGGGGTATGTTCCAGAATGCTGTGTTACTAGAATGTAGCGCTGAATAGCAACATTAGATTTCAATCTATTGTCAATACTGTAATTGTATCAGTATAGGCCTACTTCATAATCCTCTGATAATGCTGATAATAACTTTTGCAAAGAAAATGTGAGGCTCAGTTTCACTGGTGGCTGCTTGCCTGTATGGAAAGACTTCACCGGTGCCTGGTATGAACAGTCCACTCAGCCAGGCCACCTTAAGTCTGTCCTGCTCTGTCCCTTATGGATCAAACCCTAGTGATGACATCCTTTAAAATGAGAACTTCTCCATTTTAACTGGGTGTTTTTCTTTAATGGTAGGATTGGGTCTGGTACGGTCCTAGTCTGGATACCCACCCCCTGAATGGTTCAAGGGCGCCAGGCCAGCCGGTGCTGTGTGCCGTGTTACTCCGAGTCGGACTGACGTCCTGTAAACGTCTGCTGTGGCTCCAGCGGGTCTGCTGAGAGCACACAGTGTTTAGACAGAGGAAGAGATTGCTCCCCTGCACTCCGAGCCAAACGGCCAGGCCCAAACGGCCAGGCCCAGACACTCACCATCACTACCTTCGTCATATCCCCTCCTCTCTCTAGGCCCAAAGCTTCCAACCGTGCCTTTTAGTCTTTTTGTTTGCTCAAGTCAGGACAGGGGATATCCAAAGGTATGGGAAGCCTTTTTGGATTTACAATGTATTTTAGTTTATTCTCACAATTCAAATACGTGTTGTTGGGTCTTTGGGTTGTTTTTTAATGACGTTAGTCTGACATTCTTACCCCCTCTCCCATAACAACAGCGGTGTGACAGTCGGTGAGTGTGAATTTGGAGCTCCGCTCAGTGGGGTGATGGGTAAACCCTTCACGGCTCTTCATCACACCGCACTCCTAGGCTGCTGCTACGTCTCCACTGACACAACAGGAGCACCACAGACCTACAAGTTAAGGAGCACAGAGCAGAATCAATTGTCTTGTATTAACAATTGTGTTTGTTTGTAACTGGGTCCTTTTTTCTTGTTCTATGTTTAGCAACCATCAAATCAGTCTGAAAGCAACCGTATGTGTTTATTTTAACTTGTATTCGTTGGGTTCATAATTCTATAATGTTTTTTGTTGATTCTTTTAAATGAAGACAGGTTGTGTATGTTTTTGGTTTGAAAATAACCTACCCTATGAGTATCAGTGGATTGTGATTGGCACCGCATGTAATGTAGCCTATTAAATGCTGAACAACGGAGCCGGCAAAACGGGAAGCGGACCCGTTGCTTGACTCTGCCACTCAAAAGACATTGCCCTGGTGACCCCCCCCCCTATTTCCCTAGTCACTCCTCCCCTCCTGAGTCAGCTGCTCATGGCCTGGACTTTCACTCCATGACTTGTCAAATGCGCAAGTCTTTGTGTGTAGTGTACACACCACACTTCCACGATGGGATCATTGAGCTGTGTCTGCGTAGTCTCTCTGTGCCCACAGCTCAGCAGCATGCAGGGTACTGTAGCCAGTGTATTACAGGCCTGTGGGATTTTCCTGACCCCAGCACAACTCACTGGAAGCACTGATATCACATTGCCCACGCAACACAAACACTAGTGTTTTTGTCATCTGCACCAATATGCCAGTGTTTGGTTTGGCCTGGACACTGATTTCTTGTGGCAATATGTCAAATGAGCCACCTTATCTCCAATAGCCAGAAAATGGGCCGCAGAGCGCCAGAACTTAAATATAGGCTTAAAATTAGGGGAGGTTTGCTGTGTTGTAGCTGCAGGGTGTTTGTCTGTTGTTTCCTGGGGTGTCAGAACCTCTTACATCAAGTCTTATCACGGGAGATGGTGAGACAGCCACTGCGTCAGGGCATGATGTAAACATGATGAGAATTATGCTCTTATTTGATTCCCCAAAGTGCTAGCGTCTGTGTTTGACAAACACACCCATCCTGTGTATCTGTACTGTACATGCACTGCATGTACACCTGTCTGCTTTTGTAAGAACTGTGGACTTGTCTCATGTATAATGTTGTCTGTCTAGTAGTCTTCGTTGTTTGTCTGTCTGTTTCTGTTCTGTCTGTCTGTCTGGTGCAATGGTGTCTGTGTTGTATGTTCTCCGGGTGTAGCAGGCCAGAACAAGCAGGGTTGGCAGCTTCCTGGTTTATTTATTTGAACAAGAGACTATGCTCCTCTCTCTTTCTCTCCTCTGCTCCTCCCTCAGGTGGTGACTGTGTGTTTGGTGTTTGTTCTCTAATCCAGCTGTAGGGATGAAAGGAAAGGAGTGATGTCGGTGTACAGTCATGCACACAGATGGTGTGTGTTTGTCTGAAATAGCATGGCCTTCTGTCTCTAAGTTAGATCTACTCAGGGTTTTCTAAAGCTTCAGTTAGCTTCACATTCCAGCTCAGGCTTCATCTGTACTATGACTGTGGATATTGCTCGTCTGCCTGCCACTAAATCTAGCAGGCTTGTAACTGCACATGCATGCTGCAGGTGGCTAATCGAACTCCGAACTCTTCATTGAGACATTACTGAAGCATCAATATATGGGCGAGTCAGTTCCACAATTTCATTTGTGCAAAAATGAAAGAACAGTTATCTTGCAAATTCAACAAGCTATGGTGTGAATTGGGCTTAGAAGTGCCGTCTTTATTTTATTACTTATCGTTGATGCCATCTTTGGTGTGCTTATTAATGCAGGAGCACCTTCCTGTAAGTCGCTCTGGATAAGACTGTCTGCTAAATTACCATAGAAATGTGCCTGGCTAAATGGTGAGCTGTTTTCGTGGTACTGGCTTTTCCAAGTTGAACTCAGTTGACCAAATTTACCTTGCTAACTTCTCAAACCACATACAGTTGAAGTCGGAAGTTTACATATACTTAGGTTGGAGTCATTAAAACTAGTTTTTCAACCACTCCACAAATTTTTTGTTAACAAACTATAGTTTTGGCAAGTCGGTTAGTACATCTACTTTGTGCATGACACAAGTAATTTTTCCAACAATTGTTTACAGACAGATTATTTCACTTATAATTCACTGTATCACAATTCCAGTGGGTCAGAAGTTTACATACTGTTGTTTACATACTGTTGACTGTGCCTTTAAACAGGTTGGAAAATTCCAGAAAATGATGTCATGGCTTTAGAAGCTTCTGATAGGCTAATTGACATAATTTGAGTCAATTGGAGGTGTACCTGTGGATGTATTTCAAGGCCTACCTTCAAACTCAGTGCCTCTTTGCTTGACATCATGGGAAAATCAAAAGACATCAGCCAAGACCTCAGAAAAAGAATTGTAGACCTCCACAAGTTTGGTTCATCCTTGGGAGCAATTTCCAAACGCTTGAAGGTACCACGTTCATCTGTACAAACAATAGAACACAAGTATAAACACCATAGGACCACGCAGCCGTCATACCGCTAAGGAAGGAGATACGTTCTGTCTCCTAGAGATGAACGTACTTTGGCGCGAAAAGCACAAATCAATCCTAACAACAGCAAAGGACATTGTGAAGATGCTGGAGGAAACAGGTACAAAAGTATCTATATCCACAGTAAAACGAGTCCTATATCGACATAACCTGAAAGGCCGCTCAGCAAGGAAGTAGCCACTGCTGCAAAACCACCATAAAAAAGCCAGACTACGGTTTGCAACTGCACATGGGGACAAAGATCGTACTTTTTGGAGAAATGTACTCTGGTCTGATGAAACAAAAATAGAACTGTTTGGTCATAATGACCATCGTTATGTTTGGAGGAAAAATGGGGAGGCTTGCGAGCCAAAGAACACCATCCCAACCGTGAAGAACGGGGGTGTGGCAGCATCATATTGTGGGGGTGCTTTGCTGCAGGAGGGACTGGTGCACTTCACAAAATAGATGGCATCCTGAGACAGGAAAATTATGTGGATATATTGAAGCAACATCTCAAGACATCAGTCAGGAAGTTAAAGATTGGTCGCAAATGGGTCTTCCAAATGGACAATGACCCCAAGCATGCTTCCAAAGTTGTGTCAAAATGGCTTCAGGACAACAAAGTCAAGGTATTAGAATGGCCATCAGAAAGCCCTGACATCAATCCTATAGAAAATTTGTTGGCAGAACTGAAAAAGCATGTGTGAGCAAGGAGGCCTACAAAACGGACTGTTACACCAGCTCTGTCAGGAGGAATGGGCCAAAATTCACCCAACTTATTGTGAGAAGCTTGTGGAAGGCTACCCAAAACGTTTGACCCAAGTTAAACAATTTAAAGGCAATGCTAATTGAGTGTATGTAAAGTTCTGACCCACTAGGAATGTGATGAAAGAAATAAAAGCTGAAAAATAATTCTCTACTATTATTCTGACATTTCACATTCTTAAAATAAAGTGGTGATCCTAACTGACCTAAAACAGGGAATTTTTACTTGGATTAAATGTCAGGAATTGTGAAAAACTGAGTTTAAATGTATTTGGTTTCGGTGTATGTAAACTTCCGACATAAACTGTATGTAGTATATGGCTCCGATGACAAGTCGCTCTCTTGTTATTGTTTTGGCTGTCTGAGTAGGGTCACAGGTAAAAACCTAGCTATCTCTGAGAGAATACATCAGTCAATGTGCTTTAAGTTTCTGTGTGTGTGAGAGTCTTCTTGGTTGGTCATGCTGTAACAAAAAAAGTCTATTGTCGACTTCTGAATGACATGCTTAAGGATTTTCTTCATTCAACAGATTCACTGATATTGAGATGGTGTTTTCCATCCGACTCTCTTACTCATCTCCTTTCCTTCCTCTCCTCCCCCCTCTTTCTCTCCCTCTCGATCCTTCTCTCACTAGATAAGAGGATCTGCTCTCCCCCGTTCATGGTTCTGAACACTGAGTGTGGTCCAGACACGCTGGAGCAGATTGAGAAGCATGGACTCACATTCCCCTTTAGTAAGTCCCTCCCTTTTGTATTTGATAGAGGAATTGTCACTCGACCAGAGCGTAAGAGGTGACGCGAGATGCATAACTGGGACATAAATCTGTCTTCTCTAGCAGGTGACATTGTTTCGTTTCTTTCGCTCACCAAGCAAGGAGTTTTTGTATGGAGGTCAATGAGTGTCGAATTTGGTCAGCAAAAAATGTAAAGATTTATTTGCGCAAATATACGTTTTGTAATGCTTTGGTTGTTACGAGTGTACTGATATAAGTAGGACGTGACATCCCGGCAACTGAGAAAAAACACTTTATAGCGGAGTAATCTCTTGACTATGCGGAGTAATCTCTGACTATGCGTATTCATGACATGAGGCTAGTAGCATAGCATCTCTCTCCATTTAATACAGGCAGTTGATGTCAACACCCCTCATCGAATATTCAAAAAAGTATTAAAATAATTCGATGTATCCACCAATCCAAAGAGAGGAATAGACGGGAACTGGACAGCCCGCCGTTCTGATCTGGGGACCACGAATCCCATTGTTAGGTTGGAGACATAGTTATCTCGTCATTATATCCAAATCTCTGACTCAACCCATATTATACCTGGTCCTTCCTCCTAACTTTGTTAAAAAACAAAAAAATGAACAGTGAAAGAAAACTGCCCAAATCTCTATAAACAAACCTGGTTTTAGTATCCACACTTATAAGCTGCACAGCAATTAGTTTATTATTTAAAATCATGATTACTCTTCAGTGTTGAACTATAACTATCTAAGAAGTTTATTTTTAGACTTGTTTTTTTTCAAACCCTCAGTTACTTTTAAGCCACCTTGTATGGCCAATTTACACACAATTCATGTCTGCAGACATCCATTTATGGAGGTGGTTTTGAAAGTTGTGGTCAGTGTGGAAATAACCTGTTGTCATCTTGTGACGGTCATGTTTTTTCTCAACACTCAGGTCATTGGGGAAGTGTGGTTTCTTCACTAACATTCTCAACCTGTTCTTCTTTCTCTTCCTCCGTCTATCAGTTTGCAAAACACGAGTAGCCCATGGAACCAACTCCCACGAGGTAAGAGCCACCAGGGTCATGAAGCGCTTAGGGTCACAGATTAGTCACACCCTCGATCGTTAGCTAAATCTCTGTAATCCATTAGTGTCTCTAACTAGATAATCATTTAACACTGCACCAAACTACATCATCAAACACACTAGAGTTCTCTGACTGTGGCAACCCTGCCAAAATCAGTAGCTGCTTGTCCGTCAGTCAACATTCATATTCATATATCAAATCAAATTTTATTGGTCACATACACATGTTTAGCAGATGTTATTGTGGCTCTAGTGAAATGCTTGTGTTTCTAGCTCCAACAGTGCCGTAATATCTAACAAGTAATATCTAACAATTTCACAACAATACACACAAATCTAAAGTAAAGGAATGTAATTAAGAATATCTAAATATTTGGATGAGCAATATCTGAGTGGCATAGACTAAAATACAGTGTAATAGAATACAGTATATACATATGAGATGAGTAATGCAAAATATGTAAACATTATTAAAGTGACTAGTGTTCCATTATTAAAGTGGCCAATGATTTCAAGTCTATATATATATATATATATATATATATAGGGCAGAAGCCTCTAAGGTGCTAGTGATGGCTATTTACCAGTCTGATGGCCTTGAGATAGAAGCTGTTTTTCAGTCTCAGTCTCAGCTTTGGTGCACCTGTACTGACCTCGCCTTCTGGATGATAGCGGGGTAAACAGGCAGTGACTCGAGTGGTTCTTGTCCTTGATGATTTCTTTTGGCCTTCCTGTACATCGGGTGCTGTAGGTGTCATGGGGGAAGGTAGTTTGCGTCAAGTAATGTGTTGGCAAGACCGCACCAATCTCTGGGGAGCCCTGCGGTTGCGGCCGGTGTAGTTACTGTCCCGGGAGGTGTTACAGCCCGACAGGATGCTCTCAATTGTGCATCTGTGAAAGTTTGAGGGTTTTAGGTGCCAAATTTCCTCAGCCTCCTGAGGTTGACGAGGTGCTGTTGTGCCTTCTTCACCACACTGTCTGTGTGGGTGGACCATTTCAGTTTGTCAGTGATGTGTATGCAGAGGAACTTGAAGCTTTCCACATTCTCCACTGCAGTCCCGTGGATGGGGGACTGTTTCCTGAAGTCCATGATCAGCTCCTTTTGTTTTGTTGCCGTTGAGTGAGAGATTATTTTCCTGTGAGTGAGGGGTTATTTGCTTAGGAGCTAGAAGCACGGCTTCCCTATCTGTCGGCGCCATCTTTCTCTCATTGAACAAGTCAAGGCCGTAAACTGGTTGGATGGATTGCATGGTATGCGAGCAGGTTATTGGTTGAAATAAAATTCTAAATGTATTGATGACCTCTTCTCCCTCCACAGATGGCCATCATTTTTAGTGAGGAGGACCTGAAGGGTGTGAAGCCTCCATGTGTGATCCAGAGCTTCATTAACCACAACGCGGTGCTCTACAAGGTGTTTGTTGTGGGGGAGTCCTACACGCTGGTGGAGAGACCCTCCCTGAAGAACTTCCCCGCTGGACCAGCAGGTGAGGAGGAGACCCTGCAAGGCTCGACTTTAAAGCTTGTCGGCTTGCCCTTGGCAGTAAAAACAATTGTTGTACAAGCAGATTGTAGATTTAAATTGTCCAAATGGACAAGTAAAAAAATTCACACAAAAAATCACTATCAAATTAGCTTACTCGTTCTGAATTGGATCAATGTCCTCTGGGTGCAATGTTTTGGTCACTGTTGTCCTAATCACTGCAGATTGCACCAGAGTCTAATTATTGTAGGCCTGCATTGACAGGCACAAGCGGTCTTTCAATCATGCAGTCGCGAGATGCGTTTTTGAGATCAATGCGAGCCGCGTTTGCACATTTGTTGATATTCATTGCTAGTGAGTTATTTGCTCCGTTATAGCTCATTTTAGTCCTGGAAAAGTCATGGTGTGTGCATCACCTGTGTGTGTGTGTGCGCCATTGGTTCGTGCCAGATGGGGGGGAGAGAGATTTGCGCAGATAACAGCCAAACTACACAATGTTTTGAATTGGCTATCTCGCTAGTTAACTATTTAGTTATTAGCTTGCATTAACTTCTCTAGGATATGTGGGACGCTAACGTCCCATTTGGCCTAAAGCCAGTAAAAATGCAGAGCGCCAAATTCAAATATATTACTATAAAAATCTAACTTTCATGAAATCACACATGAAAGACACCAAATTAAAGCTACACTTATTGTGAATCTAGCCAACATGTCTGATTTCAAAAAGGATTTACGGCGAAAGCACAACAAACGATTATGTTAGGTCAGTAGATAGCCACAGAAAACACAGCCATTTTTCCAGCCAAAGAGAGGAGTAACAAAAAGCAGAAATAGAGATAAAATTAATCACTAACCTTTGATGATCTTCTTTAGATGACACTTATAGGACTTCATGTTACACAATACATGTATGTTTTGTTCGGTAAAGTTCATATTTATATCCAAAAATCTGAGTTTAGGCGGGACGCTACTGTCTCACTTGGCAAAAAGCCAGAGAAAATGCAGAGCGCCAAATTCAAATTAATTACTATGAAAATTACTATAAAAATCTAACTTTCATTAAATCACACATGAAAATACCAATTTAAAGCTACACTGGTTGTGAATCCAGCCAACATGTCAGAATTCAAATAGGCTTTTCGGTGAAAGCAAACAATGCTATTATCTGAGGATAGCACAATAGTAAACAAGGACAGAGAAGCATATTTCAGCTCTGCAGGCGCGACACAAAACGCAGAAATAAAAATATAATTAATGCCTTACCTTTGACGAGCTTCTGTTGTTGGCACTCTAATATGTCCCATAAACATCACAAATGGTCCTTTTGTTCGATTAATTCCGTCGATATATATCCAAAATGTCAATTTATTTGGCGCGTTTGATCCAGAAAAACACCACTTCCAAATTGCTCAAACTGACTACAGTGACTACAAAATATCTCAAAGGTTACCTGTAAACTTTGCCAAAAAAATTCTAACTACTTTTGTAATACAACTTTAGGTATTTCTTTACGTTAATAATCGATAAAATTGAAGACGGGATGATCTGTGTTCAATACAGGATTAAAACCAACTATAGCCAGCTTTCTGCTCACGCGCTTCTATCTAACAGGACACTTAATGTGACTCTCATTCAAGATGGCCGTACTTCATTACACAAAGGAATAACCTCAACCAATTTCTCAAGACTGTTGACATCCAGTAGAAGCGGTAGGAACTGCAAGCAGGTCGATTAGAAATCTGGTTTCCCAATGAAAACTCATTGAAAAGAGTGACCTCAAAAAAAAAAATCTGAATGGTTTGTCCTCGGGGTTTCGCCTGCTAAATAAGTTCTGTTATACTCAGACATGATTCAAACAGTTTTAGAAACTTCAGAGTGTTTTCTATCCAAATCTACTAACAATATGCATATCTTATCTTCTGGGGATGAGTAGCTGGCAGTTGAATTTGAGTATGCTTTTCATCCAAACGTGAAAATACTGCCCCCTATCCTAGAGAAGTTAATGTCAGGTTTGATGTCCTAAAATACACTGTGTGTGTGAGCGCGCCACCTTTCCAACAAGTCAGTCCGTCAAATTTCTGCCCTGCTAGAGCTGCCCCGGTCAACTGGAAGTGCTGTTATTGTGAAGTGGAAATGTCTAGAAGCGACAAAGGCTCAGCCGCGAAGTGGTAGGCCACACAAACTCACAGAATGGGATCGCCAAGTGCTGAAGCGCGTAGTGCGTAAAAATCGTCTCCTATGTTGACCAGCACTCACTACTGCGTTCCAATCTGCCTCTGGAAACAACATCAGCACAATAACTGTTTGTCGAGAGCTTCATGAAATGGGTTTCCATGGTCGAGCAGCCACACACAAGCCTTAGATCACCATGCACAATGCCAAGTGTTGCCTGGAGTGGTATAAAGCTCCCCACCATTGGACTTTGGTACAGTGGAAACGCATTCTCTGGAGTAATGAATCACGCTTCACCATCTGGCAGTCCGGTGGACAAATCCGGTTTTGGCGGATGCCAGGAGAATGCTACATGCCCTAATGCATAGTGCCAACTGTAAAGTTTGGTGGAGGAATAATGATCTGGGGATGTTTTTCATGGTTCAGGCTAGACACCTTAGTTCCGGTGAAGGGAAATCTTAACGCTACAGCATACGATGACATTCTAGATGATTCTGTGCTTCCAACTTTGTGGCAACAGTTTGGGGAATGCCCTTTCCTGTTTCAGCATGATCATGCACAAAGCGAGGTCCATACATAAATGGTTTGTCGAGATTGGTGTGGAAGAACTTGACTGGCCTGCACAGAGCCCTGACAACCCCATCGAACTCCTTTGGGATGAATTGGAAAGACGGCTACGAGCCAGGCCTAATCGCCCAACATCCAGAGCTTGACTTCACTAATGCTGTTGTGGCTGAATGGACGCAATTCCCCACAGCAATGTTCCATCTAGTGGAAAGCTTTCCCAGAAGAGTGGAGGCTGTTATAGCAGCAAAGGGGGAACCAACTCCATATTAATGCCCATGATTTTGTAATGAGATGTTCAACGAGCAGGTGTCCACATACTTTTGGTCATGTAGTGTAGCTTTCCACCGGCACTCGCAAATGGCTGACAAGCAGTTGATACGGGTATGCAGTTGATGAATTCAATGCTGAATACACAGATTGTAAAACCGTCTCTCAAGTGCTCAAAATTGGCTAAGATTTTTCCTCTTCAATACTGGCCATGTAATTCTGACAAAGTATTCTTAGAATTAGTGTGTTTGAGCAGGGTTGGATCAAAATCCTGCACACCCAGTAGCTCTCCAGATGGAGGGTTGACAGACCACGTATGTTTTATACAGTAGCCAATCCAATGCAGTGTTTTACTTTGTGGAGGGTTAAGTGCCTTGCCCAAGGCCACAACAGCAGGAGATATAATACATGGGATGAGTGACCAGCAACCTTCAATTGTCAATACCAGTGATAATAATAAAGGTTATTTTGTGAAGTAGTTCTTTGCATCATACAACACCATTTTTTGTCACCTTTTTGGCCCATGGTGTGAGACTATTTCTGGGAGAGGGACAAGTGACTTGAGCTTTCGGACAAGTCATAAAATCGGTCTACCTTGTCTGAAAGACAAGTGGCTAAAAAGGTTAATGTCAAGCCCTGCCCTGTCTGTTTATGGGCATGCAGCGTGCCATGCTGAGGGAGGCCCACAGCACTCCTGTCCTCCTGACACACCCAGTAAAATACCTCCGGCTTTTTAACGTCTTTGAGACTGGACTCCCTCTCTCTTTAAAAGAAGGGAGCCGAGTGCAGTGGATTTGGTTTATACATATTGGTAAACTATTTATTTTGACAAAGCAAGGTAAACAGTAGGATTGAGAATTACAATACACAGTCGTTTTGGATAGGAAACATAATTTGGCAATCAGCACATTGGTTAGGCTCAGGTAATCTGAACTTTGCCCTGACAGAAGAAGCGGCTCCATTTGCATGCACTACAGTAAAAGCCCTCATGCAAACCAGTCTGGGCTTCAGTGGAATCATCTGCTTTGCCTTATGCAAAGAGTCCAGGGTCATTCCTGTGTCATCCAGCACAATGAAACATACTGTAAAGTGCCCCAACCTGCCACACACACACCACAGCAACACACCTCTACTACTGTATACACAGTAGTATGTACTGTCCAGCCTTGTCCATGGTATTGTGGAGTTTAATAAACATAAATCAGCACTCCGTATAGAGCAGGCAAAATAGATTATAGACAGACAAACGGAGGTAGGGAAGGGAGGAATGTTGGTTGAATGTTTAAAGCGGCAATCGGCAGTTGAAACCGTAAGTGTCCTCCCCGCCACTGTTTCATTAAAAAGCTGAGGGATGAGTCTGGAAAAATGTAACCACTCAAATTCATAGACAGAGCTATAAACATGATATCAAAATGAAAGTTTTAACCATGTTTTGAGGCTATACAGTGTTTGTTTACATTTACTTTATTTACAAACATTGGCGTAAAACAATCTTATTTTGAGTTCTAATGGGGTACGACAGTTGAACTAAGTTCATGAGGCATTTATAAGTTATATTCTTTAAGAATCAATGGGTACATTCATTTATTAGTCCGACGCTGGATGTAGCTACTGCAGATTGCCCCTTTAAGCACCTCAGTGTTGTGAAAGAGGGCCTGGTGTCAAGAGAAGATAAGGTCCCATCCCACTGCCCACGCCCCCAGCAGAGGTGATATGTGCTTAGTAGTGTTCCCTTCAGCGTTCCTGGGGATGTTGTGTGTAGCTAGCACTTCCAGTATTAGTACACCCTAGTAGTACAATGCCCTGGGCTCGTTTTGGACAACGGCTGAATCCTCCTATTCCCTCTTTATTTCAATCCTTCCTCACCTCTCATTCTTTAATGCCCTCTCTTAGTGTTAATTATTACAAATGTGTGACTGGTAGCGAAGTTGTAAAAGTAGAACAATCGATTACTCCCTTTACATTGGGTCTGGCTGGAAATCAATCTGTTCTCTTTTTGCTTGAAGGACATCCCTGTGCTGAGTCAGACAAAAGATTAGATAATATGAATCGGTTTGTCCCTCAGCCACATGACTAGTAATGGCTGTATATGAAGGCCATTGATATGGTGTGATGTATTGTCATATGGTACAAGTGGAAGTTTGTTGCCTATGTAGGATGATTGAACTTAAACTGGGGTTAGTTAGATTTTTGTCAGACATTGAGTTTATTTTCATACAGTATAGCTTAAGTTTGTGTTCGGTTATGCTGTGGCTTCAGTGTTTTTAAAATTTTTATAATTAGAGATGGTTAAGATAATTGAGTAGCACGTAGATACATATGCACCCGTCTATCAACCAACGTGAAAGAAGTTGGCAGGTTAGAGGTTTTCATCATGAATCTTGTTCTGGAGGCAGCTCTGCGAAGTGGTCACTAGCTGGCACAGCCACAGTCATAAATCTGATTTTAAACCTAACCTTAATACCACCCTTAACCACACTGCTAACCCTAACCTGAAATTAAGACCAAAAATATAATTTTTGTGTTCATGAATTTTTACAATATACCCAAATAGACTTTGCAGCTGGCCTAAGAAAATAATCGCTCAGTTCTGCCCCCAGGACTCGTGACAAACGTCAACCGGCAAGAAGTTGAGGAAAGCATGGTTCTTGCATGTTTGTTGGAGAGAATAAAGATGGCTACTTTAACACTCATAAAAATGTCATTGCTTGGGGTTCTAAGGACACATGTACGCAAGGCCAACGGCAGCAAATATACTCAAGCCTAAAATTTAACTTATGCTTACATCCCTGCCAATGTTTTATTGAACAGTGTCTTTCCATTAATGCACTTGAATTTGAATGTAATAGTGTGTGTTGACCAGCTGGCGGGCGTCTTCTGACATCTTCAACCTGTACCAGGCTGTAGTCCCCACTTGCTTTAAGGAGACCACCATTGTCCCAGTGCCACAGAAGAACAAGGTGAAATGTCCATATAAGTACTGCCCCGTCACGCTCACCTCAGTGATCATGAAGTGAGGCGAGAGGCTGGTCATGGCCCACATCAAGGCCAGCATGCCAAGCACACTGGACCCACTCCAATTTACCTACCGCTCCAACAGATCCACGGAAGATGCCATTTCCATCGCTATTCACACAGCCACAACACATCTGGACAACATGAACACCTATGTGAGAATACTGTTCATTGACTACAGTACAGCATTCAACACTATTGTTCCCTCCAAGCTCAACACCAAGCTCTGGGTCTGGACACCACCCTCTGCAACTGGACCCTGGACTTCCTGACGGGCAGAGCACAGGCTGAGGATTGGCAACATCTCCTCTACACTGACTCTTAACACAAGTGCCCCCTGGGGTGTGTCCTCAGTCCTCTGCTGTACTCCCTGTTCACCCACGACTGCGTGGCTTTGCATGACACCAACTCCATCAAGTTTGATAACGACACCACAGTTGTAGGCCTAATAACCAACAACAACGAGTCAGCCTATAGGGAGGAGGTAAGTGAACTGGCATTGTGGCGTCATGACAACAACTTCAGCAAATCAAAGGAGTTGATTATTGACTTCAGAATGTAACGGAGGGAACACGCCCCGATTCACATCAACGGGACTGCAGTAGCGCGAGTCATGAGTTTTAAGTTCCTCGGCGTCCACATCACTGAGGACATGACATTGACCAACAACACCATCACTCTTGTCAAGAGGTTGCAACAGCGTCTACTTCCTAAAGCGACTGAAGAAATTTGGCATGCCGCCCCATGTCCTCTCCAAATACTACCGCTGCACCATCAAGAGCATCCTGACCGGTTGCATCACGGCCTGGAATTGCTCCAGCGGGTGGTGAAGACGGCCCAGTACATCACTGGGACTGTGCTCCCACTCATCCAGGACTTGAAACGGTGCCTGAGGAAGGCCAGGAGAACAGGACCCCAGACACCCCCAGTCACGAGCTGTTCTGTCCGTTACCGTCGAGCAGACGGTAACATGAGGTCTGTTACATGAGGTCTGATACCAACAGGCTCAGGGACGGTTTCTATCTTCAAGCAATCAAACTGCTGAACACTTGAACTGGACTTGCTCTGATTCTTTGTACCTTAGCACTCACACACACACACACACACACACACACACACACACACACACACACACACACACACACACATTCCTGCTATACACATAACAACTGCTGCTAAAAGACACTTATTATATTGCTCAATTTATACACTTGCACCTCATTTCCCCCCTTCCCCAATACGTGTAAATATTGTACTATAAATTGTGCCTTCCTGTATTATACTGATGCTAAAATGTATTATTCTATTCTACTGCCATTTATATGTTCGTATTCTTAGCTTTAATTATTTCTTATTGTCGAAGGAACCTGCAAGTAAGCATTTCGTTAGATGATGCGTATCTCGTACATACGACTTATAAAACTTGAATGTCATACTTGTACACCTCATCATTCCATGTTTATGGCTGCTCTTGTGCCTCCTGGTGCCAGAGATGAGAACTGCACATCCATAACAAATAGTTGAGTTGAGGGTGAAGATGAGAAATGTAATGTCATCAGGGAAAGGGGGATACCTAGGCAATTGTACAACTGAATGCATTCAACTGAAATGTGTCTTCCGCATTTAACCCAACCCTTCTGAATCAGAGAGGTGTGGGGGGCTGCCATAATCGACATCTTCGTCTTCGGCGCCTGGGGAACAGTGGGTTAACTGCGTTGTTCAGGGGCAGAACGACAGATTTTTACCTTGTCAACTCGGGGATTCGATCCAGAAACCTTTCGGTTACTGGCCCAACGCTCTAACCACTAGGCTACCTGCCACCCATGAAACTGACTAAAGTGTGTGTTTTCTCCATTACAGACAGAAAAGCAATTTTCTTCAACAGCCACAACGTATCAAAGCCAGAGTCCTCTTCAGACCTGACATCTGTAAGTTCAATACACTAACATGCTTTTATCATATCACCTACAAGGCATTCGGAAAGTATTCTTACCCCTTGACTTTTTCCACATATTGTTAGGTTACAGCCTTATTCTCAAATGGGTTAAATTGTTTTAAAAAAACAATCTACACACAATACCCCATAATGACAAACAAAAGCAGGTTTTTAGACATTTTTGCAAATGTATATAAAAAAGTATTCAGACTCTTTACTCAGTACTTTGTTGAAGCACCTTTGGCAGCGATTACAGCCTTGAGTATTCTTGAGTATGACGCTACAAGCTTGGCACAAGCCTGTATTTGGAGAGTTTCTCCCATTTCTTCTTTGCAGATCCTCTCAATCTCTGTCAGGTTGGATGGGGACCGTCGCTGTACAGTTATTTTCAGGTCTCCAGGTTCAAGTCCGGGCTCTGGCTGGACCACTCAAGGATATTCTGAGACTTGTCCTGTTGGAATGTGAACTTCCACCTCAGTCTGAGAACCATCAAGGATCTCTCTGTACTTTGCTTCGTTCATCTTTCCCTCGATCCTGACTAGTTTCCCAGTCCCTGCCACTGAAAAACATCCCCAAAGCATGATGCCGCACCACAATGCTTAACCGTATGGATGGTGCCAGGTTTCCTCTAGGCTTGGCATTCAGGCCAAAGAGTTCAATCCTGGTTTCATCAGACCAGAGAATCTTGTTTATCATGGTCAGAGAGTCATTTAGGTGCCTTTTGGCAAACTCCAAGCGGGCTGTCATTTTATTTTTTTATTTAACTTCTAATTGGTCCCAATCCCGGATCCGGGAGCACCCCCCACAGTAAAAAAAGCTGACTAGCATAGCCTAGCATAGCGTCACAAGTAAATACTAGCATCTAAATATCATTAAATCACAAGTCCAAGACACCAGATGAAAGATACACATCTTGTGAATCCAGCCAGCATTTCTGATTTTTAAAATGTTTTACAGGGAAGACACAATATGTAAATCTATTAGCTAACCACGATAGCAAAAGACACAACTTTTTTTTCCCACCATTTTTTTCCTGCATAGGTAGCTATCACAATTTCGACCAAATAAAGATATATATAGCCACTAACCAAGAAACAACTTCATCAGATGACAGTCTGATAACATATTTATTGTATAGCATATGTTTTTTTAGAACAATGTGCATATTTCAGGTATAAATCACAGTTCTACATTGCAGCTGCAATCTGAAATAGTGCCGAAGTAGCCAGAATAATTACAGAGACCAATGTCAAATACCGAAATACTCATCATAAAACATTTCTGAAAAATACACAGCGTACAGCAAATGAAAGACCAACATCTTGTGAATCCAGCCAATATTTCAGATTTTTTAAGTGTTTTACAGCGAAAACACAATTTAGCATTGTATTAGCTTACCACAATAGCCGGAAACACAAGCCGTTTACCAGTAGCAAAGGTTAGCGATCGTAACAATCCAGCAAAAGATATGTAATATACTTCATCAGATGACAGTCCTGTAACATCATATTACACAATGCATATAGGTTTTGTTCGAAAATGTGCATATTTAGCAGCACAAATCGTGGTTATACAATGTGATTAGTAGCAACATTTCAGGCAATCTGGCCGGCGCCATCTTGGAGAGGCACCTAATCTAATCGATAACTAATCGTAAACTTGACTAAAAAATACAGGTTGGACAGCAAATGAAAGACACATTAGTTCTTAACCTTTCACGAGTATCTACCCCGGGTCCGGGATCACCCCCCACCCCCCCCCACACTGAGTAGCATAGCCTAGCATAGCGTCACAATTAAATAGTAGCATCTAAATATCATTAAATCACAAGTCCAAGACACCTAATGAAATATACAGATCTTGTGAATAAAGCCACCATTTCAGATTTTTTAAATGTTTTACAGGGAAGACAAAATATGTAAATCTATTAGCTAACCACGTTAGCAAAAGACACCACTTTTCTAACTCCATCAGTTTCTTACTCCATCAGGTGCTATCACCAATTCGGCTAAACTAAGATATTGATAGCCACTAACCAAGAAAAAAACTCATCAGATGACAGTCTGATAACATATTTATGGTATAGGATAGGTTTTGTTAGAAAAATGTGCATATTTCAGGTAGATATCATAGTTTACAATTGCACCCACCGTCACAAATGGACTAGAATAAATGCATAGAGCAACGTGTTTACCTAATTACTAATCATCAAACATTTCGTAAAAATACACAGCATACACTAATCGAAAGACACAGATCCTGTGAATACAGACAATATTTCAGATTTTCTAAGTGTCTTACAGCGAAAACACAATAAATCGTTATATTAGCATACCACATATGCAAACGTTACCAGAGCATTGATTCTAGCCAAAGAGAGCGATAACGTAAACATCGCCAAAATATATTAATTTTTTCACTAACCTTCTCAGAATTCTTCAGATGACACTCCTGTAACATCACATTACAACATACATATACAGTTTGTTCGAAAATGTGCATATTTAGCCACCAAAATCATGGTTAGACAATGACAAAAGTTGCCCAGCTGGTCAGACAATGTCGTGCGCCATATTAGACAGTGATCTAGTCGTATACATAAATACTCATAAACGTGACTAAAAAATATAGGGTGGACAGCGATTGATAGACAATTTAATTCTTAATACAATCGCTGATTTACATTTTTTAAATTATCCTTACTTTTCAATACAGTTTGCGCCAAGCGAAGCTACGTCAAACAAAATGGCGTCATAAGCGATTAACATTTCTCGACAGAAACACGATTTATCATAATAAATTGTTCCTACTTTGAGCTGTTCTTCCATCAGAATCTTGGGCAAAGAATCCTTTCTTGGGTCTAATCGTCTTTTGGTCGAAAGCTGTCCTCTTGCCATGTAGAAATGCCCATTGCGTTCGGCATGAACTGGAACCGTGCCCAGAGATTCACAGTGTCTCAGAAATAAATGTCCCAAAATCGCACTAAACGGATATAAATTGCTATAAAACGGTTTAAATTAACTACCTTATGATGTTTTTAACTCCTATAACGAGTAGAAACATGACCGGAGAAATATAACTGGCTACACTAATGCTTGGAAAAAGAGCAGGTCGGTGTCCACCGCGCGCCCGACGCATCTGGAAAAGAGTTCCTACCTACACGTGTTTTTGTTTTATAGGGGCTGTGATTGCGCAATCGATACCATTCAAATCGTCATCACGTAAAGGCATCCAGGGGAAGACGTAAGCAGTGTCCGTATCCTGATAGCGTTCACAGTGGCCTTTAAACTGACTCCAGATCAGGGGCCAAAATGTGTGAAATCTGACTCCATGTCAGGGAAATTGCTGTAGAATGAGTTCTGTTCCACTCAGAGACAAAATTCCAACGCCTATAGAAACTAGATAGTGTTTTCTATCCAATAATAGTAATAATATGCATATTGTACGAGCAACAATTTAGTAGGAAGCCGTTTAATCTGTAATGCAATTATGCTAATGAGAAAACAGCACCCCCTGTAGTCGCAAGAAGTTAATGCAACCGCTGTGTTAGATTTTTAAAATTAACGTTACTCGACATTCAGCGTGCGTTACAGCGAGACCATGCCTAAATCAATGGCGGACTAATAATTTTACATCTTTCCACAGATATACGAATTAACATCATAAATAGCTCTTACTTTTGGATGATCTTCCATCAGAATCTTGGGCAAGTGGTCCTTTGTCCAGAACAATCGTCTTTTGGTTGAAAGATGTCCTCTACTCCTGTAGAAATTAGCTGCTAACGCCGATGTACCGGAGAGGTGCCCAACTCGTGATAACGCCTGACAAAGAAACTCCAGAAAATCGCAATAAACTGCTATAAGTCGGTTTAAATTAACTACCTTATGAAGTTTTTAAGACAAAAAAACAAATTAAATCAGAGCCGGAGATATAGAACTGCTAAACCGAAAGCTTTTGAAGACGCCATGCCGGTCTCCCTCATGCGTCAGGCGCCTCGTCGAAAAGGTCGGTACTTCCGTTCCAAGAGGTTTTATACTCCCCCAGATGGTGCTATCCGCTCCATTCAAAGTCTCACCGCTTACTGACATCTAGGGGAAGGCGTATGCAGTGCATGTAGCCCCATAGCTTATAAGGGAATTTATAAACCGACCCTGGAACAGAGACCTCAATTTCAGAAATCTCACTTCTTGACAGGAAGTGAGCTGTAGAATGAGTTCTGTTTCACTCAGAGAAATAATTCAAACGGTTTTAGAAACTAGAGAGTGTTTTCTATCCAATAGTAATAATAATATGCATATTGTACGAGCAAAAATTGAGTACGAGGCAGTTTAATCTGGGAACGAAAAATCTTCAAAGTGTAAACAGCACCCCCTATTGAGAAAAGGTTTTAACCTTTATTTAACTAGGCAAGTCAGTTAATAACAAAATCTTATTTACAATCACGGCCTAGGAACAGTGGGTTAACTGCCTTGTTCAGTGGTAGAACGACAGATTTTTACCTTGTCAGCTCGGGGATTCGATCATAGCAACCTTTCGGTTGCTAGATCATGTGCCTTTTACCAAGGAGTGGCTTCCATCTGGCCACTGTACCATAAAGGCCTGATTTGGTGGAGTGCTGTAGAGATGGGAGAACCTTCTAGAAGGACAACCATCTCCACAGAGGAACTCTTGAGCACTGTCAGTGACCATCGGGATCTTGGCCACCTCCCTACCCAAGGCCCTTCTCCCCCGATTGCTCAGGGCGGCCAGCTCTAAGAAGAGTCTTGGTGGTTCCAAACTTCCTCCATTTTAAGAATGATGGAGGCCACTGTGTTCTTGGGGACCTTCAATGCTACAGACATTTTTTAGTACCCTTCCCAACATCTGTGCCTCGACACAATCCTGTCTCGAAGCTCTTCCTTCAACCTCATGGCTTGGTTTTTGCTCTGACATGCACTGTCAACTGTGGGACCTTATATAGACAACCTTTCCAAATCATGTCCAATCTGCTGCACCTTGTCAGCTATCCCCGAGCTGAAAAGGTAAAAATCTGTCGTTCTACCACTGAACAAGGCAGTTAACCAACTGTTCCTAGGCCGTCATTGTAAATAAGAATTTGTTATTAACTGACTTGCCTAGTTAAATAAAGGTTCAATAAATCATGTCCAATCAATTGAATTTACTACAGGTGAAACATCTCAAGGATGATCAATGGAAACAGGATGCACCTGAGCTCAGTTTCGAGTCTCATGGCTAAGGATCTGAATACTTATGTAAATGTAATATTTCTGTTTTTTATAAATCTATAAAAATCAGTTTTCGCTTTGTCATTATGGGGTATTGTGTGTACATTGAGGGCGAAAAAATTATTTGATCAATTTTGGAATAAGGCTGTAATGTAACAATGTGAAAAAAGTGCAGGGGTCTGAATACAATGTATTTCTATGTGTTAAGCCAAACCTCAGTGTGTTATTGAATGCCCTTAGTACAGTATACTCAGACTTAGTTTTCTTCCTACCACAGAGGGACAACGTGGAGGGGGTCTCCCAGCCACCCAGTGATGATGTCATCAGAGAGTTGTCCAGGTCCTTGCGACAGGAGTTGGGCGTGTCCTTGTTTGGCATTGACGTCATCATCAACAACCTTACGGGCCAACACGCCGTCATCGACATCAATTCATTCCCTGGTGAGTGGTTTGTTCCTCTGTCGTAGGGGATAGGAGTCGATATGGGTTTGTGTGTTTATCTTTAGTCTAAGATGGATGGCCATTTATACCACCCGTCCACCTGTGTAGGCGTACGACAGTTTTACAATCTCTACCAGTTAGTAATTTCAAATCTTTGAGAGATTGCTCTTAGGGATCAATATAGTCTAATGGTCTGATTGACATGGTCTTGCTTGGAGACAGAGCCGAGGCATCAGCAGTGTTAAATGAGAATTGAGCACGTTCTGAGGCGAGTCTAGCATGCCTTTCTCTTGACTAGGGCTGTTGTCACTATGGTAACACTGTTCTTGGGTTGCGCGCTGTTGCCACCTCTGACGGTTGGAGTGTGAGGAGAATGGTAGTGAGCAAATCCCTCAGAAACATTCACCCTCAGTGCCTCAACGACTAAAGCTAGGCACTCAAAATAGAAGAAATAAGTATTTTCACTCATTTTACCTGGACTGTTACCATCAGTTTCCCACTGTATTGAAGATGGGATATAAGCATCAGTCAGCCATGTCTCATGGCTCGTCCTCGTCTGTCTCCAGGTTACGAGGGTGTCCCAGAGTTCTTCAACGACCTCCTGACCCACATCACCAGTGTGCTCCAAGCTAACTCCGCTGACAGCCCCCCAACCAGCGGGCAGCCCAAAGGTCTGGAATTCAGCGCTATGGTATCCACAGCCCCCAGCCTAACCCCAACCCCTGGCTCCCCAGGCTGCTGCAGCATGCTGGGGAAGGAGGCCAGCAGCAGTCCCTGGATCGTGGAGGGGGATGGGAACCTGAAGGGCGCCCGCCAGAGACTGGGCTGTAACTCAGCCATGTCCCCCAACTTCCAGCAACACTGTGTTTCCACAATAGCCACCAAGGCTTCCTCCCAATGACTGCCCTCCTCTTCCACCTTAGCCCCCACCCTGTTCTAACCTCGAACAAAAACAGATGAGGATTATAATGGTGACAATAATTAATAATGGTCATAATTATGACATTAATTATAATATATCTATAATCAAAACCCAACTTTTTTCTATGTAGATATTGATGATGGTGATTGGTTGTAGATGTTTTTCTCTGCCTTTAGATGTTTTGTTTAATAAGACTTACAGTACTGTAATGTGAACTTTTGGGATCTCTGCTTAATTGCTGATTTTAATCAAGTGGTCCACATGAGATGGTTAGTGGAATGACCTTGTCTGAACTTTTGTCTACAGCAGTGAAGGAAAAAGGCAATTTAACATCCTACGCACTCACTTTTCCAGCATCGAAATTCACCAGTGATGTCTTTATTTTGATGTTTACCACTCTGTCATATAGTGGAGAAGGGATAAAAAGTTTGTTTTATTGTCACATACACTGGATAGGTGCGGTGAAATGTGTTGTCTGGGTACTATAACACTCATCCACAGGTTTGGAGCAGCTGGCACGCAGATCAACTGACTTAAAGAACCCACTCTATCATTTCCAAAATCACAAGCAAGTCATTGGGGTCTTGGTTGACATTAGATAAGATGAAATTGAACGCTGGTTGCTTTGTGTGCCATTTAATTAACAATGTGCTTTCTCTCTAGTGCAAGGCTCTTGTCATGTGAATTTCATAGTCTTCACAACAGCAGAAACAAAATAGATATTAATATCAAGATGCAGTACATGTAGCACGAAAGGCTGAAAATACCTGCATAAACCTTTTAATCACACCTCATATAAATGTTTGTCAGCTGAAAAATAAATATTTGATCGTGTGACCAAGTTTAATGTGGAATAATGTTTATAAAAGCCTTTGAGTGTTTGTCAGATGTGGCTGAGGTTTATACAGGTGTTTTATGTGACTACAAACCAGTCCATTTCCTTGCCTCTCATAACTTGAGTTGCGTTGCTCCAGCACTGCTGGAAGATGAGGATCACATTCCTTTTTGTATGTGGGTGTTTTCAAAAAGTATTCCAGCATTCTTTAGTGAAAAATGACTTTTATGGAATTGAAATGAATCGGCATGCTGAACTCTAGTTCCCTCTCCCTCCATTACTACTCATTCAAAACTCAATTCAACCTCTGGGCCTCTAATACAGTTTTCAATTGGTATTGTGTACAGAAAACGAACTCTTACTCCACAAATTTCTAATTGAATGATATAGTATATATATATTTAGCCAACTAAATCAACACACATTATTTTTGTGACCATGAAATGAATGTCTTGATTACAATGCTAAGGATTCTTTATACTCTGTCTTATTGACAAGACATAATTTTAAGCAGACTGCTGGTACCTACTAAGCAGTGAAACACCATCTAGTCAGCGCGGTGCACTCTTATATAGCCGGTAACGACAGTCTCCAAACTCCCTGTAAGCATCAGCTGCTGTTATTCTGAGGTGTCACAATATGTTTAAAAAATATAAAAAAATTAATTTTCTCCCAATGTTCATGGTGAGATCCTTATTTAAAAACTTATATTTTGGTCATGGGGGAGTATTTTTATATAGTGGAGAAGAGCGAGTGACGATTCGAACAACAAAGGGATTTTTTTTGTCAGATGAGTAGTGAGATGGTGGTTTGGCAAATTAAATTATCTTCAAGACCAAGCTTACAGTTGTCACTGTCTTCACCCTTAGCATCCAGTTGAAGTGCATGGAAAAGAGTGCAGGGCTGCCAACTCTATGTAAAAAGAATAGGGTGTTTTAAGCACTGCTTCATCTCAGGCTCTTAATTCTGGAGGAACAAGCATCAGCATATAGAATAAGTAGGCTGGCACACTGAATTGACAAGCTTTATCAGAGGTTACTTAGCCCCAATGGCCAGGTGACAGTGACTGACCATCTAGTGTAGTCATTCAACCTGCTGCCCTCCAGAACAAGAGTTGAGTAGCAGTGGTCCTAAAGCCTTCCCTATTGAAGGACACATCCTCAACCCTTTGTGGGTGAAGTGATCAAGGAGAGAATGTCTTAACCAAGCCATGCCCAGTATGTTGTGGAAACACTGCCATCTCTACATCTCTATACTGTGTGTTCTGCATCTAAATGGGAAATAAAAAATGACCCCTACTTACTACCTTGATCATTTCTCCCACCCTGAGTCATTGTGCTCTCCACTTCCACCTGAATGTTTACTTGGAAATGTTATATATAAATAATACACATGCATAATTTTTTTTTTTTTAAGTTCTCGAAAGAAAAAACATTAATACACAATGTGACTTTATTATATGCCTAAACCAACAGGGCAAAAAAGAAATCTGAAAAATAACTTAAGTCAAGTAATTTCTAAAAAACCTTGTGAGATAAATTGCTATTACTGTTCTAATGCTTAAGTCCAGAATAACAGATCATGTATATTCTTGGGAAAAGTAATTAAATTCATTCCCCCAAAGTTGTGTATTGTGTTTCTCACGGTAAGCCTCATGCATCTGTTCTGTATATTGATACCATACGTAAGGTATGCAAACAACCACTCATCCTTTAAATGTTAAAGTTTTTGCTGGAAACATTTACTTTTACCCATTTATGCTGTTGTGAAGGTGATATGAACAAAAGACCCTTGAACACCAACGTGCGACTGAACTCTACCCAGCCTGCAGATGTTTATTGCTTCAGTTTTTATGCATCTGACATTTCATGTAGATGATGGTTTGACAACTGACAATATAGAAAATACAAGTTTACACACACAAACTATTTCAACAAGATGCTGTACAACATGGGTACTTCATAAAATATATTCATAATTTGTCATCTGTACATAGAAAATAAACATATTTACAAGCACACTTGAAAGAGGTATGTAATGTCATAGTATAAAGCCTATGAAAGTTTCTCCTCCCTGCAACATCATTGCTGCACAGGGACGTGTCAATATAACAGCAAGGGGGCAATGCTGAGGTTTGATTCAGCGGCGTGCTGCTGGACTGGCCAACAGACCCAGGATGGTGGAGAGACAGTGCAGCTTCTCCTTCACAAGCTCTGGCAACTTCTCATTCTCCTTGTACCTGGAGCAACAAAAGTAGGAACATGTCAGCAAAAAGGGTTTGACAACTACCATTCCTCAAATACAGAAAACCATCTTTTACATCTGAAAATTATCAAAAATGACAAAGATGGACATTGACATAGCACTATCAAACAGTGGTAAAGCCATGTGTCAGTTATTCTATTTATTAAATGTGCTGTGTACGTGTTCAGTACCTGGTGGTCCGTCCCTCTGGGGACGTGTAGATAATACAGGAAACCCCTGCCTGCACCACCAGCTGGGAGCCATCGTTGAACTGCACCCACACCTCTCCACTGGTCAGCTGTGAGGCCCAACCAATATTTGGCACAAAGACAGACTTGAGGACTTTCCCTGCGTTGGCCGTGTGGTCTTGTTTGACTGACAGCGGAGAGCAGTTTTTGTTCACACTGGCTGAGGTGATGTCAGACTCTTCATAGGAGAACCTCTGAAGATTGGACAAGATAAATAAAATAAAGTTCAAAAACAATAACACCAGAAATATCTTACAATTCCTCCATAGAAATGGATGGAATAAATAGCTTAGATCATACAATGTGACATGTTGCGTGGGAGAAACTCACAGAGGGAGTGAAACATGGGGGCTGGGGCAGTGATGCCACATCAGCAGTGGCAGGCTGGGACGAGGGGCAGGAGGAGTCTGGGTTGGCAGGTCTCCTGGGAGGGACAAACAGTTTAGCAAGATTAGTGACACAAGGACCGGCTGACATACACTACTGTTCAAAAGTTTGGGGGCACTTAGAAATTTCCTTGTTTTTGAAAGATAAGCACATGTTTGTCTATTAAAATAACATCAAATTGACCAGAAATACAGTGTGGACATTACTATTGTAGCTGGAAACGGCTGATTTTTTATGGAATATCTACATAGGCCTACAGAGGCCCATTATCAGCAACCATCACTCCTGTGTTCCAATGGCACGTTGTGTTAGCTAATCCAAGTTTAGCATTTTAAAAGGCTAATTGATCATTAGAAAGCCCTTTTGCAATTATGTTAGCACAGCTGAAAACTGTTGTCCTGATTAAAGAAGCAATAAAACTGGTATTCTTTAAACTAGTTGAGTATCTGGAGCATCAGCATTTGTGGGTTCGATTACAGGCTCAAAATGTCCAGAAACAAAGACCTTTCTTCTGCAACTCGTCAGTATTCTTGTTCTGAGAAATGAAAGCTATTTCACCAGTACAAGTTTGGTCACACCTACTGATTCAAGGGTTTTTCTTTATTTTTACTATATTGTAGAACAATAGTGAAGACATCAAAACTATGAAATAACACATATGGAATCATGTAGTAACCAAAAAAGTGCTAAACAAATCTAAATATATTTTGTATTTGAGATTCTTCAAAGTAGCCACTCTTTGCCATGAAAGCTATGCACTCTTGGCATTCTCTCAAGCAGCTTCATGAGGAATGCTTTTCCAACTGTCTTGAACTGTCTTGAAGGAGTTCCCACATCTGCTGAGCACTTGTTGCATGCAACTCATCCCAAACCATCTCAATTGGGATGAGGTCAAGTGATTGTGGAAGCCAAGTCATCTGATGCAGCACTCTCCTTGGTCAAATAGCCCTTGCACAGCCTGGAGGTGTGTTTTGGGTCATTGTCCTGTTGAAAAACAAATGATAGTCCCACTAAGCGCAAACCAGATGAGGTGGCGTATTGCTGCAGAATGATGTGGTAGCCATGCTGGTTAAGTGTGCCTTGAATCCTAAATAAATCAGACAGTGTCAACAGCAAAGCACCCCCACACCACCTCCTCCATGCTTCACGGTGGGAACCACACATGCGGAGATCATCCATTCACCTACTCTGCGTCTCACAAAGACATGGCGGTTGGAACCAAAAATCTCAAATTATTACTCATCAGACCAAAGAACAGATTTCCACTGGTCTAATGTCCATTGCTCGTGTTTCTTGGCCCAAGCAAATCTATTTCTGATTGGGTCCTTTAGTAGTGGTTTCTTTGCAGCAATTCAACTATGAAAGGCCTGATTCACGCAGTCTCCTCTGAACAGTTGATGGTGAGATGTGTCTATTACTTGAACTCTGAAGCATTTATTCGGGCTGTAATCTGAGGCTGGTAACTCTAATGAACTTATCCTCTACAGCCATGTAACTCTGGGTCTTCCTTTCCTGTGGCGGTCCTCGTGAGAGCCAGTTTCATTATAGTGCTTGATGGTTTTTGCAACTGCACTTGAAGAAACTTTCAATGTTCTTGACATTTTCAGCATTGACAGACCTTCATGTCTTAAAGTAATGATAAAGAGAAATGACAGTTTACCTATTTGAGCTGTTCTTGCTATAATATGGACTTGGTCTTTTACAAAATAGGGCTATCTTCTGTATACCACCCCTGCCTTGTCACAACAAAACTGATTGGCTCAAACGCATTAAGGAAATAAATTCTACAAATTAACTTTTAACAAAGCACACCTGTTAATTGAAAAACATTCCAGGAGACCTCATGAAGCTGGTTGAGAGAATGCAAAGAGTGTGCAAAGCTGTCATCAAGGCAAAGGGTAGCTACTTTGAAGAATCTCAAATATGTTTTGATTTGTTTATCACTTTTTTGGTTACTACATGATTCCATGTGTTACTTCATAGTTGTGTCGTCTATTATTCTACAATGTAGAAAATAGTAAAAATAAAGAAAAACCTTTGAATGAGTATGTGTGTCCAAACATTTAACTGGTACTGTATGCATGCATACACACACATATATATATTAGACAAATAAAAGTGTACAAAATAGCCTCTATTAGTCGAGGCATGGACTCTACAAGGTGTCGAAAGCATTCCACTGGGATGCTGGCCCATGTTGACTCCAATGCTTCCCACAGTTGTGTCAAGTTGGCTGGATGTTTTTTGGGTGGTGGACCATTCTTGATACACCCAGGAATCTGTTGACTGTGAAAAACCCAGTAGCGTTGCAGTTCTTGACACACTCAAACCAGTGTCCCTGGCACCCGCTATCACACCCTGTTCAAAGGCACTTTAATCTTTTGTCTTGCCCATTCACCCTCAATGGCACACATACACAATCCATGTCTCAAGGCTTAAAAATCCTTATTTAACCTGTCTCCTTCCCTTCATCTACACTGATTGAAGTGGATTTAACAGGTGACATCAATAAGGGATCATAGCCTGCACCTGTCAGTCTGTCATGGAAAGAGCAGGTGTTCCTAATGTTTTGTACACTCAGTGTAAATAACTGAAATAGTAACTTTCAGCATTCTGCAAGATGGTACTTTATTTAAGACAGTGGAGGCTTCTCAGGGGAGGAAGGGGAGGACCATCCTCAGTGAATTTCATAAAAATGTAAACTGTAAACTTTTTCAAATTATACTTTTTAAATAAAACTATACTAAATATAATCACGTCACCAAATATCAAATACATTTTTAGGTGTCACATGCGCCGAATACAAGAGGTGTAGACCTTACTGTGAAATGCTTACTTACAAGCCCTTATTAACCAACAATGCAGTTCAAGAAAGAGTTAAGAAAATATTTACTAAATAAACTAAAGTTAAAACCTGAAATGTTTATTAAAAAGTAACAAGAAAATTACAAAACAACTGACTAGCTAGCACTGCAGTGTATAAAATGTGGTGAGTAGTTGACTCAGAGAGAGAAAGACAATAGTTTAACAATTCATTTCTTCCAAAATGAAGGAGAAGCAAGAGAGAAATAGAGTGTCATTTTTTTTCTGTTCCACTTAGTTAGTACATGCAGCTAATGGAACACCCTGCTCAAACAGAGAGATGCTAGCTGGCTATGACTTTCCAACACAACACTGCAACTCTTCCAAGTCAAGGTAAGCTTTTGGTTTGACTAATTTATTGCCTCCGGGGCCCGACAGTGTAAATGCTTACTGACTGACTGTACACTAACATTACTGCATGATTGTAGCAGGTTTACTAACCTGCTACAATCGTGCTCTTGGTTCTATTAGCTATGCTGACTATGATGTTACTTTAGCTAAAATGGTGACAACGATGTAGGCTGTGTGTACCGGTTTGGAAAGGTTTTTTCGCCTGGTCACATACAGCTGATGTATTGTGCATTGAAGTCCACAAGTGAAGGAATACAACATGTGTTATAAGAGTGAACTGTTTACACATGATCAGCGACTATTTACATTGACCCCCCCCATTTGTTTTGTACACTGCTGCTACTCGCTGTTTATTATCTATGCATAGTCACTTCACCCCTACCTACATTTACAAATTACCTCAACTAACCTGTACCCCCGCACACTAACGGCGTACTGGTACCCCCTGTATACAGCCTCGTATTGTTATTTTGTGTTACTTTTTAGTTTATTTGGTAAATATTTTCTTAGCTCTTCTTGAACTGCACTGTTGGTAAAGTGCTTGTAAGTAAGCATTTCCGGCTAAGGTCTACACTTGTATTCGGGCGCATGTGACAAATAAAGTTGATTTGATTCATTCCGCCGATTCAGTTAACTTTTTTTAAACGGAAGCAAACATTAAAACAGGGATAAACATACCTTGTTTGCAACTGTTGGACTAATGATTACACCCTATATCAGTTAGATGCAGGCCAGAGTGTGCAAGGCGGTATTGAATGTCACTGTCTGTTACCTCAAATTTGTCTCTCGACCTGTCCACCTACGCTGTAAACTTTCAATCATCGGCTAGGTTGTAGCAACCTTATGATGGGTATGGGGAAAATAAGAGTATCATGTAGTAGCCTAAACATATCGCTGTTACATTGAACTGGTTGAATGGAATATGAATGACAGTCATCCAATATGCTGTAATAGAAATAAGGCCAAGCTCATGAAAGAAAAAACATCCTCCCTCATCTTAAACGACACTGACCCCCACTGATATAAGTGCTTCCAAACATGACAATTTACAGCATTAACACTGACAACAGACACAGTCATGGCTCTCACACTCACCTGCCGATGGTGATGGGGAAGAAGGGCGTGCTCTTGGCACTGTGCTGCTCTTCTGCAGTGATTGCCGCCTCTAGAGAAAGACACATGCTGTGGCCCTCGTCAGACAGCTCCACATACAGCCTGCTCTCTGGGCTGAGGCCACTCAGACCCACCTCCCCTTTCACTGTGTACGACTTCCCACTCTTCTCCACCACCCGGACCAGCTCCGACGTCTTGTGGATCTTTGCTCCTGTCACAGCACAGAGGGGAACTACAGGTCAGGATGATTTAGTTTAACAGTGTGCAACAATAACATTTCAATATCAGAGAAGGACAATAGATCTTATCCTTCAAGTTCATGATGTTTCATATAACTGATGCTTTGTAAAATGGTCCTCACCATCGTAGAAGCACACCTCCAGGTCTGCATTGGGGGAGTTCTCCATCAGCATACACTTAGCAGACTTGGTATAGAGGGTAACTTTGGGAGTCTTGGATTTCACCAGGAGCACAAACTTGGAGGCATACTGGTATTTCCTCCAGTACTTCTCTATTGAAGAGAAGCAGAAAACAAAGGTTCATTGAAATCAGATTTCCAACATATGTATACAATTATTTTTACTCATGTAACAGAGACTTCACTGTCTGGTATTGAGGTGTACCTGGTAAGTCCTCATAGCTGCAGATCAAGATGTCCTCGGGAGGAGCAGGGGGGCGCTCTAGTACAGGAAAACCCTTCCCCTCATTGGGCTGGTAAATAGTGACCTACAGGTGCATGGTCAAAGGTTGAAATGAGTGTTTTGCCATTATTTTACTGACAGAGACCATGATATATCCTCGCTGAAGGATATGAAGTTTTGTTATTCCTGAAACTCACCATCAAACCATCACAGGATATCCTAAGAACCTCTTTGACCCTCTCCTGGGGGCCCTGGCCCTTGAGAAGCTCCATACACACCTCTCCTGTATCAAGAATGCTCACCTGGGGAGAAAGAGACAGAAACCACAGCTGTAGAGAGGGCAGGCATAGCCCCGTCATTGAAAGCAGATCAGGTGAATAGAGACAGGGGGATAACTAGGGGCTTTGTCTGTCTTACCACAGCGATTTTAGTCTTCTGTCTGATGGGTTTCAGTCTGGAGGCACACAGGGGAGGGAGCACATTTCTCAGGGACTTCTCCTTTGCTATACTTGGTTTGGGTTTAGACAGACTCTGCAGCTCTCCCCCATGTACTCGTTGCCCATTCTCCCAGTAGGACTCAGTGTTTGAGGGGTGGTGCTGGTTGTGGTTGCGGTGAGAACTGGTCCCTCTGCCTGCTGGTTTGTCACTCCAGTAGTTGTGTACACCTAGAGGCTCCCTGCTGCTATGGAAACTGCCACTGCTGCTGTGAGCGCTGACATCCGTGGGCCTCGGAAACGGGCCTGGGGAGTCAGGGGGAACAAACACTGTTAAGCTCATGTATGAAAATCTTTATTTTTGAACTTTTAAATCTTTCCATTGGGATGTAAGATTAAGATACAGCAAAGAAAAGAGTAGGTGTAATATACCTTCTTTACTGAACCAATTTTGTACACCTTCTGACTCTTCTAACTGCAGGTTTAGTGGACGTGGTGGTTGTGTGGAATATGAACATCCTGAGCTGAGAACATACATGCATCAGTTAGACAGACATTTTAATATAAATCACATTCTATTAATTACAGCACACTGGTGTCACATCTTACCTGGCTGTCTGTTTGACAGGCGGCGATGGGAGCTTTCCATGTTCTGCGACGGGTTGTGGAGTGTCCTTGTAGCTGGAGGACATGGGAAAGGCCAGTCTCCCTGACACAGTCAGCATCTCCTCAGAGTGGCACCTCTCCAGCTCTGCCTGCCCCATCCCCTGGACTGGAGTGACAGAGGAGCTAGACCGGTCTGAGGAGTGAGCCCTTCGTAGGTACCTGGAGTGGGGCCGTCCACTCTTCCCACCCAGTGCAGCTCTGCTCCTGCCTACTCTGTCTGAGTGCTGCTGCTGCCACTGCTCAACCCCATCAAAGCAGGCGTTGCTGGGCGGCCGGGGCAGTGTAGGGATAGGCATCATGCGATTGGGCAAGGCAGGTCCCATCACACGCCTGGCTCTCCTCTGGAGACTGCTGCTGCTGCTGCTGCCGGACGTGGACGAGGTGCAGGCTGTGGAGATGGTGGCGATGCCGCTGTCCATGGAGCCTGGCTCCCCCAGGCTCCGCTCCTTGATTCTGGCCAGCAGGCTTTGGGTCATGAAGGGGTGCTCCAGCACAGCAGACAGGCTGGGCCGTTGCGCAGGGTCCTTCCTCAGCAGCTGATGGATCAGGTCCTGGGCCTCCTGGGACACATGGCTGGGCATGTTATACTCCCCCAGAACCACCTTGTTGAGGGTGTGCTTCACCGTGTCTGTGTCAAACGGGGGCCGGCCCATCAGGAAGGCGTAGAACATGCAGCCCAGAGACCAGACATCAGACTCCAGGCCGTGGGCACTGTGGGTGGCCACCTCTGGGGAGATGTAGTTGGGTGTGCCACACATGGTGAAGTGCTTCTCGCTGGGGAGCTTCAGCTTGGTGGCCAGGCCAAAGTCAGCTATTTTAAGGTTCATACTGCCCGACAGCAGCATGTTGGACAAGGTCAGGTCCCGATGCATGATGCCATGTGTATGCAAGTACAGCATACCTTTCACTATTTGATGCATGAAGTGCCTTGCTGTAACGTGAAGAAAAAAAAGTTAAACTGTTATAAAAGGAAACGAGGCAAAGTGTCAAAACATGTTAACGTAGCTTCATATCATGTTAAGAAATGTATCTGTTTAACTCTCAGGTTAAAAAAAGACTCACCTTCACCCTCTGAGAAGGGCATCTTCCTATCTTTCAGGTATCGACTCATCTCTCCATTATGGCACATCTCCAACACCAAGTACACATAATTACTGTCTTCAAAGTAGGTGTACAGCTGCAAAAGAGTAAAATGACAGGCCAAAATGTTATCAGGGTTCATGGCACAGTACCACCTTGTGGACTGGCTGCGCCACTATGTAAAATGTTTGATAATTTAAGGCCAGACACCACACCTTATTATTCTATACATTTTTGCTCTAGATGGCAGGAAATGGCAGTATTCAAAAAAGCTAAACTGTCTGAGTCTACACCCCACCTGTACTCAGCAGCACCACATTTAGAAAATCATTGGGAGAACCCTGGGGTTAAATGCAGTCATGTAAATTAGTAAATAAGACCTTATTAAAGAATCACCAATTTCAGCACTACAATGATCACATGCCATAAATAAGACCTTATTAAAGAATCACCAATTTCAGCACTACAATGATCACATGTCCAACATAAGATTGGACATGTTACGACTACGAAACATGCTTACCTCTAGTATTGACGGATGCTTCAATCGACACTGAATCTCCACTTCGTTACTCACACGCTTGACCATACCAGATTTGTGCATGGCTTTTTTGTCAATCTGCACAGAGAGGGAGATAATTAGTGCATGTTTTGTGGCTTTAGTCTTGTGGCTAAGAGCCGATCGAACTTCCACAAAGAAACGATGAGATCTATACAGAGACAGAACAGACTGTCTAGACACCCAACAGTCCACATAGTGGTGGTGAAAATCACCACCTCCACACCACTTGGTAGTGAGAGGATTTTTATTTTACCTTTATTTAACTAGTCAGTTAAGATTAAATTCTTATTTTCAATGACAGCCTAGTGGGTTAGGCTGTCAACATTTCCACACTTGTGATTTGTCTGCTTGCACTTGACAATAAACACTTTGTAGTGATGAGCTCTTACTTTATGGTATTAATGTTTGTGTTTTGTGGTTCCCTGGGGAGCAACACTATAAAAGTACTGGGATGCAGACTGTATAGCAATTTAGAAAAATTGTTCTTACCATTTTGATCGCCACCTCCAAGCCAGTGTTAACTGACTTTGCCCGGTAAACACACGCAAAGGAGCCCTTACCAAGGAGCGTGTGAACTTTGAAGTCCTGATAAAGAGAATTAACAAATGTTTTCACAAAATGAAATACAGAATTCCAAAGTCAATAACATAATATTTACATTACAACAAATATGACTAGAATATGTCCTATAGCTAGGCCTATGTCCTAAAAATATGTCCTAGATGTGCCTGTCAGCTGTTTATATATATATATATATATAAAATTACTGACATGATACCTCAATCTGTAACTCCCCAGCTGTAGATAAGATATTCTCCTCATCTTCACTGACTTTGCATTTAGTTGTCAGGTTTTGAAAGAAATAACGAATAACTTTGTCGAACATCTTCCCTCTGACATGTATGATGTAACTGGCTAGACAGCCAGTGAGTAGTACACCACCACAACAACTGTACCAGGCATTTGGTCGTCAGGGAAGCTACAGACTGGCTACCAAACATTGCCAACTATAAAACCATCAAACAAACGTTGCACCCGTCTTTGCCATATGGCCTTGAATTATCCCGGCTCTCTTCCCGCTAATGAAGAAGGCGTTGTGGTCCCAATCACCTGGCAACAATAAACCGGTGCCATAAGTCGCGGGGGAGCACCACCGGTGGAGGCTGCTGAAGGGAGGACGGCTCATATGGCTGGAACGGAGTAAATGGAATGGCATCATTTTGATAACGTTCCACTCCAGCCATTCCCACGAGCCTGTCCTCCCCAATTAAAGTGCCACCAACCTCCTGTGTGGGAGGCATGTCTCAAGAGTCAACAACTTGGCTGCAACACCGCTAGGTTTAGCCATCAGCTAACGTCACTCTTCTGCATTGCCGACTACGAACTGTGCAAAGTTGGTAACGTTTGTAGACAACTACAGTAGCTAAGTTAGTTTGCTATTTAGCTAACTAAACAGCGTCGGAGTAGCTAGTTCTTGCAACTTCAGCGAGCTAAAATAATTTGTACTAGACTAGCTAAATTAGCTAGCTACAGTAATAAATTAGCCACGCGTTAGCTAGCTAACGTACACAGTAGTACAGTAACGTTAGCGGACAACTCACCTCGATTTTATTACCGATTGAAACACTCATCTTGCTTCTCGTGTCTTCCCAATCGATACAAAAGTATTATTCAATACATGTTCAACCAGGTTAATTTATCCGCGGCCGTAAACGACCTTTGATAAAAACAAATGAATGTTGCTATTTTATTCCACTCCAAAACTTTTGCATTTCTTCCATTTTGAAAATATCCGCCCGTTACACTCGTGGTCACGTGACTATACACGTCATATTGCAACAAGCAAAAGTAGCCACATTCCCTTCGAAGTCCCTCGATTAATCCAGTTGACTCTCCAATAGGACACCTTTGTTTCTCCTTGCTCCCTCAGAACAACAGATCTATACATGCTTTATTTCAAAAGGATATTGTATCCATTCCTTATGTCACAACTTACTGGAATACATTTGTCAATATCTGTTGGGAAAAAGTCTGGTTATTATCACACAAATACATGCTTGTTAACAAGGTCAAAGAGGTCTACTTATCCATAAGTATTACCCTGCGAATCATTACCTGAAGACACTCAAAAAAGACATTAACATTAACTGTACTTTTTGTGTTGAGCATCCAGAAACAGTTTTGCATGTATTTTGGCATTGTCTACATGTAAAGAAATTATGGAAAGATATTCATAGTTTTATCATTGTAAATATTCTTGATGACTCTAGTTTTTTTTATGGGAGAATGTGCTGCTCGGTTTCCTTAACTATAAAAAGGATCAAGAAAAACAATTTTACCTCAAAACTAATTGTCCTAATTGCAAAAATGTCATATTCATAAATGTAAATTCACTAAAAAAACACTCTTCCGTGTTTTCTATTAGGATTTCGAGCAGTACATTAAGACCATTCTACATTCTTCTAATAAAAAAGCTGTTAAAACAATCAATATGTGTGCATCTTTTAAGGTCTTTGTATAATCTGTAATTTGTTGTACCCCCTAGCAAATGTTATCATTGTCTGTTTGTATACTTCTTGTATGTATACTGTTTTTTCTCAAAAAATATATATATTAAAAAAATAAAACCTTCACTTCGAGGGCTGCTCGAGCTAAAAGAGCCTATCAGGAACAAAAAGCACTAGATGCATTGAATAAAATAACATCCTCTTTATGTAGTAACATCCTCTAGAGACTTGACTTATTAGAGTTTTGTAGCATAATAGTCTTAAATAAGATGAGGATACTTTGAATACACATCTTTAGCACTTTAGTCAATTACATTTCGATCAATAATGAAATAACACAATGTTTGTCTAAAGACAAAATAATGCATTTATTACTTGCCGTTTTAAAATCTCATGATTCAAATATGGAAATGCATGAAAACAAGTAAAAGAATAGGCAGCACCTTGCTCTCTTGTCTTGCTACTTGACAGTTGTGGTGTGTCACCCATTTCAACACTAGGAATGTATCCTATACACAACTATATGCACTGGCCAGTTTAAATTACTAAAATAATATTTACAGAATCTAGACATACAGACATCTTTTCAAATTAATATATTAAATACAAATATATATAATATGTATTATTGCATACACAGTTTACTAATAGTTTAATCAGCCTTAGCGTTTGTTCAGACAGTAATTCTACTTATGTTCCACTACAAGGTTATGTGCAATAAGAGTCACCTTAGAGATCTGCTTATGGGACTTTTGAAATGCAAACACGTATGGTTTAGAAAAACAACTTTTGGGAGAGCCTGCATTGTTTTAATCTATCTAATCTTACAGTTAATGACTATATATGGTCTTGTCTAACCACTCAAGAAGGAGGTAAAAATCAAACAGGGGGACTCTAAATACAAATGCACAAAACAGCCCACTGAGTGGTGGTGGACATGGAAAAATGGTTCCTTGATATACTATGTATGTTTGGGTAGACCTGCTCTGATGGGAGCTAGAGTAATGGCAGCAGAGCTTGTTTGGCAGAGAGGGGCTCAGTCAATCTCCATCTCTCCTGAGGGAGGCTTTGTCTGGTTGCTTCCCTTTGCCTCTCCCTTCCCGTCAGCTCCTTGCCTTGGGCCGTTATGGGCCCCGTTGCTCTTGTAGTTCTCCTCTGACACATCCTCTGCTTTGGGCTTCGGCCGGTTGACCACTGGGTTGCATACTTCATCCAGTTCCTAAAGTATAGGTATATGTGGGAGATAGGAACATGCAGTATTATTAAAAAGATAAGTAACTGGTGACGATGTGCCAATAGCATGTCATATGGTTGAATCATACCCTCTTATCACACACACCTGTATTTTGGAAATTATGTCTGCTACTTTGACTACTGGGCCCTGGGCGATTGTGAGTTGGCTCTGGGCGTTCATCTTGCTGTTCATCCAGCCCATGCTTTCATTTACACACTTCTCCACGTTGCTCATCTCCTCAGCATTCAGATGCTGGTAACGTTCATCCTGAGTGTAGATAGGAAACAAAACAATTAGAGCTAGAACACCTCTATCTCATTAAGTAAATTACCTCATCTATGCCCTCACAAAATAATGAATTAATCTAAATTTCACAGATTGTTTATTACATACATCCTGGGTTAAACCCAGAAACATATTAAGTCCTAGAACAGACAGTGTCACAATTGCTCATAAAATTACTATGACATTGACCTAACCAGGTTTGAAAAGTGTGTACAGGCCACACACGACTGATGAAACTAAACAAATAAAATGGGAGTGTACTGAAAATGGAAAAGGTAATACAGGGAAAGCAATTAGCACAATCCCAACAGAGCAGTGGTGTAGTAGTTCACAGAGAAAAAGGGGCATTGTAAATGGTCTCAGCATAATTTCACTGCATCTCACACTGAGCTTTAGTGATTGGTGGTTCAATCATAGAAATAGAGCAGGTTCAATGTTTCTAAAGTAGGAGATAACAAGCACGCAATAACATGATAATGCCTTTTCTGACATCAGTGCAATCCAGAAAAACAAAAAGATTGCAAAGATGAAAGGATGCTGAAAAGTATTCCAGTTTTTACCTTCTGTTTGTAAAGCTCCACAGCCTTCATATAGAGTTGGATCTTCTTGCCCATTTCTTCAAATGCTCTCGGCCTGTCCTCCTGCTCCCTGTGCCTGTCCTGAATGGGCTGGCCAAACCTCTGGAAAAGGACATCAGTCAAATCATATCAGTCAAGTCACACAAAAAAATGCTGAGTCACGTACCCAAACCTTCAAACGGAGGTTAATGTTTTCAAATGGAGATGACACTGTTCACCTAAATGAACCAAAAAACATTTGTTTATTATTCACGTATCTTGCTCCTGATTTCAGAACTGACATAATAGCAGATGGGTGCAGGCAGAGGCTGGATATAAAAGTCCTTTATGCTAAATGAACACTAACCTTGAGATCTTCCAGCTTATCCACATAGACCTGTTTGTCTTGGTCCTCTCCCTCCTCATAAAGCCAGTTCTCTGTGTCTTCGAGCATCATTGTCAGACGATTACTGTCCTTTTTGGAAGGTGAGAAAGGCCAAAACAGGTATCAGCAAACACATGATGTATTGCAAAGACTTGTTATTTGTTCAATGTGGCAATATTTATTTATTAGTTCGAAGAAATATGTTAATCTAGGTTCTTACCTCCTCAGTGGTGTACTTCTCATAGATGCCACACAGTTTGTCCCGCAGGTCGTACACATACTCCTCCACAGCATTCTTAGCATCATTCCTCTCTTTCTCCAGCTTGTCCTGGACGATCATCTGGCTCTGAAGTACCGATAGAGAAAAGGAGGGAGCGACAGAGGGAGTCACGTGTGCTGAGAGCCAAAATCAGCCTTCCGCCTCCTCTAATACCCACTCCCAGGCAGCTCAATGGAATCCAGCCACACAAAAATATAGGACACAGTGAGGTACATCATCTGCCACAGTTTTGTAGAAGTGTACAACATAGGTCAATCATGAATGAGACAACTAATGCAGAACTTGCTGTTACATTTCCAAAGGTGGTTCAGATTCTTAACCTTCATACAGAAACCTTTCCTACTCATGTTTTATGTCTTTGAACTAAACAAGGCAGGTAAGTTTTACTTTACAATAAGGTTTCCTTAGGGTCAAAGTTTTTTCCCCAGTCGAAGCGACCAGCATTACAATGAGAATATGACTCAGCTGCTGGGGTGGCCTTACGAGTGACTCACCTCATACTCCACAAAGTCATTGAGGACCCCCCTGTCCAGCTGTCTGATGATGTTGGCCAGGATGGGAAGGTCAGTGCTTTTCACTTTGACTTTGGGCTTGCTTCCCCCTGCTGCTGGGTCCTGCTTCTCATCAGGGACTCTCTCCTTTGTTGGGAAATTAAACAAATACATCAGTTCCAACTCTTATATTGATTCTCAGTGTTTCACAAGACATAAAAGTTTAAATGTAATTATAGTTTCTTATTATGAATGTATTCACCTTACTGCAGGAACTGACATCCTCATTCTGCTGGTCCCCCTGGCCTTGACTCTCCTGGTCCACCTGCATTTTAGTCTGAGACAGTAGGACCCTCTCACAGCAACATCACCTGAATCTTACAATCAACTCTTGGCTGCTCTACTTACAGTAGGTTTGACTCATGGACCACCTTAGTAGTGTAATTCATTATGTTACACCTATGTCTATCTAAACCAGCTTACTTCAAACTGCACACCCCTCCTGTTAAAGTAACTGTGCAGTGTTTCCAGATTTCTATGAAATATGACCTATAATTAATTACAATATGAGTGAAATAGTTTTCCTTCCAAAATATGGTAATTAAGTAAGTTAAAAAGCTGCTTTTCTGTGTTGGAATGGTGTGTTTGAGATAAACTCCACCTAAAACTTCTCCAATTTATACTTTGGCCACAAATACGAGTCAACAACGTTATTTGGGTATGAGTTAACAGAATATGATTTTCACTGGACAGTTGCTTTAATCTAATCAAAATCTCTACTGTTCAGAGATGCCAATTAGAATGTTATGATCTGTATGAGTAACACATTCAAATACACTGACATATTGATAATATCAAAGGAGTGGAGGAGGATTTTTTTTGTAGCAGACACAGGTACAGCACAGCCTGTGAAGGATAGAGCTATGAAGATGTGGAAAGTATATTCATCTTAATAGCTATTCCACTGGCTTCATGTATCATCTGGCGTCACACACTGCCAAGCCTGGTTATACAAACACACCCGTTCTCTCAGGCTCAATGTGATGAACCTTAGTGAGACCAGTGCTCCACAGATGAGACCAGCATTGGACTTCACCTCGCAGAGGGTGAAGTGGAGTATGAAAAGGGATTGGAGTGAGGGCTAATCACACACAGTGACCACAAACCTCCTCCATATAGTTAAAGGTGTCATCTTCAATGAGAGGAATGTGGTGCAGCTTCAAGAGCCAGGAATAGAGAGAAAATGGGCTGGAGTGAAAATAATCACATAGAGAAAGACATGAAGTCAAATCAGTGCTTTAAGTCTTAGACCTAAGACATTCAAATGGAAAGATTAAACAACAGCTTCTTTGTCGCTCTGAAATCTTAAAATAGTGTGAAGTGGCTGAATAACGAACTTCACAAATGTGAAATTCAGGTGAATCTTCTCACTCCCTTCTCTCTTACCTGGTCCTCTGGCCTTCCTTCATTCTGCACAGTGGGTTCCATGTCCATCTGAACATCCTCTCCTTCACCCTTCTGCTTCTCGATCAGGGAGGCACTGGAAACACTGAAGATGCCATGCACGTTGACACGCACTTTGACCTTCACTTTGGAGCTCTCTCCATCAGGCTGGGGAACCACATTCTGAACAGAAAAACGCCCTGATAAAGCAAGAGAGAAAGGGATGGAGGGAGAGAGACGTTCAAATGTCACACCTGATGGAGTCACAAGAAATGACACAAACACACTGGAGAATTGACATGTCCATCAGAGACAGGGGAAAGAGGATGAGGTCTGACTAGCTAGTAATTGCACTTCTTTCAAACTGAAATCCCATCTGCGACACCCCCTTATAATGCACACACTCACACACACAGCTCGGCTCTGTAAATGACTCCTGTGACTCATAGGGACGCAGTGTTTGTTCCATGGGAGATTAAGCCTGAGTCCTAATTACCAGCCAGGTGGGAGACCCCCACTATAGAGTTTAAATGTTCATCATCAGGCTGGCCACCAGGGAACACTTGCAGATGGCCATTACAGACATATAGGAGCTGAATTCCATAGAGCACACTGCTCTGTCTTGTAAGGGGATCTCAAGGCAGAATAGCAAAGTGCCATCCGGGTGTTACAGCTAAATATTTTATGTTCAGTGAGACCACCTTCCAATTCCTTGAACAGGTACATTAAAGATGGAAGAACTGCAGAGGCCTGAGTTGAATAAGCAGGTGTACCTATCCTGATGTCCGGGTAAGGCAGCTCCTGTGGGAGGCTGTAGAATGCTTCCAAGTCAAAGGGCTCCTTCTTGTGGAAGGTAATGACTTTGGAGAAGGGTGCTGCATGGTTCTTACTGTACACCTCACATTCTCTGTAGAACAGACAGTGGGTTTGAATGAGGACAAGACAAACACAGAGGGAAACACTGAGTTGTAATGTCTGCTCATCTTACTATAAACAACACTGCACCTACAGACGCATGTTTCTTTCTATAGAGCCAGCTGAGTAGGTGCCCTTACCCAACTCCATCTTCTGTGGGGGACTTCCAACGCAGGGTGATGGGAAAGGGAACCACATCAGTGATAGAGAATTCACGCACCTTAAACGCTGGGGACATAATTGCACACTACACACACACATACATAAACAAACACACAACCAAACAAGGACACAAACACAAACACACAATCACATTGTTACACACTGAATATTACAGCAAATCATATACAATTGATGGCTGAAGTTTCCATCTCTGTAAGAGGATAGGGGAGTACCTGAAGAGCACAGCCACGTGCCACAGCCTCATCTGCATTGAGTGTGGTGCTGACATCTTTGCCAAAGAACTTGGAGATCTTCTCTTTAATGGAAGGGATCCTGGTGGCTCCTCCTACCACCTCCACTGCATAGATCTCATCCCGGCTCAGCTCTGACACAAAACACAAACACACAGAGAGGGTAAAATAATGCATGTTCTGGTTACTGTTGAATTATCATTTACTGTCACCACGGATGTTCATCTACTAAATCAAATTCGATTTGATAAAAATGACATACTTGATTGTTCCATAACTGCTTTCAATGGTGCCTCTACTCTCATCAAAAAGGGTGCACACAGTTCTTCAAACTGGACTCTGAAAATTAAAAGGAAGGGGAAAAGTGGAATTATCATTAATGCATACAAATCTCTAAGACTATAGGAAGCTAAACGAAGGGGTCACAAATCGATATGTGTACCTGTTCATCTTGCCTGTCACATCAATGTCATTCATGAAGCACTCGATGTTAATGGGAAGGTCAGAGCAATTGGCGCTCATCAACTTCTTCAGTTTCTCACATTCCTGAGACAGCCGCAGAATAGCCCTGGGGTTCTCCCTCACGTTGAGCTTGTACCTTGCCTTGAATTCCTCGCAGAAGTTATCCACAAGTGCCTCATCAAAGTTACGCCCACCCAGGTAGGGGTCAAAGGCTGTTGCCAGGACCTGGTTAATTGACCAGACAGTTAGGGGTTAAATATGGAAGAAATAATGAAAAAGAAGGGTGAAAAATAGTGATAGGCTTCAGTACTTTAGGAAGAAAAATCCACCTTGAGTTTGCCTTTGTTAAAGGCTGATATGGAGACCTGGAATGATGAATGTCCCAGGTCCACGAACACCACATTGCGTGGCTTCTCTTCAGGGGTGGGCAGGTCCTGTTTGTAGATCCCATAAGCCAGGGCCACTGCCATTTAGAAACAACAATATGAGACACTCTAATGAATAACACTACACCACTGCAGGAATAAGAGCATCTTAGTGGATGGAAATGAATATAAGTAATGTATGTGTTATAAGGTCATTCTGGTCCCCTAAACCTAATATCACAAAATATGATTATATGTTTGTGTAGCTTAAAGGCCTACACATTGTAGATTAAAGGCCTACACAGGCCTACACATCCAACAAGGGGCTTTTCAAATGCCCTCTGTGAATATCAGTGCCTGCTGATTAAGGGGAGAAAACTAAGACTTGCAAAACTGCAGTCTCTAGGGAACCCCAGCCTATTTTGGGATAATGGTATTCCCTAATCAAATAAAGTTGTTGGTAGAAATAAAAAATGTGTTGTGAAACAATTAAATACACATTAATGCTTTAGGCAACTAGAATCAATAAATCTAAAGACACTCTGTGGGAATCACTGACCTGCCGTGGTGTCATTGATCAGACGCAGACAGTTCAACCCTGCAATTTGGGTGGCATCCATCACAGACCTCCTCTCTGCATCGGTGAAAAAACTTGGGACCTATGAAACAAAACTCTTGTTAGAAAATAATAAACTTGAAATAAGATGGAAATATTTGTATGGTTAGTTTCATGGTATATTCACATGTGCAGTAGCTATATTGTTATTATGTTGACTAGATCCATTTTCAGTGTATTGCAATATATTGTTGTAACTCACAGAGATCACACAGTCCACAACTGGCTTCTTGAGGGCGCTCTCCGAAGTTTCCTTCAGCTTGGTCAGCAGCATTGCTGTTACCTGCTCAATTGTGAATACTTTGTCCTCATCCAGGTAACGCACCTATGAATGGGACACAGTTTTAATTTAGGCCATTTAGACCAGTGGTTCCCAAACTGTGGTGTCGGCAGGGGGTGTGAGGGGGTCCCCCCGCCAAAAAAAAAAAATAATAATAAGGAACTCGGTCTGGCTTTCAACTTACTCTTGAAAGATGTAATAATAAATTCACACGGTGCAATTTCAAAATTGGGTGGTGCATCATCAGTTTTCCTCTTGTCATGTCAGTCATTGCATACCTTAGAGAGCTATTTAGAAATGAGCTACTCAGAAATGTACAGATCAACTAGCCCATGTCGGCTTATGTTTCTAAGCTAAGTTTTTCAGCTCTTGGATTTTATGGTGATGTTTGAGTCACTCAATATCGCATGAATACACATTAGACATGGCAAAATGTATAGAACTGCAAGAAAATTAGCTTTAAAACTGCAAAATTATCTTCTTTGTAGGTCAAATACAGTAGAAAATACAAACAATTGAGCAAAATAACAATGGTACTGTACATAGTGACAATGGACCATGGGGTGATGGAGCTAAAGAGAACACAATATAAATGGAGTGCAGTGAAAAGGGAACCGAGTGGAAATGTGTACAGTGGTGTTACCTTGATTCCAGTGTTGCCACTGGCCAGCTTGTGCAAGCTGTAAGGCAACTTGGGTTTCTCCCCCTGGACATATGGGTCATCGAACGCTCTGCCATGGAACTTCTTGAAGCCATGGACTGTGTTTTTGAAGTTTGTTATAATCTGAAATAAAACGTTGTTTTTTTACTTACATGTGATTTGATCCTGACCAATTTGATAATTTCCCAAAAAGTATTTATCTGCGAAATTACATTTGCACAGTACTAGTACTATAAAATCTATTCTCATTTGATTATCTTACTTGACCCTTGGCTGCATTTCCAATGGTGCGGTTTTTGGAGGCCAGAGACACCCAAGCCCTGGGGAACCAAAACAAAATAAATACATACAAAATTTGCTATAGGCCTAATGGTTGATGGTAGGCTACAAGATAGATTGACATAGAAAGAAGAATACCAGTTTAGAAAGATGGAGGTTGAAAATCTGAAGATTATTAAGGGAATTTCACAAGGGAGTCTGTGAAAGTATTATGAATTAGGGCAGTAAGACAGAAAAGTTCACCTTCAAATATTTAAAATAGTAGCCTGTTCTCTGGGCAGCCGAACGAGTAGAGCAAAGACCGTGAGTAAAGTAGAGAATACCGCACATGCGCAGAAGCTTCAGACCTTTTGGGAAGAGGATTCCGAAGAATTCCTGCTCATTAATAATATCACTTTCTTAACTAATTTAACTGATACACTTCCGGCATCAGCTCATTGTGTTGCTGACAAAGAGTGATCCAGGTTTTTCTATGCATAGAAAAAAATGCCTGCAGTTGCTCTGTCATTTTAGTTATTTGGAAATTGTAGTTATTTGCAAGAGCAGGCTGTAATAAAACCCAGGTCATTACATTCCCTCTCACTGAGAGTATTGGTGCATCTTGCACAGTGGCATGTTAGGAGGAGCAGGTGGAATCTTGCAGTTTCGAGAGGAATTCGTGTCAACTAAACTTTAGGCCATACCCGTGTATTCACAGTCACCTCTTCCAATGTCATAACGTGTGTATGATAGTCACATTCACATAGGCTTACAAGCAGCCAATCTAGAGCCTATATTTATCTTTGTTCAAATGATTCTGTCCACATGGGAATTTGTCGTACTGTATGTCTGAGAGCAAAAATGTACAACAGTCAAGTCCCAGCAAATGCAATGATGATCGCAAGAAATAAAATGCGATATAGCCTACATTTGGTTGACACTCAACGCATGGGCCTGCTTTGAAACAACATATCTTATTTCAAAAATAGAGTAATGTAAACATATTCATTAAAACAACGATAAGACATGAGATATAGAAAGAAATCAACAACAACATTCTAATACTGAACAATTTGGTCATATTTGGGCGTAGGCTATCGCCAAGCCTTAAAAATCATGTCTTAGAACAGGATAGGATAGAAAAGTGTAAGATAAGACCAAAAATTCCATATACGTATACGATTTCAATTATTAAGTCATATGGTAAAATTAACATGTAACAAAGACTTCTGAGAATGGAGACGACGTTATAACGTTGTAATACGCAAAGCTGAAAATATACCAATCAATAGGCTACGCATGTACATGGAAGAAAAAATACTATCCAATGTAATGTCATCCTCCAATGTAAGATATTCATAATTACACATGAAACATCCATCGTGGAAGCATTTGATCACTACGCCATCAGGTAGGCTAGAGCGCGCATCCAGTCGCAAACATTGCGCACAGTCACATTCTATATAGTGTCAATGATATACTTACGGCGTACATCTGTCACTGTATTCATTGGCAATGGTTTCAATGCCGCCGCTTCTGGCAACAGCGATGTAACAATTTTGGAAACCCACATCAATACCTACTACTGACATAATGAACGTAGCTGTTAGCTTGCGCTATTCTACGTAACGACTGACAATTGACACCTATCCGATTAGAAAAATAAAATACTCCACTATGCGTGACTGTAGGCTATTTTAAATTATGCCTTTCGTTTTCAGCATCTATTTTAGAGTTAGTTCACACAGTGCTGACTCAATTACTAGCTGTTATGTAAAACAAACTGTTTATAGTCAACTCATTCAACCTAATCCCAGTGAGCCAGGATGTCCACAGGATTCTCTCAGCCTCTATATGGCTACAGTACCATCCGGCAATCCAAGCAAACATGCGCAATTGTAAAGATCAGTCTGGAATGCCTATAAAACCCGCCCTCTGCTATCTGTTATTGGTTCAAATTCACCAAAGGTGTATTTGATTGGTGCGACAGACCATATGAGAGAAAAATCTAGAAGTCCTTGAAAGGGAACCTGCCTTTACGTCATGAGTGACAGTGTAGGGCATGGTCTGCTAGTGTAAGGATAAGTGGATTTGCCACGAGAAGCAATCCTGCCAGGCAAAATGCTATAAAAAAACAAGTTATATTGACCTCTGTAATACCCTTTTTTTGCAGACCACTGGATATACACTAACTGTACAAAACATTATGAACACATTCCTAATATTGAGTTGCACACCCTCCATTGACACTCCACATACAAAGGGATCACAGGCCTAGTGTCATGTCACCATGATACAGATATGTAAGCCTAGGCATACCTCAATGTTGATACATACCAAAGCCAAAAGTATTACTGAGAGGCTGTAAACGAATCGCTCAACGCTCAAGAACCCTGTACTGTACTGGAATTGAACAGGTGCAGCTCAAGGTATGAAGCTGACACCAAAGAGTCAGAGTGCAGTATTTCCAAATATCTTCAATGTCTTCCTTTAGTTATAGCCTACAATTCTAGGTTTCAGGGGACCTAACCACAATACAACACAGGTGAGCTGAATCTTCACTCATATGACCTACTTGGATTCAACGCTGTTCAGCGGCCATGGTGCTGAATCTGTGATCAGTCCTTGTGATCCCCTGTGATCAGTCCTGTTTTAGTTCACGTTCATCGTGTAGCTAGCTGTCCATGGTGCTGAACGTTTATGAGCCATGTAGACATTCCCACAGGCTAGTTATTAGGCTATGTGTTCCTGCGGTTTCTACAATTTAAGTGGCCACCAGGTAGCCTACCACTCACTGCATTGTGTTGGATCCAAAACACATTACATTTGCTAGGCCTATCTCTGATGTCATGCTTTGGGTCTATTGGTTGAAGTATATTGACGACCTTATCATTTTGGAAATATTGAATACGTTTGATAAATTTTAGCATTTATCACTACATAGTTTCAGTCATTTAGATTCAAGGAAAAAATACAGGAAAAGAAGATTGCGTGCACGTATTGGAACGTGGCCTGTGAGGCGAAGTGGCGTAGCTTGGAATCAGGAAGTGGTTGAAGGTGTATGACACTTTTTCTGTGGTTTTCTGTATTGTTATCAGTTTATCTAAGTTAGTTAACATGGGGCTGTTCGGGAAAACACACGATAAACCACCGAAAGACCTGGTAAGTAAAGGCTTCTGGTGAGGGGCGACGAGCTTGCGAGCTAGCCAGCTATCAGCGAGCCTGTTAAGGACAGCTAGCCAAACAATGCATTCGAAGTTAGCCAGCTCTGGTTATTTGTGGCATGGCGACGGTGTTGCGTTTATTGAATAACTCTTCTCAGTCGTATTTCAACTTCAATGGAATAACGTTGTGTTTTAAAGTAGCTAATGCAACGTTTACCAAAGCAGATAACGTTAACGAGCTGGCTCCCTAACGTTAGCCAACTAACGTTAGCCAACTAACGACGTTAGGCAACTGTTGCTGAGCTAGCTAGCTAACGTTAGCGTTTCAGTTTGATTGTTAGCTAGTTAAGTGCTTGCTACTTGTATTGAGAGAATGTGTAGCGTATCTTTACAAACTTTATTCCCGAAAATGCTATGGCTAGCCACACAGATAACGTTAAAGTACAAGCAGCAGGTAGCAGTCAGCACCATCTTCAGATGTAAACAAACCAATCTAAAGCACGTTTTCATGGTTCTGTCTCAAATGTACTGTGTTTACACAACATTTCCTTTAACCTTTACAGTGAATAGCACAGTTAATGTCATATTTTACTCTTTTTTTGTTTACGCTTAATTCACTTTTTCTATCATTTAAGGTAAATGAATGGTCACTCAAAATCAGGAAGGAGATGAGAGTGATTGACAGACAAATTCGAGGTGAGAAGAAGAGCTTCAAGGCTATTTTATGTGAGGTCCAGTGCAACTTTGCTTTGTTACTCTAAGAATGTCAGAGAGCAAGTCGTTTTCAATACACTAAAGCAACATAAACACAAAGTAGGGTGTCCAATCAAAATCTCATATTTTCACTAATGGGTAAAATACTGTTAAACCAATGGGCCAAACCTCATGCCTATCAAAATCCATTCAAAAGTTATTGGAGTTTTTACCCTTGTAGGATGGCCAAAATTAGGGTGACTAAATCAACAGAGCTTCGTGTCAGCTATAGGCTGGATGCTGTGCAAGAATGAAGGCTCACTTTCAGGTTGAACTCTTCATTTTTCTTCTCAAATCCGCAGGACATAAAACATATAGAGATAAGATAGATATCGATTTTGAGACGTAGTATTTTCAGATTTTAGTATACACCTTTCAATGCGATATTTTCCTGTTATTATTTAAAGATTTCTCATAAAAAAAAGCATATCTTTGAGAAATATCAATGGAACACTGAACATACTGTTTTTTATTTAAAAAAAGTTTAAAAGCCTTTTACATTTAATCTAGCTCGTGTCATGCTACTTTTTCTTTTTGCGACCTGCGGAAATGACTTTGAAGACGACCACCACAACATGTAAAATCCTCAAAAGTTTCTGCAAGAAAGCTGCACCGCTCTGTCAACAGTTTTTATTAACATTATACTATTGTTAATGAAATGTGAGACAAAGACCCCACTGAACGATTCAGAACATGAATAATAATATTTGTCTTGGTAATATGTATTTTATAACATAAGGAAGTGAAATGTTATCACCAATGCGCGTTTGGCAGACAACCTACACAAATGAAAGCTGCTGTCAAACTTATGTTATACATTACAGTTTGTTATATTACATTATTTAGCAGTTTCTCATTGTTCCTCTCTTGTATCTCAGACATTCAGAGGGAGGAGGAGAAGGTAAAGAGATCCATTAAAGATGCTGCTAAAAAGGGACACCGGGACGTGTGTGTGGTTCTTGCAAAAGAGATGATCCAGTCGAAGCGTGCAGTCAGCAAACTTTATGCTTCCAAAGCCCAAATGAATTCTGTACTACTCAGCATGAAGAACCAGCTTTGTGAGTGTTAAAGCAACTGATGTAGTGCCACCAGATACAATATACACTATATATGCAAAAGTATGTGGACACCCCTTCAAATTAGTGGATTAGGCTATTTCAGCCACACCTGTTGCTGACTGGTGTATAAAATTGAGGACACAGACATGCAATCTCCATAGGAAAACATTGATAGTAGAATGGCCCGTACTGAAGAGCTCAGTGACTTTAGATGTGGCACCGTCATAGGATTCTACCTTTCCAATAAGTCAGTTCGTAAAATTTCTGCCCTGCTAGAGCTGCCCCGGTCAACTGTAAGAGCTGTTATTGTGAAGTGGAAACGTCTAGGAGCAACAAAGGTTCAGCCGTAAAGTGGTAGGCCACACAAGCTCACAGAATGGGACCGCTGAAGCGCATGGGGTGTAAAAATGTATTTGGTTGCAACACTCACTACCGAGTTCCTGCCTCTGGAATCAACGTCGGCCCAATAACTGTTTGTCGGGAGCTTCATGAAATGGGTTTCCATGACCAAGCAGCCACACACTAGCCTAAGATCACCATGCGCAATGCCAAGTGTCGGCTGGAGTAGTGTAAAGCTCGCCACCATTGGACTCCGGAGCAGTGGAAACGTGTTCTCTGGAGTGATAAGCCACGCATCACCATCAGGCAGTCCGACGGATGAATCTGGGTTTGGCAGATGCCAGGAGAATGCTACCTGCCCCAGTGCATAGTGCCAACTGTAAAGTTTGGTGAAAGAGGAATAATGATCTGGGGCTGTTTTTCATGGTTTGAGCTAGGTTCCTTAGTTCCAGTGAAGGGAAGTCTTAACGCTACAGCATACAATGATATTCTAGACAATTCTGTGCTTCCAACTTTGTGGCAACAGTTTGCGGAAGGCCCTTTCCTGTTTCCGCATGACAATGCCCCCGTGCACAAAGCGAGGTGGTTTGACGAGATCGGTGTGGAAGAACTTGACTGGCCTGCACAGAGCCCTGACCTCAACTCCATCGAACACCTTTGGGATGAATTGGAATGCCGACTTCGAGCCAGACCTAATCGGCCAACATGAGTGCCCGACCTCACTGAATGGAAGCAAGTCCCTGTAGCAATGTTCCAACATCTAGTGTAAATCCTTCCCAGAAGAGTGGAGGAGGTTATAGCAGCAAAGGGGGGACCAACTCCATATTAATGCTCATGATTTTGTAATGAGATGTTTGCCGAGCTTTTGGCCATGTGTATCTTGGAAATACCCAGGATAAGTTCAGTTGATGATAAATTAATAGAAACACTTTGTAAGCTAGTAGGATCCTAAGTTGTTCCTGGTCAAGCCAAGTGGTCAGGCCAAGTTATGTCCGTAATATGAATATGTACTTTACATGTCATGCTACAGTACAGGTTGTGTGTGACTCTGCTGTCATTTTTTCAGCTGTATTGCGTGTAGCTGGGGCTCTTCAGAAGAGCACAGAGGTCATGAAAGCCATGCAGAGCTTAGTAAAGATCCCAGAGATCCAGGGCACCATGAGGGAGCTGTCTAAGGAGATGATGAAGGTCAGTCGCATATCTGCTGACTCACTGTGGCCACTTTGTGTCTGTTGGGAGCATAAATCTATCACTGCTCATGTCCGTTTCTCTATGTGTGTAGCTGTCTCAGGGACTCAGGGAAGCGGTCCAGTTTTTTTAACCACTGCCAAATAATATATTTTTTAAAGTATTCTTTTTACCCCTTTTTCTCCCCATTTTGTGGTATCCAATTGGTAGTTAGTCTTGTCCCATCGCTGCAACTCCTGTACAGACTCGGGAGAGGCGAAGATCGAGAGCCATGCGTCCTCCGAAACACGACCCTGCCAAGCCGCACTGCTTCTTGACACACTGCTCGCTTAACCCGGAAGCCAGCCGCACCAATGTGTCGGAGGAAACACCGTACAACTGCCGACTGTGTCAGGGTGCATGGGCCCGGCCCGCCACAGGAGTCGCTAGAGCGCGATAGGACAAGGACATCTCTGCCGGCCTAAACCTCCCCGAACCCGGATGACGCTGGGCCAATTGTGCGTCGCCTCATGGGTCTCCCGAACCCAGATCTGTAGCGAAGCCTCAAGCGCTACAGTGCCTTAGACCGCTGCACCACTCGGGAGGCCCCAAAGCTACAAACATAAACTATGTTTGAATATATATTGAAGAAAAACAATGTTTAAATGAGTAAATACTGTTTGAGTATTGATTATTTATGTTGTGAGTGTCCCACAGGCTGGTATCATAGAGGAGATGCTGGAGGATACCTTTGAAAGCATGGAGGATGACGATGAGATGGAGGAGGCAGCAGAGGCGGAAGTTGATAAGATCCTCTTTGAGATCACAGCAGGTAAAGATAGTCCCTCTGGTAATCAAGCTTGTCTCAAAGTTGTTTGGGGCTGTATATTATCGCCTGTCTGGTGAAGATAAAAAAGACTATTATACATGCTGACCCCTGGTGGTTTGTTCCAAATCAGGTGCCCTTGGCAAAGCACCCAGCAAAGTCACAGACGCCCTGCCTGAAATGGAGCCTCCTGCCGCAGCTGCAGCCTCAGAGGATGAGTCGGAGGAGGACATTGAGGAGATGCATTCTAGACTGGCAGCTTTAAGGAGCTAAGATTGACCTCTTGAACTCTTTCTGTCCCCTTAAAGTCCTTTTGCCTGCCTAAGGATGTACAAGGTGAATTTCGGTGTACGGTTTACCTAGTGTTTTCTCAACCACATTTTGTCTCTTTCTTTCACATAGTTATTTTGGATTATCTTTGGGCTGTGAACTTTTCAATGTTTAGGGCTAAATAACACATCAGATCTGTTCTTAATGGAAAGGAGATTTTATGATCTTACATGTTAACTGGGTAAGCACAGAAATCACTCAATGTGTGGTGTGTCTGTACACCCAACATTTAATAAAGATGTATGAATCTCAAGATAGCTAAAAATAAGAAGGACCCATCTGTATCTTAAGTGCTGAGTGTGGTCTGATTCTTTTGGTCTTGTATTTGGGGAAGTCGAGGCTTCATTCTCCAATTGGGTGGATTAACTAGAGACTTACTCTGTGCCGGTCACTGACATATCTAATCTGTAATGGAAACGTCTTGCTCTACATTGAGAAATGAAATGAGTGACTCATCACATTCAAGTGTTCATGAAACTTGAATCCATCACTACTCTGATCTAGATCCAAATTGAATACAGTATTACATTTTAATACGATATTTCATTCACTTTCAGCATTAGAAACGCTAGAACTAAAAAACAAACTTCTTTCAGTAGTTTGTCTCTGTACAGTACATATGTATCTATATTATGTTGTCTTATATAAAGTTGTTTGGAGGGGGTAAAGAATGCATGGAAATTGACTAACATATTTTTTACATTGAGATCCAGCTTCTTTAACTGTATATTGTTGGCCTCAAAGTCCTAATAATTTGTTGTGCTTATTCAGTAAAAAATAAAAATGATTGGTTAGTTTTGTTTCAGACCCTGTGTGTTATGGGATGTTTTTTCTGTGCATACTTCTGTTTTTTCTGTGTGCAGGAAATTATGGAAATGAACATAGTCAATTTTACTGTTGTCTGGCCTCTCCATAATTGAATGTGACCTGAAAGATAAGGACAATAGAGGAGTAATGTGAATCTGTTTTGTAGGTCACTACTTTTATTGCTTATTTTATGGGGAAGAGCAACATCTGGGAAAACATTCAGGTGTGAGATTATTTTCTCTTGGGTGCTTTTCCCTTGGTTTCTAATATGGACAAAGGGATTATTTTTCTACCAGCCACAGCCCTCACTCAGCAGCCTTTGTGTAATGTAACCAAACCCTATCTCTGTCCTCTGACTGTTGATATGTAGGTTACCAGTCAAAAAAAGGACTCTAGCTGTCAATTATGTTTTAGGGAAAACTCCCAAGATTACAAGCATCAACTAATGGCAGATTAATTATAATACGTGTTTTATTGTTTCTGAAACTGAGCAGTTACAGGTGTTTGTCATACTCTTACAACATGTTTAATCCAGACTACCTGGCCTGCTCACCTGTTTGTTTTTAGTTCCAGAGTTTCTCTGCAATAGGCTTATTAACCGAGGTGATATTAATTATTACAACCTAACAATCTTCATACTTAATCACCATTTAAAACATTCATTATACACTGAACAAAAATATAAATGCAACTACTTCAAATATTTTACTGAGTTACAGTTTATATAAGGAAATCAGTCAATTGAAAAATTAATTAAGCCCTAATCTATGGATTTAACATGACTAGGAATACAGATATGCATCTGTTGATCACAGATACCTTAAAAAAGGTACCACCATTTGCCTCATGCAGCACGACATCTCCTTCGCATAGAGTTGATCAGGCTGTAGAATGTTGTCCCACTCCTCTTCAATGGCTGTGTGAAGTTGCTGTATATTGGCAGGAACTGGAACGCGCTGTCGTATACAATGATCCAGAGCATCCCAAACATGCTCATTGGATGGCATGTCTGGTGAGTATGCAGACCATTGAAGAACTGGGACATTTTCAGCTTCCAGGAATTGTGTACAGATCCTTGCATTATCATGCTGAAACAGGTGATGGCAGCGGATGAATGACATATCATCTCTGTGCATTTAAATTGCCATCGACAGAATTCAATTGTGTTTGTTGTCCGTTTTATTTATTTTTTATTTTACCGTTATTTTACCAGGTAAGTTGACTGAGAACACGTTCTCATTTGCAGCAACGACCTGGGGAATAGTTACAGGGGAGAGGAGGGGGATGAATGAGCCAATTGTAAACTGGGGATTATTAGGTGACCGTGATGGTTGAGGGCCAGATTGGGAATTTAGCCAGGACACCGGGGTTAACACCCCTACTCTTACGATAAGTGCCATGGGATCTTTAATGACCTCAGAGAGTCAGGACACCCGTTTAACGTCCCATCCGAAAGACGGCACCCTACACAGAGCAGTGTCCCCAATCACTGCCCTGGGGCATTGGGATCTTTGTTTAGACCAGAGGAAAGAGTGCCTCCTACTGGCCCTCCAACACCACTTCCAGCAGCACCTGGTCTCCCATCCAGGGACTGACCAGGACCAACCCTGCTTAGCTTCAGAAGCAAGCCAGCAGTGGTATGCAGGGTGGTATGCTGCTGGCAATAGCTTATGCCTATGCCTGCCAATACCATAACTCCACCGCCACCATGGGGCACTCTGTTCACAACGTTGACATCAGCAAACTGCTCGCCCACACTATGCCATACACGCTGTCTGCCATCTCTCCGGTACAGTTGAAACCGGGATTCACCCATGAAGAGCACACTTCTCCAGCGTGTCAGTGGCCATCGAAGGTGAGTATTTTCCCACTGAAGTCGGTTACGACGCCAAACTGCAGTCAGGTCGAGACCCTGGTGAAGACAATGAGCACGCAGATGAGCTTCCCTGAATCGTTTTTTGACAGTTTGTGCAGACATTTTTCGGTTGTGCAAACCAACAGTTTAAGCAGCTGTTCAGGTGGCTGGTCTAAAATGATCCCGCAGGTGAAAAGGACTGATGTGGAGGTCCTGGGCTGGCGTGGTTACACATGGTCTGCGGTTGTGAGGCTGTCTGGACATACTGCCAAATTCTCTAAAATGATGTTGGAGGTGGCTTATGTTCAAGAAATGAACATAAAATTCTCTGGCAACAGCTCTGGTGGACATTCCTGCAGTAAGCATGCCAATTGCAGGCTCCTTCAAAACTTGAGACATCTGTGGCATTGTGTTGTGTGTGCATTTTAGTGGCCTTTTATTTTCCCAGCACAAGGTGCACCTGTGTAATGATCATGCCATTTAATCAGCTTTTTGATATGTCACACCTGTCAGGTTGATGGATTATCCTGGCAAAGGAGAAATGCTCACTAACAGGGATGTAAACTAATTGGTGGCACAACATTTTAGCGAAATAAGCTTTTTGTGTGCATATGGAACAGTTCTGGGATCTTTTATTTCAGCTCATGAAACCAACACTTTACATGTTGAGTTGATATTTTTGTTCAGTATACATATAAACAATATTAGGTAGGTAGGGCAATGACATGATCATTTCAGTAGTCACAGCTGTTCACTCTGAATCACGTTCATGTCTGGGTGCGGCACATCGTTTGACGCCTTGGTTGGCGCTCGCTGACGCTGCTGTCAAATGGCAACTGCCAACGCTCAAGAAGGAAACTCCTCCCTGTTGACAGCACGTTCTGTCGCCGCCTCAGCACAATGGTCTCTTGGATAATCTCTAGACTTGTGGTGTAAGTTATTTTTATCACATTCTCTCTCATTTCTAAAATAGCCCACCTCGAGATAATGCCGTTTACGATAAATCTGGGTTTTTTTCAGTGACACAAGGTGCATGTCAGCAGTGGCCGCTTTATAGCCTATTTAGGACACCTTATTTCTAAGCAGAGACGGTGTCTCGGGGGTTTGAGACGAGACAGACAGAATATTGTGTTCTGTTTATGACTGAAATGTTATTCCTTACTGAAAGAATGGGTTCATTGTCATATATCACATTCAATGGGTCGATGATATGTGCTCTATTATGTATTCACATGCGTTTTATTTCCAGTCCAGATAAAGAATGACGATTGGCCAAATTAAATATGTATATTTTTATTGATATCTGTCTGCTCATCATATGTAAATAATAAAACAAAAATTATTTAGCCATTGATATGTCATACAGTAGGCTTAAATGCAAAGTTGACTGAATAAAATGGCCAAAACACAGTGCGGTGGGGTGAGCGGAGCTATTTTATGATACTTGATATTCTTTATTTGGAAAACAAAGGGATGGGTAAACCTTTTCAGGTTACAATGCAAGTGTTGCATATAATTATAGGCTTTATTGCAACATGTTCTGATAATTTTAGTCACCCGAATATTTAAGCATATTCGACTATGGAGGCAAAATTCTAGGCTCCACTGCCCATTCCTATTATTGTAATATGGAGAAATTATTAAACGTGTTCACAACATATGGGCTTTTGAGAGGCCTAAAACAAATATCAAAATAGCACGTCAATTAAATTTAGATTATAATATCATATTACATTGCTGTTTAAAGACGCGAGGGGCTGCAAGTTTCTTCTGGCTGTCTTGGCATTCAAAGCTCTATTGCCTATCCAACCACATATTTTATTTGTTGTTCTGAGGTCTTGAGCAGAAACACTGAATACATTTTTGTTTTGATTGACCTTATGTATTTGGAATTGTTTTCTACAGGATAACCGGTGTATGCATATGTAGGTCACAGGTCAGTAATTTTAGCAGGTCGCACCCCCAGCTGTTGCTGAACTGTTGCTTCAAGGGGTCCTGTTTGAGAGTTATACAGTCGCACATGGGTAGGCCAAGAGTCCTCGTGTCCCTGTTTTAATCTTTCAGATTTTAGATGAGCTCTGATGTCAGTTTAGTTATTTGTTTTTGATTGTTGTTGAAAATATTAGTATCTTCATATCAGTAACATTCAACAATATGGGCGGAATTGGAATTACTTGAGCCCGTGAAATTCGGAGTTTCGCGGAGGCCTCATTGATGTCAATGGGTCATGGCGCAAAGGAAATGCTCAAATAGTTACTCCCAGTTGGTGTATTATTGTTTTTTTTTATATAAACACGAATTACACTACATAAAATCTAAAACAGTTTTAAAGTAAATGAATAATAAACCCAATACCCAGAACTGGGGTGTCAGTTAAAAAACAGAGATGTTTGTTTTTTGATGATGTGACAATTCAGTTGTGAACTGCGGTCAGTTGCTGTACTTTGGACTGTTTCCACTTTACTGCGCTTTATTTGCTTTTATCCCCATAAATGTGTGTGGCTGTGCTGGACTAACATTTATTGCATAGGCTTATGACATGTTTGATGTTTTCCAGGCTTATATTTGGCACATTATATCCCGCATACTACTCATACAAAGCTGTCAAGTCAAAGGATGTGAAGGAATATGTGAGTATGAGCAGCAGTCTGAAAAATGTGAAAATTAAACCAAACAGTAACGTGCCATATTGAGTCAGTCTGTATAGATTACACATTATGGGCCAGTTTCACAGACCCAGACAACTATTGGACTGAATTACTTAAAGATGCACTATGCAGAAATCGCTCCACCTTTTTTTGGTTGCAAAAATTCTAATAGTTCGCCTAATTTCAGTTTGTGACAAAACAAGCAAGTATAGTGTAAAGAATCATTGTATTATCTAAATCGCAGTGAAATATATATTTGCATAACAAAAAAAATGGTGTTTTCAGGTGTTTGAAGCAGGCGTGCAAAACCGAAAGTAAAAGATTCAAAAACAAAATTTAAAAACGGGATAAAAACTTGCTTTCAATGAGAGTGACAGATCTACAACTCACATCTCTGTACATTTTTGACATATTGTAGTTTTAAAACAGGATTTATTAGAATTTAGATTAATATTTCTGAACTATTATGTGCAAGACTAACAGAGTTATTCTACTTTTAAAGGTAAAATGGATGATGTACTGGATAATATTTGCCCTATTCACAACCATGGAAACCATCACAGATATATTTATCTTTTGGTAAGTAAATTATGTATTATAAAAGATATGTTTTGTTTATGTATAGTATTATTTCACTTGTTTTAATATATAGTTATATTATGAAGTCCTAAATATTGTTCTGAAATAGTACACAGTCACATAGCATCGGCCTACAGCAGGATAGTATTATGGCTCAGGCTAAGACCCAGATACAGGAGGTGGATAGTATGAGTCTCAGAGTTTATTATAGTACAAGGGGCAGGCAAAAGGTAAGTCAAGGCAGGCAAAGAGCCATAATCCAAATCAGAGTCAGGCAGGTACAGGACGGCAGGCAGAAAGGTCAGAACTGGGAAGACTAGGAAAAACAAAAACTAGAGCACAGAAAACACGGGAACATGCTGGTGGGACTTGACGAACTGGCAACATACAAACATAAAACGCAGGTATAAATACACAGCGGATAATGGGGGAAGATGGGAGAACCCTGGTGGGGGTTGGAGACAAGGACAAAGACAGGTGAAACACATCAGGGTGTGACAGATAGTCATAAGACTGATGATGCTATTGTAATTGAGTGTAGATTTTATGAATGCTCTAAATGATCGCTGTATTATTCTTCCCTTTACTGTAGGGTTCCTTTCTATTATGAGCTGAAGATTGCCTTTGTGGTATGGTTACTGTCTCCCTACACAAAGGGGTCCAGCGTTCTATACAGGAAGTTTGTTCACCCAACACTTTCTTCAAAAGAAAAGGTGAGGTCTGTGCATTAGTCCAGTTTTCATTGTCCACTTGAAATGTACTATAAGCTGTCTTCTATGTTAAAAATGGTTTATATGCTCGGCTAAACATTTTATTAAAGTACCAGTCAAAAGTTTGGACACACCTACTCATTCCAAGGTTTTTCTTTATTTTCGACATTGTAGAATAATAGTGAAGACATAAAATCTATGAAATAACATATGGAATCATGTAGTAACCAAAAAAGTGTTAAACTCCATCACTCTCCTTCTTGGTCAAATAGCCCTTACACAGCCTGGAGGTCTGTTTGGCCATTGTTCTGTTGAAAAACAAATGAAAGTCCCACTAAGCCCAAACCAGATGGGATGGCATATCGCTGTGGTAGCCATGCTGGTTAAGTGTGCCTTGAATTCTAAATAAATCACTGACAGTGTCACCAGCAAAGCACCATCACACCTCCTCCTCCATGCTTCCCGGTGGGAACCACACATGCAGAGAGCAACCGTTCACCTACTTTGCGTCTCACAAAGACACGGCGGTTGGAACAAAAAATCTAAAATTTGGACTCATCAGACCAAAGGACAGATTTCCACCGGCCTAATGTCGATTGCTCATGTTTCTTGGCCCAAGAAAGTCTCTTCTTATTGGTGTCCTTTAGTAGTGGTTTCTTTGCAGCTATTCGACCACGAAGGCCTGATTCACGCAGTATCTGAACAGTTGATGTTGAGATGCGTCTGTTACTTGAACTCTGAAGCATTTATTTGGGCTGCAATTTCTGAGGCTGGTAACTCTAATGAACTTATCCTCTGCAGCAGAGGTAACTCTGGGTCTTCCATTCCTATGGCAGTCCTCATGAGAGCCAGTTTCATCATAGCGCTTGGTGGTTTTTGCGATTGCACTTGAAGAAACATTCAAAGTTCTTGAGATTTTCCAGATTGACTGACCTTCATGTCTTAAAGTAATGATGGACTGTCATTTCTCTTTGCTTATTTGAGCTGTTCTTGCCATAATATGGACTTGGTCTTTTACCAAATAGGGCTATCTTCTGTATACCACCCCTACCTTGTCACAACACAACTGATTGGCTCAAACGCATTAAGAAGGAAAGAAATTCCACAAATTAACTTTTAACAAGGCACACCTGTTAAATGAAAAACATTCTAGGTGACTACCTCATGAAGCTGGTTGAGAGAATGCCAAGAGTGTGCAAAGCTGTCAAGGCAAAGGGTGGCTACTTTGAAGAATCTCAAATATAAAATATATTTTGATTTGTTTAACACTTTTGGTTACCACATGATTCCATATGTGTTATTTTATAGTTTTGATGTCTTCGCTATTATTCTACAATGTAGAAAATAGTAAAAAAATAAAGAAAAACCCTTGAATGAGTAGGTGTGTCCAAACTTTGACTGGTACTGTACATGCAGTACATCAAACCTAATGAATGTGTTTTTCACATGACCTGCCAAGAAAAAGACAGTTACTGTAATATGTGTGTGTATTTCTGTCTGTCCAGGACATTGATGACTATCTCTGCCAAGCAAAGGACAAAAGCTATGACACTCTGGTGACTTTTGGGAGGAAAGGTTTGAATGTGGCAGCCACAGCTGCAGTACTGGCTGCGACAAAGGTAATGCTGACTTTTTGAATTTCTGATTTGTTCTGGGTGCGATGAAGTGATGTTTTTCTCTATTCATATAGATAATTCCTAGTGTTCATGTACACTGCTCAAAAAAATAAAGGGAACACTTAAACAACACAATGTAACTCCAAGTCAATCACACTTCTGTGAAATCAAACTGTCCACTTAGGAAGCAACACTGATTGACAATAAATTTCACATGCTGTTGTGCAAATGGAATAGACAAAAGGTGGAAATTATAGGCAATTAGCAAGACACCCCCAATAAAGGAGTGATTCTGCAGGTGGTGACCACAGACCACTTCTCAGTTCCTATGCTTCCTGGCTGATGTTTTGGTCACTTTGGAATGCTGGCGGTGCTCTCACTCTAGTGGTAGCATGAGACGGAGTCTACAACCCACACAAGTGGCTCAGGTAGTGCAGCTCATCCAGGATGGCACATCAATGCGAGCTGTGGCAAGAAGGTTTGCTGTGTCTGTCAGCGTAGTGTCCAGAGCATGGAGGCGCTACCAGGAGACAGGCCAGTACATCAGGAGACGTGGAGGAGGCCGTAGGAGGGCAACAACCAAGCAGCAGGACCGCTACCTCCGCCTTTGTGCAAGGAGGAGCACTGCCAGAGCCCTGAAAAATGACCTCCAGCAGGCCACAAATGTGCATGTGTCAGCATATGGTCTCACAAGGGCTCTGAGGATCTCATCTCGGTACCTAATGGCAGTCAGGTTACCTCTGGCGAGCACATGGAGGGCTGTGCGGCCCCACAAAGAAATGCCACCCCACACCATGACTGACCCACCGCCAAACCGGTCATGCTGGAGGAAGTTGCAGGCAGCAGAACGCTCTCCACGGCTTCTCCAGACTCTGTCACATGTGCTCATGTGCTCAGTGTGAACCTGCTTTCATCTGTGAAGAGCACAGGGCGCCAGTGGCGAATTTGCCAATCTTGGTGTTCTCTGGCAAATGCCAAACGTCCTGCACGGTGTTGGGCTGTAAGCACAACCCCCACCTGTGGACGTCGGGTCCTCATACCACCCTCATGGAGTCTGTTTCTGACCGTTTGAGCAGACACATGCACATTTGTGGCCTGCTGGAGGTCATTTTGCAGGGCTCTGGCATTGCTCCTCCTTGCACAAAGGCGGAGGTAGCGGTCCTGCTGCTGGGTTGTTGCCCTCCTACGGCCTCCTCCACGTCTCCTGATGTACTGGCCTGTCTCCTGGTAGCGCCTCCATGCTCTGGACACTACGCTGACAGACACAGCAAACCTTCTTGCCACAGCTCGCATTGATGTGCCATCCTGGATGAGCTGCACTACCTGAGCCACTTGTGTGGGTTGTAGACTCCGTCTCATGCTACCACTAGAGTGAGAGCACCGCCAGCATTCCAAAGTGACCAAAACATCAGCCAGGAAGCATAGGAACTGAGAAGTGGTCCCCCCTTTATTGGGGGTGTCTTGCTAATTGCCTATAATTTCCACCTTTTGTCTATTCCATTTGCACAACAGCATGTGAAATTTATTGTCAATCAGTGTTGCTTCCTAAGTGGACAGTTTGATTTCACAGAAGTGTGATTGACTTGGAGTTACATTGTGTTGTTTAAGTGTTCCCTTTATTTTTTTGAGCAGTGTATTTTGTCTCCCACACCAGAGCCAAGGAGTACTGTCAGATAGACTGCGAAGTTTCAGCATGCAGGACTTGTCCGCCTACCAGTCCGACCCAACTGAGATGGACCCTGGATCTGTCCACACCCAGTCTGCAGCTGGACAACAAAGGGCCAGGACGATGATGCGCAGCAAGTCAGAGATTGGCTACACCATGGGTGAGATTATACTGCCACATACACTTACATAACTAACCAAGATACAGACAGATCGATTGGCCACAACAAGGGCAGGGAAGGGAGTGTTATTACTTTTTCTATAAGACATTTGTATGACCTCTTAGATAACTACCAAGTAATAGCTAAGTAGCAATATGTTAACACTGAAAACGGCACATTGGATTGGCAATTTTTGTACACTAGCATGTGCACCAGAATGGCTAGTAGAGCAAATATGGTATATTTGGCAAATAATGGTTGACCATAGCACTGGTGAAAACAGTGAGCACAGTTTAAAGGTGTTACACATATGATTTCTGTCGAATTTTTACATTGTAATTTCAGAAATTGTCCATAATATATCTGCAGTAATAGTGACATGATAGTGTTTCTTAGTATTACTTACTCACCAGGGTTGTGATTGGCTGTGATATTCACCTTTTGATTTCTCCCACCGGAGCTGCATCTGTTGTCAAAATGGGAAAGCTGATCTGACTTTGTGGCTGTGTTATCAAGTGGAAATCACTGCCATTTCCTGGTTGCAAAAATTCTACACTGTTTGCTTAATTTCAGTTTATGAGAGAGAACAAGCACTGAATATTGTAGGGAATCATTGTACCATCTAAATCGCTGTGGAATATATTTTCAATAACAACAAATATATTTTTTTACATGTGTTTGAAGCTAGTGGACCAAAACCGAAAGTAAAAGGCTCATGTGCGAGTCTCCGCCATATTACGTGGAAATGGAATGCAGAGGATAGGGAGATATTTTTTGAATGACTCGAACTTGAGCCTTTTAATATCGGTTTTGGTCTACCAGCTTCAACCAACCAACTGTAGTCTCGAAACTGCAATATTCTCTGCTTTTCTGAAACATGGCTCTCGGACAAGATACCCCCCAAGGCTATCCAACTCAATTGATTCTCCATTCACGTGCGGACAGGACAGTGGAGTCAGGGAAATTGGGAAGGGGAGGGGTTTGCCTCTTCATCAACAACTGGTGTGCTGACTCGAGGGCGGTGGAAGTGTCGACCAATTGTTCACGCGTCTTGGAATACCTGATGGTTAAATTCCGACCCTTTTACCTTCCGAGGGACTTTTCAGCTGTTATCGTGACAGTTGTATACTTTCCACCTCAGGACAAGACTAATAACAAACTGGCACTTAATGAACTATACAAGGCTATAAACAAGCAGGAAAACGTACATCCGGAGGCTGCTTTTCTGGTTGCCGGTGATTTTAACTCTGCGTCATTAAGACACAAGATGCCCAACTTCCATCAACATGTCTCCTTTGCCACTAGGGGCGATAAAGTCCTAGACCAGTTATTCTACCCACAAGCAAGCATACAAAGCCTTCCCTCGTCCGCTATTCGGCAAATCAGATCATGACTCCGTACTCCTGCTTCCTGTTTACAAGCAGAATCTCAAACTGGAAGTACCCCTGACTTACTCCATTGAGAAATGGTCACCAAAATCAGAGATTATGCTACAGGACTGCTTTGCTAGCACTGATTGGCTGATGTTTTGCAACTCCGCCAATAACATTGACAAGCTAACCACCTCCGTCACCGGCTTCATTAGGAATGCATCTGCGATGTTGTCCCTACAGTTAAGGTTTGCTGCTTCCCATATCAAAAGGCCTGGATTAACACTGAGGTTGGTGCTAAACTAAACGACAGGGCTACCACACATAGGGCTATTGCAGACAACCCGGAGACTATGGCTGAGGACCGGAACAAGTACAAGCAGTCCCGCTATGACCTCTGCAGAGTCATCAAATTAGCAAAAGGTCAATATAGGAATAAGGTGGAATCATATTACATAGGCTGCCTGACGCATGTGGCAGGGTCTACTGTCCATGATGACCACCATCATTCCTGTTCCCAAAAACTCTAAGTCTTAATGCAACAATGACTACCACCCTGTAACACTCACATCTGTAATCATGAAGTACTTTGAGAGGCTGGTTATGGCACACATCAACTCTATCATCCCAGTCACCCTAGACACACTAAAATTTGCATACCGCCCAAACAAATCCATAGATGATGCAGTGGTAGGCCTGATCACTGGCGGCGATGAGACAGCCTACATGGAGGTCAGTGACCTGGCAGTATGGTGCCATAACAACAATCTCTCCCTCAATGTCAGTAAGACCAAGGAGCTGATCATGGACTACAGGAAACAAAGGGGTGAGCACGGCCCCATGCACATCGACGGGCTGTAGTGGAGCAGGTCGAGAGCTTCAAGTTCTTCGGTGTCCAAATCACTAAGGAATTTATGCAAATTAAATTAAAAATTAAAAAACTAAATACCTTATTTACATAAGTATTCAGCCCCTTTGCTATGAGACTTGAAATTGAGCTCCGGTGTATGCTGTTTCCATTGATCATCCTTGAGATGTTTCTACAACTTGATTGGAGTCCACCTGTGGTAAATTCAATTGATTGGAAATGATTTGGAAAAGCACACACCTGTCTATATAAGGTCCCACAGTTGACAGTGCATGTCAGAGCAAAAACCAAGCCATGAGGTCGAAGGAATTGTCCGTAGAGCTCCAAGACATGATTGTGTCAAGGCACAGATCTGGGGAAGGGTACCAAAAATGTCTGCAGCATTGAAGGTCCTCAAGAACATAGTGGCCTCCATCATTCTTAAATAGAAGATGTTTGGAACCACCAAGACTCTTACTAGAGCTGGTCGCCCGGCCAAACTGAGCAATCGGGGGAGAAGGGCCTTGGTCAGGGAGGTGACCAAGAACCTGATGGTCACTCTGACAGAGCTCTAGAGTTCCTCTGTGGAGATGGGAGAACCTTCCAGAAGGACAACCATCTCTGCAGCACTCCACCAATCAGGCCTTTATGGTGGTGTGGCCAGACGGAAGCCACTCCTCAGTAAAAGACACATGACAGCCCGCTTGGAGTTTGCCAAAAGGCACCTAAAGACTCTCAGACCTTGAGAAACAAGATTCTCTGGTCTGATGAAATCAAGGTTGAACTCTTTGGCCTGAATGCCAAGCGTCACATCTAGAGGAAACCTGGCACCATCCCTACGGTGAGGCATGTTGGTGGAAGCATCGTGCTGTGGGGATGTTTTTCAGTGGGAGGGATTGGGAGACTAGTCAGGATCAAGGGAATGATGAACAGAGCAAAGTACAGAGATCCTTGATGCAAACCTGCTCAGGACCTCAGACTGGGGTGAAGGTTCACCTTTCAACAGGACAACGGCCCTAAGCACACAGCCAAGATAACGCAGGAGTGGCTTCAGGACAAGTCTCTAAATGTCCTTGAGTGGCCCAGCCAGGGCCAGTACTTGAACCTGATTAAACATCTCTGGAGAGACCTGGAAATAGTTGTGCAGCAACACTCCCTATCTAACCTGACATAGCTTGAGAGGATCTGCAGAGAAGAATGGAAGAAACTCCCCAAATACAGGTGTGCCAAGCTTGTAGCGTCATACCCAAGAAGACTTGATCCTGTAATCGCTGCCAAAGGTGCTTCAACAAAGTACTGAGTAAAGGGTCTGAATATTTATGTAAATGTGACATCAGTTTTTTTTTTTTTTTTTTATAAATTAGCAAACATTTCTAAAAACCTATTTTTTTCTTTGTCATTATGTGGTATTGTGTGTAGATTTGAGGGAAAAAATTATTTAATCAATTTTAGAATAAGGCTGTAACATAAGAAAATGTGGAAAAAGTCAAGGGGTCTGAATACTTTCCGAAGGCACTGTAAAATGGTCCACATACACATAGCACCTCTTCCCCCTCAGGAGGTTGAAAAGGTTTGGCATGGGCCCTCTAATCTTAAAAAAGAGAGCATTTTTGAATGGCTGGATCACTGCTTGGTATGGCAATAGCACCGCCCTCGATCGCATGGCTCTACAGAGGGTGGTGTGGACAGCCTGATGGCCCCAGTGATATACATATGTATATCACTGGGGCCGAGCTCCCTGACATCCAGGACCTCTGTATCTGGCCGTGTGAAAGGAAGACCCGGAAAATTGTTAGACTCCAACCACCCAAGCCATAGACTGTTCTCTCTGCTTCCGCACAGCAAGCCGGTACCGGTGCATTAAGTCTGACACCAACAGGCTCCTATCCCCAAGCTATAAGACTAAATAGCTAACAAATGGCTACACGGACTATCTGAGTTGACCTATTTTATTCAAAATGTCTCTATGCACACTCACAGGGCCCTACACACTCACACTCCAACACACACTCACTTCATAATTTGTTCACACACATAATATGCACATTTATACTGACTCTATACACACATCCACTCACATACAATCGTCATATACGCTGCTTCTACTCTATTTATCATATATCCTGATGCATAGTCACTTTAACCCTATACACATCTACCTCTATCACTCCAGTATTCCTGCATATTGTAAATATGGAACTGACTAACCCTGTATATAATATGCTTACTTTCTCATGTTTTTCTTATTTTTATTTGTCTTTTTGTTTTACCTTATGTTATTTTTTGGTATTACATTGTTATTGCTTACTGCATTGTTGGGTTTAGAGCTTGCAAGAAAGGCATTTCACTGTACTTGTGCACGTCACATTAAAACTTAAACTATCATATGGCCTCCTTCCTGTTTAAGCCTGCAGATAATAGTTCTGTAAACTGTCTTTCCTGAGTCTCCCTAACCCCACATCTCCCTTCTGTTTGTGACGCTTTCTGACTGCAGGTCAGTTTCCACAGGGCTGCCAGGTAGGCTCTTGACCCATCTAGGAATGCTTAACTTTGAGCTTTTATCATTGAATGACCACAGCCTGCTCTCTGGTGGCCAGACTCATTCAGTGTTTCATGTCTCATTATACAGTATGTGTTGTACAGTCCAAAGTTTCTTTGAGATTCACTTTCTTTGGATTGATTAGTCTATTTTCCAAGAGGTTATTGAGTGTCACAAAGGTGAAAAGGAGTGCTTTTGCACCATGACTCTGTTAACATACATTTTTTTGAAGCAATAATATTGTGGATAACTGTAAGTGGCGGTACTGTGTGGAAGATTAACACATTTTGATTTATTTTGTCAATTTACCACACACTTATTTTACAATAATTACAATGTGATTATTTGATTTCAGAACAACATGATATTACCTGATAAGTGATCAAGCATCCTTTATGCTGAAAGAGTAGGATAACGAAAGAGTAGGATAACGAAAGAGCAGGATAATGAAAGAGCAGGATAACGAAAGAGCAGGATAACGAAAGAGCAGGATAACGAAAGAGCAGGATAATGAAAGAGCAGGATAATGAAAGGCTATTTTTGCCTTTTGCATCTGCTTGCATGGCAAATTGAATGATAGGATAGAAATCCAGTGTACTGAACATAATTCTGCAGAGACTAAATTAAGGGCCCTGAAGAGGAGTCCTCGTCCTAATGGCGTAGTTATTCTTGTTTGTCCTGTGAGAGAGGGTATCCCCCCTGCCTGTACACATGGTCAGATGATGTCTGCTCCCGTGGTCTGTGTAGAGAACAACAACCCTACTCTGCCCCTTAGTAAACTGAACTCATAACAACCTCACTGTAATGAAATGATCTACATCACTTCAATAATTATAGTACATTTCACTGCTGCCTTCAGCATACATTCTGATATGTGTCTGTAATTTGTTTTACCATGGTCCCTTCTCATGGTGCAGGGCAGGATTTTGACATGACTGAATATGAGGTGTTGAGCCTCGATCAGTGTGACACCAAGGAGCCACTGTCCCATCCTATTACGCCCCCCGAACCCATGACTGAACCCACACCCCCTCTGACCCTCCAGCCCTCTCTACCCTCTCCATCTCCATCCCCTGCACCCCCAGTAACAGAGCAGACTGAGGACATGATGATAGGAGGGGAAACATCCACAAGCTCCCCACAGCTCAAGTTGATTAAGAGGAAGGTGCCTGAGGTACTCTTTTAAACTGACTGGCCTACTGGTGTGTGGTTCTAACTGCTACTGGTCTGCGGTGACTAACACACTGGGTCACTAATTCTTACTTGGCTGCTTCTAACTGGGTCCTTGTTGTTTGGAACGGTATCATTGCAAAAATTAGAGGACGGCAGATCTTTTTTTTTGGGGGGGGGGGGGATTTGTTGTACTGTTATGATACAAATTTGTTTCTAATGTGTATTTTTAGTTTTAGTGGATTGACAAATGTCTGTAAATTGGTGTTATTTTGCAGTAATGTTTCACTGCTGATATGACTTTGCTGTGAATTGCAATGTTTATGGAGGTATTGATTTGATTGCATTTATTGATTTCCCAAACTAGAAAACCAGCTGGAACAGGCATCTGAAAACAACATCCCAGGATTGCTTTGTTTTAATATGTCAAATCAATATTTTCATAATGTAATGAGTGTTTATCTTGTCCCCGAACTGAATGTAGAGATATATACTTAGTGTTTTTGTGCCCACATTGGACAGGCTAGACAAACATTGTCAGACCACAAACCAGGAATAATGTGGTATTTACTGCTTTCAGAACAGTTATGGTCAATAATTTATCTTATTTCTCTCTCTCTCTTTCTAGCCTCCTCCTAGAGTCTTAAGGCCTCTCACAAGATTCAGGAGTGCCCAGCTGTCTTCAAACAGAGAAGCCATGTGATATTCTGTGAATGCTCCCAAGACTGCTTTAGCTGCGAGGGGAAGAGGGTAAATAAGGAAATGTGGCCTAAAGCTAAATGTATAAAGCAGCCTTGTTTTAGAATAAGGAAACCAAAGTGACTTGTGAAAGTCTACACACCCCTTGCACAGTATTCACATTTTGATGCCTTAACATTTTATCTAAAAATTCTGGGGCTCTACAAAACTTACTAAACATTTTCGAGGTGAAAGAAAGTTATTATTATTGCAATTGTTTTTCAAATGAGAATCTACAGTAACAAAACATAAATACAGCAACAAGTTACATTGGTACTATCCTATGCAACAGCTGTTGGACAATAAAAAAATAATAAAAGAAGAAAAAAATACTATATAAGTAAAGTACATAACATCCCCTACCCAGTTTTGGATGGGCCATAACATCCCCTACCCAGTTTAGGATGGGCCATAACATCCCCTACCCAGTTTAGGATGGGCCATAACATCCCCTACCCAGTTTAGGATGGGCCATAACATCCCCTACCCAGTTTAGGATGGGCCATAACATCCCCTACCCAGTTTAGGATGGGCCATAACATCCTCTACCCAGTTTAGGATGGGCCATAACATCCCCTACCCAGTTTAGGATGGGCCATAACATCCCCTACCCAGTTTAGGATGGGCCATAACATCCCCTACCCAGTTTAGGATGGGCCATAACATCCCCTACCCAGTTTAGGATGGGCCATAACATCCCCTACCCAGTTTAGGATGGGCCATAACATCCCCTACCCAGTTTAGGATGGGCCATAACATCCCCTACCCAGTTTAGGATGGGCCATAACATCCCCTACCCAGTTTAGGATGGGCCATAACATCCCCTACCCAGTTTAGGATGGGCCATAACATCCCCTACCCAGTTTAGGATGGGCCATAACATCCCCTACCCAGTTTAGGATGGGCCATAACATCCCCTACCCAGTTTAGGATGGGCCATAACATCCCCTACCCAGTTTAGGATGGGCCATAACATCCCCTACCCAGTTTAGGATGGGCCATAACATCCCCTACCCAGTTTAGGATGGGCCATAACATCCCCTACCCAGTTTAGGATGGGCCATAACATCCTCTACCCAGTTTAGGATGGGCCATAACATCCCTAAACCAGTGAGCATGCAATGGCGGGGTATCTGACTTCCACTTAAAAATAATAAGTGGGCGGGCCAGAAGGAACGAGAAGGCTATGGCCTCTGCTTGGGTGTTACAGAAAATAAGCCCTTAGGGGCTACCCTGAAAATAGCAACAGAGGGATCTCGTGCAATTTCCTTATTGCATATATATGAGAAAGTCTCAAAGATAGAGGACCAAAATGGAACTAGTGTCGGGCATGACCAGTACATGTGATACAGAGTGGCGGGTGGCTGATGACATCTAGAGCAGGTTGGGTCTATATCTGGATACAATCTGGGAAGTCTAATCCTGCAAAAGTGTAGGCGATTAACTACTTGAAACTGTAGTAACCCAGGATTGTAGAATGCAGGTGATATTGGAGATCTCGCTTCCAAACTCTTCCTCCCATGAATGCTTTACATGGTCAAGAGTGGGGCATGCAATATTATGAATAATGTCATACAGCATAGAAATGTGTCCCTTTACTTAGGGATCCAGGTTCAAACATAATCAAGCCAGCTGGTGGATGGGAGGGACGGGAAAATATTTTTTGTAAAGTTGCGAATCTGCAGGTACCTGAAGAAATGTGTCTGGGGTATACTGTGCTCTCTAACTAGATGTTCAAAGGGGATAAAAGCACGGTCATGGAAAAGGTCTGTTACGCTCTTCGATCCTTTCTGAAACCATAGCTGGAAGGCTGTGTCTATGAAGTAGGTTGTGAAGAGTGGTTTGGAAATTAAAGGCATGGATGAGATGGCTTGTCTACATCAAAAGTGGATCATAAACTGAGACCATATACTTAGAAAAAAGGGTTCCAAAATGGTTATTTGGCTGTCCCCATAGGATAACCCTTTTTGGTTCCAGGTAGAACCATTTTTGGTTCCATGTAGAACTATTTTGGGTTCCATGTAGAACCCTCTGTGTAAAGGGTTAACTGAAGAACCCTTTTAGGTTCTAGATAGCACCTTTTTTTCTAAGAGTGTATCCAGATGTAACTTTTCATAATAGTGTTGTTTGAGTGGTATTATTTGCTCAATGGTAGGGTGGCACAGACTAAGGAGACCGGGGATGATGTTTGACATGAGTGCTTTTCCATAAAGGACCACACCATTCCTTCCCCATCTAAAAATGCAGAGACCCAAAAGGTTATCTTGTGACTATTGGGAGCCCAGTAGTAACGGAGGAAATTGGGTAGGGCAAGACCCCCCCTCTCCTTTCTGTCTTTCCAAAAATTAAAGTAGATATGTCTATCCAGTTCTTTAAAAAACGATTTTGCTATAAAGATAGGAATAGTTTGAAAAAGATACAGGAATCGTGGCATGATGACCGAGTTGACTGACAGCGAGTGATATGGGGAGTGTCGACCAGCGATAGAGGTCCTGCTTAGCCTTCTCCAAGGCTGGCTTGAAATTTAAATGAATATAGAAATGTTTCCTAATAAAACATAAAAACCTGAGTTAGTACTTAGTGGAAGCTCCACAGGCAGCTATTACAGCTGAATGATTTTCAAAACAATTTTACCAACTTTGCACAACTCTTAGGGCAACATATGTCCATTGTTTATCAGAATTGCTCAAGCTCAGTAAATTTGGTTAGGAATCATTGATGGACAGAAACATTCAAACGTCTCTGATTTTCAAGAAAATGTATGTCAGGTCTGAGACTAGACCCCTCAGGAACAGTTTCTTGGAACACCATTCTGGTGTGTCTTTGCCATAAACATTTGTGAAATTGTGGTATTATGGTGGAAGCATTATGTTATGGGTATGCTCGTCACCGGCAGGGACTGGAATTTGTCAGGATCAAAAGAAATATGAAAGGAGCAAAGCCCAGGTAAAAAGTTAGAGGAAAACCTGCCTCAGTCTTCTGAAAACCTAACTCTTGACTAGAGTTGTATTTTTCCATGGGACAATTACACAAATTCTAATGCCAAAGACACACCAGAATGGCTTTCCAAGAGGTGTTGAGTGTCATGAATAGTCCAATCTCCATCCTGACTTAAATCGGATTATTTGAGTGTCATGAATAGTCCAATCTCCATCCTGACTTAAATCGGATTAAATATTCAGAGACAATATTGCTGTCCATCAATGATTCCCAAACAAATTTACTGAGCTTGAGCAATTTTTACAAAAACAATGGATATGTTGCCCTAAGAGTTGTGCATAGTTTGTCAAATCTTGTAAAAAAATAAAATCGAGCTGTAATTGCTGCCAAAGTTGTTTACAAAGTATATCCTCATTCTGTACTTCTTAGTAATTTAGAAACGTTTCTGTAATTTTTCATTCACTTGGAAAATGTGGAATACGTTGTGTAGATAGGAAAACAATCACATTTAATCCCTTTTAGATTACATTTTAAGGCAGCAAAATGTGATGACTGTGCAAGGGGTGTGTAGACTTTCACTAGCGACTGTAGGACCTCTGGGACATACTGTAGTGTAAAGGAGACAGAGGGTGTGCCCCATCGAGGTAGCACACACACGAGGATTCCATAGTGCACAGACATTTTGGATTGATTTGTCGGTCATTGAATACTTTTTGTATGTATGTACTGTGTGTGTGTGTGTGTGTGTGTGATAGTTTTTTTTTTATTATGTTTAGAGACAAATGCATGTATGTGTCTCTGGTCATTTGATGTGTCATAAAACAGAATGTATAGTCACTGAATCTTTTTGTGGCTACTTGGTCACTGTATGAGATGGAATCAGTCACCAGGAGAGTAGCAGGGTGAAATACTCTGTAATGAAAGATTTTGGTTTGTAGGGAGATCTTTGAGCTGGCAAATACAATCTGTACTGACAATTTAACAGGACACAGAATATTTAAAATAATTGTCCAGTCAGGTTAGTATATCTCCTCAAATGTGGTATTTATTTATGAGAGAATAGCAATTGTAGGACTTAATAAAAAATGCTGATTATTATTAATCTACTGGCAATGGAACTAAAAGAGTCAAAGTATGAGTAAGTTGCTCTAAGTTTCACTCTTTACGTTTGCTTATAAAGCCTTAAACCATAAAAACAAAACATTAGGTCTGGTACTACAGTAATATCAGTACTCTGACAAATCATGAGCAATTCTATGTGGCCATAACGATTACTAATGTCATTGACTATGGGCCCTATGCACTATGTTTAGAGTTAGTTCAACAACTGCTCTAGTACCATGAAATGGCAACAACTAAACACCGACATGTAAGAATGAGTTTTGCCTCTTTTGGTTCACTGATCACCATGTTATAGATCATTACCAGAATTATTATTACATGGGATTAGTTACTATTCAAATAAATAAATTGCTCTAAGGAGCAGAAATCGGGACAGTCGACTTTTCAAGCTCGTTATGAATTATCTGGCATTGAAGTGTGTCATTCAATTGTTTTGTAAATGTTTGTATTACTCATGTCTTATGCCATCGCCATACATGTTTGTATTTTCAGGTTTAGCACACACAACATACTTTGACATATGTGCTTGGTGTTTGGGCAGCATACATTTTTGTTCACTGTTTTCAATACAGTAGCTTCAATTAGAAATGGAAGCTTCTCCTCAGGTATGTGTTTAGTTTACACATCAAATTCAAACACTTTCTGGTAGAAACATTTTGGTATAAACTTGTTTGCACATGGAATATCAGTAAGAGGTTCCCTCTAATTGGGACATTCTTTTTTAGGATAAAGGTTATTTATGGACAGAGATTTGACCTGTGGTAGAATTTTAAATCCTTGTTGCGACGTTCGTGTAGTTTCAGTTGGAATGTGATCTCATTTTCAAATACTAACATAAAAATAAAATAAGAAGTGAATCATTGCAGCTGGTAAAGGAAAGTCATCATTGCATGATGTTTGTTATTTAGTAAATATGAGAATGATTTACTACTGAGCATTGTTTGGATTAGTGTGTAGTTATTTGCTTCATCGAATGCCTTGCTGATAAGTGTCTGAATGTTCTTTTTCTTATTATTTTGAAACGCTTTGTGGCAAGGTCAGGAAAGTTCTCGTGTACAAATACACGTTTCTACAACTTGGAGTCAAATTGTTTGAGGAACATGTCTCATCTCTATGGATTAAAAAGACCACATTCCTCTCTGATGGCCTTGGGGTAAAAAGTAACTTCTGGCAGGCCATAATCACTCACAATGCTCAAACCTTATTGTGAATATCAGAAAAGAAAGATGTAAAAGACAGGAATGATGGTCTAAAATGACTGTATATGAAAATTGCTTTCTTTGTATCACAGTAGGTTGGTGGCACCTTAATTGGGGAGGACAGGCACGTGGTAATGGCTGGAGCGGAATAGGTGGAATGTGTCAAATACATGGTTTGATGCCATTCCATTCGATCTGTTCCAGCCATTATTATGAGCCGTCGTCCCCTCAGCAGCTTCCACTGCTCTGTATCATCAGTATTTCTGTTGGTGAACTGATAACAGCCAATAAATTAGACAATGTGCTGCTGTGGCTTATGTCTTTTTTTGTATTATATTTTAATAGGTAATACATTTTAAGAAGCATTTTATTTAGACAATTGATTCAACGACAAGACAATATTTCCAGCTATACCATCACAATCTAAATCCATCTATGTGGGTGTGGTGGAGGGGAGGCTGTGATGTTATGATTCTGGAGACAGAAGGCCGTGTGGTGTTATGATTCTGGAGACAGAAGGCCGTGTGATGTTATGATTCTGGAGACAGAAGGCCGTGTGATGTTATGATTCTGGAGACAGAAGGCCGTGTGATGTTATGATTCTGGAGACAGAAGGCCGTGTGGTGCTATGATTCTGGAGACAGAAGGCCGTGTGGTGTTATGATTCTGGAGACAGAAGGCCGTGTGGTGTTATGATTCTGGAGACAGAAGGCCGTGTGGTGTTATGATTCTGGAGACAGAAGGCCGTGTGATGTTATGATTCTGGAGACAGAAGGCTGTGTGATGTTATGATTCTGGAGACAGAAGGCCGTGTGGTGTTATGATTCTGGAGACAGAAGGCCGTGTGATGTTATGATTCTGGAGACAGAAGGCCGTGTGATGTTATGATTCTGGAGACAGAAGGCCGTGTGATGCTATGATTCTGGAGACAGAAGGCCGTGTGATGTTATGATTCTGGAGACAGAAGGCTGTGTGGTGCTATGATTCTGGACAGTCAGAGCTAGCAACAATGACAAGAAGCTGCCATGTGAAGAATAATAGGTGGCTGGTTTCAGATTGTTGTATCATGTAATTGATAAAGTGTCTTTTTTAGGTGTTTTGACTCATGCCACGTCTATGGCTAAAATTCGCTAGCTAACCAACAACTGTACAGTGCCTTGCAAAAGTATTCATCCCCCTTGGCATTTTTCCTATTTTGTTGCATTACAACCTGTAATTTAACTGGATTTCATGAAATAGACATGAAGTCGTGGCCAAAAGTTGAGAATGACACAAATATTAATTTTCACAAAGCCTGCTGCCTCAGTTTGTATGATGGCAATTTGCATATACTCCAAAATGTTATGAAGAGTGATCAGATGAATTGAAATTAATTGCAAAGTCCCTCTTTGCCATGCAAATGAACTGAATCCCCCCAAAATATTTCCACTGCATTTCAGCCCTGCCACAAAAGGACCAGCTGACATGTCAGTGATTCTCTTGTTAACACAGGTGTGAGTGCTGACGAAGACAAGGCTGGAGATCACTCTGTCATGCTGATTGAGTTCGAATAACAGACTGGAAGCTTCAAAAGGAGGGTGGTGCTTGGAATCATTGTTCTTCCTCTGTCAACCATGGTTACCTGCAAGGAAACACGTGTCGTCATCATTGCTTTGCACAAAAAGGGCTTCACAGACAAGGATATTGCTGCCAGTAAGATTGCACCTAAATCAACCATTTATTGGATCATCAAGAACTTCAAGGAGAGCGGTTCAATTGTTGTGAAGAAGGCTTCAGGGCGCCCAAGAAAGTCCAGCAAGCGCCAGGACCGTCTCCTAAAGTTGATTCAGCTGCGGGATCGGGGCACCACCAGTACAGAGCTTGCTCAGAAATGGCAGCAGGCAGGTGTGAGTGCATCTGCATGCACAGTGAGGCAAAGACTTTTGGAGGATGGTCTGGTGTCAAGAAGGGCAGCAAATAAGCCACTTCTCTCCAGGAAAAACATCAGGGACAGACTGATATTCTGCAAAAGGTACAGGGATTGGACTGCTGAGTAAAGTCATTTTCTCTGATGAATCCCCTTACCGATTGTTTGGGGCATCTGGAGAAAAGCTTGTCCGGAGAAGACAAGGTGAGCGCTACCATCAGTCCTGTGTCATGCCAACAGTAAAGCATCCTGAGACCATTCATGTGCGGGGTTGCTTCTCAGCCAAGTGAGTGTGCTCACTCACAATTTTGCCTAAGAACACAGCCATGAATAAAGAATGGTACCAACACATCCTCCAAGAGCAACTTCTCCCAACCATCCAGGAACAGTTTGGTGACGAACAATGCCTTTTCCAGCACCTTGGCAAAAGTGATAACTAAGTGGCTCGGGGAACAAAACATCGATATTTTGGGTCCATGGCCAGGAAACTCCCCAGACCTTAATGCCATTGCGAACTTGTGGTCAATCCTCAAGAGGCGGGTGGACAAACAAAAACCCACAAATTCTGACAAACTCCAAGCATTGATTATGCAAGAATGGGCTGCCATCAGTCAGGATGTGGCCCAGAAGTTAATTGACAGCATGCCAGGGCGGATTGCAGAGGTCTTGAAAAAGAAGGGTCAACACTGCAAATATTGACTCTTTGCATCAACTTCATGTAACTGTCAATAAAAGCCTTTGACACTTATGAAATGCTTGTAATTATACTTCAGTATTCCATAGTAACATCTGACAAATATCTAAAGACACTGAGGCAGCAGACTTTGTGAAAATTAATGTGTGTCATTCTCAAAACTTTTGGCCACGACTGTACACAAAATAGTCCAAATATGTTTAGTGAAATAAATAATTACTTGTTTCCAAAAATTATACAAAAACCCCCCCCGGAAAAGTGCTGCGTGCATATGTATTCACCCCCTTTGCTATGAAGCCCCTAAATAAGATCTGGTGCAACCAATTACCTTCAGAAGTCATATAATTAGTTTTTTTTAAAGTCCACCTGTGTGCAATCTAAGTGTCACATGATCTGTCCCATGACCTCAGTATACATACTGAGGTCATGGGACAGATCATGTGACATATATACACACAGGTGTGTATATATATATATATACAGTGGGGAGAACAAGTATTTGATACACTGCCGATTTTGCAGGTTTTCCTACTTACAAAGCATGTAGAGGTCTGTAATTTTTATCATAGGTACACTTCAACTGTGAGAGACGGAATCTAAAACAAAAATCCAGAAAATCACATTGTATGATTTTTAAATAATTAATTTGCATTTTATTGCATGACATAAGTATTTGATCACCTACCAACCAGTAAGAATTCCGGCTCTCACAGACCTGTTAGTTTTTCTTTAAGAAGCCCTCCTGTTCTCCACTCATTACCTGTATTAACTGCACCTGTTTGAACTCGTTACCTGTATAAAAGACACCTGTCCACACACAATCAAACAGATTCCAACCTCTCCACAATGGCCAAGACCAGAGAGCTGTGTAAGGACATCAGGGATAAAATTGTAGACCTGCACAAGGCTGGGATGGGCTACAGGACAATAGGCAAGCAGCTTGGTGAGAAGGAAACAACTGTTGGCGCAATTATTAGAAAATGGAAGAAGTTCAAGATGACGGTCAATCACCCTCGGTCTGGGGCTCCATGCAAGATTTCACCTCGTGGGGCATCAATGATCATGAGGAAGGTGAGGGATCAGCCCAGAACTACACGGCAGGACCTGGTCAATGACCTGAAGAGAGCTGGGACCACAGTCTCAAAGAAAACCATTAGTAACACACTACGCCGTCATGGATTAAAATCCTGCAGCGCACGCAAGGTCCCCCTGCTTAAGCCAGTGCATGTCCAGGCCTGTCTGAAGTTTGCCAATGACCATCTGGATGATCCAGAGGAGGAATGGGAGAAGGTCATGTGGTCTGATGAGACAAAAATAGAGCTTTTTGGTCTAACTCCACTCGCCGTGTTTGGAGGAAGAAGAAGTATGAGTACAACCCCAAGAACACCATCCCAACCGTGAAGCATGGAGGTGGAAACATCATTCTTTGGGGATGCTTTTCTGCAAAGGGGACAGGACGACTGCACCGTATTGAGGGGAGGATGGATGGGGCCATGTATCGCGAGATCTTGGCCAACAACCTCCTTCCCTCAGTAAGAGCATTGAAGATGGGTCGTGGCTGGGTCTTCCAGCATGACAACGACACGAAGCACACAGCCATGGCAACTAAGGAGTGGCTCCGTAAGAAGCATCTCAAGGTCCTGGAGTGGCCTAGCCAGTCTCCAGACCTGAACCCAATAGAAAATCTTTGGAGGGAGCTGAAAGTCCGTATTGCCCAGCGACAGCCCCGAAACCTGAAGGATCTGGAGAAGATCTGTAGGGAGGAGTGGGCCAAAATCCCTGCTGCAGTGTGTGCAAACCTAGTCAAGAACTACAGGAAATGTATGATCTCTGTAATTGCAAACAAAGGTTTCTGTACCAAATATTAAGTTCTGCTTTTCTGATGTATCAAATACTTATGTCATGCAATAAAATGCAAATTAATTATTTAAAAATCATACAATGTGATTTTCTGGATTTTTGTTTTAGATTCCGTCTCTCATAGTTGAAGTGTACCTATGATAAAAAATTACAGACCTCTACATGCTTTGTAAGTAGGAAAACCTGCAAAATCGGCAGTGTATCAAATACTTGTTCTCCCCACTGTATATATAATCTGTTCTGAAAGGCCTCAGAGTCTGCAACACCACTAAGCAAGCTGTACCACCAAGCAAGCGGCACTATGAAGACCAAGGAGCTCTCCAAACAGGTCAGGGACAAAGTTGTGGAGTTGTACAGATCAGGGTTGGGTTATAAAAAAAAGATCTAACTTTTTTATATCCCACGGAGCACCATTAAATCCATTATTAAAAATGGAAAGAATATGGCACCACAACAAACCTGCCAAGAGAGGGCCGCCCATCCAAACGCACGGACCAGGCAAGGAGGGCATTAATCAGAGGCAACAAAGATAACCTGAAGGAGCTGCAAAGCTCCACAGCGGAGATTGGAGTATCTGTCCATAGGACCACTTTGAGCCATACACTCCACAGAGCTGGGCTTTATGGAAGAGTGGCCAGAAAAAAGGCATCACTTAAAGAAAAAAATAAGCAAACACGTTTGGTGTTCGCCAAAAGGCATGTGGGAGACTCCCCAAACATATGGAAGAAGGTACTCTGGTCAAATGACACTAAAATTAAGCTTTTTGGCCATCAAGGAAAACGCTATGTCTGGCACAAACCCAACACCTCATCACCCCGAGAACACCATCTCCACAGTGAAGTATGGTGATGGCAGCATCATGCTGTGGGGATGTTTTTCCATCGGCAGGGACTGAGAAACTGGTCAGAATTTAAGGAATGATGGCGCTAAATATAGCGAAATTCTTGAGGGAAACCTGTTTCAGTCTTCCAGAGATTTGAGACTGGTGCGGAGGTTCACCTTCTGCAGGACAATGACCCTAAGCATACTGCTAAAGCAACACTTGAGTGGTTTAAGGGGAAACATTTAAATGTCTTGGAATGGCCTAGTCAAAGCCCAGACCTCAATCCAATTGAGAATCTGTGGTATGACTTAAAGATTGCTGTACACCAGCGGAACCCATCCAACTTGAAGGAGCTGGAGCAGTTTTGCCTTGAAGAATGGGCAAAAATCCCAGTGGCTAGATATGCCAAGCTTATAGAGACATGCCCCAAGAGACTTGCAGCTGTAATTGCTGCAAAAGGTGGCTCTACAAAGTATTGACTTTGGGGAGGTGAATAGTTATGCACGCTCATGTTTTCCGTTTTTTTTTGTCTTATTTCTTGTTTGTTTCACAATAAAAAATATTTTGCGTCTTCAAAGTGGTAGGCATGTTGTGTAAATGAAATGATACAAATCCTCCCAAAATCTATTTTAATTCCAGGTTGTAAGGCAACAAAATAGGAAAAATGCCAAGGGGGTGAATACTTTCGCAAGGCACTGTACCGATGTATTTGAGAGAAGTGCACATTTATTTTCAAGAATAATTTAGAGGAAATACAGTTTACATGTTGTCAACAATCCTTTGGTTCAAAGCCAACCCCGTCTGTTTTGCCCCAAGAGTTGCGCACACATCAGTTTTGTTGCTGAAGAACCCACTGGGCTGTCAGACTTTTAGGTTGACACATTCATAGTATTTCTTGTAGGGATCATTGACAAACAAGTTCCTCCTCTTCCAGAATTTTGTGATAATTTTTTCCAAGAGCTTGGTCTGTGTTTCGTTACAAAACACATGCTCCATTAAACGCTTCTTTCTGGCAGGCAACTTCTTCCAGTTTTTTCTTGTATCCAGCCTGTTGTGAACCAGCAGTGTCAATTCAAAGACAGAGGAGACACTGGGATAAGGTAATTTCCACAACCTTTATGGTTTCAGAAACTAAAGAAAACATTGAATGAGAGACTGTACATTACCTTGCATCTAATCCGTAGGCCACAGTGCAGCCACATGAACCTCTTCACCACTGATTTCACAGACTTCCTCTTTCCCTTCTTCAGGCTGATATACGTGAGGTTTCTGCTTGGCTGCTGGACCTGGCTGGTAATGAGAGGTGCAAGAACCAAGCCCCACCCAAATTAGTAAAAATACATTTAATAAAACCTTTCCAGTTTCATGCCATTCAAACAAATAAAACCAGTGGATATGCCTGCCAACAATCTTATGAATTGATTTTATTGATTCATCTTTCAAATAAACAATTGAAACAAAAGCTAGGTAAACATGAATAGTAAAGAAAAAAGCTAATTGCACTTAATGAATTGAATCTGCACAATTTAACTTGGTAGGTTGAATCTGATCAAGCTAAGCAGTACTATGTGATTGCAACCCCCACCGTTACAGGATGACCTGTTGGGGTGTCTGGGTGGCTTTAGCAGACAGACAAGCCCATGCAGGGGTAGTAAGTACAGAACTCTGCACGGTTTGATGATGGATTATGGTGGAGAAGCGACATATCTTGCTGCTCCCTGGCAAACAGTCAATGACCTCTGCAAGCCTATGAATACAAGAGACGGACATCTCTAAAATTAGGGAAGCCATTTAGCTACTTTTTCACAACAGATAACAGTAGCATATACAGCTAACTGCCAAACTAAAGGAAACACCAACAAAGTATCTTAATAGGATATTGAGCCACCACGAGTCAGAACAGCTCCAATGCACCTTGGCATAGATTCTACAAGTGTCTGAAACGCTACTGAAGGGATGCGTCTCCATTCTTCCAAAATAAATTCCATCAATTGGAGCTCTGTAGATGGTGGTGGAAAACGCCGTCTCAGGCGCCACTCCATAATCTGCCATAAGTATTGCGTCGCGATCTGTTAACTGAGACAGCCATGGCATATGGTTTGGTATTGAGGTATACCAAATGGTATTGAGTAGCTTGGATGAATAAAGTGCCCAGAGGTGCCCAGAGTAAACTGCCTGCTCCTCAGTCCCAGTTGCTAATATATGCATAATATTTGTATATTTGGATAGAAAACACTCTGAAGTTTCTAAAACTGTTTGAATGATGTCTGTGAGTATAACAGAACTCATATGGCAGGCAAAAACCTGAGAAAAAATCCAACCAGGAGGTGGGAAATCTGAGGTTGGTCGATTTTCAACTCAGCCCCTATTGAAGATAGTGGGATATTGGTCATGTTGCACTTCCTAAGGCTTCCACTAGATGTCAACCGTCTTTAGAAACTTGTTTGAGGCGTCTACTGTGAAGTGGGGCCGAATGAGAGGGGAATGAGTCAGAGGTCTGGCAGAATGCTTTGAGCTCGTGACACTCGTTCATGTGAGAGCGAGCTCTGTTCCATTTGCATTTCTATAGACAAAGGAATTCTCCAGTTGGAACATTATTGAAGATTTATGTTAAAAACATCCTAAAGATGGATTCTATACATTGTTTGACATGTTTCTACGGACTGTAACGGAACTTTTTGACATTCCGTCTGCTCCTAGTGAACGCGCTTCGTGACTTTGGATTTGTTTACAAAACGCGCTAACAAAAGTAGCTATTTGGACATAAATTATGGACATTATCGAACAAAACAAACATTTATTGTGGAACTGGGATTCCTGGGAGTGCATTCTGATGAAGATCATCAAAGGTAAGTGAATGTTTATAATGTTATTTCTGACTTCTGTTGACTGCACAATATGGCAGATTGTGTTTAAAAAAAAAAATTATCTGACACAGCGGTTGCATTAACTTTTATGGCTGCATCCCGCTACCGGGATCGATATGCCAACAGCCAGTGAAAGTGCAGGGCGCCAAATTCAAACAGAAATCTCATAATTAAAATTCCTCAAACATACATGTGTCTTATATCATTTTAAAGGTAATCTTGTTGTTAATCCCACCAAAGTGTCCGATTTCAAATATGCTTTTCAGCGAAAGCACTACAAATTATTATGTTAGGTCACCACAAAACCAAAAAAAATAAAAAAAAATAAGACAAAACCACAATATGCACAGCCATTTTTCCAGCGAAATATAGCAGTCACAAAAAGCACAAAGAGATAAAATGAATCACTAACCTTTGATGATCTTCATCAGATGACACTCATAGGACTTCATGTTACACAATACATATATGTCTTGTTCGATTAAGTTAATATTTATATCCAAAAACCTCAGTTTACACAGTTTAGAAATGCCTCCAAAATATCCGGAGAAATTGCAGAGAGCCACGTCAAATAACAGAAATACTCATCATAAACTTCAATGAAAGATACATGTTTTACATAGAATTAAAAGATACACTTGTTCTTAATGCAATCGCTGTGTCAGATTTCAAAAAGCTTTACGGCAAAACAAAATATTCAATCTGAAAACAGTGTTCAGCCACAAAAGCAAGCCATACAGTTACCCGCCAAATTGTGCAGTCAACAAAACTCATAAAAAGCATTATAAAATCTTCACTTACCTTTGCTGATCTTCGTTGGAATGCACTCCCAGGACTCCCACTTCCACAATAAATGTTTGTTTTGTTCGGTAATGTCCATCATTTATGTCTAAATAGCTATTTTTGTAGCGTGTTTGGTAAACAAATCCAAAGTCAGGAAGCGCATTCACTAAAAGCTGACAATGTCCAAAAGTTCCGTAACAGTCAGAAGAAACATGTCAAACGATGTATTGAATCAATCTTTAGAATGTTTTTAACATAAATCTTGAATAACGTTCCAACCGGAGAATTACATTGACTTCAGATGAGCAATGGAACAGAGCTCCCTCTCATGTGAACACGCATGGTCAAAGAATGGTCAGGTCATGGCAGACCTGACTAATTCCCTTCTCATTCGGCCCCCCTTCACAGTAGAGGCATCAGACAAGGTTCTACAGACTGTTGACATCTAGTGGAAGCGGTAGCAAACTCATCCATATCTCACTGTGATTTCAATAGGATCTTGGTTGAAAATCGACCAGCCTCAGAATTTCCACGTCCTGTTTGGATTTTATCTCAGGTTTTTGCCTGCCATATGAGTTCTGTTATACTCACAGACATAATTCAAACAGTTGTAGAAACTTCAGAGTGTTTTCTATCCAATACTAATAATAATATGCATATATTAGCAACTATGACTGAGGAGCAGGCCGTTTACTCTGGGCACCTCTGTGCACCTTTCATCCAAGCTACTCAATAATGCCCCTGCAGCCATAAGAAGTTAAGGCAATGGGGGGAAAAAACTATCACTTGATAATAAAATAGATCCCCTCCGATCGCAGATTTACTACCGACTGGACTCTCGGAACTGCAATATTCTTTGCTTTTCAGAAACATGGCTCTCAGACAAGATACCCCCCATAGCTATCCAACTAGATGGATTCTCCATTCACCTGGCGGACAGGACAGTGGGGCAAATTAAGGGGGGAGAGTTTCCCTCTTCATCAACTCTAACTGGTGTGCTTATTCCAGCGCGGTAGAAGTGTCGACCCACTGTTCACCTGTCTTGGAATACCTGATGGTCAAATGATGACCCTTCTACTTCCCGAGGGAGTTGTAGGCTGTTATCGTTACTGCTGTATAAATTCCAGCTCAGGACAATTAAAATACAAGCTGGCGCTTAACGAACTGTACACAGCTTTAAACAAGCAGGAAACCCCTTTTAAGATTGTATTGGCAGACTACATCCCAAAAGGTGTATTGCCGCCATATACTGGGTTGGGTAAAAACTGATATACAACCCACACTTTATTTTTTATTTTTTTGGGGGGGGGGGGGTTAAAATCCGAATATCAAATTTAAAACACATTTTTACCTTGGTGCCTAACCGAACCGTACCTACCAGCTCTCTAAATCGGGTAAACAACAGCCGGACAAACCACAGACAACCGGTAGAGTAAGTTTAAATACATTTTACTCAACATTCTGTGTTGTATATGTAACAGTTTAACTTTACGTCCGTCCCCTCGCCCCGACCCGGGCGCAAACCAGGGACCCTCTGCACACATCAACAACAGTCACCCACGAAGCATCGTTACCCATCGCTCCACAAAAGCCGCGGCCCTTGCAGAGCAAGGGGAACCACTACTTCAAGGTCTCAAAGCGAGTGACGTCACCGTTTGAAAGGCTATTAGCGCGCATCACCGCTAACTAGCTAGCCATTTCACATCGGTTACATATACTCAGTGTATAACTACCGCTTAATCAGACTAGAGTATGTATGGGATGGCCTTTGATAACCTTAGAATGTGGTAATCATAGCCACGAAAGTCGCCTTGTTAGGCAAGAGATTAGCTATTATGATTGTAAAACAGAGCAATAGAGTTTACAGAAAACATTGAATTTATCACAGGTAGCTATTATCTGAATAATGTGACAAAGCATTACATACCAGAGACGTTCCTTGCCATGGTGTCCCCCATCTTTTTTTGTTACGCAATGAACTACTACGGTGTACCACATTAGGACAATCAGTACGCGATCCTGTAAAAAGTTAGTTTTCTTGCTCACACATCTCATGAAACATCCTTTTGGTGTTTATTGCGGGTTTTACAGATATTTTGTTAATAAACTTGCATCATGGAAATAACTTCAGTATGCATCTTATAGGCTAGTAATTATACAACAGAATTTCACTTGAAAGTAGTGCAAAGTTGTGCTTTATTCCAGTATATACCCTGGAGTGGAGTTGGTGTTTTTCTTTAAAACATACAAATATACTTTTCTTTTAAAGAACAGGTCAAAAACATTGCTAATGCTGAATATAGATGTTATGTGATGCATTTCAAACATAAAGATAATACATAGTACCTCACATCATCAATATCATTAATCTGTATAACCAGGAAAGATTATTTCTGTGAAAGAGGGGAACATTTACTTAAAACAATCTTTAAAGCATAACTTTCGATCTACCATAAATGAATGCAGTAACATTTACAAACAAAAACAAAAGTGCTTTTCATATAAAGTCCTGATAAGAGGCTCAACAAGCACTTTTCAAACCTCCTCAACCATCCAGTGTGCCTCTTTAAACCATTGACCTAATTAACCTAAAGAGGAATTAAATTGCTGACATTTAACCCACTGGTCCTAGGCCGTCATTGAAAATAAGAATTTGTTCTTAACTGACTTGCCTAGTTAAATAAATAAAATAATACATCTAGAAGATGTACCGCATGAAAGAGCTGGTGAGTTATCAAAAGTACTCAAATGGACATGGTAAACCATGGCCAGGATTTGGTGTGAGTCTGCTTTCTCTTATGGTCCATTAGTCCAAAGCTGAGGTACGTTGATTCTGCTCTGAAAGCCAGACATTTTACCCCAATAATTTGAGGCATCAGATGGGGCTGGGGACATGCTCACCAACCAGCGTATACTGGCTCGGCATCACATGGGATCCCATAGTATCGACCTTGCGGCCGCTCTTTGCGTAACAGAGGTTGTCGTACGAGGGAAAGCTCTCCGTCTGTGTCTCGCCTTCGACGCAACACCAGCAGGATGATGAAGAGTAGGGCCACTGGACCAGAGAAAATAAAGAAAACACATCAAAAGACTGTTTGCAACAAGACTACAACGTTCACTTACTACTACTACTACATTATTACTTCAGCATGATTTCTATTTCACTTTGTTTTTGCTACAAGATGTGGCCTCCTGATCAAATGACCTCTAAACAAGATAATTCAATCATATATTTGGATATTTGTACTTAGTAGTGCCCAGAAAATGCATACAATTTGTGCAATTAGAATAAATAAACAAGGTTCATGTCAGTGAACAACTTTTCTCAAAGGGTCACAAAAAAAAAAAAGTTAATATGGGAAGCCAATTATTTTGCTCACTTCATTATGACAGCTTGACAAGGGTTTTCAACATCTAAGTGGTAGCCTAAAGTTCAAACCACTTTCCTTCCACTACACCAATATTTTCAACATGTTTCTTCAGACATACCTCCTCCTCCTATGACAAGTAGAGCAATGGTGACGGGGGCCAGCTCACACTCCTCCCCTGCCTTGCGAAAGAAGGTCTCCATGCAGTAACCTGGAGCAGTGCTGCCTTCAGGACAGAAGGCATCACCGGGGCACAGGATGGGGTTCACATCTGGACTCTGTGGAACAGATGAAGTGAGCCTTGGTCATTCAAGTTGGTCAGGAAATCCCTTAATGATACTTTCAGTATTGGAGGTGTTTACTGGGTGTAAGGGATGTGGTACTGACTGGGCAGTAGTGGTTTTCAGGGCAGAGGTTACAGGTCTCCTGGCCCCAGCGGATCTGGAAGAAGCCGCTGCTGCAGATTTGACACATACTCTGACGGGGAGCCTTGTGCATACCTGTCCAAAACCAAACATCATCTCATCAATACATCCTAATCAGATTCCTCCACTAAAATGTCATCCATTTAAAACTGACTGAATCTCTGCTATTACGGTGTACTATCTTAAATTATACTGAACAAAATGCTGATGCTCCAGCTACTCAACTAGTCTAAAGGCCAGTTTTATTGCTTCTTTAATCAGAACACCAGTTTTCAGCTGTGCTAACATAATTGCAAAATAGTTTTCTAATGATCAATTAGCCTTTTAAAATTATAAACTTGGATTAGCTAACACAACGTGCCATTGGAACACATGAGTGATGGTTGCTGATAATGGGACTCGCCTATGTAGATATTCCTTCTTTTTTCCCCAAAAAAATCAGCCGTTTCCAGCTACAATAGTCATTTACAACATTAACAATGTCTACACTGTATTTGTGATCAATTTGATGTTATTTTAATGGACAAAAAAAAAAGTGCTTTTCTTTCAAAAACAAGGACATTTCTAAGTGACCCTAAACTTTTGAATGGTAGTGTAGGTGCACCTTGTGCTGGGGACAATAAAAGGCCACTAAAAATGTGCCACAGATGTCTCAAGTTGAGGGAGTGTGCAATTGACATGCTGACTGCAGGAATGTCCACCAGAGCTGTTGCCAGAGAATTGAATGTTAATTTCTCTACCATAAGCCACCTCCAACATTGTTTTAGAGAATTGGCAGTACATCAAAGCGGCCTCACAACCACGTGTAACCACGCCAGCTCAGGACCTCCACATCATGTTTCTTTGCCTGTGGGATCGTCTGAGACCAGCCACCCGGACAGCTGATGAAACTGTGGGTTTGCACAACCGAAGAATTTCTGCACAAACTGTCAGAAATCGTCTCAGGGAAGCTCATTTACATGCTCGCCGTCTTCACTAGGGTCTTGAACTGACTGCAGTTCGGCATCGTAACCGACTTCAGTGGGAAAATGCTAACATTCGATGGCAACTGGCGTGCTGGAGAAGTGTGCTCTTCATGGATGAATCCTGGTTTCTTCTGTACTGGGCAGATGGCAGACAGTGTGTATGGCGTCATGTGGGCGACAGTTTGCTGATGTCAACGTTGTGTGCTCCATGGTGGCGGTGGGATTATGGTATGGGCAGGCATAAGCTACGGACAACGAACACAATTGCATTTTATCGATGGCAATTTGAATGACGAGATCCTGAGGCCCATTGTCGTGCCATTCATCTGCCGCAGTCACCTGTGCATGATAATGCACAGCCCCATGTCGCAAGGATCTGTACACAATTCCTGGAAGCTGAAAATGTCCCAGTTCTTCCTGCATACTCACCAGACATGTCACCCATTGAGCATGTTTGGGATGCTCTGGATCGATGTGTACGACAGCGTGTTCCAGTTCCTGCCAATATCCAGCAACTTCGCACAGCCATTGAAGAGGAGTGGGACAACATTCCACAGGCCACAATCAACAGCCTGATCAACTCTATGCGAAGGAGATGTGTTGCACTGCATGAGGCAAATGGTGGTCACACCAGATACTGACTGGTTTTCTGGTCCAGGCCCCTACTTTTTAATGTATCTTGTATCTTGTTGCATGTTGTATTTATATTTTTGTTCAGTGTAGATCATGCCTTCATTTAGTGTGTTTATAAATGTAATCAATGCAGTGCCAGATAAACCATCTGTGAATAGAGCTACTTAATATACAGTCAGTCTAATATTTACTTTATAATACATTGAATGGAACATTCTCAGAAAAACATTTTAAACATTCTCTTTAATATTTTAACACACTGCATGCATTATAAATAGCACAATTGATATTGTTGGCTGGCACTGGCAGTTACCTGGACGACATGGTGTGCACTCCTTGGCAGCTGGCTGCAGAGACTCTGTACCAGCAGGACAGATCTGACACAGAGCACAACTGGAGGAGCTGTGGGAGGGACGGCCACAAGGGTGCAATGAATAGGGAAGAACTTATTTACAAAATACTGTTTAATACAGCTGGCTATCACCACCCCATGTCTGATGACTGAACTATGAAATAATTTCTTCAATGCCTACTACTAACCCAATTGTGTGTGTGTGTGTGTGTCCTGTTTTGGGAAGTAATATCAGTTGCATTGCATGAGATGAGAGCATGTGATGTTAGATCTGCAGACAAGCAACAGGGCCAGTTGTGTGGATCCCGCTGCAGTGCAAACCACACTAGTTAAGAAAACACAAATCTAAGGTGACAAAAGGGCCACTGACTTGCAGAACGTTCCCTGTTGACATGGACTGCACGATGTGGCATTTTGTTGTGATGTATAGAAACCTGAAAATAACACATTCCATTTAAAAAATAGATACATCCAATTTAATATTTCTAAAGAGTTGGATTACTTGAATGTGCATGACTGAAGCCCAGCTCTTATACAGTAGAGCTGATTGTTTTCATCAGTTGTTACAACATTTTTATTCACTCCTTTTTCTCTGCGTAGGCATAGATGAAAAAACAAACACACTATAATATAATAATAGTAACAAGTAAGTCATTATTGCGATGATTATACAACAAGAACAGAAACATATTGATATAAATACCTGGAGAACAGCTTCGGCAGGAGTCGGAGCCTGTGTTGTTGCTGTAGGAGCCTGGGGAGCAGGACTGACACATAAGGCTGCCGGTAAAACTGCAAGGTGAGATGGAGAACAGGAAGAGGGTCAATGCAACAGTGGTATACAGAATGTTTGTGAATCAACTATGCCCTCAGTTGACAGAGACGTACTTGGTGTAAAAACCCTGGCTGCAGGGCTGACATCGCTGTTGTCCAGCCAGAGGCTGAAAGAACCCTCTGGAACATGGGAGGCAAGCCCCAGCGAACAGACACAGCCCTGGCTCATGGCAGCAGGAACACAGCAGGGTGTCTGGGGAGACATCAGAAGGCTGTTATTGAACAGGTGGTGCTGTTCACAACACTTACCACCTTAATTTTACATTTGAGCCAAAGAAGCTTTCGCTTTCAGTTAGTCTGTAGAGGTCAGACAAATTTCAGGAGTCAAATAATACAGCAACGCTTATATACCAACAACACAACTCCTGTGTCCACATCCACAAAAAATAGATGTTACATGGGTAAAAACGACATTACAGTGCTGCATCAATTGGCTGTGCTGTGTTTCTACCAAATTTATAGGTTGTGGTGAGAAACAAAACCGAGTAATTATTTGGGTTACTGACAATGCTCTTAACCGCTAGGCTACCTGCTGCCCCTTCACTCCCTTCACTGAAACTAAGCATCTTTCTACCAGGCCAGGGTAAGTAAGGCTAGCAGGACATCTAGACTCACCATTGTCAGAGTAGGACCCTGGGACACAGGTCTCACAGGTGGAGGTGTTGAGGGCAGAGCAGCCTGGGGATGTGGTGCTGAGGATCATGGGTGTGGTCACGGTCACATTCTCACTGACTGTGGTGGTCTCACTGACTCTGGTGGTCGCCGTCACATTCTCAATGAATGTGGTGTTCATCACAGCAGGAACCATCGTGGGAGCTGTCGTCTGGCTCACCACCACACCTGTTATAACCAGACTTTTAGAGCAAATAGTTCTAGAAACAGGAAAACATTTATATTCCCAGCCTCTCTCTAAGTAGCAATGTGGTAGATAGACAAAGGCATACCCTGGAAATAGAGCAGATCATGACATGGGAAGCTGGATTTTCTGGAAAAATAATGGGTCAATGACTAATTAGTATGGTTCAGAAGAAAAATGGTCATTGGAGATTGGTATTTGATGGCTTTGAAAGGACTGGAGATGAGAAGACGGTACGGGGTGTTGAACATTTAATGCAGAACAGACAGGTACCAACACTGGAACAGCGTCAGCACACGGGTAACAATGACATACGAACATTAACACAGCAGTGGGGAACGGAGCTGGGGAACTGACAATTATAGGGGAGGTAATAAACAGGTGATTGAGTCCAGGTGAGTCCAATAATCGCTGATGCACGTGTGTGTACTGATGGTGGCAGGAGTGAGTAATGCTGGGGAGCCTGGCACCTTTGAACGCCAGGGAGGGGGAGCGGGAGCAGGCGTGACACGCTTAACACATTTCAGGAGGTCGTGTGACACCTACAGTGCCGTGAAAAAGTATTTGTCCGCTTTCTGGTTTCCTCTATGGCATAATGGGACCCATGTCGTCCAAAAGTTGAATCAAGTTTGCCAAAAAGCACCTGGAAGATCATCAAGACTCTTGGAAGAATGTTCTATGGACAGAGATATCAAAAGTATAACTTTTTGGGTGACATGGGTCCCATTATGCCTGGCAAAAACCACACTGCTTTTCACATTAAGAACCTCATACCAACAGTTAAGCATGGTGGTGGTAGCCTGATGGTTTGGGGATGCTTTGCTGCCTCAGAACCTGGATGACTTGCCTTAATAGAAGGAACCATGAAATCTGCTCTGTATCAGAGAATTCTACAGGAGAATGTCAGGCCATCCGTCTGTGAGCTGAAGCTAAAGTGCAGTTGGGTCATGCAGCAAGACAATGACCCAAAACACACAATCAAGTCTACATGAAAATGGCTAAAAAGCAACACATTTGAAGTTTTGGAATGGCCTAGTCAAAATCCAGACCTAATCCCAATTGTGATGTTGGGCTTGAAACAAGCAATTCATCCTTGAAAACCCACAAATGTTGCTGAGTTACAGCAGTTCTGCATGGAAGTGGGCCAAAATTCATCCATAGCGACGTGAGAGACTGATCAATAACTACAGGAAGTGTTTGGTTGGAGTCATTGCAGCTAAAGGTGGCACAACCAGTTATTGCTTGTAAAGGGGCAATTACTTTTTCACAAATGAGCATTGGGTGTTACAAAACTTTGTTTATGAAATAAGTATGTCATTGTTATTTGTTCACTCAGGTTCCCTTTATCTTTTATTATGTTTTGGTTGAAGATCCGATAACGTTCAGTATTAAAACATATGCAAATGTAGAGAAAATCAGAAAGGGGGCAAAAACTTTTTCACGGCACTGTAACCTTCCCCTCACTGTAATTAGATTATCTTTCAGTAGGCATTCACAGATTTCAACCCTTACTGTTTGAGGGAAATCCATCAGTAATAGGCCTTTGTGGCATATTCTCCAAATCCCTTTTGTATTTGTGGTCTTATAAATTGTAAAGCACATGTTTTTTTAAGCCTGGTTTCTAAATCAGAGAATGGCACAAAGTTCCAACATGAAAGATTTTAGACGTCTACTTCCTCATTCCTTTGATATTTTACAATGATGCTGCCATTCTGAATCACACCCAACTGATCTATTTCACAATGTGGTAGCCAATGTTTCACAATAAGTATTTCAAAGTAAGTCTTCTTTAGGATATGTAGCTATTTGTGGACAGGTCAGACACCATGATATCTTGTCTCATTATCACATGCCGTTAACACAAGGTATCATGGTGTCTGACCTGTCAGTGAGTTGGGGAAACAGAAGCGAGAGCAGCAGCAAACAGAGACCTTATTGTCGCAGTAATCACATTAGCCATGAGCTGAGCTGCTTTGCTAAGAGAAAGACACCCTCTTCAATAATTGCAATTATTCAAAACCAGGTCATATGATTTCCCCTGGTTTAAACTCCAAAATGCTCCGAGTTGGCCAGGGCCTTCTGTGTGTACTGTACATTATATTCTATTGCGTTTAGATTGCCAGAGCATTGGGAACTGCTTGGGTAATTTACAGTTTTGCTGAAGTGCTTGATGAATAAAATATTAAAATGTCTTAACATGACAAGTGGAATGTTAAACTTTTATAGCTGCATTTATGCAACAAAGTTGCAAAGCAGTGTGTAATTTTGCATTGTCATTTATGAACGTTTTGAATCATTCAATTAGTTATCACGTTTTGTAAAATATGTCAAATCAAATCAAAATTGTGACATATGGTGTAGCTGTCTTGACAAAGTTTACAAACAAAAAAGGTATCTACAGTGCCATTGGCACAAGTGGGTACCTCAAATAATCCCATGTAAACAAATTGCCTTTAGTCATATCTAGATATCTAAAAACAGAGTGCTGCCTGCTAAAGCTAACGTTAATGTTGATTAGCTAAGACAACAAACCTTACCTAACAGACAGGCGGCAGCAATCGTAGACAAAACTCCCCAACATTCCATACTCCACATATTATCGGCACAAAAAAGTTAAGAATTTCATCTCTGACAGTTTAGGGTTCTTTCTTTTTGTGAAGTCCAGTGAGTCGCTGGTTGCTTGTCGCCCTCATCAATGTCATATGACAAGACACAAATCATGTGATTTTACTTACGAGTTTTCCGTAACAACTTAATGCGCAACCGCAGAACACTTATCAGAAAATCAAGCTGGCCTTGATGTCTCCAGCCAAACTGAATGAAATCAATGAACATATACACACACACAATGCTTTAATTAAATTATTTTTTCCTAGGCGCAAACATTACAGTGAAACTACTTCCTGAATTCGACTTTTCCCCACCCCATTCTTTTCAATGTGTGTTGCAAATCTCATTATACTATACAGGGGCCCAATTTATTTAATTTAACTAGGCAAGTCAGTTAAGAACAAATGTATATTTACAATGACGCCTACCGGGGAACAGGCCCAACGCTCTAAACACTAGACTACCTGCCACCCCAATATCTGAACCAATAAATATTTATAAAAAATAATTGTTTTGTTTTTTTAACACACAGAAAGGGCTAAAAACAAATACTTTAATTATTTATTTATAAACAATACATATGAACAAACAAAATAGTTGAGTTTCTTTGAGTTCTCAAGAACGCTTTGGGTCACAACAGTGAAATGTAATCTAGATGGTCTAAACACAGGCATAACACACATTTACAACAACTATTACATGAAAACGTTGTACACAATATACTTTCATAGTGTACAGTGAGGCAATCGTACAATGACGTGTATGATTGGTTACATTCTCCTCCCTCAAATGTGTTAAACCCGCATGTGGCCAGTAAAAAAAAATCCCATTTGTGCAAATTTAAGATATAAATGACAAGACCATTTAACCATAAATAAACAAAGAACCAAACCATCAAGCAATGTGCAAAAAGCTCCAACAATCAGAATATGTTAAAGAGGAACACAGATTAGATGTAAATTTGATGATACTGCTGATGATTCAGTTTCTTCCTGCAGGTTGGGCATGTCTGTGATTTGGCAAGTGAGTCACTTATGCATGTGTTGCAGAACAGGTGACCACACTGGGAGGAGACTAGCATTCTCCCACCATCAATTATCTGAGGGGTGCAGCAGAAGCTTGTTTACAAGGTGCATAGAATTAATGCTTCACACAACAGCCAGTTACACTGATTTCCAGAGGCTTAACATCAAGGGAAAAGTGAAAGTCTGACTTACCTCTCCGAACGTGTCCATACAGATGGGACAACTGATTGTTGTTGGGGTTGATCTGTGAACAACAGAATCCATGCATTTTAACAACACCTTTAGAGTGGGGCTACAGTCACAATTGTATAGGTTATAGTAAGGTAAGCAGGGTGGTCTGATCGGTCTCACCTGGCTGTGCTACTGGGCTCAGGGGCAGTGGAGAGGGGGGCTGTCGCTGGACTGTCAGGAACAACAACAGCTGCCTCTTCTTCATCACTGCTCAGCACGTAACTTTCCCAGTAACGTCTTCGCTTTGGACCTTGTTTTGGACCCACAAAAGGCATTCAACACTAGCCTCAACTCAACATATAAATCACATTTCTAAATGATGATGATATTCAGAGAAAAACTCACCTTCATCTACAACCTGCAATGGACGTCAAAGGCCAGGGAAATTGAGTCAATATGAAACAGCAAAAGAGAATATTAAAATTCACACATACACCATGTGAAAAGTGACAATTAAATGCGATTGGCTACTTGCAGATTTGCACTCACCACTATTGAGTCATTGTTGTTCGTGAGGTCCACAAAAGATGATGTAAAAACCTGATAGGTCAAATCAACCATTTCCTCTTCCGCAACCAAGGGATCACCTGTCAAAGGGTTAGAGAGACAATCACACCTGCATACATAGACAAAAAAGCCTACTGGTATACGCCACTGTATTTATCTGAACAGTGACGCCTAAACTTTTAATTTGGCTCTATACGCCAGCATTGTGAATTTGAGATCAAATGTTTCATATGAGGCGATAGTACAATGCCACCTTTTAGTTGAGGGTATTTTCATACATATCTGTTTACCGTTTAGAAATGAAAGCACTGTTGGATATATTTGCAGTTTATTTTGGGTGTGTTTCGGATTATGTTGTGCTCAATAGGAATTGAATGGTGAATAATGTATTGTGTCATTTTGGAGTAAATTGTATTGTAAATAATACAATACGTTTCTAAACACTTCTACATTAATGTGGATGCTACCATGATTACGGATAATCATGAATAATGAGTAATCACGGTAGCATCTACATTAAAGTAGGAGTGTTCAGAAACATCTTCTATTCTTATTTACAATAAAAGTGACTCAAACTATTCCCCATTCAGTTCCAATTGGGCAAAGCATAATCTGAAACAGAACCAAAACAAACTGCAAATGCATCCAAAGAGTTTGTAGTCACAAGCTTGACAGTCATTGAGTGCAAGGAATATGGGTTGAAATACTTAACTTTTGACTACTTCAATACACTATAAGTGAATTTGCCCAAATACATATGACTTCCTCAAATGGAGGGACTAGATACATAGTGCTTTCATTTCTAAAAGCAGTAAATCATATGTATGAAAAATGTGCCAACAGAAATTGTTTGAATTTGTAATGCACTAATTGAATAATTCAATTCGGAAATTGATCTTGTATTTTATGATTTGAAACAGAAATGAATTAATTTAGCATTTAATTTAATATTCAAATTCAATATTTATATATTAAGTTCCAATATGGTAGATATTGCATTCACTGTCTTCCAAGTTAACAAACTATCATTTAAGTAAATCAAAGTTTAATACGTTCAACTTCTCAGATGCATTCAGTTCTATGAATTCAGATTCAAAACCAGAGACAACATCCTGGTACTATGCCAGCCAGGAAAGATAGAGGAGAACAGATCAAACTCTCTCTGTGGTAAACAGAAGCTTCTGGCGGTTTCTGAAGCCAATGTGGCATATTGCATTCATTTTCTTTCTATGAATTTGGCTCTAGTGTTTTTACTGTTTTGGCAATAAGCTATTATGACCACATTCCTGAAAATGAAGACTCTGGAACATGGACATGCCTTCTGTCTCCCCTCTATGATGATCACAGGCCGTGCAGGACACGTTAGAAGGGAGCGTTAGAAGGGAGTGTCACAAAAAAATATTTGGCGTCTAAGAAAATAGACTGAACAAAAATAGAAACGCAACATGCAACAATTAAGGATTTTACTGAGTTACAGTTAAATTTAAGGAAATCAGTCAATTGAAAATAATGAATTAGGCCCTAATCTAAATCGATTTCACATGACTGGGCAGGGGCGCAGCCGTGGGTGGGCCTGGGAGGGCATAGGCCCACCCACTGGGGATCCAAGCCCAGCCAATCAGAATGAGTTATTCCCCCAAAAAAGGGCTTTATTACAGACAGAAATACTCCTCAGTCTTATCAGCTGTCCGGGTGGCCTGTCTCAGATGATCCCGCAGGTGAAGAAGCCGGGTGTGGAGGTCCTAGACTGGCGTGGTTACACGTGGTCTGCGGTTGGACATACTGCCAAATTCTCTAAAACGAAGGCTTATGGTAAAGAAATTAACATTAAATTCTCTGGCAACAGCTCTGGTGGACATTCCTGCAGTCAGCATGCCAATTGTGTGCACCCTCAAAATAAGAGATCTGTGGCATTGTGTTTTGTGACAACTGTGCATTTAAGCGTGGCCTTTTATTGTCCTCAGCACAAGGTGCACCTGTGTAATGATCATGCTGTTTAATCACCTTTTTGATTTGCCACACATTTCAGGTGGATGGATTATCTTGGCAAAGGATCAATGCTCACTAACAGGGACGTAAACAAATTTGTTAACAAAATTTGAGCCAACTTTTGTGCGTATGGGACATTTCTGGGATCTTTTATTTCAGCTCATGAAACATGGGACCAACACTTAACCTGTTGCATTTATATTTTTGTTCAGTATAGTTGAAAAGCCCGGTCACAGCCCTTCTTAGGATAACCTTTCCACTCCCTATTTAAATCTTGTGGCTGACTGGGTTCGAACCAGGTCTCTTGCATGTCACAAGACTGTTAGCCCACTTAGCTAAAGCCTATAGGGATAAGTTCAGGAAGTTTATGTAAAGGACAACAAGCTGCTTGCTTATAGAGTACTGCTTTCCCCCTCATTCAGCTCATATCGAGAATTTCATTCAGGATCTGCCTTGGAAACACGTGACCGCCCTCCTAAAGATTTCCAACCAGGGCATTTCTCAATAAAAAAAGTATGATCACATTTATAGTAAAATAAATGCCACAGTAGCAGTTTAAGTATTTCCGCTGTTGTGTTTCAAAGCTGGTAAATTAATTGCAAAGTCAAAGAACTACGCAAACCGCTAGGGAAGAGAAGACAATGCTTCTACAAGTCAGACAATCTCACAGGCACAAACATGACTTGAGTCGCACAACGACGGTAACCTCCTGCCCTTACAAGGGGCAGATGAACATTTGTCTTAACTAAAATATCACAGATGAAAGATTCAGGTGACAAAAAATTTAATTATTCAATATACCATAGTAGTACATTTACTGTTTTAGAAACATTACAAAGAATGCTCAGACTTCAGTTTGTGTAATTTTGAAATATTTTGGCTGGTAAATCTGAGTGGCTGGTAGATTTTTAAATCTACCTGCCACAGTGGCTGGTGGACCAAAAATGTATTGTATGCCCCGGACTCTAACCCACCACACTATTGAAAAAGGCCTTGTTCAATTGTGCAAGGGACAACACTTCAAGCTGATGGTTGAGTTTCACAGATCCCCATCTGCGACATTCAGCCCCCAACAACTTCAGTGGTTGAGCTGAGCACAACTGTAGATCCAAGTCCAGTGGCACCACTGTAAAGGACAGACTCGAACTCAGGATTTATGCCTCGAAAACACACGTGACCGCCCTCCTGAAGCATTCCAGCCTATCACACTATTAAAAATGTATTTCTTCAATTATATAAGGGGCAACACTTGTCTAAAAAGCGAGTATCACAGATCCCCATCTGCTACACCAATACAAATCTTCACGATCCAGCAAGGTTACTCATCAAAAGAGCATGGTTTGGTGATCCATGCTTATGTGATGAGCAACCTGAAGGCATAGTTTCAAGTCTTTTGCAAAGTTAGTAATTATAAAGGGTAACATGTGACTGACTGGGTTAATATAGAACGCAGTTTGGGACTTTGCGTGTCAAAAATGATACGTCAAATAACACTTTGACGAGTCAAATAAGCTTGTTAACTAATCATGACTTGAAAATGACTGCACGTCACAATTTAATTTAACACGTTCATATATATTTTTTAATGTAGTTACACATTGATAACACCATCACTCGTATTTCATGTCACAACGATTCATTGAGAAGTATGCTATGACGCTGGTAAAGTTTTATCCCGCGCACCTGCCCTTCCCCAAGCTCTGTCTGGACAGTGCTGGTCATAAAAAAGCTAGCTAGCTGATGTATGCAAACAATGTTCTTCCCCAAAAACATAGCAAAACGACAATCTGTTTCAGTAGCTATAGTTAGCTAGCTAGGTGTCATCTAAAATACAGCTAATTTATAAAGAAAGTTATTTGATTAATGGTGGTCGGACCCATCTGTGTGAAGCTATCAAAAGTAAATGTAATTGCAAAAATATACTAAAGTATCAAAATAAAAAATTATTTCATTCATCATATTTAGCAAACCAGACGGCACTATTTTATTTTACTTTTTTAAATTTTATTTACGGAAAGCCAGGGGCACACTCCAACATGATTTACAAAACGAAGCACTTGTGTCTAGTGAGTCTGCCAGATAGAAGGCAGTAGGGATGGCCAGGGATGTTCTCTTGTGTGTGAATTGGACCATTTCTGTCCTGCTAAGCATTCAAAATGTAATGAGTACTTTTTGGTGTCAGGGAAAATGTATGGAGTAAAAAGTACATTATTTTCTTTAGGAATGTGTGAAGTAAAAGTAAAAGTTGTCAAATATAAATAGTAAAGTACAGACACGCAAAAAAACAATTTAAGTAGTACTTTAAATTATTTTTACTTAAATACTTTACACCACTGCTGATAACTGAGGAGGATATTGGGGGAAAAGCACGTGGGTACCGAGTAGACTGATACTCCATTTCATTGATCCCCAATCCTTAGGTTAAATTGTACAGTGCAAAATTAATGTCAATACACGTAATAGGCTGACTGGGGAGGTGATATCACACAGTCACAATCCCACGATAACAGCTACAATGCTAATATTTGCGTAAACTCTTCAGTTGTGTTCTGTGGGTGTCACCGAGTAGACTGATACCCCATTTCATTGCTCCACATTCCAACATTATCTAGTCTAAATATGGCATGATTCCACCAATTGTAACCTTCACGTCACTTTCAAATAGGTACTTTTATTTTGAAAGCGAACCGCAAATTCCACTATTGTGGCTAATCCTTATTGTGGCTAGCTTCACAAAACATAACCCGGTCCGGTCAAGTCTACAGATGAAGCTAGCTGGCTGCTTATAACGTTAGCTTTGGGCAACAGGGTTAAGTAGCTGGCTAGTTATTTTCATGAACTGAAGTTCAATTTCAATAGGCGAACAACAAGTGGCTACCTAGCTAATACTTACAAGGATTCCTAACAAGTCTACACTTGTATTCGGCGCATGTGAGAAATAATATTTGATTTGAAATCATTGCTAAGAATAGTGAAAATTACTGCAGTTTCTACTGGTCATTGTTTTTAGGCTGGTTGCATTGGTGCTAGCTAGCTACCAAGCTAAAGTTAGCTAGCTACCCAGAAGTTTCTAGTAACATCTGTATCACAGATATTAGCTTTTTTTTTGTTGCCTGATCTTATTTCAAATGCTCACACAGACATTTGCCCATTCGGTCGAACAAAATGCCTTATTACCAACGCGGTATTGTAAACATATCGGTCGTGGCCGGTGTATGCTTGTTTGCAGACTTTTTTTTGTACAGCTTTGACAGTGCTACTGATCGTAGTTGTGGCGCTTGGCTTTCACGTGCAAATTCAGCACACACAACATTCTATAATATAAAAGTGTTATTTGACGTGTATCTTTTTTGACACGCAAAGACCCAAACGGCGTTACATAGGTTAAGCCTGTGTTAGCCTGCTAAGCTAAAACCTAGGCATGGGTTCTGTGACTTGGATAGGTCTCTTCAACGAGAAGGTCAAAGGGTGGGGGAAATGTGACTGATGTGGCTCTTTTAATGAGTAGCCTTGCTGGAGACAAGACTTGTTAGCTTCCTGAGCTCCTCTCGATGGGTTTTAGCTAGGTGGGCTAGCACAGTCATGACATGCAGGAGACTTGGCTCAAACCCTCGATCCTAACTAGTCTCCCAGTCCCTGGCGCTGAAAAACATCCACAGTATGTTGCTGCCACCACCATGCTTCACCGTAGGGATGGTGCCAGGTTTCCTCCAGATGTGACTCTTGGCATTCAGGCCAAAGTGTTCAATCTTGGTTTCATCAGACCACAGAATCTTGTTTCTCATGGTCAGAGTCCTTCAGGTGCCTTTAAGCAAACTCCAAGCGGGCTGTCATGTGCCTTTTACTGAGGAGTGGCTTCCGTCTTGCCACTCTACCATAAAGGCCTGATTAGTGGAGTGCTGCAGAGATAGTTGACCTTCTGGAAGGTTCTCCATGTCTACAGAGGAACTCCGGAGCACTGTAAGAGTAACACTCGGGTTCTTGGTAACCTGCCTGACCAAGACCCTTCTCCCAGATTGCTCAGTTTGGCTGGGCGGCCAGCTCTCAAAATCCAAAATGCTTGAATATATACAGTACCAGTCAAAAGTCTGGACACACCTACTCATTCAAGGCTTCTTTATTTTTTACTATTTTCTACATTGTAGAATAATAGTGAAGACATCAAAACTATGAAATAACACATGGAATAGAATAATGTAGCAGATTCTTCAAAGTAGCCACCCTTTGCCTTGATGACAGCTTTGCACACTCTTGGCATTCTCTCAATCAGCTTCATGAGGTAGTCACCTGGAATGCATTTCAATTAACAGGTGTGGCTTGTTAAAAGTTAATTTCTGGAATTTCTTTCCTTCTTAATGCGTTTGAGCCAATCACTTGTGTTGTGACAAGGTAGGGGTGGTATACAGAAGACAGCCCTATTTGGTAAAAGACCAAGTCCATATTATGGCAAGAGCAGCTCAAATAAGCAAAGAGAAACGACAGTCCATCATTACTTTAAGACATGAAGGTCAGTCAATCCAGAAAATGTCAAGAACTTTGAATGTTTCTTCAAGTGCAGTTGCAAAAACCATCAAGCACTATGATGAAACTGGCTCTCATGAGGACCGCCACAGGAAAGGAAGACCCTGAGTTACCTCTGCTGCAGAGGATAAGTTCATTAGAGTTACCAGCCTCAGAAATTGCAGCCCAAATAAATGCTTCAGAGTTCAAGTAACAGACACATCTCAACATTAACTGTTCAGAGGAGAATGTGTGAAATCAGGCCTTCATGGTCGAATTGCTGCAAAGAAACCACTACTAAAAAGGACACCACTAAGAAGAGACTTGCTTGGGCCAAGAAACATGAGCAATGGACATTAGACCAGTGGAAAACTTCTGATTTTTGGTTCCAACCGCCGTGTCCTTGTGAGACGCAGAGTAGGTGAACGGATGATCTCTGCATGTGCAGTTCCCACCGGGAAGCATGGAGGTGGTGGTGTGGGGGTGCTTTGCTGGTGACACTGTCAGTGATTTACTTAGAATTCAAGGCACACTTAACCCACATGGCTACCACAGCATTCTGCAGCGATACACCATCCCATCTAGTTTGTGCTTAGTGGGACTATCATTTGTTTTTCAACAGAACAATAGCCCAAAACACACCTCCGGGCTCTGTAAGGGCTATTTGACCAATAAGGAGAGTGATGGTGCTGCATCAGATGACCTGGCCTCCACAATCACCTGACCTCAACCCAATTGAGATGGTCTGGGATGAGTTGGACCGCAGTGAAGGAAAAGCAGCCAACAAGTGCTCAGCATATGTGGGAACTCCTTCAAGACGGTTTCAAAAGCATTCCCCATGAAGCTGGTTGAGAGAATGCCAAGAGTGTGCAAAGCTGCCATCAAGGCAAAGGGTGGCTACTTTGAAGAATCTCAAATATATTTTTTGCTTACTACATGATTCCATTCCATATGTTATTTCATAGTTTTGATGTATTCACTATTCTTCTACAATGTAGAAAATAGTAAAAAATTAAGAAAAACCCTGGAATGAGTAGTTGTGTCCAAACTTTTAACTGGTACTGTATTTTTTCCCAATAGATTCAGTGTCCAAATACTTATGGAGAGGAGTGTATATGGGCCTTTACTCACTGCTCTCCAGCACCTCTATGGTCTCAAGGCGTGAAGTGTTGCTGCTGTCTGCTGTGCCTTCATTTGTATTGTTGGAGCATCTGGTATCAGGGATCTCAATTCTATCTTGCTCAGCCTGGATGCATATGGGTAGGGTACAGTCAAGCAACAGAAGAGTGTAAACACACATCAGTAGACAACGGGAGAGGAAAGAGGTGTTTGTCTGAGTAATAGGGAAGGAGTACAGACTTACCTCATTCATGTTGTCGCGAAAGTATTGTCACTGCAAAATAAATAAATTACACACACTGAGGATGTAACATTATAGACAGCCTATACTTCCTGCAACAATAATAGCAGATAATGGAACTTGAACTTACAAGCTACATAACTAAAGTAGCTAACACCACAGGTAACTGCCAAAATAAAACAAACACCAACATAACGTGCGTTGGGCCACCACCAGCCAGAACAGCCTCAATGCACCTTGGCATATCTACAAGTGTCTGGAACTCTATTGGAGAGATGCGACATTATTCTTCTATGAGAAATTCCATAATTTGGTGTGCTGTTGATGGTGGTGTAAAAAGTCTCAGGTGCCGCTCCAGAATCTCCCATAGGTGTTCAAATCGGGTGAGATCTGGGGCCTGTTGCACAAAAGTAGAATTAAGACATCCGGGATAAATGACTCAGCTGAGCTCAATGAAGCCAAAACATGTGCGTCCAGGCTTAATTGGTTGCACAAAGACCAAGCCAGGATGAGCAGACACGGATTCATTAAGCCAGGTGAAACCAATCCTGGATAGGTGCGCGCTCACGGCTCACTCAAATAGACCCCGCCACAGATCACAGATTAACTGATTTACCATGGCAACTAGAGCCGCGTACTTTTCCCCGTCGGAAGCACAAATCCTCATGGAGGCATACGAGGAGGTAAAAGATATAATTAAGAAGAAAGGCAACACCGCCACAGTGATAAAGCAAAGAGAAAAAGCGTGGCAAAGTATTGCAGACCGCCTGAATGCGTAAGTAGTGCACAATTACACACTCACCGCTCCGCTGAAACATCACAATTACAATTCAAATATTTAATTCACATCTCCAAAAATGCAGTTGTACTGTAATTATGAAACGGTTAAATTTTTAATTGAAATGCACTGCAGATATGAGTGAAATTGTGTAAAGTTACTCCATCACACTGTATAAAGCTATGATACATTTTTTGATATTTTTACTGAAAACAAGACAAAAATACCAAGTAATTTTTTGCAGTGTGACTCCATTAAATGTGTGTGTGTGTGTGTGTGTGTAGATTAAACATGAACGGGCCAAAACGGACATGGCAGCAGGTCAAAATCAAATACAAGAACATTCTGCAGAATGGTATGGTCCCTGACTAATATTTAACAAAGCACAAGCATATATTGTACCCAGAAGGTGCCTGTTCACACATTGTCTGTACTGTTTTAGCAGTGAAAAAGAATACCCACAGACAAGGCACGGGTGGTGGGTCACCAAAGGCTGACCTTACCCCAGCAGAGGACATGGCCTTGGAGCTAAATAAAGGCAGGCCCGTCTTAGAGGGGATCCCTGGGGGGAAAGAGACGAGCATAGGTTCCTCCCAAGATGCCACCCGCTTCATTCAAGGTATGTCCTTCCATCTCTACATGGGATACAACCACATTCATATTGAATCAATTTGGACTGTCTGACTTTGGTTTACCTATTGCCTTGCAGTGTCTGGCAGCACTGTGTTCCTGTTAGAGCCACCAGCACAAGCACCAGACGATGCTGATCCAGTGAGTACTCCATCAAAGGCATACTGTAGGCCTGGCATGTCTTGTCTACTAGCTTCAATATGAATCTGATTAAATGTGATAGGGTGAAGGCCCCAGTGCAGCAGCAACAGCACATGATGGAGACGATGATGAGGAGGAGACCATCTCTCTGGATTCCAGAAGGCATGAGGTATCATGTTAAGACTGTGAAAGTACTATTTACTCTACAATGGTGAGGAGTCCTCATCAAAATCAAAAAATCTAATTTCTTTTACAGGACCCAGATGCTATACAGTGGGAAAACCAGCCTGGCAACATAGTGCGTATTAATAAAAGGACACCACATCCTGCCAAATTCCAGCTGCGCTAATTGTATTGTGTTCACAGAGCTCACAAGCTATCAGAAAGTTGTATGGCAACCACCTCCGGCGCCAAATAGAACTGGCAGACATAGACATTCAGTACAAGAAGAAAAAGATGGAAAATCTTGCACTGGAGTCCGAAATAAAAAAGAGGACAATTAGGAAACTGGACCTTGAAATAAAAAAACTTGAGAGGGAGGTGAGATATGCCTTCAATGTACACTGTATGCTAACTGTAACACAAATGTATTAATCATTATTTTTCTTTCCTCCCCCAGCTCCAAGAAGATGACACAGCTCAAAATAAAAATTAGGTATATTCTCGTAAAGTCAAGTGAGCCATGACATATGAGCTCTTATTGTGAGCACACAGGACGGTGGCATCTTTCTAAGTTTTTTTTTATTTTCCCAGCAATCAGTACAACCAAGTCATCGTTATAAGGCATCGCCCTCTTTTGCCCACCCCCCCAGCACCAGGTGTGGCCACTAGCCTATATGAAGGGCCAAAATTGTGTGTTCCTTTCTGCTCTGACAATGGCATGCCCATTCGTGCGAGATGTGGTGGATGAAGAAGCACTTGTGCTGAGGAGAGCCTTCAGGCGAGAAAGGGTCTTCAGGGACCGGTTGGACCCACTGGCCCTCCCTGATGACCATCTATATGAAAGATACAGGTTTTCTGCAGATGGCATCAGGTATCTATGCAGACTACTGGGTCCCAGGATTAAGCACCGCACTGCACGGAGCCATGCACTGAGTGTGGAGCAAATGGTTTGTGTGGCCTTGCGCTTTTTTGCTAGTGGAGCCTTCCTGTACTCAGTGGGGGATGCAGAACAGCTGAACAAGGCCACAATTTGCCGCACAATAAGGAGTGTGTGTCTGGCTATCAAAGCATTAGCAGATGTCTTCATCTCCTTCCCTGGCCACAGAAGACTCTGTGACATCAAAGAGGAGTTCTATAGGATTGCAGGTAAGAGGATCTACAAATTACAGGACAACTGTTAACACATAGTAGGATACTCATTACTTTGTGTGACAGGTTTCCCCAATGTCATTGGTGCAGTGGACTGCACACACATAAGGATAAAAGCCCCCTCAGGTGCCCATGAGGCCGATTTTGTGAATAGGAAATCCTTTCACAGCATTAATGTTCAGGTGAACATAACTTTTTGATATTGTCCATTGACGAACACTCTGCATTGCCAGTGATGTGCATTGATTGGTGTAATATTCCTCATCTTATGATTTCAGATGGTCTGCAATGCTGACTGTGTGATCAGCAATGTTGTGGCAAAATGGCCTGGCTCAGTCCATGACTCCAGAATCTTTCGGGCCTCTGAAATCTATCAGTGCCTATCACAAGGTAAGCCACACAACCCCTATTTATAACCATCATGGCTGTGTCAAGAATATCACTGTGTTTATGAGGTAGTAATGATGAGATTTTGTGTTGACAGGTGAATTCTCTGGTGTGTTGCTGGGAGACAGGGGGTATGGCTGCCAGCCTTTTCTCCTGACACCTTTCACAGACCCCCAGGAAGCACAGCAGGCCTACAACCATGCCCATGCCAGGACCAGGGCCAGAGTTGAAATGACCTTTGGCCTCCTGAAGGCACGCTTTCACTGCCTTCACAAATTAAGGGTCAGCCCTGTTAGGGCATGTGATATTACTGTGGCTTGTGCTGTCCTCCACAATGTGGCCTGCCTGAGGAAGGAGAGGGCCCCCAGAGTGCCACCAGCCATGGACTGGGACAATCCGGCAATCTTCCCTGATGACGACAGTGGTCGGCTGCTGAGGGACCAATATGTGTTGAATTATTTTAGTTAGTATGTGTGCTTTCAATTTTGGTTAAATATGTCCTGCGGTGGCAGAGGAATTTGGGTTTTTTTGGGTTCGTTTTTTGACGAATTTGGCCTCTTATGATGTTTGTGCGGTATACTGTGTGTAATACAAGGCTGCAGGGAGGCTACTGCATCCATTCATTTGTCTGTTCAGTTGATGTGTATGGATTTGTCCTGCATTTATTTTAGTGTGCAGACATGCAGGGTGTGTTATATACAGACCTTTGAATGTGTATGTATCATTTTGTATAATATGCTTGGATTCTGTGCTTTCCATCTTGTAGAGTCACTGTGACTTCAGTTTCGAAAGGAGCTGATGGTTTAACTGCTTTGTTTTGTCCTTATTCAATAAGGACCCTCTGTGGCCCTAATATTCTATCATTTTATATATAGCCTTATAGTCTATGGGAAACTGTAAATTATCTAATGATAGCAACATCATCTAAAAATCATTTTTTATCCAAAATCATTGAAATTAATGATCACAAACGTTTAAATAATAACAGTGGGTCTAGTTATATGTGATAACAATGTATAGTGAGCAGTGAAATAACTATTGGTTTCCATTTGTGGTGACTGCTGACTGACATTAGGGATGAGATTAAATAGATCCTGGAATTTAGCCTGGTCTGGAGCAGGCTAGCTCCACAGAATAAATCTCCATGGTAATTTATACCATAACATATCCTCCTGCCCCCTATCCATCTTTAGTGCAACCGGATTACGGATCAATTGAGCCAGGATCACCAAGATATCCTGGCTTAATCCCTTATCCTAGTTTTGTGCAACAGGCCCCAGGTGACTGAAATGGCCATGGCATACGGTTTACATCGTTTTCATGCTCATCAAATCATTCAGTGATGGGGGCATTGTCATGCATAGTAGCCAAAAATTGCGAAAATAATGGCTTGCCCAGCATTTTACATCCAATCACATATACTCACTCACGCACACACAACCACATACATATTTAACGTTATACTCCGCACCGACATTGCTCTGGCAAATATTTCTGTATTTCTTATTTCCATTATTTTACTTGTAGATTTGTGTATGGTTAGATATTACTGCATGTGTTTTGCTACAGCCGCAATAACATCTGCTAAATATGTGTAACGTTATGCGACCAATAAAACGAGGGGACGGTTTAAAGTTACTGTTACACATGGTGGGATGTTAATTGCTTAATTAAATCAGAAATCAATATACTTTGGTATCCCTCATTTACTCGGTGTTTCCATTATTTTGGCAGTTAACGTTACCTGTATCTTCCATCAACGTAGTTAGTAACAATTGATTAGTAAGTTAACTAGCAAGCTCGCTAGTTAACTTACTAATCAATTGTTGTTACTTACTACCTTTTGCTAGGTAGCTAACGGACGTGTTTATATTTTTCCCTCGCTGGCCAAGTAAAAGAAAAACAGGCAACCCGTTAGCTAACGTTAACTAGGTAATTTGATTCGTTTAAAAAGCAGCCATGTATGAAATAGTATTTTAACATTCGTACATAAAAAGAAAGATACCAAGCAAATGTATATGTTGTTTGATTACCTTTCTGACAGATACTTTCAGGTTCAAACCTGGATGAACTGCAGTAGTGTCGCTGCTGTCAGCAGTGACCTTTCATAGCATGTTAGGATAATTAACGTAACGTTAGCAGGTTGAAATAATTAGAGTACACTAAAATGCAAAAATTCTCCCAAACGCGACTCGAATGGCTATGTAAATTTTTGGATCCCTAGACATGACCGCGGTCAAAAGCATCAAAACCGGGAATGATGTATCATGGGTAATTTGTGACTGACTGATCTACAAATAACATTGAGAGTGATTTGTAGATCAGTCAGTCTCTCTCTACTCGCTGCTATTTCGAATGCGCCCATTTTCACCCATGCATGGGTATTCTTGAACATACAAGTTACATTCCAATGTAATAAAATCAAAGTAAGGAAATAAAACACATAGTTCAAAGATTTGGGTTCACTTTAAATTATACAGTGGCATAAGAGCACAACAAAATATTTTTTGTTTTCAACTTTACATGCTGACATCCTCTTGATAAGAGTAGCAGTAGTAGCCTTAACAAAAGTAAATACAAAATGCATGTTGTACTTGTTATATGAAATTAGGGCTTCTCAAAGACTTGGAACAAACATGCAATATGGTCCTTATGCTAGGAGAATGACATTCAGAGGTTGATGTCTAGGCCTTGAGTATTTTTCTTCTGGGAGAGAGTGTTAGGAGCTTCCTGCTGGACCTGATGCTCCAATCTTTGCTCCAAATCTGCCCAGTGTTGTTCCTCCAGTTTTTGCTGCTCACACACACACACATGATTGGGATGAGAGCGTGATAAGCTGGTTATTGAACATCTTCTAGCAAATCCAAAACACAGCTTGGAATATTTCTATTTCTGTTTATGCTTACCTTCCTGTGATTCCAGCTCTTGAGGGCATGAGTGGCAGATTGCTCACTAATCTTGGCTTTGGTTTTCTCGCGCTGCTTCAGCCTCTGGCGCTCCTGCTGCCTCTCCTCCAGCCTTCTCTGCAAAGCCACCACCCTCTCGTCCTCGGCTACTCCCTGCTGCAGCTCCCGCCTTGCTCTCTTCTCCTCCTGCCTGCCTCACACCATATGCACATTAGGATACTGTACATCTCAGACATGCCTTCTGTGTGCAAGCCAGGCATGCGAGTGTCTTAGTTGCTCTGACCTGCGTGCAGCAGCCTGTCCCAGGGCTGTCCTGTGGAGGGCGATGGTGTCCAGCTGCTCCAGCAAAAGCTGCTCCCTGCTCTTCTTGTCCTCCAGAATGTGCCCCCTCCTGTCCTGATGCTCTCTCTGCTCTGCATCCCTCAGCATGGCCAGACGCTCCCGCAGCTCAGCCAGGGACATCTCCCCAAGCAGGTCATGTCCCGCTGTCTTTGACAGGGAGAGGTCAGAATACAGTATATTGTTCATCATAAAAGTCAACCTTCTCCTGACAGAACCCAGCAAAATGCCTTTATACTCTATTATGTTGGCAAGATCCATTCCCCTGCTCACCTCTGTTTCATCCACAAACTTGTGCCTGATGAGGGGGACAGACTCAATGGCCCGGATCTGACGGATAATCTCAAACTTCCTGCTCAGCTCTGCCTGCGCTTCCTCCAGGGCCTGACGAAGGAGTTCCCCACTCTGCTCCGACACTTCCTTTACTGGAATGCAAACGTACACAAAAGCACACAGAAATGAGACCCCAATTCGCCAAGCACTGTCTGCTGCACCACAACACCAAAGCAGGTGTAATTGAGAAAGGGTACATTTCTCATCCCTAGTTAAATAAAGGTAAAATAAAATAAATAAAAATGTGGGAACAGGGGGTGATGTAATGCTATAGTTTAGTCACCTATTCGCTGTTTGAACTCCTGCAACTTCACTTTAGCTGCTTTAGAGTTTTTGTGTCCATCTGCCACCTGTTGCACCAGGTCTCTCATCTCTTTCTCCTCCTGCAACCGCTTGTTTGCGTATCTTTGCATCAGCTTGGCAGTCTGCAAACAATCATAAACAGGACAGGCTCCATCAAAGAGACTCACAAAGACAGGAACACTTAATATAGCCAATTACCCTTTCTCAACGATTCAATGATTCCAAAACTGAATAACACTATGAACACATTAATAATTAATTCTAATAACACACACCTCTTCCTTCTTTAGCAGTGCAGTCTTCTGGTTGCGCTCCATGATGCGAGTGCGGGCGAGAGCAGCCTCCTCGTAGCGGATACGACCCTCCAGACGGCGACGCTCCACCTGGGCCAGCTCTTCCTGGAGATCACACTCCCGCATCTCCTTCTGCCACTGCAGGAACGAGGAGGGCTCGCCCGCCCCCTCCACAAGTTGTTCCATCCTGTGTTACCGTAACACACCCAGCACACATTATTAAACCTCTCCACTCTAGCTGCCGTCATAAGTGTCACACTAGCGCAGCTAGTTTTCTATGTCAAATATGTCAACTATAGAGTCGGCATAGTGATTAATTCCTGAAGTATAGTGGCACAACTGATATAGGAGGCACAGATGCAGGATTATATTGTGTCGTACCTGCGTAGTTCCTCCTCCACCTGACGGTTATACAGAGCCCCCTCCCGCAGGATGGCCGTGGTGTTGAGCCTGATGGGCAGGTTGTTAGGCTGGTGGAAATATAGAAATACACATGGGTATACACACACGCACATAGACAAGTGTGTCTGTCAGTTACTGTATATGATTTCTGTATCATGTGAGAGCTACCCTATGGGTGGCTGGGGTTCCAGAGGTGTGGAGTGAATCAAACTTGAGTTGGGAGTCATGGCTTCGTACAATCTGGGACATGACACTCTGTAAATCAGACAGTACAGTATGATTCAGCTGGATGGAAACAGGATACCCATATAGAAGAAAAAAAACCTTGAAGCAAGAAATTTTATTTTAAAATCTCTTACGTGGAACATTCACCTACCTTGGTGCGCTCAGACTTTTGTGGGTTTGCACACTTGAACTGTTGAGTGTTGGCCTCATACAGAACTTTCTGTGGGTGGAAAAGAAAACCGGCGTTTATTGCATGTAGGAGTGCAGGAGAAAACTAGGTGTTAAAATAAGATACCAGACACAACATACCTCTGCCTTCTGACGGTTCCTCTGTTTGACCACCTCCATGACCTGCTTCTCTTTTGGAACTCTGTAGGTGCTGGTTGGTACCTATGAAACAATAAGCAGCGGTCACTATGAAGGTTATAAATAGCATATCTACTATGATATTGTGTCAATAAGGTTCTGACTTTGGACCTGAGAGTTCAATGTTTCCAAATAAAAAAAAGCACTATTGTACAGTGGTAGCGCACATAAAAAAATACTGTAGTATACTATGGCATAAATACTATAGTATTCACTGTAGTGTTTTGCAGGCTTTACTGTAGTATTCACTGTAGTGTTTTTGTGGTAGAGTGAATACTGTAGTATTTACTGTAGTATACTACAGTATTTACAGTTAACTATAGTATAAATACTGCAGTAAAAGAAAACTGTAGTATATACTATAGTAATTAATGTAGTCTTTTTGCAGATTGTAGTATACTGTAGTATTTACTGTAGCGTTTTTGCAGACTTTAATATACTGTAGTATTTACTGTAGTGTTTTTGCAGACATTACTGTAGTACTGTAGTATTTTAGGGGTTTTGTTATATTATCTTTAATATAGAAGTGGGGGCTTTTACCTTGAGGAAACCTACTGGAGAAATACTAAAAGAGCAAATTTTCCAGAATCTGTAGGTAGGACTGGGATCTGAACAGATAGTTCAGCTCTTCTGGGGCGGCAGGCAGCCTAGTGGTTGGGCGTTGGGCCAGTAACTGAAAGGTAGCTATGATCGAATCCCCGAGCTGACATGTTAAAAATCTGTCGATCTACCCCTGAACAAGGCAGTTAACCCACTGTTCCTAGGCCGCCATTGTAAATAAGAATTTGTTCTTAACTGACTTGCTTAGTTAAATAAATGTAAAATAAATTATATTTCCTGTATTGAACACAATATATATCACCAGTATCACTACTTACACACCAACATCTGCTCATCATCATCTGCTCATCTATCACTCCAGTGTTAATCTGCTAAATTGTAATTACTTTGCTACTATGGCCTTACTTTGCCTTACCTTCTCATGCCATTTACACACACCTTATATAGACTTTCTTTTCCCCCCCTATTGTGTTATTGACTGTACGCTTGTTTATTCTATGTGTAACTGTGTTGTTGTTTCTGTCGCACTGCTTTGCTTTATTTTGGCCAGGTCGCAGTTGTAAATGAGAACTTGTTCTCAACTAGCTTATCTGGTTAAATAAAGGTGAAATATATATATATATTTTTTTAAATATGGTCTATACTTGGCATGTAGGTTTCTCGCTTATGGGTGGCACAAATTGGGATATAGGGGAAGGGAATGGGCAGGGTATATGCAAATTAAATACTGTAGAATTTACTACAGTACACCTGTTCTGCCAGTCACATTCTGTTTAAGGTCCCCAAAGCACACACATCCCTGGGTTGCTCGACTTTTCAGTTCGCTGCAGCTAGCGACCGGAACGAGCTGCAACAAACACTCAAACTGGACAGTTTTATCTCAATCTCTTCATTCAAAGACTCAATCATGGACACTGTTACTGACAGTTGTGGCTGCTTTGCGTGATGTATTGTTGTCTCTACCTTCTTGACCTTTGTGCTGTTGACTGTGCCCCAAAAAATGTGTACCATGTTTTGTGCTGCTGCCATGTTGTGCTGCTGCCATGTTGTTGCTACCATGTTGTTGTCATGTTGTGTTGCTACCATGCTGTGTTGTCATGTGTTGCTGCCATGCTATGTTGTTATCTTAGGTCTCTCTTTATGTAGTGTTGTGTTGTCTCTCTTGTTGTGATGTGTGTTTTGTCCTATATTTTATTTGAATTAATTTTTAATCCTAGCCCCCGTCCCCGCAGGAGGCCTTTTGCCTTTTGGTAGGCCATCATTGTAAATAAGAATTTGTTCTAAACTGACATGCCTAGTTAAATAAAGGTTAAATAAAAATATAAATAAATAGTTTAATAAAGTGTAGTGCTTTTGCAGACTGCAGTGTTTTTGTGGACATTACTGTAGTATTTACTACAGTTTTCTTTCTCTGGATAATACTGTGTTCCATAGAATGCTGTAGTATATTGTAGTAAGTACTACACATGATCGAGGTATACTAGTGTGTAGTATAGTATTCTACGTTATACATACATTTATAGTAAATACTGTAGTATTCTATAGTAAACTGTAGTATTCTATCGTAAACTGTAGTATTTTTTCATGTAGGAGCCTCTGGTAAAACTGAAACTTGAAACTGACCAGCTGGTGTTTCTCCTGCAGGGGGATGGGCTCAGGTGCAGGGAGAGGGCGAGCTTTGGATTTGGTAAGTGAAAATTCGTGGGGCTCAGTGTTTTTCTTGGTGGCTTTTTTAAACTGACTCCCTCTAGACATTCTGGATGCAAGCTGAGCCATCAGAATCTCAATCTCAGGGCGCCACCTAGTGGGTGAAAACTGTAGCTATTAGAAAAAGAGACAGCAAAGAGCAAGACAGCAACAACACATCATAAAGACAACAAAACAATACAGAATAAGTGGTGATTCAATGTATTTAGGTATAACATAAATGTCTTTACAGTGCTGCACCTTAGTAGCGGGGCAATCCAGTTCCTCTCCACATAGGCAGCATCATAGATCTGACTCCACTCCCCCTGGATCCAGGTACTGAGGTTTGTGATGTTGAAGAAGAAACTCAGGAACTGCCAAACCATAATTTATACTGTCATTCACAGTCCAAGTACGGTTTCATTACATTAAACGTCCAATGCAGCCGTTTTTATCTCAATATCAAATCATTTCTGGGTAACAATTAAGTACCTTACTGTATTGTTTTAAATAAAAAATGGTCAAAAAGAAACAAAAATAGCTTCTTAGCAATTTCTCAAGCTCAAATTTTGCTAGGCTCGTCGGGGAGTGGTCTGAGTAGGGTTGGTAAAACGGAAAACTAGCTGTTATCGGCAGAGAGGTTTGGAACTCTCTTTCTTATTGTTCTATTAGCTAATTTACTGCCTGGTGATGTCACCACGATGTCGCCACAACTTTATCCCACCAAAACAGACTGATATTTCTGGCGGTGTTTTCAAACAGCTCTTACACTAAAAGGGTATTATCATCATTTTCACAATATTATTCCAACCTTATAGTGTGGAAATAAATACAAAAATCACGTTTTTGACTGCACTGGGCCTTTAATAGGCTAACATTTTTGACACTCAAACCTCATGACCCCAAAACTACCACACAGATAACCTCCTCTATATGAGGGTGAGTGACTGGATTGGCAGAGAAAGTTGATTTCTTTCATGAGCCATAACATTAACCCAAACTGTGAAAAAATTGCATTGTTGTTGCATCCTAACTTCCTAAGTGCCATTAGATCACAGAAAATGTACGTTTCTCACTTTGTGCATCTTTTTTATGTCCAAAGAGTTGACAACCTTGCTGAAGCACTCCAGTCCAAGGTCATCAATGAGGAACATGCTGAAGTAACATATTACTGTGGAACACAAATATAGCAAACATAGAAGAGACAAATGGCCAGATCATGCTTTTGAAAACAAAGCCCCCCGCCCACCCCTCCAGCATTACAATTGAATCACTATTCATTCATAAATTTAAAACAACAAAATCAACATTATCTAGAGTTCTGAAGTTATTCAAAATAATGTATGCTTGAAATGATGTGATGAACTTACTGGCTAACTGGTTACGATCAGCCTTCAGTAAGTATTTCCCACTCTGAGCATAAAAGACGTTGATGACAACATCCAATAACTTTTTTTGCTCAATGCATCCAGAAATTATATCCAGTATAAACTTCTTATCCAAGGCATCCAGGTTCTGGTGGTAAGAAAGACAAACTGTTATCTGAAATGTTTGTAATACCGAAGCGGTAGTACGGTATGGATATACAGTATATGGCTCTGGTCTGACCATTAATTGGATCAATGATCTCCTTTCCCTATCTTTAAAATCATGCTTTTGTCACACCCTGATCTGTTTCACCTGTCTTTGTGATTGTCTCCACCCCCCTCCAGGTGTCGCCCATCTTCCCCATTATCCCCTGTGTATTTATACCTGTGTTCTCTGTTTGTCTGTTGCCAGTTTGTTTTGTTAAGTCAAGCCTACCAGTGGTTTTCCCTCTGTTCATGTCCTCTAGTTTCCCGGTTTTACCTTTTCTGCCTGCCCTGAGCCTGCCTGCTGTCCGGTACCTTTGCCCCACCTATCTGGATTATTGACCCCTGCCTTTCCTTGACCTGTCTTTTGCCTGCCCCTGTTGGATTATTAAACTGTTGTTAGTTTGACGTTGTCTGCATCTGGGTCTTACCTTGAAACGTGATAGTACGAACTGGCCATGACTGACCCAGCAGACCCGGGCCAGCTACGCAACGCCATCTCCTCCCAAGGAGCCACTATCATTAGACACGAGGAATTACTTCGTGGCCTTATGGAGGGGTCCAAACGTTGGCTGAACGCCATGAGCGGGCGTTGGACATTTTTCTGGAGCAATTCCGCGGGTTGTCTGGGAGGCAGCCTACCACAGTGGTAATCACACAGCCCCTCAGTAAAACAGCTGCTAGCAGCGCCGTCACTCTGCCTTCTCGGGAGCCCCGCTTACCTCCCCTGGAACATTTCAATGGAGAGCCGAGCACCTGTCGGGCGTTTTTAGCTCAGTGTGCCCTCGTCTTCGAGCTTCAGCCCTCCTCCTTCCCCTCGGATCGCTCCAAGATAGCCTACCTCATCACGCTGATGTCCGGGAGGGCTTTCACCTGGGCTACTGATGTATGGGAACAACAGCTGGCCGTATGTGTTAGTTTGAAGGGGTTCGTAGGAGAGGTGACAGTATTTGATGCCCTCCTCTCTGGGAGAGAAGCTTGAGGAAGCTAATCCAGCTTCGGCAGAGCTCCCGCAGTGTGGCAGACTATGCAGTGGATTTCCGCACGTTGGCAGCGGAGAGTGCTTGGAACCAGGAAGCGCTGTTCGATATGTTCCTGCACGGCATCTCAGAGGAGATCAAGGACGGGCTTGCTGCTCGGGAGTTACCTACGGATCTTGATTCCCTCATCGCGTTGACCAGCCGCATTGATGAACAACGGAGGGAGAGGAAATTCGACTTCGCTCGCACATCCAGGGATTCCACCTGGCCTCCGCGTCAACCCAGGAAGTCTCCGACGGTCCCGTTGCCGAGAGAACCCGACGCTTCCTGACCTCCCCCGAGAGTTGCCGAAGATGGCCGAGTCAACTAGGCAGGGCTGGGCTGTCGCCAGCGGAACGGCAATACAGAATCAACACAAAGAGTTGTCTGTATTGCGGGACTCATTTGTGTCCTTTAAAAAGACCAGGCTCACCGGTAGGAGCGAGTACACTGGTGGGCCATATGGAGAACTTTTCTGCTTCCCTTGCTCGCACCCCTTTTCATGCCATTCTGCTGTGGGGAAACCAGTCTAAATCTCTCCGGGTCCTCAGCCCCTCTCCATTTCCATGGATGATAGAGCGCTAGATGGCCACTCTATAGGCCGGGTCACTCATACCACTCCCATCAACCTACGGGTGTCAGGGAATCACAGCGAGACTATTCAATTTCTGCTCATCAAGTCTCCTCAGATTCCCGTGGTTTTGGGATGCTCCGGCCACACAATCCCCTCAACAACTTGTCTACGGGTGCCATCATGGGCTGGAGTCTGTTCTGCTACGCCCATTGTCTGAAGTCAGCGTAACCTGCCCCAGGACGTCTTCCTGGGGGCACGGAAGTTGCCCTGGACCTCTCCGCCATCCCCGCGGAGTACCTTGCTGAACAGGGAGGTGTTCAGCAAGGCCAGGGCCACTTCGCTTCAGCCGCACCGACCCTATGACTGCGGGATTGACCTTGTCCCAGGGGCAGTGTGGTGCTAGGGAGGTCTGTCGGGACCGGAGACCAAGGCTATGGAGACCTACATTGGGGACTCCCTAGCTGCAGGATTTATCTGTCCCCCTCCCGGCAGCGCAGGGTTCTTCTTCGTGGAGAAAAAGAACAAGACCCTTTGCTTTGACTACCGGGGACTCAATGACATTATTGTGAAGAACCGTTACCCGTTACCACTAATTTCCTCAGCCTTCGAGCCGCTCCAGGGGGCCACTGTGTTTTCCAAGCTGGATCTATGGAACGCCTACCACCTGGTGCGGATACGAGAGTGAGACGAGTGGAAGACCGCCTTCAACACGGCCAGCTGCCACTACGAGTATCTGGTCATGTCTTTTGGCCTCACCAACGCCCCTGCTGTGTTCCAGGCTCTGGTAAATGATGTTCTCCGTGACATGTTGAACCGGTTCATCTTCGTCGACATTGATGACCTCCTCGTCTTCTCCCGCTCCCCCCAAGAACACATGCTCCATGTCCGGCAGGTTCTTCAACGCCTTCTGGAGAATCAACTGTTTGTAAAGGCCGAGAATTGCGAGTTCCATCGCTCCACCATCCCCTTTCTGGGTTACATCATCTCTGCTGGGAGTGTCCAGATGGATACCGGGAAGGTGAGAGCGGTGGTGGATTGGCCTCAGCCTACGTCTAGGGTGCAGCTGTAACGGTTCCTGGGGTTTGTCAACTTTTATCGTCGCTTTAGCCGGAGTTACAGCACCTTGGCTTCCCCCCCTGTCTGCACTCACCTCGACCAAGGTTCCGTTTACGTGGTCCTCTGCCGCTGAAACGGGCTTTCCGGGACCTCAAAAACCACTTCACCAGTGCTCCTATCTTGGTTCATCCTGACCCTTCCCGACAGTTTGTGGTGGAGGCAAATGCTTCGGATGTTGGAGTGGGGGCTGTCCTGTCCCAACGTTCTGCAATGGACCTTAAGCTGCATCCCTGCACCTTCTTCTCCCACTGCCTCAACGGCACGGAGAGGAACTACTATGTGGGGAATCGTGAGCTTCTCGCAGTGAAGATGGCGTTGGAGGAATGGAGGCACTGGCTGGAAGGAGCGGAACATCTGTCAATGTGTGGACCGGCCACAAAAACCTGGAGTATCTCCGCACTGCCAAGCACCTCAACTCCAGGCAAGCGAGATGGGCTGTTTACCCGGTTCAACTTTTCCCTCTATCGGCCGGGGTCCAAGAACGTCAAGCCGGATGCCCTGTCTCGCCACTATAGCCCCACGGTAACCACCCCGGAGCCCGAGACCATCTTTCCCACCTCGTGCCTGGTGAAGGCACTCAGCTGGGGTATAGCGAAACAGGTCCGGGAGGCGCAGCGGTCCCAGTCAAACCCGGGGGGGGGCCAGATAACCAGATGTTTGTGCCTGACGATGTCCGCTCCGCGGTCCTGGAGTGGGCCCATTCCTCCAGGCTTGCCTGCCACCCCGGCTCCCGTCGGACCCTGGCCTTTGTGCGACAACGCTTTTGGTGGCCTACTATGGTTCCGGGTGTCGCCGCATTTGTCTCTGCCTGCACGGTCTGTGCTCAGAACAAGACTCCTCGGCAAGCTCCGGCTGGTCTTATGCAACCATTGCCTGTCCCTCACCGTTCCTGGTCCCACATATCCCTGAATTTCGTCACAGGTCTCCCCTGTCTGAGGGCAACACTGCCATACTCACTGTGGTCGACCGCTTTTCCAAAGCCGCCCGCTTCATTCCTCTCCCCAAACTACCCTCAGCCCAGGAGAGGGTCCAGCTCATGGTGCAGCACGTCTTCTGGATCAATGGACTGCCCGTGGACATGGTATCTGACTGGGGGCCTCAGTTCTCGTTCTGGAAGGCGTTCTGCACCCTCATTGGGTCATCGGCCAGCCTGTCCTCTGGGTTCCAGTCCAATGGCCAGTTGGAGCGAGCCAACCAGGACCTTGAGACTACTCTGCGCTGCCTGGTCGCCACCCCACCACCTGGAGCCAGCAGCTTGTGTGGGTGGAATACGCCCGCAACACCCTTCCCTGCTCTTCCCCGAGCAGGAAGAAGAGATCGGCATACCTTCTGCCTAGATGTTTGTCCACTACTGTTGTCGTACCTGGAGGAGAGCCCGGTCGGCCCTCCTCAAGACCACCTCCAGGTATTGACGACAAGTGGATCGCCATCGGACCCCGGCTTCCCGGTATCGTCTCGGGCAGAAGGTATGGTTATCCACCCAGGATCATCCCCTCCAGGTGGAATCCCGCAACCCCCCCCTCCTTGGTTTATCGGCCCGTTTCCCATCTTTAAAATGATTAGCCCCTCTGCTGTTCGTCTTCTGTTGCCCCGTACCCTTCACATACACCCCACCTTTCATGTGTCCAGAGTTAAACCCATGTCTCACAGCCCTTTGTCTCCTGTTTCCAGGCCCACCCCTCTCCCCTGTCTCATCGACGGCCAACTGGCATACACAGTGAGGCGTCTCCAGAAGGTTTGACCTCAGGGCACGGATTTCCAGTACCTGGTTGACTGGGAGAGTTATGGCCTGGAGGAGAGGTGCTGGGTCCCCACCAGGGACATCCTGGACCCAGGCCTCATCGCAGATTTCCAATGCCGACACCCCGGTCAACCAGGTATGCCCCCAGGTAGGAGAGGGGGGTTACTGTCACACCCTGATCTGTTTCACCTGTCTTTGGTATTGTCTCCACCCCCTCCAGGTGTCGCCCATCTTCCCCATTAACCCCTGTGTATTTTTATTTTATTTAAAAAAACTTTTTTTTAAAGTCATTTAGCTGACGCTCTTATCCAGAGCGACTTACAAATTGGAAAGTTCATACATATTCATTCTGGTCCCCCCGTGGGGAATGAACCCACAACCCTGGCGTTGCAAGCGCCATGCTCTACCAACTGAGCCACACGGGACCACATTTATACCTGTGTTCTGTCTGTTGCCAGTTCGTTTTGTTTCGTCAAGCCTACCAGCGGTTTTCCCTCTGTTCCTGTCTCATGATTGTTCCTGTTTGACCTTTTCTGCCTGCCGTCCTGTACCTTAGCCCCACATATCTGGATTACTGACTCCTGCCTGCCGTCCAATACCTTTGCCCCACCTATCTGGATTATTGTCCTTGACCTGTCTTTTGCCTGTCCCTGTTGGCTTATTAAACTGTTAACTTGACGTTGTCTGCATCTGGGTCTTACCATAACGTGATAACTTTATGCCTTATAATAGGGCATGAAATTAATTAATCCATCACAACCATACATACACACTACTCCATTTAGGTACAGTTACCTCGATGGCCTTTGAAGCATCCTCTGTAAATTCCTCCACACACTGTTTGTCTGCATTGAACTTGTCCAGGAGCAGAGTGGCTTCCTTAAGTGTTGCATAGCCTTGTGCCATCTTCTGCTTCACCTGAGCATAAGCAAAGTAGGGACAGAATGGCATTGGGGAAATTAAAATCGTCTCAATGAATGAATGTGGTGGGTGGCTGGATTGAGGTAGCTACCTGACCACAATGACAGACGACAGACACATAGATGATAATCTACTGGTTATTAATAAACGTATCAGTGATGCTGGAGGCATTTTCTGACACGCAAAATGTGTCCATGCTTGGACCCTTACCATGGATGTCGCAAAGCTATATTGAAAGAACTCAACGCATTCCTTGCAGGACTAAAATGTTGGCGAATAGTTGCTTCATAAATCGAAGGTCTTTAGCAATGTGTTTTTGTAGCTTCAAAACAGTTCCGATGTTTGGTCGTTGCCAAGTAACACAAAACAGCGGTCAACAACATGATTATTTTCACATTGTGACAAACACCATTATGACATCAATTAAAGGTTCATTTTTGTGATGTGTTCCAACTACTTAATGAAAATAATGTACCAAGATTTTAGAAAAAATATCTATTTTCGCTTGACAGAATCAACAATGATTATGACGTACACCATAGTGACGTGGTGCAAGCCAAAATGCCGCGTTCAAGACATCAAGACAACTCGGAAAGTCGGCCCCTCCGAGTAAAAAGTTGCTATGTTTTTTATGTTAGGGATTCCTATTGGTTGATTCTGATAGCTTCCAAGTAACTAAGACATCTATGTGGGCTTATCAGTGCCAGTTCGAAACTACAATGCTTAAATATGAATGTGAAAATAATAAATGCATTTATATTTTTATATCAGTGGCCATTATTCATGGCACAATAAAATTGCTATGTTAAAATGAATCGAACATGGCTAATTGGAAATGGAAATTCTAAATGTAAATGGTTAACAGAAAATGGTAATTACAATGTCAAGTCTAAAATCTATGTACAGAGAGCCCGACATGGCTAGGATGTACTACTACATGGGAGTGTGGCTTTACTCTCCTGTTATACGCTTCAAAGAAGCAATTTGCATACACTTTGAAAATGTAAATTGAAAATAAAATAAAAAGCTTAATTACATTTACGATTTTCTGTTTACCATTTGTCTTTTTCTGTTTACCATTTTCAATGAACCATTTTCTAGTTTCATTTTAATTTAGCAATTTAATTGTGGCATTAATCATGCACACTGATATATAATAAAAACGCATTTATAATTTTTACAATCCTATTTATTATGTAACCATTGCATTTTCGAACAGGCAATGATCTCCCGCCATAGACATCTTTCTACAATGAGTTTCAGAGTCGGACATTTCCGAGTTCCCAGTTGTCTTGAACGCAGCATTTCCCTGGGATGGTGGGTGGCGATGTTGTCAACGTGACTGTCATCAAGCAGAGGGAGAGAACAGCTATGGAAGCCATCCGTTGATGATTGCTTTATCCTGTTGGACTTGAAAAGTGGCAGTGAGGCACTAGCCAGTCGTAGATTTTGTAGACATAGAAACGCAACGTAAATGTTCAGGAAATTAGTTAGACACTTGAACTCTTTAAATTACAATTTCGGATATCGTATTGGATTCAACATTTCCCACGTAGCTAGCTTGCTAGTCTCAGTAGTCTGTCTCGCACAGGTAGAATAACGTTAACGGTCGGTGACAAAGGAGGGGTAAGGTGGCGAGGTAACGATGAATCGGTTTCGAAAGTGGCTCTACAAGCCTAAGGTAAGTTAGTGATTTTATTATCCTGCTACTGCCAGTAATCGATGTTATTAGCATATATATTGTAGAAAATAGCTTGCTATTTTCCCACAGTACAATAATGATGTTGATGCAATGCATGCATGTATCTTGTCTTTGGCTAGCTGTATGTAGCTAGCTAGCCTACATGCTAGTGCTGTCTCTGCTAGTGTTATCTTATCGTCTATAAAGTTGTTTCTTTCAGTCTGGCATTTAGATAACTGAAGCTGTGCATTACGAAAGGCTGCTTCTCGAAGCAAATTGTCATCAACTGCATTGCCGAGATTGCTCAATACAGAAATAAATAACTTTCATTGCAATCTCGAACTGTACCCTACAGCTTTTGTTAACTAACTAGTTATAACAAACGGTCATATGACTCGGACTCAGAATTAATTTTGTTGTTGTAGTTAAAAAAATATATATATCTGATACAGTAGCAATTCAGCCCACTGAGAGAATGCATCTGACAAAATAAATAAATCAGGCTAGATACCAATTCTTGGTATAGGGTAAATCTATTTGCATTCAATCACTTTTTGACAGCACCCCCTTTGAGTTAAACGAAACATTCCATACACATTTGCTTAGAAAGAGACATTTTGGACCTGAATGCCAAAACATTCAAGAGATAAAGATGTTCAAAGTTGACCTATTTTGCATACCCCACCATACCTAGTCTGATTAATTAGGCTGTAATGCACAATTTTGAAACAAAGCACTGCAAAAACTTGGAAAGTTTCCTCACAAGCCATAATGTTGAAAATAGTGACATAGAGTAAGTTTATATCGGTTGTCTGTGTGGTTGGTCCTTCAGTGGGTCGACATTTGAGACAGAATATCCACAGGAAAGTATTGTTTACCTGACTTTTTAGAGAGCCTGTAAGTATAAGGTTTGGCTTGCCACCTAGGTACATGTAGTTTTATATGGGGTATTCAGTTCTTTCATCAATAGCTATTGAACTAAGCATGCCATGCCAGTGGAAATTGTATAATCTGAATCAGCGGAGGATGGAGAACAATCCACACATTTCTTTATTTTATTGTAATTTGCTAAATATTTAAGTTGAATAAAAAATAATTATTAAATTCACACAATAAAGGTGCCGGTTATACTCCATCCTCTGATTCAGAATATACTATGTTCATTATCATGGCATGATTGGTTCAATAGTTATTGACGAGAGCACTAACTTTACTTTGGTGCCAAATCTACCAGCTCTCTAAAAAGGCTGGTAAACAATACTTTCCTGTGGCTATTTTGTCTCAAAAGGACAAACACTACAGGTAGAGTAAGTTTAAATGTAATTTTATTCAACATTCTGGATTGTAAAAAAAAAAAATAGGCTTTAGTTTCAGGCTGTATATAGCAATTACTTGTGTATTACAGCCTGATTAATCAGACTACACCATACCATGAGACATCCATGTCTTCATCACTGGAAAAGATAAATCGTTGAGAATGATTTTTATTAAAAATATAATTTTACCTTAAACGTCAATTCTAAAAGCGTGTAAATTCTCATATGTTGTAGCTCAGACCTTATTTTAGATCTTAGGTTTTTGTGTTGTGCCCGCCATCAGTTGAGACACAACATGCTCTTGAATACAGGGTGGGTGCCATGTTTTGGCTAATAAATGTAATAAAAGGGGAATAAAATTGACATTTCAACTTTCAAAGGGTACCACAAAGATGGTTGGAGGTCCACACATCAAAGAATGTTAACTTGAATGGGAATATCTGTTGTTTTTAAATTGTATTGTCAATCTTCCATAGGAAACCTATTGAAATCATAGAAATATAGATAATAGTGGGTAGTACCGGCAGCCATCTTTGTGGTAATAATTAGAAGTTAAAATTTCAATTACATTTAAATGTCAATGGTGTACCAACTATGGTGTACTGGGGTGGCAGGTAGCCTAGTGGTTCGAGTGTTGGACTAGTAACCGGAAGGTTGCAAGATTGAATCCCCGAGCTGACAAGGTAAAAATCTGTCGTTTTGCCCCTGAACAAGGCAGTTAACTCACTGTTCCTCGGTAGGCTCTTATTGTAAATAAGAATTTGTTATTAACTGACTTGCCTAGTTAAATAAAGGTTCAATATATATATATATATTTTAAAGAATTCTAAGAACTACCTCTTACACGCAAGAGGGGCAATCTGGTGAGATGTCTCAGAGAACCAGGGTTACATATTGTAACCCAAAGTTATCTTTCAGTCGACTCGGTTCGACATCTCACTATGGGACACTTGCAAAACGCCCCGATTTTCCAATCTGTTGTGGTACACGGTAATGTACCTGATCCATCATACTCAAGCCCCGACAACTGTACGCCTTGGCGATAGCCTCCACTACCCAATGGAAGAGGCGTTGTTTGGACAAAGCCCTACCCCGAGCAAGGTTGGTAAAGCAAGCAAACAAACAGTTGGTCACAACTCTGGAATGGCCTGGTCCTGTCCATGTAAACTCAGCAAAAAAAGAAACGCCCCATTTTCAGAACCCTGTCATTCAAAGATAATTCATAAAAATCCTAATAACTTCACAGATCTTCATTATAAAGGGTTTTAACACTGTTTCCCATGCTTGTTCAATGAACCATGAACAATTGATGAACATGCACCAGTGGAACAGTTGTTAAGACACTAACAGCTTACAGACGGTAAGCAATTAAGGTAATAGTTATGAAAACTTAGGACACTAAAGAGACCTTTCTACTGACTCTCAAAAACACCAAAAGAAAGATGCCCAGGGTTCCTGCACATCTGCATGAACGTGCCTTAGGCATGCTGCAAGGAGGCATGAGTACTGCAGATGTGGCCAGGGCAATAAATTGCAATGTCTGTACTGTGAGACGCCTAAGACAGCGCTACAGGGACACAGGACGGACAGCTGATCGTCCTCGCATTGGCAGACACACTTGTAACAACACCTGCACCGGATCAGTATATCCGAACATCACACCTGCGGGACAGGTACAGGATGGCAACAGCAACTGCCCAAGTTACACCAGGAACGCACAATCCCTCCATCAGTGCTCAGACTGTCCGCAATAGGCTGAGAGAGACTGGACTGAGGGCTTGTAGGTCTGTTGTAAGGCAGGTCCTCACCAGACATCACCGGCAACAATGTCGCCTATGGGCACAAACCCACCGTCGCTGAACCAGACAGGACTGGCAAAAAGTGCTCTTCACTGACGAGTCGCGGTTTTGTCTCACCAGAGGTGATGGTCGGATTCTCGTTTATTGTCGAAGGAATGAGCGTTACACCGAGGCCTGTACTCTGGAGCGGGATCGATTTGGAGGTGGAGGGTCAGTCATGGTCTGGGGCGGTGTGTCACAGCATCATCGGACTGAGCTTATTGTCATTGCAGGCAATCTCAACGCTGCGTTACAGAGAAGACATCCTCCTCCCTCATGTGGTACCCTTCCTGCAGGCTCATCCTGACATGACCCTTCAGCATGACAATGCCACCAGCCATACTGCTCATTCTGTGCTTGATTTCCTGCAAGACAGGAATGTCAGTGCTCTGCCATGGCCAGCGAAGAGCCCGGATCTCAATCCCATTGAGCACATCTGGGACCTGTTGGATCGGAGGGTGAGTGCTAGGGCCATTCCCCCCAGGAATGTCCGGGAACTTGCAGGTGCCTTGGTGGAAGAGTGGCGTAACATCTCACAGCAAGAACTGGCAAATCTGGTGCAGTCCATGAGGAGGAGATGCACTGCAGTACTTAATGCAGCTGGTGGCCACACCAGATACTGACTGTTACTTTTGATTTTTACCCCCCCATTTATTCAGGGACACATTATTCAATTTCTGTTAGTCACATGTCTGTGGAACTTGTTCAGTTTATGTCTCAGTTGTTGAATCTTGTTATGTTCATACAAATATTTTCACATGTTAAGTTTGCTGAAAATAAACGCAGTTGACAGTGAGAAGACATGGGAATGATCTTAGCAATGAACGTGGCTTTAGGACGTATCATAACCTTGGAGTAGTCAGGGGCAAACTGATTGCATGAAGGATGAACCGAGAGCGCATGAAGGACACTAACGAGCTTGGCTGTAGCCAAGGTGAGCAATGGGGCCGCCTTATAAGACAGTCTTAAGATCCACTGTCTCTCGGGGTTCAAAGTGATCGCCTGTAAGTGCATCCAGAACCAGTCCCAAGTCCCATGATGGGGCAAGTGGCTTGGAGATGGCGCACTCCCTTCATAAAACGACAAACCAGGGGGTGAGCCTCGATTGTCGTCTCACCTAGTAGGAAATGGCAGGCTGAGATCGCCGCCAAGTAGATCTTAACGGTGGAAAAGGCCTTGCCCTGTCGAGAAATTCCCGTAGGAAGGCGAGAACGGCAGGGATGGAACCCTGAAAAGAGACCAACTCGCGTCTCTCAAACCACCTCTCGAATGCCCACTACTTCAGGTCGTAAAGACCTCTTGTAGAAGGGGCTCTGGCACTCTAAATTGTGGCAACCACGTTCGAAGGCAAGCCCACCGAGTCCAAGTTGGATCTCTCACAGAGATCCATCAGTTCGGGATGAGGGAGAATATTTCGCCCTGTGCTTGGGATAGCAGATCTCTGCACTGTGGCAGGCGCCATGGTTGCGCGCACAGGAGAGGTACAATCTCCGCCAGCCATGGCTTCCCAGGCCAATACAGGGCTATCAGGATGAGGGATAGACCATTCGTTCTCACTCTGTCCAGAGTAGGGGAGATCTGGCCCACCTGGAGGGAAGGCATACAGAAGCATGTCTGGCCACTTGTAGGCCAGCGCGTCTACGCCTAGAGGAGCATTGTGATCTTTCATCGCAAAGAACAAGCGACAGTGCTCGTTGTCCAGTGATGCATACAAATCGACGGCAGCCCTGCAGTAATGCCCCCACACCTCCTCGGCGACTCGGGATAAAGTCGCCACTCCCCTGGTAGGTGGTTCCCTCGCGACAGTAAATCCACACCTGAGTTTAGTCTGCCTGGCACATGGTTTGTTGTGAGAGATAACAGATGTTCCCTGCTCCATAGCAAGATCTCTCTCGCCAGAGAGTGACATTGACGGGAGTGTGTTCCTCCTTGGCGGTTGATATATGCCACCGTAGACGTATTGTCCAACCTGACCAGGACATGTTGGCCCTGTAGGAATGGACGGAAGTGCCTGAGGGCTAGTAACACAGTGTGGACCTCAAGAACGTTGATATGGGCTGTATTCATAGTCTGACCATACGCAGTTCACCGTATGCCCTTCGTGGACTGCCCTCCATCCCTGTAGTGATGCATCCGTTGTCACTACTTTGCGCGTGAAGACTCCCAGTAGGGCAACCCCGCATCAAAGTGTCTATCGGCTTTGAAGTGCTGATAGACACTTTGCAGAGAGAAGCGCACGCCTGTGCCGGTGGCAGGACGGGTCCAAGTGGAAGTCTCTCATGAGGAGGAGACCAAGCGGAACTCAAATCAAATCAAACTTTATCACATGCGCTGAATACAACATGTGTAGACCTTACCGTGAAGTGGTTACTTACAAGCCCTTAACCAACAATGCAGTTCAAGAAAGAGTTAACCTCTCTAGGGAATATGGGACGGTAGCGTCTCACCTCGTCAACAGCCAGTGAAACTGCAGGGCGCCAAATTCAAAACAACAGAAATCCCATAATTAAAATTCCTCAAACATACATGTATTTTACACCATTTTAAAGATACACTTGTTGTAAATCCAGCCACAGTGTCCGATTTCAAAAAGGCTTTACGACGAAAGCAAACCAAACGATTATGTTAGGTCAGAGCCAAGTCACAGAAAAACACAGCCATTTTTCCAGCCAAAGAGGGGAGTCATAAAAAGCAGAAATATAGATAAATTAATCACTAACCTTTGATGATCTTCATCAGATGACACTCATAGGACTTCATGTTACACAATACATGTATGTTTTGTTCGGTAAAGTTCATATTTATATCCAAAAATCTGAGTTTACATTGGCGCGTTATGTTCAGTAGTTCCAAAACATCCGGTGATTTTGCAGAGAGACACATCAATTTACAGAAATACTCATACTAAACATTGCTAAAAGATACAACTGTTATGCATGCAATTTTAGATCCACTTCTCCTTAATGCAAACGCTGTGTCAGATTTCAAAAAAACTTTACGGAAAAAGCAAACCATGCAATAATCTGAGTACGGCGCTCAGACGACAAATCAACCCAAAGAGATATCCGCCATGTTGTGCAGTCAACAGAAGTCAGAAATAACATTATAAACATTCACTTACCTTTGATGATCTTCATCAGAATGCACTCCCAGGAATCCCAGTTCCACAATAAATGTTTGTTTTGTTCGATAATGTCCATCATTTATGTCCAAATTCCTCCTTGTTGTTCGCGCGTTCAGTACACAATCTAAACTCACGACGCGCGTGCAAGTCCAGCGGAAAGTACGGACGAAAAGTCCAAAAAGTTCCGTTACAGTCTGTCGAAACATGTCAAACGATGTATAGAATCAATCTTTAGGATGTTTTTAACATAAATCTTCAATAATGTTCCAACCGGAGAATTCCTTTGTCTTCAGAAATGCGATGGAACGCAGCTAACTCTCACATGGGCGTTCATGGTCAGCGCATGGTCAGCCCGTGGCACTCTGGGAGAGACCGTACTCAATCTCCTCTCATTCGCCCCCACTTCACAGTAGAAGCACCAAACAAGGTTCTAAAGATTGTTGACATCTAGTGGAAACCTTAGGAAGTGCAACATGACCCCATTTCCACTGTATCTTGGATAAGCAAAGAGTTGAAAACCTACAAACCTCAGATGTCCAACTTCCTGGTTGGATTTTTTCTCAGGTTTTTGCCTGCCATATGAGTTCTGTTATACTCACAGACATCATTCAAACAGTTTTAGAAACGTCAGAGTATTTTCTATCCAAATCTACTAATAATATGCCTATCCTAGAATCTGGGCCTGAGTAGCAGGCAGTTTACTCTGGGCACGCTTTTCATCCGGACGTGAAAATACTGCCCCCCACCCCAAAGAAGTTAAGAAAAGTCAAGTCAAAAATAATAAAAAGTAACATAATAAAATAACAATAATGAGGCGATATACAGGGGGTACCAATACCGAGTCAATGTGCTGGGGTACAGGTTAGTCGAGGTCATTTGTACATGTAGGTAGGGGTGAAGTGACGATGCATAGATAATAAACAGCTAGTAGCAGCAGTGTAAAAAACAAATGGGGGAGGGGACAATGTAAATAATCCGGTGGCCATTTTGTTAATTATTCAGCAGTCTTATGGCTTGGTGGTAGAAGCTGTTAACCTTTTGTCAATAGGGGGGCGCTATTTTCACTTTGTAAAAAATCGTTCCCAAATTAAACTGCCTCGTACTCAATTCTTGCTCGTACAATATGCATATTATTATTACTATTGGATAGAAAACACTCTCTAGTTTCTAAAACCGTTTGAATTATATCTGTGAGTAAAACAGAACTAATTTTGCAGCAAACTTCCTGTCAGGAAGTGAAAAATCTGAAATCGAGGCTCTGTTCCAGGGCCATCCTATTAATTTGCCTGAAATCTATGGATCTACATGCACTGCATACGCCTTCCACTAGATGTCACGAGGCAGTGAGAGGTGGAATGGGGTGTCTAGCTTGATCTGAGGCCGAACAAGAGCTTTTGGAATGACGTGACCAGATATTTCATTGTCTTGGAAGGCGCGAGAAGGGACCCCCAGATTGCGTTCTGAAAAGCTTTCGGTATAGACGATAGATATCTCCGGCTCTGATTTTATTTGATATATGTGTTAAAAACATCATAAAGTAGTTATTTTAAACCGAGTTATATCAGTTTATATCAGTTTATTGCGTTTTTCGGCATTTTCTTTTCTTTGCGTTATGTGAAGTTGGGCACGTTTGTGCCACATGGCTAGCTTTGGTTGCTAATTCGACAGGAGAAGACGACATTCTACAACCAAACAACGATTATTCTGGACAAAGGACAACTTGTACAACATTCTGATGGAAGCTCATCAAAAGTAGGAACCATTTATGATGTTATTTCGTATTTCTGTTGAAAATGTTTAATATTTTCCGCCCTGATTTTGGGCGCTGTCTCGCTATAACGTAAGCTGTATGTCGTACTAAAGTTATTTTAAAAAATCTAACACAGCGGTTGCATTAAGAACTAGTGTATCTTTCATTTGCTGTCCAACATGTATTTTTTAGTAAAGTTTATGATAAGTTATTTGGTCAGATTAGGTGAGTGTCAGAAATATATCCGGACATTCTGGGAAAAAGTTGCTACGTTTTCACAATGTATAACCACGGATTTCAGCTCTAAATATGCACATTTTCGAACAAACCATATATGTATTGTGTCATCTGATGAAGTTTGTGAAGGTTAGTGAATAAATGTATATCTTTTGCTGTTTTTTTCGCTATCGCTACCTTTGCGTTGAATGAATGCGGTTGTGTGGTTGGCTATTGTAGTAAGCTAATATAATGCTATATTGTGTTTTCGCTGTAAAACACTTAAAACATCTGAAATATTGGCTGGATTCACAAGATGTTTGTCTTTCATTTGCTGTACACCATGTATTTTTCATAAATGTTTTATGATGAGTATTTAGGTATTTCACGTTGGTCTCTGTAGTTATTCTAGCTGCTTTGGTGAGATTTGTGATGGTGGCTGCAATGTAAAACTATGATTTATACCTGAAATATGCAAATTTTTCGAACAAAACATATGCTATACAATAAATCTGTTATAAGACTGTCATCTGATGAAGTTGTTTCTTGGTTAGTGACTAATTATATCTTTATTTGGTCGAATTTGTGATAGCTACCTATGCGGTAAAAAAATTGTGAAAATATGTGGTTGAGTCTATTGCTATCGTGGTTAGCTAATAGAAATACATATTGTGTTTTCGCTGTAAAACATTTTAAAAATCGGAAATGATGGCTGGATTCACAAGATGTTTATCTTTTATTTGGTGTCTTGGACTTGTGATCTCATGAAAATTATATTATATGATATCCCTGTCGCGTTAAGCTAGGCTATGCTAGTCAGCTTTTTTGATGGGGGGATCCCGGATCCGGGTTTGTGACTCGTGAGAAGTTTTAAGGAGCCTTTAGTCTTAGACTTGGTGTGCCGGTACCGCTTGCCGTGCGGTAGCGGAGAAAACAGTCTATGACTTGGGTGAGTGGAGTCTTTGACAATTTTTTGGGCTTTCCTCTGACACGGCCTAGAATATAGGTCCTGGATTGCAGGAAGCTTGGCTCCAGTGATGTACTAGGCCGTACGCACAACCCTCTGTAGCGCCTTACGGTCAGATGCCGAGCAGTTACCATACCAGGCCGGTCAGGATGCTCTCGATGGTGCAGCTGTAGAACTTTTTGAGGATCTGGGGACCCATGCCAAATCTTTTCAGTCTCTTGAGGGAAAGGTGTTGTCGTGCCCTCCTCATGACTGTTTTGGTGTGTTTGGACCATAATAGTTTTTTGGTGATGTGGACACCAAGGAACTTAACTCTCAACCCGCTCCACTACAGCCCTGTCGATGTTAATGGGGGCCTGTTCGGCACGCATTTTCCTGTAGTCCACGATCAGCTCCTTTGTCTTGCTCACATTGAGGGAGAGGTTGTTGTCCTGGCACCACACTGCCAGGTCTCACAATCATGGAGGCCATGAGCCCAAGAAGCCTCAGACACATCCAGTACGTGACTGATGTTGCCGGGTAAAACACTTGAGAGGCAGTGACGAAAAGCCGTCGCTCTCTCCATGATGAGGGCTGCTCGACAGGCTACAGTCCAGAGACAATTCCAACAATATTTTCTGCTGTGTCGGTATGAGCAAGCGGGACAAGGACGCTCTCGAGAGGTTGATTGTTTTGCACGTGAACATTTTGCACCATGAGCCTCGGGCCTGTGGGCCTGGATGTGAATAGAACTCTTTATTTGAGAACTGATCTTGGGGAACAGTGGTTGTTGACCCGCCCCAACGAGGGCTTATGGTTCTTGAGGAGGGGGGCTCCTGTGCTACACCTCTGCTGTGTGTAAACAAGCTTGTGTGACCTGACGCAGGACTCCCGAGGAGACTCTGGTCGTCGAGGCCAGAGGAGCTCTACCAGCTCCTTGAATTCCCGTGCTTTGTGCTAGGTGTGCTGCTTCTTCCCCTTCCCTCCAGATGGAGCTGAGGGGGTCTCCTCTGCTCATTACTTGGAGTGATACCTCTGCCCTGAGACACTGCATTGCTGGTGAGCGGACTCTCTGTCCCTGGGTCTGAGCTACCGGAGAAGGCTGCTAAGTGTTCTTAGGGATCCTCCAGTTCTGGGAGGGAGGCCTCATGGGAACGTCCTGGGCGAACATGTGCTTCTGGGGCTTGTTTCCGTGGTAACAGGGAGCCCAGCGCCTCAGTCTCCTTTTTCTGAGTCTCAAACCTGGCCTGTATCTTCAATATGGCTGGACCAAACAGTCTGGTGGGACCGATCTGTCCATTCATGATCTTTCCCATCTCCCTCTGACACCCTTGCGTTGTTCAGCCAGAGGGTTCGAGTCGTATGGTTGGCAAGGCGACTTAGCACCACCATCCTTAGCACCATCCTGGTCGATGGTGCCACCGTTCGCCAGGGAGTCGCTCAGGTCCTTAGCCTGCACCACCATGTAGACGGAGAGGAGGGCAGCTGCATTCACAGAGCGCTCCACCTGAGATGCAAATCGGTAGATCTTCTCCTACACGGACACGGTGAAGCGTTTCATTATGTTGAGCGAGCTTGGGGGTAGAAGAAGAGGAGCTCAAAGCCTTCGGGTGGCGGTGCTCAGACAGGCTGAGCCAATCCCGACGACTCCATGCTGTGCATATCCAAGTGGGGGTAGCGAGTCACAGGAGAAGGTGACTTGAGTGCCCAGGAAGACTCCAACAATGCCAGACAGTCTGGGAAGGCTGCTACACTCTGTTGGACAGATGTAGAATTACTCTGAAATTCCATCCATCCTAATCTTTTTGGAAGGTGGGGAACTTCAGGGGCATAATCCATTTCCTTATCAGAGAGAGCGCTGCCTGATGCGACGAGAGACATGCCATTGTCCTCACTAGGGCTGTTGCGGTGACCGTATTACCGCCACACCAGCGGTCACGAGTCATGAAGGCAGTCAAATTCCACATGACCGTTTAGTCGCGGTAATTAGGCTTCTCCAAGCTCTAATGCTGCTGCTGGTTATTAGTAGCCTACCAAACTTGCTTAACTGCCTGGTACTCAGCACTCTATTGTCCCTCTATTCACTCTGATGCAAATGTATTCAATGCAAATGTATTAGAAAATCTAATCAAACACTTCATGAGCTTATGTTGCACAACATTGCTATAGGCTATGCAGTTGCGGGAGAAATTGCATACTAATGGCCGCTATAAAAAGAGGAGGATCCCATGAACTTTCTATAGGCTAGGCCTACTATATTTATTTATCTGCTTTCCTAATATTAAGCACATTGCTTATATTTACAACCGAAGTATAGCCTACCTGGCTGGCATGAAAATAAACCATTGTCCTCCATTTGCTATTTAAGTTCAAAGATGACATGCATTTTTTTCCCGCTGCCCCTGTTTAGATATAGATGCATGATAATGGTCCATTTCTAAATCACAACAAATGTCACATATATTATTTAGTATATGTAAAGACAAGATTAAATCAGGAATAGGCTAATCTTGTGACTATCACTTGTGAATGATGCCCAGCATAAGAAACAATGCCTTTTTTTGCAACTTGTTCGAATCACCTCATGTAGCCTAGCCCATAGGCCTGTATGTTTTAATAAGGTAATTCCTATCACAACTAAAATGGCCAAATAACTTCTTAAAATTAAGCACATTTATCCGCTTTACAGGGGTGTGGAGTAGAGGTCGACCGATTAATCGGAATGGCCGATTAATTAGGGCCGATTTCAAGTTTTCATAACAATCGGAAATCTGTATTTTTATTTTATTTATTTTTTACACCTTTATTTAAAATGTATTTAACTAGGCAAGTCAGTTAAGAACACATTCTTATTTTCAATGACGGCCTAGGAACGGTGGACCTCACAGTTAACTAGTCCAACGCAATAACGACCTACCTCTCTCTCGTTGCACTCCACAAGGAGACTGCCTGTTACGCGAATGCAGTAAGCCAAGGTAAGTTGCTAGCTAGCATTAAACTTATCTTATAAAAACAATCAATCAATCATAATCACTAGTTAACTACACATGGTTGATGATATTACTAGATATTATCTAGCGTGTCCTGCGTTGCATATAATCTGACTGAGCATACAAGCATACAAGTATCTAAGTATCTAACTGAGTGGTGGTAGGCAGAAGCAGGCGCGTAAACATTAATTCAAACAGCACTTTCGTCCGTTTTGCCAGCAGCTCTTCGTTGTGTGTCAAGCAATGCGCTGTTTATGACTTCAAGCCTATCAACTCCCGAAATGAGGCTGGTGTAACCGAATTGAAATGGCTGGCTAGTTAGCGCACGCTAATAGTGTTTCAAACGTCACTCGCTCTGAGCCTGTGGTTGTTTCCCTTGCTCTGCATTGGTAACGCTGCTTCGAGGGTGGCTGTTGTCGTTGTGTTCCTGGTTCGAGCCCAGGGAGGAGCGAGGAGAGCGACGGAAGCTATACTGTTACACTGGCAATACTAAAGTGCCTATAAGAACATCCAATAGTCAAAGGTTAATGAAATACAAATTGTCTAGAGGGAAATAGTCCTGTAATTCCTATAATAACTACAACCTAAAACTTCTTACCTGGGAATATTGAAGACTCATGTTAAAAGGAACCACCAGCTTTCATATGTTCTCATGTTCTGAGCAAGGAACTCAAACGTTAGCTTTCTTACATAGCACATATTGCACTTTTACTTTCTTCTCCAACACTTTGTTTTTGCATTATTTAAACCAAATTGAACATGTTTCATTATTTATTTGAGGCTAAATTTATTTTATTGATATATTATATTATGTTAAAATAAGTGTTCATTCAGTGTTGTTGTAATTGTCATTATTACAAATAAATAAATAAAAAAATCGGCCAATTTAATCGGTATCGGCTTTTTTGGTCCTCAAATAATCGGTATCGGTGTTGAAAAATCATAATCGGTCGACCTCTAGTGTGGAGTCTAACTGGCATATATAAGCAGCTCGTGAGTTTCACATTTGGGGAAGATCATTTTCATCATAAAAATGCACCGTTATAATAAAAGCAATACATGCATAATCCCATTTGTGGTCACTTTTGATAATGGTGTTTTCCGCTAATGGAACATTCACACTTATAGCCTACTACCATGTGCGCATTGCTGCACTTGTAATGTGAAGAAATAGTCTAATAGTTTATCAACATATTAAGCTAAACATTCTGATCTGTTGCGTCAGCCACATTTTGTAAAAAAGGTTTTTTGCTGCTAGTGGTTGGTTGTATTCATTTGGGATTTATCGCATCCCACAACTGTCCCAGACTGTTTGGAATATTTATTTCTCGCACAGAATAAAATATGTTGACTTTTGTACTATGGGGGATAGTAGATTGACATAGGCTAGTGCTTTTGCTGTTCATTAGGCCTACTCATCTTGTTGGCTGACGAAAAGTAAATGTGGACAGTTCATCCAATATCTTCAATATACACCTCGGAAGGATGAGCACAGTTGCATCCCCATTGTGTCTGTCTTAACTTGTAGCCTGTGAGAAAGACCCGTGACGGCGAGCCGTGTGAGTGAGAGATGCTTCGGATTGGCAGCACACTCAGGGAGAAGGGCACAACGCAGCACCCTGGGCCGCAAAAGGCATGTCTTTTTTTTAGGGTGCATTACGGCCACAAAGGGGATGAGGGAGTGAAATTATAGGCATTATCAAGTGCTTGTCAAGTTGTGAATGTGTGACTGATGTAGTGTGTACAGCCTGCGCAAAAAACAAAGCAGAGCTCATGCCTTTCAAGCGACTTTTTTCAAATCATCATTAGTCTCATCGTGCAGCCTTACAATGTATTAAAAATCCAAACATATAGCCTAGCGTTTTTAGAACTCAAGTTACATTAACAACTCTAAATTAAGCATATAGGAGTACCTATTTCTTTGTTAACCACTCAACACAGAATAGCTGCACTCTCTCAAATCATTGAGAAAATATTTATATTTTATTCAGCAATGTTCAATTGTATTCTTCATACTATAAAATAATATAAAATAATGCCACGGAATTATAAGCAAATCTTGTCTGCTAAATTAACTAGTGTAGCCCACAGCCATTTATCATAGCCACATCAGGACCTAACATAAGGACAACTCAAAGTATGCTATTCTTTTCTTCTGAAATAGACTACATTTTCTTCATATCATGCTTCTTTAGACCAGTTTAAAATAAATAATGGATTTGTTGTGAAGGTGTAGGCTATATTACATGGATTTATTAGACTTTTTAAAATGTAGATGTTCCAAAGGTCAGCATCAGTAGCTTGTAGGCTATTTCTGCAAGCCATGAGCTGCTAAATGTGTTTATGTTAATTAACGGTCAATTACCGTGAGACCAAGTTATTTGCTTGACAATCACCAACTGACGAAATTTTGTGACTGCCACTGCCCTAGTCCTCAATTCCGGATTTGTTGGAATTAAGGTCTGCCCCCTTTGAAAGTTGGGGGTTCTCCGAATCAGCCCGAAGCGCAGACTGAGGGGATGCCTGAGTAGCTTCTCCCTCTGGTACTTCGTGGTCAATGGAGTCATCCTCGAGCAAGGACGGGGCCTGGCCAATACCTTCCCATGTACTTCGCTCTACGTCTAAGGACACCAGAGCCCAGCTGAGCGCAATGCACACAACTAGCGGGGTCGACAAGAGCCTGCATAGCGTGTTCAACGCCGAGGCAAGTAGTACAGAGCGGATGGGAATTAGTCCCGGACATGTAATGCCTGCAATTGCCAGGGCAAGCTTTGCTAGGCTTGTGCTGCTTTTTCTCCCTCTTCTCTGACAACTTGGCCAGTAAGCCTGTCGACATCTCGTTTCGACCGGATGGACGAAAGCAAATGGAATTACCGGGAGGCTAGCTAGCCACTCCATGCACTGCTACTACGACGCAAAGTTGGGAGAGACACGGGGTAACGTGAGCTTAAGCCAGGTAAGCAGAAACCGAAAGCTTTATTTACCAGGGTGTTGGGAAATAAATACAGTCTTTATACTTTCAGTGTAATGAAAGTAGAGCCAAAAGTAATGCTAGCTAATTAGCTGGCCATCTTCACCGGAGTGATGATAGCCAGCTAGCCGAGCCATCACGTGAGATACCAAGTCCCAACTCGGTGTGTAAACCAAGTAACTTGAGGTAGAAGGAACTGCAGGGTTATCTTTCACAGGGGAATGTAAAAGAGATGGTGCTTCAATGGTGGGGTAACACACTGAAGAAACCGCACCGTTCGTGCTAGCCAAACAAACTGAAAGAGTGTTTAGCCCAGAGGTTGCTCGCTAAAACATCAGTGTTGCGGTTAGCCCACTAACTAGCCAAGACACTCAAGTTCAGCTAGCTAACTCCGAACGGTGGGAACCGACGGAGAGAGCAATTGTGTGTAGGCCAGGCAACAGGTGTACGTAGCTAGCCGACGACAACAAGCTCTGCTGAGGTAACTTCACTCGTTGAAGTGAAGCTGAAGTTAACAGAATTCCTGAAATAGAAAATAAGCCACACAAAGCTCCGTGGTAGGGTGGTAACCCACACTGAAAGGAACAGTTAAGTTGAGAGCGAGTTTTCTGAAGAAAGCCTCTTAACTGGCTACTAACCAGATAGTGACCAAATAGACTTGTGAAGAGGCAAGGAATGAGGAAACCAGAGCAGTGCAGGGTATTATATAGACACACAGGGCGTACACCCACAAAGCTCTGATTGGCCCGTTAGGCGTGATTGAGTAAGGCTTCAACCAATGACCCGCAAAAGAGGGCGTGTCCCATAGTGAGATGTCAAACTGAGTCGACTGAAAGAGAACAGTCCTTGCCGCATGGGTTATGTTGCGAGGTTGTTCCTCTCTTTCCTACAGAGTAAATTTGAATTTGAGCCTTCAGCAACTATCTCCACATAATAGATGGGGACATTTCTTAATGTCCTATTATGCTCCTGCAGCTCAGAGAACACTGTTAGACTGTTAACTCCCTCTTGATTGTCCTCCAATTCAGTGATTTTGTCAAGATGTTAGGGAAAGTATTTTTGCAACCAGAATAACATAAACACAGTCATTGACAGCTAACATAATTGCTTCTCAGTACTTTTGCCAGGAGGAGTATTCTGCATTGCCTTTTCTGAGTATGCAGAGGGAAAGAATGTTGTGATATTACTTTTACCGGCCACTAAGTCTGTAGCATTCCGCTCTGACAGTGTTGTTCAACACCACATAGCTTTGTCATTTACAAATCAACTTTAAGTTGTTTATTTTTGAGCTATGTTCTCCTGGAGATAGAAAAGCTAAGGCTATTGATATTTTCAGAGTTGCGCTACTTCCTAGATAAGTCACATAGGGAGTTGTTTTTATTTTTCTCTCCTGCAAAACAATCGCCTTTCAGTGCTTTAAAGTACTCTGGTATGAAAGTGCAAACTACCTGAAAATAAGACCCACTGCTGTCCCCCCCAGAACACTGTACCCTTGGACTGTTGGAGGAAAGGCTCTGGCTATAGGGCAAACGTAGGATTAGATGATTTACCCACATTACAATGTTGTAAGATGAGATGGCTGTCATTCCTTCTTGCTCTGTTAAACTGGTCTTGCTGGTTTGGTCTGAATCGTCTCTTTCTGTAAAAGGTTGTTTAGAAACTGGGCCTGTTCTGTTTTACATTATTTGGCAGATGTTTGCTTGCTGTACAAGTACTGCTTCAAGTGCTCTACTATTATCCACTTATGGGAGAAATGCATTGAATCATGAACTAATAATAGATGGCTGTTTTATCCTCAATACCAAAAATGAAATACGGAAAGTTGTAACGCTCGTCTAAGTCGTCCTCCTCATCTGACGAGGAGAGGCGAGAAGGATCGGACCAATATGCAGCGTTGGTTGAATACATAATGAATTTATTAAATCAAGACGACGAACACGAAGAACACTTGATAACTACAAAACAATAAACGATGTGAACAAACCTGAACTAGAGAACATATAACATGAACGCACGAACAGGAAGGAACACACGAAAAGGAATGAAAGAACGAAACGAAACAGTACCGTGTGGTGCGACATACACAGACACAGCAACAATCACCCACAAACAGTGTGAATAGCCTACCTAAATATGGTTCTCAATCAGAGGAAACGTAAAACACCTGCCCCTGATTGAGAACCATATCAAGCTAATTAACCATGAACCCAACATAGAAACACATAACATAGAATGCCCACCCCAACTCACGCCCTGACCATACTAAACAAAGACAAAATAAAGGAAATCAGGTCAGGAACATGACAGAACCCCCCCCCCCCCTCAAGGTGCGAACTCCGGGCGCACCACCTAAAACTTTAGGGGAGGGTCTGGGTGGGCATCTGTCCACGGTGGCGGCTCTGGCTCTGGACGTTGTCCCCACCCCACCATAGTCAATCCCCGCTTTCGTAACCTCCTCCTAATGGCCACCCTCCAAATTAACCCCACCGGACTAAGGGGCAGCACCGGACTAAGGGGCAGCACCGGACTAAGGGGCAGCACCGGACTGAGGGGCAGCACCGGACTGAGGGGCAGCACCGGACTGAGGGGCAGCACCGGACTGAGGGGCAGCTCCGGACTGAGGGGCAGCTCCGGACTGAGGGGCAGCTCCGGACTGTCTGACGGCTCTGGCTGCTCATGGCTGGCTGACGGCTCTGGCTGCTCATGGCTGGCTGACGGCTCTGGCTGCTCATGGCTGGCTGACGGCTCTGGCTGCTCATGGCTGGCTGACGGCTCTGGCTGCTCATGGTTGGCTGACGGCTCTGGCTGCTCATGGCTGGCTGACGGCTCTGGCTGCTCATGGCTGGCTGACGGCTCTGGCTGCTCATGGCTGGCGGACGGCTCTGAAGGCTCATGGCTGGCGGGCGGCTCTGAAGGCTCAGGACAGACGGGCGGCTCTGAAGGCTCAGGACAGATGGGCGGCTCTGAAGGCTCAGGACAGACGGGCGGCTTTGAAGGCTCAGTACAGACGGGCGGCTTTGAAGGCTCAGTACAGACGGGCAGCGCAGGCGGCGCTTGGCAGACGGCCAGCTCAGACGGCGTTGGGCAGACGGGCAGTTCAGGCGCCGCTGGGCAGACAGCAGACTCTGGCCGGCTGAGGCACACTGTAGGCTTGGTGCGTGGTGCCGGAACTGGTGGTACCGGGCTGGAGACACGCACCATAGGGCGAGTGCGTGGAGGAGGAACAGGGCTCTGGAGACACACTGGAAGCCTGGTGCGTGGTGTTGGCACTGGTGGTACTGGGCTGGGGTGGGGAGGTGGCGCCGGATATACCGGACCGTGCAGGCGTACTGGCTCCCTTGAGCACCGAGCCTGCCCAACCTTACCTGGTTGAATGCTCCCCGTAGCCCGACCAGTGCGGGGAGGTGGAATAACCCGCACTGGGCTGTGTTGGCGAACCGGGGACACCATGCGTAAGGCTGGTGCCATGTATGCCGGCCCGAGGAGACGCACTGGAGACCAGACGCGTTGAGCCGGCTTCATGGCACCTGGCTCAATGCTCAATCTAGCGTGCGCTTTACCGCATAACACGGTGTCTGCCCGTACTCTCGCTCTCCACGGTAAGCACGGGGAGTTGGCGCAGGTCTCCTACCTGACTTCGCCACACTCCATTGTAGCCCCCCCCCCCCCCCAAGACATTTTTGGGCTTGACTCACAGGCTTCCAGCCTCGCTTCCGTGGTGCCTCCTCATACCACCGCCTCTCGGCTTTAGCTGCCTCCAGCTCTTCACGAGGGCGGCGATATTCTCCAGTTTGTGCCCAGGGTCCCTTACCGTCCAGAATTTCCTCCCATGTCCAGAAATCCTGCGATCGCTGCTGCTGCTTTTTCCCACGCCGCTTGGTCCTTTGTTGGTGGGTGATTCTGTAACGCTCGTCTAAGTCGTCCTCCTCATCTGACGAGGAGAGGCGAGAAGGATCGGACCAATATGCAGCGTTGGTTGAATACATTATGAATTTATTAAATCAAGACGACGAACACGAAGAACACTTGATAACTACAAAACAATAAACGATGTGAACAAACCTGAACTAGAGAACATATAACATGAACGCACGAACAGGAAGGAACACACGAAAAGGAATGAAAGAACGAAACGAAACAGTACCGTGTGGTGCGACAGACACAGCAACAATCACCCACAAACAAACAGTGTGAACAGCCTACCTAAATATGGTTCTCAATCAGAGGAAACGTAAAACACCTGCCCCTGATCGAGAACCATATCAGGCTAATTAACCATGAACCCAACATAGAAACACATAACATAGAATGCCCACCCCAACTCACGCCCTGACCATACTAAACAAAGACAAAATAAAGGAAATCAGGTCAGGAACGTGACAAAAGTAAGAATAAAGTGAGCGGAAGGTAGACGATGGGGTCAGTGTTCATGGAGACGTGGTTGACTGCACATGGCAGCAGACAGGGACAAAGACGAGACCTGGCTAAGGTCAAATCAAATTTGATTTGTCACATGCTTCATAAAACAACGGGTGAAATGCTTACTTACGGGCCCTTCTCAAACATGCAGAGGAAAAAAAGACGAGGTCAAAAGGAATATAACACGAGGAATAAATCCACAATTAGTAACTATAACTTGGCTATAAACACAAGGTACCAGTACCATGTCGATGTGCAGGGGTACGAGGTAATTGAGTACATATAAGTAGGGATGAAATGACTAGACAACAGGATAGATAATAAACAATAACAGAGTATATGATGAGTCAAAAAGTTAGAGCAAAAAGGGTCAATGCACATAGTCTGGGTAGCTATTTGGTTAACTATTTAGCAGTCTTATGGCAGTGGAAGATTTCCACTGAGCCAACATGGTCTCTCACCTCCTCATTCATAAGAAAGAGGAAGAGAGATGTCAGCAGGCTAAACCTGCACATTTGCCTCCCCTTTCCTAGCGTTATTCTATGAGGCATTCATTGACCTTCAGCCCCACACCACCTCATTTGTCAGTGTGACAGACCCAAAACCAGCGATGAGCCAGCCGGGCACGCTCAGCTCGCCTCCATCTGCCTGTATAGTCCGAGCAGATGGGAACAGAGCTGGGATGCTTTTCAATCCTCGCTTGCCAGTTGCCACTCTACCCTCTAGCCAAGCATATTAGTACCTGCATTTATTTAAAAAACACATCCCTCCCCCATCCATTCACACAGTTACAGGATAATATATACTGCATTTGAGACAGAAATGTCATGGATTGCAGCTTAAAGGAAAAATCCTCCCAAAACCACTCATTCCTTTAATTTACAGTGTTAAATGACACAATATTTTTTGTGAACAAATGTTTCATTTTGGTGTTATAATAGGGTTGGTAGCAACATGGAAAATAATTGTGGAAATCTGTTGCAGCTCAAGTCAACTACAAAATCCACAATGCAATGTTCCCATTATGGGCAGGCTGGCTGGCTAGCTAGGTAGCTAGCTAGCAAACGTAGCTACACACAATAACACCAAAGACAATATCAGCAAGTAAAGTAGCTAGTTAGCTGTAAAATCGCCTAAACAAACTTCACTATCAATTTCGGAGTCTACAATCTCACCATTGTGAGTGGACCAAGTACTTTGAGGTTGATCTAAAGCGGAAAGGTGGAATAAACAAGTCAGGAGCAGGTTTTCTTAATTGAACAAAGTTCTCTATTGAGGTATTTTTTTTCTTCTCAAACACTCCAACACAATCAAGGATGATCTTCTAAGGAAAACACAAATCTTATTCTTTACAAGAACAAGGAACACAAGGTGAGTATCTTTAAACTACAGTATAACATAAATCACGGGTGTGTCACCACCTTAACGATTCGTTCGTGGAGCGCTCCCTTCGGATCCATGGTGGCCATTCCCAAGAGGTAGTTTCTCTTCTTCTCCCTTCCGAAGGGAGCTCTCCACGAACGGATTGTTAAGGCGGTGACACACCCGCGATTCTGGGACAAGGAGTGCTCTCCTTCAAGGAGTGAATGGGAGTCTATTGGGCGATACCTCAAATACCCAACATTAGCACGAATTTCGTAAACAATAAGTACATCATTACAAATATTTTCCGAGATGTGAGATAATTAACTTGTTATCTGTAATATCGTATAGCTTTGGAATCGTGACATTACGTACAGTACCAGTCAAAGGTTTGGACACACCTACTCATTCAAAGGTCTTTCTTTATTTTTACTATTTTCTACATTGTAGAATAGTAGTGAAGACATCAAAACTATGACATAACACATATGGAATCATGTAGTAACCAAAAAAGTGTTAAACAAATCTAAATATATTTTAGATTCTTCAAAGTAGCCACTCTTTGCCTTGATGACAGCTTTGCACACTCTTGGCATTCTCTCAACCAGCTTCATGAGGAATGCTTTTCCAACAGTCTTGAAGGAGTTCCCACATACGCTGAGCACTTGTTGACTGCTTTTCCCTTACTCTGTGGTCCAACTCATCCCAAACCATCTCAATTGGGTTGTGGTCGGGTGATCTGATGCAGCACTCAATCACTCTCCTTCTTGGTCAAATAGCCCTTACACGGCCCGGAGGTGTATTTTGGGTCATTGTCCTGTTGAAAAACAAAAGATAGTCTCACTAAGCACAAACCAGATGGGATGGCGTATCGCTGCAGAATTCTGTAGTCGCCATGCTGGTTAATTGCGCCTTGAATTCTAAATAAATCACAGATAGTGTCACCAGCAAAGCACCATTACACCTCCTCCTCCATGCTTCACGGTGGGAACCACACATGCGGAGATCATCCGTTCACCTACTCTGCATCTCACAAAGACACGGCGGGTGGAACCAAAAATCTCAAATTTGGACTGTGAAGACAGATTTCCGCCGGTCTAATGTCTATTGCAAGTCTCTTCTTCTTATTGGTGTCCCTTTAGTAGTGGTTTCTTTTCAGCAATTCAACCATGAAGGCCTGATTCACGTAGTCTCCTCTGAACAGTTGATGTTGAGATGTCTGTTACTTGAACTCTGTGATGCATTTATTTGGGCTGCAATCTGAGGTGCAGTTAACTCTAATGAACTTATCCTCTGCAGCAGAGGTAACTCTGGGTCTTCCTTTCCTGTGGCGGTCCTCATGAGAGCCAGTTTCATCATAGCGCTTGATGGTTTTTGCAACTGCACTTGAAGAAACTTTCAAAGTTCTTGACATTTTCCGCATTGACTGACCTTTATGTCTTAAAGTAATGATGGACTGCAGTTTCTCTTTGCTTATTTGAGCTGTTCTTGCCATAATAAGGACTTGGTTTTTACCAAATAGGGCTCTCTTCTGTATACCAACCCTGCCTTGTCACAACACAACTGATCGGTTCAAACACATTAAGGAAATAAATTCCACAAATTAACAAGGCACACCTGTTAATAGAAATGCATTCCAGGGGCCTTTCTCATGAAGCTGGTTGAGAGAATGCCAAGAGTGTGCAAAGCTGTCATCAAGGCAAAGGGTGGCTACTTTGAAGAATCTCAAATATAAAATGTATTTTGATTTGTTGATAACTTTTTTGGTTACTACATTTTTCCATATATATGTTATTTCATAGTTTTGATGTCTTCACTATTATTCTACAATGTAGAAAATAGTTAAAAATAAAGAAAACCCTTTGAAAGAGTAGGTGTATCCAGACTTTTGACTGGAGAGTGAGAGATTTTTACGAATCAATACTTGGAGTCAAAATATCGATATAATATCATCCAAAATAATATTATGATATGTACCTGTATTGATATTTTACCCCATCACCACTATCTGGTGGTTAGGCTGTGTAGTGGGCAACTTGCACCTTCTCATGAAGGTGTAACAAACACGAGTGCTTATGGGAAGGAGGTGCCACAGACGCTTTGGATTACATTATTTACTGAATATCTCTTAAAATAATAGTTATTATTGTTGTTTGATTTGTTCACTGTGTGTTTGAAATGTAAGTCTTGTCTGTTTTGAAAGACGAATACTACTCCATATAGCCTAATTTTGCCTAAATTCTTAAGAACCTAACCAAAGTCATGTCCTTTTCGTTATTCAGCATCCCTTAGCTGTCAGGGAAATATTGCTGTAAAATACAGAAAAAGCTAAAGAAACCAAAGTAATTAGCGGCTTGTCTGGTCCAGAGTGGGTTCTGTACAATTGGCACCAAGAGGGAGTGAGAGGGTGTAACGATTCTCTAATTCCTCCTCCTCGGACGAGGAGAGGAGAGAGGGATCTGAAGACCAATGTGCAGCGAGGTATGATGACATATTTATTTAAGAACAGACGAAAACACGAACTTGACTATAAACTAACAAAACAACAAACGGAGTAGACAAACCTGGACATGCGAACTTACATAAAACGCAGAACTCACGAACAGGAAAATGACTACACAAAAGACCGAACTTACAAACAACCCGAACAGTCCCGTATGGTGCGACAAACACTGACACAGGAGACAACCACCCACAACGAACACTGTGAAACAACCTACCTAAATATGACTCTCAATTAGAGGAACGCCAAACACCTGCCTCTAATTGAGAGCCATACCAGGCAACCCTTAAACCAACATAGAAACAGACAACATAGAATGCCCACCCAAACTCACGTCCTGACCAACTAACACATACAACAAACTAACAGAAATAGGTCAGGAACGTGACAGAGGGAGCAGCAAATTGCTGAGCCGTGGCCAACATGCCTGAATATTTAGGCTGGTTTCTCCAGCTCTTTATGCTGCCCTACCAAGCAAAAAGGCAGTAACTGCTCATTTGGTCGAAAAGGATTTAATGTAATTTTTGCTACATTAAATACATGCTTAATCATGTGGACAAGTATCCTGCCTCTATTGTGTTTTGGAGAAAATGGGGGTCATGTTAGCAGTAACTGCATAAAGTTACTGTGAAACCAAGGTAAATAAAAGCATTTTTTCTCAGTTCCACGCTATGAACAGTTACTGCCTTTTTGCTTGGTAGGGCAGTATGGATGTCTCCATTCTGCTTACCTAACAGCCGTGACATAATTGATTTGGTGTCAGCTGCCTGGATTTAGAGAGCTGACCCATGGTGCACATCTAGACAGGCCAGCCGATTGAAGGCCTTTTTGAAATTAATTGCAGGATTGGTATACCGTCTGCTGTGTCCTAGGTGTGGGGGGAAATGATTGAATGCAAGGAGCTGTGGAGAGGTTGGGATTGAACGCCACCGGGGAGACGCCTCTAGTGAGGGCAGATAATGAGAGTTTCATGGATTTCTTTTGACATTACGACATGTTGATAACAATCTGTGGTCCCTCGATTAGATTGGGACAGGTTCTTTGATTCCACTTTATAGACGCAGTACCATGCACTTGAGGTGTCCTTTGCATTGAGTGTATGAGTCTGTTTGCAGCAGCAGGCAATGAAATGCACAATAACACTCCTTCTCTCGCCACCATCTCTCCAGCGGGAAAAAAGGGAGGGAGTGAGCCAGGGAGGGAGAACAGTAGGCCTATATTTTGGGGATTTGTTCTTTCTTGGCATTGGTTACGGTTGGCAGGAGATAAAATAAAAGGATGCGCCTCTCACAGCTTTCACACACTGGTATTTCTTCCTTTTTGTTTCTCCTGACTATTCAGTCTCACACCATGGGAGTTTTTGAGAACAAAGTCTCTGAGAAGGGCAGATTGAACAGCCAATGCTGTACAAACATTAGTCTAGTCCTACTGTTCATTGTGATTGAAATTTGCAGCAAAGATAAATATTTGTTTCATATTATTTGTTGAGATTTGCTGTAAAAAACATGTTGAGTCGTGGCTTTTGGTAATTCATGTTTTGCAAGTTGATATAGCCTAAATTTAAAGATGGAACACGTGCTCAGAATCTTCAACTAGTTCACCATTGGATGGAGACGTCAATTGGGTGATTTTCCACTCTGTAAATGTGCCCACAGTTGAGTATGGCATGTGGTTTGTGTATAAATATCTTCTCTGCAGATGGCGGGCACCATGGCAGAAAGGACCAAGATCTCCTCCATGGAAACTGGACAGTGTGTATGTGGATGAAGAAAACCTGCAAGATGTATTTGTGTGTGCGGTCCCTGCAGTCAGTCTTCATCCACGACTGTCATAATGTCTCTTTTCTCGAGCCTATATGGTCAAACTCTATGGTCAAACTCTTTGTCCATCCATGACAATGGGCTGTTTCTGTGTGGACAGACTGAGCTAAGGCTTACTGAGTTGAGTTATGTTCCACAACAGTAGAAAGGGTAATAGTTCAGAGTTTATTTTATGGAGGTCTGACCAGAGCCCAAGGAGCTGACTCATTAGAATAGTACATTATTTATTTCAGCTCTCTGTCGAAGTAAATTGACTAGAAGTATTTTCTATTTTGTCCTGATTTATTACATATCTTTTTTTGATATAATAGCTTGTTACAGAATGAAGACAAACACAATGCCATGATGTATCTAAGAAGAAACTACATTCTGTCTCTCCTGGCCTTTCACTTCCGCCTCCCTGTCACCCCATCGGCCTAATTTATGCTGTTGTTTTGGGAATTTGAAATCCCCCCTCCATCTGTAGCCACCACAGCAGTCAGCCTGTACTGGATTGTATAACGGGATTAGTGCTTGCATAAAAACATCCTGGTGGTCACGGGTCCTAAGGAAGTGTGTGGGGTGGGAGGGTCCCCACATGCAACGCTGCCATCCAAGGGTCTGGGGACCCGCTTGCAGCAGCACTAATCCTCTTAGCCCCCCCTCTGTGCTGCGGCTGCTCCATCCTGCCCTGCCAACTCTTGTGCCAGGCACGTGTTCCATACTCCATCAGCTCCATCTCTCAGATCAAACATCAGATGATGACAGTGGCCGTTAAGACCCACACAATCAGATGATGACAGTGGCCGTTAAGACCCACACAATCAGATGATGACAGTGGCCGTTAAGACCCACACAATCAGATGATGACAGTGGCCGTTAAGACCCACACAATCAGATGATGACAGTGGCCGTTAAGACCCACACAATCAGATGATGACAGTGGCCGTTAAGACCCACACAATCAGATGATGACAGTGGCCGTTTAGACCCACACAATCAGATGATGACAGTGGCCGTTTAGACCCACACAATCAGATGATGACAGTGGCCATTAAGACCCACACAATCAGATGATGACAGTGGCCGTTTAGACCCACACAATCAGATGATGACAGTGGCCGTTAAGACCCACACAATCAGATGATGACAGTGGCCGTTAAGACCCACACAATCAGATGATGACAGTGGCCGTTAAGACCCACACAATCAGATGATGACAGTGGCCGTTTAGACCCACACAATCAGATGATGACAGAGGCCGTTAAGACCCACACAATCAGATGATGACAGTGGCCGTTTAGACCCACACAATCAGATGATGACAGTGGCCGTTAAGACCCACACAATCAGATGATGACAGTGGCCGTTAAGACCCACACAATCAGATGATGACAGTGGCCGTTAAGACCCACACAATCAGATGATGACAGTGGCCGTTAAGACCCACACAATCAGATGATGACAGTGGCCGTTAAGACCCACACAATCAGATGATGACAGTGGCCGTTAAGACCCACACAATCAGATGATGACAGTGGCCGTTAAGACCCACACAATCAGATGATGACAGTGGCCGTTAAGACCCACACAATCAGATGATGACAGTGGCCGTTAAGACCCACACAATCAGATGATGACAGTGGCCATTAAGACCCACACAATCAGATGATGACAGTGGCCGTTAAGACCCACACAATCAGATGATGACAGTGGCCGTTAAGACCCACACAATCAGATGATGACAGTGGCCATTAAGACCCACACAATCAGATGATGACAGTGGCCGTTAAGACCCACACAATCAGATGATGACAGTGGCCGTTAAGACCCACACAATCAGATGATGACAGTGGCCGTTAAGACCCACACAATCAGATGATGACAGTGGCCGTTAAGACCCACACAATCAGATGATGACAGTGGCCGTTAAGACCCACACAATCAGATGATGACAGCCTCAACCAGATCCAAATGGGAAGCTGATCATGACTATGATAGTCTTCAAAGTCGAGACATAATTGACCAAGGACCTAAAAGTTGTCTTTGCAGGGTAGCAGAGAGGTTTAATGCTGACCAATGGGCCTGACTAGGACCTTCGCTGTGTACAGCTGCTCTGCTCATTTGCCAGTAGCTGGCAGATACAGAATGGGCTGTTGCGGACAGTGTGAGTGAGACAGGTTCTCCTCCACAACAGTTGCTTGTGCTGTGTGTGAGTGAGGTAGCCTATGTTTGGCAGGCAGCCAGGAGGCAGGTGAGTGATTCTGGAAAATGAAGGGCAGAGGAAGGCTTGTTATGAACGCCCTGACGTAGAGTCTATCTATGATGTGCAGGTACTGATGATGATGTAGGTTCATGGAGCAGTATTAGCCACCCCCACCATTTAAATGGAAATGAAGTCCGGAGTCGGCACCACCACAGGGACACTGGAGGAGACTGCTGCTTGAGACAACACAGAGGTTTAACAAGATTATGCAGGCATGCGAGACGACGCACCTCGAATGACAACATCCCACTTTGTTCAATTACACTGATATCATCAAAGCTAAACCACCCAATTGGAAACAGTCACCAAGTCTGTTTTAAGTGTAGCCTAAGCCTAATATTGGTGCAGGTGTAGAGAATAGCCTTGAATATGTATCACTAATCCATCCATGGTTAGGTTATGAGTGGTTAATCATCTGTAATGACAGGTTTTTGACCACAGAGAATGAACAGGTTTGAGTCATATGAAAGAGAGGATCAAGGACATCTGACAGCAGTAGTAATTACAGGCCCTTGTCCTGCCACAGGGGATGGTCGGTCACTGAATCTGCTGAATCATTTTCTCAATCAAGGTAGTGGTTGGTTGTCCTCAAGCAAGGGGACATGAGTTGCAGTTTTTACAGTAGATTCCCAAACCCTCGCAACCTCTCCTTAAGAGACTGATTTTAATCACAACAAGAAAATGTGGTTTAAAGTTGATTGGTTACAGACACTGTTATAGAAAATGGATTGTAGCCTGTCAAGTTGTTGGAAAATTGGTGTTCTGACTAGTCCTGCTCCCTTCAATCACACCAACTATTGTTATCCACTACATTTTGTTTCACTGAATCATAGCTACAGTTTAGTCATTCTTTTACCACTGACAGTTTGTCTTATCTCTTTTGACATCCTTACTTTTGTTTTGCATTTAGTTGTCACTCAGTTATAACAAGGTTTCAAATCTGTCACTGTGACTAATCATAAATCATCTGTTATCCTGGACTATGGGAAGAAAGGGTTGCTCTCATTTTATCACTGGAATGACCTAACATTTCATACGTGCCCTATTTATTCACCAACTGGACTATAGGTTTGGCTGAGCTGAAAATTGTGACATGTTGCGTTGTCACATTGACATATGTTTTACTAACAGATTAGTTGTCATGCAGGTGCCAGAATTGACAGGGACACTTAAGACATACCTGTCATTCCGATGAGATGAAGTGGAAAAGAATGTTGACAGGCTTTATGCTAGGGAGAAGTTTTAGACTCACTTGTAGAATTTTCAGGCACTGTAATGTGTAACTGTATTTCATGTCACTGTAGGCCTAAGTATCATACCAAATCCCTTCATGTGGTAAGTGACTGTTTCCGTATGACTGATCAGGGAGGTTGGATGAGAAATACCCTTCTAGTTTCTACCCTCATAAGAAAGATGGGTCAAAATGTCCAGCATATCACCCTCTATAGACTTCGGCCCATGACGCAACCGCTGTTGGAATGTTCCCTCTTGAGTGTGGAATGCCGCAGGAGGAGGCCATAGAGCTACTGCTATCTCAATGGCTTTTTGTCTTCCTCTGAGTCTTGTGGACCTCGCCTGTGTCCTACCGTAACTCCCAGAGGAATGCCATCCCTCTCTCTATGGGCTGTGTTGTGGCCCTAAAGGTCAACCCCTGGCCTGGTACGGCTTCCTATCCAGCCACTTGTATGGCCTACATGTCATCCTGCAGACAATCATTTGACTAACATGCAAATGAATGTAGCCCGGTAGGCGATATCTAGATCTGTTTAAAGCTTCAGCCAACTCCTATGATGTTTGTTGTCATGCCATATGTGTTTGCATGACAACAGAATATGACAGAGGAAAGGCTAAAGGGAATCTGCCTCTGTCTTTGAATTCTACTCCAGGGCTGCATTCAGTGCAGATAAAAAGGTGTACACTGTGCAAAGTTTAATTAAACGGAAACGGTGCTGTCCTGAATGACCAGTTGAAAAACTGGGAGGGGTTGGGTTGTGCACCGCTGCCCTTTTTTAAAAACGTCACTCATTGCTTCAAGCCACACCCCGCCCATACCCTCCAAACGTTCCTCAAAGTCTTGTAGAAAAAAGCAGGAAGGGAAGCGCTGCAATGGTACGCAATAGTAGGTTTTTGTAGACAGAAGGTGCTCTTTGGTAAAAGGGGTAAATTGGTCATCAAAAAGAAACGCGGACCAAGGCACTCTTCATATAATTAATTAAAATGCCTTTTTGTATGGCATGTTCAAGGGAAACAAAGATGGAAAACTCTGATGCATTTCAACTGCATGGACTTTGTCAGGGAGTACAAAGTCTGTTCATTAACATTTTGGGGAAACGTGCCGTTCAGTACAAACCGTCACACAATGTAGGAAACGTTTAATCGAACTGAACGCACCCCAGTTGTTTGAGCACAAACCTTCTGTTGTTTCTGTCTTTGAATTTGTCACCCATGATGCACCATCTTCTCAGCTACCCTCCTGGCTCAGCGGTGGTGGTTTACAGCAGCAGGCACTTATTAACCTGTGTTCTCTTATCTGTGCTCACTGACCCACACTGAAGATGGGATGGTCAGTGGTGTGAAGACTAATTGTGTGTTTATGCTTTCACTGTCTCCTCTCTGAGAGCTACTTATTTCTTAGAAAACCATATAGGCCCTCTGTTTCCTCAGCTGTTTGTCTATCTGCTCTAATGCTTTTTGTTTAGGACCATACACAAACACACACTATCGGCCTCTGCCTTTTCTCCTCTCTATCAGCCTCTGCCTTTTCTCCTCTCTATCAACCTCTGTCTGGAGCACTCTCACAATCTGCCAGTTCCTCTCTTTCTATATCAAGAATTGTAATACCAATGTCTATCAAAGTACAGCCATTCCTCTCCCCTTCAGTAATGTGTATATTGGATGTCATGTTAGTTCAGTGATTTTTGGCCTGTTGCGATGTATTGTACGCTTGGGCGGTATACCGTATATACCAGGGTTCCCCAACTGGCGGCCCACGGGTGGTTTTATTTGATCTCCCCCCAGGAAATCAGCTCCTGTAATGATGGGACGGTGAGTCGGAAGCAGGTGCAGGTGAAACGTTTTAATAAAACAACAAAATCAAGAACACAACACTAACATAAGGCAGTACGCTGATAAACAAGAACAATACCAACTGGTGAGTGAAAAGGGGAGAGTGACATATAAAGGGGAGGAAATGATGAAGGTAATGGAGTCCAGGTGTGAATCATAATGATTCACAGGTGCGCGTAATGATGAGTGCCAGGTGTATGTAATGATGAATCCCAGGACCGGTGGTTAGTATTCTGGCGACATCGTACGCCAGAGGGGAGGAGCAGGAGCAGATGTGACAGCTCCAAGCTATTTTAATGTAAGAAATCTATTCAATTTTTTTTCACACATAATAGAGAGACGTGGTCATATACAAATGTAAGCAAGGTTTGAAATGATTATGTTTTAGTCAAACATTATATCTGTTTGGGCTTCTCGCGGCCAATTTGCAATCTACAAATTATTTGTAATTATGTTCCGACCATCAGCTCAAGAAAAAATATTCTATTTAAGTTTAATACATTTGAATATTTCAGGCTACTTTTTAAGTAAATACCTACAGTCAACTTGTGCAATACGTTAGGTGAAATGAAGAACGCAATGTTCTTTATCTCCTACCACATTATGTAGCTTACGGTAGTCCCCAGTCACGTGGTGTTTGTTTACAAGCACAAAACGACGAGAGAACGGAGCCTTGAGTCACTCACTGTTGTGCAGTATTTTATTTATTTTATTTAACTTTTATTTAACTAGGCAAGTCATTTAAGAACAAATTCTTATTTACAATGACGGCCTACCAAAAGGCAAAATACCTCCTAGGGGGACGGGGGCTGGGATTTAAAACATTTAATTAAATAAAAAAATAACATAAATATAGGACAAAACACAAATCACGACAAGAGAGACAACACAACACTACATATAGAGAGACCTAAGACAACAACACAGCATGGTAGCAACACAACATGACAACAACATGGTAGCAACACAACATGGTAGCATGCGCCAGGTGATCTAATTACAGTATGGAATTCATAACTAAATGTTTGCCAGCTAGATATCTTACAACTATTAAGTTAACTGTCTAAAAGGAGCTAAATGCTTTGCAGTTGTGCATTTGGTCTGCTAATTTAATAGCTAGTTAGCTATCTAGTTAAGTGGTTAGCTTCTTCCAAAATCAAGCATTCGCTTGGTAACAGAATCGCCTTCTGGATCAAGAGCCTTGCTGTTTAATATTAGTTTTGTGCTTGCAGCAAAATGTGAGTAGCATTTTTTGTTACTTGTGTACTTGTATTGTTTAGGTCAGAAACAGGACAAAATGTTCGCAATGCGCTCATTAGCATTTAGTTAGCATTCTCTATAAGGATTCCTTATTCCTTCCTTCCTTAGTACTTGTTAGCATTTTGTTATCATTCTGGTAAGTGAAATATTTGGGGCTTCTCCCACAGCCCGCCAGTGAGCTTCCTCTCACTACCATATTTGGTAGTGAGTGGAAACGCCAACCGGATGCTTCACATTAGAGGTCGACGATTATGATTTTTCAACGCCGATACCGATTATTGGAGGACCAAAAAAAGCCGATACCGATTAATCGGCCGATTAAAAAAAATTGAAAAACTTTTTTTTTTACATTTGTAATAATGACAATTACAACAATACTGAATGAACACTTATTTTAACTTAATATAATATATCAATAAAATCAATTTAGCCTCAAATAAATAATGAAACATGTTCAATTTGGTTTAAATAATGCAAAAACAAAGTGTTGGAGAAGAAAGTAAAAGTGTATGTGCTATGTAAAAAAGCTAACGTTTAAGTTCCTTGCTCAGAACATGAGAACATATGAAAGCTGGTGGTTCCTTTTAACAACAGTTTTCAATATTCCCAGGTAAGAAGTTTTAGGTTGTAGTTATTATAGGAATTATAGGACTATTTCTCTCTATACCATTTGTATTTCATATACCTTTGACTATTGGATGTTCTTATAGGCACTTTAGTATTGCCAGTGTAACAGTATAGCTTCTGTCCCTCTTCTCGCCCCTACCTGGGCTCAAACCAGGAACACATCGACAACAGCCACCCTCGAAGCATCGTTACCCATCGCTCCACAAAAGCCGCGGCCCTTGCAGAGCAAGGGGAACAACTACTCCAAGTCTCAGAACGAGTGACGTCACCGATTGAAACGCTATTAGCGCGCACCCCGCTAACTAGCTAGCCATTTCACATCGGTTACACCAGCCTAATCTCGGGAGTTGATAGGCTTGAAGTCATAAACAGCTCAATGCTTGAAGCATTGCGAAGAGCTGCTGGCAAAACGCACGAAAGTGCTGTTTGAATGAATGCTTACGAGCGTGCTGCTGCCTACCATCGCTCAGTCAGACTGCTCTATCAAATATCAAATCATAGACCTAATTATGACATAATAACACACAGAAATACGAGCCTTTGGTCATTAATATGGTAGAATCCGGAAACTATCATTTAGAAAACAAAACGTTTATTCTTTCAGTGAAATACGGAACCGTTCCGTATTTTATCTAACGGGTGGCATCCATAAGTCTAAATATTACTGTTACATTGCACAACCTTTAATGTTATGTCATAATTACGTAAAATTCTGGCAAATTAGTTCGCAACGAGCCAGGCGGCCGAAACTGTTGCATATACCCTGACTCTGCGTGCAATGAACGCAAGAGAAGTGACACAATTTCACCTGGTTAATATTGCCTGCTAACCTAGATTTCTTTTAGCTAAATATGCAGGTTTAAAAAATATATACTTCTGTGTATTGATTTTAAGAAAGGCATTGATGTTTATGGTTAGGTACAGTCGTGCAACGATTGTGCTTTTTTCGCAAATGCGCTTTTGTTAAATCATCCCCCGTTTGGCGAAGTTGGCTGTCTTTGTTAGGAAGAAATAGTCTTCACACAGTTCGCAACGAGCTAGGCGGCCCAAACTGCTGCATATAACCTGACTCTGTTGCAAGAGAAGTGACACAATTACCCTAGTTAAAATAAATTCATGTTAGCAGGCAATATTAACTAAATATGCAGGTTTAAAAATATATACTTGTGTATTGATTTTAAGAAAGGCATTGATGTTTATGGTTAGGTACACGTTGGAGCAACGACAGTCCTTTTTCGCGAATGCGCACTGCATCGATTATATTCAACGCAGGACACGCTAGATAAACTAGTAATATCATCAACCATGTGTAGTTAACTTATGATTGATTGATTGATTGTTTTTTATAAGATAAGTTTAATGCTAGCTAGCAACTTACCTTGGCTTCTTACTGCATTCGTGTAACAGGCGGGCTCCTCGTGGAGTGCAATGTAAGGCAGGTCGTTAGAGCGTTGGACTAGTTAACTGTAAGGTTGCGAGATTGAATCCCCGAGCTGACAAGTTAAAAATCTGTCGTTTTGCCCCTGAACAAGGCAGTTAACCCACTGTTCCTAGGCCGTCATTGAAAATAAGAATGTGTTCTTAACTGACTTGCCTAGTTAAATAAAGGTGTAAAAAAATATATAAAATAATCGGCCAAATTGGTGTCCAAAAATACCGATTTCCGATTGTTATGAAAACTTGAAATGGACCCTAATTAATCGGCATTTCCGATTAATCGGTCGACCTCTACTTCACATTTATACATCCAGTGAAATAACTGTCTCATTGTCCCAACTGTGGTACTAGTTTCCCAAAACAGTGGTTTGAGCCAGTCACGTGTTTGTTTACAAAAAACACAATGAGCAAAATGGGAGTTTTGTAAAGTGTCACTCCTGCAGCGCATCTTAAGTGAGGTGATCAAGTTACACTTGTATGAAATTCACTTCTGTTTGCCAGCTATATCTTATAACTATTAAGTGAACTATCGAAGATGTGCCGAATAAATTATCTCCAGCTGGGTTTTGCTAACTTGCTAATGTTAGCTAAGTGGCTGACGTTAGCTTACAAGATCAAGCTTCTTGGTAACAGCAGCAGAGACAATCCCCTCCTGGATTAAGATCCCTGCTGCTTAATATTTATTTTGTGCATGCTGCAAACTGTGTTTTGAGATGCTTTATGAGCTGGGTTGTCTGCCCAACCCCTCTGAGTTAGTAGTAAATGTTCGCATGCACTCGTTTACATCTACTATGAGAATTTCTTAGTACTTGTTAGCATTTTGTTAGCATTCTCATAAGTGACGTTTTTGGGCCTTTTTTTTACGTTTGAAAAATAACAAATAGCACCCCTTGTGTGCACCACCAGTAATACCGTGTATCCCGGGATGGGACAGTATGGAAATCTGGATAACTCCCAACCCTAACGTATTGTGTCGAGAGGCAGGCCATTGATCCTTTCCCATTAGTAGGACTAGCTATTTCTTGTACTTTGTGAATCTTTCTAATCTATCCTTGTTCTCTCACTGCCTTTCTCCCCATCTTAGCAGCTGGGCGCTGCAGCCTCTATTCTCATCTGTTATTTATATAAAGAGCTAGAAGATGTTCTTGACCTTGTTGAGAAAGAACACTCGATAAGTGTGAAACATTTATTTGCCTTCCATTGCAGAGCTCAGTTTCCTGCTTACCATTTTACAATGACATGATCTGTACTGTATAATGAGTGCGTGGGTGCTTACGTGTGTGCATGGGTACATGTGCGTGTGTGTGTGTTTTGTCAGTACCTCAATGCCACCTTTTGGAGCGAGGTAAAGGAACAGTACATCATATTCAGCCTGGTCCCAGACAGCCCACAAGGAGAGCCTCACGCTATTAGGGATCAGATTGACTAGGGAAAACAGCTTATGAGGCTCCAGAAAACATCATACTGTATGTGGGTGATTTCTTCTATAAGGAACATTTGGAAAAATATCAACAGTATTCCTTTGTCTGTGTTGTCAGGTTCCCTTAGCGAGGAGGAGCTACAGTACTATTTATTTTGGTCTGCTGGTGATGCCGCATCAATCCTTTTATGTTTTCCTTACCGTTAACATTTTAATGTTCCCCACCTGCTTCCCCCTCTTTGTCCCTATGCTTCAGCACACCTCTCTCGGAGTGGCGTGGCTGTGCATGTGCTCTGCTCAGCAGTGGAATGATCTGCTGTGCTGTGCTCTTCCCCACAAAACTGCACACATGTGAGAGAATGACACAAATCCTTTACCAGGGCCAAGCTCTCTAATTACGCCTGCTCTTCTGGGGAGAGAACAGACAATATTAACCATCTGTTAACATCCTACCCTCTTAGAACCCAGCCTGTTTTCATCCATTTCACCGTCTTTGTGCTCATACATGTTCACTCGTCCGTAATCCTGTTTTTATGGTATTATGTTTGGCTGTCGTCAATTAAGTGGAAACCAACAGATCTATCATTGTAACTGGGATATAGAGTAGAGTAGAGGAGATTAAGTGCTTTATTTAAAATCAAATCAAATTTTATTGGTCGAATACACATTTAGCAGATGTTATTGTGGGTGTAGCGAAATGCTTGTGTTCCTAGCCCCATCAGTGCAGTAATAGCTAACAATACACACAAATCTAAAAAGTAAAATAATGAAATATTAGGACGAGCAATGTCAGAGTCTGGAGTGTGTGTGTATATGTATATATACATATATGCAGTGCCTTCGGAAAGTATTCAGACCCCTTGACTTTTCCCACATTTTGTTAGGTTACAGCCTTCTGTTTTTTCCTCATTAATCTACACACAATACCCCATAATGACAAAGCAAAAACAGGTTTAGAAATGTTTGCAAATTATTTTATTTTTTAACTTATATCACTCACATAAGTATTCAGACCGAATCTTCGTGGGTATGGCGCTACAAGCTTGACACACCTGTATTTGTGGAGTTTCTCCCATTCTCTGCAGATCCTCTCAAGCTCTGTCAGGTTAGATGGGGAGTGTTGCGGCACAGCTATTTTCAGGTCTCTCCAGAGATGTTCGATCGGGTTCAAGTCCGGGTTCTGGCTGGGCCACTCAAGGACATTCAGAGACTTGTCCCGATGCCACTCCTGCGTTGTCTTTGCTATGTGCTTAGGGTCGTTGTCCTGTTAGAAGGTGAACCTTCGCCCCAGTCTGAGGTCCTGAGTGCTCTGGAGCAGGTTTTCATCAAGGATTTCTCTGTACTTTGCTCCGTTCATCTTTGCCTTGATCCTGACTAGTCTCCCAGTTCCTGCTCCCAGTCCCTGCTGCTGCCACCACCATGCTTCAACATAGGGATGGCGCCAGGTTTCCTCCATACGTGACGCTTGGCATTCAGGCCAAAGAGTTCAATCTTGGTTTCATCAGACCAGAGAATCTTGTTTCTCATGATCTGAGAGTCTTCAGGTGCCTTTTGGCAAACACCAAGCGGGCTGTCATGTGCCTTTTACTGAGGAGTTGCTTCTGTCTGGCCACTATACCATAAAGGCCTGATTGGTGGAGTGCTGCAGAGATGGTTGTCCTTCTGGAAGGTTCTTACATCTCCACAGAGAAACTCTAGAGCTCTGTCAGAGTGATCATCAGGTTCTTGGTCACCTCCCTGACCAAGGTCCTTCTCCCCCGACTGCTCAGTTTGGCCAGGCGGCAAGCTCTAGGAAGAGTTTTGGTGGTTCCAAACTTCAATTTAAGAATGATGGAGGCCACTGTGTTCTTGGGGACCTTCAATGCTGCAGAATAGTTTTCGTACCCTTCCCCAGATCTGTGCCTCGACACAATCCTGTCTCGGAGCTCTACGGACAATTCCTTCGACCTCATGGCTTGGTTTTTGCTCTGACATGCACTGTCAACTGTTGGACCTTATATAGACAGGTGTGTGCCTTTCCAAATCATGTCCAATCAATTGGATTTACCACAGGTGGAATCAAGTTGTAGAAACATCTCAAGGATGATCAATGGAAACAGAATGCACCTGAGCTCAATTTCGAGTCTAGTAACAAAGGATCTGAAATACATGAAATACATGCCAAGAGTGTGCGAAGCTGTCATCAAGGCGAAGGGTGGCTACTTTGAAGAATCTGAAATGTAAAATATATTTTGATTTGTTTAACACCAATCTCAACGTCAACAGTGAAGAGGCGACTCCGGGATGCTGGCCTTGCAAAGAAAGAGTTGCAAAGAGTTGCAAAGAGTTGCAAAGAAAAAGCCATATCTCAGACGGGCCAATAAAAATAAAAGATAGGCAAAAGAACACAGACACTGAACAGAGGAACTCTGCCTAGAAGGCCACCATCCCTGAGTTGCCTTTTCACTGTTGACGTTGAGACTGGTGTTTTGCGAGTACTATTTAATGAAGCTGCCAGTTGAGTACTTGTGAGGCGTCTGTTTCTCAAACTAGACACTCTAATGTACTTGTCCTCTTGCTCAGTTGTGCACCGGGGCCTCCCACTCCTCTTTCTATTCTGGTTAGAGCCAGTTTGCGCTGTTCTGTGAAGGGAGTAGTACACAGCGTTGTACGAGATCTAAAGTTTCTTCGCAATTTCTCACATGGAATAGCCTTCATTTCGCAGAACAATAATAGGCTGCCGAGTTTCAGAGGAAAGTTATTTGTTTCTGGCCATTTTGAGCCTGTAATAAACCCACAAATGCTGATGCCCGAGCTACTCAACTAGTCTAAAGAAGACCAGTTTTATTGCTTCTTTAAGCAGAACAGTTTTCAGCTGTGCTAACATAATTGCAAAAGGGTTTTCTAATGATCAATTAGCCTTTTAAAATGATAAACTTGGATTAGCTAACACAACGTGCCATTGGAACACAGGAGTGATGGTTGCTGATAATGGGCCTGTGTACGCCTATGTAGATATTCCATTAAAAATCAGCCGTTTACAGCTTACAATAGTCATTTACAACATTAACAATGTCTACACTGTATTTCTGATCAATTTGATGTTATTATAATGGACAAAAAATTGGCTTTTCTTTCAAAAACAAGGACATTTCTAAGTGACCCCGAACTTTTGAACGGTAGTGTGTGTGTATATACAGTGGGGAGAACAAGTATTTGATACACTGCCGATTTTGCAGGTTTTCCTACTTACAAAGCATGTAGAGGTCTGTCATTTTTATCATAGGTACACTTCAACTGTGAGAGACGAAATCTAAAACAAAAATCCAGAAAATCACATTGTATGATTTTTAAGTAATTAATTTGCATTTTATTGCATGACATAAGTATTTGATCACCTACCAACCAGTAAGAATTCCGGCTCTCACAGACCTGTTAGTTTTTCTTTAAGAAGCCCTCCTGTTCTCCACTCATTACCTGTATTAACTGCACCTGTTTGAACTCGTTACCTGTATAAAAGACACCTGTCCACACACTCAATCAAACAGACTCCAACCTCTCCACAATGGCCAAGACCAGAGAGCTGTGTAAGGACATCAGGGATAAATTGTAGACCTGTACAAGGCTGGGATGGGCTACAGGACAATAGCCAAGCAGCTTGGTGAGAAGGCAACAACTGTTGGCACAATTATTAGAAAATGGAAGAAGTTCAAGATGACGGTCAATCACCCTCGGTCTGGGGCTCCATGCAAGATCTCACCTCGTGGGGCATCAATGATCATGAGGAATGTGAGGGATCAGCCCAGAACTACACGGCAGGACCTGGTCAATGACCTGAAGAGAGCTGGGACCACAGTCTCAAAGAAAACCATTAGTAACACACTACGCCGTCATGGATTAAAATCCTGCAGCGCACGCAAGGTCCCCCTGCTCAAGCCAGCGCATGTCCAGGCCCGTCTGAAGTTTGCCAATGACCATCTGGATGATCCAGAGGAGGAATGGGAGAAGGTCATGTGGTCTGATGAGACAAAAATAGAGCTTTTTGCTCTAAACTCCACTCGCCGTGTTTGGAGGAATAGAAGGATGAGTACAACCCCAAGAACACCATCCCAACCGTGAAGCATGGAGGTGGAAACATCATTCTTTGGGGATGCTTTTCTGCAAAGGGGACAGGACGACTGCACCGTATTGAAGGGAGGATGGATGGGGCCATGTATCGCGAGATCTTGACCAACAACCTCCTTCCCTCAGTAAGAGCATTGAAGATGGGTCGTGGCTGGGTCTTCCAGCATGACAACGACCCGAAACACACAGCCAGGGCAACTAAGGAGTGGCTCCGTAAGAAGTATCTCAAGGTCCTGGAGTGGCCTAGCCAGTCTCCAGACCTGAACCCAATAGAAAATCTTTGGAGGGAGCCGAAAGTCCGTATTGCCCAGCGACAGCCCCGAAACCTGAAGGATCTGGAGAAGGTCTGTATGGAGGAGTGGGCCAAAATCCCTGCTGCAGTGTGTGCAAACCTGGTCAAGAACTACAGGAAACGTATGATCTCTGTAATTGCAAACTAAGGTTTCTGTACCAAATATTCAGTTCTGCTTTTCTGATGTATCAAATACTTATGTCATGCAATAAAATGCAAATTAATTACTTAAAAATCATACAATGTGATTTTCTGGATTTTTGTTTTAGATTCCGTCTCTCACAGTTGAAGTGTACCTATGATAAAAATTACAGACCTCTACATGCTTTGTAAGTAGGAAAACCTGCAAAATTGTCAGTGTATCAAATACTTGTTCTCCCCACTGTATATATATATTTTTGTTTTTTTTTGTTTTTTGTGTGTGTTATTTTTTAATTGTTTTCTATGTAGGCTTGTGGAACAGGTTCCCTTTTATTTTGTCGAGGCCATAAGCTGTCGTGCTGGCTATGTTAGTTGATTTAACCTGTTTGGGATAGGGGGCAGTATTTTCACGTTCGGATGAAAAGCGTGCCCAGAGTAAACTGCCTGCTACTCAGAGCCAGAAGCTAATATATGCATATTATTAGTAGATTTGGTTAGAAAACACTCTGAAGTTTCTAAAACTGTTTGAATGATGTCTGTGAGTATAACAGAACTCATATGGCAGGCGAAAACCTGAGAAAAATCCAACCAGGAAGTGGGAAATCTGAGGTTTGTAGTTTTTCAAGTCATTGCCTTTCGAATATACAGTGTAAATGGGGTCATATTGCACTTCCTACGGCTTCCACTAGATGTCAACAGTCTTTAGAACCTTGTTTCAGGCTTCTACTATGAAGGGGGAGCGAATAAGAGCTGTTTGACTAAGGGGTCTGGCAGAATGCCTTGAGCTAAGTCACGCGCGCAGCTGTGAGAGCGAGTTGCGTTCCTTTTAATTTCTAAAGACAAAGGAATTTTCCGGTTGAAACATTATTGAAGATTTATGATAAAAACATCCTAAAGATTGATTCTATACATCGTTTGACATGTTTCTACGAACTGTAGTATAACTTTTTTGACTTTTCATCTGGACTTTCGTCTGGACTTGTCCGCGCCTTGTGAATTTCGATTGGTGAACTAAACGCGCTAACAAAAAGGAGGTATTTGGACATAAAGATGAACTTTATCAAACAAAACAAACATTTATTGTGTAACTGGGATTCCTGGGAGTGCATTCTGATGAAGATCATCAAAGGTAAATGAATATTTATAACGCTATTTCTGACTTTTACTGACTCCACAACATGGCGGGTATCTGTATGGCTTGTTTTTGCACAACAATTCTGAACATAACGCGCCAATGTAAACTGAGATTTTTGTATATAAATATGAACTTTATCGAACAAAACATACATGTATTGTGTAACATGAAGTCCTATGAGTGCCATCTGATGAAGATCATCAAAGGTTAGTGATTAATTTTATCTCTATTTCTGCTTTTTGTGACTCCTCTCTTTGGCTGGAAAATGGCTGTATGTTTTTCTGTGACTAGGCGCTGACCTAACATAATCGTATGGTGTGCTTTCGCTGTAAAGCCTTTTTGAAATCGGACACGATGGCTAGATTAATAAGAAGTTAAGCTTTAAATTGGTATATTGCGCTTGATGAAAGTTAAATATTTCAACAAAAAAGAAAATAACAGTGCCAACAGTTATTATATTTTTGGCACTGTTGGTAAACTGTGCTTTCAATCATTTTTTTCTTGTGTTTATATATGTTTTTCTCTTTTATAATATAATGGTCACAATGCTCCATTTGGTAAGAGTTTAGCCTAGCTGCTGGAACCACTATGTTTCCTGGAGAGTATTTAGGAGCTTATAAACTCAGCAAAAAAGAAACGTCCTCTCAGGTTTTCAGCAAACTTCACTTGTAAATATTTGAATGAACATAACAAGATTCAACAACTGAGACATAAACTGAACAAGTTCCACAGACATGTGACTAACAGAAATAGAATAGTATGTCCCTGAACAAAGGGGGGGGGGGGGGGGTCAAAATCAAATGTAATTAAGTACTGCAGTGCATCTCCTCCTCATGGACTGCACCAGATTTGGCAGTTCTTGCTCTGAGATGTTACCCCACTCTTCCACCAAGGCAAGTTCTGGGACATTTCTGGGGGGAATGGCCCTAGCCCTCACCCTCCGATCCAACAAAACTGCGACTTGTCAGTGAAGAGCATTTTTTGCCAGTCCTGTCTGATCCAGCTATGGTGGGTTTGTGTCCATAGGCGATGTTGTTGCCGGTGATGTCTGGTGAGGACCTGCCTTACAACAGGCCTACAAACCCTCAGTCCAGCCTCTCTCAGCGTATTGCGGACAGTCTGAGCACTGATGGAGGGATTGTGCGTTCCTGGTGTAAGTCAGGCTGTTGTTGTTGTCATCCTGTACCTGTCCCGCAGTTGTGATGTTCAGATGTACCAATCCTGTGCAGGTGTTGTTACACGTGGTCTGCCACTGTGAGGACGATCAGCTGTCCGTCCTGTCTCCCCGTAGCGCTGTCTTAGGCGTCTCACGGTACGGACATTGCAATTTATTGCCCTGGCCACATCTGCAGTCCTCATGCCTCCTTGCAGCATGCCTAAGGCACGTTCACGCAGCTGAGCAGGGACCCTGGGCATCTTTCTTTTGGTGTTTTTCGTAACTGTGACCTTAATTGCCTACTGTCTGTTAGCTGTTAAGCTGTTAACGACCGTTCCACAGGTGCATGTTCATTAATTGTTTATGGTTCATTGAACAAGCATAGGAAACCGTGTTTAAACCCTTTACAATGAAGATCTGTGAAGTTATTTGGATTTTTACGAATTATCTTTGAAAGACAGGGTCCTGAAAAAGTGGTGTTTCTTTTTTTGCTGAGTTTATATTAGGGTGGATGCGTGCGTCTTATTTGGTAAGATGCTTCAGCGGGTGGGAGGAAGTTCAACAGTTTTATGTTTTCTCGTATGTCAGGTTCTGTAACGGCTTTCCTCCTGGGATGAAGGAGAGGACCAAAATGCAGCGCGGCTAGTGTTCAACATGTTTAATTAGACAATAAACAGTAACACTAATACAAGTAACAAAATAACAAATGTGAAAACCGAGACAGACCTATCTGGTGCAGAACACAAACACAGAGACAGGAAACAACCACCCACAATCCCCAACACAAAACAAGCCACCTATATATGATTCTCAATCAGGGACAACGATTGACAGCTGCCTCTGATTGAGAACCATATTAGGCTGAACACAGAAACAGACAAACTAGACACACAACATAGAATGCCCACCCCAACTCACGCCCTGACCATACTAAACAAATACAAAAACAAGGGAAAACAGGTCAGGAACGTGACAGGTTCAGTCTTCCACTTACATTTAAAAGGCTTCACTCATTTCCTCTTTTTCCAAAGAATGACTCAACCTCATTTAATAGGGTAGTCTGCTGGGAGTATACTTATTTTTTCTAGTTTGAACTGTAACGGTTTGAACCAGCCAGTCAAACATAGTAGAGTACTTCATCTTCAACATCTGGGGACACAGATTGCTTTTTTACAAGAGACCCATCTGAGAGTTTTACATCACTTTAGATTGCGAAAAGGCTGGGTAGACAAACTTTATCACTCCACTTTTCAAAATAAATCGAGGGGAGCTGCAATTCTGATACACAAATCAGTGTATCATCATTCCAATGTTATTTCAGATGCCAATGGCAGATATATTTAATACACCATTGATCCTTGCCAATGTCTCTGCACCAAATTGGGATGACAAAAAAAATGTGCCTTTGTCTTCACTTCCAGATATGACCTCACACTTATTGATCTTGGGTGGCTGGCTTAATCCTACTTTGGATCATTCCTCCAACAAAATTAGCACACCTTCTAAGTTTGCTAAGGTTATCCAAACTTTTCTTTAAGAATTTTCCATTACAGACCCCTGACTTTTTTTCAATCCAACTAATAGGGAATATTCATTTTTCTCCCTTGTCCATCACACTTATACCGGCATTGCCTACTTCTTCTTGAACAACAGACTTCTTTCCTCTGTACGCTCATGCTCATACAATTCCATTGTCATATCTGATCACGCCCCTCTGACTTTAGAGCTATCAATTGGTGGTGGGACTGAGCCTCGTGTACCTTGCCGTTTTAATACATGATTGCTGTCTGATGAAAGTTTGGTCAACTTTCTGACTACTCAGGTTTATATTTTTATAGCTACTAATGACACCCCCGACGTTTTAGCATCTGTTCTGTGGGAAACTTAAGACCTACATTAGAGGTCAAATAATTTCATACACTAGTTTTGAAAGACAAAATAAGAAAAAGAGACTCTCTGAACTGAAAACTCGTATTTTACAGTTAGACAGTACTTACGCTACCTCACCATCCCCAAATGTGTACAGGGATTGACTCTCTTTACAAGCTGAATTCAATACCTTGTCAACAGGCCAAATTGAGGAACTGCTGCTTAAGTTGTGACATACTCATTGTGAGTATGCTGAAAAGGCAAGTAAATTGCTTTCTCATCAACTTCGCCAGTCTTCCTCTGCTCAACAAATGTCTCAAATTCAAACACCTACAGGTGCAACAATGGATCCCCAGCTAATAAATAACCAGTTTAAGGACTGGTTTCTAGTATAAAGAGGTTTCTATGCCTCTTTATACACTTCAGAACAGTCTGCTGACCCCTCTGCTCTTGATAAAAAAAATGTAATAGTATAACTGTTCCAACAATTGATTCAGTTTTCAAGCTTCAATTAGAGGAACCTATCACCATGGAAGAGATTTCAGAGACGACACGTGCAATGTAAGGTGGTAAATGTCCTGAGCCAGATGGGTACCCAATAGACTTTTATAAGAAGTTACTATACACTTGCATCTGTCAGAACGAATAACACCCCCTCAGACTATTTCACTCTCTCCAGAGGCACTAGACAGGGGTGTCCAATGTCTCCCTTGCTTTTTTCCATCACATTCGAGCCCCTCGCAATTGCATTTAGATCCAACCCACATAAAACAGGAGTGTTCAGAGGCGACATCAAACAAAGGGTCTCATTTTATGCTGATGACTTGCTTCTCTATATCTCAAACCCTGATGTATCCTTACCCATTGTGCTATCTGTTCTTAATGCATTTGGCCTAATCTCTGGTTACAAGGTAAATCTGAATAAGAGCGAGCTTTTACTTTTAAATGCGGTAGTTCTCAACAAATATACATACTTGGGGGTACATGTCACGAACAAATCTGATAATCTTTTTAAGGCTAATTTTACTCCTCTCCTTACTCTGGTGGAGAAAGATTTTGAACGATGGTCACTACTCCCCTTATCATTAGCTGGTCTAATGAATTCGGTAAAAATTAATACCCTTCCTAAATTCTCCTACCTCTTTCAATGCATACCTATTTTTATTCCAAAATATTTTTTCTGCCAACTAGATGGGATAATCTTACACTTCATCTGTAATAATAAAGATCCAAGGATCCGCTAGGTGTTCCTGCAAAGGCCTAACTAAACCCTTAGGGGCCATGCCCCCTAATTTCCAGTTCTATTATTGGGCTGCCAACGTCCGTGTAATTCAGTACTGGATCTGTGCAGATACCCCACATATCATTCCAGCATGGTTGAAGATATAATCTTCCTCATGTATGCCATCCTCACTGGCTGCTTTGGCACATTCCCCTATTCATTCTACTACTTCAAGTTATACCAAAAACATTTTAGTAAAAACCACTTTCAAGATCTGGATCCAGTTTAGACATCACTTTGGTTTGCAAACCTATTCATTAAGGGCCCCTCTACTCAGAAATCACGTTCTCCATCCATCGCTAGTAGATGAAGCCTTCTCCATGTGGTTCAGCCTTGGCATCAAATCATTCAATGATTTGTATATTGACGGCACGTTTGCATCGTTCCAACCAATCTCAGCTAAATTCCACCTTCTGAATAATAATTTCTTTAGATATCTACAAGTGAGCACCTTTGTCCGTGACATGATCACTCAATAACCCACTCTTTCTGTGGGCCCTCCCACTGATGCATTTTTCACACCATCCCCAACAGTAAAAGGCATTATTTCTTATAGCTATGATGAAATTTACTCTCTTCACAATCCTTCATTCGCAGCTATTAAAACTTTTATGGCAACAGGACCTAGGTGATGAGTTTGCTGATGACACATGGGAAGATATTCTGTACCGTGTCCACTCCTCTTCTATTTGTGCCAATGCAAAATGTTACACTGCACTCACTAAATGCAGGCTTTCTAAGATCTATCCTGATGTCCACCCTGTTTGCGACAGGTGTTGGCAAGCTGCTGCTTCATTAATACATGTTTTGGTCCTGCTCTGGTCCTAGCTTTTGTGAGTTTGTTGGCAAGAAGGTTGATTTTACTTATATGGAATATGCCCTCTCCTCCCTCTCATTTTGTGTGGATTAAAGATGTCTTACACTTTAGTAAAATGGAGAAGATAAAATTTTCCCTACGGAATTCTTCTGACAAATTCTACTGAATGTGGCAACCTTTCTTTACCTTTAGACACTGCAATTTCCCTCTACTCTACAGTAAACTGCCTACCTAAGATTTATTTAATTGATCTACCTTTGTGAGTGTTTAATATTAGCCTGTATTATTATTATTATTTTTCTATTCATTTTGAAGACTAGTCATGTTGTTTGTTTTGTGCACTTTGTTGTTTCTAATGTATGTTTGTTATGAAAGTATTACTTAAGTATTTATATTTTCTTATGGTCGTATACATTCTTACCTCATTCAAAAAAATTTCCCATGGTATATCAAATGTATAAAACCACATGTGCAATGTACTGTATTTCAAACATTGTTTACTGTGAAAGAAAATACCAATAAAAGAGTAAAACATTATTTTTTTTAAAAGGTGGAGGTGATATGATCCTTAACTAGCCTCAAAGTACTTCATGATGACAGAAGTGAGTGCTATGAAGCAATGCCCATGTGCAACGCTCTATTGCCTTAGATACATCAATATTCAGCTGATCTCCTACTATTTAAAACCTCTACGTCTGCTCTCTACATGTGAAGTCCTTTATTTAACCTTTCCTCTCCATCTCTGCAGAGGACGGACCCTCAGCTCTTGGCCCAGTTCTACTATGCTGATGAGGAGCTCAACCAAGTGGCCACAGAACTGGACAGCCTAGATGGCAGGAAAGACCCTCAGAGGTGTACTCTGCTGGTCAACCAGTTCAGATCCTGTCAGGTAAGAATCTTAAGGGACTGACACTGGTTGATTTGAATACCCTCTGATTAGGGCCACAATTCTATAGCAAGTCTTTTATAGTTTAGTTTCGCTATGTTTCTAATTTCTTTGACTTCAAACTCCATCAATTAATACAAATCCATCACAGACATTTTATGAGGTGATCCTATAACCCTTTTTGACAGCGAGCACTTAAATAATCCACCATGCCAAGCAAAGTGAGTGAGAGTCCAAGTATTGAAGTTTGACTTTTACCTCAAATGTTTAAATCTACTACTAGAATTCAAGAGTTTGCCAGCAGATTCTGTTAAAGGGACATGCTTTTGAGTTAAGATGATCATTATGTTTTACTCCTAAGTGGAGTTTGAACCGCAAAATGGCTGATATTGGTTGGCTAATATGGTAGCGGTTATATGATTGGACGGGCCCTTAAATCAAGCCAGCTCACAGTGACAAGGTGAGATAAGGAGTCCCTCGGGGTGGAAGCAGTTGATTCTCATGTCACATTTTGTTGTTGTTTTGATAGCCTTTATCAGGTTGTGAGTAGGTTGTGTTGCTGTTATCTAGGTCAGGACTGAAGGCTTGGATGAGTGACTTCTTTGGAAGGCTTTTATCTAGAGATAGGCTATCATGACACACCTGGTTTGATGTTTTCAGGCAGTATGGGGTCAGAGTGAAGGGTTGAATGTCAGGTTGTTGTTGTATGACTTGATATGTCAATTTTATGTAGATCCACTATAGGATATTAACCTGCTTGACAGGAGCTTAAGCTTATCTGCCTCACAAACGTACTGTATTTGTCTCTGTCTGAGACCTGTCACATGACCGATGGTAGGCCATTGTGTCGATTTGGAGTCGGGGGACTTTGACATTTATATACCATTCATCCTCCATATATGTGGTGAGGGTTAGGTGAGGCGTGTGGGATCGGGACTGTGTGAGTTGAAGGCTGCCATGCTGCTGCCTGCTGGTGTGATCCCCAGCACTGAGAGATCGTTAGCAGGCCCACCACCATAAATGAGCCTAGTGCACCCAGGGCCCTGAGGGGGGGAAGCTCCTAATAAGGTCACTGCTTGATCCCCAACTGCTTTCCCCCTCTCCTATTTTTCTGTCTCTCCATCGCTCCCACCCACCTCCTCGCTCACTTTCTCCATTCCATGCTCGCATTGTCCGACCTCTCTTCGTCTTTCGCTCGCTTCATTGTCACCTTAAAGATGCACTATGCAGAAATCGCTAGCAATCGCTCGCAATAGTTAGCCTAATTTCAGTTTGTGACAAAACAAGCAAGTATAGTGTAGAGAATCATTGTACCATCTAAACTGCTGTGACATATATTTTCCATAACCAAAAAATGTTGTATTTTTAACTGTTTTGAAGCTGGTGTACAAAACTGAAAGTAAAATGTGCAAAAACTCAACTTTAAAAACGGGAAGCATAGAAATAGCACACATAGAACAGATACTGCTATACTGCTTCTTAGACTTAGTTTCAATGAGAATGACAGATCTATAACACACACTTCTATTTGGTCGGGTCACCCAAATAGTTACATATTGCAACTTTAAATTGGCCACGCCCTGCTGTGGTCTGTATGTTAGCTTTGCATTGTGATGTGCTTCGTAAACTGAAAGAAAGGCTTTTAGCTGACTGACTGCAGGACATGTTCAGCAACTGAGAATTATAATTCCTGGTTTGGCTCTTTCCATATCTCCCCCTAAAGGAAAATAGCGATGCTTTAGGGAAGCTGCGCTGCCTCTTGTTCTCTCAGTCAGTGTTTTGCTTACACACTCAGTTATGGGAAACATGACTTTCACTTTTCAAGTTGCAGTGTAATATATTTGGTATACTTTTAAATCCCATGATTAGAACATTATTTTGGTGTAGGCTATCTTGTGAAGACAAAACACAATGTTACCAGCATGCTTTCATAATACCCTGTATACCTGAGACCCCCAGAATGGAAGTAAAGTGGTCTGAGCAAAGCAAAACCTAGAGGGTAGGAGTGTAAAGAGTGCAAGCTCTCTATTCTGCAGCTACTGTAGGCATCATCCCAATGTCATGTTCTGTGATGAGGGCTGATAGTGGTCAAGATTAGCACTAGCTGTAGTGTACCACACATGGCCAGAGGAACACAGGGCTGGTGGGGGGGGACTGGGAACAGGCCAAGACATACGTAGTACTGCACTGCAATAAAGGAGTCGGTGGTTAAGCTTTTTAATCTTTCTCCTTGAGGGCAGCAGAGACTCACTGATGTTCCTGACCAGATTACAGCAGCACACAGAGAGAGAGAGAGGGAGTCTAGGCGTGAAAGGCTCATTGTAACTCATTGTTATAAATGTTGTACATGCCAGCGCCACACAAGCTGTTGATTAGCTCTCGCTGTGTGTGCCAGTGTGTGTGCACCGCTGCAATTATGGGATTTAGTTTAGTGTTTTTTATTGAGGGGGAATTAAGATGTGACTGAGGGCTATAATGGGACTGTTCTGGGCATGGGCCTGTAATTGTTTTCGGCCTGTTCCCTGTTTAAAGGGATTCTCCGGCACAGTTGGATACCTTTTTAGCCAGTAGTTTTGAAAGTAGCCCCGAAAATGGTCCCTGAAAATGGCAAGTGGTCCCTGAAAATGGCATACTACGTCACGTACAGTATGTGCACCACGTCATTGCTCTCTTTCTCGCTCTGCTGTGGGTGCATCTTGTGCATATTGCTAGCTGTCACTCATATGGCGAGGGGCTGAAGCTAATTGGTTGAACTGAATTGCTAGGTTGCTCGCCCACGTGCGGGAAAATGTAGGGAAAATGGCGCAGCACAGATTTCATAAAAACAGTTGCTTTCAAACTAGTAATTTCGTAGCAAATTGAGGTAAGAGTAATTCTGCTCATAGATTATGCATATTAACTACACATTGACACATCCAGCCCAAAGTGGGAAGTTTAAAAAATAATTGCTAGTCGCCAAAGGTCCGGAACATGTCTTCAAGACACTACATGTAGAGGGTGATATTTAGTTAGTGGATTTACAGGGGTAGTTTGTAACATTATTAGAAAATGTGTGTTTTTTTGCTCTGTTTCCAGTCATTAACCCAACAGAAAAAAATATATTGACTGCCCTTTTTCATTCAGTACGTTTATTCACAAATGTATTCAATCTCTTTTCCTGTCACTCTCCATGTGTCTGCAGGACAATGTGTTGAACATTATCAACCAGATCATGGATGAATGTATCCCTGATGACCGAGCCAACAGAGACTTCTGTGTCAAGTTCCCAGAGGAGATTCGCCATGACAACCTTGCAGGACAGCTGTGGTTTGGGGCTGAGGTACTGTACTGTACTGTATGCCCTCCAGTATCATCTCACATCACAATAACTATAGGCACTCTTAAAGAAGTCATGCCCGTTTACTGTCATTTCTCCTATCTGTTCTCACTATGTAAAAGTGTATCGTTATATAGCCTAACTCATTATTCCTTGTGTTAATCAGTTGCACATAGACAACTAGTCTTAATGAGACTAACCTAGATAAATAACTTTAGGTTACGACCGTAACCCCGGTTCTCTGATAGTATGAGTGAGGTATTTCACTTATGGGATACTCCTCCAGCCTATTCGTTTGAAGCCTTTATTACACTACGCCAGCCATGATTGGCTGGATATCGAGACGTGTGCGTCGGGGAAGGGTGTCCCTATTACCCTATAAAAAGTTCAGCGCAGTGTCTCTGAGTCATTCAAAAATATGCACCACCTCTTCCTCGCTCATGCAAGGAGGGGGTGGTCTGGTGAAATACCTCACTCATAATATCAGAGAACCGGGGTTGCGGTCGTAACTTAAAGTTCTCTTTCAAGTATTCGTTTCGGTAGTTCACTTATGTGATGTAAGGGGCAGCAGGTAGCCTAGTGGTTAGAGCGTTGGGCCAGTAACTGAAAGGTTGCTGGATCGAATCCCCGAGCTGACAAGGTAAAAATCTGTCATTTTGTCTCTGAACAAGGCAGTTAACCCACTGTTCCCCGGTAGGCCGTCATTGTAAATAACAATTTGTTCTTAACTGACTTGCCTAGTTAAATAAAGGTTAAATAAAAATATTTAAAAAATATATATATACTGACTCACGTATTGCCAGACAAGCTTATCCTGACAACCGACTGCCCTGTGCAATATATCACACACATGGGCTTTACCCCTCAGAAGATCCTACACGTAAAACAGTATGCGCCAGGGTCGGTGCAGTGACATCAAGCCTATAAAATTTTGCAAATGAATGAGGCGAAGCCCAACTCGCTGCTGAGCAAATATCTTGCATAGATACGCCTTTAAATAAAGCCCAGGACGTAGCCATTCCTCTAGTGGAATGAGCCCGTAGGCCAGCAGGAGACTGAAGACCCTTACTTGTGTTGGCAAAAGCGATAGCCCCACTGTCCAGTGGGAGAGGCATTGTTTAGTGAGCGCTTTACCTGTGTGAGGTTTCGCCCATGAAACAAACAACTTAAATCCCTTAGTCCTGTTAATGTAGATGCGCAGAGCGCATACTGGGCACAACATATGCAACCGTTGATGTACCGGAGAGGAAAACAGTGAGAGATAAAAGCTACCAGCTCAAGGGGAAGACACATTTCAAAGATGGGTTAATAATCTTAGGGGTAATGGTGGGGTTAGGCCGCAATGATACCCTATTGTTACCGGGTGCAAATTGTGCACATGACGAGTGCACTGAGAATGTGTGAATGTCACTTACATGCTTGGCGGACGCCAATGCTATTAATTGCGCGGTCTTAAATGAAATCATCTTCAGTTCCACCTAATCCAGGGGCTCAAAAGGCTGTTGGCATAGAGCATCCAAAACAATTGATAAATCCCATGACGGGGCAAGCTGTTTGGACACCGGACGCAAACGATGGGCACCCTTCATAAAGCGGGTGACAAGGGGGTGTTACCCCACTGTCGTGCTCCCAAAACCCACATGACAAACCGAAATAGCTGCTAGATATACCTTAATAGTGGAAAAAGCATTTCCTTTTTCTAATATTTCCTGTAGAAATGACAGGATTACAGGGGCAGAGCACTGGAATGGCACTGTCTGTGATTTAGTGCACCATTCATCAAACACGCGCCATTTACAATTACAAAGGGACCTGGTGGATGAGGCTTCATGTCACGCCCTGACCTTAGAGATCCTTTTTATGTCTCTATTTGGTTTGGTCAGGGTGTGATTTGGGGTGGGTATTCTATGTTCTATTATTTGTATTTTTATGTTTTGGCCGGGTAGGGTTCTCAATCAGGGACAGCTGTCTATCGTTGTCTCTGATTGAGAACCATACTTAGGTATCCCTTTTCCCCACCTGTCTTTGTGGGAAGTTTACTTTGTTTATGGCACATAGCCTTTAGCTTCACGGTTTGTTTTGTAGTGTTTATTGTTTTGTTCGGCGACTTTTCAAATAAAATAAAATGTACGCTTACCGCGCTGCACCGTGGACCTCTTCCTTCAACAGCCGTGACACTCTAGCACTCTAAATAGTCAAAATTACATTTTGGGGAAGCTCGACAGTGTTCAAGTTGAACCGTTCACGGGCCAGGCCCAGAGTGCCAACCATTCCGGGTGAGGATGGGAAATCTCCCCTCGCGCCTGGCATAGTAGGTCCCGACTCAGGGGGAGGGGCCACGGATGACCGCATAGTAGAGTGATCTCTGCTAGCCAGTGTTTGTCTGGCCAATGTGGCGCTATTAGTATGCGAGATAGACCCTTCTTCTGCTCCCTGGCTAGGGTGGGGGAAATCAGGGCCTGTGGGGGAATGTATACAGGAGGACGCGTGGGCACTCATGCGCCAATGCGTCCACTCCCATCGGTGCATCCCGATCCCTCGGGGAAAAGAACAGTGGACACTGAGTATTCTCCATTGATGCATAAAGATCCACTGCTGGAATGCCGAAGTGCATCCAAACCTGATTGGCTACCTCTGGGTGGAGCTTCCACTCTCCGTGTAGAGGGTTCCCCCTGGAAAGTAAATCTGGCCCCAGATTCAGTACTCCTGGTACATGAGTAGCTCTCAGTGACTGGGGATGCACACTGCTCCACATAATCAGTGTGTGTAAGTGAGGGAATCGCAGTTCCCCTTATTTATGTAAGCCACGACAGTGGTATTGTCTGTTCTGACCAGAACATGACGACCCACCAGAAATGGGAGGAACAACTTTAATGCTGGGGACACTGTAAGGAGCTCCAAGCAGTTTATGTCTGGTGTTTCCAGAAGTGCAGTGCTACCATGCAGTCTATGGAGATCTGTACATGTGATGTTTGTGACATATTGGGCTCAGACCTAGAGAAGAGACCCAGCATTGAAACCCTCTCATATTCTTAATGGGATGACTACTAAAGCCGATGCCATCAAACCTAGCAGCCTCAGGCATGTTTTGAAAGAGACTAGGTTCCCTCTGAGAAACAGCGCTAGGCAAAATTGGAATGTTCTTATACGTTTCACTGAAAGGCGAGCTTTGAATGATACCGAATCTAGGATTAAACCTATGAAAGAGATTGCGTGGGAATCAAAACGCTCTTTACTGTGTTTATTCTGAAACCTAGCGATGCCAGGTGTTCCAATAGTAGCTGACTGTGTTCTAAGACCTCTTGTCTCGATTGTGTGCACAACAGACAATTATCTATCTACAGTTGAAGTCGGAAGTTTACATACATTTAGAATGGAGTCATTGAAACTCGTTTTTCAACCACTCCATAAATTTCTTGTTAACAAACTATAGTTTTGGCAAGTCGGTTAGGACATCTACTTTGTGCATGACACAAGTAATTTTTCCAACAATTGTTTACAGACAGATTATTTCACTTATAATTCACTGTATCACAATTCCAGTGGGTCAGAAGTTTACATACACTAAGTTGATTGTGCCTTTAAACAGCTTGGAAAATTCCAGATTGTCATGGCTTTAGAAGCTTCTGATTGACTCAGGAAGGAGACGCCTTCTGTCTCCTAGAGATGAACGTACTTTGGTGCGAAAAGTGCAAATCAAACCCAGAACAACAGCAAAGGAGCTTGTGAAGATGCTGGAGGAAACCGGTACAAAAGTATCTATATCCACAGTAAAACAAGTCCTATATCGACATAACCTGAAAGGCCGCTCAGCAAGGAAGAAGCCACTACTCCAAAACCGCCATAAAAAGCCAGACTACGGTTTGCAACTGCACATGGGGACAAAGATCGTACTTTTTGGAGAAATGTCCTCTGGTCTGATGAAACAAAAATTGAACTGTTTGGCCATAATGACCATCGTTATGTTTGGAGGGAAGCACGGGGGTGGCAGCATCATGTTGTGGGGGTGCTTTGCTGCAGGAGGGACTGGTGCACTTCACATAATAGATGCCATCATGAGAAAGGAAAATGATGTGGATATATTGAAGCAACATCTCAAGACATCAGTCAGGAAGTTAAAGCTTGGTCGCAAACGGGTCTTCCAAATGGACAATGACCCCAATCATACTTCCAAAGTTGACTTAAGGACAACAAAGTCAAGATGGCTTAAGGACAACAAAGTCAAGGTATTGGAGTGGCCATCACAAAGCCCTGACCTCAATCCTAAAGAAAATTTGTGGGCAGAACTGAAAAAGCTTGTGCGAACAAGGAGGCCTACAAAACTGACTCAGTTACACTAGCTCTGTCAGGAGGAATGGGCCAAAATTCACCCAACTTATTGTGGGAAGCTACCCGAAACGTTTGACCCAAGTTAAACAATTTAAAGGCAATGCTACCAAATACTAATTGAGTGTATGTAAACTTCTGACCCACTGGGAATGTGATGAAAGAAATAAAAGCTGAAATAAATCATTCTCTCTACTATTATTCTGACATTTCACATTCTTAAAATAAAGTGGTGATCCTAACTGACCTAAGACAGGGAATTTTTACTTGGATTAAATGTCAGGAATTGTGAAACTGAGTTTAAATGTATTTGGCTAAGGTGTATGTAAACTTCCGACTTCAACTTTACATCATCAGCCAAATGCCCCTCTCTCTGAGTGGGGCTATGGCTGCCTCGGTACACTTCGTAAAGACATGAGGTGACAGTGAGAGTCCGAAAGGGAGTCCCAGAAAAGCGAATCTGAGAAATTTCTTGTGAGGAGGGTATATTGAGATGTGAAAGTAAGCGTCCTTCAGGTCGACGAATACGAACCAATCGCCTGGTCGCACAGAACGTAGCAGAGCAGTGTGTGTCAACACTCTGAACGTGTACTTTCTCATGTGCCTGTTCAGAACACGTAGATCTAGGATCGGGCGTATGCCGCCCCCCTTTTTTGAACCTGGAAATATCTTGAGTAAAAACCGCAGTGGCTTTGCTCGGGAGGAACAATTCTCATTGCCCTTTTCCCTATTAGCGATGTGATTTCCTCCCGGAGTACACACGATGATTCCTGAGAACACACACTGATTCCTGGGTGTATATGATTCGATTGAATTGAGGCGGGGTGACAGCGAATTCTAGTCTGTATCCCCTGTCTATCGTGCCCTGTACCCAGTTTGACACTGCGCATGCCAACCAGTTCTCTCTCCGCTCCACGAGAGGGCTGACCGGGCTTCCCCCCATAGATGGTGCTTCAGCACCCTCTGTCAGGGGGAGGGTGTGCGACAGTCCGCGACGCACTGCGTATGTCCCGCTGGTTCGTAGCGGGAGAGCGCTTATGTTGCCTATCACCACAGAAGGAGTGGTAGCTCCCTCTGGTGGCGTTATAGGGAGGCATCCTGTTTGTTTTTGATTTTGTGAGAAACAACATGTCTGAGTGGTGTCTGTAGACCTTCTCTGTCACAGTGGACTGGAAGCGCTCATACTTGGTTGGTAAGGTGGGGCCAGTCGAGGTCATGGAGGACTTCTGGCTGGGGTGTAGATGGGAAGCCACCAGGGGTTTGATGGGGGGCATGTGGGCCAGCCCAATCCCCGCCATGTCAACATAGTCCAACACCGACCCACATTGGACAGGGTTCTTGGAGGAGAAAGGTGTACTCCAGGTACGGGTAAACTCCTCCAGGCATTCTGGGAAGACTAGTAGTAATTGCCTGGCTGCCAGTTTGGCTTTGGGTAGCCTCTTACCCTCTTAGCGAGACATGGTTTTCTCTGCTACTGCATTGGGCCAGGGAATCACCAGTTTATTCGCAGCGCGTTTGCACACATCCGCCTGGCGAGCGAGTTGTAAGACCACGTCTGTGTACAGTTTAGCTAGTTCTGGAAAATGCAGTCGTGTTGAGGTAAGCTTTCTGATGAAAAGCGAGAGGAGGTGTTTGAATGACTCAGAGACGCTGCGTTGGGCCTTTTATAGGGTAAGAGGGACACCCTCCCCGACGCACACGTCTCGACGTTCAGCCAATCATGGCTGGCGTAGTGTAATAAAGGCTTCAGACGAATACGCTGTATCCCATAAGTGAAATACAGAAACGAATACTTGAAAGAGAACTGTTAAATAACACAAGTCATTCCCTTCTCTCTCCATCTCTGTGTGTAGTGTCTGGCTGCAGGCTCCATCATCATGAACAGGGAGATAGAGAGCATGGCCATGAGGCCTCTAGCCAAGGACCTGACCCATAGTCTGGAGGAAGTCCGAAACATCACGAGAGACCAGGCCCTCAGAGACCTCAACTTATACACCGACCGCATGAGGGACGCACTACGCCACTTCGACAGCCTCTTTGCTGAGTTTGAGCTCAGGTAGCTATAGGACATCAACATCTTTAGCTTTTGGACATCATCAACAACAACATATTTGACTGTATTTACGTATTTTTTTTACACAATTCCCTCGATCTCCTCTTCTGTCAGCTATGTGTCAGCCATGGTGCCTGTGAAGTCTCCCAAAGAATACTATGTTCAGCAGGAGGTGATTGTGCTCTTCTGTGAGACTGTGGATAGGTGAGTTGTATGGGGAGGAACAGAGGAATAGAGACGAGTGATGTCACAGGAGATACAGGGTTTAGTACATTTTTTAAATGGTTGGCCAATATTATTTCACATCCTCTCGTCTTTGTTGTTTTTGTTTCAGGGCGCTCAAGCTGGGCTATCTCAGCCAAGACATGATCGATGACTATGAACCAGCTCTGATGTTTACAATCCCCAGACTAGCCATTGTGTGGTAAGTGTTTTCTCCTGTCTCCATCTTCCTCTTCTTCCTAGAACTCTCTGATACTAATAACATTTTATAATCCCCCTGTCTCTCCCTCAGTGGTCTAGTGGTGTACGGTGAAGGTCCACTCAACCTGGATAGGAAACCAGAGGACATGTCTGAGCTCCTCCGGCCTTTTCGCACTTTACTGAAGAAGATCAGGTACCGTTAAGAGGATACACATATAGATTGTCCTCTGTATTTAATCATAGAAAATAGCTCTGTCATTCACAACAATCTTTTGAACATCAGTCTCAAGAACCTGGGCAAACAATCTAAAGGGCATGGGCCACTACCATCCTCATTGAGTGATCATTTTAGGCTGGTAAGTATGTTGTTAAGGTTGTGTTATTCCCATAGGGATCTGCTGCAGACCCTGTCAGAGGAGGAGTTGTTGACGCTGGAGCGGAGCCTTTGTATCTCTCAGGACGGGGAGTTCCCCTTGGTCCCCGAGTGCCCCCCCACACCCACCCCAACCCCCACTATCGCCCCAGACCTCCCTTCATCCAGCAACCCCACCAGCGACACTGGTGAGGAGGGGAGCGAGGAGGAGAGAATGCAGCAACAGGAGGTGCTGTCTCTGTGCACCTCCCACATCCAGGAGGAGGAGGACAGGGAGTGGGAGGAGGTGAAGCGGGCGAAGGAGCAGGGTTCTCTGTGTGAGGAGGTGGAGGAGGCAGACCTGGCCTGCTCCATGCAATATGATGAGGAGGAGATCGAACAGCTCAACATGATGGTGTACCGTGTGGGGGATGAGATGTCCACGCTGCTGTCCCCTCCCAGCCAGGGCCAGTCCCCGGCCCACCACCCCAACAGAGGGGGCTCCAGCGGGGGCTCCAGCACCGAGGCCTCCCCCCTCCGGTTCCTGGTGGGCCGGGGAAGGACAGGTCTCTACCATGAGGAGGAGGACAGAGTCTTCTTCATGGAGGACCTGGACGCAGGAGGGGACATTGTGACCAGCAGCCGTTTGACCCCGCCTTCCAAAGCCCCTCAGCCCTCCTTGCCTCAGCCCCGCAGACCTGGCCCCCTGACAGACTCAACCAGGAATGGCTGGTCCACTGATGCTCAGTCAGATCCGTCCCAGCAGCCCCAAAACCTGCCCCCACAGTGCCCAAACACCAAGCGACCAGCCCCCACCCCCAGCCTGGAGCCCTTGCCCTACACTAACGGCTGGGAGGTGGGCCTGGAGGGAGGCGAGACTGCTGAAGTCATTGCACACCGTATGGGAGGGATGAAGCTCTCGGCCACGGTCATCTTCAACCCCGGCTCCCCCAGCCTGACTGAGCTGGCTGTGGACAAGCTGCTCCTGCCCCGCCCCCCCTCCTCCTCAGCTACAGAGCCCTGCGGCCCCCTGGTGGCCACCCACTGCCTGCTCAACTCCTGTGTCTGCTGCGGCAGCTGTGAAGACGGCCATGATGACGCCCTCACCATGGACAACACAGGGCTGGGGATGGACCTGGGGTTGGACAAACACTGCAAGCCCCATCCGCCACACAGCTCTGTCATCCAGTCCTCTGCCTGTCGCCTGGCCTCCTCAGGACACAACTTACATAGGAAGGGGGACTCTCCCCCCCAGCTGACGCCCCCCTCCTCCCGCTGCTCCTTAGAGCCTCCTCCAGGGGAGGAGGAAGGGGACCAGCGCTGTGACAAGTGCCTGGTGGTGGTGGCCCCGGGATCTCAGCAGGGCCTGGGCCAGGACAGCAGCCCCAATGGAGTAAGGGGAGCCCCAGAGCCCTGTGTCCACCAGTGGAGGACAGTGAAGAGGCCTCAGGCCAGCGGGGGAAGGGACAGGATGGGAACCAGAGAGACAGACGGGGAGTCCAAGGAAGAGAGCAGGAAGAACACTAGGTATGAGCATATGTACTAGAGGTGTGTGTTTGGGTGATGTATTATCAGCGCTCCCCTTCACAGCAGGTAGGCCTCAACAACAGTCATTTACATATCAGTGGAAAGCAAACTTCCTCCACGTCTCTCTGGCTAATTGAACCCAGATCTTGTCATCCACTTGTTGTTTTATGTTCTAGTTGTAATTGCACTTGGCTTTATGTTACTTTTGTGCCTATCATAATGTTCACAGATCCCGTTTTATGTTGCCCATATGTTATCGGTTTATTATTTTATTTAATGATTTATTCCCAGTTTTTTTCAGAACTCTCCTCTCAGCTCAGTCTCCAGTAGTGACTGTGAGAGTATGTCTGTCACCACATGTAGTCTGTCCAGCAGTGCTTACACAGCCAGGTAACCACTGGCCGTGTTTCTGTTTCGTACATCCCCATGTTACAGCTTATGTTATTACTATAACCCTTGCTCATCTCTATTTCACTCACTTTGAGATTGAAATCAACCAAAACCCCTATAGTACGATGCATATTCAAGTACAGTACACAATATGCTGGTGAACAGTCTTTCTGTGTTTATAAGAATGACAATATGACAGTACCTCCTCCCTCCCTCTCCCTTCACTGGATCTCTCTCTCCCGTTCTCACTCTCTCTCTTGCACGTGCGCTTCCCCTCTCTCCTCCAGCCCTGTCAGCAGTCTAACCACGAGCTCAGGGACGTCAGAGGATCTGGACCACCATGAGATCCAGCTGGCCCTGCAGGCTGCTAAGATGGCCGCCAGGAACAAGATCCGCTCGCGCTTCCACAGCAGCAGTGACCTCATCCACCGCCTCTTCGTCTGCATATCGGGTATGACACACTCTCTCGCTCTCTCTCTGAGGGTATGACTATCTGTCCAAGGATATTACTCTCCAAGGGTATAGCTGTGGTTTGATGGGGTAAATCAGTCTGTTTCTCATGTTTTTCTTTCTTTTTACTCTGAAAGACAATGAAATCATGCTTTTGTTGCTTAACCAGTATGCACTCCTCTTCACTCCTCTTCACTCCACCCTATAGTGCTTCTCTATTTATGACAAATGTTTTGCTGCTAGTCTTACAAGAAGCTAAAATGACTATGTAGGCTGATGACTACACATCAGCACCCACAGCCAGTGAGCTCACTGAGACTCTTAGCAAGGAGTTACAGTCAGTGTCAGAATGGGTAATGACCAAATAACTGGTCTTAAATACATCTAAAACCTTCCTCTTAAACCTCAACCTCAACTGGAGTTTGACATAAAGGGTGTGAACATTGAACAAGTTGAAGAAGCTGAAGTCCTAGGAGTAACATTGGATAGTCAGTTATCATGGTCAAGTCATATTGACAAAGTTGCTGTGATGATGGGGAGAGGTAGGTCTGTTATAAAAATATGTTCTGTGTTTTTGACACACAGATCAACTAATTGTTCAGGCTCTGATCTTGTCCCATCTTGATTACTGTACGGTAATATGGTCAGGTGCAGCAAAGAAAGACCTTGTAAAGCTGCAGCGGGCTCAAAACAAAGCAGCACGCCTTAACTGCACACAAAGAACAAACTTCAACAACATGCATGATCGTTTTTCATGGTTGCGGAGAAATTGACTACTACTATTGACTAGGAAACGTGTGTGTTGGATTTTTTTTTTTTCACCTTTATTTAACTAGGTAGGCTAGTTGAGAACAAGTTCTCATTTACAACTGCGACCTGGCCAAGATAAAGCAAAGCAGTGTGACACAGACAACAACACAGAGTTACACATGGAGTAAACAATAAACAAGCCAATAACACAATAAACAAGTCAATGACACAGTAGAAAAAAGAAAGTCTATATACAGTGTGTGCAAAAGGCATGAGGAGGTAAGGCAATAAATAGGACATAGGAGCGAATAATTACGATTTAGCAGATTAACACTGGAGTGATAAATGAGCAAATGATGATGTGCAAGTAGAGATACTGGTGTGCAAAATAGCAGAAAAGTAAACAAAATAAAAACAGTATGGGGATGAGGTAGGTAGATTGGGTGGGCTATTTACAGATGGACTATGTACAGCTGCAGCGATCAGCTCAGATAGTTGATGTTTAAAGTTGGTGAGGGAAATAAAAGTCTCCAACTTCAGCGATTTTTGCAATTCGTTCCAGTCACTGGCAGCAGAGAACTGGAAGGAAAGGCGGCCAAATGAGGTGTTGGCTTTGGGGATGATCAGTGAGATATACCTGCTGGAACGTGTGCTACGGGTGGGTGTTGTTATTGTGAACTGAGATAAGGCGGAGCTTTACCTAGCATAGACTTATAGATGACCTGGAGCCAGTGGGTCTGCGACGAATATGTAGCGAGGGCCAGCCGACTAGAGCATACAGGTCGCAGTGGTGGGTGGTATAAGGTGATTTGGTAACAAAGCGGATGGCACTGTGATAGACTACATGCAGTTTGCTGAGTAGAGTATTGGAAGCTATTTTGTAGATGACATCGCCGAAGTCGAGGATCGGTAGGATAGTCAGTTTTACTAGGGTAAGTTTGGCGGCGTGAGTGAAGGAGGCTTTGTTGCGAAATAGAAAGCCAATTCTAGATTTGATTTTGGATTGGAGATGTTTAATATGAGTCTGGAAGGAGAGTTTAGTCTAGCCAGACACCTAGGTATTTATAGTTGTCCACATATTCTAGGTCGGAACCGTCCAGGGTGGTTATGCTAGTCGGGCGGGCGGGTGCGGGCAGCGAACGGTTGAAAAGCATGCATTTGGTTTTACTAGCGTTTAAGAGCAGTTGGAGGCCACGGAAGGAGTGTTGTATGGCATTGAAGCTCGTTTGGAGGTTAGTTAGCACAGTGTCCAAGGAAGGGCCAGAAGTATACAGAATGGTGTCGTCTGCGTAGAGGTGGATCAGGGAATCTCCCGCAGCAAGAGCGACATCATTGATATATACAGAGAAAAGTGTCGGCCCGAGAATGTAACCCTGTGGTACCCCCATAGAGACTGCCAGAGGTCCAGACAACATGCCCTCCGATTTGACACACTGAACTCTGTCTGCAAAGTAGTTGGTGAACCAGGCGAGGCAGTCATTAGAAAAACCAAGGCTATTGAGTCTGCCGATAAGAATACGGTGATTGACAGAGTCGAAAGCCTTGGCCAGGTCGATGAAGACGGCTGCACACAGTACTGTCTTTTATCGATGGCGGTTATGATATCGTTTAGTACCTTGAGCGTGGCTGAGGTACACCCGTGACCGGCTCGGAAGCCGGATTGCACAGCGGAGAAGGTACGGTGGGATTCGAAATGGTCAGTGATCTGTTTATTAACTTGGCTTTCGAAGACTTTAGATAGGCAGGGCAGGGTGGATATAGGTCTGTAACAGTTTGGGTCTAGGGTGCAGCTTTCAAATCTTTAGGGATCGTGGACAATACGAAAGAGAGGTTGAACAGGCTGGTAATAGGGGTTGCAACAATGGCGGCGGATAGTTTTAGAAAGAGAGGGTCCAGATTGTCTAGCCCAGCTGATTTGTACGGGTCCAGGTTTTGCAGCTCTATCAGAACATCTGCTGTCTGGATTTGGGTGAAGGAGAAGCTGGGGAGGCTTGGGCGAGTAGCTGCGGGGGAGGCGGAGCTGTTGGCCGGAGTTGGAGTAGCCAGGAGGAAGGCATGGCCAGCCGTTGAGAAATGCTTATTGAAATTTTCGATTATCATGGATTTATCAGTGGTGATCGTGTTACCTAGCCTCAGTGCAGTGGGCAGCTGGGAGGAGGTCCTCTTGTTCTCCATGGACTTTACAGTGTCCCAAAACTTTTTTGGGTTAGAGCTACAGGATGCGCATTTCTGCTTGAAAAAGCTAGCCTTTGCTTTCCTGACTGACTGTGTGTATTGGTTCCTGACTTCCCTGAACAGTTGCATATCGTGGGGACTATTCGATGCTAGTGCAGTCCGCCACAGGATGTTTTTGTGCTGGTCAAGGGCAGTCATGTCTGGAGTGAACCAAGGGCTATATCTGTTCTTAGTTCTGCATTTTTTGAACGGGGCATGCTTATCTAAGATGGTGAGGAAATTACTTTTAAAGAATGACCAGGCATCCTCGACTGACGGGATGAGGTCGATATCCTTCCAGGATACCCTGGCCAGGTCGATTAGAAAGGCCTGCTCGCAGAAGTGTTTCGGGGAGCGTTTGACAGTGATGAGGGGTGGTCGTTTGACCGCGGACCCATAGCGGATACAGGCAATGAGGCAGTGATCGCTGAGATCCTGATTGAAAACAGCGGAGGTGTATTTGGAGGGCAAGTTGGTCAGGATAATGTCTATGAGGGTGCCCATGTTTACGGATTTAGGGTTGTACCTGGTGGGTTCCTTGATAATTTGTGTTAGATTGAGGGCATCTAGCTTAGATTGTAGGACTGCCGGGGTGTTAAGCATATCCCAGTTTAGGTCACCTAACAGAACGAACTCTGAAGCTAGATGGGGGGCGATCAATTCACAAATGTTGTCCAGAGCACAGCTGGGAGCGGAGGGGGGTCGATAGCAGGCGGCAACAGTGAAAGACTTATTTCTGGAGAGGTTAATTTTTTTAGTTAGAAGTTCAAACTGTTTGGGTATAGACCTGGAAAGTATGACAGAAATGCCTAAACACTTGTATAATCTATTTGCATACACTTCAAACAGACATCCATACTCCACCAGACACACCACTATGGGTTTCTTCACGGTAACCCAAACCGAAAACAGATTGAATGCCTGACTCAGTTATGTATAGAGCCATGTCATCGTGGAATGCTCTGCCACCAGAGGTTGCTCAGGCAAAAAGAAAGAAAAAAAAACATCTTGTATCACATCCTCTCCTCTCTCTATAGATCTAATTTAACTGTATATATGAATAGTGTGTAAATAGTATTTTTTTTGTCCCTTGGTGTCCTTCCAATATATAGTACTTTGTAATGAATTTGTGCGTTTTATGTGGACCACGGGAAGAGTAGCTGCTGCATGTGCAGTAGCTAATAGGGATCCTAATAAACTAAACTCCAAAGGTTTTACACTGTGTTCCACAATACATTAGCCTACTGGGCTTTGCTCTTATCACATGTACCACATTTGGACCACAGTTTTTTTTGCATCTCACTGGTTCCTCTTGACCCCCAGGTGTTGCTGACCAACTGCAGACAAACTACGCGGCTGACCTTCGAAGCATTCTGAAGACACTGTTTGAAGTCATGGCTACCTCTGAGCAGGGGGACAATGACAAGCAGAAAGGTGGGAATCTTTATATTGACTTGCAGTAATGCCAAGGATCTTAGTGTACTTCTCCCAGTATGTTATTCTGTAATGTACTGTATACTGACAGAATGACCATGGTTATGACACAGCTGTGCTCTGTGTGGTTCAGCAGGTCCAGGGCTGCGCAGCGCCATGCTGGAGGACTGTGCTCTCTGTCAGGAGACCATCTCTTCCTCTGAGCTGGCAGCCAAGGCCCGGGAGGAACAGTTCGAAGGTCAGCACCTCCCCTTTCTCCTCAAAAATCACATACACACATATGCATGCATGCACAGTGACGCATGAATAAACAAGCACCACTATTAATGTGCCTATGCTTTTCCCCTGTAGATCCCCCAGACTGGGTTCCTGATGAGGAATGTGACTCCTGCATCACCTGTAAGGCCCCCTTCACCGTCATCCGCAGAAAGCACCACTGTAGGAGCTGTGGCAAGGTAACACAAAACACCTGCACAGATCTCTTTAAGTATTGTACTACGTAAAATAAATGGTAAACAATCAAATATACCTTGTTTGTTTTACGTCTCATTTCAGATCTTCTGCTCTCGCTGCTCCTCCCACTCAGCCCCGTTACCGCGGTACGGCCAGGTGAAGTCCGTTAGGGTGTGTACACACTGCTACATGTTCCACGTCACACCATTCTACAGCGACAAGACTGGCATCTGACCCCTGCTGTACCAACAGACTCCCCCGCCTCCCTGCCCCCTGCCTCTACAGAAGCATATCCAGGGGATATGAGGCTATATTCAAAGTAAATCCCCAACTGCACAGAGCGACCTTAACGATCAACTTCATCACACTGTACGGCAAGGCAAGGCTTTGAAATAGGAGGACATGGATGAGAGCGCAGAGAGATGAAATAAGGTCTTATGTGAAGGCACATAAACTATGATTATACCCTTTCTGTTATTTTTGAGATGCTACTGCTGCCTGAAAGGGACCTACGGCGCCTGATACTATGCTGTCCTCCTTCTCTGACTCACTGATGCCTGTCTGTGGAGGCAGAGGAAGAAGAAAGAAAACAACCGACTGGAAATAGGGTTTTGTACTGGCATGTTGCAAGGCTACTCTGGACAGGTCCAGTGCTTTAGGAACAGCTTCTGGGGCTGTTTGAAGCTGAAAAGAGAGAGAAAGCCTTTGGAACATTTTTGTTTTATTGCTTGTGTATAAAAAAGGCCTTCTGACATCCTGTCCTATGCTTTAGTGGGCTTCCCACACTTGTGCCAGAGCTCTCTCAGGGCTCCGATGTTAATTTAAAGAATGTAAGTCATAATAAACATGTAAATTAAGGATAATTATGTTGATAGTGATGATAATCTCCGCACCACTGATCTCGTTTGTTTGGCCAAAATGGCTCTAAAGGTTTTAATTTTAGTTTGTCATGTAATTCCTGATGCTGTAATGATGAGGAGGGGAACGCAATCCTCACCAGGCTACCTATCAGCGAAGCAAAAAAAGAAGAGATTTACTCCTAGAATGGTTTAGGTATAGATTCCTCCCATGGAAATGTGTGGAGTTTTCAGCAATGCTTTAAACGGCAATGAATGTGTTATATCGTTTAAAGACATGGGATTTTGATTTTAGCTACAGTGTCTCAAAGAACACTTAAGTTGTCTGGCCTTTTAATAACAATGTGGGCAGTGGCCATTGCTCTTTCAGTCATAACATGTCATGTTTTTAATGATTTATCTTGTTCCCTACTCACCCCAACCTTAACCTGTGTAACTCCTCGACCTCTGAGATTGATGTGGTCACATCAGTCACTCTCTCAGGCATTGGATGCCCTCTAGTGGAGAGAGACTGTAACCTCCTACCACACATCATCAGCACCAAGATTATCTGTGATTGTTAGAATCATGGAGTGCGTATCACATACTAGTTAGAGGTTCATGAGGCTTGTCTCCCATCAGTTGGTTAAGGCAGCAATGTTGTTTTTTTCCCTTCTATGTATATTGTTGCAAAGCACATTTATCTTAAGTAATATTTTAACTCCCAGTGGTGGCATTGATCAAATCAAATCAAAGTTTATTTGTCACGTGCGCCGAATAAAACAGGTGTAGACCTTACAGTGAAATGCTTACTTACAAGCTCTAACCAATAGTGCAAAAAAGGTGTTAGGTGAACAATGGTCAAGTAGCACTGATAGCACACTTATCTAGACAGGTGTCACTAGAACAGAGACACAACTCTCCTACTACACCAAGAAGGTCATTGGTGTACATTCTCATTATCTTGGTTACATACCAGCTGCTGTTGCAGAAACATATGTGATCTGTAGTGAAATCAGTTAGAATATGTTACAAATATAGTCTCATACCATTAAGTTGTTAAAAATGTTTTGTTACATCCTAACCTGGTTATATACATCGTCTCCATACCTCTGTGCACAATGTAGTACTGTTCCCAGTTGATAACCACTTCCTCTACTGTTACATCATCATATTCCTGCTCCCTCCTCTAGTCATCTCTGATGCAGAGGGAACACTTCGCCATCTGGGTTACAATGGAGAATGAGTTGGAGTTGATGTGGATAGAGGAATGGCCAATCTGACATAACTGTCTCAAACAACCATGGCTTTTTACACTTCAAGGCCGCACCAGTTATATCAAATCTGCGCTGTCTTATAAGCTAATTCTCAGGCTTCATCTTGTCTAGACCACTCACTACTTCTACAAGTTTTATTTTTACTGAGGAAATTATAGAAACTTTTAAGAGATTGTCATTTTAATTTTATAAAGAACAGAAGGAAATTATGTAAATGTATAAATCTATTACTCATTTTTCTGTATAAAGGAATGATGCAGTAATTCAATGACTGGACATCCTATTACGTCAGAGCTTGTTCTTATTTTGTAAAGGCTAGCTACATTTCAATAGTAAGAGCTATGTGGAACATTGGGAAAATGAAATAATATGATTTAAATGTCATGAAAATTAAATGACTTCCTCTTTGAATAAGTGTTTATCGTCATTTCTGTCTTGTACTACTATTTTTTTTTTTTTTTTTTCACCTTTATTTAACCAGGTAGGCTAGTTGAGAACAAGTTCTCATTTGCAACTGCGACCTGGCCAAGATAAAGCATAGCAGTGTGAACAGACAACACAGAGTTACACATGGAGTAAACAATAAACAAGTCAATAACATGGTAGAAAAAAAAAGAGAATCTATATACAATGTGTGCAAACGGCATGAGGTAGGCAATAAATCGAATAATTACAATTTAGCAGATTAACACTGGAGTGATAAATCATCAGATGATCATGTGCAAGAAGAGATACTGGTGTGCAAAAGAGCAGAAAAGTAAATAAATAAAAGCAGTATGGGGGGTGAGGTAGGTAAATTGGGTGGGTAGTTTACAGATGGACTATGTACAGCTGCAGCGATCGGTTAGCTGCTCGGATAGCAGATTTTTAAAGTTGTTGAGGGAGATAAAAGTCTCCAACTTCAGAGATTTTTGCAATTCGTTCCAGTCGCAGGCAGCAGAGAACTGGAAGGAAAGGCGTCCAAATGAGGTTTTGGCTTTAGGGATGATCAGTGAGATACACCTGCTGGAGCGCGTGCTGCGGGTGGGTGTAGCCATCGTGACCAGTGAACTGAGATAAGGCGGCACTTTACCTAGCATAGCCTTGTAGATGACCTGGAGCCAGTGGGTCTGACGACGAACATGTAGCGAGGGCCAGCCGACTAGGGCATACAGGTCGCAGTGGTGGGTCGTATAAGGTGCTTTAGTAACAAAACGAATGGCACTGTGATAAACTGCATCCAGTTTGCTGAGTAGAGTATTGGAAGCTATTTTGTAGATGACATCGCCGAAGTCGAGGATCGGTAGGATAGCCAGTTTTACTAGGGTAAGTTTGGCGGCGTGAGTGAAGGAGGCTTTGTTGCGGAATAGAAAGCCGATTCTTGATTTGATTTTGGATTGGAGATGTTTGATATGAGTCTGGAAGGAGAGTTTGCAGTCTAGCCAGACACCTAGGTACTTATAGATGTCCACATATTCTAGGTCAGAACCGTCCAGGGTGGTGATGCTAGTCGGGCGTGCGGGTGCAGGCAGCGAACGGTTGAAAAGCATGCATTTGGTTTTACTAGCGTTTAAGAGCAGTTGGAGGCCACGGAAGGAGTGTTGTATGGCATTGAAGCTCGTTTGGAGGTTAGATAGCACAGTGTCCAAGGAACTACTATACATGTCATTGTTATTCTCTCAGGCAGGTGTGACATTTGTCAACTCGTCATTGATACATCCGGTCTTGGCACTTGAGTGTAGACACCTTCAAGCACAACATGATCCAAAAGGATTTCATGTCATTGGAACATGCCTCTTGTGACGTTCTGAGGGCAGATACATCCCAGTCCCACTGGGTGGCAGCACCTATTCATTGAAACCCTCATTGGCTGATATCTGACTGATAGTATGCAGTTGTTTAGTATTTATTAGGATCCTTATTACTTCCTGGGGTCGAAACAAGGTTTCTTCAGTATGTTATCCATACATTAACACAACTCACCCCTAGCAATTAAAATGTTTCCTTTTCATAATCCATTTTAATAAATTGATGTTATGGGCGTTGCTGAAAGTCTACTCTGTTCTGTTCTTCTGGCGTTAGGATAAAGTTGCCTCAATGCTGATCTGAGGTCAGTGTTGTATTTTTCCTCCTAATGGTCAAGGTCAGGAATTAGGGAGGGAAACTTTATCCTAGATCTGTTACAGGGGTGACGTTTACCCCAATCCCTGATTGTCAGCCACTGCAATTGTTTTAAATTACTGTGGATTATTTTGACAACTTTAAATTGAGGCATATACAATTACATATTTGACTCGTGTAGGGGCTATTGGATCGTGATAGTGAGAAATAAAGAGTTAATTTTCATAGTTACCCAGTCCTTATATGTGATTGGTCCAAAATTGAGAGCTGGGATTAGACAACTCTCTGCACTGCTAAATCTCGTAGTCGATGAAGTAGAGTCTACTCTAAATACAGATTGGATACAGACTTAAAACGATCTAACATTTCCAGTTTGTCGAGAAGTTAATTCAGCATTTTAATGGATACCCATGTGTGATAAATGTACGCATTTGATTGTATGCTTTGTCTGATTTACAGTTTTTCCATATAGCCGATCTATGCTGAATGGATATACAGTCATGCAGCGATCATTAATTATAGTGGTGGTAAAAAAGCGTCGATGAAATCGGCCACTGTCAATAAATAAATGGAGACTGCGAGGACTTCTATGAGAATGGGTAACAAGTGTTCTATAAAGAGGCTGATACGAGGTTGACTTCATTCAGTGGAAACTTCAGGTATGTCATTCATAAAAAACATTGTTGTGCAAAATATACAGGGCATATGACCTTTTTCACACGATTAAATGGTTGGCAATAGTTCATAGAAATATTATTTATTTAATTTACTATAAAAGACATGATTGGCTGTTATCTATTGGTTGCTTACCTATATAGTTATATGGATATAATTACTATTCAATTCATTTGCCATGATGTGTAATTTTTAGATATGGCAAAATGTTATATACAGTAATTAATGAATGCAAATGGTGACAATTATACAATATAATACAGTTGTGTTTCAGATAAGAAATATTCATTTTTACTTGTAGTATTTTTTTAAACATAAGGGGCAGTCTGTGAGGGCAGCATAACTTTAATGAGTGTGCGCCATATTGACCACAGATACAGTGCCTTCAGAAAGTATTCATACCCCTTGACTTATTCCACATTTTGTTTCTCCAGCCTGAGTTCAAAATGGGTTAAATAGATTTTTCTCTCTCACCCATCTACACACAATACCCCATAATGGCAAAGTGCCCCAAAAAAAATGGGACATTTTAGCTAATTTATTGAAAATGAAATACAGAGCTATCTCATTTACATAAGTATTCACACCCTTAAGTCAATACATGTTAAAATCACCTTTGGCAGCAATTACAGCGGTTAGTTTTTCTGGGCAAATCTCTAAGAGCTTTGCACACCTGGATTGTACAACATGTGCACATTATTCTTAAAAAAATTATTCAAGCTCTGTCAAGTTCGTTGTTAATCATTGCTAGACAGCCATTTTCAAGTCTTGCCATAGATTTTCAACATTCAATGTCGTCTTGGTAAGCAACTCCAGTGTCTATTTGGCCTTGTATGTTAAGTTATTGCCCTGCTGAAAGGGGAATTTGTCTCCCAATGTCTGTTTGGAAAGCAGACTGAACCAGGTTTTCCTCTAGGGTTTTGCCTGTGCTTAGCACTATTCCGTTTCGTTTTATCCTTAAACAAAAGTCCCTAGTCCATGCCGATGACAAGCATACCAATAACATGATTCAGCCACCACCATGCTTGATAATATGAAGAGTGGTACTCAGTGATGTGTTGTGTTGGATTTGCCACAAACATAATGCTTTGTATTCAGGGCAAAAGTATATTTCTTTGACACATTTTTTGCAGTTTTACTTTAGTACCTTATTGCAAACAAGATGAATGTTTTGGAATATTTTTTATTCTGTACATGTAACGCTTGCCGTCTGGAGAAGGAGAGGAGGACCAAGGTGCAGCGTGGTAAGTGGTCATATTTTTTAATAAAATACGAAAACACTTGACAAACAACAAAAACGAACAGTCCTGAAAGGTGAAACAAAACACTAACAGGAAACAACCACCCACAAACAAAAGTGGTAAATCAGGCTACCTAAATATGGCTCCCAATCAGAGACAACGATAGACAGCTGCCTCTGATTGGGAACCACACCAGGCCAAACACACAGAAACAGAAAACCTAGACCTACAACATAGAATACCCAGACATAGAATACCCACCCACATCACACCCTGACCAAACTAAAAATAGAAACATACAAAGCAATCTACGGTCAGGGCGTGACAGTACAGGTTTCCTTTTCAGTCTGTCATTTAGGTTAGTATTGTGGAGTAACTTCAATGTTGTTGATCCATCCTCAGATATCCCCTATTTATTTATTTTATTTATTTTATTTCACCTTTATTTAACCAGGTAAGCTAGTTGAGGACAAGTTCTCATTTACAACTGCGACCTGGCCAAGATAAAGCAAAGCAGTGTGACACAGACAACAACACAGAGTTACATATGGAGTAAACAATAAACAAGCCAATAACACAGTAGAAAAAAGAAAGTCTATATACAGTGTTATATATACAGTCTATCACATCTGTTAAAATTTGTAATTGTTTTAAAGTTACCATTGGCCTCATGGTGAAATCCCTGAGCCACGGCAGCAGCTACTCTTCCTGTGGTCCAGCAAAATTAGTTATACAATTTTTTAAATATTACAATACATTTCACAACAGATTTCGGGCCATTACGCTACTATCACATATCTACAACACAAAGTACATGTGTATGTGTGTGTCTCTTCACAGTCCCCGATGTTCCATTTTTATCAGTTTTTTTAATCTGATTTTACTGCTTGCATGAGTTACTTGATGTGGAATTAGAGTTCCATGTAGTCATGGCTCTATATAGTACTGTGCGCCTCCCATAGTCTGTTCTGGACTTGGGGACTGTGAAGAGACCTCTGGTGGCATGTCTTGTGACGTATACAAGGCGGTCTGAGCTGTGTGCTAGTAGTTTAAACAGACACCTTGGTGCTTTCAACGTGTCAACACCTCTCACAAATACAAATAGCGATAAAGTCCATCTCTCCTTTACTTTGAGCCTGGAGAGATTGACATGCATATTATTGATGTTAGGTGTCCGTGTACATTTAAGGGCCAGCCGTGCTGCTCTGTTCTGGGCCAATTGAAAAAGTAAGGGACCTAGACAGTTGCCCTGGGGCATGCCTGACTCTATCTGGATTATTTTGGAGAGGCTTCCATTAAAGAACACCCACCGTGTTCTGTTAGACAGGTAACTCTCGATCCACAATATAGCAGGGGATGTAAAGCAGGGTCTTGTGTGTAGGCTAGATACACAAAATCTCAATTTAATCCATTTTAAATTCAGGCTGTAACACAGCAAAATGTAGAAAAAGTCAAGGGGTGTGAATACTTTCTCAAGGCATTGTATATATTGAATATAGATAAATATACTAACACAAAGGGTACATATGTTATTGTGTCAATCAATCACATGATTTAAAAAATGTGCATAGCTGCACTATGCGTTTTCATTTATAAGAGAAGTCCCCATGCATTACAGTTCCATTATGGCAAAAAACATCAGCCATGACACATAACTGTGTCGGACTGGTTGGAGCATATATATTGTCCATATCATCTAACAAGGCAAACTGCTTTCCCTGGGGATGGATGTGAGTTCTGCTGTGTGCGCTAATACAATCTGGAAGGCCTGGGTGTTTTTATATTTTTTGACTGTATGTCTTTTAGATTTGGGGAACATGAAGTTGTCTTCAGTCAGAATGGGAGTCGTCAAGGTCATGTTGCTCATCTTTTTGGCCATTCTGTTGTCTGACTGTGCAAGGGGTGAGTAACATCTTTGGGATATTTATTTTATTTTTCTTAACTTTACTACCTTTCTTTCTGCCTTTCTTTTCTTTCTGCCTTTCTTTCTTTCTCTCTCTCTTTCTTTCTTTCTTTCTTTCTTTCTTGCCTACACAGTAGGGTCCAATCGTTTTAGTGAAATATTAGTAGATAAATTGGTTAGTCTAAGTTAGTTTGACTGCTGTGGCTTTTTGTTTAGACGGAGAAAAGCTCAGTTGGCTCTAACTTCTTTACACTAAGAAGTAAGAGAGGGAAAAAGTAGAACAAAAACTCTAAACAGAACCCAAAATCAACAGTGGGGAAGTAGCGAGAAAACCAACCCAACTCCCCCCTTCAGTGTGGGATCTCTTCAGTCATGGCCATACAGTATGTGTGTGTGACTGTGTGTGCATGCACCACAGCTAAACCAAACATACACATCCATCAGCTTCCCAGGGTGAAAGAACACAAATCAGTCCAGCTCTCCCAGGGTTGTCCCAGGGATCGGACTGTCTCAGCATCATGTCTGTGTTTGTGTGTCTGTGTGTCTGTGTAACGGTTTTCTTCCTGGGATGAAGGAGAGGACCAACACGCAGCGCGGCTAGTGTTCAACATTATTTAATAAAGAATATATGAGAACACTACAATCAACAAAACAAGAAAATGTGAAAACCGAAAGCAGTCCTATCTGGTGCAGAACACAAAGACAGAAGACAACCACCCACAATCCCCAACACAAAACAAGCCACCTATATATATGATTCTCAATCAGGGACAACGATTGACAGCTGCCTCTGATTGAGAACCATATCAGGCTGAACACAGAAACAGACAAACTAGACACACAACATAGAATGCCCACCCAGCTCACGTCCTGACCAACTCTAAAACAAGCAACACACATAAGAACTATGGTCAGGACGTGACAGTACCCCCCTCCTGAGGTGCGGACTCCGAACGCACCCCTAAATCTTAAGGGGAGGGTCTGGGTGGGCATCTGTCCGCGGTGGCGGCTCCGGCGCAGGACGAGGACACCACTCCACCATTGTCTTTGTCCCCCTCCTTAGCGTCCTTTGAGTGGCGACCCTCGCCCCCGACCCTGGTCTAGGAACCTTCACAAAGGTCCCCCCTAGATAGAGGAGACTGCTCAGGACAGAGAGGTAGCTCAGGACAGAGAGGTAGCTCAGGACAGAGAGGTAGCTCAGGACAGAGAGGTAGCTCAGGACAGAGAGGTAGCTCAGGACTAATGGCAGCTCCGGGCTGAGGGGCAGCTCATGACTGGAGGGCAGCTCATGACTGGAGGGCAGCTCATGACTGGAGGGCAGCTCATGACTGGAGGGCAGCTCATGACTGGAGGGCAGCTCATGACTGGCAGGCGGCTCTGGCGGCTCCTGACTGGCGGGCGGCTCTGGCGGCTCCTGACTGGCGGGCGGCTCTGGCGGCTCCTGACTGACGGACGGCTCTAGCGGCTCCTGACAGACGGGCGGCTCTGACGGCTCGGGACAGACGGGCGGCTCTGACGGCTCGGGACAGACGGGCGGCTCTGACGGCTCGGGACAGGCAGGCAGCTCAGACGGCGCTGGGCAGGCAGGCAGCTCAGACGGTGCTAGGCAGGCAGGCAGCTCAGACGGTGCTGGGCAGGCAGGCAGCTCAGACGGCGCTGGGCAGGCAGGCAGCTCAGACGGCGCTGGGCAGGCAGGCAGCTCAGACGGCGCTGGGCAGGCAGGCAGCTCAGGCGGCGCTGGGCAGGCGAGCAGTGCAGGCGGCGTTGGGCAGACGGCCGACTCTGACCTGCTGAGGCGCACAGTAGGCCTGGTGCGTGGTGCCGGAACTGGTGGTACCGGACTGGAGACACGCACCTCAAGGCTAGTGCGGGGAGCAGGAACAAGGCACACTGGACTCTCGAGGCACACTATAGGCCTGGTGCGTGGTATCGGCACTGGAGGTACTGGGCTGGAGACACGCACCACAGGGAGAGTGCGTGGAGGAGGAACAGGGCTCTGGAGACCCACAGGAGGCTTGGTGCGTGGTCCCGGAACTGGAGGTACTGGGCTGGAGACACGCACCACAGGGAGAGTGCGTGGAGGAGGAACAGGGCTCTGGAGACGCACTGGAAGCCTGGTGCGTGGTGTAGGCACTGGTGGTACTGGGCTGGGGCGGGAAGGTGGCGCCGGAAATACCGGACCGTGCAGGCGTACTGGCTCCCTTGAGCACCGAGCCTGCCCAACCTTACCTGGTTGAATGCTCCCCGTAGCCCGACCAGTGCGGGGAGGTGGAATAACCCGCACTGGGCTGTGTTGGCGAACCGGGGACACCATGCGTAAGGCTGGTGCCATGTATGCCGGCCCGAGGAGACGCACTGGAGACCAGACGCGTTGAGCCGGCTTCATGGCACCTGGCTCAATGCTCACTCTAGCCCGGCCGATATGTGGAGCTGGAATGTACCGCACCGGGCTAAGCACACGTACAGGAGACACCGTGCGCTCTTCCGCACAACACAGTGTCTGCCTGTACTCCCGCTCTCCACGGTAAGCAGGTCTCCTACCTGCCTTCGCCACACTACCCTTTAGCCCCCCCCCCCCCCCAATAACTTTTTGGGGTTTCTTCTCAGGCTTCCAGCCACGCTTCCGTGCTGCCTCCTCATACCACCGCTCCTGGGCTTTAGCTGCCTCCATCTCTTCACGAGAGCGGCGATATTCTCCAATGTGAGCCCAGTGTCCTTTTCCCTCCAGAATTTCCTCCCATGTCCAGGAGTCCTGTGTATTGGGCCGCTGCTGCTGCCCGTAGCCACGCTGCTTGGTCCGAGTTTGGTGGGTGGTTCTGTAACGGTTTTCTTCCTGGGATGAAGGAGAGGACCAACACGCAGCGCGGCTAGTGTTCAACATGATTTAATAAAGAATATGAGAACACTACAATCAACAAAACAAGAAAATGTGAAAACCGAAAGCAGTCCTATCTGGTGCAGAACACAAAGACAGAAGACAACCACCCACAATCCCCAACACAAAACAAGCCACCTATATATGATTCTCAATCAGCGACAACGATTGACAGCTGCCTCTGATTGAGAACCATATCAGGCTGAACACAGAAACAGACAAACTAGACACACAACATAGAATGCCCACCCAGCTCACGTCCTGACCAACTCTAAAACAAGCAACACACATAAGAACTATGGTCAGGACGTGACAGTCTGTTTGTGTCTGTGTGTCTGTTTGTGATTCCCGCAATCAGGGAGGAATAAGCCGGAAATCCGGAACCCTCCAACCAGGATTTCGGGAAAACCAGGAAAGTTATTGAAAGTTCACGGATTTTTTAAACCCTAACCATGACAGTGTAGTGTGCTATTGTTCAGACAACTGTCTGCATTGATTGAAATTGTTAGACAAATGCAGAATGCATTGTATAATTATGTGTATGGTTTCCACAGTTTGACCTGTCATCAACGGCTGACAATGTCCAGAACAGTTCAGTAGAGTTTGAAAGTCAAAGAAAATAAATCACCTTTTCAATTAGAGCGCTTTGAAGCGTTCACATAGACTTTTAGTGTGTTCTCCAGCCTCTTGAAGTGGTAAACCAGACATCCTGTTCTATGCCTTTCTCCTTATTCTCAAACTCAGTATGGCAGCAAATGGAAGTAGAACCTGCATGTGGCTATCAGGGCAATGCAATACAGGGCAGGTGCTGGCCACTTCTGGTTTTGACGGGGGCAGATTACATCTGGGATTACAGACAATGCCTTATTCACAGCAGGACATACGAGCCTTCGCGATGCGGCTAAAGTGAAAGTGAACAAGACGTGGAGGCTAAATAAGATTAGACAGACAATTATGTCTGTTTACAGATTTACAGATGTCAGAGAAAGGATAAAATCAATGGGGGAAACAGACTGTTGAGAGAAAAACAAGACATCCTAATCACACAGAGGTTATACAGTATATCACCTAAAAAATTGTAATATGTAGTCTGCTTTTCATACTTTCTTTCTGAAAGTGATTGTAGAGGTATATACAAGTGTATTGTATCCAAGACAGATAATAATTAACATTTACAATTGTCAAACATCGTATTCTACGTTTTAAGTGGCCATGTTTTAATATACACTGAGTATTACATTTAGAACACTTGTTCTATCCATGACATAGACTGACAAGGTGATTCCAGGTGAAAGCTATGATCTTTTATTGATGTCACCTGTTAAATCCACTTCAATCAGTGTAGATGAAGGGGAGGAGAAGGTTAAAGAAGGATTTTTAAGCCTTGAGACAATTGAGACATGGATTGTGTATGTGAGCCATTCAGAGGGTGAATGGGCAAGACAAAAGATTGAAGTGTCTGTGAATGGGGTATGGTAGTAGGTCCCAGGCGCACCGGTTTGTTTCAAGAACTGAAACGTTGCTGGGTTTTTCATGCTCAACAGTTTGCCGTGTGTATCAAGAATGGTCCACCACCCAAAGGACATCCAGCCAACTTGACACAACTGTGGGAAGCATTAGAGTCAACATGTGCCAGCATCCCTGTAGAACCCTTTCGATACCTTGTAGAGTCCATGCTCGACGAATTGAGGCTGTCTGAGGGAAAAGGGGAGGGGAGCGCAACTAAATATTAGGAAGGTGTTCCTAATGTTTGGTATAATCCGTGTATATTTTAGTTAATTACATGAAATGATTTAGTCAATTTAATGAAATAATCTATTGGATTTATATAGGATTATTTTAATTGTCAAGCATACTGCACTGCAGGGGGAAATTAAGTCTCCAGAAGTTGATTGGAAAGTGGACTGGACAATCCCTTTGAGAGAATGATGCGACCACAAGCTCCCAGTTATGACACAATGTGATCCAAGTGTAACAACTTCACTGTTTGATATCCTATGAAATAAATGGTTTTGATTGGAGACATGGTTTTGTAGACAGAGAGTGTCCTGGCTGTAAAACGGTTTGAGCGGTTTGATCAGGTATTATATAAGCATTTAAACCTTTGCTAAATCCAACTTAAAGGACACAAAATGATAATGAGCTTGCTGCTGTCAGTCACCTCACCATACAATATCTGATCATTTATCCCACTACGCCCGGCAAACCTAAGACACCCCCCAACCCCTCCCCTTGTGTTCCCCCGAGCAGCTGTAGGAGGTGCTCAGTGATGCGTCCCAGCAGAGCTTCTAATGTGGTGACAGGACTGGGGACCCCTGTGGTATAGTAACTGTGGAATGCAGCAGCCGGGACATATGGACCTGCTGTGTGTTCTGCAGGCCTGCTCGGTGACAATGAGAGAATACAAGGTGTCCCTAGTACTTACCAGCATTCCCTCTCTCTCTCTCTCTCTCTCTGTCTCTCTCTCTCTCTCTCTCTCTCTCTCTCTCTCTCTCTCTCTGTCTCTCTCTCTCTCTCTCTCTCTCTCTCTCTCTCTCTCTCTCTCACACACACACACACACACACACACACACACACACACACACACACACACACACACACACACACACACACACACACACACACACACACACACACACACACACACACAGGAATTATCACATGGCTCTTATCGGAAACATAATTGCAGTGACATCTATACAAATTGTGTACTTTGTTTGTAGGCGAAGCCAGTGATTTTTGATGCAGAAGAGTATACTGTATCAACATGTCACAAGTAGCATATTAGCTTGACATGAGAGTTTTTAACATCAGACAAACGTTTACTCATCTATACCTCCTGAGCCATCTGAATAAATTTAGAGCATACAAACTGCTCTGCAACTCTTTTGGAAAATATACATTTTATAGGAGAGTTACATCATGGTTTTATAACAAGAAAGTACTATTGGATAAATTGTATGCCAAGGGCCTTTAAAATCACAAGGCCATTTGGCTCTCAGTCAGTTTTCCATTTCCTTTAAACATAATGAGGCTAGTTTCCCAGTAACCAAATACCCCAAAGTCCTCTTATTTTTTGTAAATATGGCCCAAGTAGTAAGAAGGTAATGACACAGTGGTGTTCTGGCACATGAGCCCAGCTGGAGAAACAGAGGGAGAGTGGACCAAGGAGAGAGTGAGAGAGAGAGAGTGAGAGAAAGAGAGAGAGAGAGAGTGTGAGAGAGAGAGAGAGAGAGAGAGAGAGAGAGAGAGAGAGAGACAGAGAGAGAGAGAGAGAGAGCGAGAGAGAGAGAGAGAGAGAGAGAGAGAGAGAGAGAGAGAGAGAGAAGAGAGAGAGGGGGGGGGTCTAAACAGTACTGTAAAATCTTTGCCATGTGTTTGAGTAGTCCCCTCTGAAAACACTTGATTTATAAATGACAAATAAAATCAGTGTCATCAGATTCGCCCATGAAACACCAGAACTTAAATAGAGCGGATTCAGCATAAACCCACCAACACCCACAGACCCACCCAACTCAGTGCTGTCCGACCGATTGACATGCCACCTCTGAACTCTGCGGGGTTCCCCATGCCAATTTATGACCAAACAACAACCACTGCTCGCTCGCCATCCCCCTTACACATGTCTCCCTTCTCTCTCTCCAGACCCTCTCTCTGCATTTCCTCCCATTTATTACCAGTGTAAAGCCAGAGGAAGTGAACTAAGTTAATGTTCTGTCATTAAAACAAGGCTGACCTTTACTCCCACCCTCCCTCACTCAGCTCCCCAATAGCCCCTATTTACTGAGTCTGGGACTGGGTCTATTTGCAGAGAACAATGGGCGGATTATTACATGCAGTGGTCCCCCCAGTCGGACATAGCAGCACTAATTAATTTTAAACACTCTTCATCCCTGTAGACTAAGTTTATTTGCAGTCTATTAGAGTGTACTGAAAACCAGGGACTCATTTTACTGAGGGGCTGCGATTTAGAGGTGCGTGAGAAGGAGTTACGAGAGGGAGCTACGCTCAGGGTTTTGTGTATAAGTGTGTCTGTATATGTACTGTATATAAATATTTTTTTACCATTTTCAATGTCAGACATAAAATACTGTAAAAACACCAGGATATCAGTTCCTAGTGATTTTAATAAAACAAATCTGTTCCCAAGTATTTCCATGCATAATAAAGAGACACGTGATCGTATACAAATGTAACCAAGGTTTGAAATTATTATGTTTCAGTCAAACATTATATCTGTTTGAGCTTCTTGCGGTCAATTTGCAGTCTACAAATTATTTGTAATTATGTTCCGGTCCCCCGACCATCCGCTCAACAAAATATTGTCTCGCAGCTGAATCTAGTTGATGTAGTAGTAACTATTAGTGGTGGAACTTTTGGAGAGGGAATAAGTGTTGCTGTAGCTGGTAACCAGTGGTGGAAAAAGTACCCAATTGTCATACTTGAGTAAAAGTAAAGATACCTTAATATAAAATGACTCAAGTAAAAGTAAAAGTACGAATAATAAAAAATCCTTATATTAAGCGAATCAGACGGCACAATTTTCTAGTTTTTTAAATTTACGGATAGCCATGGGGCACACTCCAACACTCAGACACCATTTAGAAATGTAGCATTTATGTTTAGTGAGTCCGCCAGATCAGAGGCAGTAGGGATGACCAGGGATGTTCTCTTGATAAGTGTGTGAATTGGACAATTTTTTGTCCTGCTAAGCATTCAAAATGTAACGGGTACTTTTGGGTGTAAGGGAAAATGTATGGAGTAAAAAGTACATGACTTTCTTTAGGAATGTAGTGAAGTAAAAGTAAAAGTTGTCAAAAATATAAATAGCAAAGTACATATACCAAAAAAAACTACTTAAGTATCACAGGCTGTATCAGGCTGTATCACATCCGGGCGTGATTGGGAGTCCCATAGGGCGGCGCACAATTGGCCCAGCGTCGTCCAGGTTTGGCCGGGGTAGGCCGTCATTGTAAATAAGAATTTGGTCTTAACTGACTTGCTTAGTTAAATAAAGGTTATATTAAAACAATTAAAAGTAGTACTTTAAAGTATTTTTACTTAAGTACTTTACACCACTGCTGGTAACTCATACTTCTAGGGTTTCTAAATTGACTTCTGCTCCTTGGGTATCTCATTATCATAACTTCTCACAGAGCAATTGCTGTGTGCTTAATAAAACACACACATACTGTATATATACAGTGGGGAGAACAAGTATTTGATACACTGCCGATTTTGCAGGTTTTCCTACTTACAAAGCATGTAGAGGTCTGTAATTTTTATCATAGGTACACTTCAACTGTGAGAGACGGAATCTAAAACAAAAATCCAGAAAATCACATTGTATGATTTTTAAGTAATTCCTTTGCATTTTATTGCATGACATAAGTATTTGATACATCAGAAAAGCAGAACTTAATATTTGGTACAGAAACCTTTGTTTGCAATTACAGAGATCATACGTTTCCTGTAGTTCTTGACCAGGTTTGCACACACTGCAGCAGGGATTTTGGCCCACTCCTCCATACAGACCTTCTCCAGATCCTTCAGGTTTCGGGGCTGTCGCTGGGCAATACGGAATTTCAGCTCCCTCCAAAGATTTTCTATTGGATTCAGGTCTGGAGACTGGCTAGACCACTCCAGGACCTTGAGATGCTTCTTACGGAGCCACTCCTTAGTTGCCCTGGCTGTGTGTTTCGGGTCGTTGTCATGCTGGAAGACCCAGCCACGACCCATCTTCAATGCTCTTACTGAGGGAAGGAGGTTGTTGGCCAAGATCTCGCGATACATGGCCCCATCCATCCTCCCCTCAATACGGTGCAGTCGTCCTGTCCCCTTTGCAGAAAAGCAGCCCCAAAGAATGATGTTTCCACCTCCATGCTTCACGTTTGAGATGGGTTCTTGGGGTTGTACTCATCCTTCTTCTTCCTCCAAACACAGCGAGTGGAGTTTAGACCAAAAAGTTATATTCTTGTCTCATCAGACCACATGACCTTCTCCCATTCCTCCTCTGGATCATCCAGATGGTCATTGGCAAACTTCAGACGGGCCTGGACATGCGCTGGCTTGAGCAGGGGGACCTTGCGTGCGCTGCAGGATTTTAATCCATGACGGCGTAGTGTGTTACTAATGGTTTTCTTTGAGACTGTGGTCCCAGCTCTCTTCAGGTCATTGACCAGGTCCTGCCGTGTAGTTCTGGGCTGATCCCTCACCTTCCTCATGATCATTGATGCCCCACGAGGTGATATCTTGCATGGAGCCCCAGACCGAGGGTGATTGACCGTCATCTTGAACTTCTTCCATTTTCTAATAATTGCGCCAACAGTTGTTGCCTTCTCACCAAGCTGCTTGCCTATTGTCCCGTAGCCCATCCCAGCCTTGTGCAGGTCTACAATTTTATCCCTGATGTCCTTACACAGCTCTCTGGTCTTGGCCATTGTGGAGAGGTTGGAGTCTGTTTGATTGAGCGTGTGGACAGGTGTCTTTTATACAGGTAACGAGTTCAAACAGGTGCAGTTAATACAGGTAATGAGTGGAGAACAGGAGGGCTTCTTAAAGAAAAACTAACAGGTCTGTGAGAGCCGGAATTCTTACTGGTTGGTAGGTGATCAAATACTTATGTCATGCAATAAAATGCAAATGAATTACTTAAAAATCATACAATGTGATTTTCTGGATTTTTGTTTTAGATTCCGTCTCTCACAGTTGAAGTGTACCTATGATAAAAATTACAGACCTCTACATGCTTTGTAAGTAGGAAAACCTGCAAAATCGGCAGTGTATCAAATACTTGTTCTCCCCACTGTATATATATGTATTTTTTTAATATTTTTTTTCCAGAAAACTTGGGGGGCCAAATAAAACCACCCGCAGGCCTCCAGTTGGTGAACCCTGTACTACATCATACCACTACTACTACCACTGCAACTACTGCGTCTACAATTAACAAATACAGCTGAATCTATCATTACCACCACCACACACTGCTGCCCCTGGCAAATCTATGGAAGGGAGAGGAAGTCTAGGAATGGACCTGGAAGAGGAAGGTGTCAGACTTCACCCCACAGAGAGGAGAGAATGGAAAGAGCTGTCAGTGGTGATGAGGGAAATTGTGACAAGCAGCCATAATTTAGGTCAATTGTGTTTACTTTAGTGGACCATAATCTGCATGAGCAACAGTGCCAGCTTTGACAGAGTTAATCAAATGAAATTTCTAACATGCGCCGAATACAACCAACAATGCAGTTTTAAGAAAAATAAGAGTTAAGAAAATATTTATTAAATAAACAAAAGTTTAAAAAAAAGTTACAATAAAATAACAATAACGAGGCTATATACAGGGGGTACCGGTACCGAGTCAATGTGCAGGGGTACAGGTTAGTCAAGGTAATTGAGGTAATATACATGTCGGTAGGGGTAAAGTGACTATGCATAGATAATAAACAGTGAGTAGCAGCAGCGTAAAAAAGGGGGGGGGTCAATGCAAATAGTCTGGGTAGCCATTTCATTAGCTGTTCAGCAGTCTTATGGCTTGGGGGTAGAAGCTGTTAAGAAGCCTTTTGGACCTAGACTTGGCTCTCCGGTATCACTTGCCGTGCGGTAGCAGAGAAAACAGTCTATGACTAGGGTGGCTGGGGTCTTTGGCAATTTTTAGGGCCTTCCTCTAACACTGCCTGCTATAGAGGTCCTGGATGGCAGGTAGCTTGGCCCTAGTGATGTACAGGGCCATACGCAGTACACTCTTTAGCGCCTTGCGGTCGGAGGCTGAGCTGTTGCCATACCAGGCAGTGATCCAACCAGTCAGGATGCTCTCGATGGTGCAGCTGTAGCCATTTTTGAGGATCTGAGGACCCATACCAAATCTTTTCAATCTCCTGCGGAGGAATAGGCATTGTTGTGCCCTCTTCACGACTGTCTTGGTGTGTTTGGACCATGATAATTGGTTGGTGATGTGGACAACAAGGAACTTGAAGCTTTCATCCTACTCCACTACAGCCCAGTCGATGAGAATGGGGGTATGCTTGGCCACACAGTCGTGGATGAACAGGGAATACAGGAGGGGAATAAGCACGCACCCCTGAGGGGCCCCCATGTTGAGGATCAGTGTGGCAGATGTGTTGTTGTCAACCCTTACCACCTATGAGTGGCCCGTCAGGAAGTCCAGGATCCAGTTGCAGAGGGAGGTGTTTAGTCCCAGGGTCCATAGCTTGGTGATAAGCTTTGAGGCCACTATTGTGTTGAATGCTGAGCTGTAGCCAATGAACATCATTCTCACGTAGGTGTTCCTTTTGTCCAGGTGGGAAAGGGCAGTGTGGAGTGCAGTAGAGATTGCGTCATCTGTGGATCTGTTGGGGCTGTATGCGAATTGGAGTGGGTCTCAAATCAAATCCAATTTTATTGGTCACATACACGTGATTAGCAGATGTTATTGCGGTAATAGTAATATCTAACAAATTACACAACATATACCCAATACACACAAATCTAAGTAGGAATGAAGACTATATACATATATGGACGAGTGATGTCAGAGTGGAATGGACTAAGATACAGTAGAATAGTATAGAATACAGTATATACATATGAGATGAGTAATGCAAGATATGTAAACATTATTAAGTGACTAAGATACCGTAGAAGTATAGAAAACAGTATATACATATGAGATGAGTAATGCCAGATATGTAAACATTATTAAAGTGACTAGTGTTCCATTACTTAAAGTCTATGCCTATAGGCATTAGCTTCTAATGTGCTAGTGATGGCTGTTTAACAGTCTGATGGCCTTGAGATAGAAGCTGTTTTTCAGTCTTTCGGTCCCAGCTTTGATGCACCTGTACTGACCTCGCCTTTTGGATGACAGCGGAGTGAACAGGCAGTGGCTTGGGTGGTTGATGTCCTTGATGATCTTTTTGGACTTCCTGTGACATCGGGTGCTGTAGGTGTCCTGGAGAGTGGGTAGTTTGCCACCGGTAATGCGTTGGGCAGACCGCACCATCCTCTGCAGAGCCTTGCGGTTGCGGGTGGTGCAGTTGCCATACCAGGCGGTGATACAGCTCGACAGGATGCTTTCAATTGTGCATCTGTAAAAGTTTGTGAGGGTTTTAGGTGACAAGCCACATTTCTTCAGCCTCCTGAGGTTGAAGAGGCTTAGTTGCGCCTTCTTCATCACACCATCTGTGTGGGTGGTCCATTTCAGTTAGTCAGTGATGTGTATGCCAAGAACTTGAAGCTTTCCACCTTCTCCACTGAACCCTCTGCTGTTTCCTGAAGTCCACGCTCATCTCCTGTCACGCCATGATCTGTTTCACCTGTTCCTGTGATTGTCACCACCCCCTCCAGGTGTCACTTATTTTCCCTAGTGTATTTATCCCTGTGTTTCCTGTCTCTCTGTGCCAGTTGGTTTTGTATGTTCAGCCAAGTCAACCAGCGTGTTTTTCCCATACTCCTTTTCTATTCTCTTTTTATAGTCCTCCCGGTTCTAACCCCTGCCTGACTCTGGACTTCTTTCCCGCCTGCCTGATCATCCTGCCTGCTCTGACCTTGATTCTGCCTGCCCTTCGGTACCTATTGGACTCTGATCTGGTTTTGACCTTTTTGCCTGTCCACGGCCATTCTCTTGCCTACCCCTTTGGATGAATAAATATTGTAAGACTTCAACCATCTGCCTCCTGTGTCTGCATCTGGGTCTTGCCTTGTGCCTTGATAATCTCCAATGTTTTGTTGACGTTGAGTGAGAGGTTGTTTTCCAGGCACCACACTCCCAGAGCCCTCACCTCCTCTCTGTTGGGTGTCTCGTCATCATTGGTAATCAAGCCCACTACTGTTGTGTTGTCTGCAAACTTGATGATTAAGTTGGAGGCGTGCTTGGCCACGCAGTCATGAGTGAACAGGGAGTACAGGAGGGGGATGAGCACGCACCCTTGTGGGTCCCCAGTGTTGAGGATCAGTGGAGTGGAGGTGATGTTTCCTACCTTCACCACCTGGGGGCGGTCCGTCAGGAAGTCCAGGACCCAGTTGCATATGAATATGCCCGTAACACACCAGCCAGCTGATCTACGCATGCTCTGAGGACACGGCTAGGGATAATGTCTGGGCCGGCAGCCTTGCGAGGGTTAACACGTCTAGGGTCTAGGGTTTCTGGGATGATGGTGTTGATGTGAGACATGAACAGCCTTTCAAAGCACTTCATGGCTACAGATGTGAGTGCTACGAGTCGGTAGTCATTGAGGCAGGTTACCTTGGTGTTCTTGGGCACAGGGACTATGGTGGTCTGCTTGAAACATTTAGGTATTAAAGACTTGGTCAGGGACAGGTTGAAAATGTCAGTGAAGACACTTGCCAGTTGGTCAGTACATGCTCTGAGTACACGTCCTGGTAATCCGTCTGGCTCTGCGGCCTTGTGAATGTTGACCTGTTTAAAGGTCTGACTTAATGGGCGCTCTAATTAGCATTCTGATGGAATCTCAATTATTTACTTATTGTCTGCTCCCATTCACTGTTGTTATTCTCAGCTGTATGGAAATTGGTAGAATAAAGAGTGAATAGGATTGTTTATAATCTGCCTGTCATATGAATGTTTGTCTGTGTAGGCCTACATTGTGACTTCAGGCCACACACTCTATCCCTGCTGGTGAATGGAGTGATAGACAGACAAATAGGATTCATGGTGCCCTACTTAACCCATACTGATCTCACAGAGTAGTTTACAATGGGCCAGAGAGCTGGTCTGATTGACATGTCATCATTCAAACGGTATTCACCTGCATGTGTTTTTTGGTTTGATTGTTTGAGATTAACAAAACACAGTTTCATTCGATTCAATATTGGAATTGAGGGATATCTTATTAAATCCTTCACCCACTGGTCTCCAAGTTATAGAATGTCATAGTATCACTATAACAAACAATAAGAGTTCCAAGCTCCAGCTGCATATGTCCCTGTAGATCTGGAGGACATGGCTGCTGTGTTACACCCTTGGACAGAAAGACGGGCCGTAGCCATTGGGAGGGAGGGAGCCTGGAGGTGGGTGTTAGGGGACGCCCTGTTAGACCCTTACAAGTGACCTTACAATAACATTTCAGCTACGCAGTGGGAAGTGTTTATCTTGCGCAACCTCTCCTTTCTCAGCCTCTTTGCCGCCCTCCCCTCCTCCCCTGCTCTCTCCTCTCCTCTCTATTTTCTATTTTCTTTCGAGGAGTGGAGAGCCCCCCACACCTCTGTTTTACAGCTGTTCTCTCAGTCACTCAACAAACGAAACGTTGAGAATCTGATGCCTCTCACCCCTCAACAGGAGAGTCTCATTTTCCTGTAGATGTTAGCGTGTGGATTTATGCTGGGGCCTGGAGTTTCTATGCAGCTGTGCACAAGGCAGATGTCAGAGCTCTCCCTCTCTCTGCCACTTTGCTTTCTCCCTCTTTTAGGCACGTATAGACTTCTCATTTTGCTCAATGGTAGGATAAGGGGACGTTTTAAACATTATATTGCTCATCTTGTAATCTTGTATGCTGATCTTGCCACAGCCTTCTTTAGTTGATGTTTTATTTTGTCCTTAGTTATCAGAATTCCAAATCACTGGGATATCTCTTGAAAATGTTCTGAAAATGAATGGCATCTCACAAGTTTATATTTATACTCCAGCACAACAGAACAATACGGTGCATGGAGCAAAACCCATTACAAGCAGTTACTGATTAAAAATCCTCCCTAGGTCCTCTCCTAAAATCGTCCCTAGGTTCTCTATTAAAATCCTCCCTAGGTCCTCTCATCTTCTCTCAGAGGTATTCACTGGAAATCACCCGCAGTACTGACTCCTTCCCCCCCTCCAACCTCTCCCCTGCCTCCCCTTCCACGCATTTTGTTCTGCACTTAAAAGGTTGATTGAAATGTTATGGTGGCAACAGCGATGCCTTGCTGGGTTGGAAGAAAGCAGAGCCAAGGGATGGCTGAGATAACAAGGGCTGAATGAGGCCTCCACAGCTTCCACCATATCCCCCTGCTCTGATCAACATCCCTCTCTGCCCCAATCGCAGTTGGCCTCTGATGGGCATCAATGAGACCCAGCATGGCTTTTTGCCTTTTCACTCAGAATTCTCACTGTTTTACTTTGGGAATTCTTTATAGAATGTTGTCGTAGTATGTCAGAAATTGAGTTCTGATGGGGGAGACTGTTGGAGTAGAATTTGCGACAATGCCAAATATCACCCTACTGTAATTGTTGAAATTCTTTATTTTTAATATCGATCATCACAAGTACCGATGTAGGTTCTTAATTTGACCAGTATTGTTGAAGCAAAATAATCTTGCAGCAACAGAATTTTAACATTTAGTCCATAATGTTGGTTGATCGGTGGTTAGGCTATTAGCTGGCCAAAATTAGGATACATGAAATGTGCAGAACTGTTGATATAACCATGTGTTGGTGCGAGTTCTCAATGAATTTATGTCTATCTCGAAGCTCATCTCAGCAATAAAAGAGTGATCAAATTAAGATCCTATATCTGTAAGGAACCCTTTTTGTTGTGAACTTTATATATACGTAAGGGACACACTTAACGATGAATGGTTTACGATGATTGGAAAAATATGTCCGGCTTTGACATGAAGAATAGAGGAGACTGGGGACAGGAGAGGAAAATGTTTCAGAAGCTGAGAGTATGATCTGTCATATTTTATAGCTGGGCTACTGCTGTCCCAGCCTGGAATTCTGCACCCTGCAGTGAAACTGATTTGATTTCCTCATACACAGGGATGTGATTTTATGCTCTGGCTACAGCTTTGGTCCAGGATGCACTTGGGGTGGGGGAGAAGGACTGGCTTACACATGGATATTTTTTGTGAGGATTCCTTCCAGGCTTGGTATTTGGTACTTTATTAGGATCCCCATTAACTGTTGCGAAAGCAGCAGTTACTCTTCCTATGGTCCACACAAAACATAAAACATGACATAATACAGAACATTAATAGACAAGAACAGCTTAAGGACAGAAGTATATTTATTTAAAAATATATATATTTCACCTTTATTTAACCAGGTAGGCCAGTTGAGAACAAGTTCTCATTTACAACTGCGACCTGTCCAAGATAGAGCAAAGCAGTGCGACACAAACAACACAGAGTTACACATAGGATAAACAAACATACAGTCAATAACACAATAAAACGTCTATATACAGTGTGTGCAAATGTAGTAAGATTAGGGAGGTAAGGCAATAAATAGGCCATAGTGGCGAAATAATGACAATTTAGCAATTTAACACTGGAGTGATAGATGTGCAGAAGATAAATGTGCAAGTAGAGATACTGGGGTGCAAAGGAGCAAAACATAAATCCAATATGGGGATGAGGTAGTTGGGTGGGCTATTTACAGATGGTGTAACGCTTGTCGGAAGAAGTGGACCAAGGTGCAGCGTGGTACGTGTTCATGATTCTTTATTAAATCCGACCTCCAAACAAAACAACAAAAGAACAACGAACGTCACGTTCCGTAGGCTACGCAGAGCTAACAAAAACAACATCCCACAACCTAAGGTGGCAAAACAGGCTGCCTAAGTATGATTCCCAATCAGGGACAACGATAGACAGCTGTCCCTGATTGAGAACCATACCCAGCCAAAACATAGAAACACAAAGCCTAGAAATAAAGAAAATAGAAGCCCACTCAAATCACACCCTGACCAAACCAAATAGAGACATAAAAAGGCTCTCTAAGGTCAGGGCGTGACAGATGGGCTATGTATAGGTGCAATGATCGGTAAGCTGCTCTGACAGCTGATACTTAAAGTTAGTGAGGGAGATATAAGTCTCCAGCTTCAGGGATTTTTGCAATTTGTTCCAGTCATTGGCAGCAGAGAACTGGAAGGAAAGGCGGCCAAAAGAGGAGTTGGCTTTGGGGGTGACCAGTGAAATATACCTGCTGGAGCGCGTGCTACGGGTGGGTGCTGCTATGGTGACCAGTGAGCTGAAATAAGACGGGGCTTTACCAAGCAAAGACTTATAGATCACCTGGAGCCAGTGGGTTTGGCGACGAATATGAAGCGAGGGCCAGCCAACAAGAGGATACAGGACGCAATGGTGGGGGCTTTGGTGACAAAACGGATGGCACTGTGATAGATTGCATCCAATTTGCTGAGTAGAGTGTTGGAGGTTATTTTGTAAATGACATCGCCGAAGTCGAGGATCGGTAGGATAGTCAGTTTTACGAGGGTATGTTTGGCAGCATGACTGAAGGATGCTTTGTTGCGAAATAGGAAGCCGATTCTAGATTTCATTTTGGATTGGAGATGCTTAATGTGAGTCTGGAAGGAGAGTTTACAGTCTAACCAGACACCTAGGTATTTTGTAGTTGTCCACATATTCTAAGTCAGAACCGTCCAGAGTAGTGATGCTAGACGGGCGGGAGGGTGCGGGCAGCGATCGGTTGAAGAGCATTCATTTAGTTTTGCTTGCATTTATGAGCAGTTGGAGGCCACGGAAGGAGTGTTGTATGGCATTTAAGCTTGTCTGGAGGTTTGTTAACACAGTGTCCAAAGAAGGGCCAGAGGTATACAGAATGGTGTCGTCTGCGAATCACCAGCAGCAAGAGCGACATCATTGATGTATACAGTGAAGAGAGTCGGGCCGAGAATTTAACCTTGTGGAACCCCCATAGAGACTGCCAGAGGTCCGGACAACAGGCCCTCCGATTTGACACACTGAACTCTATCTGAGAAGTAGTTGGTGAACCAGGCGAGGCAGTCATTTGAGAAACCAAGGCTGTTGAGTCTGCCGATAAGAATGTGGTGATTGACAAAGTCGAAAGCCTTGGCCAGGTCAATGAATACGGCTGCACAGTATTGTCTTTTATCGATGGCGGTTATGATATCGTTTAAGACCTTGAGGTGCACCCATGACCAGCTCTGAAACCAGATTGCATAGTGGAGAAGGTACGGTGGGATTCGAAATGGTCGGGGATCTGTTTGTTAACTTGGCGTTCGAAGACTTTAGAAAGGCAGGGTAGGATAGATATAGTTCTGTAACAGTTTGGGTCTAGAGTGTCACCCCCTTTGAAGAGGGGATGACCGCGGCAGCTTTCCAATCTTTTGGGATCTCAGACGATACGAAAGAGTGGTTGAACAGGCTAGTAATAGGGGTTGCAACAATTGCGGTAGATACTTTCAGAAAGATAGGGTCCAGATTGTCTAGCCCAGCTGATTTTGCAGCTCTTTCAGAACATCAGCTGTCTGGATTTGGGTGAAGGAGAAATGGGGGAGGCTTGGGCAAGTTGCTGTGGGGGGTGCAGAGCTGTTGACCGGGGTAGGGGTAGCCAGGTGGAAAGCATGAAATTCTCGATTATCGTAGATTTATCGATGGCGACAGTGTTTCCTAGCCTCAGTGCAGTGGGCAGCTGGGAGGAGGTGCTCTTATTATCCATGGACTTTACAGTGTCCCAGAACTTTTTGGAGTTTGTGCTACAGGATGCCAATTTCTGTTTGAAAAGCTAGCCTTTGCTTTCCTAACTGCCTGTGTATACTGGTTCCTAACTTCCCCGAATAGTTTTTGTGCTGGTCAAGGAAAGTCTAGAGTGAACCAAGGGCTATATCTGTTCTTAGTTCTATATTTTTTGAATGGGGAATGCTTATTTAAGATGGTGAAGAATGCACTTTTAAAGAATAACCAGGCATCCTCTACTGACGAAATGAGGTCAATACCCATGAATTGTCAGTACATGAATTGCAAATGTCAATATCCATGAACTGTCAGTATATGAATTGCAAATTGGCCATTAGCTGAATTTGCTGTGATTGTGTGTGATTTCCGTGTCCGTCTAAGTTACGTAATAATTTTTTTGTGTATCATGTTCACTTTGCAAATGTATTTCTGCAGGTGCTTTGGTAAAGGGACTGTGTGACTCCATGTGTGAGGTTGGTGAATGAAGGAGACAGAGACAGATCAAATAAAGAAAGAGATACTGGCAGACAGAGATGGATAGAGGGGAGTGACCTTTGTGGGGAAGACCTGGAAGATGAACCGGTAAAGCGGTGAACAAATTGTCACTGTGGAAGGGCGGGTACCTCCTGGTAATGACAGGCACAACAGCTCCACGATGACAGATTGATTTCAGACAATATTCGTGGATTGTCAAGAGGCCCCATGGCTGTCAGTAGGAGCTTTTCCAACTCCCCCATCCCGTCTGCCTGTCTGTTTCTCTCGTCTTCACTCTCTCTCTCTGTCTCATCTGAGTCTCCCCCCTTTCTCCCCCCCCCTCCTAATTTACTCCCTTTCCTGTCTGAATTCTCCCTTTCTACCCAGACATTGCTGTTACATCCCATTCTGTCATTGGCTCTCTCTGTGTAAAGGCCTGGTTGACAAAGGCGCTGGTGTAAAACGCTTCATTGTGTCATGTGGAGGGGACGGTGATCCTCAGAACGTACAGTAACAGTGGTGTAGGGTTCCTGCAGGGGGCAGCTAATGGAGGGGCACACACACAGAGCCAGTGTACAGTATGGGTCACCACACACAGATCTTCTATGGGCCGCCTCTGACCTCAGATACAGACACACACTGCTGGTACTGCTGATGAAATCAACCTTGTTTACTAGACAGGCCTATTAGTTAGACAGGCCTAATGGTTAGACAGGCCTAGTGGTTAGACAGGCCTAGTAGTTAGACAGCCCTAATGGTTAGACAGGCCTAGTTGTTAGAAAGCCCTAATTGTTAGACAAGCCTAATGGTTAGACAAGCCTAATGGTTAGATAGGCCGATTGGTTAGACAGGCCTAGTGCTTAGAAAGGCCTAGTGCTTAGACAGGCCTAGCGCTTAGACAGGCCTAGTGCTTAGACAGGCCTAGCGCTTAGACAGGCCTAGTGCTTCGACAGGCCTAGCGCTTAGACAGGCCTAGCGCTTAGACAGGCCTAGCGCTTAGACAGGCCTAATGCTTAGACAGGCCTAGTGGTTAGACAGGCCTAGCGCTTAGACAGGCCTAGTGCTTAGACAGGCCTAGTGCTTAGACAGGCCTAGCGCTTAGACAGGCCTAGCGCTTAGACAGGCCTAGTGCTTAGACAGGCCTAGCAGGTTAGACAGGCCTAGTGGTTAGACAGGCCTAGCGCTTAGACAGGCCTAGCGCTTAGACAGGCCTAGTGCTTCGACAGGCCTAGCGCTTAGACAGGCCTAGCGCTTAGACAGGCCTAGCGGTTAGACAGGCTTAGCGCTTAGACAGGCCTAGTGCTTAGACAGGCCTAGTGCTTAGACAGGCCTAGTGCTTAGAAAGGCCTAATGGTTAGACAGGCCTAGTGCTTAGACAGGCCTAGTGTTTAGACAGGCCTAGTGCTTAGACAGGCCTAGCGCTTAGACAGGCCTAGTGCTTAGACAGGCCTAGTGGTTAGACTAGCCTAGTGCTTAGAAAGGCCTAATGGTTAGACAGGCCTAGTGCTTAGACAGGCCTAGTGCTTAGACAGGCCTAGTGGTTAGTGGTCAGTGAACTTTTGGTGTTCTAGTAGTTAGGGAAGGACCAGTTGTACAGATCTATATATCTAAACGACCTCCACTCATCACTGTCAAACGCTCCCTGAAACACTTCAGCGAGCAGGCCTTTCTAATCGACCTGGCCGGGGTATCCTGGAAGGATATTGATCTCATCCCGTCAGTAGAGGATGCCTGGTCATTTTTTTTAAATGCCTTCCTCACCATCTTGAATAAGCATGCCCCATTCAAGAAATTTAGAACCAGGAACAGATATAGCCCTTGGTTCTCTCCTGACCTGACTGCCCTTAACCAACAGAAAAACATCCTATGGCGTTCTGCATTAGCATCGAACAGCCCCCGTGATATGCAACTTTTCAGGGAAGCCAGAAACCAATATACACAGGCAGTTAGAACAGCCAAGGCTAGCTTTTTCAAGCAGAAATTTGCTTCCTGCAACACAAATTCAAAAAAGTTCTGGGACACCGTAAAGTCCATGGAGAATAAGAACACCTCCTCCCAGCTTCCAACCGCTCTGAAGATAGGAAACACTGTCACCACCGACAAATCCACTATAATTGAGAATTTCAATAAGCATTTTTCTACGGCTGGTCATGCTTTCCACCTGGCTACCCCTACCCCGGACAACAGCACTGCCCTCCCCTCTGCTACTCGCCCAAGCCTTCCCCATTTCTCTTTCTCCCAAATACAGTCAGCTGATGTTCTAAATGAGCTGCGAAATCTGGACCCTTACAAATCAGCCGGGCTAGATAATCTGGACCCTTTCTTTCTAAAACTATCTGCTGAAATTGTTGCCACCCCTATTACTAGCCTCTTCAACCTCTCTTTCGTGTCGTCTGAGATCCCCAAAGATTGGAAAGCAGCTGCGGTTATCCCCCTCTTCAAAGGGGGGGACACCCTTGACCCTAACTGCTACAGACCTATATCTATCCTACCCTGCCTTTCTAAGGTCTTCGAAAGCCAAGTCAACAAACAGATTACCGACCATTTCGAATCCCACCACACCTTCTCCGCTATGCAATCTGGTTTCAGAGCTGGTCATGGGTGCACCTCAGCCACGCTCAAGGTCATAAACGATATCGTAACCGCCATCGATAGGAAACAATACTGTGCATCCGTATTCATTGACCTGGCCAAGGCTTTTGACTCTGTCAATCACCACATCCTCATTGGCAGACTCGACAGCCTTGGTTTCTCTAATGATTGCCTCGCCTGGTTCACCAACTACTTCTCTGATCGAGTTCAGTGTGTCAAATCGGAGGGTCTGTTGTCCGGGCCTCTGGCAGTCTCTATGGGGGTGCCACAGGGTTCAATTCTTGGACCGACTCTCTTCTCTGTTTACATCAATGATGTCGCTCTTGCTGCTGGTGATTCTCTGATCCACCTCTACGCAGACGACACTATTCTGTATACTTCTGGCCCTTCTTTTGACACTGTGTTAACAACCCTCCAGGCGAGCTTCAATGCCATACAACTCTCCTTCCGTGGCCTCCAACTGCTCTTAAATACAAGTAAAACCAAATGCATGCTCTTCAACCGATCGCTGCCTGCTCCTGCCCGCCTGTCCAACATCACTACTTTGGACGGCTCTGACTTAGAATATGTGGACAACTACAAATACCTAGGTGTCTGGTTAGACTGTAAACTCTCCTTCCAGACTCACATCAAACATCTCCAATCCAAAGTCAAATCTAGAATTGGCTTCCTATTCCGCAACAAAGCATCCTTTACTCATGCTGCCAAACATACCCTTGTAAAACTGACCATCCTACCAATCCTCGACTTCGGTGATGTCATTTACAAAATAGCCTCCAAAACCCTACTCAATAAATTGGATGCAGTCTATCACAGTGCCATCCGTTTTGTCACCAAAGCCCCATATACTACCCACCACTGCGACCTGTACACTCTCGTTGGCTGGCCCTCGCTTCATACTCGTCGCCAAACCCACTGGTTCCAGGTCATCTACAAGACCCTGCTAGGTAAAGTCCCCCCTTATCTCAGCTCGCTGGTCACCATAGCAGCACCTACCTGTAGCACGCGCTCCAGCAGGTATATCTCTCTAGTCACCCCCAAAACCAATTCTTCCTTTGGACGCCTCTCCTTCCAGTTCTCTGCTGCCAATGACTGGAACGAACTACAAAAATCTCTGAAACTGGAAACACCTATCTCCCTCACTAGCTTTAAGCACCAGCTGTCAGAGCAGCTCATAGATTACTGCACCTGTACATAACCCATCTACAATTTAGCCCAAACAACTACCTCTTTACCTACTGTATTTATTTATTAATTTATTTTGCTCCTTTGCACCCCATTATTTCTGTCTCTACTTTGCACTTTCTTCCACTGCAAACCAACCATTCCAGTGTTTTTTTAGTTTTTATTTTACTTGCTGTGTTGTACTCACTTCGCCTCCATGGCCTTTTATATTTTTATTTATTTATACATATATTTGTTTGCCTTCACCTCCCTTATCTCACCTCACTTGCTCACATTGTATATAGACTTATTTTTTTTCACTGTATTATTGACTATATGTTTGTTTTACTCCATGTGTAACTATGTGTTGTTGTATGTGTCGAACTGCTTTGCTTTATCTTGGCCAGGTCGCAATTGTAAATGAGAACGTGTTCTCAATTTGCCTACCTGGTTAAATAAAGGTTAAATAAAAAAAATAAAAAAAAATATCTCCATATGGCTTTCAGGGACCGTTAACGTGTTGATAAAGTAGGAAGAGTATGACCTAACCAACAGACCCAATCAGTTGACTGCAGATTAAATAGTGTTGGCCATGCTTGAGACCCATGTTGGAATGCAGGGGAGGCAAAGGAGAGGAGAAAAGAGGAGGAAGGGGGTGCAGGGATTGGCAGAGTACACAGACAGAGACAACCTCTATATTGACTGTCAGGGCCCATGAAGCACCAGAGAATTCAAACCCCTGCAGCTAGAGAAGGGAAGAGAGCAGGTAGGAAAACTACCTGCCAGGGTTGTCAGACTGATTTCTGAGGAGGAAGGAGTATTAGTTCAAACCTAATTAGGGGTTTATTTTATTGTTGTTTTTTTTGTTGCTTTTTGCCGCTTTTTTGATATCCAATTGGTAGTTACAGTCTTGTCCCATCACTGCAACTCCTGTACGGACTCGGGAGAGGCGAAGGTCGAGTGTCATGCGTCTTCTGAAACACGACCCTGCCAAGCCGCACTGGTTCTTGACACACTGCTCGCTTAACCCGGAAGCCAGCTGCACCAATGTGTCAGAGGAAACACCGTACAACTGGCGACTGTGTCAGGGTGCATGCGTCTGGCCCGCCACAGGAGTCACTAGAGAGCAATGGGACAAGGAAATCCCGGCCGGCCAAACCCTCCCCTAACCTGGACAAAGCTGGGCCAATTGTGCACCGCCTCATGAGTCTCCCTGTAGTGACGCCTCAAGCACTGCGATGCAGTGCCTTAGACCGCTGCGCCACTCGGGAGGCTCGAATGGGTTTAATCTTTAACCCACTGTGGTTTGTGAGGTAGACAGATTGACGTACAGATGAATAACTCTATCTATGTGTCTCTATTGGTGTGTGTGTGTGGGGGAGGCCACAATAATTCGACATGTTTCGCTCCTCTCCAATCATCTGATAAGGATAGCAATAAACAGGTGCACATATGCCCTCTACTGTCACCCTATCCACACGCACAGAGAGAGAGAAAATAGTTTTTCTGTTTTATTGTGTCATGTGCCAGAGGCTGAGCCCAGACCAGACCAGGGTGCAGGGAGCAGGGTGTGAGATTGTTGACATTCCTGGTTACTGCCGCCTGGGCCCTCCTAATCCCCTTCACTCCCTCCAACTCTCCTCTACGCGTCCCTACGAGCTGTGTGTTAAAGGACACCTCACTGCTATCTTAGCCTCGGCTCTCTAAATCAACCTCTCTCTTACTTTAACCCTCACCCTACTCCTCTCTTTCTAACTTCTCTTCCATTCTCTCTCTCCATCTTTAACTCCCCCTCTGTGATCCTCTCTCTCACTTCCCTCCAATCTCTTCCTAACTTTACCCCTCTCTTGCCCTTCTCCCCCTCCCTCCCTCTCTCTCTCCCTCCTTCCCTCTCCTCTGATAAGTACCCCTAAGCACACTCTCTGCTCCTGTGTGTGCACCATGCCGTGGGCTAATGGAGTGAGATAAAGCTGTGTGGCGTTATGAATGGCACTCTCTGCTCCTGTGTGTGCACCATGCCGTGGGCTAATGGAGTGAGATAAAGCTGCGTGGCGTAGTGAATGGCACTCTCTGCTCCTGTGTGTGCACCATGCCGTGGGCTAATGGAGTGAGATAAAGCTGCGTGGCGTAGTGAATGGCACTCACTGTGCTCTCCCTGCGACAAACCAGACCTTTACTCATACTCAGATGAGCAGTAAAGCAATGCTTCATAAACAAATGTGCTCTCTGTTATAGTATTGATATTCAGTACAACATATATGGCTATGTCCAAAGGGGTTAACATTTCCATTTGTTCCGGGCACTCAATGCATGCTTTTTCAAATGAACCTGTTAAAAGCTATATAGCACCAGTAATTGTTATTGATACATGGTTCTCATGCACAGCTACAGTCACTCAGACAGGATGGCAGAGTATAGCGGATATGTGATAATGTCCTTGGTCCAGTGGTCCTGTGGTGATTGCAGCATGGACCCCAGCATACATACACACACTTCTCCCCTCAGCAGCAGCTGCGGCTGGTAGAAGGCCTTCAAGCCTAATGAAATATAGCAGCTCAGAGTTCAAAGGCTCCACAGTAGGGCCTGTTAGAAGTATTCCGTGTGATAGAGATGTTTCCAGAAGCTTTATGACGCTGGACTCATTTCTGCCTTTCTTCCTGTTTGTTTGATGGAGCCTGCAGGAGCCCGTTATTCTGCATGGGGCCATAGGAGGGGAAGTGGAGGCAGAACTTCATCACTGTCAGACCCAGCTTCCTCTCAGCTTTGAAGTGGCAGCAGTTGTATTTCAATTCATTAACATTGATAACATAGATTGGCAGGAGCATCTCATTATTTTTCCACCCATCTCAGTCACTGCCTCCCTTTCTCTCTCTCTCTCTCTCTCTCTCTCTCTCTCTCTCTCTCTCTCTCTCTCTCTCTCTCTCTCTCTCTCTCTCTCTCTCTCTCTCTCTCTCTCTCTCTCTCTCTCCCTCTCTCTCTTTCTCTACATAGTCTCATGTCACCTAATAGCTCTTACTATCCTGCCATTCCCATCACTGTACCTGTGGCTATTCAGCCCACATCAGATGGTGCCGAAGAAAGCCTTATTGCCCCCCCGGGTGTAGTCTTACCCTTCTCTTATCTATTGATTGGAAAGGCGAAAGGGTAAAATAAAAGGTATTGATTACCAGACAAGGTGAAATTGGTGGGCAGGGCGTCTGGGGTTGATAAGAAAAGACAGCATTCTTTACCCACTGCGGTCAGAGAACCCTCTCTCTCCCTGCCCTCCCCTTTCACCCTATCGCTGCCCCCCCCCCCCCCCCCTCTTTCTCTCTGTTACCTGGCATCTATTCTTGAGTCGCCAGGGTGTCCCTTTCTCTGAATGATTTTTATCTGTGCTTGTGAAATGTATAGCCCAGCCTGGCGCAGCAGTGGTCTCAGAACAGAAGCTCTGGCCTTTCACACACTCCCCACGCCATGATGACTGCCTCACCTTTCCCCTATACTCAACCTCTAAAGTCTCAAGTAAAGCCACTGGTCCTGGGTTCGGTTTCTTGCTTTCATTTATTTATTTAAATTCATATCCACCTTCCTTTCTCCTCTCCTGTTTTGGCTGGCTTGGATAGATTAAATATGTGTAACATGCTATCCCACTGTTTTTTTGTAATATAAAAGTTTCCCTGAGGTTTTAAGAGATTTATAGTAAGATGATGTTTCCCTTGAACCACAGCTTCCACTGAACACTGATACTGAACATAGTTAGTGAAGACTGATGCCTGCCCCTGTCTGGAGACTGGTATGCTTCACTAAGGAAACAGACAAGCAGTAGTGAGGAGGAGAAATGCCTCTCGCTCACTGATCCAGAACAAGAGTGGTTTAATACTTTCAAATGGTTAAAGGTAGGATTGGTGAGAGTAAAGCTGATTTTGGATGTGTTTCTGAACAATGTCTTGCTAGAGTCAAAATATTGAATCTCATCAATGTTGAATTTCTGTCAATGGCTCATGGTGTTTGAGAGAAAATTGTTTTGTTTATGCAAAATCAAATAACATTCAGCTCAGACACCCATACATACCCCACACGTCATGCCATCTGGGATCTCTTCAAAGTTCCCAGGTCCAAAATAAATTCAAGGAAACTCACAGTATTACACAGAGCCGTGATCACATGGAACTCCCTTCCAACTACTCAAGCAAACAGCAAAATTACCTTTAAAAAACGGATTAAACAACATCTCATGGAACGAGGGGACAAAAACACACACACACATAATTGTTTTGTTGTATTGTTTGTATATTGTTATATTTTACATTTGTGTGACTCTCCTTGTCTATCAGTGAATCAGTGTTTTGTTACTTGTCTTCCTCAGGGTAGATCGAAGTAAATTATGTGTCATAGAACATGTAAAAGAACAAACTGAATCTAAGTGTGTAAGAGAGTTACAAACTGATATCACTGTAATGGACCTATTGAGTATTAACTTCATAGTGAGGGCCTCTCTAAGCATGTTATCTGAGGCTTCATTTCAGTTACAAGGTTAAGAGAACCTCTCCTTGAGACGGAGGAGGAGTATTCCTGTTATTCAGACGGTGGCCTTGACTTTCAGCACTTCTTCATGTTGTATTTTTCAAAGCACATCAAAAGGCTTTTTAAGGGGAGAGACGGAGGGAGGAAATAATTTGTTGCACATTCCACACACCTGGCGTGGCGGCCAAGCCAAAAACTGAAGAGCTTGGTTTTATGTTGTTGCAAAGAAGTGTTCTGGAGTACTCTAACAACACTAAAGAAATACTTTGCTTTGTGCTTCCTCTTGCATACAATGCCCTTTTTGAAAATACAATTTCTCAAAAGATAATTTGTATTTTAACTCATGTTATAGAAGAAAGAGAATGTAGGGTTAGAAAAACTTGACCCTTAAGGCTTTGTTCTGTTAATGTTGAAGTAGTGCATTTTAACAGTTTGATACAGACCTCAGAAATTAGTTAGTTGTTCTATTTAATATGTGGTACAATATAGCTTCTCTGTAGTAATTGCACATTGAGAAGCAGTTGATTGCGTTAGATTAACACCCATTAGCTCTATGAGTTAGTGAAGCTGTGGGACTCAGGCAGGGCAGTGGGTATTTCCACCATGTGTTGTGACCTCTCTCTCTGTGGTTGTGAGTAGATAGTCTGCTGAGGAGGACTGAACACTGAGCCCCTCTGTTCTGCTCTTCTGTTAGCAGAGGAGTGAGATATGGGCCGGCTGACAAGTCCCCTCACGTCCTCCTTGCAGACCTAAACAGTGGCACTTACAATTTCCTGTGCATGCTTCAGAACAGGAAGATCAGAGAGGATGGCAGAGCCTGTGCACTCCTTGTGTGTGTATCTGGGAGAATGTCTGTGTGTTAGATATTGATTTTAAGGACAGAAGTATATTTATTTAAAAATATATATATTTCACCTTTATTTAACCAGGTAGGCCAGTTGAGAACAAGTTCTCATTTACAACTACGATCTGGCCAAGATAAAGCAAAGCAGTGCGACAAAAACAACAACACAGAGTTACACATGGGAATAATCTATATACAGTGTGTGCAAATGTAGTAAGATTAGGGAGGTAAGGCAATAAATAGGCCATAGTGGCGAAATAATTACAATTTAGCATTAACACTGGAGTGATAGATGTGCAGATGATGATTTGCAAGTAGAGATACTGGGGTGCAAAAGAGCAAATAAAATAACAATATGGGGATGCGGTAGTTGGGTGGGCTATTTACAGATGGGCTGTGTACAGGTGCGGTGATCGGTAAGCTGCTCTGACAGCTGATGCTTAAAGTTAGTTAGGAAGATTTAACACAGCATAGGGTTCACCTTCTCTCATGGAGCGGTCAGAGTGCAGTGGAAGGTTACAGTACACTCACCGTTTGTCTGTCCACTTTATGCACCACCTAGCTAGTATCTAAGTCAAATCAAATTCATTTATATACCCCTTCTTACATCAGCTGATATATCAAAGTGCTGTACAGAAACCCAGCCTAAAACCCCAAACAGCAAGCAATGCAGGTGTAGAAGCATGGTGGCTAGGAAAAACTCCCTAGAAAGGCCAAAACCAAGGAAGAAACCTAGAGAGGAACCAGGCTATGAGGGGTGGCCAGTCCTCTTCTGATCATTGAGAGTATCTCTACCGCTCCTGCTGTCTCTAGAGAGTTGAAAACAGCAGGTCTGGGACAGGTAGCACGTCCGGCGAACAGGTCAGGGTTCCATAGCCGCAGGCAGAACAGTTGAAACTGGAGCAGCAGCACGGCCAGGTGGACTGGGGACAGCAAGGAGTCATCATGCCAAGTAGTCCTGAGGCATGGTCCTAGGGCTCAGGTCCTCAGAGAGAGAGAGAGAGAAAGAAAGAAAGAAAGAAAGAGAGGATTAGAGAGAGTATACTTAAATTAACACAGGACACCGGATAAGACAGGAGAAATACTCCAGATATAACAGACTGACCCTAGCCCCCGACACATAAACTACTGCAGCATAAATACTGGAGGCTGAGACAGGAGGGGTCAGGAGACACTGTGGCCCCATCCGATGATACCTCCGGACAGGGCCAAACAGGCAGGATATAACACCACCCACTTTGCCAAAGTACAGCCCCCACACCACTAGAGGGATATAAGTGTGATGATACCACTCACAAGTTATGGTCCACATGCTTTGATCTCCCACACGCTACACACAGGCAGAGCCTTCAACTCTCTCTGTCTACAATGGAGGACAAGGCTAGTCCAATTATTACAATCTGGTTTCATCTCGGGGTAATCAGATGAAGGAAGGAGGTAATGAGTGAGCCCCCACATCTTCCCTAAAAGCATCCAAGAGATGTTGCTTCATTCAATTCAGCCCAATTCAGATATAAATTGTTTTCAATTCATTTCAAATGAAATATGACTGAGTGTAATATGTCGTTTATGGATGTAGAGTACCAGTCAAAAGTTTGGACACACATACTCGTTCAAGGGTTTTTCTTTTTTTTATGGAATCATGGAGTAACCAAAAAAGTGTTAAACAAATCCAAATACATTTTAGATTTTAGATTCTTCAAAGTAGCCACCCTTTGCCTTGATGACAGCTTGGCACACTCTTGTCATTCTCTCAACCAGCCTGGAATGCTTTCCCAACAGTTTTGAAGTAGTTCCCACGTATGCTGAGCACTTGTTGGCTGCTTTTCTTTCACTCTTCAGTCCAACTCATCCCAAACCATCTCAATTGGGTTGAGGTCGGGTGATTGTGGAGGCCAGGTCATCTGATGCAGCACTCCATCAGTCTCCTTGGTCAAATAGCCCTTACACAGCCAGGAGGTGTGTTTTGTGTCATTGTCCTGTTGAAAAACAAATGATAGTCCCACTAAGTGCAAACCAGATGGGATGGTGTATCGCTGCAGAATGCTGTGGTAGCCATGCTGGTTAAATGTGCCTTGAATTCTAAATAAATCACTGACTGTGTCACCAGCAAAGCACGCCTACACCATCACACCTCCTCCTCCATGCTTCACTGGGGGAACCACACATGCGTAGATCATCCGTTCACCTACTCTGACTCTCACAAAGACACGGCAGTTGGAACCAAAAATAGCAAATTTGGACTCATCAGACCAAGGGACAGATTTCCACCGGTCTAATGTCCATTGCTTGTGTTTCATGGCCCAAGCAAGTCTCTTCTTCTTATTGGTGTCCTCCAGTAGTGGTTTCTTGGCAGCAATTCGACCATAAAGGCCTGATTCACGCCGTCTCCTCTGAACAGTTGATGTTGAGATGTGTCTGTTTCTTGAACTCTGTGAAGCATTTATTTTGGCTGCAATCTGAGGTGCAGTTAACTCTAATGAACTTACCGTCTGCAACAGAGGTAACTCTGGGTCTTCCTTTCCTGTGGCGGTCCTCATGAGAGCCAGTTTCATCATAGCGCTTGATGGTTTTTGTGACTGCACTTGAAGAAACTTTCAAAGTTCTTGAAATTTTCCGTATTGACGGACCTTCATGTCTTAAAGTAAAGTACTGTATATCAATCTAGTCTTTGTATTTAATGTTTAAATAAAATGTAGGCCAAAAGTTAAACTCATCGATTGTTTGTGTGTTGCTCCAGGACCTCCGCGGGTGGCTGAGAGGGTGGCCCATAGACAGTCAGTGCACCTGGGGAGTTCCATCAAGCTGCCATGCCCTGTTGAAGGAGACCCGCCACCCCTCATCATGTGGACCAAAGACGGCCGCAACATCCACAGCGGCTGGACCCGCTTCCGCATCCTCCGCCTGGGCCTGAAGATCAAGGAAGTGGAGGTTGAGGATGCTGGAACATACATCTGCAAAGCCACCAACGGCTTTGGCAGCGTCAGCATCAACTATACCCTCATTGTCATTGGTAAGTAGAAAGGTGTCTTGCGGTTAGGGCTGTTGCGGTGACCGCCACACCGGCAGTCATGAGTCAAGGTAGTCAAATTCCACGTGACCGTTTAGTCACGGTAATTAGGTTTCTCTAAGCTCTGATGTTGCTGCTGGCCATTATTAGGCTACCAAACTGCCTGGTACTCAGCACTCTATTGTCCCTCTAATCACTCTGACATTAATGCAAATGTGTTGGAAAATCTAATCAAACACTTAATGAGAGCCCATGAGCTCATGTTGCGGAACATTTCAATAGGCTATGGAATTGTGTGAGACAAGGCTAGGCCTACTATATTTATTTCTCAACTTTCCTAATATTAAGCACATTGCTTATATTTACAACGGGAGTAGAGCCTGCCTGGCTGGCATGAAAATTAACCGCGGGTAAAAGCATTCTCCATTCGCTATTTAAGTGCATAGATGACATGTATTTTTTCTGATGCCCCTGTTTCGATACAGGTGCATGATAATGGTTCATTCTAAATCAAAACAAATTCCACACATATATTATTTAGTATATGTAAAGAACAGATTAAATCAAGAATATTCTGATGGGTGACAATATTATTTTATCACTTGTGAATTATATATTGTCCCTTGTGAATGATGCCCAGCATAAGAAACAATGCCTTCTTTTGCGACTTTTTCGAATCATAGTGGCACACCTGATGTCGCCTAGCCCACAGGCCTATATGTTTAAATAAGATTTATATCACAACTAAAGTGGCCAAATAACTTTTTTAAATTCAGCACATTAATCCACTTTACAAGGGGTGTAGAGTCTAACTGGTATACATAAGCAGCACGTGAGTTTCAAGTTTGAGGAAGATAATTTTCACCTAAAAATGCACCTTTATAATAAAAGCATTACATGCATAATTGCGTTTGCAGTCACTTTTGATAATGGTGTTTTCCGCTAATGGAACATTTGCACTTATAGCCTACTACCATGTGTGCATTGCTGCGCTTATAATGTTAAGAAATAGTCTAATAGTTTATCAACATTTTAAGCTAAACATTCTGATCTGTTGCGTCAGCCATATTGCGTAAAAACTTTTTTTGATGCTAGTGGTTGTATTAATTTGAGATCTATCGCATCCCACAACTGTCCCAGACTATGTTTGCGATATTTATTTCTCGCACAGAATAAAATAGGTCAACCTTTGTACTATGGGGGATAGTAGATTGACATAGGCTAGTGCTTTTGCTGTTCGTTAGGTGTACTCATCTTGTTGGCTGACGAAAAGTAAATATGGACAGTTCTTCCAATATCTTCAATATGCATATCGGAATTGGATAAGGACTCGCGCAGTTGCATCCCCGATGTGTCTGTCTTCACTTGTAGCCTGTGAGAAAGACCCGATCACGTGATGAAGCACGCAGCACTCAGGGAGAAGGGCACAATGGCCACTGGTCGCAAAAGGCATGGATTTTTTTAGGGTGCATTACGGTCACAAGGGAATGCCGCCATGAAATTCTAGAGATTATCAAGTGCTTGTCAAATTGTGAATGAGTGACTGATGTAGTGTGTACAGCCTGCGCAAAAAACAAAGCAGAGCTCATGTCTTTCAAGCAACTTTTTTCAAATCATCATTAGAGTCGCATGATGCAGCCTTACAATGTATTAAAAATGAAAACATATAGCCCAACGTTTGTAGAAAAACTAAAGTTACATTAACAACTCTAAATTAAGCATATAGGAATACCTATATCTTTGTTAACCTTTCAACACAGAATAGCCGCATGTGCGCACTCCCTCAAATCGTTTTGAGAAAATATTTGTTAAATTGTATTCTTCATAATATAAAATAATGCCACGGAATTCGAAGAAAATCTTGTCTGCTAAATTAACTAGTGTAGCCCACAGCCATTTATCATAGCCACATCAGGACCTAACATAAGGACAACTCAGAGTATGCTATTCTGTTCTTCTGAAATAGACTACAGTTTCTTCATATCATGCTTCTTTAGACCTGTCTAAAATAAATAATGGATTTGTTGTGAAGGTGTAGGCTATATTACATGGATTTATTAGACTTTTTAAAATGTAGATGATCCAAAGGTCAGCATCAGTAGCTTGTAGGCTATGTGTGGAAGCCAGCAGATGCTAAATGTGTTTATCACTGTCAATTACCATGAGACCGACAGTTATTTGCTTGACAATCACCGGCTGACGAAATGTAGTTTGCCAAGTAATACCATTCATAGTGAAATCACTTTTAATATGACGCTACCCAGAAACCATGCATATGACTCAGACCGTGCCATCATCTTTCGAAGGAAGTGTTTCAAAGTCAGTCAATTAACTTTTCCTTCAGGTCAAGATCTTGTAGATTTACAGATGTTAAAAGACAACGCCATGCACCATGGAGTCATGGCTTTGAAATAAGGGGATTTGGGAAGGGGGATTGTAGTTGATACCTTCCTCTTCTATATCTGTTATATCATTCACCACTTAAGCCCAAAGTCAACAGAGAGAATGGGATATTGTTTCATACTACATCATCCTCTGTGACTCAAGCGGATCTTAACTTCTTCCCTCTCCCCAGGCTAAGCTGTGGTTTGTCAAAGCAGGGGCTCCTTAACTTGGAATTGTCCAACAAGAAACATATTCCCCTTAACATTAACCTATTAAACTTCATAAAGCTTATAAGAGGACATGATGGTCTCATGTGCAAGAGACATACTTGTAACTCTCAGTCAAGTCAAGCAACTGTACAGTACAGTTTACTCTGTGCTAGAGTAGAGCGTGATGAATGAGAGGACTGGAGTGTGATAGCACTGTTTAGTTTAAGATGCCTAATTAGGTCCAGAACCTCCTGCAGGGGAGGGGGGTGGATGGCAGGGGCCGACTGGAGGAGCTGCTTCCTGGTCTTGTGATCAAATCAAATTGTATTAGTCGCGTACACAGATTTTCAGATGTTATCGCTGGTGCTTTGAAAAGTGTAATAATACCAAGCAAAAGAACTAAGAAAAAACACAATAATCACGAAAAATTCAAAAATTAAGAAATGAAGAAATATCAGAATGAGCAATGTCAGAGAACGGTATATAAATATATATACATATAATGGTGTGTAAAGACAGTATGGACAGTATATGAATAGAAAAGGTGTTTACAGCAGTAGTTATATACTGTAGGATGAGCCATCACTAGAATGCGTAAAACAGTATTTAAACATTATTAAAGTGACCAGTGTACAATTACTCTATAGGGCAGTACCGAGTGGTAGCTGGCTACAACAGCGACTAAGGTGATGGCTTTTCAAACTGGCCTTGTTTTGGGATAGAACCCTAATCACATAGATCAGACCAGGACAACAGAAAGTAAAGAGAATGGTGTCCGTTGTGTAGTGTAGTATCATAGGGTCGAGATGCGGATCTGGGGAAGTGTTATTCTAACAAAGTTATTTTGGCTCACGTTAAAGATTAAGTTGACTGAGAGGTCAGAGAGAGGGTAGATCTGTTGATTGTCTCCCGAGAAGCGCAGCGGTCTAAGGCATTACTACAGACCCGGGTTCGATCCTAGGCTGTGTCACAGCCAGCCATGATTGGGAGACCCATGAGGCGGCTCAATTGGCCCAGCGTCGTCCAGGTTAGGGGAGTGTTTGGCCGGCCGGGATTAACTTGTCCCATCGCGTTCTAGCGCCTGCAAGCTGACTTCGGTTGCCAGCTGGACGGTGTTTCCTCCGACACATTGGTGTGGCTGGCTTCCGGGTTAAGCGAGCAGTGTGTCAAGAAGCAGTGTGGCTTGGCAGGATCGTGTTTCGGAGGACGCATGGCTCTCAACCTTCACCTCTCCCGAGTCATTTGGAGAGTTGCAGCAATGAGATAAGACTGTAACTACCAATTGGATATGACAAAATTGGGGAGAAAAAGGGGTAAAAGTACACCTTCCCCCCAAAAAATGTTTTATCTGTTGGACAATAAAAATAGATTTATAGACACATACCAAGAGGAGGAATGTCAAAATTCACACTAGAGCTGTATTTCATGAAAGTCATGGTTTCATGATTGTGTATGACTGTACTGTACTTACATTATTTTACTGTACATGTAAAATAAGAGCACTACTTTTGGCAGACATTTATCGAATGTGCAAAGTTTCAGGTTGCCCACATGATTTACAGTGGTTCATGCTAAATTCAAAACAATCCATATGATTGCAGAGTACAGCACCATTTGTATAAATCAAGTCAATGTATCCAAATGATAGATAGCATCTCTCCCTCTCGCCTTACCAGGGTTGGGTAGGATACTTTCTAAATGTAATCCATTACAGTTACTAGTTAGCCTACTTATCCAAAATTGTAATCAGTCATTACCCAAACTCAGTAACGTAATCTGGTTACTTTCCGTTACTTTTGGATTACTTTTCCCTGAAGAGGCATTCGAAGAAAACAAGAAGGATCCATCAAACGCATTTGGTGTGTTATCATAGTTGTTTCTGATTTGTGGTCAGACTCGCTCAGGTAGAACAAACAAACTTATTTTCAATGCTGAATTAAATGTCATTGAGAAAACAGAAAGGTGTCATAGTGTATTTTTTTGCAAACATCCTTTCTGAATTTAAAAGTAATCCAAGAAGTAATCCTCTAGTTTTTAAAAAGTATCTGTAACCCGATTACAATATTTTTTGCTGGTATTGTAACTGATTACAGTTAAAGGTTTTTGTAATCAGATTACTCTCCAACCCTGCTGCTTACATACTGTAGTAGTGTTTGCAACTTAAAACTGATTTATTTAGCTTGGCGTCTGCAGTTTGATGAAATGAAAAGTATTTAGGCTTTCAGTAGTGCTGAAACAGGGGGAGGTTTATAAGATAAGTTCAACATGCCTGCTTGTATTATTATCTACTCCCACACAGGACAGAGATGTCTCTTACCTTTAAAAGTTCAAAGGCATTTTTTTTTCTTGAGGGATACTGTTTTCTCATGTGTATTTTATTAAACTGAACACCATTATTTTCACCCTCTCTGATCTCCACCACAAACTGTTTGGCTTCGCTCTTAAGCCTGGTGGAGTTGGTTCTGTTTTTCTTTCCCACTGTTTGTGGTGAATGCGTGACAACCCAACACTAGTCTCTCAGCAGTCATTCCACATCTCTATTTTGTAAGACCACAGATACCTCTCCCTCGCTCTACTCTCTCTCTCTCCTTGTCCTTCTCTAATCCATCATTCCAGCCAGGGACTGGCACACATCACCAGTTTGTTTGTTTTTATAATAGTCCTATCAGGCGTGCAGTGCAGTCAGAGGCTTTTTTGGCTACGGAGATTAGGGGAGCCTCATTTTAAAACATTTACAGGACGGAAGTCATACATTGGGAGAACTGACAGCCTAAAAACGGTAGAATGGTCCATAATTATTGTGAGCGGAACATTTCCAATCAATGGTGAAATGTTTGTACCTCTTGATGTACCTAGTTGTTAGACATTTTAATAGTTTTTTGTATATAGTTCAATGCCTGGTGGGGAAGGCTGGTAGACTTGTCAGAGATGATTTATTTGAAGTGTTGTAAATGGGAGGTGTAATACTGGCTAGCTTCCAGCGTAGCTCTGCAAACAGCATCCATCATTTGAGTGATTATTTTTACTGGAGCTCAGAAAGAGTGCTGTTCAATATCCTGGCTGGCTTTGAAGCTCAAGGCCCGTAGTGCACAACTCACTTTTTAATCAGGACAGAAAGAAAGAAGGGCAGGGAAGAGAAGGAGAGGGCGAGTAGGGGAGAAACAATGGGATAGGGGTATAAGAAAGAAATGGAAGATGTGGAAGGAAGAAAGAGAGAAAATAGTGAGAGAAAGAAAAGGGGGTGGTCCTGGTGATATAAGGGTGTTTCTCCATCCAGCTGCGGCTGTAGAAGCAATCCTTCTCCCAATCGGCCAGTGGGCAGCCTGTCCTCCCCTGAGCTATCCCAAGAATCTGGTCAGCCAGTGCAACATGGCGCCTCCTCAATCCCCCCAGCTGGCTGTTTGTGCCCTGTTTGGGGTGGTCTCCTGACAACTGACTCCCACCCGACCCTCCTAAACTCCCCCCCACCCTCACCCCTCCTGCTGGTGGACTGGAATAGATAGGGACATGACTGCCACACTGACAGACAGACAGATACACGATCTACACTGATCCGTTTTTTATATTGTAACAGTGTTGACACAGCACAGACCATGTAAACAGATAGAGGATCATGGTAGCCTTCATTTCTACATGGATACTTTAAATCTCTATAGTACAGTGGTAGTGATAGTAGAAGTGCTGTAGTGGAAGTGATAGTACAGACTTTGTTGACTGTCCAGATATACTGCATTATGTGTGGCTGATAACATATGGTGGTTGTTTGATGATGTAGTGATGATGTAAGGCCACTACTCATTACTTTCTCTGGACATTAGAATGTCCCTAACTACATCTGAAACTCATTGTGACACACAGAATGATGGGGCATTTTCCTGAGATTCAGTTGAAGCTCAAGGCCAGGGGAGTGAGAGTGACCTACTACCTTTGGCTGGATTTGTGAATGAAGAGGAGAGAAAGAAGGGAGGGCACCAGACCCAGTGGTACAGTAGGCTAGAGAGACAGTTTCAATGGATTCTTTGGTTGTTGTTAGCCGCTTACTTTGCCTGTCTTCCCAACATTTTGTCTGTAACTGAATGTGTCTGGGTGCGTGGGTGTTTGCCTTTCCCTTCCATCTCTAAATGTACAAATGTGATGTGTTTATCAGAAGTTATATTCCATTCTGGTAATGCAATTGGAATACAAAGTAGTCTACATGTTTTATTGCTTGAAAGTTGTGTCCTGCAGAATCCGAGTGGATTGCTGTTCTTAGTTACTCTTTGATGAGGGAGGATAGGGCCCCTCTCAAGGAGAGAGAGAGGACACAAAAAGGGTTGACAGGGAGGCCTGCAAGTCCTCTCCTTTTACTGGTAATTGTATTTTTCCACTATTCCAACAATAACAACTATGTAGCAGCACTGAGATGTCCTGTCTTCCCCCAGTCTGCAGGTCTAGTGAGCCAACATTGTGTAAAGACAATAGCAGCCTAGGATAGTAGTTTAGGCCCAGACTCATAAAGGGTACCATTGTTCCTAAGGACCTCCAGAAAATAGAGAGGAAAGAGATTCAGGAACAAAAAAAATGTGAAAAGAAAATCCGGGCAGCGTGGGACCGTGTTCTGTTTGGATTGGGAAGTTCAGGAACTGGAAGGAATGTGGAGAGTCCAAGTGAGCAGCAGAAAAATATATCTTCCAATGGAGGCTGTTTTTTAAAGGGAATGGGTTATTATAGTTGGCCAGTTTAAGCCCTTCATATAGTCATGACATCATGACTGGGCCTGGTGCTGGAGGTGGCAGACAATGGAAGTTTTGTGCCCAGAGAACCATAGACAGCTTTGGGGGGTTTGGGGAAAGTCGGAGGGTGCCTGGAGTGGGGGGTTAGAAGCCACATCTGGTCCCTTTACCTGCCCCATTCAAACGCAGAGTGTGCGCCAAACTGGATTTGGACGAATTTTACTGGAGGCTACACTGGGTTCAGGCTCTGTACAAGATGTATGGCAGTGTTTCCCAAACTTGGGGTCGCCTGATTTGAAAATGAGGTCGTGAGAGAAAACTTGTGCTTGGTTCGTAGAAGCGGGGTTACATCAGTAACCTCCGGTAGCTGCTAGATGTGGTTATAATAAACAGAGCGGTGTCTGTTTTCTTCCTACAAATGTTGCTCTATCTTTTGAACTGTTTAAGCTACAAAATATTATGACCCCATCACTTAGGAACACGTATCCCACTGGGCACAGACTTCAGTTCAACGTTTACTTTTGATTTACATTTGGTTGAGTTGTCAACTAACGTGAATTCAAAGTGAAATCAACAAAAAAATTCACCATGTCATTGGATTTAGGTTAAAAGTTGTGTGAAAAAAAGACGAAATCCCCTTACGTTGATGACTTTTTGCTAATCCAATTAGTTTTCCATGTTGATTCAATGCCATCACATTGATTTTGGGGGTTGAAATTACTTGGAAACAACATTGATTCATAATTTTTTCCCCCAGTAGCAGGTGTCTTCTGTTTCCCTCTACAATGCCCACAAGCCGTGCAGGACTCAGTAGACCAGGCACTAAATCAGACTGTGGGGAAAAGAATATCAAAATGTTATTGCCTGATGGTCTTCACAACTTCGCAATACCTTTCTGATGCATTTCAGTCACTTCAAAACATACTATCTTCAGATTGAAATACAGTCAAAAGTACTGTCGGATTGATTTACAATAGACTGTCATAGCCCCAATTAAAAAAGTAAATAATGGCCGTTGATTACATCACTTTCTTTACATGGTGGGGTCGGACATTTTTGTTAAATATCAAAATGGGGTTGTGGGCAAAAAAGTTAGGGAACCCCTGGTGTATGACAATAGAACATATATTTTATATTTATTTATGAAATGTACCCCATAAGACATATTTTCTAAGTACTGAGTAACACATTCACTTAATTGATGGAATGTGTTTGACGTCACTATCAGAATTGTATAGTGGATACTTCAGAATGTGCAGCTTTAGAAGGTAGGCAACGTTAGAACTGACAAGCTCAGGGCTGGTATATTTGAAAATATTTGAAACTTGTGAATGACTCTACTAGCATGAAGTGATTTAGTGCAGTAGTTGCATGTGTAATCTATCTATCTGACACCCTGCTCTGCTTTGGTTGAACTTCTATAATTGGTCATAATGTTTGGTATTCTGAGGAATGGTAGTAGTTGGAAAGGAACTTGATACATTCCATAAATTCATCAATGTCCACCTCACAAAGTGGATATGCATTACAAATGATCTATTATGTTTCACTGATGCACTAAGCCGTGTCTCAGCTCCACCACATGAAGTCAGTCAGTCAATGACATCAACTCCACAGCTGTCTCCCAGAGCTGCACTTATGAAAACTGATCATATTACTCCCAAATGTTACAGCGTGTGACCTTAGCATGTACCCCCTCAGTGTATCCTATCTATAAATGCTACATTTACTCAGATGGAGCCAAGCGTGTTTTACTGTGCCTGTTTGGCTGGGGGCCATGTTAATGAAAATGTAAAAAGTGTGAAACAAAAAGCATTGAATTCAACTGAAACATTTTTCCACTGCTTGCTGAATCCCTTACGAAAAAAGATTGCAGTCAGTGTGCAGTATAACTGCAGTACACTGCAGTATAACTGCAATTAGAGTGCAGTATAACTGTAGTATGCTGAAAATACTGCATCCAAAATAACACTGTTTTTTTTACTGCAGTAATTTTGCAGTGTAACTGCAGTTAGAGTGCAGTATAACTGCAGTTCAGTTCAAAATACCACAGTCGACTGCAGTTACTGCACTTTTACTGCAGTTTCAAAACCGCAATCTTTTTTTGTAAGGGAATACTCATAAGCATCATAATTGTGTCCTGAGTTAGAGGAGAGGTGAATCTGACTAAAAACGTGTGTCTACTCCATAATAACAACATATTTGATAGTGTTCAGCTTTGAATGTGAATTAATTATATAAACTGCTTTGAAATAACTAAGAAAAATACCCCTCTGAGATCAGAACTGGAAGGTCACTCCAGTTGATGTTAGCCCAAATGGCGACAGAAGTCTTTCAAGTTTAACACTCGTGAAACCCTAATAGGCATACTTCATAATCTCTGTCATCACCCTCTGTTAAGACCTCCAATGCCTTTCCTGTTTGAGTATTGGGCATAACTTTTATACCATGTTCAATTACATGCTGCATATTTTCTTTGCAATGTTAAAATATAAATGTTCTGTTCCCTTTCCCCTACAGATGACTCTGGTGCTGATAAGACTGGGCCAGGGGTCCCTGGTGGGGTGGAGTCAGAGTATGACCCTGACCACCTATCAGGAAAACTAGGTAAGATCATAAAGAAAGCAACATTACTAAAGTTATTTGCATTAGATTGAGTCATATTTTATGATTCTGTTATCCATCTCTGCAAAGTCGTAAACCCAAAACTCTCTTTCCTCCTTTCCCAAAGTGCGTCCCCGCTTCACACAGCCTGCTAAAATGAGGAAACGGGTGATCGCCCGCCCAGTGGGGAGCTCTGTGCGGCTGAAGTGTACAGCCAGCGGTAACCCTCGGCCAGACCTTGTGTGGCTGAAGGACGACAGGCCGCTGACGGAGCGCGAGGTTGGCGAGGGGCGCCAGAAGAAGTGGACTCTGAGCCTGAGGAACCTGACCCCGGAGAACAGCGGCAGGTACACCTGCAGAATCTCCAACCAAGCCGGGGAGATCAACGCCACCTACAAAGTGGAGGTCATACGTAAGTATCATACAGTCACAGAGGCCTGAGTTATAAATACACTTAACGAGTCAGTCCAAGATCTCATAGCTAATGTATGAGGTAGACTCCTCAGGGGAAAGAACCATAAAATACTGTATTATATACTGTATCACAGTCCTGCAGACTGAGTTCTATGGACGTTGTGATAATGATAAATGTTGGCTATCAAGGATGGAAACTCAATGTGAACGTTGATACAATTGCCACGTAATCATAGTAACGTCGGGTCTGGATTTGAGGAGGAACCATAACCTTTTGGAGATCCTTGCTCTCTGATCTACCTTCGTCAGACGGCTGCGTTTGATCAGTAAGTCTTACTCATATCCCTACTCCATGGATGAATGTGCTTGTCTAATCATGTACGTATATGAGAAGCATATTGAGAAGGCAGGTCTGAGAATGAGGGTTGTGTTCTGGTGTGTTGGGGGAGGAGGAGGGGGCTGCTCAACCACAAGCCCCTCCAATCTTGAGCTGATTAGGATCCAGCTGTCTGCCAGCCCCCCACCCCCCTGAACCCCTCCTCCCCCTGAGACGTGTGTCCTGTACAACCAGGAGCAGAGAGAGAGGAAACTAATCACACATACTTCTTGTGTTACATGTGGTATTTCTCTCTCTCCGTCTCTCTCTGTTACAATTACAAGTTCTAAGCCTGAGGCCAATAACTGCCATTACGCTGGTACATGCAGAGAGTCAGCCTTGTTGAAATATGGAATAGTTGTGACAGTTCGTTCATTATGTCTCTCTGCAGGGCGGACCAACTCCAAACCCATCTTGACGGGCACTCACCCGGTCAACACCACAGTGGACTATGGGGGGACTACCGCATTCCAGTGCAAAGTGAGGAGCGATGTCAAACCAGTCATCCAGTGGCTCAAGCGTGTGGAGTCCAACGAGGAGAGTCGGTACAACTCCACCATCGAGGTGGGCGACCATCGCTTCATGGTGCTGCCAACGGGAGAGGTGTGGTCACGCCCTGACGGCTCCTACCTCAACAAGCTGCTCATCACCCGCGCCAAGGAGGAGGACTCTGGCATGTACATCTGTCTGGGTGCCAACACCATGGGCTACAGTTTCCGCAGTGCTTTCCTCACCGTGCTGCCAGGTAAGACCAGAGCCAGGATGCCAGCCATCTAGTACATCATTACCTTTAACCTGGCCTCCCAAAAATCCAACTTTCAAAACCTTCCCCATCACTTACAGTCGTGGCCAAATGTTTTGAGAATGACACAAATATGAATTTCCACAAAGTTTGCTGCTTCAGTGTCTTTAGATATTTTTGTCAGATGTTACTATGGAATATTGAAGTATAATTACAAGCATTTCATAAATGTCAAAGGCTTTTATTGACAATTACATGAAGTTGATGCAAAGAGTCAATATTTGCAGTGTTGACCCTTCTTTTTCAAGACCTCCACAATCCGCCCTGGCATGCTGTCAATTAACTTCTGGGCCACATCCTGACTGATGGCAGCCCGTTCTTGCATAATCAATGCTTGGAGTTTTTCAGAATTTGTGGGTTTTGGTTTGTCCACCCGCCTCTTGAGGATTGACCACAAGTTCTCAATGGGATTAAGGTCTGGGGAGTTTCCTGGCCATGGACCCAAAATATCGATGTTTTGTTCCCCGAGCCACTTAGTTATCACTTTTGCCTTATGACAAGGTGCTCCATCATGCTGGAAAAGGCATTGTTTGTCACCAAACTGTTCCTGGATGGTTGGGAGAAGTTGCTCTCGGAGGATTTGTTGGTACCATTCTTTATTCATGGCTGTGTTCTTTGGCAAAATTGTGAGTGAGCCCACTCCCTTGGCTGAGAAGCAACCCTACACATGAATGGTCTCAGGATGCTTTACTGTTGGCAGGACACAGGACTGATGGTAGCGCTCACCTTGTCCTCTCAGGACAAGCTTTTTTCCGGGTGCCCCAAACAATCAGAAAGGGGATTCATCAGAGAAAATTACTTTACCCCAGTCCTCAGCAGTCCAATCCCTGTACCTTTTGCAGAATATCAGTTTGTCCCTGATGTTTCCTGGAGAGAAGTGTCTTCTTTGCTGCCCTTCTTGACACCAGGCCATCCTCCAAAAGTCTTCGCCTCACTGTGCGTGCAGATGCACTCACACCTGCCTGCTGCCATTCCTGAGCAAGCTCTGTACTGGTGGTGCCCCGATCCCGCAGCTGAATCAACTTTAGGAGACGGTCCTGGCGCTTGCTGAACTTTCTTGGGTGCCCTGAAGCCTTCTTCACAACAATTGAACCGTACTCCTTGAAGTTCTTGATGATCCGATAAATGGTTGATTTAGGTGCAATCTTACTGGCAGCAATATCCTTGCCTGTGAAGCCCTTTTTGTTCAAAGCAATGATGACGGCACGTGTTTTCTTGCAGTTAACCATGTTTTTTTTGTTTTTTTTAAATTTTATTTTATTTCACCTTTATTTAACCAGGTAGGCTAGTTGAGAACAAGTTCTCATTTGCAACTGCGACCTGGCCAAGATAAAGCATAGCAGTGTGAACAGACAACAACACAGTTACACATGGAGTAAACAATAAACAAGTCAATAACATGGTAGAAAAAAAGAGAATCTATATACAATGTGTGCAAAAGGCATGAGGAGGTAGGCAATAAATCGAATAATTACAATTTAGCAGATTAACACTGGAGTGATAAATCATCAGATGATCATGTGCAAGTAGAGATACTGGTGTGCAAAAGAGCAGAAAAGTAAATAAATAAAAGCAGTATGGGGGGTGAGGTAGGTAAATTGGGTGGGCTATATACCGATGGACTATGTACAGCTGCAGCGATCGGTTAGCTGCTCGGATAGCAGATGTTTAAAGTTGTTGAGGGAGATAAAAGTCTCCAACTTCAGAGATTTTTGCAATTCGTTCCAGTCGCAGGCAGCAGAGAACTGGAAGGAAAGGCGTCCAAATTAGGTTTTGGCTTTAGGGATGATCAGTGAGATACACCTGCTGGAGCGCGTGCTACGGGTGGGTGTAGCCATCGTGACCAGTGAACTGAGATAAGGCGGCACTTTACCTAGCATAGCCTTGTAGATGACCTGGAGCCAGTGGGTCTGACGACGAACATGTAGCGAGGGCCAGCCGACTAGGGCATACAGGTCGCAGTGGTGGGTCGTATAAGGTGCTTTAGTAACAAAACGGATGGCACTGTGATAAACTGCATCCAGTTTGCTGAGTAGAGTATTGGAAGCTATTTTGTAGATGACATCGCCGAAGTCGAGGATCGGTAGGATAGTCAGTTTTACTAGGGTAAGTTTGGCGGCGTGAGTGAAGGAGGCTTTGTTGCGAAATAGAAAGCCGACTCTAGATTTGATTTTGGATTGGAGATGTTTGATATGAGTCTGGAAGGAGAGTTTGCAGTCTAGCCAGACACCTAGGTACTTATAGATGTCCACATATTCTAGGTCGGAACCGTCCAGGGTGGTGATGCTAGTCGGGCGTGCGGGTGCAGGCAGCGAACGGTTGAAAAGCATGCATTTGGTTTTACTAGCGTTTAAGAGCAGTTGGAGGCCACGGAAGGAGTGTTGTATGGCATTGAAGCTCGTTTGGAGGTTAGATAGCACAGTGTCCAAGGAAGGGCCAGAAGTATACAGAATGGTGTCGTCTGCGTAGAGGTGGATCAGGGAATCGCCCGCAGCAAGAGCAACATCATTGATATATACAGAGAAAAGAGTCGGCCCGAGAATTGAACCCTGTGGTACCCCCATAGAGACTGCCAGAGGACCGGACAACATGCCCTCCGATTTGACACACTGAACTCTGTCTGCAAAGTAGTTGGTGAACCAGGCAAGGCAGTCATTAGAAAAACCGAGGCTACTGAGTCTGCCGATAAGAATATGGTGATTGACAGAGTCGAAAGCCTTGGCCAGGTCGATGAAGACGGCTGCACAGTACTGTCTTTTATCGATGCCGGTTATGATATCGTTTAGTACCTTGAGCGTGGCTGAGGTGCACCCGTGACCGGCTCGGAAACCGGATTGCACAGCGGAGAAGGTACGGTGGGATTCGAGATGGTCAGTGATCTGTTTGTTGACTTGGCTTTCGAAGACCTTAGATAGGCAGGGCAGGATGGATATAGGTCTGTAACAGTTTGGGTCCAGGGTGTCTCCCCCTTTGAAGAGGGGGATGACCGCGGCAGCTTTCCAATCCTTGGGGATCTCAGATGATACGAAGGAGAGGTTGAACAGGCTGGTAATAGGGGGTGCGACAATGGCGGCGGACAGTTTCAGAAATAGGGGGTCCAGATTGTCAAGCCCAGCTGATTTGTATGGGTCCAGGTTTTCCAGCTCTTTCAGAACATCTGCTATCTGGATTTGGGTAAAGGAGAAGCTGGGGAGGCTTGGGCGAGTAGCAGCGGGGGGGGGGGGGGGGGCTGTTGGCCAAGGTTGGAGTCGCCAGGAGGAAGGCATGGCCAGCCATTGAGAAATGCTTGTTGAAGTTTTCGATTATCACGGATTTATCGGTGGTGACCGTGTTACCTAGCCTCAGTGCAGTGGGCAGCTGGGAGGAGGTGCTCTTGTTCTCCATGGACTTTACAGTATCCCAGAACTTTTTGGAGTTAGAGCTACAGGATGCAAATTTCTGCTTGAAAAAGCTGGCCTTTGCTTTCCTGACTGACTGCGTGTATTGGTTCCTGACTTCCCTGAACAGTTGCATATCGCGGGGGCTCTTCGATGCTATTGCAGTTTGCCACAGGATGTTTTTGTGCTTTTCGAGGGCAGTCAGGTCTGGAGTGAACCAAGGGCTATATCTGTTCTTAGTTCTGCATTTTTTGAACGGAGCATGCTTGTCTAATATGGTGAGGAAGTAACTTTTAAAGAATGACCAGGCATCCTCAACTGACGGGATGAGGTCAATATCCTTCCAGGGTATCCGGGCCAGGTCGATTAGAAAGGCCTGCTCGCAGAAGTGTTTTAGGGAGCGTTTGACAGTGATGAGGGGTGGTCGTTTGACCGCGGACCCGTAGCGGATACAGGCAATGAGGCAGTGATCGCTGAGATCTTGATTGAAGACAGCAGAGGTGTATTTGGAGGGCAAGTTGGTCAGGATAATGTCTATTAGGGTGCCCATGTTTACGGATTTAGGGTTGTACCTGGTGGGTTCCTTGATGATTTGTGTGAGATTGAGGGCATCTAGCTTAGATTGTAGGACTGCCGGGGTGTTAAGCATATCCCAGTTTAGGTCACCTAACAGAACAAACTCTGAAGCTAGATGGGGAGCGATCAATTCACAGATGGTGTCCAGGGCACAGCTGGGAGCTCAGGGGGGTCGGTAGCAGGCGGCAACAGTGAGAGACTTATTTCTGGAGAGATTAATTTTTAAAATTAGAAGTTCGAACTGTTTGGGCATAGACCTGGAAAGTATGACAGAACTTTGCAGGCTATCTCTGCAGTAGATTGCAACTCCTCCCCCTTTGGCAGTTCTATCTTGACGGAAAGTGTTATAGTTGGGTATGGAAATCTCAGAATTTTTGGTGGCCTTCCTAAGCCAGGATTCAGACACGGCAAGGACATCAGGGTTGGCAGAGTGTGCTAAAGCGGTGAGTAAGACAAACTTAGGGAGGAGGCTTCTGATGTTGACATGCATGAGGCCAAGGCTTTTTCGATCACATTAGTCAACAAATGAGGGTGCCTGGGGACATGCAGGGCCTGGGTTTACCTCCACATCACCCGAGGAACAGAGGAGTAGTAGGATGAGGGTGCGGCTAAAGGCTATCAAAACTGGTCGCCTAGAGCGTTGGGGACAAGGAATAAAAGAAGCAGATTTATGGCCGTGGTAGAATAGATTCTGGGCATAATGTGCAGACAGGGGTATGGTGGGGCACGGGTACAGCGGAGGCAAGCCCAGGCACTTGGTGATGATAAGAGAGGTTGTATCTCTGGACATGCTCGTCTCAATGGGTGAGGTCACCGCATGTGTGGGAGGTGGGACAAAGGAGGTATCAGAGGTACGGAGAGTGGAACTACCGGGTCCATTGCAAACCAAAACAATGATAACTAGCCTGAACAACAGTATACAAGGCATATTGATATTTGAGAGAGACATACAGTAAGGCATAAAGTGATTGCAGGTCTTGATTGGGAGAGCTAGCTAAAACAACAGGTGAGATAACAGCAGCTAGTCAGCTAACACAGCAACAGCAGGTAAAAATGGCGACGACTAGGCAGAGAGGGTCGGATTAACTACACACAGAGCCGACAGATAAAACACAAATAAACAGAATGGAGTACCGTGAATTAATGGACAGTCCGGCAGGCATCAGCTATGTAGCCAAGTGATCATAGTGTCCAGGGGGCAGCCGTAGATGGAGCAGGGAAGCCGCCACTAAGCTAGCACGCGGCGTTTAAAGTTAGTAGCCCGGGGGGTGGTCTGCTCAGACGGAGGGGGTCTGCTCAGACGGAGGCCGGTTGAGGGCACAGCGGATGGGGTATTAGTCTGCAGACCAGACGTGGTCGTGTCGACAGAGAATCCAAGCCGGATGGCGATGGCGAAAGAGAGGTTGTGATTGTAGAATTGTGTTTGCTAACTGGTGCTAGCTTCGTGGCAGTGGCGCTAGCTGTGAGGATCAGAAGTAGTGGCTCAGGGATTACGGCAGGAATCCGGCGTTGTTGTCGAGAGACAGTCCGATGCTGGTAAATTGGTGAGTAATATCCAGGCTAATAACAGGGCTGGTGTCTGTGCAGAAGGTAAAAGCTGCTAGCAGCGGCTAAAAATGGCTAAATAGCTTGTAGCTGATTAGCTGGTTAGCTACTGGGGGTTCTTGAATGTGTTCCAAAGTTAAAAAATAATAGCGATTCCGTATCACATTGGGTGAGGTAGGTTACCGGAAGGTATAATCAAATTAAAAATCGAAAAGAGAGAATTAAAAAAATATGTATATACAAGAAATACGGAAAATACAAACGTACACGAGAGGACTAAACAAACACGTCTACACTGCTACGCCATCTTGGAAGAATGCTTCTGACAGCCGAAGAACAATGATTCCAAGCACCACCCTCCTTTTGAAGCTTCCAGTCTGTTATTTGAACTCAATCAGCATGACAGAGTGATCTCTAGCCTTGTCCTCGTCAACACTCACACCTGTGTTAAGGAGAGAATCACTGACATGATGTCAGCTGGTCCTTTTGTGGCAGGGCTGAAATGCAGTGGAAAAGTTTTTGGGGGATTCAGTTCATTTGCATGGCAAAGAGGGACTTGGCAAATAATTGCAATTCATCTGATCACTCTTCATAACATTCTGGAGTATATGCAAATTGCCATCATACAAACCGAGGCAGCAGACTTTGTGAAAATTAATATTTGTGTCATTCTCAAAACTTTTGGCCACGACTGTACCACACAAACTCCCTATATTGATCTTTCAAATGAGTACCTCTGCGACCTGAAACAAGCCTTTCCAAACACACTGAGAATGCAACTACAGCTCAACTACAGCTCAGCTTTCAACACCATAGTCCCCTCTAAGATCATTAAGCTCAGGGTCCTGACTTCCTGACAGGCAGACGCCAGGTGGTGAGGGTAGGCAACACCTCTTCCGTCATGATGACTCTCAACACAGGGGCCCCCCAGGGTGGTCAAATGCTTAAACTTTCTCGGCATGTACATCATAGAAGACCGGGGAGAGGATGAATGAGCCAATTCGAAGATGGGGATGATGGTATGAATTTATCCAAGACAACGGGGTTAACACCCCTACTCTTACAATAAGTGCCATGAGACCAAAGAGAGTCAGGACAACCGTTTAACGTCCCATTTGAAAGACGGCACCCTGCACAGGGCAATGTCCCCAATCACTGTCCTGGGGCATTGGGATATGTTTTTAGATCAGAGGAAAGAGTGCCCCCTACTGACCCTCCAATACCACTTCCAGCAGCATCTGGTCTCAACCAGGACCAACCCTGCTTCGCTTCGGAGGTAAGCCAGCAGTGGGATGCAGGGTTGTATGCTGCTGGCTCAGATCCTCAAGAAGTTCTACAGCTGTACCATCGAGAGCATCTTGACCAACTGCATCACTGCCTGGTATGGCAACTGCACCGTCCTCAATTGCAAGGCTCTACAGAGGGTGATGCGGATGGCCCAATGCATCACTGAGAGCAAGCTCCCTGCCCTCCAGGACATATACACCAGGCGGTGTCTGAGAAAGGCCCGGGAGATCGTCAAGGACTCCAGTCACCCGAGCAACGGACTGTTCACTCTGTTACTATCTGGCAAGCGGTATCGGAGCATTGTATCTCGGAACAACAGGCTCCAAGACAGCTTCTACCACCAGGTCATCAGACTGCTGAATAACTAACCCTAGCTTTCCACCTGCTTAGACCTGCATCTTAAAGACTACAGTGCATTTGGGAAGTATCCAAACCCCTTGACTTTTTCCACATTTTGTTACGTTACATCCTTATTCTAAAATGGATTAAATCGTTTTCCTCCCTCATCAAGCTATACACAATACCCCTAAATAACAAAGCAAAAACAGGTTTTTAGACATTTTAGCAAATTTGTTAAAAAAATTAAAAACTGAAATATCACATTTGCAAATTCAGTATTCAGACCATTTACTTTGGCAGCGATTACAGCCTTGAGTCTTCTTGGGTATGACGCTACAAGCTTGGCACACCTGTATTTGGGGAGTTTCTCCCATTCTTCTCTGCAGATCCTCTCAAACTCTGTCAGGTTGGATGGGGAGCGTCGCTGGACAGATATTTTAAGGTCTCTCCAGAAATGTTTAATCGGGTTCAAGTCCGGGCTCTGGCTGGGCCACTCAAGGACATTCAGAAACTTGTACCAAAGCCACTCCTGCGTTGTCTTGGCTGTGTGCTTAGGGTCGTTGTCCTGTTGGATGCTGCCACCACCATGCTTCACCATAGGGATGGTGCCAGGTTTCCTCCAGACGTGACGCTTGGCATTCAGGCGAAAGAGTTCAATCTTGGTTTCAACAGACCAGAGAATCTTGTTTCTCATGGTCTGAGAGTCCTTTAGGTGCCTTTTGGCAAACTCCAAGCGGGCAATCATGTGCCTTTTACAGAGGCGTGGCTTCCGTCTGGACACTCTACCATAAAGATCTGATTGGTAGAGTGCTGTAGAGATGGTTGCCCTTCTGGAAGGTCCTCCCATCTCCACATAGGAACTCTGGAGCTCTGTCAGAGTGACCATCGGGTTCTTGGTCACCTCCCTGACCAAGGCCCTTCTACCCCGATTGCTCAGTTTGGCCGGGCAGCCAGCTCTAGGAAGAGTCTTGGTGGTTCCAAACTTCTTCCATTAAATAGTTATGGAGGTCACTGTCCTCTTGGGGACCTTCAATGCTGCAGAAATGTTTTGGTACCCTTCCCCAGATCTGTGCCTCGACACAATTCTGTCTTGGACCTCTATGGACATTTCCTTCAACCTCATGGCTTGGTTTGTGCTCTGACATGCACTGTTAAGTGTGGGACCTTATATAGACAGCGTTTCCAAGTCATGTCCAATCAATTGAATTTACCACAGGTGGACTCCAATCAAGTTGTAGAAACATTTCAAGGATGATCAATGGTAACAGGATTCACCTGAGCTCAATTTCGAGTCTAATAGCAAAGGGTTTGAATACTTATGTAAATAATGTATTTCTTTTTTTATATATACACTGCTCAAAAAAATAAAGGGAACACTAAAATAACACATCCTAGATCTGAATGAATTTAATATTCTTATTAAATACTTTTTTCTTTACATAGTTGAATGTGCTGACAACAAAATCACACAAAAATTATCAATGGAAATCAAATTTATCAACCCATGGAGGTCTGGATTTGGAGTCACACTCAAAATTAAAGTGGAAAACCACACCACAGACTGATCCAACTTTGATGTAATGTCCTTAAAACAAGTCAAAATGAGGCTCAGTAGTGTGTGTGGCCTCCACGTGCCTGTATGACCTCCCTACAACGCCTGGGCATGCTCCTGATGAGGTGGCGGATGGTCTCCTGAGGGATCTCCTCCCAGACCTGGACTAAAGCATCCGCCAACTCCTGGACAGTCTGTGGTGCAACGTGGCGTTGGTGGATGGAACGAGACATGATGTCCCAGATGTGCACAATTGGATTCAGGTCTGGGGAACGGGCGGGCCAGTCCATAGCATCAATGCCTTCCTCTTGCAGGAACTGCTGACACACTCCAGCCACATGAGGTCAAGCATTGTCTTGCATTAGGAGGAACCCAGGGCCAACCGCACCAGCATATGGTCTCACAGGGGGTCTGAGGATCTCATCTCGGTACCTAATGGCAGTCAGGCTACCTCTGGCGAGCACATGGAGGGCTGTGCGGCCCCCCAAAGAAATGCCACCCCACACCATGACTGACCCACCGCCAAACCGGTCATGCTGGAGGATGTTGCAGGCAGCAGAACGTTCTCCGCGGCGTCTCCAGACTCTGTCACGTCTGTCACATGTGCGTGTGAACCTGCTTTCATCTGTGAAGAGCACAGGGCCCCAGTGGTGAATTTGCCAATCTTGGTGTTCTCTGGCAAATGCCAAACGTCCTGCACGGTGTTGGGCTGTAAGCACAACCCCCACCTGTGGATGTCGGGCCCTCATACCACCCTCATGGAGTCTGTTTCTGACCGTTTGAGCAGACACATGCACATTTGTGGCCTGCTGGAGGTCATTTTGCAGGGCTCTGGCAGTGCTCCTCCTGATCCTCCTTGCACAAAGGCGGAGGTAGCGGTCCTGCTGATGGGTTGTTGCCCTCCTACGGCCTCCTCCACGTCTCCTGATGTACTGGCCTGTCTCCTGGTAGCGCCTCCATGCTCTGGACACTACGCTGACAGACACAGCAAACCTTCTTGCCACAGCTCGCATTGATGTGCCATCCTGGATGAGCTGCACTACCTGAGCCACTTGTGTGGGTTGTAGACTCCGTCTCATGGTACCACTTGAGTGAAAGCACCGCCAGCATTCAAAAGTGACCAAAACATCAGCCAGGAAGCATAGGAACTGAGAAGTGGTCTGTGGTCACCACCTGCAGAACCACTCCTTTATTGGGGGTGTCTTGCTAATTGCCTATAATTTCCACCTTTTGTCTATTCCATTTGCACAACAGCATGTGAAATTTATTGTCAATCAGTGTTGCTTCCTAAGTGGACAGTTTGATTTCACAGAAGTGTAATTGACTTGGAGTTACATTGTGTTGTTTAAGTGTTCCCTTTATTTTTTTGAGCAGTGTATATATTTATATGTACATTTGCAAACATTAAAAAAACTGTTTTCGCTTTGTCATTATGGGGTATTGTGTGTAGACTGATGAGGATTTTTATTAATTTAATCAATTTTAGAATAAGGCTGTAACGTAACAAAATGTGGAAAAAGGGAAGGGGTCTGAATACTTTCCGAATGCATTGTATTTGCACCTTAGAGACAATCTGCACCTTACAGACAATCTGCCCCTTAGAAACTATCTGCACTTTTGAGACTATCTGCACTGACTCTCCACACATCCCCCCCCCCCCCCCCACACACACACACACACACACACACTCTCTCTCTCTCTCTCTCTCTCTCTCAACACTGCTGTTCTATTATATACTTTTTGTTCAACTGCGCGACCAAGACACTCCCCACTTTATATTCATAATACATTCATACTTGACATAGCACATCCATAATTTATACTGTATACACTCAGTTTATTAGGTACACCACCCCGTTCATGAAAATGGTTCGCTCCTACAGGCAGTGAGTCACGTGGCTGTGCCTTGCTAGATAAAGCAGGTAGACAGGCATTGAGGCATTCAGTTACTGTTTGATAGAACGTGAGAATGGGAAAAACAAGTGACCTAAGCGACTTTGAGCATGGTACGATTGTTGATGCCAGGCAGGCCGGTTCCGGTATTTCAGAATCTTCCGGCCTCCTGGGCTTTTCACGCACGAAAGTACGCATCTGAACATTGTTGTTGACCAGGTGCATCTCTTCATGGCTACAGGGGGCTCCGACCCAGTACTAGATGGGTGTACCTAATAAACTGGCCACTAAGTGTATATTGTGTACTCATCAGCTTACTACTACACATACTACCTATTCTATTACTTACTGTATGGCCCTATCATTATTGATATTGATCATTGTACTGCAATGTTGCAGGAGCTTGCACACAAGCATTGCGTTGCACCATTTATACCTGCTGTAAACTGTGCACGTGACGAATAGAATTTGATTTAACACTAGAGCTCCCCTAAACCTTAATTTGGCTTTCTCAAATCCCCAAGATCCTGGGATTATGTCCTGTACAGGGATATATTGTACTGTACAGGGAGATATTAATATTTTCAGTGCATGTAATCCAAGATTACTCAGAGTAATGAACATGATAAAACTCCTCTTTGTTTCCAGTTTTCTTCATCCACTGATTCTTGTGAACTTTGCATTGGTGAATAATGTAGTATTGACCCCCTGCAGTGATTTAATTAATCAACAAGACTCTCTGATGTGTAGCTACAGTTGAAGTCGGAAGTTTACATACACTTTAGCCAAATACATTTAAACTCAGTGTTTCACAATTCCTGACATTTAATGCGAGTAAAAATTCCCTGTCTTAGGTCAGTTAGGATCACCACTTTATTTTAAGAATGTGAAATGTCAGAATAATAGTAAAGAGAATGATTTATTTCAGCTTTTATTTCTTTCATCACATTCCCAGTGGGTCAGACGTTTACGTAGACTCAATTAGTATTTGGTAGCATTGCCTTTAAATTGTTTAACTTGGGTCAAACGTTTCGGGTTGTCTTCCACAAGCTTCCCACAATAAGTTGGGTGAAATTTGGCCCATTCCTCCTGCCAGAGCTGGTGTTGTAACTGAGTCAGGTTTGTAGGCCTCCTTGCTCGCACACGCTTTTTCAGTTCTGCCCACAAATGTTCTATAGGTTGAGGTCAGGGCTTTGTGATGGCCACTCCAATACCTTGACTTTGTTGTCCTTAAGCCATTTTGCCACAACTTTGAAAGTATGCTCTGGGTCATTCTCAATTTGGGAGACCCATTTGCGACCAAGCTTTAACTTCCTGACTGATGTCTTGAGATGTTGCTTCAGTATATCCACATACTTTTCCTTTCACATGATGCCATCTATTTTATGAAGTGAACCATTCCCTCCTGCAGCAAAGCACCCCCACAACATGATGCTGCCACCCCTGTGCTTCACGGTTGGGATGATGTTCTTCGGCTTGCAAGCCTTCCCCTTTTTCCTCCAAACATAACGATGGTCATTATGGCCAAACAGTTCTATTTTTGTTTCATCAGACCAGAGGACATTTCTCCAAAAGGTACGATCTTTGTCCCCATGTGCAGTTGCAAACTGTAGTCTGGCTTTTTTATGGCGGTCTTGGAGCAGTGGCTTCTTCCTTGCTGAGCGGCCTTTCAGGTTATGTCGATATAGCACTCGTTTTACTGTGGATATAGATACCTTTGTACCTCTTTCCTCCAGCATCTTCACAAGGTCCTTTGCTGTTGTTCTGGGATTGATTTGCACTTTCACACCAAAGTACGTTCATCTCTAGGAGACAGAAAGTGTCTCCTTCCTGAGCGGTTTGACGGCTGCATGATCCCATGGTGTTTATACTTGCGCACTATTGTTTGTACAGATGAATGTGGTACCTTCAGGCGTTTGGAAATTGCTTCCAAGGATGAAGCAGACTTGTGGAGGTCTACAATGTTTTTTCTGAGGTTTTGGCTGATTTCTTTTGATTTTCCCATGATGTCAAGCAAAGAGGCACTGAGTTTGAAGGTAGGCCTTGAAATACATCCACAGGTACACCTCCAATTGACTCAAATTATGTCAATTAGCCTATCAGAAGCTTCTAAAGCCATGACATCATTTTCTGGATTTTTCCAAGCTGTTTGAAGGCAGTCAACTAAGTGTATGTAAACTTCTGACCCACCGGAATTGTGATACAGTGAATTATAAGTGAAATACTCTGTAAACAGTTGTTGGAAAAAATGTATTGTGTCATGCACACAATAGATGTCCTAACCGACTTGCCAAAACTATAGTTTGTTAACAAGAAATTTGTGGAGTGGTTGAACTACGAGTTTTAATGACTCCAACCTAAGTGTATGTAAACTTCTGACTTCAACTGTATATGCGTATATATATAATGACAATTACAACAATACTGAATGAACAATGAACACTTTTATTTTAACTTACTTACACTTTTATTTTAACTATAATACATAAATAAAATCTATTTAGTCTCAAATAAATAATGAAACATGTTCAATTTGGTTTAAATAATGCAAAAACAGTGTTGGAGAACAAAGTAACTCCTCACTTTAGAATGATTGACTCCATGTCCATCATTATTTTTCGGGTCCTCTCCTCCTGCAGACACCAAGCCACCCATCCCCCCGATGTTCACCCCAGCCTCCAGCACCCTACCCTGGCCTGTCATCATCGGCATCCCTGCTAGCATGGTGTTCATCTTCGGTACAGTGCTGCTGTGGTTCTGCCAGAGTAAGAAGCACTGTTCCCCTCCCAGCACTCCGGCTGCGGCTGCCCAGGTCCTGCAGGCCTCCCACCGGCTGCCCTACCAGGAGAGGGACAGGAGCTGTGTGGCCCACTTCTCCACTTCCTCCAGCCCAGAGAAGGACTGCCTGGGCTCCATAAACTATGAGGAGTATCTGGCTCAGCAGCAGCTTCTCCTCACTCAGGGGTGCTCTGCCCTACCCCCCAAAACCTACCCAGACATCCACACTCACATCCACTCCCACGTGGACGGGAAGGTGCACCAGCACCAGCACATTCACTTTCAGTGTTAGCCATGTGCCAAATAAAATATAATAATATATGCCATTTAGCAGAAGCTTTTAGCCAAAGCAACTTATAGTCATGTGTGTATACATTTTAAGTATGGGTGGTCCCAGGAAATAAACCCACTATCCTGATGTAGCAAGAAACATGCTCTACCAACTGAGCTACAGAGGACCAAATGTAATGTTGTCCCCTTCTCTGTGCCTCTGAAGAATGGCATCGTACAGTGAGGGTCTGAGCTGTGGACTGAACCTCAGAGAACAGCTCTCTGGTTGTACCTGCATACTTGCCTGGTCCTTGGTGCTACTTGTTTCATATCAACACCACTAAAAGACATCAAACCCCGATGTGCACTTTGTACACAAATCCCCAAGGGATTCTGCAATGTGTTAACGGCTATTCAGACTTACTAAGAAGGCTATGGGTCGTTCCACCAATTTAGTGCCTTTTGAGAAGTATTTTTTTTAAATTTAATTTTACATTCTGTCATAAAGATCACATGTTCGACATCATAAAAAAAGTTTTCCCATCTCGAAAGTTAAAGGTAGAATTCTTAGTTGCTACATCCATTTTTGGAGTTTTAAATGAATGATATACACTGCACAAAACATTAAGAACACGTGCTCTTTCCATGACTGTTGTGCGCAGGCGCCGGAAAGAGATGGCTGCCTCGCTTCGCGTTCCTTGGAAAATATGCAGTATTTTGTTTTTTTACGTGTTATTTCTTACATCGGTACCCCGGGTAATCTTAGGTTTCATTACATACAGTCGGGAGGAACTACTGAATATACGATTAACGTCAACTCATCATCGTTCCTACCAGGAATATGACTTTCCCGAAACGGATCCAGTGTCTTGCCTTCCACACAATACAATGGATCTGATCCCAGCCGGCGACCCTGTGCGTCGCCGGAAAAGGGGAAAACGTGGCGGTCTCGTGGTCAGGCTTCGGAGACGGGCACATCGCGCTCCACTCCCTAGCATACTACTCGCCAATGTCCAGTCTCTTGACAATAAGGTTGATGAAATCCGAGCACGGGTAGCATTCCAGAGAGACATCAGGGATTGCAACGTGCTCTGCTTCACGGAAACATGGCTAACTCAAGGGACGCTAACGGAGTCGGTGCAGCCAGCTGGTTTCTCCATGCATCGCGCCGACAGAAACAAACATCTTTCCGGTAAGAAGAGGGGCGGGGGGGTATGCCTTATGATTAACGAGAAGTGGTGTGATCATCATAACAACACACAAGAACTCAAGTCGTTCTGTTCACCTGATCTAGAACTCCTCACAATCAAATGTCGACCGCATTATCTACCAAGGGAATTCTCGTCAATCATAATCACAGCCGTATACATTCCCCCCCAAGCAGACACATCGATGGCCCTGAACGAACTTTATCTGACTCTTTGTAAACTGGAAACCACACACCCTGAGGCTGCATTCATCGTAGCTGGGGATTTTAACAAGGCTAATCTAAAAACAAAACTCCCTAAATTCTATCAGCATATCGATTGTGCTACCAGGGCTGGAAAAACACTAGACCATTGTTACACTAATTTCCGCGACGCTTATAAGGCCCTCCCCCGCCCCCCTTTCGGAAAAGCTGACCACGACTCCATTTTGTTGATTCCAGCCTACAAACAAAAACTCAAACAACAAGCTCCCGCGCTCAGGTCTGTTCAACGCTGGTCCGACCAATCTGAATCCACGCTTCAAGACTGCTTCGATCACGCAGATTGGAATATGTTCCGCATCGCGTCCAACAACAATATTGACGAATATGCTGATTCGGTGAGCGAGTTCATTAGGAAGTGCATTGACGATGTCGTACCCACAGCAACGATAAAAACATTCCCAAACCAGAAACCGTGGATTGACGGCAGCATTCGCGTGAAACTGAAAGCGCGAACCACTGCTTTTAACCAGGGCAAGGTGACCGGAAGCATGACCGAATACAAACAGTGTAGCTATTCTCTCCGCAAGGCAATCAAACAGGCCAAGTCTCAGTACAGAGACAAAATCGAGTCGAAATTCAACAGCTCAGACACAAGAGGTATGTGGCAGGGTCTACAGTCAATCACGGATTACAAAAAGGAAACCAGCCCCGTCGAGGACCAGGATGTCTTGCTCCCAGACAGGCTAAACAACTTTTTTGCCCGCTTTGAGGACAATACAGTGCCACTGACACGGCCCCCTACCAAAACCTGCGGGCTCTCCTTCACTGCAGCCGAGGTGAGTAAAACATTTAAACGTGTTAACCCTCGCAAGGCTGCAGGCCCAGACGGCATTCCCAGCCGCGTCCTCAGAGCATGCGCAGACCAGCTGGCTGGTGTGTTTACGGACATATTCAATCAATCCTTATCCCAGTCTGCTGTTCCCACATGCTTCAAGAGGGCCACCATTGTTCCTGTTCCCAAGAAAGCTAAGGTAACTGAGCTAAACGACTACCGCCCCGTAGCACTCACTTCCGTCATCATGAAGTGCTTTGAGAGACTAGTCAAGGACCATATCACCTCCACCCTACCGGACACCCTAGACCCACTCCAATTTGCTTACCGACCCAATAGGTCCACAGACGACGCAATCGCAACCACACTGCACACTGCCCTAACCCATCTGGACAAGAGGAATACCCATGTGAGAAACCAGGTGAAAGGTATGATTCCTTATTAAATTCCTGTTAAATTCACTTCAATCAGCGTAGGTGAAGGGGAGACAGGTTAAAGAAGGGTTTTTAAGCCTTGAGACAATTGAGAAATGGATTGTGGATGTGTGCCATTCAGAGGGTGAATGGGATAGACAAAATATTGTGCTTTTGAACGGGTATGGTAGTATGTGCAGGTGCACCAGTTTGTGTCAAGAACTGCAACTCTGCTGGGTTTTTCACACCCAACAGTTTCCCGTGTGTATCAAAAATGGTCCACCACCCAATGGACATACAGGCAACTTGACACAACTGTGGGAGGCATTGGAGTCAACCAGTGCTTAAAAATCGGTAGGTGCTGGAACAAAAAGTGAGCGTGAGAGGGGTATTACCTGGGGAGCTCTGAGGTACCTGAACACATGAGGAAAAAAATCACGCATGCATATCATCACATTTGCGTAGTGACGTAGAGTAGAGGCACTAACACTTCGAACACACCGACTGCGTCATTGCGTTTCGATACACCAGAAGTACATTCATTTCCAATGGAACGCTGCATTTGCCTTGCAGCATTGCGTTGCAGAGGCAGTTGCAGTGCGTTCTGTGTGGTGCATACGTTCGATAAATCGAACGTATGCATCAAATTGTACGAGTGGACTTGACAGAAAGTAGCAAAATATGAATGTAGATTTTTTTTTGCACACACATTCAGTAAAAATTTGTGATTACATAAAAACAGTTTGATTGGATAATTTCTTTACATTTTTTATAAATTTATTTGCCACGTATATTATTTATTCGATGACATCCTCAAATTAATTGTGAGAGCCTATAATATAATTTCCCTCCAAAATGCAGTTTTGGAGCAAAATGCAATAATAAATAGTAAAGATAGGCAGAGTAGGCTCTTTCAACAATGAGACCAACGACCACCTCATTGGCTAGGTTAGCAAGCTAGGTTAGCTAGCTAGCTAACGCTAACTAGCCACATCTAGCACAAGCTCACTACTAAACTGACCTGGCAATCCTACTATCGTGGACACTTGTCTCCAAGCAGCATTTTTTGTGTTTATGTCCCTGTAGCTGTCAGCAGTTGTGTCAAAAAGACACGGTTTTGAAGATACTGCGAAAATTATTCTCTCCTCCATGTGTCCAACCGCATGCGACCATTTGCAAAAGGTACCTGCATCAGTATAGTTGCCTAGCTGCGCAAAATGTTATGCAGCAGTGATGCAATGACGCAGTCGGTGTGTTCGAAGCGTTACAGAAGTTGCACACATGGGCAAGAAAATGTTGTGGCCAAGGGTCCAGTTATTTTTGGGCCTTTTATAAACGCATTTCGTGCGATTCTATATCATTTTACATGACTGGAGATGTTTGCATATATTTATTCAATGCCGCGTTTGGGAACTCGGAGCTGGGAAATCTCCGACTTCCAACTTCAGTACATTCAAGACAACTAGGAAATCGGTAAAAAACGAGCTCCGACTGGGAAAATTATTTATTTCTATTCCTTAAAAAAACAAAAACATTTTATCCCCAATTTCGTGTTATCCAATTTGTAGTTACAGTCTTGTCTCATCGCTGCAACTCCCGTACGGACTCGGGAGAGGCGAAGGTCGAGAGCCGTGCGGCTTCTTGACACAAAGCTTGCTTAAACCGGAAGCCAGCCACACCAACGTGTCGGAGGAAACACCGTACACATTGCGACGGTGTCAGCGTACATGCGCTCGGTCCGCCACAGGATTCGCTAGAGCGCGATGGGACAAGGACATCCCTGCCGGCCAAACCCTCCCCTAACCCGGACGACACTGGGCCAATTGTTCGCCGCCCCGTGGGTCTCCCGGTCGGCTACGACAGAGCCTGGACTCAAACCAGGATATTTAGTGGCACAGCTAGTCTGAAAATTATAATTCCTAGGATGTTGGTAAAAGCCTTTGGTTAGTATCATAGCAAGGAAACAAAACACATAGCCTATTTCAATTATTTACGACAACAGCCCTAATGTTGGAATCAATCATTGTCATCGAGTCACATTTATGATCCTGTTCTAGCAGGATCCGGCTCAAATTAAGCACCGAAGTCAACATGGGCCAGCATCCCTGTGGAACTCTAGAGTCAATGCCCTGACGAATTGAGGCTGTTCTGAGGGTAAAAGCGGGTGCAACTCAAAATTAGGAAATTGTTCCTAATTTGTATACTCAGGAAATATTCATAGTTAAAAAAAAATAATAATATAACGTATAAATGCCTCACGAGCTTAGTTTAGCTGTCGTACCCCATCAGAACCCAAAAATATAAGCTTATTTTACTCCAATGTTTGTAAAAAAATAAATAAAATGAATTGCCTCAACATGAATTTGTATATAATGGATGGTCAGTTCTTGCATCCATACCTCTGTTTATGAATTTGAGAGTGGTTACATTTCTCCAGGCACATCCCTCAGTTTATAACTAGGGTTTAAGATTGATGGTGAAAACTTGGTGAAATCTTGGGGTTAAGTGTGTTAAAATCTTCCTAGAAGTCACAGAGGGTGCATGGAGGGATTCTCCAAGTTGTCTATATGAAAGGGGTATTTCATTTATTATAACAGGTTTTCAAGAGGCACTCATTTCGTGGAACAACCCATATCCATCAGTAACTGTGCTGTTCACCCATCTCAACTAACCTAGAGGGGTTAGGGTCAGTTTAGACCTTTACCTCTAAACCTGTTGTAGGGCACAAGATACAGTACTTAAACTCTGCTAGGTGATGATGTTGAAGGACGCATGGAATGTAATACAAAAGGGCTGGTTTTACACTCATACTCAGGTAGTCCCTTTGATGGAATTTTTTTTTCATTGTTTGAATGCACACCCATTTAACCCTGACCACTAGTGTCCATCAATAATCCTGTTTCATTTCACTCAGTCACCACTGAAGGCCTATTTGAAAATAGATAGGTAGCATTTTTGGGGATATTTGAATCATGTCCATATCGAAGACTGCAAAGAATAATATTGCGCCAATGTTGACTGTTTGACTGGACTTGCTACATATCACTGTCGGAATCCAACTGTTACTTAGGTTACCACCACTACTAGCCTTTTGTATGTGTTTTATAGAATCCTTGCAAGAGGTATGAGGTCAAAAATATCCCCAGTGTTGCAGTGAATATATGTAACACCATAATAATAAGTACTTGGGACTGCAGTCCAATCCAACAATTGATATAGATGTAGTCATTTTATATGCATTTTAAAAGAGACGTGTATTTAATTTATTTTGTTATGGAAATGTATTGTTTATTTTTCAAAGTCAGGCATTTTGAATATGTTGAATGTGTAAGATTAATTATGTTTACTGTAGTTGCAATGTAAAGTATACAGTGCATTCGTAAAGTATTCAGACCCCTTGACTTTTTACACCTTTTGTTACGTTATAGCCTTATTCTAAAATGTATTAAATTGTTTTCTCATCTACACACAATACCCCATAATGCAAAGTAAAAACAGGTTTAGACATTTTAGCAAATTTATAATTTTTTAAAAACTGAAATATCACATTTACATAAGTATTCAGACCCTTTACTCAGTACTTTAAAGCTTCTTTGGCAGCGATGACAGCCTCGGGTCTTTTTGGGTATGACGCTACAAGCTTGGCACACATGTATTTGATGAGTTTCTCCCATTCTTCTCTGCAGATCCTCTCCAGCTCTGTCAGGTTGGATGGGGAGCACAGCTATTTTCAGGTCGGGTTCAAGTCCAGGCTCTGGCTGGGCCACTCAAGGATATTGAGACTTGCCCTGAAGCCACACCTGCATTGTTTTGTTTTCATGAAGGATTTCTCTGTACTTTCTTTAAGGGGGTGTATCAGCCTTTTCTCTGTAATTTGCTCCATTCATCATTCGCTCGATCCTGACTAGTCTCCCAGTCCCTGCCGCTGAAAAACATCCCCACAGCATGATGCTACCACCACCATGCTTCACCGTAGGGATGTTGCCAGGTTTCCTCCAGCCGTGACGCTTGACATTCAATCTTGTTTCTCATGGTCCGAGTCTTTAGGCGCCTTTTGGCAAACGCCAAGCAGCCTGTCATGTGCCTTATACTGAGGAGTCGTTCCGTCTGGCAACTCTACCATAAAGGCCTGATTGGTGGAGTGCTGCAGAGATGATTGTTCTTCTGGAAGGTTATCCCATCTTCAGAGGAACTTTGGAGGGCTGTCAAAATGACCATCCGGTTCATGGTCACCTCCCTGACCAAGGCCCTTCTCCCCCAAATGCCCAGCTCTAGGAAGAGCCTTGGTGGTTCCGATAACACAGGCCACTGTGTTATTGGGGACCTTCAATGTTGCAGACATTTTTTGGTGACCCTTCCCCAGATCTGTGCCTTAACAGTCTCGGAGCTCTACGGACAATTCCTTCGCCCTCACGGCTTGGTTTTTGCTCTGACATGCACTGTCAACTGTGGGACCTTACATAGACATGTGTGCGCCTTTCCAAATCACGTAAAATCAATTGAATTTACCACAGGTGGACTCTAATCAAGCTGTGGATAAACAAATGGAAACAGGATGCACCTGAGCTCAATTGAGTCTCATAGCAAAGGGTCTGAATACATGTGAATACGTTTATTTTTAATACATTTGCATATTTTTTTTAAAAGAAACTGAGCTTTGTCATGGGGCATTGTGTAGATTGCGGAATAAGGCTGCAACGTAACAAAACGAGGAAAAAGTCAAGGGGTCTGAATACTTTCCGAATGTACTGTATTTCATATATTAAAAGGTAGACTCAGCGACATGACCTTTCCACAAGCAGCACCGCAGATATGTAGATGAGCGAGATGCAAGACCGCTCTGTCAGTGTCTGCACATTTTTTTATTGAATGTTTATTTAAACTAGGCAAGTCAATTAACAAATTCTTATTTTACAATGACGGCCTACCCCGGCCAAACCGAGACGATGCTGGGCCAATTGTGCACTGCCCATGTGCAGGGGTTCACTTCATGCTGTTCACAGCGTGGTAGCCACAGGATCAAAACAGTGGAGACATTGACCCTCATGATTCAACGCTCTTTGTTGCAGAAATTGACCCACTGCGGTTTACTTTCGCTGAGTCTACCTTTGACATTGCCAACCAGGTTAATCATATTTAGTTTATATGCAAGTACTTACAATTGGTTATGTTTGACAATCTTATCGATGTACCCCATTAAAAGTAGAAAGTCATTTGAAGTTTGATTAAAGGACAAGCAAATTTACACTTTTCATTCATGGCCTCAATTGAAGGTTCTGTTCCTGTAAAGCATGTGTCACTCATTCCATGGTGAACCTAGGATTTTTGCTCCTCCCTGGTACTTAATTGATGAAAAGGTCACTAATTAGTAAGGAACTCCCCTCACCTTTCTGGCTTAACTGGAAAAAAGAGAAAAACACAGACACTAGGTCCTCCATGAAATTAATGGCACCCCTACTAGAAATGCTTGGTTGATGTCTCAATGATAAAATCACATGTATAGTATGAAGGACCATGTTGGTGAGAAGTTTGAATGACCACTATGCAAGAGCTTTCCCAAAGTCTGAAAATGATCGAGGAGGTTGGTAAAAGCCTCTGGTCTGCCAAATTGCTTAGAGTCCCACAGGATGCCACTGGGAATGAGGTCAGTGACTAGAGCCGGGACCAGTGTCCCGATACTTGTTATGATACCAACAAATCGTATTTAAATTCTTTAGGAACAAACAGCCCTAATGTTGGAAACAATCATCCAGTCATTTATTTTCCAAGATGTAGCACACAATATTTTACATACAGCAGGTTAAGGATCAAAGACGTTTCATTTTTGCCATTGAAAAAAAATACCCCAATACTTGTATTGTCCCAGTCTTAAGTTATCGGTCTCTCGAAAAGGACCATCAGGAGGCTCCTATAAAAGTTAGTACAGCTTTCCTCCCGACTTGGCTAGAAAACCTAGTCATCTCTACAGGGCAGCCAGGGCCAGTGGTACTGGAATGAATGACTGGATAGATAGGCACAGACAGAACGAGCGCTCTCATAGTCCTCCAACTGACTAGCATTTCTTCCCTCACTACCACATTCAACTTCAATCTAGGAAGGATTTTCTTTCGTTTAGGATGTGCATTGTCCTGCTCAGGGAGTGATGACACTATGCTGCCCAGGGAAGAAGGAAAGCATTGTATGAGGGCACCCCATTTGTTTTCTTGTACGCATTGTAGAACGGGATGAGCTTTGGCTCTAGAGAGAAGAGGGATAAGGAAGCTACTGAATGGTTGACATTAACACAGCTCACCAGTAGAAACATCTAGGAAGTACACTTTTAGCTACTGTTCTGAAATAAGTACAAATGTCACAGCTATGCTCAATTGGAACTTGCAATAAAATGCATGAAACTTAGAGAAGTCCAAATTACCTTTGCCAAGACTGCACTACAAAATACTCAATGGTAAACAGCGCCTCCTTGTGGTCGAAAGGTTTGGTGTACAACGAATTTCAAATAAACTTGCAAGGCGCTACAACTGATCTTGATTAGTGAAACAATTTTATTACAGTAATAAAGACCGACATTGATAAAACGAACCAACATGAATCAGTAGAATTGAAATCTAGTGAATTACTATTACGGCGCTTAAACTCCAATCAAGAGCAGCAAAACATATTTACAACGCACTATTCACACACTTGTTCATCAGGACCACCACATACTCAGATTTGTAAAAAAATCTTGACTACCAGACAACAAAGACAGACATATGGTTGAACTCAGCCCTTCTGGACTTTAGCTATTAGTTCATCGCAAAGGTTGGTGAGTTCTTCAGTCTCTTTTACCTGAGGGGACAGAAAATCAGCAAGGAGGAAAACAAAATCAACCATGATAAGTGCAAAACACTTTTCTGAACAAATGATACTGATAAAGGCAGCCTCATGACTACTTCAGATTGAGGGTGACTTACTTTCTGGTCAAGGCTCTTCTCCAGTGACTGGGCCTTTAGCTGCTCCCTGCGCAGCTGGGCCTGAAGTGCAGCGTCCTCATCCTTTAGTTTGGAGCGCACCTCTGCAATCTCTCCATTCGCCCTGAGAATAAGAGGTAGGTCAGCCCAGTGAACCTACACAAAGCCCAGCAACTAAACAATTCTGTAACTATTTTGCACAAAGTATAGTTTGATGAGTCCTACAGGCTAATTTTATGCTCTGCATGAGCTTTCAGGGTCTGGTAGCGCTGCTCCTCCTCCTTGATCCTAGCCAGGTAATCTTGAGCACATTTCTTCAGCATCTCTTCATTCTTAATAGGGGCACACACACATTCAAAACCCTAGGTCATGATGTTGGCAAAGCAAAGTATTGGACCTACACATACCCTTTTAATTTCTTCCTTCACAGCAATGTTACTTTCCTACACCAAAGCTGAGCCCTGTGTTTTGCGCAATCATGTGGAAAGGAAAGATTACCCTGTAATGAAAGAGCTATAAAGGGATTCTGGCATTTAAGCCATTTTTCTACTTAGTCAGATTAAGTTTTGGATACCACTGTTAGGTCTGCGTGCAATAGAAGCAAGTTGGAGATAGTTTTGCGATTAAATGTTACTAGCGTCAGCACAATGACTGGAGGTCTACAGGAACAGTAAACAACCTCCAACTTACTTAATACTGCACACATAAAGCAGTATCCACAAGTTCATCGACTCTCCGCAAGGCAGAAAAGCAGCTTAATTTCCAGAATCTTGCAGTATCCCATTTAAATCCAAGCATTTTACATGATTGTGCAAAACACTGGGCCCAATGCATAGGGCATGACATCCTTTTTCATGCTGACCTTTATGTAACCCTCGATGACCTCTTTGTATTTGTCTAGTCTCTTGAAGAGATCTGAGAAGGACCGCTCCATGGCATTTAGGTCCTGTGATAACTGTTCCTTCTCCTGCAGGACTTTAGTGATGTCAGCCTGGGCCTTCTCCGTCTCCCTCTGTTTATCAGCTGCCAGAGACACAATGACGTCACACCAAGCCATGCATTTTACATGAAAATGACACTTCAAAACATTCCTCTAATAACTTTCCAAAATTGCATGACAACGTACCCAATATCTGAGCAATTGTGGCTTCAAATGCTGACATGATTTTCCTGCAAAAACAAAAAGCAGTGACATTCACAATTGTTATAGGTCTGAAATCAGAAATCAGTGAGCTTAAATGCTTACCCCATTTCATGATTATCCTGAGATAGCGTGTCATGCTTCGATTTCCATTCATCCGCATTCTCCTTTGCCTATAAAAAATAAACCCTTATAAATTAATGCTGATTGGATTGAAAAGGGATGAGTGAAACATTTGAGGAAAACAAACACCTACTCGTTTCTGGATCTTGGCAATGGCAGCATTCATGTCTTGCTGACTGTATTTCAGCACCTCTATGATGTTATCGTCAGGGTTGGCTGGTTGGGGGAAAGTAGGGACCAGATTCTCAAGCACAGGGGAATTCCCCACAAGAGTCCGAGGACCAACATCTTGAACCTAAAGGGAGTGAAGACCTCAATTTAACAGTTTTCCCACATTACTTACATTACTACATTATAGTAGGATCTTTGAGGACAACTAACTTACAGGTGGTAGGTCATGAAGCAGTTTAGGGTTGACAGATTTCAGTCCATTCACCTCCTCGTCTCCAGTCTTCTGGGTCTCCACACTGAAAGAAACATCCCTCAGACTTGGAGCAAACACCTTGATATTCAACATTGCATTTCAAACTCATTTTAGTTACAAACTACAGATTAAGTATGCTCTCAATTCTAGGCCAAATAAACACTTATTTACAACTAGAGCATTTTAAGATGAACACAAGGCATTTCTTTTCAGTCAGATGGTAAAAAAAAGCCTGTGATCAGGACCAGGAGAGTAACATACCGTGAAGCAAAGGGAGCAGGTCGTGGGAGGTTGTTGAGTCCTGCAGGGACTCCAGACTTCTTGGGGCTCTCCCGCATTAGTGGGTCAAATTTGAGGTACAGTGATTGTTTTCTCAGTGCCGACTCCTTAAACTGAATATAAAACGCAAAGTAATTGAGGAAGCCCAAAGCCTAAAATGCAAAACAATCCATGTAATAACAGTCAATTTATAAAAGTACAAAGCATATACTTACAGTGCTGGAACCAAACTGCTCCAGGTAGTCCATCTGTCTGTCAAAGTCACTCGCCATGACTGGAGGGAAGGGTGGACTATAGTTAGTCAAAAAGCTAAGGTGAAGTCAACATTACCGCAACTAAAATGCGTTTGTCAATTTATTTGACTTACATGTGTTTCCAGGAACAAAGTCCTCATTAAATTCTGACATGCCATTCTGTGGGGTCTGCTCAAATCGGCAGAGTTCCAAGGGTTCTGGAGTGCTTAGCGAAGGTTGGTCAGGTTTAGTTGGAGGTTCCTGCTCTTTTCCAGAGGAAGGATCCTGAACTTCACAAGAGTCCATCTGAAGCTTCGGATTCTGTGGAATGTTGTCCTACAATTGGAGAGAGGATGTCACCCAAGTAGTCACACTACAATTAATTAATATACATTTTTTGAACAAGTTTTAAAAAGCTTACAATTCCTTCTTTTACAGCAGAACGATCAGGTTCATATCCAGCAATAGAAACACTGAAAATAGAACCAACATAAGAGAATGGTGTGGTGTAGCTACATTAATAAGGTGATATCTACATGCTCACAACCAAACTGATAATGCTTTACATATAAATCAAGACTTCATTAAAAAATTGGGATAATAATAAAGTTGCAGCAAAATTAAAATGAACTTACCATAGTGATGGGGCAGTTTCTTGCTGAACAGGCTCTGCCACTTTCTCAGGGGAGACAGCCAACCTGACTGAGGTTGGTGCCTTGGCATCTGGACTGGATTTCACCCTACAGACTGTAGATTCAGTCATTTTTACATTTGTACCAAATGGATTGACATTTGGGTCAAATTTATCCAAGTCAAAGTTGTACTTGCCCTTGGGAAGAGGAATTTCATAATCAGTATTGACCAATGGCTTCACTGGCGATTCCTTGGATTGAGCAGGTTCTTTTTTTTCTGTAGGTACAGCCTTTTTCCATGTCGGCTTCAAAACAGGCCTTTTGCCAAACTTTTTGGGAGGAGGCTTACACTTGACCTCGCCATCATCAAAATTGAACTCAAGTTTCACTGCACCATCCTTGGAAGGGGCTGCACTGGGCTGAGTTATGGATTCTTCAGCTGGCTTGCTGGTCTCTTTGGGAGCAGTTGACAATGGTGCCATAGGTTTCATCTCTGGCTGGACAGGTGCCTCTAGGACAGGCTGAACCACCTCAAGCATGGCTGCTGGTTCCATTTCCTTTACTGCAGGCTCTTCAACTTCCACCTTTCGAGGGTCATCGCATGGCCGCTTCCTTCCAAGCACAGGGGAATTCTGCAATTTGGAGCCTCCCGTTTGGAAAGGGTTGACTGAATCAAGGTTGTCAAAATCAAATTCGTATGTACCTTTTGGTGGCAGAGGAGTCTCCTCAGCTGTAGAGGTGTTGGCCACAGCGTCTTCAGCTGGCTTGGTAGTCTTCGGTGCAATAGTTTTCATCTCTGGCTGGACAGGTGTCTCTAGGACAGGCTGAACCACCTCAAGCATGGCTGCTGGTTCCATTTCCTTTACGGCAGGCTCTTCAACTTCCACCTTTTGAGGGTCATCGCATGGCCGCTTCCTTCCAAGCACAGGGGAATTCTGCAATTTGGAGCCTCCCGTTTGGAAAGGGTTGACTGAATCAAGGTTGTCAAAATAAAATTCGTATGTACCTTTTGGTGGCAGAAGAGTCTCCTCGGCTGTAGAGATGATAGCCACAGCTTGATCTGGGTCAACTGATGGTACAGTTTCTTCCTCACCAGCGTTGGATAACTCATCGGCTGGGTCCTTCATCATGGTAATCACACTGCTATTTGTTGAGCACATATCGGCTGAGAAGTCAGCAAGAAAATTTTCCGCTGATGGCATGAACGGGAGTGTATCATCCAGTGCCTTTTCATTCCTGTCAGAAACTGCTTCAATGACATTACGTTCACGCTGTTCTTCAGACTTGGGAGTTTCAACTAGCTCACTGGGCCTTGCTGGAGAGAGGACCATTTTAGTAGACCCTTGGAAGAGATTGATGGCATCAAGGTTGTCAAAATACAGCTGACAACCTCCTTTACTCTGAATTGGCATATCATCATCAGGATAGGACAACACATTTGTGAAGTCTGTAGCAAAATAATTTGAAAATCAAGTAAACATTATGGTTGAAGTAGTTCATGTGACAAGACAGCATAGGGTAATGAATCTTGAACCTTTAGCCAATCAGATGCGTTACCTGATTTTGCTACATCAACAAGCCCATTGATTTCTATAGGTACCACCCTGTAAAAATACAAGAGGACAGATAATGTGGGTTTCTCTCAACTTGATACCAGAATATGAATCAGCATTCTGCCGATGTGACACATCTACAGATATTTTTTTTTAAAGCATATACTTACTCTTCGGGTGATGTAAACTGCAAAGTCTCCAGGGCTTTACTACAGTCATCCAAGCTTTCCATATTAAGGGACTTTGTTGGTGATACTATTCTCTTAGTGAGAGGGTCTCTTCTTGGAGTCTGAAAACAAACCTGAAAGCAACACCCAAAAGCGTATCTGAAAACAAATGCTCTATTCAAAACAGTCAAATAAAGAAATTTGCACACTATGTGCACAACAGGTAAACCTAACCTGGTTAGTGTGTGCAAGTTTCTTTCTATACAGTTTACTCGCCTTGAGTCAACACCTTTCCAAAACATTGTGTCATCTCATGCTTTTTACTAGACTAATCAGTCAAGCATAGATCCTCATAGTCACAAGATTATACAGAGGGAATTATTCTGGAACATTTGAAACGACTTCAAGTCTAGGCTTCATGATAACATATTCTGTACCTTCCCTCCCTTTGCTATAGTTTTGTTTGACAGGTTCTCTGCCTGAGATTGGCGAAGAATGGAGGGCCTCCCAGTTGGCTGATCAAAAGAAAGGTTGTCACAAATTGTCTCTGAATTGCTCTGCTTTCTTCCAGGGCAGACCCCACGATTCTCATCGTTTACAGCAGTAGAACTCATCCTATAAAGAAAGGCACACAGAAGTGAGGTTACTGAGGCAAAAGTTGTCAACATCTAAACGACATCTGGGAACAGTGATAAGAGTGAGTGAAGCACATCATTTAGATTGAATGGTCTTGTCTGAAGCCCATATCTGAGCTGTAGACACCACACCCTCAATGTTGTGTAAAAAAACCACACCTTTATTTAACTAGGCAAGTCAGATAAGAACAAATTCTTATTTCCAATGACGGCTTACACCGGCCAAACCTGGACGACGCTGGGCCAATTGTGTGCTGCCCTATGGGACTCCCAATCGCAGCCGGATGTGATACAGCCTGGATCTAGCTACAGTGCAGTCGTAAAGTATTCAGACCCCTTCCCTTTAGAATAAGGGTGTTACATTACAACCTTATTATAAAATTTATAAAGATTGTCCACCCCTCCCCAATCTACACACAAGACCATCACGACAAAGCAAAAACAAGTTTAGAAATGTTCGCTAATTACAAATAGATTTACATAAGTACTCAGACCCTTTGCTATGAGACTCAAAATTGAGCTCATGTGCATCTTGTTTCCATTGATGTTTCAACTTGATTGGAGCCACCTATGGTAAATTCAATTGATTGGACAGGCACACACCTGTCTATATAAGGTCCCACAGTTGACAGTGCATGCCAGAGCAAAAACCAAGCCATGAGGTCAGGAATTGTGCGTAGATCTCAGACAGGCACAGATTTGGGGAAAGGGTACCAAAAAAAAAAAGTCTGCAGCATAGGTCCCCAATAAGAGTGGCCTCCATTATTCTTAAAATGGAAGTTCGGAACCACCAAGACTCTTCCTAGAGCTGGCTGCCTGTCCAAACAATGGAGAAGGGCCTTGGTCAGGAAGGTGAGTAAGAACTCAATGGTCACTGACAGTGCTCCAGAGTTCCTCTGTGGAGATGGGAGAACTTTCCAGAAGGACAACCATCGCTGCAGCACTCCACCAATCAGGCCTTTATGGTACAATGGCCAGACGGAAGCCAAATAGTAAAAGGCACATGACAGCCTGCGTGGAGTTAACCAAAAGGCACCTTAAGGACTGACCACGACAAAGAAGATTCTGTGGTCCTATGGTCTGGAGGAAACTTGGCACCATCCAGACGGTGAAGCATGGTGGTGGCAGCATCATGCTGTGGGGATGTTTTTCAGCGTCAGGGACTGGGAGACTAGTCAGGATTAAGGCAAAGATGAACGCTCTGGTGCAGGTTATCAGACAGGGGCGAAGGTTCACCTTCCAACAGGACAACGACACTAAGCACAGCCAAGACGAAGGAGTGGTGTCGGAACAAGTCTGTGAATGTCCTTGAGTGGCCTAGCCAGAGCCAGGACTTGAACACGATCGAACAGCTCTGGAGAGACCTGAAAATAGCTGTGCAGCAACGCTCCCCATCCAACCTGACAGCACTTGAGAGGATCTGCGGAGAATGGGAGAAACTACCCAAATACAGGTGCCAAGCTTGTAGCATCATACCCACGAAGACGCAAGGGTGTAATCACTGCCAAAGGTGGTTCAACAAAGTACTGAGTGGAGGGTCTGAATACTTATGTAAATGTGACAATTCTTTATTTTTAACATATTAGCAAACATTTCTAAACCGGTTTGCTTTGTCATGGGGTATTGTGTTTAGATTGAGGGGGGGGGAACAATTACCAATTTTAGAATAAGGCTGTAACATAAGGGGTCTGAATACTTTCTAAATGCATCGTATACGTGTATGGCGTTGGATCCTTGTTGACAATGAATGCGTGTAAACCGCAACACAGAAGTCATGTGCAATTAACTTTGAGAGAAAAGGTTTAAGAGTCATGTGGCTACCAGTGGGGAGAAATACATATTCATCAGGCCACAAAGAGGTGCGTCTCTGAAACAAATGTATACTAACATTTTAATTAATTTCCAAGGTACTGGCTGAATTCATATGACCAGATAGTGAATTGCAGACATGACTGTAGTATACTATAGTATTTACCGTAGTATTCTTTGTAGTGTTTTTTCATTTGGAATTCTTCAGTTTGGCTAAAATGTAATTTTCCTTGGTGCATAGTCAACTAAACTAACGCGACTGCAGCATTTTCCTACAGTATCGGTGGGTCCCCCGCGGGACGGTTGAGCTAACAGACTAATACGATTAGCATGAGGTTGTAAGTAACAAGAACATTTCCCAAGGACATACATATCTGATATTGGCAAAAGCTTAAATTCTTGTTCATCTAACTGCACTGTCCAATTTACAGTAGCTATTACAGTGAAGAATCTCATGCGATTGTTTGAGGAGTGCACTGTTATGAACTTGAACATGTATTAATAAACCAATTAGGCACATCTTTTACCAGATCTAATGTGTTATATTCTCCTACATTCATTTAAGATTTCCACAAAATACAAAGACTATCCTTTCAAATGGTATAAAGAATACGCATATCCTTGCTTCAGGTCCTGAGCTACAGTAAGTTAGAATTGGGGTATGTCCTTTTAGGTGAAAATTGAAAAAAGGGGCAGATCCTTTAGAAGCTTTAGCAAGGTTTGGAACAATGCCATGAGCTAGGTTTGCTATTGTCTTGTGTAAGTGCAGTAATGTCTGATTGTGAAAAAATGTCAGTGCAATGACAATTTGTAAAGACATCACCTAAGTAACATTAACGAACAACTCAAATAGAGCTTGCTCACATTACATAAGTAACATTAACAAATACAACAGGTGTAGACCTTAGTGAAATGCTTACCTACTAGTCCCTAACCAACAATAGTTTAAAAAAAATTACAAATAAATAAAAAAGTCAAATAATTTAAGAGCAGTAAATTAACAGTGAGACTATATACACAGGGGGATACCAGTACAGAGTAAATGTGCGAGGGCAATGGTAAGTTAAGGTATTATGTACATGTGGGTAGAGTTATTAAAGTGACTATGCATAGATGTTAGAGAGTAGCAGCGGTGTAAAAGAGGGGCAATGCAAATAGTCTGGGTAGCCATTTGATTAGGTGTTCAGGTGTCCTATGGCTTTGGGGTAGAAGCTGTTTAGAAGCCTCTTGGACCTAGACTTAGCGCTCTGGTACGCTGGAGTCTGACACTTTAGGGCCTTCCTCTGACACAACCTGGTATAGAGGTCCTGGGTGGCAGGGAGATTGGCCCCAGTGATGTACTGGGCAGTTCGCACTACCCTAGTTGGCTACCGTTAGTGGGCTCCCGAGTGGCCCAGCAGTCTAAGGCACTGCATCTCAGTGCAAGAGGACTCACTACATTCCCTGGTTCGAATCCAGGCTGTATCACATCCGGCCGTGATTGGGAGTCCCATAGGGCGGCGCACAATTGGCCCAGCGTCGTCCGGGTTTGGCCGTCATTGTAAATAAGAATGTTCTTAACTGACTTGCCTAATTAAATAAAAATATTAACGTTAAACGTTATCGGACGTTGTCAGCTGCTGCCAATGCGGGTTAGACGTTCGCGTTGACACTACTATAACCAGCTAGACAACTAACGTTAGCTAATGTCGTTTTGCTAGTTAGGAAGTTTAGCGTAACAATTACCCGTTTTGAATTATATTTTGACCTCAGTAAGTAGGATTCAGGCAGGAAGGGAACTAAAGTCAGTTAGCGAGTTAGCTAACGTTACTGTACGCAACGTTAACGTTAGTTAAGTTACTAGCGTCAGGCTACAATTTAAGAAATGATGCGAGATAGATTAATTTAAAAGCAGCGTGGATGTCAAAGCAAGATAATTTCCCCAATAATGCCAGATAGCTACATACCTCAATTAAGAAGTCAGATAAACTGAAAATAACTTCTGTAGCCGGTATCGACCTCCACACACAGTTCACTTTTTCGAAATGCCCTCGATGAGCAAGTGACCAGTAGATTTCGAATTTGAACGCCTCGATTTGGACCAATTAAATAAACAGAAAAAAATGAAATAGGGCGGAGCTGCTTACGAAATAGCCAATAGCGTTGCATGACTTTGAACCAAACCAGCGAACCAGCATCAAAGTGAAGTGCTGGTCTCGACCGAAAAAGAGTCCACATTGTATTATAGGAGAGTGTATTTTATTAAAATAGTATTTATGATAACTGTCTGTTCAGTAATGGAAAATTATATCTGCAGCTTCTGCTTTGGGAGAGGGAGATAATTATATACCAGATTAGTTGAAAATCTATGGTAACCTTTTCTATAGGCAAACCTGTAACGCCCAGTAATGGGTATACCACAAATCTTTGGTTGTACAGTATCACCACAGATAGAACAATGATAACATCTTTTGTTATTATATTATCTGGTGTATAATTTGTAGCTCGGTTTCTCGATGCTCTCAAAAATAAGAGGTTGATGTAAATCAGACTTCGTCCAGCTGACGGCGATAAACAATTCACTGATTCCATAAAATTCTTGAAAAAGGCACGAGCAGTCGATGGTCGAGTACATACCCGCCAAATTCGAATATGGATTTTAGTAAATGTAGCTAACACACTATCGCGGAGTTTTGCCATCAGTTATTGTGAATGGTTTGCTAGTAGCAAAGCTACTTGTCTGAAAAGATTCAACATGAATACGAAGGGAAAGGGTACGTCACCTAAACATTAATATTTGCAAGTGATTTAAAAAAATATATTTTGGCGTTTGTTGGCTACCTAGCTACTTCCGTTAATATTATTCGCGAGCTAACGTTACCTAGCATGCATTTGCTGTATGAAACTTAGACATCTGATTAAACTTGGGTTTCTGTTTAAAACAGTGTCTCTAGTTCCTTGATCAACCTTGACTAACTAGCTAACTGTATGTCTCCTCTGTTACCAGAATCTGTCGATTGCTCAATGCAGCATCAACAAATAACCCACAGGTAATGTGGCTTAATAATGCTTATTTCTCGCAAGAGCTGGCTATTGTCTTCAATTTAATAATACATACTCACTCTACACATACTGACACACGAGTTGCCCTGCCTCATTTGGTAACTTATACTGCCAGTACCTCTTGTTTGTCACGACAATTCCATAAGAAGTTGGCAAGAGAGCAGAAACTGGCACCGTCTGTTGGTAAAGTGTATTAACCCTTGAATGTTCGTTTTCTGTAATGTAGTGGTGATAGTGACTCGATCAAAGTGTTTGTGCGGGTGAGACCTCTGACCCAGGGGACTGGCCTGACCACTGATGGAGACCAAGGCCTCTGTCTCACAGTCACCTCTCCCAACACCATTCGCCTGCACTCCAAGCCGGAGCCACGGACATTCACCTATGACCATGTTGCTGACATGGACATCACTCAGGTCAGTGTTGGTGTTTAGATTATAGTTTAACTGTTGCTGTAACCTGGAGTAATTCACACATTGGTAGATAGAGGCTCAAATCAAACCAACTGAATTTTTCGTCCGTCTCCTCTCTGTGTAACAGGATTCTGTATTCTCCAGTGTGGCCAAGAACATTGTTGAGTCATGTATTAATGGATACAATGGCACCATTTTTGCCTAGTGAGTGATTTTTCTTATTGTTTTACAGTTCATTCATGTTTTATTAAGTGCTGTAATATCTCACAAATGTTTTCCTATTACAGCGGACAAACTGGCTCTGGAAAAACATTCACAATGCTTGGTGAGTGCTGCATTGAATTATTTTGTTTTGTTGCACAGACACCTTATTTTCTTTGCAGTGCCTCGGTACTAAATGTTGCCTGTTTTCTTTCCCTAGGTCCGTCTGATTTCGACAACTTTACTGATGACCAACGGGGGGTTATCCCTCGAAGTTTTGAGTACCTGTTTTTCCTTATCAACAGGGAGGTAGAAAGGGTGAGCAGAAAGTAACTGACATTGAAGTGATTTTGTTGTTTATCTGTTTTTTTTTCTCTGATTGAGGATTTAATATGCATTGTTTTTCCTGACAGTCTGAGAATGCCAAAAGCTTCCTGTGCAAATGCTCCTTCATTGAGATCTACAACGAGCAGATCTATGACCTGCTGGACAGCTAACTGACATTGAAGTGATTTTGTTGTTTATCTGTTTTTTTTTCTCTGATTGAGGATTTAATATGCATTGTTTTTCCTGACAGTCTGAGAATGCCAAAAGCTTCCTGTGCAAATGCTCCTTCATTGAGATCTACAACGAGCAGATCTATGACCTGCTGGACAGCGCCTCAGCCAGCCTGTTCCTCAGAGAGAACATCAAGAAGGGGGTGTTTGTGGAAGGGGCTGTAGAGAAGTTTGTCACTTCAGCTGCTGAAGCTTACCAGGTAGTAAATAATTCAATGTGATTGATTCAATGACTTGCTTTATACAATGCTTTGGTCATAGCATTAATTTATTGTGCAAGATTGATTTGACTGCCATTGAACTGTTTGCGTTTAGTTAACTTATCCTGCTTCCCTCGCAGGTGCTGTCGATGGGCTGGCGTAATCGGCGCGTGGCCTCTACCTCCATGAACAGAGAGTCCTCACGGTCCCATGCAGTCTTCACCATGACTCTGGAGTCCAAGGAGACTGCTAAGGAGGTGGTGAACATTCGCACATCCCAGCTGAACTTGGTGGACCTGGCAGGGTCGGAGAGGCAGAGAGACACACACACAGAGGGTTCCAGACTCAAGGTGATGCTCCAGGACTACTGTCCGCTGACTGAATGAACATTCACAACACTGCACACAACAAAGCCTTTAGAGGGCTACATTCCAACTTGTATGTGTTATTGTGTGCTGTGTACACTCATTTTGTTATATTGTTATCACTCCTGACATATACCCCCTATCTTCTCTTCCAGGAAGCCAGCAGCATCAACCGCTCCCTTATGTGCCTGGGTCAGGTGATCATGGCGCTGGTGGATGTGTCCAATGGGAAGAGCCGGCATATCTGCTATAGGGACTCCAAACTCACCTTCTTGCTTCGGGTAAAAGACACTTGTGTCTAATTCGATTAAAAAAATAAAAACAAAGCTCCTGCTTTCTTCATGTTCCTGATGTGTGCTAACAGAGAACCTTTTTCTGCAGGACTCTCTTGGAGGAAATGCTAAGACCTACATTATAGCCAATGTGCACCCAGGCTCTAAGTGCTTTGGGGAAACTCTATCCACCTTACAGTTTGCCCAGAGAGCCAAGTTGATCAAAAACAAGGTTAGTATGAAAAGTAAATTTTTTCACAATCAGTAATTAAATAGGCAAAACGTTTTCTCCATATAAAGTGCTACTGATTGTAATATATATTGTATATCTTGTAGTTTAGTGAGCATCTCCTCGTGATTTCTGGTGCTTTATCAGGCCATGATCAATGAAGACACGCAGGGGAATGTGAGGCAGCTTCAGACTGAGGTGAAAAAGCTGAAGGAGCAGCTAGCTCAGGCTCTCTCTGCCCAGACACACAGTGAGGGAGATGTGACCCCAGGAGGGCCCCAGATTCCCATTGGTAAGGTTACAATTCAGGTTCCCCTAAAAACATCTGACCTAGGCTTTGCCACACTGGCTCACTCTGGTTGATTCTTACATGTGTGTATACTGTCAATTTTCCCCTATAACATTCATTGTGGAAAGTGTTATTGTCTTTACACATTCTTCCCCCAGACCTCACTGAAGGTGGTCTTGATGCCTCATACAAGACACAGTTTTTAGAAGCTGTGCGTCTGTGGAAAAAGTGTGAAAACGACAAGCAGGTATAGCTTTCTGTACTTTGAAACAGCTGACATAAGTCTGTTATTTCTGAATTAGAGGTTGATCAATTAGGATTTTAATGCCAATACCGATTTATTGGAGGACCAAAAAAAGCCAATACCGATTAATCAGACGTTTTTTTAAAATTTGTGTATACATTTAAACTCAGTTTTTCATAATTCCTGACATTTAATCCTAGTAAATCCCTGTCTTAGGTCAGTTAGGATCACCACTTTATTTTAAGAATGTGAAATGTCAGAATAATAGTAGAGAGAATGATTTATTTCAGCTTTTATTTCTTTCATCACATTCCCAGTGGGTCAGAAGTTTACATACACTCAATTAGTATTTAGTAGCATTGCCTTTAAATTGTTTAACTTGGGTCAAATGTTTCGGATAGCCTTCCACAAGCTTCCCACAATAAGTTGGGTGAATTTTGGCCCATTCCTCCTGACAGAGCTGGTGTAACTGAGTCAGGTTTGTAGGCCTCCTTGCTCGCACACGCTTTTTCAGTTCTGCCCACAAATTTCTATAGGATTGAGGTCAAATCAAAGTTGATTTGTCACGTGTGCCGAATACGAATTCACCTTACAGTGAAATGCTTACTTACAGGCTCTAACCAATGGTGCAAAAAAGGTATTAGGTGAACAATAGGTAAGTAAAGAAATAACACAACAGTAAAAAGAGGCTATAAACAGTAGCGAGGCTATAAAAGTAGCGAGGCTACATACAGACACCGGTTAGTCAGGCTGATTGAGGTAGTATGTACATGTAGATATGGTTAAAGTGACTATGCATATATGATGAACAGAGAGTAGCAGTAGCGTAAAAGAGGGGTTGGTGGGTGGCGGGACACAATGCAGATAGCCCGGTTAGCCAATGTGCGGGAGCACTGGTTGGTCGGCCCAATTGAGGTAATATGTTCATGAATGTATAGTTCAAGTGACTATGCATATATGATAAACAGAGTAGCAGCAGTGTAAAAAGAGGGGTTGGGGCGGCACACAATGCAAATAGTCCGGGTAGTCATTTGATTACCTGTTAAGGAGTCTTATGGCTTGGGGGTAAAAACTGTTGAGAAGCCTTTTTGTCCTAGACTTGGCACTCCCGTACCGCTTGCCATATGGTAGTAGAGAGAACAGTCTATGACTAGGGTGGCTGGGGTCTTTGACAATTTTTAGGGCCTTCCTCTGACACCGCCTGTTGTAGAGGTTCTGGATGGCAGGCAGCTTAGCCCCAGTGATGTACTGGTAGTGCCTTGCGGTCGGAGGCAGAGCTATTGCCGTACCAGGCAGTAATGCAACTAGTCAGGATGCTCTCGATGTTGCAGCTGTAGAACCTTTTGCGGATCTCAGGACCCATGCCAAATCTTTTTAGTTTCCTGAGGGGGAATAAGCTTTGTTGTACCTTCTTCACGACTGTCTTGGTGTGTTTGGACCATTCTAGTTTGTTGTTGATGTGGACACCAAGTAACTTGAAGCTCTCAACCTGCTCCACTACAGCCCCGTCGATGAGAATGGGGGCGTGATCGGTCCTCCTTTTCCTGTAGTCCACAATCATCTCCTTAGTCTTGGTTACGTTGAGGGATAGGTTATTCTGGCACCACCCGGCCATGTCTCTGACCTCCTCCCTATAGGCTGTCTCGTCATTGTCGGTGATTAGGCCTACCACTGTTGTGTCGTATGCAAACTTAATGGTGTTGGAGTCGTGCCTGGCCATGCAGTCGTGGGTGAACAGGGATAACAGGAGGGGACTTAGAACGCACCCCTGGGGAGCTCCAGTGTTGAGGATCAGCATGGCAGATGTGTTGCTACCTACCCTCACCACCTGGGGGCGGCCCGTCAGGAAGTCCAGGATCCAGTTGCAGAGGGAGGTGTTTAGTCCCAGGATCCTTAGCTTAGTGATGAGCTTTGAGCGTACTATGGTGTTCAACGCTGATCTGTAGTCAATGAATAGCATTCTGACGTAGGTGTTCCTTTTGTCCAGGTGGGAAAGGGCAGTGTGGAGTGCAATAGAGATTGCATCATCTGTGGATCTGTTTGGGCGGTATGCAAATTGGAGTGAGTCTAGGGTTTCTGGGATAATGGTGTTGATGTGAGCCATTACCAACCTTTCAAAGCACTTCATGGCTACGGACGTGAGTGCTACGGGTTGGTAGTCATTTAGGCAGGTTACCTTTGTGTTCTTGGGCACAGGGACTATGGTGGTCTGCTTGAAATATGTTGGTATTACAGACTCAATCAGGGACATGTTGAAAATGTCGGTGAAGACACCTGCCAGTTGGTCAGCACATGCCCGGAGCACACGTCCTGGTAATCCGTCTGGCCCCGCAGCCTTGTGTATGTTGACCTGTTTAAAAGGTCTTACTCACGTCGGTTACGGAGAGCATGATCACACAGTCGTCCGGAACAGCTGATGCTCTCATGCATGCCTCGGTGTTCCTTGCCTCGAAGCGAGCATAGAAGTGATTTAGCTCGTCTGGTAGGCTCGTGTCACTGGGCAGCTCGCGGCTGTGCTTCCCTTTGTAGTCTGTAATAGTTTGCAAGCCCTGCCACATAAGACGAGCGTCGGAGCTTTATGATGGCCACTCCAATACCTTGACTTTGTTGTCCTTAAGCCATAACTTTGGAAGTATGCTTGGGGTCATTGTCCATTTGGAAGACCCATTTGCAACTAAGCTTTAACTTCCTGACTGATGTCTTGAGATGTTGTTTCAATATATTCACATACTTTTCCTGCCTCGTGATGCCATCTATTTTGTGAAGTGCACCAGTCCCTCCTGCAGCAAAGTACCCCCACAACATGATGCTGCCACCCCTGTGCTTCACGGTTGGTTTGGTGTTCTTTGGCTTGCAAGCCTCCCCCTTTTTCCTCCAAACATAACAATGGTCATTATGGCCAAACAGTTCTATTTTTGTTTCATCAGATCAGAGGACATTTCTCCAAAAAGTACAATCTTTGTCCCCATGTGCAGTTGCAAACCGTAGTCTGGCTTTTTATGGCGGTTTTGGAGCAGTGGCTTCTTCATTGCCGAGTGGCCTTTCAGGTTATGTCGATATAGGACCAGTTTTACTGTGGATATAAATACTTTTGGACCTGTTTCCTCGAGCATCTTCACAAGGGCCTTTTGCTGTTGTTCTGGGATTGATTTGCACTTTCGCACCAAAGTATGTTCATCTCTAGGAGACAGAAGGCGTCTCGTTCCTGAGCGGTATGACGGCTGTGTGGTCCCATGGTGTTTATACGCACTATTGTTTGTACAGATGAACGTGGTACCTTCAGGCGTTTGGAAATTGCTCCCAAGGATGAACCAGACTTGTGGAGGTCTACAATCTTTTTTTTTTTGAGGTCTTGGCTGATTTCTTTAAATTTTTCAATGATGTCAAGCAAAGAGGCACTGAGTTTGAAGGTAGGCCTTGAAATACATCCACAGGTACACCTCCAATTGACTCAAATTATGTCAATTAGCCTATCAGAAGCTTTTAAAGCCATGACATAATTTTCTGGAATTTTCCAAGCTGTTTGAAGGCAGTCAACTTAGTGTATGTAAACCTTTGACCAACTGGAATTGTGATACAGTGAATTATAAGTGAAATAATCTGTCTATTATCAATTGTTGGAAAAATTACTTGTCATGCACACAGTAGATGTCTTAACGGACTTGCCAAAACTATAGTTTGTGAACAAGAAATTTGTGGAGTGGTTGAAAAACGCGTTTTTAATGACTCCAACCTAAATGTATGTAAACTTCTGACTTCAAGTGTGTGTGTGTATATATGACATTTACAACAATACTGAATGAACAATGAACACTTTTATTTTAACTTAATATAATACATAAATCAAATCTATTTAGTCTCAAATAAATAATGAAATATGTTCAATTTGGTTTAAATAATGCAAAAACACAGTGTTGGAGAAGAAAGTAAAAGTGCAATATGTGCCATGTAAAAAAGCTAACGTTCAAGTTTCTTGCTCAGAACATGAGAACATATGAAGTTGGTGGTTCAATATTCCCAGTTAATAAGTTTTAAGTTGTAGTTATTATAGGAATTATGACGTGTCAACTATTTTCTATACCATTTGCATTTCATATACCTTTGACTATTGCATGTTCTAATAGGCACTTTACTATTGCCAGCCTAATCTCGGGAGTTGATAGGCTTGAAGTCATAAACAGCGCTGTGCTTCAAGCATTGCTAAGAGCTGCTGGAAAACGCAGTAAAGTGCTGTTTGAATGAATGCTTACAAGTGTGCTGCTGCCTACCACCGCTCAGTCAGACTGTTTTATCAAAGATGAAATCATATACTTCATTATAATAATCACACAGAAATACGAGCCTCTGTTCATATGGTCAAACCAAGAAACTATCATTTCGAAAACAAAACGTTTATTCTTTCAGTGAAATACGGAACCGTTCCGTATTTTATCGAACGGGTGGCAACCCTAAGTCTAAATATTGCTGTTACATTGCACGACCTTCAATGTTATGTCATAATTATGTAAAACTCTGGCAAATTAGTTCACAGTTTGCAACGAGCCAGGCAGCCCAAACTGTTGCATATACCCTGACTCTGCTTGCACTGAACGCAAGAGAAGTGGCACAATTTCCCTAGTTAATATTGCCTGCTAACATTAATTTATTTTAACTAAATATGCAGGTTAAAAAAATATATACTTCTGTGTATTGATTTTAAGAAAGGCATTGATGTTTATGGTTAGGGACATTTGTGCAAAGATTGTGCTTTTTTCGGCAATGCGCTTTTAAATCCTCACGCGTTTGGCGAAGTTGAAGTAGGCTGTGATTCGATGATAAATTAACAGGCAGGACAAGCTAGTTAACCTAGTAATATCATCAACCATGTGTAGTTAACTAGTGATTATGTGAAGATTGATTTGTTTTTTATAAGATCAGTTTAATGTTAGCTAAACTTACCTTGGCTCCTTGCAGCCACAATATCCTTTTGAAGCTGCACTCGGTAACAGGTGGTCAGCCTACCACGCAGTTTCCTCGTGGATTGCAATGTAATCGGCCATAATTGGTGTCCAAAAAGGCAGATTACCGATTGTTATGAAAACTTGAAATCGGCCATGCCGATTTAATAGGTCAACCTATAGTCTGAATATTGTTTGTTAGAGAGGGATGGTAGTTAATACACATACTGTACATCCTCCCCTCCTTAGATGCTGCTCCAGAAGGTGTCTCAGCTTGAGGAGGCCTGGTCCCAGAAGGAGAAGTTTATTCACTCCAACCGCATGATTCTCAAGTTTAGAGAGGAACACATCTCTCGCCTGGAGAAGAGCCTAAAGGGTGGCATGGGATTACTTTCTGACCCACAGAGCCAAGCCCTCGTCGACCAGCTCAAGGAGGAGATCAAGATCCTTCGAGACCAGGTACAATATGTTACCCCGTTAAAGTACTGTTGACCCCAATCTGAATCTGTGACATTTTTTTTCAACTCACACTTTCACAAAACACTTCAGAAAATGAACAACCACATGCACAACTCCTTAATTTGATTGAATTTGGCATTTGTGGCTACTTCTCATTCCCTCTGTCCTACAGATTGCGCATCACCCAAAGATGACCCGGTATGCAGCAGAGAACTACAGCCTCCGGGAGGAGAACCGGCAGCTCCGCTCTCTTGAGTCTGTGAGTAGAGCTGAGGGGGCTGCAGGCCAAGCTGCTGCAGAGCTAGAGGAGGAATTCCAGAGGGCTCTGGAGACTGAGTGGTCTGATGGAGGTAAGCACAGGAGATGCACAAGAGATGAAGGGACTGCACATCATTGTGAAAGTACCGCATTGTAGCGCTGTCAATTTTGCATTATGCTTATCAAGTGTGCTTGTAGTAATGTTTGTATTATGCTTATTATTCTTGTTGTGATTATACTAGTGATGTAATTAATCAAAGCATGCAAGGGTATTCAGTAAAGTGAATTTGACATTTCTCCACAGCTCAGCCGTCTTACTCCACTCCGGTAACTGCAGAAAACATCTCTGCCATATCCATGGCGAGGCTGAAGGCCCAGTTTCTCCAGAAACAGACAGAACTCACAGCCACCATCCAAGCCTTCGAAGAGTATAAGGAACTCACCAAGTAAGGAGGCTCTCTAGAGACATGCATGCTGTCATGATATTCAGTATGAACCCTTGACTTCATGGACAAAAACAAATTGTTGCATTAAATTGTAATTAGCTCTTGGAACTTGAAGTTTATTGGCACCATGTTTTTTGTTATAGGCCCATATTGTGCTTCAGAGGTTTAAGGATTGTTCCTTATGTTCCAGGAAACAGATGTCAGAGTTGGAATCAGAGAAGAGGTACCTGGATAAGTCCAACAAGCACCTGGAGAACATTCTGGAGGCCACAAAGGCTCACAAGAAACTGGAGGTTTCTCAGCTGAACAAGATCCACTTTGAAACTATCAAGGTGAGGGTATTTGCGTTATTTAGCAGCTCGCCGATGGCTCAATGCCCCTCGAGGGCTGTGCCTGAGCTACTATAGAGGGTCACGGGTTGGGGTACCTCTAGATCCAGGAGTTTGCTCAACCTTGGTTTAATTCTATGAAGATAGCCTATTAATGACTAATACTTTATTTCTCATGCTAATTTTATGTGACTGTTTTGTTCCCCAGATTCTCACCACCCCCACCAAGGCCTACAACCTGCGGACCCGCCTGGTGCCACTCTCCAGCCCCGACCATCTGAATGTGAACGGGAGAGGAGATGACGACGTGGATGACATCCAGAGTGAGCAGCCTCCACCAGCTATGACTGAGATGGCTTGTGAGGCGCTGACTGAGGAGCTGCAACAGGTCCAGGTATAGCACCCGGGCTTCATCAATTATAAGACAAATAACGTAATGTTATACTTGTCATTCTCTTGGTGGAATCTACAAATCTATTATTTCCCTTTTGCTTGGCAGGAGCAAGCCAGTCAGGTGCAGACTCTGCTGGACCAGGAGGAGCTGAAGAGCAGGAAGCTGCTGCAGCAGATTGTCAAGCTGGAGGAGCAGGTGACTGGGATGATAGAGGAGTTCAGCTGCAAGGATGAGGTAGGAAACTTCCGTTATGTTCTGGATATGTTATGTTAGTATTCTTATCTTTTATTATTTCTTATTGTTGCATTGTCGAGAAGGAACCTGCAAGTAAGAATTTCGTTGGATGGTGTATACCATGTGTATCCTGTACATTTGATTTAATTAAACTTGAAACTTGCATAACTATGTACAGATTAAGCTGAATACATTGCCTGAGGTGTTTCATTCCATGTGATATTCAAGCCCTGTCTTGAAGATAATAAAGTCATCCCTTGAGCTGTATTGGTTTACAGCTAATGACTATGACGCTATGGTAATGATTTCTTTATTTGTATGTCCAGCTGCTCTCCACTGAGCGAAGTGGCTGGAACAGAGAACAGCTGAGCCTGCAGGAGACTATCAGCAACCTGGAGCTGAACCTAAAGGCAGAGAGAAGGACCAGGGAGGGTAAGAACCAATCACACTCTTCACCTAGTTTATACTGAGTTACCCAGGGTTCTCTGGCGAAAGTAGTCGAAGACTGTATGCATCCACTATGGGCAGAACTGTAATACTCAAGTGTTACTAGTGTTGGTTAGTCTAAAGAAACCCCTTCTTCACCGCCCAGGCACCCACTGTTAAAACCATAATGTACCAATAATTGAGTAAGAGGACAGTAGGGTTTGTCTTTTTCCTGGGTATTATATGGTTATCAAAACGATCCATTCTCTTTTGTAGTTCTGAAGAGCGAGGTGCATGACCTGCGCCTGGTGCTTCAGTCCTCTGATAGGGAGCTGGCTGCTGTGAAGAAGGAGCTGTGTGAGGGCCAGAGTGAGCAGCATAAGGAGACGGCACACCTCTCTAGCAGCCTGATCAGCACTCAGCTACAGCTCCAAGAAGTCCAGTACGTATGCATGGCTACAGCTGTCTTGTTGTTTTGTGTGTGTGTGTGTGTCGGATGAGATTTACTCAGTTTGATGGAAATCCTGCGAACTCAATGTCACATAGTAGTTAGCAGACTCTCCATCTCTTCCCCCTCACATGTTTTCCCTCTCTCCCCCAGGCGGGAGTGGGAGCAGCTCCTAGAGCAGCAGCGGTCCCTGCAGGATGCCTTGGACCAGCTCCAGGCAGAGGCCAAGTTTGATGCAGACCAGTCCAGGCAGCAGCTAGAGGAGAAACGGCAGGAGGTCACAGCTCAGCAGGCCCAAATCACGGTCAGTCAGCATCTCTTTAAACCAACCAAGCACTGCTTATCTGTTAAGGACATTCAGAACACGTCTCTCATTTGTATTAAATTACAGTTAAACGTTTGAGGGTTTTGTGTGATTACTTTTTCTTGATGAATATGTTGCTTGCATTGTAGGAATTGACAAACGCTCTGCAGTCTGAAAGAGAACACACCAGTAATCTGACCTCCCAGTTGAAAGAGGATAAAGAGAGCACTTTAGAGTGAGTTGTATAAAGGATTGTTTTTGATTTGTGGATGATGAGACCTTCTTGAAGTGTATTTGAAATGTTGACATATTTGATTTGTTTCTCCCCAGAGAGCTTGTTCAGACAATGGAGCAGAATGCAGTGCTAAGGAAGAAAGTGTCTGAGCTGACTACACAAAGCCGACAACAGGTCTGTTTTTCATCGTTAGTGTTTAGTGTATACATGGTTGGTATTATAGTGCCCTAGAGTTGAGTATAAGTTTTATACTTTTTTCTTAGAAATTGCTATCACCAGTATGTTTCAGTTTAGTTGAACACTCTTTGACATATTGAATCTTAATCTCCAATCAACTGTAATTGACCCTCTCCGTTTGTATTTTACTTTGAAAGGCTTCTAATATGGAAAGCCTTGAACAAAATCTGACAACTGCCAATGGGACCATAACCAGTCTTGAGCAAAAGATTGAACAAGACAAAGTAAGTCCTGCCATAAGACCTGCCATTCATTTTAATTATTTTGGATTATAGCATGGATATGATACCTCTTATTTCAGAAGTCTCTTGTTGTGTTTAACAGGAGTTTGTGCTGGAGCTGATCAACCAGACCAGGGACCTCCGCAGTGAGCTGGGCGAAAAGGACCAGTGCCTCGCCATGCTGTCTGGAGATGTCAAGGACCTCACGGTACTGACTCAAGTCATTTGTTTATCTTTTAATTAATTATCATGTTTAACTTGTATACTTCTCAATTCTTACTGTATTTTATCAATGTGTTTAGTTTTGGCCTGTTTTGTTCTGATAGGTTAAGTACAGTGCTGCTTGCTCTGAGAGAGAGGAGATCAAGGAACACAACAACAGGATGCAAGCAGAGCTCCAGGACCTGAGAGAAGCAGCCGAAAGGAAGGTAGCTTCTAATCTGATAGAGGTAAGACTTGGAGTTAATTTTAAACAACAATATGGCCTCTTGAGCTTTGATACGACAACATGTGCCTGAATTCCATCATTATGACAATGTCTGGATGGATGTTTGTCCTCAGGTAGAGGTGCTTCAGGAGGAGGTGGTCTATGCCACTGAGGAGGTGGAGCGACTCACCAAGGTGTTAGACGAGCAGGCAGGTCTTCTCCAAGCTTCACAGGATCAGACTGCTCAGAAGGAGGCTATCATCCAAACTCTCCAGGAGAAGGTAACAGACCTATTTCTATACATATACAAAGAGCCACTGAAAATGAATCAAGGGCTACAGTAGCATGGAAAACGGTAGATTTGAGACCAGACCAAATAGATTAGATCTCTACTTTACTCATGGGATTTCCCTGCCTGCTTTTCACCAGTTAAAACAACAGCAAGAAGCGGTTGAGAGGACTGTCCGAGGCGAGAGTGCCAATCGTATTCCACAGTCATCCGTCACCCCTAAAGTGCTGCCACAGGTAACAGATACTTGTGTCTGATGGTTTTCCCTCCTGTATGCATTACCAGGAAGGAACTCTGTCTGATCAAGAGAGGGTTAGCTAATCTTATTGATTTCTCAGACACCTCACACCCCCCGGAGCTTCAACACTGATCTGAGCCAGGTGCTCGAGTGCCAGGAGAGGGAGCTGGAGAACCGACGCTCCTCCATGTTGACTATGGAAGTGCTCCTCACTGAGCTCAACTCTGAAAGGGCCGCCAAGAACGAGGAGATCCAGAGGCTCAAGGTGTTTTTTGTTGTTGTTTACGGCATGTCATGATGAATGCTAAACATCCAATCTTGAGACACTTATTTAACACATTGATATAACACATATGGCATCTAACAAGTCTGTTGATTTCCCACAGGGTCAGCTGAATGAGAAGGAAATAATGCGAATGGAGATCCAAGTTCTTCTTGACCAGTTCTACACCAAGCAGAACCAACTGGCTCAGAATGAAAACACAAATTGGTTAGTCCATTCAAAATCACTTATTTTCACCAATTAATTTTTGCAACCAAGTGTTATCAGACAGTTGATTTGTCAAGTGTCTGATGGATATATATTAATTGACAGTGATGTTTTAAATGAGGCCATTAGTCAGAATGTCTTGAGGGAGCTGCAGGAGGAGAGGCATGAAAAGGTGTGTATCAATCACTCAACTCTCCTGTTCACCTGAATGTAGTTTTTGTAAACAGAAAATGCCATTGTTTGCAGAAGGTGGTTTTTCATATTTCCTCATTCCTTTCATTTTCAGAGCACAGTAATACAGAGGCTCACTGAAGCTCGGGAAAGGTATGCAAATAGAATGTGTGAGAGAACAAAGTATGTTATGTGTAATCTGCATGTGTATGCAAATACACTTTCTCTAATATGCATTTGTTAAAGTTTGACATCTGTTTTTGTTTGTTTCTGTTTTTGATTAGACTGCAGAGTCAGGAATCCCTACTGGCCCAGTCTCAGACCTGTGTCCAGGAGCTGACTAACGAGCTGAGGAATCGCTGCCTGGAGCTCAGAGAGCTGAGCCGTAAGGAGCACGACAAGGAGAGACTGCTTCAGGTGAGAACGGCATCAGGGTCTGTAGGGGTTCTGGTTATTGTAATTTTGAATAGAAACAATTATTTTATTTGAGCAGGAAGATCAATTATGATCAAATTCTTATTTAAATAAATACATGTAATTTATATGGAATGCAGAAAATAGCAACTTGCACTAGTTGACAGGCTGGATCATTTTATGGAAGACATTGGTCTCCATGCTCCTCCAGACAGCAATGATATCAGGAGCTGTCCTAGTCCATGATTCGTTTTAGGAGGGTCCTTCTGTACTGAATCTAGCTAATGTATGGACATTGTTTTAGTGTGAAGGTGGGAAATGTCTGTATCTGCCCGACTGTCCCCTACAGGAAGTGGAGGTTCTTCGGAAGCAGGTTGACCACTTGTCTGAGGAGAACGGCAAGCTTGTGGGCCATAAGAACCATAAGCAGAGGATTGAGTACCTGGTTAAGCTAAAAAAGGAGAATACCAAACTTCAAGAGGTAATAATCATATTTAACATTTCATCACATGCCTGCATGGTGTACCATCAAGAAACTTGGCCTCGGCAGTGAAATACTGAGGGGTCATTTCACTGCATTAATAGACTATAATTAACCCAATTGTTATTTTATTTTTTATTCAAGGAAAATGAAAAACTCAGATCGGAAATGAGTGTGCGAGAAAATGCATGAAGCTTGGAGAGATTCTCATTGGCCACTCAACATTTCTTGTTGACTGCGAACATGTCCCCCAACATAACCTTTTCCCATTTTGAGTTGACTGATAACCATGCTATTGTATCATCACATAGGATAAACATGACCTGTTTCAAAAACTGTGATTCTCTCAAATGTATTTTAATATTTCTATATGAATATACTCCTATTTCTAAGGCTGGGCTGGCCAATACATTGTTTATTTTTACTGCAATATGTATAATTGAGGTAGGTATGCATCTCATCATGGGATACTAAGATCCAATATTTCCACTATACCTCTGCAGGCTAAAACATAGGCTACTTGTTCTCACCTGAAGCCAGTGTAGCCCCCTAGGCCACATTTAAATGAAGGCCATGCCACAGCGTCATCTGCATTCATATCTTACACTCGTTTATATGATATCATCCTTTGTATTGTAATTCTTTTGATATACATTTTGGTCTATATCGCCCAGCCCTAGTGTTTACCACAGTGGCTACCAGAGATGCCACAATAGGGTAGTCACATTGTTTAACAACTGATCTGCTGGATGAAATATATTTCAAAACTGTAAATAGATGTTCTCTGTAGTAGAATAATAAGTAATACGGGTGAATTTGCGATTTTGTCCACTTGATCATAAACAAAATATAGAATTTGTTTTTGTTACCATTATCTTGTCTGTTGGCGCAATGTGTGTCTTGTTTTACTTTTTCTACTAGTCTCATCTATGGCTTTAGAATAAGTGACAGGATCATCTTTGGACAGGGTGCAAATAATTTCCTGTTACTTTATGCTAAACTGTGTACTGCTTCTTTCTACCATTTCTACTATTCTACTTTTGAAATGACTCAAACTAAATCTAAACTGAAGAAATTATAATCCTCAGTATCTGAAATGAAAGCTAGATAGTCAGGGAGAATCAAATTCAACCTGGACTGAGGGTAGACGTACCAGGGTTGGGTAGGTTCATTTCTAAATGTAATCCACTACTAATTATGTCAAATTGGGTAAAAGTTAAATTACTGATTAAATATTAACGTAATCTGATTACATTCTGTTACTTTTAGATTAGCTTCTCTTTAAGAGGCATTAGAATAAGACAAATGTATGTTACCAATTGAATGACATCTATTGCAGGATAAATCAATGTTAATTACATAGCTGGCCATATTTGGATGTTACATTTTACTTTATGGGTTGGTTATATTGGCTTCTTCTAACCCATCACTTTCTACTACATATAATAATGATTAAATTATATCTTTACATTGAAAACTAAAGTCTATCAGAATTCCACTCATTGCAATAAATATTATACCCCTTGAACTTCAAGAATAGGACTTGGAAATATGGATGTATAGATTAGTCAAATTGTTTTACTTGAGAATGACTCCAACGAAGGACTTATTAGCCAGTCCTACTGTTTATGATTATGTTGTCATGGAGGACTGATTGGGCTCATTGATTCAAGTTGAAACATAAATGCTGCGCTCATGGAATGGCATGCTTTTTTTATTTCCTTGCCAGCGGGCTACAGTGTGCATAATTACCCACCGCAAATCTGCACGAAGACTAGGGTTGAGTTACTGTAAGTTTTGGGGAAGCTCCATATATATCTCATCTCTCTTCTGTGGTGCCCAGTGTGATTGTCACTTCTCTTGTGGTCCGGTCTGGTGTGTTCAGCAGAGAGGAAGAGCGAGATATATATTTTTTTGTATTTACTTCTGACTATGGCGTTTAATATAGACAAGTTCATTCGCTTTCCATCAGGGGAACTGTTAGAATTATGTACTAAAGAACATCTGTTGAAGATCGCTGAACACTACAAGGTTGAAATTAGGTTAATATTGAAGGCCAATCTGATGGAGAGTGGTATTCTTGAAGTTACCACAGGGGCAGCCTCTGAGGACTCACCGTCTCCCATAAGGTTACAATGGCCGCTCCATCTGTTAGTCCTAGTAGTCTTCTTTTTGAACAGCAGAAAGAACTGCTTCTGTTACAGCTAGAACATGCTTGTGAGAAGCTAGAGCATGATCGTGAGAAGCTAGAGCATGACCGTGCAAAATATGAAAAATAATTGCAATTTAAACAGGATTTGGAGCGTGCTGATCGGGTAAAGTATGAAAAGGAGTTGGAATTTAAACAGGATTTGGAGCGTGCTAAAAATCAAGCTGCAAAAGAGCGGCTAGAGCTGGTTAGGGAAGGAAAGCTCTCAGAGGAGAGTTTGCTCTGGGAAGGTGACCCAGATTTAGCCCGGGGTCGTTCCTCTTTTGGTCGTGCCCCGGACACATTTGATATTGTTGGGAACTTACGGTTGTTGCCTAAATTTAATGAGAAGGACCCTGAGACATTCTTTAGAGGTAAGGACCTAGTACCAGTGAAGATCCTGAGAGACACAGGTGCCTCTGAATCGTTTGTGTTAGAGTCTATGTTACCCTTCTCTGTTGAGAATGATTCAGGGAATAGTGTTCTAATTAGGGGAATAGGTTTGAACACTCTGTCAGTTCCATTGCATAAACTGATGTTGGATTGTGGACTGGTGAAAGGTGAGGTTGTTGTGGGGGTGCATCCTTCGTTGCCTATTGAGGGTGTTGACGTTATCCTTGGGAATAACTTGGCTGGTGAGCATGTCGTGTTTCCATCTCTAGTGGTTTCCGTTAAGCCGTCATTTGTAGGGATTCCTGAAGAGAGTGCGCAGAGTTTCCCAGAGGTGTTCTCTGTGTGTGCAGTGACGCGTTCTATGAGCCGTGGCGACCTGGTCACTGCGCCGGCTAACGAGAATGTCAAAGAAATCTGTCACTACGTTCCATGTTATCCCGTTATCTGTACCCCGCTCCGATCTAATCAAGGCGCAACGGGCTGACCCCACATTAGAAGAGTTGCGTGACCAAATTGTGCCTGTGGAATAGTTGGGAGATGTCGCCCATGGCTATTTTCTCCAAGAGGATGTCCTGATGAGAAAGTGGGTGTCTCATGGTAGTTGTTTTCTGGGGGAGGCGGTTAGTCAGGTTATTGTACCAAGCTTCGTGAGTTGGTGTTGACAACTTCCCACAACGACGTTGCTGGACATATGGGTGTGAGGAAAACCTACAATTGCATATTAAGACATTTCTTTTGGTCTAAGTTAAAGATGGATGTTTCTGAGTTCATCAAAACTTGTCACACCTGTCAATTAACTGGTAAACCTAATCAAGCTATTAAGCCGGTACCACTGTTTCCTATTCCTGTACTCAGCCAACCTTTTGAGTATCTGATTATTGACTGTGTTGGTCCTCTGCCTCGTTCTAAAAATGGTAGTAGTTACCTGTTCACTGTGATGTGTCAGACCACTAGGTTTCCTGCTGCCTATCCTCTCCGGTCTATCACGACTAAGTCTGTGCTAAAAGCTTTGACTCAGTTTCTCTCACTGTTTGGAATCCCTAAGGTCATTCAGAGCGATCAAGGATCTAATTTCACCTAATATAAGGACCAAACATAAACATAATCTGTTTGGTCAGGTTCTCGAAAAGCTCCATATTTAACACAATTTGTCTAGCGCCTATCACGCGCAAAGTCAAGGAGCGCTGGAACGTTTTCATCAAACATTTAAGTCTTTGTTGAGAGCTTATTGTACTGAGATGGATAAGGATTGGGAGGAGGGGTTGCCTTGGTTACTGTTAGCCGCTAGGGAGGTTTCACAGGAGAGCACAGGTTTCAGTCCAAATGACCTTGTGTTTGGACATAGGGTGTGTGGACTTCTATCTGTTCTCCAGGATGGCTGGAAGTCTCCCGAGCCCCCTCAGTCCCTGTTATCCTATGTGTGTGATTTCCAGCAACGCTTGTACGCCGCTGGTGAAATGGCTAAAGAGAAGCTATCATCTTCACAGGAGAGGATGAAGGGCATATTTAATCGGCGAACTGAGTTTCGTCACTTTAGTCCAGGTGACCAGGTTCTTGCTCTGCTGCCAATTGTTGGCTCTCCTTTACAAGCCAAGTTTCAAGATCCATATACGGTTGTGCGCCAGTGCACTGAGCAAAACTATCTAGTTGCCACTCCAGAACGGAGAAAAGCACACCAACTGTGCCATGTAAATTTGTTAAAACCCTATTATGCACGTTCCTCTGAGGCTGAACAGTGGGAATCTACAGAGGACGGTAAACCTGTTATTTCGCTGGGTTCTTGTCATGCTAGGTCTGTGCATGAGGAGGAAGATGTTCTTGGTACCAACGATTGCATACTGCAGGGTAGATTGAAAAATTCAGAGACACTGGATATTTTAGACAGCCTTCTCGCTCATCTACCTGTTGATGGGCGGAAAGAGATGGTTAGTCTGATTCGGAGATTTCCAGGTTTATTTTCTGATACACCTACACGTACAAACTTAATAGAACACGATATTGACGTTGGAGATGCTAACCCCATTCGTCAGCGATTCTAGAGTTTCTTCAGAGAAACTGCATTGTCTGGATGCTGAGGTCAGGTAGATGCTGAAGAGGGGCTTCTTCACTTGGGCTTCTCCCTGTATCTTGGTCAGTAAACCGGATGGGACAAACAGATTTTGTACGGACTACCGTAAGGTAAACAGTGTCACTAAGCCAGATTCATTTCCTCTTCCTCGGATGGAGGACTACGTTGATCAAGTCGGAGCAGCTAAGTTTGTGAGCAAATTTGACCTGCTAAAGGGATATTGGCAGGTGCCACTGATGAGTAGGGCACGTGAAATCTCTGCCTTTATTACACACTCTGGTCTGTACTCGTCATAGGCGGAAATCCCAGGGGGGATGGGGGGGACACGACCCCCCCCATCTTGGGAAAAATATGATTTGTCCCCCCCAATATATCACTGTAAACATAACTATGTAATTTCAATAATATTAATAATACGCAATGAAAGCACTTGTGCTGATTATAGACACTTAATAGCGCGTTTAAGTTTCAAAAGATTGCGACCTTTTATTTGTTATTTTATTTCACCTTTATTTAACCAGGTAGCAAAGATTATAGCAAACACACAGAAACGGAATTGGTGCTCGCTTTACAAATTCAGCTATTGTTGGAAGCCAGCCAATATGAAACAAACTATTAAAATTACAAAAGGTTGCAGCATGTGTGTAAATGTGTGTGTGTGCAGCTAGGCCAGCCAGCCAGGTAGAAAAATGGCAGAAAAAAGTAAGAAGACGGACATCAGAGTATTTGTCAGTACACCAAAACGCATAGTAAGAACTCTAGTAGCCTAATCTCAAAGACTAGTTGATAAAATGTTCATAAGAAAGAAGTGAAATGCTAATGGAAATGTTTCACAATGATGTCATTAGGCAGAGCAGGCAACAGATGGCACACAGACAGCAGAGCTGGGGACAGATATGCAGGGACAGATTGGCAGAGACAGGGAGTCTCAGGTAAGTTTGTTGAGTCTTTGTTTGGCAACATTATGAAAGGTTCTCAATTTTTTTGACTTGTAAAATAGGGACATAATTGGAAAATGCCATGGATACCCCCACTCTCAACTTAAACTGGTGACTAAACTAAGATTTGTTTACGGCAATGGTATTGCTGTTGTGATTAATTGTGTAGTTTTGGGTACCGGTAGTTAGGAGTACGGCAAACACCTTATTTATTTTCTAGGAGACAGACTGTGAGTCAGTTAGGGTGGTGAAAGGGAAAGAGCCAGGGAGAGAGACTTCAGAGGACAGTGTCACAGCCACGGCAGGACCAAGTGTCACCCTTGTTGCCAGCAGCACCAGTATAGGGGACAGTGGCACAGTATTGTCCAGTTACCACAGTGATGGCACAAAACCATATCAGCCACACCCACAATTTATAGAACCGCAAACTCTTGCCAACAGAGTGTTGACGTTTCAAGAGAGATGGTTTCGCGATTTCCCCTGGCTACATTATAATCCATCAATAAAAGGAGTGTTGTGTTTTCACTGTAGCCAAGGGTTTTCAAGCCAGCCATCTTTTGGCCAAAGAGCAGATGCTGCCTTCATTAGTGCAGGATTTAGGAACTGGAGAAAAGCCATTGAAAAATTCACAACACATCAAAACTGCCAAACCCACCACCACTTTGTAATTGTAACAGCACACCAGCTAAATCCAATCAGTGTCCAGTTATCCAGCGCATGGGGTAAACAGCAGGATGACGCAAGGCATTGCTTGATGAAAATTGTTAGTTCGGTGCGGCATGTAGTAAGACAGGGACAAGCCTTTAGAGGCCACACGGATGACAGTGGGAATTTATACCAGATTTTGAAACTTAGGGCAGAAGAGGATGATCCCATTTTACTGAAGTGGTTAACAGAGCGTACCACAATGTACACAGGCCCCAAAGCACAGAATGAAATTCTGAACATCATGGCCAATAGTCATTCGAGGCATTGCAGCTGAGATTAGGTCTCTTCCGATTGTACAATTTTCATTAATTGTTGATGGTACTCAAGATGTTTCTGGTGCTGAACAGGAGAATGTCTGTCTGCGTTATGTTGACCATGACCATGTCCCTCACAAGGAGTTTATTGGGCTATACAGGGTGTCGGAGACAACAGGCGAGGGCATTGCGAAAGTGGCAACTGATGTGTTGTTGAGGAAACCCGCAAACATATGCTCGGTTCTTTTGTTCAGTAGTGTGTATAGCAGTGGTTCTCAACCTTTTTGGGGTACTGGAACCCCTGCATATTTTGAGGCAAGGCAGGCAAGGTTTTGAGCGGTCCTCAGGGACCTCCACCCCCTCTATATTATATGTAAACTTACTGGAAACCTTGTGGTACTGACTACATTCATTACACTTTTTTATTTCACGGACCCCTTGCAATTAGTCCATGGACCCCTGTTTGAGAACCCCTGGTGTAATTGATATTTGTTCTTTTGTTTAGTAGTTTTCAGTACACTTACAAATTATTTATTTCATGGTATTTTATTTAAAATTGCATACTTTGTGCGACATACTTGTCCATAGCTGCTGTTTGAAGAGTTGAGACACTGACTGAAGGATATTTTGTTTGATTTATTTGGGTTTTTCATTGAAGTAGTTATTTTGCTTTTAGAACTGTACTTATTTTAAGCTTTTTGTTCTTGCAAAGATATTGTATTAGACTCAGGCCAGGTGCACATATTTAATGACTATATAAATGTATCAGAAAAAGTCAAATTAAAAGGTCAATTCAATACGGAGACCAACTTTGTGATGGTTCTCAATGGAGATTCTTTTAGATGTGATCACACCATGTTCATTGTATTTATGAAAACTACACCCATACAGTGTACAGTACCATTGTCACCTACTGACCTTTCTTGATATTGCTGGTTGTAAGTACGAATACCTGCATACATACTGGACTGGTAAGGAGCACTGCTATAACTATTATTAGTAGTAGAATTATAATGATTTAAACATTTGAACAAGTTGGGAAAACCCTTCAGTTAACTACTGTACCTATCAATTATCCAGTTGTAGGAATTATGGTTCCTCAAGATACATTTAACATATAACAACGTATGCTATGTGTTACAGCACTACTTTTGGTGTCCCCCTCAGGAATTGCTCTTGAGAAAATGTAATGTAATTGTCCCCTCCAAGGTTGATATCAGATTTTCGCCCCTGGTACTCGTATTCGGTTATGAGTTTCGGCCTGCGTAATGCACCTGCCACTTTTTAGCGACTTATGAACAGGGTTGTCTCCGGTCTGGCCGGGTGCACTGTTTATCTAGACCAGGGGTGGGCAAACTTTTTGACTCGCGGGCCACAATGGGTTCTAAAATTTGACAGAGGGGCCGGGCCAGGAGCATTTGGAGGGAGTGTTTGGGCCGGATATACTAAAGCATTAAATGTAGTGTGTGCAAACCTCATAGCACAGTAAGAACACTACAACCCAATTTATTAACTGTCTTTCAAATGTGAAAAATAGCCCTTATCAGTTAATAAATTTGTCTCAAGGAATATGCAAGATATGGCATTTACATACTATTTCGCAGATACCGGGATGAGGAAATGTAAATAGATTAAAATAACATACGCACTGTGATTTATCAAGATTGCGTCTGTTTTTAATAAGTTTCAATCGAAGGTGCAAAGTTAAAGAAATCAACATTTATTGAAAAATGGAATCACTTTCAACATTCAAAACATATTATTACACAACGAAATACTCAAGCTCAATAATATCTACTTGTGTTAAACTCCGCAAAATCATGGATGGATTGTCCTGACCGCGCGCTCTACAAACTCGCCACGGACGCCCTCGCCTTCACGCGCAAACAGTACACGTGTATCGTTGCCAAGCACACAGACATAGGCTGTATTAAATATCCTACCTGCAGCTGAAAATTTAAATTTAAATTAAGAGCGATGTGCGGCGTGTTAATAAAGCTACTGTACCGCTGCTGTGCGTAAATGTGTTCTTGTGTTGACTGCTTGCTAGCATAGTTTGCATGCTTCGTGGCAAAGTGACGGCTGATATTGTACTCTTTGAAAACCGCAACAGCTTCTTGGCATATCAGACATACAGCCGTTGATCGGACTTCAGTGAAGAAGTATTTTGTTGTCCACTCCTTATTAAACACTCGGCATTCGCTGTCCACTTTCCTTCTCTTTGGTCCGCTCATTTTCACAGAAGGGCTTAATGGTGACGTGAAACGAAGTGAAAATTAAAGTGAAATAAAGAGAAATACGCGCCACTCCAACAACGGTCAATGTGTTTTGAGTGCGCCATCTATTGGGGAAACGTGGGCATTGCAGGGAAAGGGGGAAAAAAGGAGGTTTTTACTATAATTTGGACAAGTTCGGCGGGCCGGATTAAAAAGCCTAACGGGCCGTATGTGGCCCGCGGGCCGTAGTTTGCCCATGTCTGATCTAGACGATGTAGTGATATATGCAGATACTTGGGAGGAACATCTGTCCCGTATTCAAGCCTTGTTCGACCGCCTAGCTGCAGGTCACCTAACGATCAATCTGGCTAAATGTGAGTTTGCTCAGGCGACCGTTACATACCTTGGAAAGGTGGTTGGGCAGGGTAAAGTGCGTCCTGTTTGGGCTAAGGTGGTAGCTATTGATGCTTTTCCACCACCAACTACTAAAAAGGAACTGATGCGTTTCTTGGGAATGATTGGCTATTACTGTAGTTTTTGTAGGAACTTCTCTACTGTGGTCGCTCCCTTGACAGATTTGCTGAAAGCTAAGGCTGTTTACGTATGGTCTTCTCGTTGTCAACAGGCTTTTGAAGATGCAAAGAGGTTGCTTACCTCAACTCCGGTGCTGGCTGCTCCTCGCGTGGATGCTAGTCATGTGGGGGCAGGTGCAGTTTTGCTGCAAGCAAATGTGTCTGGTGTTGAGATGCCTGTTAGTTTCTTTTCCAAAAAGTTTAACCATTATCAGTTGAACTACTGTCATTCAAAAAGAGGCGCTAGCACTCATATGGGCGCTACAACACTTCGAGGTGTATGTTGGGTTGGGAGTAGTACCTATTGTGGTCTACACCGACCATAACCCTCTCACCTTTTTGAGGTCCATGATGTGTCCTAATCAGAGGATAATGAGATGGTGTTTATTTTTTACAAGCATTCCATCTCGATGTGCAGCACATCCGGGGGACGGATAATGTCGTTGCTGATGCGCTCTCTCGTGTGCCCTGTTCCTGAATGTCCACGTGACTGACCACTGTTATTTTGTGTTTGGTATTGTCCTGTTCTGTCGCTCCTGTCTGTTCCCTTCTGGTCTCGTTTTCTTATTTCCTCTTAAAGGTTGCTGAGGTCTGGGCAGGACGAGGTTGGCCTGGGCAAGTGGAAGTGTGAACACTCATCAATTTGAGATGCAGAGGCTGGGTCAATTTTATTTGTGTGACTGGTAGGGTGTTCCGGGGTCCTTGTTGGTCACCGGTTTTTTTTTGGGGGGGGGGGGGGGGGTGACGACCCTCCCACTCTGTCTGCCGACTTCTTTCTCTTTGCTCTTGTTAACCTTAATAGGATGTCGGTGGGCGGAGCCGGGAGGGTCGTCAGCAAAATGGGACACCCCTGGGCTTGGGTGTGTCCCAGGATAAATGCACCTCTTCCGCGTTCATTGAGGAGACTCTCTCCATGCAGACACTGATAGATTTTGGTTTTGGCATTTTATTTGGCTGTTTTTGTTTGTTTGCGTTGGCACCTTTCAACACCCCTCCTTATCACCTTTATGCATGCAACCACTCACTTACACTACTGATTACACACACACCATTGTTAATTGTATTTAGTTTACTTTAGTTAATAAATATATTTTGTTATTCCTTATCTCCCTTTTTTGTTATGAACTTTGAGCCGGTTCGTGACATTATACTTGCGTACTATTGTTTGTACAGATGAACGTGGTACCTTCAGGCGTTTGGAAATTGCTCCCAAGGATGAACCAGACTTGTGGAAGTCTACAATTTTTTACCCTGAGGTCTTGGCTGATTTATTTAGATTTTTCAATGATGTCAAGCAAAGAGGCACTGTTTGAAGGTAGGCCTTGAAATACATCCACAGGTACACCTCCAATTGACTCAAATGATGTCATTTAGCCTATGACATAATTTTCTGGAATTCTTCAAGCTGTTTAAAGGCACAGTCAACTTAGTGTAAGTAAACTTCTGACCTACTGGAATTGTGATACAGAGATTTATAAGTGAAATAATCTGTCTGTAAACAATTGTTGGAAAAATTACTTGTGTCATGCACACAGTAGATGTCCTAACCAACTTGCCAAAACTATAGTTTGTTAACAAGAAATTTGTGGAGTGGTTGAAAAACGAGTTTTAATGACGCCAACCTAAGTGTATGTGAACTTCCGACTTCAACTCATCCCAGCCAAACCCGGATGACGCTGGGCCAATTGTGCGTCACCCTATGGGACTCCCAATCACAGCCGGATGTGATACATCCTGGATTCGAACTGGATTCGTAATTGTTTACAGACAGATTATTTCACTTATAATTCACTGTATCACAATTCCAGTTGGTCAGAAGTGTACATATACTAAGTTGACTGTGCCTTTTAAACAGCTTGGAAAATTCCAGAAAATTATGTCATGGCTTTAAAAGCTTCTGATAGGCTAATTGACATAATTTGAGTCAATTGGAGGTGTACCTGTGGATGTACTGTATTTCAAGGCCTACCTTCAAACTCAGTGCCTCATTGCTTGACATCATTGAAAAATCTAAATAAATCAGCCAAGACCTAAGGGAAAAAAATTGTAGACCTCCACAAGTCTGGTTCATCCTTGGGAGCAATTTCCAAACGCCTGAAGGTACCACGTTCATCTGTACAAACAATAGTACGCAAGTATAAACACCATGTGACCACACAGCCGTCATACCGCTCAGGAAGGAGACGCATTCTGTCTCCTAGAGATGAACGTACTTTGTTGCGAAAAGTGCAAATCAATCCCAGAACAACAGCAAAGAACCTTGTGAAGATGCTGGAGGAAACAGGTACAAAAGTATCTATATCCACAGTAAAACTAGTCCTATATCGACATAACCTGAAAGGCCGCTCAGCAAGGAAGAAGCCACTGCTCCAAAACCGCATTGGACATTGGACTACAGTTTACAACTGCACATGGGGACAAAGATTGTACTTTTTGGAGAAATGTCCTCTGGTCTGATGAAACAAAAATAGAACTGTTTGGCCATAATGACCATCGCTATATTTGGAGGAAAAAGGGGGAGGCTTGCAAGCCGAAGAACACCATCCCAACCGTGAAGCACGGGGGTGGCAGCATCATGTTGTGGGTGTGCTTTGCTGCAGGACGGATTGGTGCACTTCACAAAATAGATGGCATCATGAGGCAGGAAAAGTATGTGGATATATTGAAGCAACATCTCAAGACATCAGTCAGGAAGTTAAAGATTGGTTGCAAATGGGTCTTCCAAATGGACAATGACCCCAAGCATGCTTCCAAAGTTGTGGCAAAATGGCTTAAGGACAACAAAGTCCAGGTATTGAAGTGGCCATCACAAAGCCCTGACCTCAATCCTATAGAAAATGTGTGGGCAGAACTGAAAAAGCGTGTGCGAGCAAGGAGGCCTGCAAACCTGACTCAGTTACACCAGCTCTGTCAGGAGGAATGGGCCAAAATTCACCCAACTTATTATGGGAAGCTTGTGGAAGGCTACCCGAAACATTTGACCCAAGTTAAACAATTTAAAGGCAATGCTACAAAATACTAATTGAGTGTATGTAAACTTCTGACCCACTGGGAATGTGATGAAAGAAATAAAAGCTGAAATAAATCATTCTCTCTTCTATTATTCTGACATTTCACATTCTTAAAATAAAGTCGTGATCCTAACTGACCTAAGACAGGGAATTTTTACTAGGATTAAATGTCAGGAATTGTGAAAAACTGAGTTTAAATGTATTTAGCTAAAGTGTATTTAAACTTCCGACTTCAACTGTAGGCAGTCATTGTAAATAAGAATTTGTTCTTAACTGACTTGCCTAGTTAAATAAAGGTTACATTTTAAAAAAAGTAAAAACATTTTTAAACGCAGATAGTAACTGCCACTCGAGCATGCTTTTGTGGCACAGTCGATGGCTCGGTGGGCTTCGGGCCAGAAGGTTGAGGGTTTCAAGCCATGCTCCCTGCCCGTTTCATTGCATTGGTGTCGGAAGTGAAAATGATCGGTGACACGCTCTTTGAAAGGAGGGAGTTGTGTAGTGACCCTGGTTTATAAGCGCAGATATCAAATCTGCCACTCGAGCATGCTTTTGTGGCACAGTCGATGGTGCACTGTGCCTTGGGCCAGAAGGTTGAGGGTTCAAGCCGCTCGCCCTTCCTGTTTCATTACAATATGTATGGATTCCAATTTGTTGTGGCTAACGTTAACTAGGTGGCTAGTGTTAGCAAGGTTAGGGTTAAGGTTAGGAGTTAGCTATCCCTTCCCCTAACCCTTTAACCTAACATGCTAAAAAGTAGTATGTCGTTGCTAAACGTTGTCCATGATGAGATTTGAACACACAACCTTTGGGTCGCTAGATGTTTGCATTATACCAACCACTCTTGTTTCTTCTGTTTTATGTAACCATACTAAACATATCATACTAATTTGAGTGTCTCGGATTTATGTTTACTGTGTTACGTCTAGTCTGAGACCAGGCTGCAAAAATCAAAAAATTATGGATAGAGGATTTTTCCCCCACATTTGGACAGTGAGGAAATATAACACATTTTCAATGCAGCCATTCGCACTTGTTGAAAACCGAATAAAGCCTGGAAAAGTCTAAATGGAATCCTTGGTATGTCCCAACTCTGACATTACCATGTTGAAATTGAAAAGGGATAGGTGTTTAAAGCTGCAATATTTAACTTTTTGGGCTACCCGACCAAATTCATATATAAATGTGAGTTATAGATCTGTCATTTTCATTGAAAGCAAGAAGTGGTAGATATGTTCTATGTGCGCTATTTCTATGCTTCCCATGCTTAAGCTTCCCTTTTGCATATTTTACTTTTGGTTTTGTACACCCAGCTTCAAACAGCTGTAAATACAATATTTGTGGTTATTGAAAATATATTTCACAGTGGATTAGATGATACAGTGATTCTCTACACCATTGCTTGTTTTGTCACAAACAAAAATTAGACAAACTATTTGAATTTTAGTAACCTGGAAATGGCAGAGCGATTTCTGCATATTGCACCTTTTAAGGTTAGGTGTAGGGACCCAATATCCCAAGGATATAACCAATGCAGGGGTGTAAAGTACTTAAATAAAAATACTTTAAAGTACTACTTAAGTAATTTGGGGGGGGGGGGGGGTATCTGCACTTTATTATTTGTATTTTTGACAACGTTTACTTCACTACATTCCTAAAGAACATAATGTACTTTTTACTCCATACATTTTCCTTGACACCCAAAAGTACTAGTTACATTTTGAATGCTTAGAAGGACAGAAAATGGTCCAATTCACACACTTATCAAGAGAACCTCCCTTGTCATCCCTACAGCCTATGTATGATCTGTCGGACTCACTAAAGACAAATGCTTCGTTTGTAAATGATGTCTGAGTGTTGGCGTGTGCCCCTGGCTATCCGTACATTTAGAAAACAATAACATTGTGTCATCTGGTTTGCTTAATATAAGGAATTTAAAATTATTCATACTTTTAGGCTACGTTTGATACTTAAGTATATTTGAAACCAAATACTTTTAGACTTTTAGTAATGAATGACAATTGTGTACTTTTTCCACCAATGCGGCTCCCGAGGCTAAATCAGGGCAGAATTAGTTTTGACAACCTCTGCAGTAGATGGATGTTTGATCCAGACCAACCCAGACTTCTCGACTCCTTTGCAGGGGATCCAGACCGACCCAGACTCCTTAAAGGGTTTCCACTAGTTACCACAGCACAGTCAAAATTGGCTATATTGTAAAAAATTTATGAAAACCAAAAGTCGTTTTTTGGTCATAATATAAGGTTAGGGATAGGCATACGGATAGCAGTGTGGATAAGGTTAGGTTTAAAATAACATTTTAATAAGCGGGGTTTATGACTGTGGCAACCCCTTAGCAGGTGTACTGTCACGTGCCTTTGAACTAATTTAGAATTCTGCAGCATCACCATTGAACACAGACCCAACGGAAGCGGAGTCCACAAAATAGTAAACATTAAGAAAGCAATAACTGCAGACCAGATAACAGAATGGTTTACATTGGGCACCCAATTTGCTAACATTAGAATCACAGATGAACCTCCAAAAAAAGTAAAGTCGGAGGAGTCATCAAGACCGAGGTAAGTAAACTGGCTAGCTAGCTAAATGTATAATTGAATTGCCCGCTAAACTGTACATGTTCCCTTGCACTGTAGCACACTAGCTAATTTACCAGACTGGAACTTTATACTTTTGTGTTAGCTAGCTACATTGCTACTTGCCTGACAATCAGACTGATACCTCTGCTCTGGTTCAGTCTGAGATTAATGCTGTACATACGTTTGGAAATGTCTTCTCATAAGATAGAATGTTGAATAATATTTTATTTTAACGTACTTTACCGGTTGTCCATGCAGTTTGTCCTTTTGCAGGTAGGAATGTGAGACAATATATCCACCTACAAGTAAAATGACAAACTTTTCAAAACGCTTATAGTGTGTTGAGATTTCTTTCACCTGAAGCATGTGTAGAACCATGTAAACACTTGCACGAGCTCGTTAAGTATGCATACGTTTGTATATTTTCATATTGTGCGCATGCTTCGGGTGATATAAATCTGAACGCACAGAGTTTTGTAAAGTTGACTAATTATACTTTCCTGTGGATATATTGTCTCATATTCCTACCTGCAAAATGACCAGCCTCACGGACAACCGGTAAAGTATTATTTTATTCAACATTCTTGCTTGTAGAGGTAATGAGAGGAAACTTTCCTGACCCAAACGATCATTTCTCGCTGATGTAGAATTCTACGCGATTCAACGTCGGATCGTCAGGCTACATAGCTACCTACATAATTTAAGAAATACTGTATTAACTAGCAAAAATGTTATGATTTACTAACACAGTAAACTATACTTTACAAAAATATAAACGCAACAATTTCAAAGATTTTACTGAGTTACAGTTCATGTAAGGAAATCAATCAATTTAAATACATTTATTAGGCCCTAATCTATTGATTTCACATGACTGGGAACGGTGCAGCCATAGGTGTGCATGGTAGGGTATAGGCCCACTCACTTGGCAGCCAGGTCCAGCCAATCATAATTAGTTTTTCCCCACAAAAGGGCTTTATTACAGACAAATACTCCTCCCACAGGTGAAGCAGACTGATATGGAGGTCCTGGGCTGTGCGTGGTTACATGTGGTCTGCTGTTGTGAGGCCTGTTGGATGTACAGCCAAATTCTCTAAAATGATATTGGAGGTGGCTTATGGTAGAGAAATGAACATTAAATGAACTGTCAACAGCTCTGGTGGACATCTTGCAGTCAGCATGCCAATTTGCACGCCCCCTCTAAACTTCAGATATCTGTGGTGTTGTGACAAAACTGCACGTTTTAAAGTGGTGTTTTATTGTCCCCAGCACAAGGGGCACCTGTGCAATGATCATGCTGTTTAATCAGTTTCTTGATATGCCACAACTGTCAGGTGGATGGATTATTGTTATGCCAGAATAAGCCTTCACAAAACACAGCCCTTATTTTAAGTGTTTCTAAAATCCCCTATGGGAAAAATGAATGGTGGAAAAACGATAGGAACATTTCCTTGTTTGACCGGTATGTTTTATGGGTATTATGACTCATAATGTGGTACTCTGTAGCCAGGTGCCAAAATGTCTAAGCTAGAGGTCGACCGATTATGATTTTTCAACGCAGATACCGATACCGATTATTGGAGGACCAAAAAAAGCCGATACCGATTAATTGGCCGATTTAATAAAATAAATATATAAAAAATTATGTATTTGTAATAATGACAAATACACTAATACTGAATGAACACTTATTTTAACTTAATATAATACATCAATAAAATCTATTTACCCTCAAATAAATAATGAAACATGTTCAATTTGGTTTAAATAATGCAAAAACAGTGTTGGAGAAGAAAATAAAAGTGCAATATGTGCCATGTAAGAAAGCTAACGTTTAAGTTCCTTGCTCAGAACATGAGAACATATGAAAGCTGGTGGTTCCTTTTAACATGAGTCTTCAAAATTCCCAGGTAAGAAGTTTTAGGTTGTAGTTATTATAGGACTATTTCTCTCTATACCATTTGTATTTCATTAACCTTTGACTATTGGATGTTCTTATAGGCACTTTAGTATTGCCAGTGTAACAGTATAGCTTCCGTCCCTCTCCTCGCTCCTACCTGGGCTCGAACCAGGAACACATCGACAACAGCCACCCTCGAAGCAGCGTTACCCATGCAGAGCAAGGGGAACAACCACTCCAAGTCTCAGAGAGAGTGACGTTTGAAACGCTATTAGCGCGCACCCCGCTAACTAGCTAGCCATTTCACATCGGTTACACCAGCCTAATCTCGAGAGTTGATAGGCTTGAAGTCATAAACAGCGCAATGCTTGAAGCACAACGAAGAGCTGCTGGCAAAACGCACTAAAGTGCTGTTTGAATGAATGCTTACGAGCCTGCTGCTGCCTACCACCGCTCAGTCAGACTGCTCTATCAAATCATAGACCCTAGTTATAACATAATAACACACAGAAATACGAGCCTTAGGTCATTAATATGGTCGATATCCGGAAACGATCATCTCGAAAACAAGACGTTTATTCTTTCAGTGAAATACGGAACCGTTCCGTATTTTATCGAACGGGTGGCATCCGTAAGTCTAAATATTCCTGTTACATTGCACAACCTTCAATGTTATGTCATAATTACGTAAAATTCTGGCAAATTAGGCGGCCCAACCTGTTGCATATACACTGACTCTGCGTGCAATGAACTCAAGAGAAGTGACACAATTTCACCTGGTTAATATTGCCTGCTAACCTGGATTTCTTTTAGCTAAATATGCAGGTTTAAAAATATATACTTCTGTGTATTGATTTTAAGAAAGGCATTGATGTTTATGGTTAGGTACACATTGGAGCAACGATACGCACCTCATCGATTATATGCAACGCAGGACACGCTAGATAAACTAGTAATATCATCAACCATGTGTAGTTAACTAGTGATTATGATTGATTTGTTTTTTTATAAGATAAGTTTAATGCTAGCTAGCAATTTACCTTGGCTTACTGCATTCGCGTAACAGGCAGGCTCCTCGTGGAGTGCAATGTAATCAGGTGGTTAGAGCGTTGGACTAGTTAACTCTAAGGTTGCAGGATTGAATCCCCCAAACTGACAAGGTAAAAATCTGTCGTTCTGCCCCTGAACGAGGCAGTTAACCCACCGTTCCTAGGCCGTCATTGAAAATAAGAATGTGTTCTTTAACTGACTTGCCTAGTTAAATAAAGATTAAATAAAGGTGTAAAAAAAAAAAAAAAAAAATTATCAGACACCAAATCGGTGTCCAAAAATACCGATTTCCGATTGTTATGAAAACTTGAAATCGGCCCTAATTAATCGGCCATTCGGTCGACCTCTAGTCTAATACGGGTTGACTTGTCAGTGCAAATGAAGTAGGCTCGCTAGTAGACTAGCCTATTGTAGTAGCTAGTATTGAGATGCACCCCTAGTTCAGGTAGATAGCAGTATACATTGTTGCATGTCTGAATCTGTCCCCAAGTGTTTGTCCTGAGCAAGATTGTGTTGCAGTTCATACATTCAAATGAATAAATCTAACATATTTTATGCACATTTTGGGGTGGGATTACAACTCTTTCAGGCATGACATAACAAGGATAGAAGGTAAGCATGGTCATGAGTTGGGGACTACTTTACCACCCTGCCTCCTCTCACAGCATGGTACTGTAGGCCTCTGTGGAGTTGTGTGGCACTGGGTGGTGGTAGTAGTAGGGAAGGTCCCAGTCCCTATGGGCAGTGAAAGGACTAGAGCCTCTCATAGTACGGTCCACATATCCAGAGATGGTTGGGATCTCCTCTCTCGGGGGCTCACCACAGTCCGGCACGGTGGGTGTGACAAAGCCCTGCTTCATTTGGTATCGGTTGGTCCAGGCCTCCATTGGCCCAAGCAGTGCTGGCTGCGGCAGATGCTCCTCCTCTTCTTCCCCTTCCTCTTTGTTGAGGAAGTCTCTCAACACCTGCTTGAAGACGTACACCAGCTCCCAGGGCAGGATGTTGTTGCTGGCCAGCACCTCGCGGAACCTGAGAATGGGATAGATAGAGGGATATAGTGGGTTAATAAACTCTTTAACCCAAACTGCATTATCCACAATAATGAGGCCATTTGGGAGAAGCTGTTTTGGCTTTCAATTATCCATTAGGCCTAGTTGACAAGTTATGCTGGTAATGATGTAGGCTATTTCAAAGTTTCATGCATTGTGTGAGGTGACAAGGCTGAGGGCATATTTATGAGCTCACTCCAATCTAGTTGTCAGGAGGACATTTTGCAAAGAAGAAAAATGCTTGCAGTGAGTTTCCACACCGAATAATATCCCTTGAATAATTGGGTGATCTTGTTACTGTTGTAATGTGATTATGCAAACCTAGTCACACCTCAGGATTGTATGGAGAGTTCTTGGGGAGGGGGTGTCGAGTGTTTGTGTCACTTCCGTCAGTGGTATAACTTGGCTTTGAACAATTTCTTTGACAGCCGTGAAGCTCAACCATGTGGATGTGGTTATGCACATCTAGTTAATGTACATTCATTTTTGCAAGACCCATGGTGGATTTAAAGGTTATTTCAAGCATTATTACAAGGGTCATGATTTCTCATTTAGCCCTCCAAAAGACCAAATCTGTGTTCATACAAATGTTACCATCACTGTAAAACATTGTTGTGGGATGTTTTTATTTTAATAGGGATATGATATTGCTGATGCTGAGTGCCTTCCCTGAGGTTGTTTTCGCTGTGCCTAGCCCCAAAGGATCCACTTCACTGTTGCATATTCACACCCCATGTTACCTACTTCTGTGACAATAACACAGTGGCTTCCCTGGCAGATTGCTCTGACCCGCTCTCCTTGAGTCTCGTCTCCTTCGCCTATTGTCACCCTGGTGTGGTGGCAGTGGCTATTTCGGACACAGTATGCTTATATGAAAAGGGTACTACTGTATGAAAATGGGTGTACAATGTACCTGGAGAGCACTGTGGCGGTGTGTATGGGCTGGATCTGGGCACACAAATGCTCCAACTGGTGACGCTCCGATGCGGGGATCAGCGTACGTAACCTTGGGTAGCTCTGGAGCCAGTGGGGGTATCCCACGGTGCTGTGGGCCAACCTGTGTTCCCGCTCCACCTCCCGTGCCAGGCGCTCCCTCTCCTCCACGTGCCACAGCAGCTCCCTGATCAGTGTGCAGCTGGGTAATACCTCTGTGGACTTAGCAGATGTCCCCTCATCTTGAGCCTGTTCTCCTTCAGCACGCAACCATTTCATCCAGCTGAATAGGGGCATGGCGGAGGAATACTGTGGTTACTGCAGTGAGAAAATAAAGTATTGTACATCCTGAATCAAAAGTATTGACACTGATGTTCTGTTCTCCTGAAGTCTGTTTTAACAGAACTGTTGAAAGAATTGCAATTGATTTGATCTGCACTCGTTGAAGACTTGACATGGTGGAAAGTGAGAAATTGATCACCTCCATACAAGCTGACCTCTGTCGTCATCAGTGTTCTGATAGCATTCAGTGGCATTCTCACTCTGTTGAGGAGGATGCCCAGGTGTGGGTGTGTACTGAACTCCTCAGACTGATGGTTCTCTCTGTACCTCACACCTTAGCTACACTCAGATTAGGCAGCCTGGGGTAACGGGTACTGTAGTGCTATACACCTGTCATCAATGTCTCAAAGCACAAGAAAAGTCTTTTTTTTAAATTAAACCTGACTGTCCTAGAAAATGTCTAAAAAATAATGGGCCAAATAATTTGTGGCTATTGTCTAGATGAGTGCCATTTTATTGTTGGAACTTTCTGACCATAAATGGCAAATAGCCTATGTAGTGTGAAATGTAATTTTAAAAAATACACATGGTTGTTGGTACTTACTCTTGAATGCTGCAGTGAGGAGGCTTGAGGGAGAGAGCCAGACGTAGGCAGAGAGATCAACACAGGCACCTCAGAGTAGCATCTCCAGGACTCTGTATCCATGGGTCTGTCAGTGAAGTCTCCATTCTCTGGTTCTTACTGGACTTGTAGTCCTGATCGAGAGTGGCTCATACGCTGTCTGCACTCCTCTGCTGTCTGTCTGTAAGAAATTGTCCTCTCTGTACTTGTAATTGTAATCTTCACTCGTCCCTGCTCTCCTGTCCTGTGGACTGTGTCCAGCGGAGTTACTCGGGGTTCTCCTCTGACTCCATGCTGTCTCCTTTCCTTTGGTGCTGCTTTGTTGTAAGGTCAGCTGCTTTGTTAGATGCTGAAGTGAGTGTGTGCATGTCAACCCTTGTGGATTTTTAGATGTGTGTGTGAGCTGCTCCCAGCTCTGACAGTGTGTCTGCTGTGTAGATAAAGTCCTCCTCTCGCCCGGAGAGAAGCTGAGATGACTGGGACTGCTCTCTCTGCAACACTGCCCCAGGCCTGACTGGCCCAGCCACGGAATGAGAGGAGTGGGGGAGATGACAGGGAGGACGAGTAAGAGAGAGGAATGTTAGAAACTCAGAGGAAAAAAGGGAAAGATAATTTTGAGGGGAGGGAATTCAGAAAGAAAGTAGGGGGAGAGCTATTTGATTTGACAAAGACACACTAGCATTACTCAACATTATTTACTCAGTGAAAAAGCCACATTATCACTACTAGGATGCAGCTGCCTAATATGAGTGCAACGGGGAGCGCTTTGTTTCACCTAGCTTTGATAACACCTCTTTTTCTAAGAGTGTAGTGGTGTATCTATAACCTAAAAGGGTTATTCGGCTGTCCTGGGAGAACCCTTTGAAGAACCCTGTTTTGGTTCCAAGTAGAAAGAGACCTTTTGGGTTCCATATAGAACCCTTTCCACAGAGGGTTCTACCTGGAACCAAGAAAGGGTTGTACCTAGAACGAAAAAGGGTTATCCTATGGGGACAGCCGAAGAACCCTTTTGGAACCCTTTTTTGTAAGAGTGTACATGAACTTACAGAACTGCATTGTCTCTCCTTGACACTTAAATGCTGATAAGTTTGGTTTTCTAAAAGGATTGGGTGGTGTGGGAGTGAATGATACATTTAGGGACAGACATAGAAGTGTACATTAGAATATAGGAGGAGAAGGCAATATGTGAGTGCATTTGCCATTCTGGTAAAAACAGTAAACCAAAGATTAGCAGATGGCCAAAGCCATACGTGCTTTAAAGTGCATTTATGGAAAGAGCAGGACATCATTATGAAGATTAAATAGAGAGGAAAGGCCATAAGTGCGTAGGGTAAGATAGACATATATTAATTTTAGGACACGAGGGTCCTGCCACCATTATAATCTAATCAAGAGCGGATACAGGCGTTATTGGGCATAAACAAGCAGGAAGCCTGAAATGAAGGATAATAGTGGCAGATGACCTAGGAGAAGTAATTTAATTAAGGTATGTGATGAACCCATGTGCTGTGTGTGTGTATAAGAACAGAGCCAGTGCTTATGGAAGGGGGTCTTTCTGCGGACTGACACGACTTCTGATATGTTATATTAAAAGTCTATATTGAATTTACAAGTTCTTGTAAGAGTGTTATATTTCTGAGACGATTATCCACGACAGTGGCTGGACTGAAACACCATACAGCAATTTTATTTTCTCGTTTGGCCAGACCAAATAGCCATGGAATTGACATTGGTCTGACATTTCAGTGCACAGTCAACTATCTTTTGATTTACCTGAGAATCTGTGTTTCTCTCTAGCCCTGCAAAAGCTCCCCAACAGCAGGTCAGCCCAAAGAGTGAAGGTGGGGGACTGAGGAACAAGACAGGAAAGCCTGACTTTTCTGCGAGTGAGTTACACATTGATATAACTTTCTAATTAATTTGGCTTTCAATTGGATTCCTTTTTTTCCAAACAATTAAGAAAGTCAATGAGCAAACCTTTTTGTGTTTCTTTCCAACTCTAGGTACGCCTCCACCCCCATTGGCCAGTTATGACTACCCCAGCTTGCCCATCACAAAGAATAGACAGGAGGTAAAATACTTTAGTAGCCACACACGCTTTAGGTACTCCTGCCATTTCAGACCTTTTCAGGTCATAGACTTGAATAGAGATGGTCATTGGCAACAGTTCCTCAGGTCGTAACTCCATTCAAGGTTTTACTGTGCTTCAGATGAGCACTGATTCTATCTGATGGAGCCATAGGCGCAACAAGAGCAGGGACCCTAACTCACTGTGACTGTCATCACATGCTTTCAAGTAACATAAGTCTGATGGAGTAGGGCCATTATTGAAAATATCTGTGTTTCAGACTTTCATTTCCTACTCAGATTCACATTTATTGTCCAGCAAGAGCAGAATCTGAATGTTTTGGATGTTTTTGTGACTGAAGATAAACAACAGATTAGAATACTTTATTATAAACTGTAATTTAGATTGTTTAATCATATTTTGATGTTCAGCTTTAAAATGGCAAATATAATGTTCTCTCCTCTGTTGTGTTTGATATGTGTTTGTGTATTTCTAGCTCATCTCTCTGATCGAGAACAACTCTGTGGTGATCATTCGTGGAGCCACAGGCAGTGGGAAAACTACCCAGCTGCCCCAGTTCATCCTGGACTACTACAGCGAGAAGAATGCCCCCTGTAACCTCATGGTCACCCAGCCTCGCAAAATAGGCGCCAGCAGCATTGCCCGATGGGTTGCCATAGAGCGCAAGTGCACCCTGGGTAGTCTGGTGGGATACCAGGTTAGTGAAGAATTCACACCACACTCACTCATACCTTGTTAATTATACCATTTCGATATCTATACCCCAAAAAACATATTACCATGCATACCATACACATCCCTTGGTGGAAAGAAGAGAGAGGAAAAGATGCAAGAAACAAGAAATCAGGTTGCATAACAAGTGGCAGTGGACTGAGTTTAGCACCTCTAGCGATACTATTATCTCTCGATGAAGCGCAGTACAAAAAGCCCACTTGACGTTTCTCTCACAGAGAGAGGAGTGGAAGGAGTGGGGTGGACAGGCTTCCATGCTGGACTGTTTCCAGGCTGTCTGGTTGCATTGTGTCCAGCTCTGAAACAAGAGACACAGTCTAATTATAACTCCCTGCTCCTCGCCTCTGTCTGCTCTGCTGTGGACTGCAGCAGGGGTGATGTCACTGCTAGAAAGACAGTGATTGAGGAGTGATATAGTGATGGGCTGACCTGATGAACACCTAAGGGCTTGAAAGCTTGTCAGAATAAATATAGATGGGAGGTCACAGTATAGTGCAGAGTGTGAACTAATGAAAGATGAAGGGGTGAAGCAGAGCTGTAGGAGACACTAGAAGATAATGGTAGCCAAGTACTCATACTCTGCACCTTGTGGGAGCTATAAAGTGTTATTTATACCATTCATGTACTACCATATAATGATTATTATTCAATTGATAGGTTCCTACCACTGTAATGGTTCCAGTGGAGAGCTGGAGAAACTGATGGGTTCCAGGCCTTGAGGATGTATGGAGATTTTCTACTTTCACAGTGACCTTCCCCTGTCAGTACTAACATGGAGGGCTGCTTTTATCCAGTACTCTTAGCTTTGGCTCTGTCTGTCCTAGGGGGATTGTAGTGGATATTTACTGTGCCTTCTCTCTCTCGATCTTTAGTTTCTCTGAGAGTTTTATGAAAGTCAAGCCGTAAGGGAATTTGTACTTAGAGTTGAGTAGTAGAACATGATGGCATCTTCCCTGGGGTGTGGTGGGGGGGGCGTGGTTGTTAGGACAGGTAATTTGTCTGATAGAGAGTCACGTTGTGTGGTGAGAGAGTGCTCTGGGTAATGATTGTTTGACGTCACAGATGGAAGTGACAGTATTTAGGCTTCACCTTTCCTCTTGACCTACATGGATGTGTTTATGTGCTTGTGTGTGAATGTACACTTGCCACTTAGCCATTATGTTTGTTGGTTTGTTTCAGGTGGGCCTAGAGAAGATGGCCACTGAACACACCAGACTCATCTACATGACCACTGGGGTGCTGCTGCAGAAACTGGTCGGAGCCAAGAGCCTGACTGAGTACTCCCACATCTTCATAGATGAGGTAACCAAGACTCACTTTCCTGTTGAGACAGACTGGTCGTCATTTCAAAGTAGTCTACAGATGACTTGACCGCTAATAATGTTGTCCTATCTGGTGTTCAGTGTATCTTAGTACCCAGTAACATCAAACTAGCTGATGGTGAGTAATATCTTGCCATGGCAGTGGATGAGCCAGTCAGTAAGCAGGGTGGTTCTGTGTATTTCAGGTCCATGAGCGGACGGAGGAGTTGGACTTTCTCCTGTTGGTTGTGAGGAAGCTCCTCCATTCCAACTCTCGTTACATCAAGGTGAGCCCACGCTTCTCAGCCCACACTTCTCAGCACTCACCACCATGTGATCCTAAACCGTACTGACTGAACAGACACACCGCCTCCCTTCCCCCTTTATGCAGGTCATCCTCATGTCAGCCACCATCAACTGCAGGGAGTTTGCAGAGTACTTTGGCACGCCTATCTGCAGCCAGATGAACCCAGCCTATGTGTTTGAGGTGGAGGGGGCTCCCTACGCCATCGAGGAATTCTACCTGGATGACGTCTGCAGCCTGATTCCTTACAGGGTGGGTGGGGAAGCATCAAGCCTTGTCTGTGGATGTAGCTGGTACTCACAGTTTAGACTAACCTAACACTGTCTGTGTATTATCTATCTATCAGGTGGATACCCACCATCCAGATGAACCTTACATCACTGTGGAGATGTACAACGTGGCTGTCAGCCTTATCCAGAGCTTTGACGAGCTGGAGGCCAAAGATCAGAGGTTAGGGTTCAAGCAGCAGTACTCTTCATCTTAGCTTGCTTGATAAATTAACAATTTGTTCACTATTTATTAGTTACTGTTGATTTTAGATGTCCTATAGTTGTCCAATAATTATCCCATTGTGTGTATCTCAACAGCAGGACTGAGCGGGAGGGAGGCCTTTCTCTGCCAGACCGAGGCAGTGTGCTGGTGTTCCTTCCTGGTCTGGGTGAGATCCACTACATGCAAGAGGCCTTGTCTAAGCTGGTGCGCAAGAGGTGGGTGTTGTGTGTCTGACGTTCATTGGTTACGTCTCTGGGGCATGACTATGGTAGGTTGTGTGTGTGACCGGTACTTAGTAGAAACTTGATGGTGCTGTTATGGTGTATGTTTCAGACTGCAGGTGTACCCTCTCCACTCCTCTGTCACTCTGGAGGAGCAGAACGGGGTGTTTCTGGTGCCTGTCCCAGGGTACAGGAAGGTAACTATCACACCACTCTACTGAATAGGACTTCTAGAACGTAGCTCTGTTTTTTTAATGTTCTGTCTGTCTCCACAGATCATCCTCTCCACCAACATTGCAGAGAGCTCTGTTACAGTCCCAGATGTCAAATATGGTGGGTGTTTTCTTTTTCATAATGTTTATATATAAACTCAGCAAAAAAATAAACGTCCTCTGAGACATAAACTGAACAAGTTCCACAGACATGTGACTAACAGAAATGGAATAATGTGTCCCTGAACAAAGGGGGGCTCAAAATCAAAAGTAACAGTCAGTATCTGGTGTGGCCACCAGCTGCATTAAGTACTGCAGTGCATCTCCTCCTCATGGACTGCACCAGATTTGGCAGTTCTTGCTCTGAGATGTTACCCCACTCTTCCACCAAGTCACCTGCAAGTTCCCGGACATTTCTGGGGGGAATGGCCCAAGCCCTCACCCTCCAATCCAACAGGTCCCAGACATGCTCAATGGGATTGAGATCCGGGCTCTTCGCTGGCCATGGCAGAACACTGACATTCCTGTCTTGCAGAAAATCACACACAGAACGAGCAGTATGGCTGGTGGCATTGTCATGCTGGAGGGTCATGTCAGGATGAGCCTGCAGGAAGGGTACCACATGAGGGAGGAGAATGTCTTCCCTGTAACGCACAGCGTTGAGATTGCCTGCAATGACAATAAGCTCAGTCCGATGATGCTGTGACACACCGCCCCAGACCATGACTGACCCTCCACCTCCAAATCGATCCCGCTCCAGAGTACAGGCCTCGGTGTAACGCTCATTCCTTTGACGATAAACGCGAATCCGGCCATCACCCCTGGTGAGACAAAACCGCGAATCGTCAGTGAAGAGCACTTTTTGCCAGTCCTGTCTGGTCCGGAGACGGTGGGTTTGTGCCCGTAGGCGACGTTGTTGCCGGTGATGTCTGGTGAGGACCTGCCTTACAACAGGCCTACAAGCCCTCAGTCCAGCCTCTCTCAGCCTATTGCGGACAGTCTGAGCACTGATGGAGAGATTGTGCGTTCCTGGTGTAACTTGGGCAGTTGTTGCCATCTTGTACCTGTCCCGCAGGTGTGATGTTCAGATGTACCGATCCTGTGCAGGTGTTATTACACGTGGTCTGCCACTGCGAGGATGATCAGCTGTCCATCCTGTCTCCCTGTAGCGCTGTATTAGGCGTCTCACAGTACGGACATTGCAATTTATTGCCCTTGCCACATCTGCAGTCCTCATGCCTCCTTGCAGCATGCCTAAGGCACGTTCACGCAGATGAGCAGGGACCCTGGGCATCTTTCTTTTGGTATTTTTCAGAGTCAGTAGAAAGGCCTCTTTAGTGTCCTAAGTTTTCATAACTGTGGCCTTAATTGCCTACCCTTTATTGTCTTAAGCTGTTATTGTCTTAACGACCATTCCACTGGTGCATGTTCATTAATTGTATATGGTTCATTGAACAAGCATGGGAAACAGTGTTTAAAACTTCTTATGGCTTGGGGGTAGTATTTCAATGTCTGGATGACAAGCGTGCCCAAAGTAAACTGCCTGTTACTCAGGCCCAGAAGCTAGGATATGCATATAATTGGTAGATTTGGATAGAAAACACTCTAAAGCAGGGGTGTCAAACATACGGCCCGCGGGCCGGAACCGGCCCCCAAGGAGGTTCGATCAGGCCCGCAGGATAATTTGAAAGTGGAAAAAATGCATAAAAGACATGGAATTAATATTTTTAATTCGCTGCAATTCATGGATTATCCGCTAAGGGGCGCACTCTTTCCATCAGAGTAGAAGACAAGCCGCATCACTGAGAGACTGAAAACAGCAGACGGTATCAATGCGCCATCTGCTGCTTGTTACGACGTTGTTAATACCTTGGTCTCTACCTCTCCGCTACACCCTCATTAGCCAAAATGTCGTTATCCAAACGGAGAAAAGTAGATAAGGAGTGTAGAATTTTCAAAGAAAAATGGACCACGTCCTATTTATTTACAGAGATGCACGGAAAACCTTCGTGCTTGGTGTGTTTGCAACAAGTTTCGGTATTGAAGGAATATAATATTCGACGCCACTACGAGACTCATCACAGCGAAAAATATGACGGCTTGCAAGGACAACTGAGAAGAGATAAGATTAACGAATTGCTGGCGGGTCTGAGGAAACAGCAGTCAACTTTCATCCAGAGCCGAGAAGTCAGTGAAGCAGCGGTAAAAGCCAGCTACCTAATTGCTAGCGAAATAGCATTAGCATCGAAGCCGTATTCCGACGGTGACTTTGTTAAACGATGCATGATGAAGGCGGCTGAACTTGTATGTCCCGAGAAGCGACAAGCTTTTGCCAATATTAGCCTGACGAGGAATACTATAGCAGAGAGGATTTCGGAACTATCGGCAGATTTAGACAGTCAATTGAAACAGAGAGTCAAGTCATTTATTGCATTTTCCGTGGCAATTGACGAGAGCACTGACATCACAGACGTGGCCCAACTGGCCATATTTATTCGAGGAGTTGATGAGACATTGACTGTTACTGAAGAGTTTCTTGAGTTGGTGCCAATGATGGACACCACAACAGCCGAGGACATTTTCGGCTCTGTCGTTGCTGCATTGGACAGAGTTGGAGTGGACTGGTCCCGCGCTGTCAGCCTGGCTACAGGCTGACAGCCTGGCTACCTTTCACAGTTAAAGCTTCTGATCTGCCGGTCGAAATTCAGCTAGAGATAATTGATTTGCAGTGTGATGCAGATTTGAAGGGCAAATTTGCCTCTGTAGGTCTGGACAGATTTTATCAGTATCTACTACCAGGGTACCCCAAATTAACAGCCCTGGCTGCTAAAATTTTGTGCATGTTTGGGACAACCTACCTTTGTGAACAAATTTTCTCAGTGATGAATATCAATAAAACAAAAATGCGTTCAAGGCTCACAAACAAGCACTTAAATGACATTCTGAAAGTGACAGCTAGTCAGGACATGACACCTGGTGTTGATGCACTTGTACAGGCCAAAAGATGCCAAGTTTCAGGAACAAATACAAGTCCAGACTAGACTAACATCTTTAAAATGCTGCCTTAGATACTGTTTGCATTGAAAGAATACAGCTCTGTGAAGATGAATCCTTACTGTGGTGATTTAAAAAATGTGCACTTTAATGTTAGTCAGCAGCTTCAAAACAAAAGTTGTGTGATGGAATTCTACTGTTCATACAACTCCATAAATTTTCAGTATGTATTGTATGTGTATGTATGTTTCATGTATGAAGTTTACAGATTTACAGGACAGGCGAACACTTTCTTCATTACACATTTAAAATCACTCTCCTTAGTTTGTAAGGTGTACGCAGGGATTACATTTAGATTTTATATGCGTATGTGTAAGTGGTTTAAAAATTCCTTTCTTTAAAAGTCTCATTTAATCTTAAAGTGCATTACTATATTTTTCAGTACCAATTAAAGTTTTGTGCCTTTGTACAATCAGTGGGATCAGTTGCAATGCATATTTGTGAATGATAAAAGTAAATTGCACATTTGTCTAAGGAAATATGAGGTGTTTCATGAAATGTTTTGTAAAAGGATAGTTCATTAAATTTCAATATTTTCCTAATGTTCTTGTGCTTCTTTACACCAAAACAAAGGAAAGACATGATATTTTGGTTATTTATAGCAGAGTATGGTATAATTTTAATGGTCCGGCCCACTTGACATCTCCCTAGGCCGTATGTGGCCCACGATGCGAAATGAGTTTGACACCCCTGCTCTAAAGTTTCCAAAACTGGTAAAATAATGTCTGTGAGTATAACATAACTGATATGGCAGGCAAAAACCTGAGGAAAATCCATCCCGGAAGTGGGATTTGTTTTTATGTGGGTATTTTCAATTGAATGCCTTTAAAGTATCTAATGGGTTAGGACCCAGATTGCAGTTCCTATGGCTTCCACTAGATGTCAACAGTCTTTGGACATTGTTACAGTCTTTAGACATTGTTTCAGGCTTGTTTTCTGAAAAATGAAGAAGAATGAGACCTTTCTCTCAGTGGACTGTAGAATCATGCAGTGCTGGTTTTGCGCGTGACCGAGTGTGCGCCCTTCGTTGTTTTTCCTTTCTATTGAATACGCTATTGTCCGGTTGAAATATTATCGATTATTTAGGCAATTGACAACCTGAGGATTAATTATAAACATTGTTTGACATGTTTCAATGAACTTTACCAGTACTATTAGGATGTATTCGTCTGCATGTTTTGACCGCCTTTGAGCCAGTGGATTACTGAACAAAACGCACCAACAAAACTGAGTTTTTGGTATATAAAGAGGGACTTTATCGAACAAAACGAACGTTTATTGTGTAGCTGGTTCTCTTGTGACTGCAACCATATGAAGATCTTCAAAGGTAAGTGATTAATTTTATCGCTGTTTCTGACTTTTGTAATTCCTTTACTTGGTTGTAAAATGTTTGTATGCTTTTGTAAACTGGGCGCTGTCCTCGGATAATCGCCCGGTATGCTTTCGCCGTAAAGCCTTTTTGAAATCTGACCAAGCGGCTGGATTAACAAGAAGTTAATCTTTAAGCCGATGTATAACACTTGTATTTTTTATGAAGTTTTATTATGACTATTTCTGTATTTTGAATTTGGTGCTCTGCAATTTCCTCGGATGTTGTCGAGGTGGGTCGCTAGCGGAACGCCTGCGCCAGAAAGGTTAAACCCTTTACAATGAAGATCTGTGAAGTTATTTGGATTTTTACTAATTATTTTGAAAGACAGGATCCTGAAAAAGGGACATTTATTTTTTTGAGTTTATATTATTATTTTAAAAAAAATATACCCCTTTTTCCTCCCCAATTTCGTGGTATCCAATTGGTAGTTAGTCATGTCCCATCGCTGCAACTCACGTACCGACAAAGGTCGAGAGACGTGCTTGCTCCGAAACCCAGCCAAGCCGCACTGCTTCTTGAGACAACGCCCGCTTAACCCGGAAGCCAGCCGCACCAATGTGTCGGAGGAAATGCTGTACACCTGGCCAAAGTGTCAGCGTACATTGCACCCGGCCCGCCACAGGAGTCGCTAGTGTGCGATGGGACAGGAACATCCCTGCCAGCCAAACCCTCCCCTAACCTGGACGGCGCTGGGCCAATGGTGCGCCGCCCCATTGGTTTCCCGGTCGCGGCCGGCTGCGACAGAGCCTGGACTCGAACCAGGTTCTCTAGTGGCATAGCTAGCACTGCTGTGCAGTGCCTTAGACCACTGTGCCACTCAGGAGGCCCTTAATCATAATGTTTACAGACTTTCCTTGCTATATGTACTGCGTACTGTATTCACTCCATGTGTCTGAATTTGATGTATTCCTGTTGACAGTGATTGATTTCTGTCTGGCGCGTCACATGGTCTGTGACAAAGAGACCAGTTACCAGTCCCTCCGCCTCACCTGGGCCTCCAAGACCAACTGCAACCAGCGCAGAGGTACAGTACTATGCAGTTCCACCTCATACTGCCCATCAGGGAGGCAATTCCATTTCAAGAAAGCAATTGAAATTCCAATTCAAGAATAGAATTCCCAATGAGGATTTGTGAATCCTCTCTCCCTCAGGCAGGGCTGGGCGAGTGTCTAAGGGCTACTGTTACCGGCTGGTGACCAAGGAGTTCTGGAGGAATGAGATCCCAGACTATGTGGTTCCTGAGTTGGTGGTAAGAGAGTCATACATTAGGTCAGCCCTGATGGCAAAGAACCAAGCTCATAACTATGATTGATAGTATGATGATTAACACCTGCGAAGTTGGATTCATTTGTTGATTGATTTATGCACCAGATGTGATTACTGAAAGACTAGGCAGGCTACTCAACTAGACCTATAAAGTTGCTAGTTTATTCTGCCAGTAACTATGATATTTTTGTACTATTCCCAGCGTGCCCCCCTGGCCAACATCATGCTGAAGGTGAAGCTACTGGACATGGGTAACCCCCGCTCTCTCCACTGCCCTCTCACCCCCCAACCTCAACGACATCGAGAGGACTGTTCTCCAGCTCAAAGAGGTACCTCACTGTGGACCTGCTGACATCCTTATCCCAAACATACATTGATGGAATTGGATTCCTGTACTTATGGAGAGATTTCAAAAAACTAAAATATACAACGTGCAACAATTTCTGAGATTTTACTGAGTTACAGTTCATATAAGGAAATCAGTCAATTGAAATAAATTCATTAGACCCTAATCTATGGATTTCACATGACTAGGAATAGAGATATGCATCTGTTGGTCACAGATATCTTTAAAAAAAGGTAGGGGCGTGGATCAGAAAACCAGTCAGTATCTGGTGTGGCCACCATTTGCCTCATGCAGCACGACACATCTCCTTTGCAGAGTTGATCAGGCTGTTGATTGTGGCCTGTGGAATGTTCTCCCACTCCTCTTCAATGGCTGTGCGAAGTTACTGGGTATTGGCAGGAACTGGAACATGCTGTCGTACACATCGATCATTGAGCATCCCAAAAATGCTCAATGAGTATAAGTATGCAGGCCATGGAAGAACTGGAACATTTTCAGCTTCCAGAAATTGTGTACAGATGCTTGTGACATGGGGCCGTGCATTATCATGCTGAAACATGAGGTGATGGCGGCGGATGAATGGCTCGGCAATGGGCCTCATGATCTCGTCACGGTGTCTCTGTGCATTCAAATTGCCATCGATAAAATGCAATTGTGTTTGTTGTCTGTAGCTTACCATAACTCCACCACCACCATGGGGCACTCGGTTCACAACGTTGACGGCAGTAAACTGCTTGCCCACACAACGCAATACACGTTGTCTGCCATCTGCCCGGTATAGTTGAAACCGGGATTCATCCATGAAGAGCACACTTCTCCAGCGTGCCATTGGCCATCGACGGTGAGCATTTTCCCACTGCAGTCAGGTCAAGACCCTGGTGAGGACAACAAGCACGCAGATTCTTCGGGTTGTACAAACCCAGTTTCATCAGCTGTCCAGGTGGCTGGTCTCAGACGATCCTACAGGTGGAGGTCCTGGGCTAGCGTGATTACACATGGTCTGTGTTTGTGAAGCCGGTTGGACGTACTGCCAAATTCTCTAAAATGACGTTGGAGGCGGCTTAGGGTAGAGAAATGAACTTTACTGCAATGGTGGCCATTCCTCCAGTCAGCATGCCAATTGCACGCCCCCTCAACTTGAGATATCTGTGGCATTGTGTTGCGTAACAACTGCACATTTTAGTGGCCTTTTGTCCCCAGCACAAGGTGCACCTGTGTAATGATCATTCTGTTTGATCAGCTTCTTGATATGCCACACCTGTCAGATGGATCATCTTGGCAAAGGAGAAATGCTCACAAACAGGGATGTAAACAAATTTGTGCACAAAATTTGAGAACATAGGACCAACACTTTTACATGTTGCGTTTATATTTTTGTTCAGTATAGATACAGCGGTGCTGAAAGCCCAATTCTGTCACTGTGTGTTTGTGATGTTGCAATGATTTCCTAACGTTGGTTCTGCTGTATCAGGACCTCTGCGTCAGCTAGAATTAGCTCTGTCAGTGGTGTTTGTGAGGGTGGTTGTCAGGTGTGATTTGGGGGGGGGGGGGGCGTGCTGTGGATGGGCTCTTCAAATACAATATTTGTCACATGCTTCCTAAACAACAGGATGATATTCTTATTTACGGGCACTTCCCAACAAATAATAGAAAAATAATAACACAAGGAAGAAATACACAATGAGCAATGATAACTTGGCTATATACACTGGGTACCAGTTCTGAATTGATGTGCAGGGGTATGAGGTAATTGAGGTAGACATGTACATATAGGTAGGGATAAAGTAACTAGGCTACAGGATGGATAATAAACAGTAGCAGCAGCGAATGTGATGAGTCAAGAGTTGGCGCAAAAAGGTTAATGCAGATAGTCCGGGTGGCTATTGATGAACTATTTTAACTAACTACAGTGCTTTTGGTAAGTATTTGGATCCCTTGACTTCTACATTTTGTTACGTTACAGCCTTATTCTAAAATGGATTAAAAACATTTCCTCAGCAATCTACACAATACCCTATAATGACAAAGTGGAAACAGCTTGTACATTTTTTTTTTGATGATTTATAAAAAATAGAAAACACCTTTTATTTACATAAGTATTCAGACCCTTTTGCTATGAGACTTGAAATTGAGCTCAGGTGCATCCTGTTTCCATTGATCATCCTTGATGTTTCTACAACTTGATTGGAGTCCCCATGTGGTAAATTCAGGGTCCCACAGTTGACAATGCATGCCAGAGAAAAAACCAAGCCATGAGGTTGAAGGAATTGTCTGTAGAGCTCAGAGAAAGGACTGTGTCGCAGTGCTAGCTGTGCCACTAGAGATCTTGGTTCGACTCCAGGCTCTGTCGCGGCCGGGAGACCCATGGGGCGGCGCACAATTGGCCCAGCGTCATCCAGGTTAGGGGAGGGCTTGGCCAGCAGGGATGTCCTTGTCAATTCGCGCACTAGCGACTCCTGTGGCGGGCCAGGCGCAATGCAGGCTGACATGCTCACCAGGTGTACAGTGTTTCCTCCGACACATTGGTGCGGCTGGCTTCCGTGTTAAGCGGGCATTGTGTCAAGAAGCAGTGTGGCTGGGTTGTGTTTTGGAGCACGCACCCCGCTCGACCTTCGCCTCTCCCGAGTCCGTACGGGAGTTGTAGCGATGGGACAAGACCGTAAACTACCAATTGGATACCACGAAATTGGGGAGAAAAAGGGGTAAAAAAAAATAAGACTCGAGGCTGTAATCGCTGCCAAAGGAGCTTCAACAAAGTACTGAGTAAATGATCTACTTATGTAAATGTAATATATATACAGTGGGGAGAACAAGTATTTGATACACTGCCGATTTTGCAGGTTTTCCTACTTACAAAGCATGTAGAGGTCTGTAATTTTTATCATAGGTACACTTCAACTATGAGAGACGGAATCTAAAACAAAAATCCAGAAAATCACATTGTATGATTTTTAAATAATTAATTTGCATTTTATTGCATGACATAAGTATTTGATCACCTACCAACCAGTAAGAATTCCGGCTCTCACAGACCTGTTAGTTTTTCTTTAAGAAGCCCTCCTGTTCTCCACTCATTACCTGTATTAACTGCACCTGTTTGAACTCGTTACCTGTATAAAAGACACCTGTCCACACACAATCAAACAGATTCCAACCTCTCCACAATGGCCAAGACCAGAGAGCTGTGTAAGGACATCAGGGATAAAATTGTAGACCTGCACAAGGCTGGGATGGGCTACAGGACAATAGGCAAGCAGCTTGGTGAGAAGGAAACAACTGTTGGCGCAATTATTAGAAAATGGAAGAAGTTCAAGATGACGGTCAATCACCCTCGGTCTGGGGCTCCATGCAAGATTTCACCTCGTGGGGCATCAATGATCATGAGGAAGGTGAGGGATCAGCCCAGAACTACACGGCAGGACCTGGTCAATGACCTGAAGAGAGCTGGGACCACAGTCTCAAAGAAAACCATTAGTAACACACTACGCCGTCATGGATTAAAATCCTGCAGCGCACGCAAGGTCCCCCTGCTTAAGCCAGTGCATGTCCAGGCCTGTCTGAAGTTTGCCAATGACCATCTGGATGATCCAGAGGAGGAATGGGAGAAGGTCATGTGGTCTGATGAGACAAAAATAGAGCTTTTTGGTCTAACTCCACTCGCCGTGTTTGGAGGAAGAAGAAGTTTGAGTACAACCCCAAGAACACCATCCCAACCGTGAAGCATGGAGGTGGAAACATCATTCTTTGGGGATGCTTTTCTGCAAAGGGGACAGGACGACTGCACCGTATTGAGGGGAGGATGGATGGGGCCATGTATCGCGAGATCTTGGCCAACAACCTCCTTCCCTCAGTAAGAGCATTGAAGATGGGTCGTGGCTGGGTCTTCCAGCATGACAACGACACGAAGCACACAGCCATGGCAACTAAGGAGTGGCTCCGTAAGAAGCATCTCAAGGTCCTGGAGTGGCCTAGCCAGTCTCCAGACCTGAACCCAATAGAAAATCTTTGGAGGGAGCTGAAAGTCCGTATTGCCCAGCGACAGCCCCGAAACCTGAAGGATCTGGAGAAGATCTGTAGGGAGGAGTGGGCCAAAATCCCTGCTGCAGTGTGTGCAAACCTAGTCAAGAACTACAGGAAACGTATGATCTCTGTAATTGCAAACAAAGGTTTCTGTACCAAATATTAACTTCTGCTTTTCTGATGTATCAAATACTTATGTCATGCAATAAAATGCAAATTAATTACTTAAAAATCATACAATGTGATTTTCTGGATTTTTGTTTTAGATTCCGTCTCTCATAGTTGAAGTGTACCTATGATAAAAATTACAGACCTCTACATGCTTTGTAAGTAGGAAAACCTGCAAAATCGGCAGTGTATCAAATACTTGTTCTCCCCACTGTATATTTTTTTTTTACAAATTTGAAAACATTTCTAAAACCTTTTTTTTGCTTTGTCATTATGGTGTATTGTGTGTAGAATGATGAGGAAAATTAAAATGTAATCAATTTTAGAATACGCCTGTCACATAACGTGGAAAAAGACGAGGGGTCTGAATACTTTCCTAATGCGCTGTATACCGAACAAAAATAGAAACGCAACATGTAAAGTGTTGGTCCCATGTTTCATGAGCTAAATTTAAAAGATCCCAGTAATGTTCCGTATAGTACGCACAAAAAGCTTATTTCTCTCAGATTTTGTGCACAAATTTGTTTGCATCCCTGTTAGTGATAATTTCTTCTTTGCCAAGATGATCCATCCACCTGACAAGTGTGGCATATCAAAAAGATGATTAAACAGCATGATCATTACATGTGCAGTTCTGTCACACAGCACATTGCCACAGATGTTTCAAGTTTTGAAGGGGCGTGCAATTGACATGCTGACTTTCAGGAATGTCCACCAGAGCTGTTGCCAGAGAATTGAATGTTAATTTCTCTAACATAAGCCGCCTCCGTTGTTTTAGAGGTTTTAGCAGTATATCCAACCGTCATCACAACCACAGACCACATGTAAACACGCCAGCCCAGGACCTTTTGTGGGGAAAAACTCATTCTGATTGGCTGGGCCTGGCTCCTAATCTATGGGTTTCACATGACTGGGCAAGGACGCAGCTATGGGTGGCATATCAAGAAGGCCCACCCACTTGAGAGCCAGGCCCACCCATGGCTGCGCCCCTGCCCAGTCATGCGAAACCCATAGATTCGGGACTAATGCATTTTTTTCAGTTGACTAATTGACTTATATGAACAGTAACTCAGTGAAATTGTTGCATGCTGCATTTTTATATTTTTGTCCACTGTATTTAGCAGTCTTTATGGCTTGGGGGTGGAAGCTGTTCGGGGTCCTGTTGGTTCTAGACTTGGTGCATCGGTACCGCTTGCTGTGCGGTAGCAGACAGGACAGTCAGGTCTCTTTGGCTGGAAGGATTGATGGATAGAGACATTTTGACTGTGAATCAGTGTGTGTATGTGTGACACTAAGCATTCTTGCAGTCAGTTATCTTTGAAGGAAAGAGAATCGTCATGACGTGTGTGTGTTTGTGGTGTAGATGGGCGCACTGTCCCTGGGGAACAATGGGCAGGGCCAGAAGCGTTTTGATGGAGAGCTGACGTTCCTGGGTCGGATGCTGGCTCACCTGCCTGTGGACCTGCACCTGTGGAAGATGATCGTACTCGGACATGTCTTTGGCTGTCTGGAGGAGTGCCTCATCATAGGTCAGTGGGGTTTGGGTTTATGCTTTGTGTGTTTGGTCAACGACTTCTCTCCGTGTGTGTCTCTCTCTCTCTCTCTCTCTCTCTATTATTTTCTCTCATTCAGCAAAAAATATATAATTGCACTTATAAACTGGGTGGTTTGAGCCCTGAATGCTGATTGGCTGACAGCCATTGCATATCAGATGTTGATAACCATTTTTATGATAGCAATAAGGCACCTCAGGTTTGTGATATATGGCCAATATACCACGGCTCAGGACTGTCATGTTTTGCGTTGGAACAGCACTCAGCCGTGGTTAATTGGCCATATACCATACCTCCTCTGTCCTTATTGGTTAATTCTACACAATCTACCTAGGCACTGCCATTTGACCTATTGTCTGTTGTAACTAGGGCTGTGATGGTCTTGGAATTTGAGGTTATGGTAATTGGCCAGGCCAATGTACACAGTCACCAATATAACCATTAGGGAGGGTCAGAAAAGGGTAGGTTACAGTTTTGTTTGCACACTTGTTTACATGCATATGCTTCTTAATAAAACCTATTTTAAACAAGCCATTATACTTCGTTATTACCATGGCATTTCATTTTTTTCCCTCCAGGTTATTAAATATCAATTAAGAATTGCCAGGTTGGAGAGGATCTGTAGCATTTTCGTATTGACACAGCTTTATTTTGATTCCGTTACTTCTATGTGCCTACCTTTTTCTTGTCTGTTGGCTTTTTTTGCATATAAATAAATAAAATACATATCCTATTTCGACGTGCAAAACCATTCAAACGAAGGCCGCTTTTCCCGAAATATTTGCATAACGTCACAATCTACGCTGCTGCAGTCATTCGACGACATTGGCATATGTTTTTCAAAGAGAGGACGCCATAATGAGAAATAATGTACTGTAGCAAAAGCTACTGAAAATAGTCCTTTTACAAGAGATGGAGTCCATACAGGTTACTTTAGGAAACTTGGTGAATGGACAGAATAGGACTATAGAGAGAATCAGCAAACTCGCACACCCCTGTAAAAGCACCCGTCAATCAAAGCAACCAGCATATGTCAGACACAAGCAAATATATATATATATATATATTTTCCTTAAAATGTATTTAAAAACCTAGGCTTACCTTAGGTTTTTCGAAGATAGGCTATAAGGAATTGAACATAAAAGTATGAAAGGGACAACTATAGTATGAAATTAACAATTATTAAAAAGGAAACAAATACACACACACTGCATGTCCATAGCCTATTTATCAGTGATGCTGATTGTCGAGGGAGAGAGAGTTGGAAAAGGTTTTTCAAAAACTGATGAACTATTATAATTTGACTTACTGTGTGAGGTGAAGAGAAAATGACAGAAGCTCAGCTGGGCACTTTCCTACATTTGCGAGAAGCAGGCCAGGTACCTCTATTTGTGCTCAGGCGTGCGCCGTCAACATTAACAGGACAGGGAAACCAGACACATGCTCACATGGAGTGTGTAAATGATAGGATGAAATAAACCACAAGTGTAGCAGGTTGTGAACTCTACAAACAGCATTTCCATTCTGAGAATTAGAATGGTAAATTACTGTAAGTAATACATGCATTAACAGAAATTAATGTAACCAAATGACAGGGTAAATTGCCTGTTTTACATATGGTAGGCTACCACATGGGCATTCGTAGAAGTGCATTGTAGGCCGACGCTGTATAGCCTAGGCTGCTATTCTAATTTGCGGGGGTAGGAGGGCGTAATAAATTTTTCTTTGTCTCGCCTATGGCCGCATATCGTCCAGGACCGGACCTGATCAGCGTTGATTAGTCTATAAATTAAGAGAAGAGTCCGTATCAAATTATACCATGCCAGGTTGGAGAGGATTGGCACATTGTCCATTTGACACATCATTAGCGCGTAAAGACTATAGCCCTCAGAGCCAGAACAACCTTTTATTAATGAAGAGTCGGACACATCCAACTTTTTAAATACCTATTTATTTACTAACAAGCAATGAAAACGATCGTTGTATAAAAGAAAGTTTACACATCCCAAAAAAAAGTGCCATAGCCTATAGCTCTCTACACCCACACACATCTAGCCGGATTAGCTGCTCCAGCATCGAAGGACAGTTGGGAAGACGAGGAGATGTAGAAAAGTTGAATAGACTAAGATAGCAAAACAATAGCTTATCATTATTAAACACTCCCACTATTAGGTAAAGTTTACATGAAAATACAGTTAGTAAAAATAATGACTCTAGTCCTATTTAGAAGGTTTTGAAGGTTATTTTATTTTCTTGAGTCTTCATCCATAACAGTCAGTTATTAAATTACAATCACAGTGCTAGCTATAACACTCGTCCCTATCTTCTCTTAAATGTTTGAATATTTAGGAGCAAGCTGTCCTTTGCACACGGTGTGCCGAGTGATTCCATTGCTTTTGTCAACGCATTCAAGGCTTGGCACACGTCCAGAAACAAGGGAGAGTTGAGGCACCCAAAGGTGAGAGCATTTAGATTGTTATGTTACATAAATTAACTCCCAACATGGATAATACATGGAAGCGTATGTAATAAAGGAGGTGCCTAAAGACATCAGACAAGGTGTGTGTGTTCTTCCTCCCAGGATGAGCTGGAGTGGGGCAAGGAGAACTGCATCCAGATCAAGAGGGTAAGAGAGGTATAGAGACCAGCATCTCACGAAACACACACCAGTTGTCCCCAATTTCTGACCACCTGACCCCGACTCTGTGACCCCCAGGTGGCCGAGCTCTATGAGGACCTGAAGAAGATGTCCCAGTTCAACATGCACGTGATTGAGAACCCATTGCCCATGGACTACTCCAGCCTCCACAAGCAGAGATTCATCTTGCAGGTGAGACCGAGGCACATGCAAGCATTCTGGAGCTCTACACCTTACTTCCAACTTATCTCTATTCAATTGAGGGAAGGCTTAACTGAATAGAGTAAGCCTTCATTTAAATACATCATAAGATTGGTGAGAAGAGAGCAGGTTGATTATTGCACAGGTATGCCCATAGATGAATTAGCAAGTGTGGTAAAATTGCATAATTCAGCTGTGCTTATTGGCCGTAGGGTAATAGGTGACTGACATTCCGCACGTGGCTAATTAATAGTAAAGGAGGAAAAGCGACATGACACTGCTGTTGATGAGAACATTGTAAACATCAGATGTAAATTCTTGCTGTGCCCATAGAGGAAGCCATGTCAATTATATTGTGCTTACTGAATGAAGTGAGCTCTCCATTCAGACCAGCCTTACTGATTTGAACCTGCGTTATCAACTACTTTATGATTATTGTTATGACACTAATTTTACCTTGTGTACCTAGCCCTTCTACACAGACTATCACTCTGGCCTTGTCTATTTGATAGAATCTCATCTTTCTTTTTCTCAGGTGGTTATTGCTGGTGCCTACTACCCCAACTACTTTGCCTAAGGGGAAATGGATGAAGAGCTGGCCTCCAAAGACCTGTCTGGCCATGATCCCAAAACAACAGTGCTGATATGATGCCTTTACCCCCTATCCCCGATTCATCAGATTCCTATACATGAACCGTGTTGTATCTTGTGAATGCTAGCCCACTGACAGGCTCTTTGACTGTTTGGTCTCAGGTGAGGAACCTGCCCCCCTATAGTTTCCTGTACTATAAGCAGCTGCAGTCCCTGTTCCGCCAGTGTGGCCAGGTCAAGTCCATAGCCTTTGATGGATCCAGGTAACAAACTAATGGATGAAACCTTGACTAGATGTACCATAACTCATCATGTTACCTGTTTCATAGATAAATACTTCTTAGATGTTTTGACCTAAATGGTCTAACAGTATACACATAGTTCATTGGGTAAGATGATGAACATTTGTTGTGTGTTCGTTCAGAGGGCATGTGGAGTTCTACCAGACGACTACCCGGGGGTCGGGGGTCCTCCCTGAGGTGTCACTGGCCCTCCTCCTGGCCCACCAGAGGCATCCTCTGGACCTGTTTGTGCACCCCAGTGACGAGGTGGAGGCCCGCGCTGGGAGCAGGACCGTCTGCCACATGAGATGCGCTCGGTAGAAAGCCTATACATCCTTCTCACGCTAATAATACTCTGGTAGGAGCTGTAGTTTTAACCCTCTCATATGCTACAAAATACAGTTTTCTGCATGGGTGAAGCATCTTACCCCAACTTCTCAAGATAAATGTGTTTTGCGGTCAGTTGATGTCTTGGTAATGTCAGCTCTGGCTCAGGGCCAGGTACCTCTTCAGGGGGGTGGAGGTGTCCTGTCAGTGGCTGTTTGGGGGGAGTGGGCCCTGCAGCCACCCACAGGCTGCACCCCTCTACACTGGGCCTTGATGTAACCTGATGTAACCTGATGCCTTGATGTAACCTGACGTGCTATGGCACTATGGTTAACACTCCACAGCCATCACACAGCCGCTTAGAGGGGCCCCCCCCTTTCCTCCTCCTTACACACATTTAGAGACTGGGCTGTCATGTTAGTGAGTTGGGTCAGTCTCATAGACTCACTCACTGATGCAATGATGCAGCTCAGTGACTGACTGTTACACTTGCACTGTGTTCCCCCCTTGGAGGGATCCTCCAGGTTTTCTTTGCATCACTCATTCTATCCAGTCCTGTGGTTTGCAGGGTGAATGTGGACTTCCAGGACAACTCTACTACCGTGCCAAGATCCTGCACGTCCGCGGCAGCTCTGTGGAGGTACAATCACATGCACGCCAAGCTTACTGGCACACACAATCACTTCCTCCCTAATACAGGTTAATTATAGTTGCAGTTATAGTGGATGAACCATGTAAAGTATGTGTTTTGAATATCCCAGGTGTTCTTTTTACGGAAGAACGGAAACACCACCCTGGTGTCATGCAGCTGTCTGAGGGAGCTACCTGCTGATATCATGGCCCACCCATTGCAGGTACAGCTACAAAGTCTATATAGGCAACATACTGTATTTTCCTGATCCACCCTATTTTGGCCACATCTTAACCAGATAAAATTTGCCTGTATTCTGGTGTGACTGTGTTCTGCCCTGTGTCCTCCTCAGGCACAGGAGTTTTGTATCTCGGGGATGCATCCATCAGCCCAGTCCATGATCCTGGGGGACCAGTGGAGCAGCCGCGCACGCAACCGCTTCATAACACTAGTGAACGGCCGCTCACTCATCGTCTCCCTGTTCTCTATCCTGCACGGCATCATGCACGTGGAGCTGCTCATCAACACCGACACGGTCACCTCCAGTGTGGCTGATATCATGATACAGGAGGGACACGCCGTTAAGGCCGAAGAGAGCTTTGAGTCCAAGGTACCTTAAGAAACACAGACCAGCTTTCTGTCTTCACTGCAGAATCAACTGCCATGTATCGTTTTGTAAAGTTGTGCTAATGGGGAATTGTTCAATTGTGGTATTCCTGTAAGGCTTGGCTATAAACATATATCATTCAGTGTGTCCTAGCTGTCCAGCAGTAGAAACAGAGGCTGTGGCCCTGACAGTGCTGTGTCGTTGTGTGTCTTGCAGCAGAGCCACGAGGTGCTGGTGTCTCTGTAGAAAGACTTGCAGGACGGAACCTTCACCCCCAACGCTACCAGCAGCTCCTGGAAGACCAACAAGGAGAAAGAGAAGCAGCTCATCGACAGCCTGCTCCAGTCCTTCTCCAAGACCAGCCGGTCCTTTCTGAAGAGCAAGGCAAGAACACTGGCCAAACGGCTGACTCATAGGTTTTGTTAAATAGACTGCCTGTCTGGTTGAACCAGACGGTGTTAGTTCACCACAAGATGGCGTCATCGTCATTTTGGTAGCATGTGAGCTTGTGTAAATTTTGTTCTACAGTGTATTAGTGGGCCAGGGCCACACCTTCCTGTCAGGAATTCCTGGGATACAATAGGTATCTGGTGATATTTTTATTTATTTTTTATTTTATTTTTCCTATTATTTAACACGTCTTTCTATAAATAATGGGCCCAATGTGTAACATTGGGAAAAACATTTCTGAATGGTTTGAAACAACAAAAATATGGAGTTCCATATGTGTACTTGGAGGAATTAAAGTGAATATATGCAAATTGGCCCATATCTCCACCTATACAACAACATACATTCTTTAAGCAGGTTTCATACAGACATTGTATGTCAAATTCAAGGACTTTCAGGGACTTCATTTTCAAGGACCTCAATGTTACACAATTGTATAATTTATATAATTGTACATATAGGGCCTAATATAGAACCCATATGCACAAAAATCTTATTTCTCTCAAATTTTGCGCACAAATTGGTTACATCCCTTTAGTGAGCATTTCTCCTTTGCCAAGATAATCCATCCAAATGACAGGTGTGGCATATTAAGAAGCTGATTTCACAGGTGCACCTTGTGCTGGGGACAATAAAAGCCCCCTCTAAAATGTGCAGTTTTGTCACACAACACAATGCCACAAATGTCTCACGTTTCTAGGGAGCGTGCAATTGGCAAGCTGACTGCAGGAATGTCCACCAGAGCTGTTGCCAGATAATTTAATGTTAATTTCTCTACCATAAGCCCCCTCCAACGTCGGTTATTAGATAATTTGGCAGTACGTCCAACCGGCCTCTCAACCGCAGACCATGTGTAACCACGCCAGCCCAGGACCTCCATCTGGCATCTTCACCTGCGGAATCGTTGGGGGGGGTGGGGTGCTGAGGAGTATTTCTGTCTGTAATAAAGCCCTTTTGTGGGGAAAAACAAATTGATTGACTGGGCCTGGCTCCTCATTGGGTGGGCCTATGCCCTCCCAGACCCACCCATGGCTGCGCCCCTGCCCAGTCATGTGAAGTCCATATATTAGGGCCTAATGAATTAATTTCAATTGACTGATTTTCCTTACATGAACTGTAACTCAGCCAAATCTTTGAAATTGTTGCATGTTGCGTTCTATATTTTAGTATATAATTATATTCTAAAATGTGAGAATATTGTGGGCATTGCCTGACTAAATAGATGGGGTACATGCATGCCAATTTTTCTGGAGCTTATGTGGCCGCCACAGGTACGCATAATAAAGCCATGAATACTGGTAGCATTATTCTCACCATTTGAATAAATGCCATTTAATTGGAATAGCGTTGGGTGTCGCACAATAACATATACTACACAACTTCTAGTCTAGTCCGAGGCACAAAAATATATGAACAATTTATCGTGATGCTTTCTCTGTTAAAACTAACGAGACGCTGCTGTAAATCAGACAACCGATGAGCAACATCAATACGCTAGGGATATTAGATCCAACGTGGATCCAGGCACAACTGTCTTCACTGCCGTAACAAATGAGACAACAAAATATTCTGGACATTCCTCGCAAACACCTTTTTTGCAGTTTGGCCTGTTGGCGTGTGCGCGATGCAACATCACAACAGCTGTTTGTCACTTGACTCTCATTTGGAAAATTCCTTCCTGGATCAGATGAGGATGTGAAAATATCATGGCGTAACTGATCAGCTGGACACCAAATGCACATCCTAGTATTATGCATAGTTATTAAAGAACCACGTTAATGACCGTATTGATTTTGGTTTGAAGTATAAAGGTGACTATTTCAGTTAGAAGCATTCGATTTTGCTATCGTTTTTATTATTTTGGGTTTGTATGCCCATGAACTGTTTTCACACCGCGTAACATAAGGAGACAGAATGTTACACTGCATTTCTGAGATCTATACAAAAAACTGTCCAACAGCTAGATCCAGGATTTGTACACTGTTCAAGTTCAATGCCTCATTTAATTGATTAATGCTTAATATATGATAACAACTTACAATACCATAAATGCAAGACAGAAAAGTAAAGTTTTACGTCACACGATGTTGGACAAACCCATCTAGACGCCAACCATGATAGTGTTAAACACAGTTTTTAAATCAATTTGTCAATTTTATTGTGAAAAAGTAAGTACACCCTTTGGAAAGTGTATTTTTTTTAAACATATTTGGACACATGGATATTTTTGCAAAATTCCAACCACATTCATTGATAAAGGTAACCCAATTTAACACACCACACACAATGTTTTACTTTGAAAATGTTATGCAATTAAAATAAACAAATGCAATTTCCTTATGCAGAAAAAATGTGTACACCCTTACCTTTACCATCACCTAAAATTAGGATCCGTTGCACCAAAACAGGTGCAAATGATTAGGAAATCATTAGAGCACCTTGCGAGGGTCCAGCCTTCCATAAAGATTTGAAACGTTGTCTGGTTTGGTCTTTTTTATCTTAATTTAACCTTTTTACTTAACTAGGCAAGTTGGATAGGAACAAATTCTTATTTACTGTGACGGCCTACCCCGGCTAAACCCTAAACCGGATGACGCTGGGCCAATTGTGTGCCGCCTTAACCATATGGGTGTGTGGTAACACGTCATGCAAAGATCAAAATACCTCAGAGGCCCTCCGAAGAAAGATTATTGATGCCCGTGAGTCTGGGAGGGGTTACAAATCCATTTCCAAGCAATTCGAAGTACATCGTTCCACTGTCCGACGGATCATCCACAAATGGAGAAAATTCCAGACCACTGGCAATCGGGTCATCCCACCAAATTCAGCCCAAGAGCTGACCGAAAGATGCTCATAGAAGTCTCTAAGAACCCCAGGGTAACATCAAGGGATCTACAGGCCTCTTGTCACAATCAATATCGAAGTGCATGAGTCAACTGTCAGAAAGAGACTGCACAAACTTGGCCTACGTGGGAGGTCAGGAAGGAAGAAGCCTCTGCTCTCAAAAAAAGAATATCAAGACTGAGGTTTGCCAGACAACACCTGGGTGAAGACCAAAACTACTGGAACAATGTGCTCTGGACATATGAGTCAAAGGTGGAGTTTGGCCGCAATGCCAGGCGAAAATGAAACACAGCCTTTGAACAGAAGAACCTCATACTGACTGTAAAGCATGGTGGCGTTATTGTTTGTGGCTAAGTAAGTGTTGCTGATGCTGTTCCCAACAGGTTCCTGTGCATGGCCCATCCAGCGCTCACAAAGTCAACTTCCACAGCTTTTGCAATGTCAGCCACTACAGGTTAGTCAGTGTCACCCAGATCAGGTTATAGTTTGGCCCACTTCTGGTGACACTATATCCCAGTGCTAATGTCAACTCCTTACAGGTCGGTGCGCATAGAAAAGGACAGCATCAACTCAGTGGCGTTGAATGACAGTCCTCAGGACAGCCATCAGAGGATGCTGGTGGCCGGCGGAGTGTCTGTCAGTGCCACAGGTACAGTACTGGGAATGGGATGTGATCTTGGATGTAAGCACACTCTAGAACAGGGGTATTCAACTCTTACCCTATGAGGTCCGGATCCTGATGGGTTTTATTTTCTGGCTGGTAATTAATTGCACCCACCTGGTGTCCCAGGTCTAAATCAGTCCCTGATTCGAGGGGGGGAATGCAAGTGAACTGGCTTCGTGGTCCACACTTGAGTTTGAGGGCTCTAGAATAAGGGTGAGACCCTACCAGACATTGACTTTGTTATAACAGTAAGATGCGTGTGTGTGCTGCTCTAGGGGCATGCATTCTACTGAAGGAGACTACGCTGATGCCTCACATCCACGGCCTGCCTGCTCTCATCACCATGCTCTTCAGCCCTGTCATAGAGCTACGGTCAGTCTGCTTGGAGATAGTATGCTCCTCACCACATTCGATCAAATTACCTATCAGAAAACCGTACCTTAAGGTCCTATAGGAAATGTGAAATGATTGGGGTTCTACCAAGCTAACGTGGAATTGTTTTAAGATGATCATAACAAGGATAATTTTAGCTTTTTGAATTTTAGGACACCTGAAGGTATCCCAAAAAATTATATATATATATATATATATATATATATATATACACACACACACACAGTGTAAGTCAGTTTGGATACATTTACTCATTCCAGGGTTTTTATTTTTTACTATTTTCTACATTTGTAGAATAATAGTGAACACATCAAAACTATGAAATAACACATGGAATCATGTAGTAACCAAAAAAGTGTTAAACAAATCAAATATATTTTATATTTGAGATTCTTCAAAGTAGCCACCCTTTGCCTTAATGACAGCTTTGCACACTCTTGGCATTCTCTCAACCAGCTTCATGAGGTAGTCACCTCGAATGCATTTCAATTAACAGTTGTGCCTTGTTGAAAGTTAATTTGTCGAATTTCTTTCCTTAATGCGTTTGAGCCAATCATTTGTGTTGTGACAAGGTAAGGGTGGAATACAGAAGATAGCCCTATTTGGTAAAATACCAAATCTATATTATAGCAAGAACAGCTCAAATAAGCAAAGAGAAACGACTGTCCATCATTACTTTAAGACATGAAGGTCAGTCAATGCGGAAAATGTCAAGAAGTGCAGTCACAAAAACCATCAAGCGCTATGATTAAACTGGCTTTCATGAGGACGGCCACAGGAAAGGAGGACCAAGAGTTACCTCTGCTGCAGAGGATAAGTTCATTAGAGTTACCAGCCTCAGAAATTGCAGCCCAAATAAATGCTTCAGAGTTCAAGTAACAGACACATCTTAACATCAACTGTTCAGAGGAGACTGCGTGAATCAGGCCTTCATGGTCGAATTAGTGCAAAGAAACCACTACTAAAGGACACCAATAATAAGAAGAGACTTGCTTGAGCCAAGAAACATGAGCAGTAGACATTAGACCGTTGGAATGGAAAATCATGTGATGATCAATTTGAAACCAATTGTAAGACATGGTCGTTGTGAATGTTTCAAAGCCTAACACAATGAAATGAAGAGCTCTTTCTAAGGTGATGATTAATTCAAAATACATGCTCATATTAGAGCTTATGCATATGGGGGGGGGGGAAACGGAGTTAATATTATGATTGTGCCGTTATACAATACAGCCTACTGCATATTACTCATGGCAGTGAAACATTCAACAAAACTGATTTAAGATGTCTTTGGTACATAATTGGTCTATACTCAAGTTAAACAAATTCAAGTGATTGCCTTTGAGTGTGGTCTGTTATTATGCATACTGGATGGACTGGTTACCGTATGCCAATGGTGGAAAAAGTACCCAATTGTCATACTTGAGTAAAAGGAAAGATATATCTTAATAGAAAATGACTCAATTGAAAGTCACCCAGTAAAATATTACTTAAGTCAAAGTCTAAAAGTATTTGGTTTTAAATATACTTAAGTATCAAAAGTAAAAGTATAAATAATTTCAAATTCCTTGCATAACTTAAACTAGGTGTCACCATTTTCTTGTTTTTTTGCCAGGGGAACACTCCAACACTCAGACATCATTTACAAACGTAGCATGTGTGTTTAGTGAGTCTGCCAGATCAGAGGCAGTAGGGATGACCAGGGATGTTCTCTTGATATTTTTCGTTGTCAGGGAAAATGTACAAAGTACATTATTTCCTTACTATTGATATTTTTAACTTTACTACATTCCTAAAGTACAGATACCCCAAGTAGTACTTTAAAGTATTTTTACTTAAGTACTTTACACCACTGCCTTATGCTACTCTCCAAAATTTCTATCGTCGAATCTGGAAGAGAACGTATAGTCCTAGGCGATGCTGTTTGTTCATTGATTGTGCACGGCGGCTTACAGTTAGCCTACAATTATACTGAATTTGATTTTCGAATAGCCAAGTAAAATATATATTTTTAATATTTTCATAATTAATTGGTTGACACTACCTTTTTTAGCTATATAGAATCTCACCACCTTGCGTTTCCATCTCATCTCTCCTTTATTTATTTAAATTGACAATAGTCTGATGGGTGAAAATACGATCACTTGATGAGAGAACAGCTGTGCAGCCTGAGGCATGGAACGGAGCGCAAGCTTTTTTTTGCATCTTTCTCAAATCCTCAATAGCCTACAGTCGCACCATGCAGCCCTTATGTTTTTATTGAAGACATTCTAAGGTTTATATCATTCACAACTAAAGTTGCCAAATAACTCTAAATCTAGCATATAGGACCTGTTTCAAATGATACATTTTACGCTCAACATAACCACTTCATATGCGCACTCGCTCCGTAATGGAAAAAATATCCCTTTTATTTTATTCCGTTAAGTTATATTATTTTATAGGAATATAATTGAAAATAATGGCACGGGACTTAAAGGCATATTTTGTCAGCTAAATGAACACGCCTTAAAGCCTATGGCATGGAGCATAGCCAGATAACATACAGTAGACCAACTTATATTCTGTTTTTCATAATGTGTCTTTAGACATGGCTAAAATAAATAATGGATTTATTGTGATGGTGTATATTAAATTGATTTATTATACTTATTTTTGTAAATTGATGTTCTAAAGGCACGCATCAGCGGCTTGTATGCGTGGAGGCAAGGAGATACTAAACGTGTTTGTTAATTAAAGGTCAATTACCGTGAGACCAGCAGTCTTTTGCATGACAATAACATGCTGACAAAATTTCATGACCGCACCTAACCTATCTAACCTACCCAGACTAGGTGTGTGGGCGTCCTAGAGCAAAACAGGCATTTTCGTGAGGGACTCACCTTTCCATAGAGGGGTCATATTAGTGGGCAGCCCAAACAGTTCGGACGCTACAGACAGAAGTTGGCAGATCGGCTGTACCGACTTCAGACGAGTCCCAAGACGCTTGTGGCTGTCGTAGAGCAAAACGGAGAACACCATTATGTTCGTGAGTCATCTTTCCATAAGAGGTTTAGTTTATATAAACTGTTTGGCAAACCGTTCGGACACTACAGCTGTGTTCGTGAGAAGACCGATTTTTGGGATGTCTCATGGTCTGACAAACACGGCTCTAGCTCTGCCACCCTTCACTGCAGATGCGGAAGGGCGACATCGGTGGATAGAGACGCAGCCTCATGCGGAAAAAAACACCTCTAGCTAAAACTGACAGCTTTTATGTTTTGGTTATTATACTTCCACGCGGACTCTAGGGGGCTAAGTGATAACATAAATAATGTTGTAATATTCACTTCAAATCATGCATTAAGTTCTACAGGTCTGTAATGTAACCTTGCCTGTTCTCTGCAGCACCAACGAGGAAAGGACCAGCTACACTGGCGCCCTCTGTGGTCTAGGGTGGAACGTCCAGTCTCGGGAGGCTGTCCTGCCTGAACATGACATAGAGCTCGCCTTTGATGTCAAATTTAATGTAGAGGACATCACAGAGGTAGCTAACACCCTTGTAGTTCCTGCGTCAGTCCATTCAAATCAATATTTATCATAAAACATGAGTGTCATAACCAGTGTTTTGTGTTGGATCAGATCAATGCGTTGCGTGGTGCCATCAACCGTCTGGTGTGTGAGGGGCCCAACGGTCCTCTGCACCTGGGGCCTGACAGGATCAACAGCCTGCAGAAGGACTGTTGCGAACGCCTCGTCAGGTTATTTACCAAGTCACCCCCTCGGGAAGACCTCGTTCCTGTGTACTATGAGGAACCAAATAAATGGAACCAGGTATGGCTTGAATTCATGGTGTAATGTTATTTTTCCTCACTTCAATCAAATCAGTCCTGATTTTATATAGAAAGTAAGGCCCATACTTAACTATAATTTCTAGTGTTCAAACAATTATATTGAGTGTGTATGTGTGACTATTTTGTGTGCGTGGTGTTTGTGTGCAGGTGGATCCCAGTCAGAAGATGGAGATTGTCCAGAAGGAAGATGGAAAGTACAAAGGTGTCCTGTTCCAGCTACACCCTGTCACACTGCTCAACATGTGAGGCCATTCTAAAGCAGCAACCAGAAGCACAGCATGCTGTTGTTTTCACCTTGACTACCATTATTTATGTTTTACAAGATTTTCTTATGGAACCCTCAGGGAGGACATTCTCTTTTGATAATTGTGGTATTTATTTGGATCATTTTTGCACATGGTCCTGCCATGCTTCTCATGTCCTGAGTTTTTCTTCAGCTTTACTATTGCTGTGTTAGGTGTTTGGAAAGTATAACTTTCTAATTTTAGGATATAAATCATTGATATTCAAGGAATGGAACTCCTTTTCTTTTGTATAAATTAATCGACTTAAAGTCAAGGTATGGTGCTAGCTTTAGTTTAGTGACCTGACAGCCAAGTTAAATTTGTCACCTCAGCATACACGCAACAGGAAAGGGCCTTCTGTGCCAGAAGGTATCTATGTTTGTTCATAGAATGTTATTTCAAATCACTTTGGATATTTATCCAGTGTTGTATGCACTCTGTACCATTACGAAACATCTCGTATGTCCTAATATTTCTAACTCAAGACGATACTGCTCTCGTCAACTTTTTTTTTTGTCTTGGACCCTATTTTTAGTAATGCATCTGAAAAATGATAACATTATACATCAAGGAACATTTATTTGTCTTCTGTAATTAAATACATACTGTAAGTGCAAATAGTTAGACCAGGGTCTAAGAACTACATTGAGTATAGGTGAACATAGTACAAAGTTGGACAGTTAATTCAAACAAGCTAAATATCATCAGATACTCCTTGTCTTCATAGTAGTTGACCAACAGTACATTGTGTGTAGTTATGCAAAAAAAAACTACAATTACCACATCAAATGATTTCGTGCTTGAAAACAAAGGAAATCATTGATATTTATTGACTATATATATATATATATATATATACTGAGAGAAGCCCCACCAGCTAACTCAGAAACATGAAGCAGTATTTAACATTGGCAGCAGAGCATTTCTGTAGGCATATCGCTTTTTTTGTGCCAAACCTTAGTTTGTTGTAAGCACTGAAGGAAAATAAAAACTAGTGTGAAAACTGCACGAAAGATACAAAATAATATTTACTCAAGGCTTGACTTCATGCGCTTAATAACAAGCAACACAAAAATACATTTTCTTCCAAATTGTGTACTTGTCTACCTAGACTTATCTTGAACATGGGTGATTGACTGTGTGTGTGTTAACCATTCTAGACAGTTTTGGGGTCAAGGCTTCTCCAGTGGTTGGTTTTAGAGAACACCTTCTAGATGACATAGTACTACCCTCAGATAATGACAAGGCTATCCAACAATGATCAAGCTGTCTGCCACTGAGTCTGAGCTGGACTCCACTGTTAGCAAGACGCAGGTCTACTCTTCCTTTCGCTTGGCCCCAGGGATCTTCGCCTGGATCCTGTCGAGACAAAACATGGAGGTCATCACTCTGATACAGTGTTAAACTTTTCTAGTTTGTATCAATATGAACATCATTCCAATCTATTTTATAGTGGGATGTTCCAGGGACTAGTGTGTTTATTCTCGAGTAAAGAAGGTCATAACTACTCACTTCCCCACCACAGAGTTCACTTGGGTCCGTATTAGTCCCACATATTGGTCAATCTGTGCCTGAGGGTGAAGAGAGAAACTATTTGGATTACATAAAAATAAAAATAAATCTTTATCCTATTACTCAACAATATGAAAGTAGACCTAATTAAAAGCAACAGTCTTTCTATAAATCTAATGGGTAGAATAAACCTCTTCAGAATGGCATGACTGCCAGAGTTTATACTTCTCTGTAATACCAACTACCCCACCGAAGACATTCTTTAAAAAAAAGTATACTCTGTCATAAGACTTTATATGGGCAAATAAAACTCAGAATAAAAAGGAACGTTTTAGATTTTCCTACGTCTGAGGGTGGTTTTAACCTTCCAGACTTGGACTTGTATCAACTCACCACCCAGGGCTTTTACTTGTGACATATTGTTAAATGCACTAAAGAGTAACAATGGGTACATATTGAAGATGCACATTATTATCCCCAAAATATTTTTGTGTGTATTTTCAAAGGATTAAGCTAAGAACATTAAACTTCATAGTTAACATTATAACAACAGGGAAGAAAATTAAATGTATTCTACAAGAACCAATATCACTCCCTAAAAACACAACCCTATGAAACAATCCTTGGATAGCTTTTCAGAATTAACTATTGGAACCTAGACTTAAAAATAACTGATATTGGCATAAAATGGAGGGAATGTTGGAACATAACTAACCAAAATTACAGTTAACTAAACTGTATGCTTAATCCAGTATATTAATATATACAATTTATTACACAAGACAAAATTCACAAATTCTACACCACAACAGCAAAGTCATGTCGTAAGTGTAAAACTAACAATGACTATAACATTCCCAGAAGGCATGGATTATTCAATTCAAAAGTTATGGCCAGAGTTAGAAAGGTGGCTGTCAAAAGTATTACAATGTACATTTATTTACTTTTAATCCATCTGCATATTTGAAGACATGGCATATGAGGGTGCAGTGAGATACCTGACTGGTTGGATGATACTTTTCTTGTCAATCCTTTTGAAAAACTGAACTGGAAATCAACCAATCCTCCATGGTTAACACAATGGAAAGGTCAAATGCTTTATTATTGAAATGTTTAAAGAGCCCGGGTGACAGCGAGAATCAAAATGGTACAGTTTGAGGACATATGGCGGTGAGTGTGCGGGCGCTGCAGATGGGCGTGTGAGTCTGGGCACGTGTGATGTTGATGTTTGTATGACTATGTTTGTATGTGTGTGTTTTGTATTGTATTTTATTTTTTTTACATGTACAGTACATGTGTTCTAGAGAATGAGGGGAAGTTCTTACCTGGTTTTTCTCATAGACAATGGGCATGCTGAACATGGACACCACGGCTGTATGGGAAGAGAGTGAGTGCGTATTGAAGCAGTTAGACCTGGAGTGTCCCGCTGGGAATATTCTCATGTACACATTGTGTCAACCAAGCCCCAGCTCAGAGACTTAACAAAAATATGAGATCACGTCTTCAGTTGTGAATGAATCCTTTGAACAAGGCCTTTAATGAATTGACCTCTGGAATTTCATAATATTGATTTTCTTAGGATGTGACTAATCCTAATCTAGGAAATCGATTGTTTTTGCTCAAAAGGGCAGAACGATCAATAATCCACTGTGATACAGAATTTATACATATTTCAGTAAAACTCTTACTGGTTCCATGAAGAACCATATGTGATGAGGCAACCATCAGGCTGTCTGAGTTGCTCTTGTCAGGTCATGTTTCCCTGCACCACAGCGTGTGTTGTCACTGTGTTGGGTTAACCATTGACTGACACTGGGGTACTGTGATGCTTGCTTATTACAGCCCACTCCCCTGATTATAGTACATACTCAGATTGGCTCTGTGATGGTGTAAATGGAGGTTTCAATATGATTCATTATATTACATTTGATCAAATGTATGAGCTGTATGTCAGGCTGAACATGGTGTGCAGTGGAGAGGTGCAGAGCTGAGTATAACAGCTACAGTAGCCAGTCGTAGAAGGATCCTCACCCAGAATAAGCAGAGTCAGGCCATTGAAGAGAGCGCCCACATAGGTCAGCAGCCACATCAGGACAGCAAACTGCAACACAGGGTAAACACATTTAACTATTGGCACTGCTTAAACAAACCCACCCCCACAATTTATGACGTTTGACTGAAGGTATGTCATAATAAAATTATTTGATGTTTTAAGTGTAACTTCATGTTTGACAGCAGGAATAGTACTGAGATGACATATGTTAAAGAGTGTAGTGTTGGTAAGATGGTTGTATCCACCATGTCATTATTATTATGTTTTTTACCCCCAATTTCGTGATATCCAATTGCGATCCAATTACGATAACCGGCCGCCCTATGGGACTCCCGGTCACGGCCGGTTATGACACAGCCTGGGATCAAACCCGGGTTTGTAGTGACGCCTCAAGCACTGCGATGTAATGCCTTAGACCGCTGCGCCACTTGGGAGACAATGTCATTATTTTAAGCCCAGAGGCGAGAGTGAGGCTGACCTTCAGTGAGTCGATGAGGTCCTGGACCAGGAACAGCCTACGGAGCTCCTTCATACAGGTGTTGGCGTAGAGCAGAGCCTTGTCAGCATATTTACCGATCTGATCCTGGGACAGAGAGATCTCCACCTCCAGATAAGATCTGTAGGGAAGAAGTACAACAGACTATTAGTGTCCAGGCTAAAGTGGCATTGCAAAAAAGATGAGTGAATGTTTAAATGTCAGATTATTTCATGTGCTGAGTAAACACAGATCCTGTATCCTCCCTAACTCACTTGAATGGGTGCCCTTCATCGGTCTTCTGCACGGCCTGAAGCACAGACTTGTAGATCCTGAAGCTGATGGTGGCAGAGAGGGCAGCCAGGGCTAAGTAGGCTCCCACACTGACCACACTGAACTGGGTCAGAGAGAAGAGCAGCAGGAGCACGCTGCCAAACAGAGCTCCAGACTGCTTCACGTTCCTCCAGGAGAGCAGGTCCATGGCTGGGGGAGGACAGATACAGACAGGAGAGCAGGGTTAGGATCCAGTGTTAGACCAGCATTACACACTACAGCAGGGATCCCCAACTGGTGGGCCGAATTTGGCCCCCCAACTTTTTTGGGGGGGACATAAGACTAAAAACACATCAGTTCCAAGTGATTTTAATCTTGGAAATCTGTTCCAAAGTATTCCCACGCATAATAGAAAGAGATGTGATCGTACACAAATATAAACAAGGTTTTAAATGTTTGTTTTAGTCAAATATCTGTTTGGGCTTCTTGCGGTCAATTTGCAGTCTACAAATGATGTTCTGGCCCCCTGACTATTCACTCAAGAAATAAAATTGTCCAGAAGCTGAATCTAATTGATGATCCCTGCACCATGATTACAGAGACCGTTTGATGACCCATCTGTGGGGTGACTGGGGTCACCCCAACATGACACAGTATGACCCAACCGTAGGGTCACCCCAACATGACACAGTATGACCCAACCATAGGGCGACCCAAACATGACCCAGTATGACCCAACCGTAGGGTCACCCCAACATGACCCAACCGTAGGGTCACCCCAACATGACCCAACCGTAGGGTCACCCCAACATGACCCAACTGTAGGGTCACTACAGAATGACACAGGGATAGAATAACCACAGTGCTCAATAGTGTTCCTTACCACGTCTACGTTGTGATATCCTTTACAGCAGTAATCCCAGTGTACCCCAGGCAGTTAGGTCAGATAACCTCAGAGGCTCCTGACTTGTGGGATTTTGCTCTAACCTATGTTTTATTGCGTTTGATTGAGCTGTCGAATAAACGGAGGAGTGAATGTGTCAAAGTGAAAACCTATATATCCTGCTTCTTTTCGCATATATATATATATATATATACTACCGTTCAAAAGTTTGGGTTCACTTAGAAATGTCATTGTTTTTGAAAGAAAAGCAAATTTTTTGGTCCATTAAAATAACATAAAATCGATCAGAAATCCTGAAAGCATTTCACTGTAAGGTCTACACGTGTTGTAATCAGCGCATGTGACTAATACAATTTGATTTGATCTGATCTATGGATTTCACATTACTGGGAATACAAATATGAATCTGTTGGTCACAGATACCGTAAAAAGTAGGGGGGTGGATCAGAAAACCAGTCGGTATCTGGTGTGACCACCACTTGCCTCACGCAGCGTGACACATCTCCTTCGCATAGAGTTGATCAGGCTGTTGATTGTGGCCAGTGGAATGTTGTCCCACTCTTCAATGCCTGTGAGAAGTTGCTGAATATTGGCGGGGACTGGAACACGCTGTTATACGCGTCGATCCAAAGCATCCCAAACATGCTCAATGGGTGACATGTCTGGTGAGTATGCAGGCCATGGAAGAACTGGGACATTTTTAGCTTCCAATAATTGTGTACAGACCCTTTTGACAACATGCTGAAACATGAGGCGATGGCAGCAGATGAATGGCATGACAATATGCCTCAAGATCTCATCAACGTATCTCAATGCATTCAAATTGTGTTCGTTGTCCGTAGCTTATGCCTGCCCAAACCATAACCACACCGCTACCATGGGGCACTCTGTTCACAACGTTGACATCAGCAAACCGTCGCCCACACGACGCCATCTGCCCGGGCATGGAGAACACACTTCAGTGTGCCAGTGGCCCTCGACGGTGAGCATTTGCCCACTGATGTAGGTTACGACGCCAAACTGCAGTCAAGTCAAGTCCCTAGTGAGGACGACGAGCACTCAGATGAGCTTCCCTGAGGTTTCTGACAGTTTGTGCAGAAATTCTTCGGTTGTGCAAACCCACAGTTTCATTAGCTGTCCAGGTGGCTGGTCTCAGACGATACCGCAGGTGAAAAAGCCAGATGTGGAGGTCCTGGGTTGGCGTGGTTACACGTAGTCTGCTGTTGTGAGGCCGTTTGGACTTACTGCCAAATTCTCTAAAACGATGTTGGAGGTGGCTTATGTTAGAGAAATGAACATTCAATTCTCTGGTAACAGGTCTGGTGGACATTCCTGCAGTGAGTATGTCAATTGCACACTCCCTTGTGTGACAAAACTGCACATTTTACAGTGGCCTTTTATTGTCTCAGCACAAAGTGCACCTGTGTAATGACCATGCTGTTTAATCAGCTTCTTGATATGCCTCACCTGTCAGGTGGATGGATTATCTTGACAAAGGGGAAATGCTCACTTACAGGGATTCAAACAAATTTGTGCACAAAATTTGAGAGAAATAAGCTTTTTGTGCAAATGGAACATTTATTTTCTTTCAGCTCATGAAACATGGGACCAACACTTTACATTTAACTAGGCAAGTCAGTTAACAACACATTCTTATTTACAATGACGGCCTAGGAACAGTGAGTTAACTGCAGAACGACAGTTCTGTCAGCTCGGGGATTCGATCTAGAAACCTTTTGGTTACTGGCCCAACGCTCTAACCACTGGGCTACCTGCCATGTTCAGTATACATCCAATTCAATGGTGTCTTAAAAGACTGGCGCCATGTCTTGCTATTTATGGTTTTTGGGCCTAAGACTCAGTATGTTTTCAGCCCCCAACAAAGACGGCAGAGGTTTGTCACCCCTGGATTAGGCCTGAGTCAGTGTACCGTTCCAGCTCAGCTCAAGTGACCCCCACAGCCCTCTCCTGTGTTGGCTGGAAACCCAGTTTCCATGAGAAAAGTGTCTGGTTCACCCACAGTTGTGAGCCAGCTCCTCCACATCCAGTGACTGTGGCTCAGTGTACATTCATGTATTTCAATGTTCAACTGTTGATGTGACACCTGCAAGCCCTCTGTTTTACGAGGAGGAGGAGACAAAGCCTGTTCCAAAGAGTTTGTGCTCCTGTTCCATAGAGGAGTGAAAAACTGCTGCATGCTCTGGGTGTCTCCTCCTTCCTCCCTAAACCCTCCTGTCTGCCCATCCGCCTTCCTGCTCTAATTTTAGCTGTGGAGCTGTGAGCGGCACAGAGATGATGGCCATCTTTATTTTCTAACAGGCATCTGCGGATGCCAAAAAGGTGTTCTAAAACTGGGTGCTGAAAGGACTCTAATTTTACCACCACTGACCCTCTCGCTTTGTGAGGGACGGGTGCACATTTTGCCATACCCCCATAATCATCTGCCCAAATCATCAATACTGAGCTTCCCTTCTCAATAACCAATACGGACTGACCTCTTTCCCTGTAATCAATAACTACTCAATAAGGCTGGATTACCACCCCTTCATCTATAATATTCCATTTCTATCTGACTGAGTGCCACTCCCTATAAACCCACTGTTACTAGTCAGAAAGTCACTCTATGATTTGCCATTTATCTACTGTATTGCTTAAAATGGAGATGCAAAAAAAGAATAATTCACACACGCACCAAGCGAAGCAGCCGTAAAACAGACAGGCAGGACAGCAATGCCGGAGAGACTTGACATACAGCAGCATATGTGCATTGTGATCTGATCTACAGATTGCACAAAGAGAGAAAAGCTTTAGCTAGTGCAGTAGAAGCGTGTGTACTGACCTGCGGCTCCCATGGCTGAACAGGGATAGAGGCAGCTGCTTTATCCACAGACAAAAGAAGAGCATGAAGGGGGAGTGGCCACAAGCACACATGCTAGTCATTGGTCTGGGGGAGGGTTAAGGGGATCGGTTGCCAGAGACCTAAGCTCCGATCCAGCACACACTCGTACACACACCCTCTCAGTGAGCTCTTTATTAAAAACTGCCAAGCAAGGGCAAAATGAAAGTGACTATCTTATTCAAAATGGTGGATGGATCTCCCTCCACCAGACAGGAAGATGGAATTCTTTCCGATCATTTATTCTCTTATCTATAGCCCGCAGCATGTGACTTCATTGGCAGTATACCATCTACTGAGTGGGTTTCTCAGCAGATCTGCAACGTCTGTGAGGGTGTTATATGACCTTACAGTGAGGATGAAAGATGCAGGCTGAAATGTACTGCTCTATTAAAATGCTTCAGCTCTGTGAGGATCTGGTGAGCACCTGCCTGATGCAATTACCATAGCTACGGTGCTGCATTTTCTCCCCCTCCACTCACAGATAGAGAGGAAGGAGAGAGAGTGAGAGAGAGAGATAGATGGCGGGAGAGAGCGAAAGCACTCCCTGGGAAACTGAGACAGATTCACTTGCTCTGAATATGTGGAATGAGGGACACATAACGTGTCTACACCGACACACACCCAGCCTTTATTGTTCAACACAAAAGGACAAAGGGATGGTTTAACATAGAGGCAGGAAGCCTTCAAAACAACAGACACATATGTCATGGACATGGTTTCTAAAAGCTGCTGATAGAATCTGACACGGTTTAAATACCATAATAAAGGCTTAATGGAATTTGATGGCTGAGTTTGGGTTGTCATCTAAAATGCCAATTGTTGAATCATATTACAAATCATGCAACTGTCTGGAACTAGCCTACATTTTCTTTTACTGACAAAATACCGCCACCCGAAGAAAAAAAAAACGTGTTTTGCTTATTCTTATCAAGGAAGACTATTGGTGAACAATACCGTTTTCAAACTAGATGGTCATTTTGCATTAAGTAAAAAATGTTTATCTGGTTAAAAGTATTTTTGTGGTAGTTGAACCAATTGATTGGTCGAAACTATTTCTGTTCTGATTTCATATCTGGGTCGCAGAGAAGTAGATTTCATAATATCTTAGAAGATATTTCTGTTCTGATTTGAATAGCAGAGAAGTAGACTAATATTTAATACACTAAGTTGTTAGGAAAGTGGTCAAAGTAGTGGATGTGTCAAAAGTTACATTAATTCCTAATTGTGTCATTCTTAGAATGTGCTCCCCCTGTGCTGTAGTTAACAAATTCAGAGTTTCAAGGCAGTCAGTGGGAAGTTAGCCTACTACAGTTGGGTGATATTACATAGCATCGTCTACTGACGATGATTGACTGCCATAGTCGATGGTGATGACACAGTGATGTGACAGATGATGGTTTAGCCTTTTAACTTTACTAGCGCTGCGCAGTGAAGAACGGCGTCTCGCGGCACACAGCAGGGGAGCACGCAAGTGACATTCCCGAGTAATTTGCCTATTCCTATTTTCTAAAGCCTATTTAAATAAATACTTTTTGTTATATACAGAGCGCAAGAGAGAAATGTAGACCAGACAGAGAGAAGAATTCCACCAAAGCAGCGCAAAAGGTCCAGTCAGAAAATATTGTTTCTCTCTCTCTCTCTCTGTCGGACACTCATTGACTTTCTTGTGTCTAGCTGTAAAAAGAAATTGGTTGCCTATATTCCCCTCCCTTTCCATTCGATAGGCTATGAATATGACTTTGGGCTATAGGCTACACTTTCATAATTTTATGCATGACTTTCTCCCGATCAAACAATGAATGTAACAGAGTTCAATCTCAAAGAGTTATTTGAATAGCCTAAAAATGTAAAAGGTAGCCAGGGTAATAATGAGAGAAAACAAACAATATCAATAGCCTATAGAAAACATCTAATGACCAGTTTAATAAAGTTTAAGCTTATTAAGAAAGAGATGATCTATGCGGACCGGGAAAATCCCTCCACGCGAAGTTGAAAACCAAATGGCCAATAACCTATCCTCCTACTAGGTCTATCATAAAAGGTTTAAGACAAGTTAAAGTTATTTAGCTTATTCCCCAAATTTTCTAGCCTAAGAAGGTGTTGTCCTAAAGTTGCCACTTTCAAAAATAACAAGAATGAAAGTCTATATAGCTTAGGCTATTCTTAAATCACAGCTTTATAAGCGATAGTTTGTGCTCTAATACTATTATTGTCAGGTATGCGTAAATGGTTGTAAAGGAGTCAGGTGCAGGAGAGCAGATATGGTGTAGCCAACGGAGCCTTTTATTTTGGCGAAACAAAAACACACGGCAAAGTGAACACGAAATAACAATAGATGTTAACGTAACCCAGCGCAACAGACTAACGTGCGCAATACATGAAACAGAATAAACAATACCGCACAAAGACATGAGGGAAACAGAGGGTTAAATACACAATACATAATGAGGGAAATGAGAACCAGGTGTGTGGGAAAACAAGACAAGACAAATGGAAAATTAAAAATGGATCGGCGATGGCTAGAAGACCGTCGACGTCGACCGCCGAGCACCGCCCGAACAAGGAGGTAAAAATGATTTATTTATTTATTATTTTACAATTATTTTATGAGGCAAATAAATCCATTATTATTCAGTTTTGAACGTGGTAGACTGCCTCTATCCAGCCCATGATGTTAACCTAACTCACTACGATAACATGCTGACCACACTGCTCCTGTTATTCACTGCTCGCATTACTCATGTTATTCAATCATTGCGTGTGCGTAGCCAGGCGCAAAAATTGAACTTGGTTCTATTTGTGACGCTTAACGTGCTGCAAGTCCTGCCTTTCCTATCTCCTCATTGGTTTTTAGGAGCATATCCCACGTGGGTGATTGAAAGATGAACTGAGGTCGACACTCCAATCCAGTTGGTAGTGGTAATGCACCTTCAAGTTGGTTGCCAACCTCCATATAAAGTTCAAAGAAGAAGAAGAAGCCTGAAGTAGGAGAGATCACTAGAAACAAACTCGGTTTACCATTTTATCTGTGGATTAATTGGCATAGAAGACCTTTGTCTTGTTTTGCACACTTTGTACAAAATAATAAAATGCAGTACTACAGGATATTTCTTAAAGTAGCTCTTTATTAGCCAGCTATAACTGGCATGTTCATGTATCGCCAACCAGGATCAAACTGACCATGACCTAACCATTTGGGTGGTCTTAACCAATCATAGCACAGTATGATATGGCGGTAAAATGCATCCAATTATAATTCAGTATGTTTACACATATAAATATTACATCCCCCTTCTTCTAAAACAAAATAAAAATATTTACATATTCTAAGCGTTTCTTTTGAAAACATGCTCTGCAGTTTGAACTCAAGGTAAGTAACCATTTATATTGTATACTACACCAACTGAATCAACATAGACTCTGAAACAATGATCCAACATACTGTTACTTTTCGAACAAGGGATTCTCAGCAACTCAGCATTCACAGTAGAAATACATCTTAACATTTCAAACAAATACAATACCAAAGCATTTCAAGTGAACTTTCAATAACACGTTTACAGTCTGGAACTCTTTTAGGGCAGCGATCCGCCTACAGCCTTTGACATGTCACAGGTCTAGGACAGCTCTGGGCTTGACCTCTCTTCCTGACCTTGTGTGATATGATGCTGAGCATGCTTCTGTGTCAGTCAACAGTTCTTGTGGTGTTGCAGGTAAGTATGGTGTATGTTGTGCTGTGTGTGTGTTTAGTACATCACGTTCTCTTTCAGGGGAACAGTTCATCTCATCAGTGTGTTGATCTTTTGTGTTCAGTAGGTGACGACGATTGCGGCGGTACACCGCTCCTTCTGCGGTGCGGACGTGATATGAACGTTCAGTGTCAGCTGGCTGGATGACGACTGCTGGCTTCCAGAGGCCTTGCTCTTGGATTCTAACTGACTCTCCATCGATCAGTGGTGGCAGTGGTCTAGCTGACCTGTCGTAGTATCGCTTTTGTTGTTGTTGTCTCTGTGCACGTTTTCCATGCATTTCCTTGTAGCTGACGACCTCAGGTTGCAGCTGTTGGTTGGTGCTGGGAAGGATTGAGCGAAGTCTGTGGCTCATCAACAGCTGGGCTGGTGATTTGAAGTTGTCAACTGGAGTGTTGCGGTATTCAAGGAGACTGAGGTAGGGGTCTCTCTTGTCTGCTTTTGCTTTATCCATGAGTGATTTAGCAATCTGCACAGATTTTTCAGCAAGGCCATTACTTTGAGGGTAATGCGGGCTTGTGGTGACATGTGTGAACTCCCATACTTTTGTGAAGGATTCAAACTCATTTGATTTGTAACAGGGCCCATTGTCAGATATTAAAGTCTCTACAATGCCATGCCTGGCAAAGGCTGCTTTCAGCTTGTGTATCACAGCTGCAGATGTGGTGCTGTGAAGCTTGTCGAGTTTGAAGTATCTGCTGTAGTAGTCCACTGTTACGATGTAGTCCTCGTTGTTCCAGTTAAACAGATCGGTTGCCACGACCTGCCAGGGTCGGTCTGGGATACAGTGAGGTAACATTGGCTCTTTGGTGTTTGAGGGGCGTCGTTCAAGACATATGGCGCATTTACCAACAATGTTCTCTATTTGTTTGCACATTCCGGGCCAAAACAAAATGTCCCGTGCTCTCTGTTTGTACTTTTCCATGCCCATGTGTCCAGCATGGATCTTTGTCAAAATCTCTTCTCTGAGACTGGTAGGAATAATGATTTTCTCTCCTTTGAAAATTATTCCGTTGATCTGTGATAGTTCATCACGATGGTTCCAGAATTCTGAGACGCTCTGAGGGCATTTTCTCCTCTCCTCAGGCCATCCATCCTGTATGACTTTCCTCAGCTGTGTGAGTTGTGAGTCCTTTTCTGTTTCTGCTTGGATCTCCTTCAGTTTTGTGTCACTAACTGGTAAGTTGCTGTACACAGTGTGCACTTGCATGTCCATGCCTTCACTGAGGCTGCTGTCCTTATAGGTAAGAAACTTCCCGGAGAGTGTGTCTGCGACAGGGATGTCTTTGCCTGGACGGTGAGTGATTGTGAAGTCGTATTTTTGTAGTTGAAGGATCATTTTCTGTAGCCTTGGCGGGGCTGCGGCTAGTGGTTTCCTCATAATTGACTCAAGGGGCTTGTGGTCGGATTCCACAATGACTTGTCGTCCATATATGTACTGATGGAAACGTTTCCATCCGAACAGAATGGCGTAGAGCTCCTTTTCGATTTGAGCGTAGTTGATTTCACAGTCTGTGAGAGATTTGGAAGCGTAGCCGATGGGCTTTCCTTCTTGCAGTAGCACTGCACCTAGTCCATACTTCGACGCGTCCACTTGGAGTCTGAGCTCTTTGTCGGGGTCGTAGTAGGCAAGGATTGGTCCTGGTTCTCTCGTGATCAAGTCTTTCACATTCTGGAAAGCAATGTTGTGTTGCTTGTCCCAGAGAAACTCACTGGACTGCTTTAGCAGTTGACGCAGGGGTGCATTAGCATTGGAGAGGCTGGGTGCGAACTTGGCTAAGTAGTTGACCATGCCAAGCACTGTTTCCAGCTCTGCACGGTTCTTTGGTGGCTCCATTTCTTTTATGGCTAAGATCTTCTGTGGATCTGGCTTGATTCCAGTCGCTGTAAGAAGATGTCCGAAGTAGCTGACCTCTGTAGCGCCGACTGTGCTCTTCTCGGGGTTGAGCCGGACTCCTCTCTCGCGGGACCTTTGCAGCATTGCGCGGCGGTTTCGGTCGTGCTCCTCTTTGGTTCGACCATAGACAAGGATGTCGTCCACAATTGCCACAACTCCGTCGAGGCCTTCGTACACTTCGTCAATCTTTCGCTGAAACTTGTCTTGGGCTGAGATAATCCCAAAAGGCAGGCGACGGAACCTGTAGCGTCCAAATGGTGTGTTGAATGTTGTGAGCTTAGATGACTCTTCTGTGAGCTTGATAGCCCAGTAGCCTGACCTAGCGTTCATGACACTGAAGTAGTGTGCTCCCGCTAGCTTGTGTGTGATGCCATCTATCGTCGGTAAAGGATAATGGGGGCGTTTGATAGCCTTGTTCAAGTCTCTTGGGTCGAGACATACTCTGAGCTTGCCTGTGCGTGGTTTCTCCACCACCACTACCGCATTTACCCAGTCAGTCGGTTCTGTAACCTTGGTGACTATGTCAGATTGCTCCAAGCTCTCCAACTCTTTCTTCAGACGGGCACAGAGAGCAAGGGGAATCTTTCTCGGTGGGTAGACCACAGGGATTGCGTCTGGGTCAAGGTGAATGGTACATTCTCCTGGGAATAATCCTATTCCTGTAAAAACATCAGCAAACTCCTCCAGTACATTGTCTGTCTCTACTGGTGCTGTCACTGATAAAACTAGCTTGATGAGGTCCATGTCTAAACATGCTTTAAGACCTAGCACTGCAGGTGCTCTAGTGTCAACAACATAAAAGTCCAACATCATGTCACTTTCCTTGTATTTGCATTTGAAAGTGCATGTGCCTTTTACTGGGAGCTGTTCACCACCATAACCAGTCAGTCTGCACGTGGTGGGCTGTAGCTCGCATTCAGATGTCAAGCTGTGGTACTTATTCAGAGGAATAATGTTTACTTGTGCACCAGTGTCTAGTTTGAACTTTAGCTCTGTGCCTTGTGTTCCTATCTCAATGTCAGCAAAGGCTTGCTCTGTCTCTGATGTTTGACTTTTCTGTGTCACTGAATCAATAAACAGTTCATCAGCGTTTGACTCTTTGATTGACATTTCACTGTGTGTACTGTTTTTCCACGGTAAGCTCTGCACACTTTTGCAAAGTGATTCCATTTTCCACATTTAGTACACTGTTTGCCTTTAGCTGGTTTTGAGTCTGCGTCGCTCTGTTTTGGAGTTATGTCTCTCTCTGTTCTAAAACGCGATCTCTGTGCACCGGAGGTGTGCTTTGATGTCTGCCTGACTGCGTGCACTGCTTGTTCACGTGATGCGCTCGTGCTCCCGCGCGAAATGGTTTTCATCTGAGCCTGTGCTAGCTCGTGAGATCTGGCTATGTCGATAGCTTTGTCCAGCGTTACCTCAGACCCAACATTCAAAAGTTTCTCTCTCACTCGCGGTGAGTGTATTCCAAATACAATACGGTCCCTGACCATCTCATCCTTGTTTGCATAATCACAGTCTTTCACAAGCAGACGCAGCTCTGTCACAAACTGTTCAAAAGACTCGCTAGCTCCCTGTACTTTCTCATGGAATTTGTACCTAGCGAAAATCGTATTGGTCTTCGGCACAACGTATGCTTCAAAACGATCGTAGTATGTTTTCAGTACCTTTGATTCAGCCTCGGTAAGTGTCCATGTGTTGTAAATATCTCTTCATTTTTCACTGATCCAGAGGAGCAAGTAGCTGCATTTTCCCTCTTCTCCTCTGTCCTTCAGAGGACCCGTGAACATTAGCTCCACATGCTGTTTGAACTTACGCCATGCATCGGGTAAGTTTGTAGACTCCCAGTCCATTCGAGGTGAAGGAACTCCAGAAAAATCCATATTGTAAGACCTTTAACTCTGACACCATGTCTTGTTTTGCACACTTTGTACAAAATAATAAAATGCAGTACTACAGGATATTTCTTAATGTAGCTCTTTATTAGCTAGCTATAACTGGCATGTTCACGTATCGCCAACCAGGATCAAACTGACCATGACCTAACCATTTGGGTGGTCTTAACCAATCATAGCACAGTATGATATGGCGGTAAAATGCATCCAATTATAATTCAGTATGTTTACACATGAATATTACAACCTTGACCTCCATTTCAGGTAAAATAACAACTCAATGTTTATATCCCAGGACAAATTAGCTAGCAACAGCAAGCTAGCTAGCTAAATTTCCATAAATGTTTGCTTATCGACCTGTTCCCAAATTAATATAATTGGTTCAGAGTTCGTTTTGATATGTCAACTATCTGGTGTCGGGACGTTCCTTATCAGACTGTCACCGCTCCGACATGTGTGCGACACACACACCTGTTCCATGCTGAACTCCTCCACCAGAAAGGAATATTATAAAAGATTTGCACTTAGCCTCGGCCCAGGTTTCAACAACATTATCTGTCATTATGATTCGTACAGTTGTAACATTCGATTTCGTCCTATAGCCCAACGGTTTAGTCAAGTATTATTTATTTTTTATTGGTTGGCCAATAGGGGTCAATACCATCGTATGTGATATACGCTGAACAAAAATATAAACACAACATGCAACAATTTCAAAAAGTTTTACTGAGTTACAGTTAATAAATAAATAAATTCATTAGGCCCTAATTTATGGATTTCACATGCCTGGGATTACAGATATGCATCTGTTGGTCACAGAAACCTTAAAAAAGGTAGGGGCGTGGATCAGAAAACCAGTGACTATCATTTGCCTCATGCAGCACGACACATCTCATTTGCATAGAGTTGATCAGGCTGTTGATTGTGGCATGTTGTCCCACTCCTCTTCAATGGCTGTGCGAAATTGATGGATACTGGTGGGAACTGGAAAACGCTGTTGTACATGTCGATCCAGAGTATCCCAAATATGCTCAATGGGTGACATGTCTTGTGAGTATGCAGGCCATTGAAGAACTGGGACATTTTCAGCTTCCAGGAATTGTGTAGAGATCCTTGCAACATGGGGCCGTGCATTATCATGCTGAAACACGAGGTGACTGTGGCGGATGAATGGCACGACAATGGGCCTCTGGATCTTGTCACGGTATCGCTGTGCATTCAAATTGCCATTGATAAAACACAGTTGTGTTCGTTGTTCGTAGCTTATGCCTGCCCATACCATAACCCCATCGCCACCATGGGGCACTCTGTTCACAACGTTGACATCAGCAAACCGCTCACCCACACAACGCCATACATGCTGTCTGCCATCTGCCCGGTACAGTTGAAACCGGGATTAATCCGTGAAGAGCAAACTTCTCCAGCATGCCAGTGGCCATCGAAGGTGAGCATTTGCCTAGTGAAGTCGGTTACAACGCCGAACTGCAGTCAGGCCAAGACCCTGGTGAGAACAACGAGCATACAGATGAGCTTCCCTGAGATGGTTTCTTACAGTTTGTGCAGAAATTCTTCAGTTGTATAAACCCACAGTTTCATCAGCTGTCCGGGTGGCTGGTCTCAGATGATCTTACAGGTGAAGAAGCCATATGTGGATGTCCTGGGCTGGCGTGGTCTGTGGTTGTACGACCAAATTCTATAAAATGACGTTGTATGTGATATACATGACGGTTTATGGTAGAGAAATTAACATTAAATTCTCTGGCAACAGCTCTGGTAGACATTCCTGCAGTGAGTATGCCAATTGCACGTTCCCTCAAAACTTGAAACATCTGTAGCATTGTGTTACGTGACAAAACTGCACACTTTAGAGTGGCCTTTTAGGTGCATCTGTGTAATGATCATGCTGTTTAATCAGCTTCTTGATATGCCACACCTGTCAGGTGGATGGATTATCTGGGCAAAGGAGAAATGCTCACTAACAAGGAGGTAAACAAATTAGTGGCACAACATTTTAGAGAAATAAGCTTTTTGTGCATATGGAACATTTATGGGATCTATTATTTCAGCTCATTAAACATGAGACCAACACATGATGCATTTATATTTTTGTTTAGTGTACAGTACCAGTCAAAAGTTTGGACACACCTACTAATTCCAGGGTTTTTCTTTATTTTTTACAATTTTCTACATTGTAGAATAGTAGTAAAGACATCAAAACTATGAAATAACACATATGGAATCATGTAGTAACCAAAAAAGGGTTAAACAAATCAAAATATTTTATATTCTTCAAAGTAGCTACCATTTGCCTTGATGACAGCTTTGCACACTCTTGCAATTCTCTCAACCAGCTTCATGAGGTAGTCACCTGGAATTCTCTACCAACAGTCTTAAAGGAGTTCCCACATATGCTGAGCACTTGTTAGCTGCTTTTCCTTCACTCTGCGGTCCAACTCATCCCAAACCATCTTAATTGGGTTGATGTCAGGTGATTGTGGAGGCCAGGTCATCGGATGCAGCACTCTCCTTCTTGGTCAAATAGCCCTTACACAGCCTGCACAACATTTTAGAGAAATAAGCTTTTTGTGCATATGGAACATCTCTGGGATATTTTATTTCAGCTCATGAAACATGGGACCAACACATGATGCATTTATATTTTTGTTCAGTATATATCGTGATGATGAATTATGGGTACATAATCACTATAGGACAAAGGTTGACGTCACCGAACCCTATAGCTTACTGTTGACGCGGTTACTAAAACAGCTCCACCGTTTGATTGGTAAAATATATTTCTGTTCTGATTTCAGATTTGAATAGCAGACAAGCAGAGGAAGATTTCATATCTAACTTTTTGCCTAAGTTGTTGGGAAAGTGGTCAAAGTAGCTGATTTGTGTCAAAAATTGCATTGTTTACAGTGAATGAAATGTTGGAAGTCATGTGACTGTCTAACAATGGGGAATGCTTTAGAATGTTGAAAAAAGTTAAATTTAAGTGAAGATAGGGGGAAAAAATTACAAAAAGCTTAATAGGTTAAAAAGTATAAAATATATCAAAAGTATTTAAGCACACTATTCCAGACCGGTCTGTACGTTTTAAAGTTTGAATGACGTTTCTATCTTAAACGGTGTAGGAGGGATGGAGTGCTCATAATAACTAGCCAATAAGTCAGAAGTATGGCAGAGATTTAGAATGAGACGTTTGCAAGTCCCATTAATAATTTGTTCAGCATCTAATTCCCTTTTATTAGGCTTAGCGCTAGATAGCAGGCTTTGCTTTCACATTGGTACTGCACAGTAAACAATTGGTATAGGCCTATAGCCTATTTCACAGAGTGAGTCATGGGTGAGGTTCTGTCAAGCTCTCTGGTTTGTAGAGACGCTGGGGATTACTGTCCTACCCAGCCAGCATGAACACATGATGTTGAACCAAAACGTACAGTAGGTACCGTGGCACACAGCCAAACCCTGATCACTGATACAGGCCTGGATGATTTCTGCTTCTGATACTCAACACGCTGATGCAATATTCCTCACTCTTCAGATTTGTAGTCAGATTATGTTCTACATTTTTAGGTAGAGGCAGAGTGAACCAGTTTGAGCCTGACCCGGTTAGACCACTAAAGTCCTCGACACTGGCTCAAACCATGCCCCAAGCCAGCATGATCAAACATGTATCCAAACCTGTGTCTTTGCTTCAACAGCTTATTCAAACTAAAGAACATCCAATTGGTCAATTTGATCATTTATCTGTGTGTGTTTTGTGTGTGTGTGTTAAGGTGAAACTCTATGTTGGACCAAGGTGTATCATTGTCAATGCTAATATGGCTAAGATTCGCTAGCTAACCAACAACTGTAACAATGTATTTGAGAAATGATGTATGTTATCAACAAGCTAAGCCAAACTAGTCTGTTGTGCACCATAGTTGCGCACGTGTCGCTTTTGTTGCTAAACAACCAACCCGTCTATAGTGAAAGCTCAGAGAATACAAGCTATTATGCTCACCACTCTCAGTGACTGAATGAAAGGAACTGGTTATTGTTCAATGAAAATAAAGTATCCACATAGGCCCGTGTGGCTCCTTCTCGGTATATTTTATATTAGTCTTGCATTTTAATTTGGAGATTCTATTCTATTCTCCATTTTAAATCTTAAAATCACTCAGTTTCATTCACAGGTAAGGAAAAGGCAGACCAATCAACCCCATCTCTCTCCTACAATAAGCATGGCTGCAATAGAAAATGACAGCCAGTTGGAAAGGCAAGGAGGAGGAAGGGACACCATTTTCTCTCCTCGTCAGGCAATACTAATGCACACCATGATGGAGAAAATGGCAGACGGAGGCTGTGCCTTTCTTTCCCAGTCGCTGCAAGGTGCCCTGGCAGCCGATGGATGAGACTGATGTAATTAGGATAGGTGTGGCCTGGTTGCCATGGAGACAGTCCGTCAGTGCCATCCGGATGCTCCGACAGCCTCGCACACAAAAATAGCTCAAAGTCTCCGGCATGAAAACAGCTCCCCCACAGAGCGTCACACTGGGAGGGCGATAACAATGACACACCTTGGTCCAACAGAGTTTCACCTTAACACACACACACACACACAAAACATATAACACACACAGACACTGAACACAGAAACACAACAGACGTCTCACAGCATGTATGTATACATTCATCATCATAATCAGCGACGTCTCACACCCACCCACCCTCTTTTTCCCCTTTGTCTCACACGGCAGACAGAGAGCGTGTCCAGGGCGTGTCTGCTGTGAGATAGAGAGGGGGGGGGGGGGGTAAACAGCTAAGCCTGATCACCCAGGCCCCGACTAACACACACCTTGGATACCACCACAACCATACATGCAACATCCCCCTTTCACACACACACAACTAGAGCTTTGCACTCGCAGCATAAATAGGCTACATGTGCACCACATACATACACACAAATCAGATCACCACTCACAGCCTAGATACACACACTCCTAACACACAGACACAGAGACAGATAATCCATTCCTTACTTAGATTTACGTGTATTTTGGGTATATGTTGTGAAACTGTTAGATATTACTTGTTAGATATTGCTGCACTGTCGGAGCTAGAAGCACAAGCATTTCGCTACACTTGCAATAACATCTGCTAACCGTGTGTATGTGACCAATAAAATGTGATTTGATTTACACAATAAACACAGCAAACACATCAGTACCCTGGCCTTTCCAGCTGCTCCAGGAGCACTCCTTCTTGGTACCGTCTGCAGTGGCCTGCATGCTGATGATCAATCTCCCTGATTTTCCTTTCTCTTAGTCTTCTCCGTTTTCTTCTAGCTCTTCCTCTTCTTGTGCCACTGATTCACTCACTCATCTCACAAAGGCACGAATAGTTGGAATGATGAGATGCGGAGACGAGAGGGAGGGAGTCAAGGTTTCCAAGGTACTGCTGGCTCGCGGAAAAAACAGAATGATGCTGTGGAGCAGTGTTAGCGAGAACAGGAGGAGGAGAGGGGGTGTGGGGGGGGGTGTGATCGAAATGTAAACGCCACACCACAGTCGCTACTGCGCAGCAAATCATCCATATAATGATTTAGTGCGGGGGGGGGGGGGGGGGGTAGGCATCCCTTCACAATAAAAGTCCTCATGCTTATCCTGATTCTCAGAGCAGACTAGGTGGTGGGCTGGGGGATTGGTAGTGAAAGAGTTAACCAACATGCCCTTTGATAAAGCTCAGTCGGAAGCAGGCAGGTGCACTGTCATATTTCCTAGCCCACCCCTCATGCTTCCATTTTTGTGGCTAGTTTCATAATGATCAATATTGTATAGAAGATCATTTACGGATAAGGTGCCAGATTGAAATGACAATTGAAACAAATCTGACGTCATCCTTCACAGCATTGAGACTGTGGGTAAAAGGTTTTGTGTTAAGACTGAGGACTCTATAGGCTACTGCTGGGGAAGGGACCTAGCGTAGCTAAGGAATAATCTAGCAAATAGTCAACTCCTCTGCCCTTTGTTTCTACGCTTTGTACAAAAGAATGTTTAAGCTTGCGGTCAATATGACACAAATACCGTAGTTATTTTCAATATGTCTCACTAATTATTGAGCAGCTTAAGTGCTTGTCTTTTTAATAATGAATAAATATACACACTGTAGCCTACAGTAATAGCCCTCAAAGGTTTACTGCTTTAAGGCTGTGGTTCAGTTTGTGCTTTAGGTCCCACCAGGATGCATTAGCAATGCAAATGACCTGACAAAGCTCTAGGGTGTTTCCATGACAGCGAAGGCTGAAAATATTTAGGATATCTCAGATTGTTCTGGCAATTCTCACAAATAAACTTCATTAGGAGGAAGGATGTTTGACATGCTTTTTACATTTGTGTCACAAACCATTTTTGAGTGGCAATTTTAGGTCCTTTTTAGACCTATACATGCCTCCTGTAAGGCCCTATGATCTGTGAACCGTACATGATACAGACAACATCTTGATGTCATTATACGCCTTATAGTGTGATCTAAAATATGGAGTATGTCTTGATTCTGAAATATAATTTTTCACATTCATTTATTCAACAATAAAAATATGAATATGAATATCTGAAAAGTACCCTTTCTGATTTTGTTAATTTTAAGACATTGTTTGGAACGATATACTCTACAAGTACATCACATTTCCAGAGTGGGCTCTCTGGAACCACCACCAGCACCACCAACACAGTGAATGGGAAATGGAATTCAATGGGTGATTTGCTGAATGAGTAATCGTAGAGGAGGGCTGTGACTTCATGAAAACTTAGATCACAGAGGCCTATAATAACTCATAAAATCAATCATAACATCTCTTATACATCCCACATCTCAATACCACGTAAACAACATATTTGGTCTTGCCCACATTAAGTACACTTTTTAAACCAACCAGGGATTTTTGTAAGGCAACAAAGTCAGATTGCAGCTCTAACAACACCTGGTCTACAGTTGGGGCAATGGCAATTAATTACCTATAATGTCAATGTCTATGTATAAAACGGGTCATATCATTAAAATGACCAGAGAGCCCACTCTGGAAATTTGACGTGTTTGAAGAGTATATTGCTACAAACAACATAATATTTTTTGAATGTGAAACTGAAATTTGAGACAACACTATAAGGAGTATAAGTACACCAAGATGTTGTATCATGTATGGTTCATGTACAGGTCTAAAAAGGGCCCAAAATTGACACTTTCATCATGATTAAAAAATAAATAAATTGTGATACAAATGTACAAACCATGTCAAACATTCTTCCTCCCAATTCTACTATGTGAGAGAATTGCCAGAACAATCTGAGATACCAAAAATATTTTCGGGCTACGATGGCATGGAATTGCCACAGTGATGCATGTAGGCGTGTAAGGAGCTGAGTGCAACACAGACCACGTCTAAACAGTGTCTGTGTGCTTGGATAGAGAATAACTATATCATCAGGATTTTGAATGTTAACATTGACCCCTCTATTTCAGTGACATTGGTACAGTCTGTGCACAGACAGCCTTGTCGACATCCCACTCACACTTTCTGCTAGCTGCAGCCTTGAGAAAGCTCTCTACCACGGCAACAGACAATGGGCACAAAATATATGAGTCTGTGCTGTGCGCCCCCCTTGGACGGTGTTGCCATGGCAACTTCTGCGGAGCTGCACAGGCCGTGGTACATAATGTCTGCTCTGCTTGTCTTCACTCTCCAGCTTACACACGGACCTCTGTTATAGTCTATGGTGCCCTGCACCACCTAGTGGTGGAGGAATATCAACTTCATCAAATTGGTTGACCTGCTTTTAGAGATTCGAGAACCTTCTTCTGTTTGTAAACACCAGGAGAGGGGAGGGGCTTCGACTTTTCCTCAAGCACATCAGATGTTTTAATTTCTCTTTATTCTCCCCATCTGAATAAGGAATGTCAGTTACATACTATAGGTGGATATTGTGCTGTGACAGCTAAGGAACCATAAGATAATAAGTGAACTGTGATATTTTTGTCACTGCATCTATCTGCACATCAAATTAATCCTCCTAAGCGTAAATTGATGTGTGTGCGCCCCAGATTTGACATCACAGGATTACATAAACCCACTATTTACAACGAGGATGAAAAAGAAGCAAACAGAAGAAAGACAACTAAGTGCCAACACAAAATGTCCGGCTTTACTCACAGAGAACTCTCTGGCTCAATGTGGTGCAAAGTGGTCTCTGGCGTGATCTGTGATGATGTCTGTCTGAATGAGTTAGGAGACAAATGGCCTGTTTGGGATGTGGGAGTGAGAGAGTCAGGGCTGTTTCAAAACAATTCTATACATATCCAATGAGAGTGAGGGATTAGTTGATATCTTTAATGATGTAGAGGCTCAGCCTCTGTTGATTGTCATCATAAAAATGCTGGCCTCAGACATGTTTTGTAACTATAGCCTACCACCAGAGGGAAGCAGATCTTGAAATCATGCAGCAGCTCAAAATCCAAGATGCTCACACCCACCACAGCACAGAGAGAACGGAACTAGCCGTCTCATAGCAACCCTTTTTATTTCCAACCTTGTCAACACAGCCGAGATAACAACACTCTGACCTTCCATGCTATCTCTTCTGATGCATCACACACTCAGGGCAGTAAAAACAGTGCATGAACAACCTACTGTTTTAGAGGGATTCCATTGTCATAGCAACAGCCTGGTAAAAGACATGCAGTTACTAGTGTTAAAAAACGGCAAACCACACAGCCACTGGATTCTCCACTGACAAACAAATGCACCGACAGATACCGTACTACCTGTTCCATAAGATGGTAGAGACATTTCTGGAATGTTGTGATGATATATAATGCAAAGGCAACACAACTGCAACAAGGAAAGATATAAAGATAACACGGCTTCAAGGAGGGATAATAGTGTAGTTAGGTAGGTTAATCACCACAGATTGTATGTTGGAATGCAGGCTATAAGAGTTAATGGGCAGCACTATTCCAAATTAAATAGGCTACAGAATACCATATAAAATTCTGTATCAACAGATGAGGACAAGTTGATGAATTACAGGACTTACCTTTCTGTTTGTCAAAGCCCTCCATAAAGACTGGCGTAGCAGGTTTGGTCAGGTCTCCCTTCCCCTCAGTGATGTGCTTGTCATCCAGGAGGGGCCTCTCAGACCTCACCTCCGGGGGCACGGCAGCCGTGGGGGGCTTGGGCTTGGTGGGGAAATCCTCTTCCATCTTCATGGGGCTCTTGCTCTTGTCATTGGATGATTTCATCATGGAGCTCGTGACAGGCTCGGCTGGAACCACCTCTGGGGCAGGGCGGGCGGGGGGAGCAGCGGTGGGGATCAGAGGTGAAGGGGTGTTGACCCCCTGTTTGGGGCCGGACCCCTCTCTCTTGGGGCTCTCCTCATTGGCAGACTCGATGAAGAGCTCACTGTCCAGTTCAGCCTCCCTCTCCTCCCTCAGGATGCTGTAGGATATGGGCCCCTTAGCGCTGGGGGGATTGTCGAAGGGGTTGCCAGTCTGGCTGAAACCTCCCTTGCTGCTGGGAGGCTGCTCAAAGGGGTTGTTGGGGTTGTTACTGGACTTGGTGCTGGGGAGGCTCTGCAGGGGAGGATCCTCAGAGACCAGCTCTATCTCAGAGTCCCCCGACTCTGCACTACTGCCCTCCTGCTCCCTGGTCTTGGTGGAGCCTGGGGTTGGCTTGCTGCTGGGGACAGCCTTGAACAGTTCTTGGGACGGAGATTCTTTCTCTGCACAGAGAGAGAGAGAGAGAAAGTCAGGGAATTAGAGCATTAATAAGAAACACTGAATTAATCTTTAAAATGTTTTTGTCCTTTTATTTGTAAACCTTAAAACCTTTAAAATCTTTACCAAACTTGAAATACTGTATTTCAAATCATAGCTAAACCATAGTCCAAGACCATTGACCATGTTGATGGTGAACTCTCTAACTCACTAGAACACAGTAGGAGAGTGTGGGTGATAGCTACCTGTTGGGGATGCATTGGGGGAGGAGTTGGGGCTGTCGTCCTCTGGCTCAGAGAGTGTAACCATGGGAACGCCCTGCAGCCCCAGGCTGAGGATGTTGTCAGACACATTGGCCTGCGGGGGGGTGGGTTTGGCAGAAGCAGGGGGGTGGGACTCGGTCAGGGTGATCTTCACAGGGCTAGCGGTCTGAGGGGTGCCCAGGTTACGGTAGGAGCGGTAGTCAGACAGCTCCTCATCCTCAGAAGGCTCCTCTACGTAAGGGAAGGAGTGCGAGTCAAGCGCCGGGCCCAGGTTCTCTTCCTCTTCCTCCTCCTCAAGTTCTGCAGGGCTCTTATCCATGTAGCCTCCCAGGGAGTCCAAGCTAGACAGCCCAGTGTTTACTAGGTTATGCAGGGGCCCCTGGCTCTGGTGCTGGTTGTGGACATCATCACCATGGCTGATATCCATGTAGTTGTAGGCCTCGGTCTTCGACTCGGAGCCCTCCAGCAGGGACTTGGGCATCTCATCAACCAGGTCAGTGATCGTCTTGGTGTTGGAGGAACCAAAGATGCTGTAGGAGTCGAAGGTGTCCTGGGAGGAGGGGCCAGAGGAGAGCTTCAGATCATCAGACAGGTAAGATGCATCCTGGCCTGAGGGATGGCTCTGATTGGACAGGAGCGAGGTGTACAGGTCACCATCATCACTCATGGGCTTCCGGAAAAGGTCAGACAAGGCGTCACCTAGAAGGAGAGGATGGACAGTGGATTTAATCACAGATCTCAATTGGATAAGGCAAACTTAAACATATGGAAAAGTGGATAGATGAAATAGGCAGAAGATAGCATCACAGGCAACATAACATGTCATTGATATATTTCAGTCAAAAGTGAACTGGGGCAAATATGACAATGCTGCGTTAGAGCTGAAATTCTTCAAAACACGTTCCAATCAAGTTGCAATGTTGAATTGAAAATAATAACAGGATTAGGTTACATATGTGTACTCCAGGCCTGATAGTGGAGATGTGTGGGATCGTAGGGAGAGTATGGGAATCAGCTGGGAGATCTGATGGCGGTGCAGATCAGTGATGCAGCACTAACAGAGGGCACTTGTGCCCTGAGCCATACAAAGGGGGATTGTTCAAACCCCAAAACTCATCCCGTCAGCTATAAATCCTCACTGAGGTACGGGGGATGGGTTCTATATTCAAATCAACTAAAATTGTATTTGTCACATGCACTGAATACAACAGGTGTAGACTTTACTGTGAAATGCTTACCAACAATGCAGTTCAAGAAAAAAAAAAAAAAAAAATTAAAAATTAAATAAAACTAACACAATAAATTAACAATAACGAGGCTGTATACAGGGGGTACTGGTATCGAGTCAATGTGCGGGGGTACAGGTTAGTTAAGGTAATTTTACATGTAGGTAGGGGTAAAGTGACTATGCATTGATAATAAACAGCGAGTAGCAGCAGTGTAAAAACAAAGGGGGAACGGGGGTGTCAATGTAAATAGTCCGGGTGGCCATTTGATTAATTGTTCAGCAGTCTTATGGCTTGGGGGTAGAAGTTGTTAAGGAGCCTTTTGGACCTAGACTTGGCGCTCCGGTACCGCTTGCCTTGCGGTAGCAGAGAGAACAGTCTATGACTTGGGTGACTGGAGTCTTTGACAATTTTCTGGGCCTTCCTTCCTTCCTCCTTCCATTCCCATCTCTCGTTTGTATTCATAAATCTCCTCTGACAAGATGGCCGATTGTCACTGAGGCACACACACATACTACTGTACCCTATCATTTTCTGTGTGACCTTCCACCTACGGTACGGCCTGTCCAGTACGGCATGAAGGCTACCACAGTATGAGAGCGTTGCAAAATGCAAAGGAATCCCAACAACAGAAATTACGAAAGAGTCATCTTTTGTTACCCTCCATGTGTCGTCTACCGGCAAAAATCCAAAGCTTTTAATGTGAAAATAAATATTTGGTTTCAGTGACCTCAGTAGAAAATATTTACAGTGGAGCCAGCCAACATTTCTGTGCAAAGTTATTGCACAGGGCATTTCCATCGAAAATTACCCATGAGCACCAACATGTGAAGTTCATAATAACACATCAAATTGCATGTCAAATGAAAGATAAGAGTCTATATTTTTGGGAAATGAAGGAATAGATACATTATTCAACCTTTTTCAATCTTAAAAATTAGGCATCAGTAAAGGCTCTGATTTCTAGATAAGCAGATGGAAAAGGGGACTTAAAAGGCATCAGAATACATCAAAACACAAGAATGCTGACAAAAAGACCCCTGCCAAGTGCCAACTAATATAGACTCATTTTGTTTTGGAGAAATTGTTTACCTTCTGTAAGTTTATGAAATATTGCCTTGTACCTTGTAATTCCGTACCCAATTGTCATACTTGAGTAAAAGTAAAGATACCTTAATAGAAAATGACTCAAGTAAAACTGAAAATACTACTTGAGTGAAAAATACTACTTGAGTGGAAGTCTAAAAGTATTTGGTTTAACATCTACTTAAGTATCAAAAGTAAATTGAATTACCTAAATTTACTTAAGTATCAAAAGTAAAATTAAAAATCATTTAAAATTCCTTATATTAAGCAAATCAGACGGCATCATTTTATAAATAAAAAAAATTACGGATAGGCAGGGGCACATTCCAACACTCAGACATCATTTACAAATGAAGAATCAGTATTCAAAATGTAACTAGTACTTTTGGGTGTCAGGGAAATGTATGGAGTAAAAAGTACATTATTTTTTAATTAGGAATGTGATGTTGGATTAGGAAATTGTCCAAAATATAAATAGTAAAGTGAAGTACATTTTCCTCCCAAAAACTACAGAAGTAGTAATTTAAAGAATTTTTACATAAGTACTTTACACCACTGCCAAAAACTCACATATCTTTAAGAGAGTATTTAATTTCTCTCCCTCATGAGGGAGGATGATACAAGTCCACAGAAGTAACAAGTAATGATAGACCTACCAATTACAGTGATTTTACTGATTATATACATTTTGTTTATGAATTATTAAGAGATTAAAACTTGTAATTCCATTACCAAATTGGTAACGGAATTACTGAAACTGAATTGGGTCACCTGCTACTGTCCTCCCTTCTGGCATATGGTTATGTTCAGCTCATAACTATTCCTTGTCTTTGTTGTCTGCTGGTCAAACCAAGAGGGTCTGGACAACCCTTCCCTCTCTCTCGCTCTCGCTCTCCCTCTCCAGTTAATGTCACCTCTCCCAGCTCTTACTACCCATAAGCACCGACCGACACCGGACATCCATGGACGTTGAAAAGTAGTTGAAATTTTGTCAGTTTCCCTGTTCCACAGACCGACCCGACTGGACCCAATTTGAACCAATCATAGACGTACAGTATGTTTCATAAGTATGAATAGCACAGTACAGTGGGTAGAATACAGTATATTGTACTGTACTCTACCAAACTCTACTCTGCTATGCTGTTTTGTACTGCACTGTACTCTACTGTGCTGCGCTGTCCAAACTTGTGAAACATAAGAATGACATTCCTATCCATAATTATGCATCTCTGTAGTACAGATCAGGGACCCATGATGTAATTCCGTGACCTGGTGTGAATCCACTTTACTTACTGTAGTTCCATAATCAAAATAGATTTTTTCAAACTCTAGGTGCCATGCCACAGCTGATACCCCATTCTTTCTGCAGACATCTTTGAATCTTAATTGGTAGCAGATATTTAACAGTTTTTGGAAAACATGTTTGCATAATAACCTGAGGGAGATTTTACTGTAATTACATTACCAAAGTTTACATTCTTCCATTAAATTAGTTTTAGTACATTTTTCAGTGGCAATTGTGAAAAGTAGACCCTATGTATGATTCGTTAAACTTTTAAATCAATGGTTTTAGTTTGGCACACATTTTAAAGTGAAAAAAAACTGAGTCAAAGCGCAATGACGTTACCGTGGCATTGCCCCACACAGCTTGCACAGACAGTGGGGCCCATTGCTGGAATGTGTGCAAAGCCTAGTTTACTCCCCCGCTAACTGTGCTGTGAGCGCCTCCCCTCGCTCCCCAGAGCTGCTCTCCACTCTTTACCTCTCACTGGGCAGCAGTACCTCTATAAATAGGCTGGATCCAGCTGCTGGGGTAGGTGAGGATGAGGAGGTGGGGGAGGGATCGGGGATTTACATAGGAACCTTCAGGCTCCCCCAGAGGATGTAGGCTGAATACCCTACGGGTCAGGATGTCCCATCCCTCCCCATTAGGGTTACACATTTTGGAGAATATTCAGAGGTGGAAACTTCTGTGGGAATAAACTGGAATATATGGAAATTAACGGGAATATATGCAAATTATTATTAATACTTAAATGTCGATGTGTTTTGCATTGGATATATTTACCATATCATATGGAGCCAGAAAGATAAACCTTTTACCATATAATAAGTAGACATAATTGCAAATGATTAAATCCTTCCAAAATAAATAAAAACAACTATTTAGTTACGAATTGAACTTTAATTAAATTAGTTGAGTCTTCACATGGAATGATTTCACTGAACAACAAAAGAAAGGGAATATTAAATGATCCATCGCATCTCCCAAAAACGTTTTCAACATACATTTGTAAAATAATAGTCCAGAAACTAAAGCTTTGGTTGTCTTCCTCTCAGGCTTCCATGTCTTCTCCCTGGACCTCCACAATGTCCACCTCTTGAACATCAGACTCTGAGGCCTCATCTTCACTGTCACTTTCCAACCTTGTTGAGGATGGCTCGTTGTCAGGCTCACCAATTTTCCAACCCCTGTATTGGTCAGCCTGTTGCGTGCTTTGGTGTGTGTTCCCAAATAAGGACCAGTTGCGCTCTGAGGCGGCTGATGTTGGTGGGATTTGGAGGATGAGGGAGGCAACAGGAGAAAGAGCCTGAGATCCACAAAGTCCCTTCCACCAGGTGGCTGATGAGATATGTTGGCACGACTGCCATTTTGCATCTCCATCCCAAAGCCCTTGCTTGGAAGTGTACTTCGCCAGACTGCCAAGAACCTTGCCTTCATCCAGGCCAAGGTGGCGAGACACGGTAGTGATGACACCATAGGCCTTGTTGATCTCTGCACCAGACAGGATGCATACTTGGGGTCCAACATGTACGCTGCGGCGTGTATGGGCTTCAGGCAGAAGTATTCACGCTTTTTGATGAATTTCAGAACTGCAGTTTCCTCTGCTTGGAGCAACAGTGAAGTGGGCAGGGCAGTACGGATTTCTTCTCTTACATCTGCAAGCAGAGTCTGAACATCAGACAGGATGGCATTGTCTCCCTCAATTCGTGCAATGGCTACTGCTATAGGTTTTAGGAGTTTCGGGCTGCTTACCACGCTCTCCCAAAATGCATCATCCAGGAGGATCCCCTTGATGGGGCTTTCCATATTGGCAGACTGTGACACGGCCATTTCTTGGAGAGACTCCTTCCCCTCCAGGAGACTGTCAAACATGACGACAACACCACCCCAGCGGGTGTTGTTGGGCAGCTTCAATGTGGTGCTCTTATTCTTCTCACTTGGTGAGGTAGATTGCTGCTATTACTTGATGACCATTCACATACCTAACCATTTCCTTGGCTCTCTTGTAGAGTGTGTTCATTGTTTTCATTGCCATGATGTCTTTGAGGAGCAGATTCAATGCATGAGCAGCACAGCCAAATGGGTGTGATGTGAGGTTAGGACTCCTCCACTTTAGACCAAGCAGCCTTCATGTTCGCAGCTTTGTCTGTCACCAGTGCAAATACTTTCTGTGGTCCAAGGTCATTGATGACTGCCTTCAGCTCATCTGCAATGTAGAGACCGGTGTGTCTGTTGTCCCTTGTGTCTGTGCTCTTGTAGAATACTGGTTGAGGGGTTAAGATGATGTAGTTAATTATTCCTAAAGCAAAGCAGTGCGACACAAACAACACAGAGTTACACATGGGATAAGCAAACGTACAGTCAATAACACAATAGAAAAGTATATATACAGTGTGTGCAAATGTAGTAAGATTAGGGAGGTAAGGCAATAAATAGGCCATAGTGGCGAAATATCTACAATTTAGCAATTAAACACCGGAGTGATATATGTGCAGAAGATGAATGTGCAAGTAAAGATACTGGGGTGCAAAGAAGCAAAACATAAATAACAATATGGGAATGAGGTAGTTGGGTGGGCTATTTACAGATGGGCTATGTACAGGTGCAATGATCGGTAAGCTGCTCTGACAGCTGATGCTTAAAGTTAGTGAGGGAGATATAAAACTCCAGCTTCAGTGACTTTTGCAATTCGTTCCAGTCATTGGCAGCAGAGAACTGGAAGGAAAGGCGGCCAAAGGAGGAGTTGGCTTTGGGGATGACCAGTGAAATATACCTGCTGGAGCGCGTGCTACGGGTAGGTGCTGCTATGGTGACCAGTGAGCTGAGATAAGGTGGGGCTTTACCAAGCAAAGACTTATAGATGACCTGGAGCCAGTGGGTTTGGCGACGAATATGAAGCGAGGGTCAGCCAACGAAAGTGTACAGGTCGCAGTGGTGGGTAGTATATGTGGCATTGGTGACAAAACGGATGGCACTGTAATATTTACATTTACATTTAAGTCATTTAGCAGACGCTCTTATCCAGAGCGACTTACAAATTGGAAAGTTCATACATATTCATCCTGGTCCCCCCGTGGGGAATGAACCCACAACCCTGGCGTTGCAAGCGCCATGCTCTACCAACTGAGCCACACGGGACCACCGTGTGGCTCAGTGTCTATTATGTAGTAATAGACTACATCTAATTTTCTGAGTAGAGTGTTGGAGGTTATTTTGTAAATGACATCGCCGAAGTCAAGGATCGGTAGGATAGTCAGTTTTACGAGGGTATGTTTGGCAGCATGAGTGAAGGATGCTTTGTTGCGAAATAGGAAGCCGATTCTAGATATCATTTGGATTGGAGATGCTTAATGTGAGTCTGGAAGGAGAGTTTACAGTCTAACCAGACACCTAGGTATTTGTAGTTGTCCACATATTCTAAGTCAGAACTGTCCAGAGTAGCGATGCTAGACGGGTGGGCGGATGCGGGCAGCGATCGGTTGAAGAGCATGCATTTCGTTTTACTAGCGTTTAAGAGCAGTTGGAGGCCACGGAAGGAGTGTTGTATGGCATTGAAGCTCCTCTGGAGGTTAGTTAACACAGTGTCCGATGAAGGGCCAGATGTATACAGAATGGTGTCGTCTGCGTAAAGGTGGATCAGAGAATCACCAGCAGCAAGAGCGACATCATTGATGCATACAGAGAAAAGAGTCGGCCTGAGTATTGAACCCTGTGGTACCCCCATAGAGACTGCCAGAGGTCCGGACAACAGGCCCTCCGATTTGACACACTGAACTCTATCAGAGAAGTAGTTGGTGAACCAGGCGAGGCAGTCATTTGAGAAACCAAGGCTGTTGAGTCTGCCGATAAGAATGAGGTGATTGAAAGACACGAAAGCCTTGGCCAGGTTGATGAATACAGCTGCACAGTATTGTCTCTTATCGATGGCAGTTATGATATCGTTTAGGACCTTGAGCGTGGCTGAGTTGCACCCATGACCAGCTCGGAAACCAGATTGCATAGCGGAGAAGGTACGGTGGGATTCGAAATGGTCGGTGACCTGTTTGTTAACTTGGCTTTCGAAGACTTTAGAAAGACAGGGTAGGATAGATATAGGTCTGTAACAGTTTAGGTCTAGAGTTTCTCCCCCTTTGAAGAGGGGGATGACCGCGACAGCTTTCCAATCTTTAGGGATCTCCAACGATACGAAAGAGAGGTTGAACAGGCTAGTAATAGGGGTTGAAACAATTGCGGCAGATAATTTTAGAAAGAGAGTATCCAGATTGTCTAGCCCAGCTGATTTGTTGGGGTCCAGATTTTGCAGCTCTTTCAGAACATCAGGATTTGGGTGAAGGAGAAATGGGGGAAACTTGGGCAAGTTGCTGTGGGGGGTGCAGAGCTGTTGAGCTGTTGACCGGGGTAGGGATAGCCAGGTGGAAAGCATGGCCAGCTGTAGAAAAATGCTTATTGAAATTCTCGATTATCGTAGATCTATCGTGGTGACAGTGTTTCCTAGACTCAGTGCAGTGGGCAGCTGGGAGGAGGTGCTCTTATGCTTACATTGCCTGTGAGCATCAGAGGGGAATCAGTTCAGAGCCCAAAAAAAATCTGATTCCAGGAGGACCATGAGCTGTTGCTATCGATAAGGTGTCTGATTCATAATTTCCACCTTGAATAGAAGTAGAGGGACTTTTGTCAGAGGTTGCTTGTTGTGAGCGCTGAGGGAACTTTATGCACTTGGCCAGATGATTCTGCATCTTTGTTGCATTCTTCACATATGATTTGGCACAGTATTTGCAAACGTACACTGTTTTTCCTTCTACATTAGCTGCAGTGAAATGTCTCCACACATCAGATAGTGCTCGTGGCATTTTCCTGTAAAGATTAGAAAAAAATTGTCAAAAAATAAAATAAAATTCCATGTACAGATAAATAGTTAAGCAGTTTGATTAAACAACTCCTTTGTAAGATACATTTTTTTAAATGTAACATGTATGGAAATAGGTGAATTAATACTCCTCAGTTAGCAGGCTCAAGCAAGCTAAAACCCACATGGTAGCAAAAATTAACTAGCAGAAATTGTTAACAAGTTAGAAATTATTTAAACACACTTTTCTGTAGGCTACTATTTACTAGTTGACAAATAATCATGTACGTCATATAAAATATATTCACCCCACCCAGTATTGTAATCAAAACTTACCAGAAAGCATGTAGTCCTTGGCTCAGACAGTGTAGTAGTGTGGGCTCAATAGCATCTCATTAGTGTGCAAGATCTTGAGAATCAGCTGTACATGTGATGGAAGAGTGCACTGCTCATGTGATGGAAGAATGCACTGTGCATGCAGAGGGTTGCAATGCCATTGAATTGGGGATAGTTAACCAAAATATGCTACAAGACCTAGAATTGCCTTATATGTATCCCACAAAAAAAGATTCACTGTTATAAGCTAACTTTTTTGATGAATTTAAGCAAAATTCCCCAAATTCCCAGGCTTAACTTCCGGAAAAATTCAGGAAATTTACTGCAAAGTTTCTGACCCTTTGCAACCTTCCTCCCCATCTTTCCTTGAATGGCCGCCTTCCTTCCCCCTGTTCTGTTGTGCCTGCTGGTCCTGCTCCCTCTCCTCATGGCATTAGAAAATGTCTACAATGTCCTTAACAATACATCTTACAAAACACAATGTCATGAACACTAGGCTAAACCAATGATGCAGAGACACGAGACAAAACACTAGATGAAAAAACATGGTGAGTTCCTAAGCAGAGCAGCATGGCAGCCCTTTGACACACTGCAGTAGGTAATATTCTGTTAAATAGAGTAGACAAGGCAGCACATGAAGTGTCTGAGCATTATCAGGCTGTTCCTAAAGCAGATGGGAACAGCTGTTGCTGTGGTTTCTAGAGTTCAATAGGGTTCACGAAGCCATACTGACAGCCAGTCAGGCTCCTAATGTATAATCCTCTTATGGCTCTCCTTTCCCCCCTGTAGGCCCATTCTGCTATCCCCCTGACAACACCAGCAGCATAATCTACCATTGGACAGAATTGGACAGGACTCAGGACTCATAAAGACAACATACTGTGAACAGAGGTGACCTCTGGAACTGGTTGCAGAAGTCCCCTTGATTCATGGCAGTGGGTAACACGCACCCCCCCATATTCTCTCTCCACACTGCTGTCTGCTCTAGAGTCTGACAGTGACGTAGCGCTGAGCAGTTACTTGCTTACGACCCGCAGAGGCATCTAAGATGCAGAATGATGAGAATAGATGGGCTGAGTGTTCAGCAGACAGACATCAGGCAGCAGTGGCAATACGAGTCTGCTCAGACAGACAGGGAAGCTGTCTACTGAGCCACATCAGCATACAGCAGCAGTGGACATTGTGGCGCAGCAGCAGCACCCAGACAGTCAGACATTGAAAAAACCCCACAAGACCAAGCTCATTCAGATCAGATGTGACAGCAAGGGAATTCTCATTTCAGAATTTGCCACATAACATAATCATGCTTCTGAGTGGATAACACATTTAAAGAAATCATTTCTGGTGGATGCGTTGTGAAGGGGTAATTCCACGTTAACGGAAATACGCTTTGACTCGATTTGTCACTTGAAAATGTATGTATGCCAAACATATGCCTCATAAACCATATAACTCTATGCACAAGTCCCAGATCTGTACTATATAGAAATGCATAATATGATATGAATATCATTATTTTCCTGATGATAGGTAAAGAATGGTAGAAATATGCAATATCCTACATATTTGGGTATTATTCTACACACTGGCTATTATTGTAATGAGCTACGCCCCCAAACAAGACCACATTTGGTTGGTCCGGACCAGACCAAATCTGAAACAATCATAGACGTCTATATTTCATAAGTTTGGACATCACACAGTACAGCACAGTAGAACACAGTACAGCCAGTAAAGTAGAGTTCAGTACATTATACTGTACTCTACTTTAGTGTGCTCTACTGTAGTGTTCAAACTTGTGAAACATCTACATCTACGATTGGTTCCGATTTGGTCTGGCCAAAGGATGGTTGTTACAGTAAATGGAAAGAGGGTAGGTGGTAGGTGTCAATAAGAGCCCGGAGAGGTGGCGTTAACTGTAGCGAGAGAGAAGAGTGAGAGACAGCGGCAGAGAGAGAGAGAGGGAGTGTCAGAGGATATCCAGACTGTTTTCACAGTCTTGCTTTTGACCACCAGATGACAGAAAGTGTAACGATGTGCTCTAAGGGTCGGGAAGCAAGTTCAGGGAGTGAGTGTTTTAATAAACAAAACAAGAAACACTAACAGCACAGACATGAAAATGAAACAGAAAAAATGACGCCTGGGGAAGGAACCTGTCACGGATCCCTCTGGAACTTTCATTGCGCACACCTGACCCCTATTCCCACTGATTGTATTTGTATGTATGTGCCCTTTGTTCACCATGGTGGGGTCCATTATTGTTACAATGTCCGTTGGTGCATGTGAGTACCTGTGCTGTGTGTTTTGGGCTTTCGTACAATTGTGGATTGCGCAGATGATTACGGGTCTCGTCCCGTGTGTTAATCATCGTGTGCGTGTGTTATTTATTCGAGGTACTCCTCGATCTTTTGTTTGGGTTTCAACCCTGTGTGTTGTATACGTGTTTGTTTGGTCTTCGTCCCCGTGCCTTTACACGGCACGCCGGAATTTGGGGTATTATTGTTATGAGAATTTCGTTATCAATGTTCATAAACTTAAATTAATCTACTCAGTCTGCAACCCAGAGTTTGTAAGACTATGGTTGAATTTAGACAGAGTCCCAGCTTACAATAGTGAACATGTTTATTCACGAGAGCACTCTGAAGTCCATTATACAAAGACATCCATTTTATAACTTGCTCCTTACTTACGCACATACTTCCACACAAACAGTAGATAGCCGACAGTTCCATTCCCCCGAGATTAGGGAAACCTTGAGAAGTACTCCCTGTCCTATCATAAGTTTCTCAGAGTTCTAGCCAGGTCGGGTCAAACACCATTTAATTGTTCTCGGTATTTTCTTAGGCACACACATACACACACATTTCTCTCCCTCACAGGTCTCTTCTGAACCTAGTTGGGCTTACGTTTAATACTTTAATTATTCCTTATACATGCTACATAAACTATAATCACTAATAGTTCGGTTTCAGGGTGGAATTATTAAATCATTATCTTTAAACACATAAATTCCCTTATCAATTATAAAAAACCCTATTACGCATTCCTGCGTCTGTCTCCTGAATCATTCATACCAGCGTGACAGAACCAAAGGGAGTGACACAGTGGGGAGAACAAGTATTTGATACACTGCCGATTTTGCAGGTTTTCCTACTTACAAAGCATGTAGAGGTCTGTAATTTTTATCATAGGTACACTTCAACTATGAGAGACGGAATCTAAAACAAAAATCCAGAAAATCACAATGTATGATTTTTAAATAATTAATTTGCATTTTATTGCATGACATAAGTATTTGATACATCAGAAAAGCAGAACTTAATATTTGGTACAGAAACCTTTGTTTGCAATTACAGAGATCATACGTTTCCTGTAGTTCTTGACTAGGTTTGCACACACTGCAGCAGGGATTTTGGCCCACTCCTCCCTACAGATCTTCTCCAGATCCTTCAGGTTTCGGGGCTGTCGCTGGGCAATACGGACTTTCAGCTCCCTCCAAAGATTTTCTATTGGGTTCAGGTCTGGAGACTGGCTAGGCCACTCCAGGACCTTGAGATGCTTCTTACGGAGCCACTCCTTAGTTGCCATGGCTGTGTGCTTCGTGTCGTTGTCATGCTGGAAGACCCAGCCACGACCCATCTTCAATGCTCTTACTGAGGGAAGGAGGTTGTTGGCCAAGATCTCGCGATACATGGCCCCATCCATCCTCCCCTCAATACGGTGCAGTCGTCCTGTCCCCTTTGCAGAAAAGCATCCCCAAAGAATGATGTTTCCACCTCCATGCTTCACGGTTGGGATGGTGTTCTTGGGGTTGTACTCATACTTCTTCTTCCTCCAAACATGGCGAGTGGAGTTAGACCAAAAAGCTCTATTTTTGTCTCATCAGACCACATGACCTTCTCCCATTCCTCCTCTGGATCATCCAGATGGTCATTGGCAAACTTCAGACAGGCCTGGACATGCACTGGCTTAAGCAGGGGGACCTTGCGTGCGCTGCAGGATTTTAATCCATGACGGCGTAGTGTGTTACTAATGGTTTTCTTTGAGACTGTGGTCCCAGCTCTCTTCAGGTCATTGACCAGGTCCTGCCGTGTAGTTCTGGGCTGATCCCTCACCTTCCTCATGATCATTGATGCCCCACGAGGTGAAATTTTGCATGGAGCCCCAGACCGAGGGTGATTGACCGTCATCTTGAACTTCTTCCATTTTCTAATAATTGTGCCAACAGTTGTTTCCTTCTCACCAAGCTGCTTGCCTATTGTCCTGTAGCCCATCCCAGCCTTGTGCAGGTCTACAATTTTATCCCTGATGTCCTTACACAGCTCTCTGGTCTTGGCCATTGTGGAGAGGTTGGAATCTGTTTGATTGAGTGTGTGGACAGGTGTCTTTTATACAGGTAACGAGATCAAACAGGTGCAGTTAATACAGGTAATGAGTGGAGAACAGGAGGGCTTCTTAAAGAAAAACTAACAGGTCTGTGAGAGCCGGAATTCTTACTGGTTGGTAGGTGATCAAATACTTATGTCATGCAATAAAATGCAAATTAATTATTTAAAAATCATACAATGTGATTTTCTGGATTTTTGTTTTAGATTCCGTCTCTCACAGTTGAAGTGTACCTATGATAAAAATTACAGACCTCTACATGCTTTGTAAGTAGGAAAACCTGCAAAATCGGCAGTGTATCAAATACTTGTTCTCCCCACTGTATATAGGGCAGGTGATGGAGTCCAGATGAGTGTCATAAAGCGCATATCGATGATGACAGGTGTGCGCCATAACGATCAGCCTGGTGACCTAGAGGCCGGAGAGGGAGCACACATGACAGAAAAAAAAAAATTGCAGTAATTCCGTTACCAATTTGGTAAGAATTATGAGTTTTAATCACTTAAGACTTCATAAACAAACTTGGTATTAGTAAACACTAACTAATTGATAGGTCTACCTTTACTTGATACTTCTGTGAACTTTCATTATCCTCTCTACTCATAAACTTCTAATCTAATATGGGAGAGAAATTACAACATATCTTAAAGATATGTGGGTTTTTGGTAACGGAATTACAATGCACAAGGTAATGTTTCTTAAACTTACAGAAGTCAAATCATTTATCCAAAAATAAATATAAGTGTTGATATTAGTTGGCAGGGGTCTTTAATTCAGTCTTTAATTGTGTTTTGATGTTTAAGACGTTTGCTATTTGACCAGAAATCAAAGTCTGTACTTATTCCACATTTCCACATTTTTAGGATAGAAAATGTTAGAAAAATCTATACATACTTTCATTTCAAAAATGTTTATTGTTAGCTTTCATTTGATATGCTCCTATGAACTTCACTTGTTGGTGGTCATGGCTCCTTTTAGATGGAAATGGCCCCTACACACAGGCAACGCAGCTATTCGCCTAATGCACCCTAGCAATAGCTGCTACGCTAGGCTTCTCTCATTATGTGGCTGGAGACAAAAACGTGATAACAGATGACATCTAAAGTATTGACTATTACATGTACTGTATAGGCTTGGAAGCAGAGGTTCGATGAACTGCATGTAGGCGGCCGTGGCCCAATGCATTCATTCCACAAGACTCTGCCATTGATCTCAGGATAATGATAGTGGTCTTCAATGTTGATGATCTTTCTCTATTGTGTTTGGCTGCGCTAATTTGATATTTCTAAAATAACAACAATCAAAACATATATCGAGGGGATTTGAAATCAAAGAGTCATGTCGAGTCTTGGTTTGTTTTCCTAATGTCTTGCAGTTGCATACAGAACTGTCAGTTCCCCTCAAGCTCCCAGGAGCCTCACTCCCTAAACCTCTCCACTCCCACCTCCATGCAGCCTTCTGGCCCTGAGGGGGGCATAGGAGATGCTGTGCTGCATCAGCATCGCTCTGGAGCAGGAAGGCCTTTAATAAACCGCCATCATGCCTCTTCCTCTACTTGTATTGACTTTCAAATGAACTTATTGTGTTTTACACACACTGTTGTTCAACTTTACTGTACAATGCTATAATTACTAGAATGGCGACTTGTTGAATGAAAGTAACTGAAAAGTGAATGTAGGCTTACACTGTACAGCCAGGGTTTATACTGTATGCGAACCTGGATAAACACTGAACAGTATACGTGTTACTGTTTTTCCATGTTCAACCAGTGCGGTATCTCTTTTCAAGAGTCCTCTCCAGCAAACCAGACAAACAGAGGGCGAGAGGGGCCTTACATTAGGGTTCTTCAAACGGAAACCTCAGGCAGATAAGAGGGTGACAATGAGAAAGGGGAAGAAAGAAACAGAGGCGTTGAATTGAGGGAAGTAAGTAAGCAAGAGGTTTCACAAACACAGCAAATAGAAGTTGCTCAAAAGTGACAACGGGGGTATTAATACAGAAGGAGGTCAATAGGTAGGCAGCTGAGAGGGAAGTCAGGGTATATAATTGCAAATTAACTATTGATATCAGGGCATTAAGATTGATCCATGGCATACAATAACTGTAAAAATATTCTGTTTATCCACCATCTTCTTAAACGGCCATTATGGCTGGACAGGCAGAAAATTGGGATGAGAAAAATCTATAAAAACAGTCAGCCTACACACAAGAAGCCCTATTGTATTCAAGTTGTGAACTCAATGGAAGCTTTGGTTGCCAGTGCCACCTGTCATTTATCGATCCTGGCGAAGTCCTTGCCTGAGTGGAATGGTGAGGATAGATTATTTGAAGATCCAGACTGAGTGTCTACAAGCTGCCAGCTTTGTAGCCCAGTTGTCAATTAACTATTTTATTGTCTCACTTCACTTTCATTTATAGCCAAGACACACACCATGCACTCAAGGACACACACACAAAGGACACGTAGGACAACATGCACAAATTAGTGTCTTTTTTTGTCCCCAGTCTATTAAATTTGGACAAAATGCTGAGGACAGTGGTTGGAGTCCACTGACTGCCAACATCCCTCTGCATCCAACTACCAACCAATGTGGACAGAGAGTTGAGTGTTGTGAGAAGCCTAGTGCTATTGAGCAATTCAAACACAATCATGGCACATCTATCTCTGTACATCTTTTTTTTATAAAGCCACCATGTGGACTGGCTGTGCCACTATGTTTTTGTTGTCATATTATTGCTCTAGATTGCAGGAAATGGCAGTTACAGGTGTAAAAAAATAACAAAAATAAACATAAACTTGCCGTACTCAGCAGCACCAACTTCTTAAAAAATCCTGGGGAGAACCATGCACACTGACAGTGAGAAGGTTTGAGAAAGCATTAGACTCGATTCAAAGACAGCACATCGTTGTCTGTGGGGGGATAGAAAAATATTTGGAGAAGAATCTAATTAGGTCCACAGTTCACGACAGCTGACATTCTGTGTTGTCCCTGGAGTGGAAGTTTCATGAACCTCTCATTCGTTGCTTTATCTGTGTCCTTCCCTCAGCATTAGCTAATTGGCCCTGGAAGCTGAAGAAGACGAATGAGATTGGAAGGCAGTCTGGCAAGAAACAGGACAGGCAGAGGGGCCCAAGTCTTTTTATGAGGCAGCACAGACAGAGACACTAGCAGCACAGTTTCTTGCATCTTCATCATCCTTCCTCCCAGCAACATCGCAGGACTTCTGGATCTCTGGGAATATGAGCAGAGATCTCCCTGGTTGATGAACATGTACTGTAGACCTAACATGGAACCCAAACCAGCTGCGCGCGTGCGCAATCGTGCATAAATGTATTTTGTCCCCTCACACCAAACGCGATCACGACACGCAGGTTAAAATATCAAAACAAACTGCACCAATTATATTAATTTGGGTACAGGTCGAAAAGCATTAAACATTATGGCAATTTAGCTAGCTAGCTTGCACTTGCTAGCTAATTAGTCCTTTTTAGCTATCTTGCTGTTGCTAGCTAATTTGTCCTGGGATATAAACAGTGAGTTGTTATTTTACCTGAAATGCACAAGGTCCTCTACTCCGACAATTAATCCACACATAAAACGGTCAACCGAATCGTTTCTAGTCATCTCTCCTCCTTCTAAGCTTTTTCTTCTCTGGACTTTATATTGCGATTGGCAACTTTCATAAATTAGGTGCATTACCGCCACTGACTTCATTCGTCTTTCAATCACCCACGTGGGTATAACCAATGAGGAGATGGCACATGGGTACCTGCTTCTATAAACCAATGAGGAGATGGGAGAGGCAGGACTTGCAGCGCGATCTGCGTCAGAAATAGAACTGACTTCTATTTTAGCCCTTGGCAATGCAGACGCTCGTTGGCGCGCGCGAGCAGTGTGGGTGCAATAATTGAATAATATAGATTTCTACATTTATTTTGCAATGCTCGCGCACGAGCAATGTAGTCAGCCTGTAAGTGCTTACTCTCTCCTAACTATGGAAAAGTCCCAGACAGTAGACACCCTGTCTCATGCTTTATGCTGAGATGCAGAAGAGGAGGGACTAGCAACCCCTGAGTCACTGTGTCAAAATGTGGCTAGTGAACAATGATTGGTGTGCTTGTCTGGATAGGAGACATGTAAAGGGAATGTGTACTATTAACCTAATACCTTTCATCTTCAGAGAGTAAAATGTGTCTTTCACTGTGTACAGTGGAACAGTCCTATTGCCTTAAAACAAATCTCAGAATATCAAACACAGACTTCAAAACATACAATATTCACAGAGACAGAAGAAATGCCAGAATTCTCTCACTTTCTGCACAGTGTGTTTGTTTGTTTTGTCTACCCCAGAGGGCAGGGGAACTCATTAGATGCATATAAATGAACAAGTGGAGCGATATCCTCATGTGCATTTCGCAACGTGGTCAGATCTGGTCAGAATTCTGGATGGAGCGACATCCTGCTCATCATTACTACATTGTTTTTTAAATCTGTATTAGATATGTGTGTGCAACATTTCTATGTGCAGAGGGCGGGGATGATTGGGCATCACTTAGCCTAGAGGAGAACAGGCATGCTGTATGGTTCACGGTTATTCTTCTCAAGTTCTGCTGCTGCAATTGAATATGTGTAGCTGAGGTCAGCTACTGGAAATGGGAGGGGCCTAATGTACAGTAGCCTCACTCTGAGGTTCTGTGAGTTATGTGGTCCGAGAAGTATGCAGTTTAATTTTCTTGAGAAAATCGTGTGATTCAACAAAGATTGGAGCATGATATCTACCGGCGAGAGTGAAATCTGTGTGAGTACATTGTTGCATGGAGAGGGTCAGGGCCAGGGTCCTAGACAGGTCAGAACAGGCTAGGGCTTTTCTGTCCAAAGGCTATTGTATCATCCCCTCTATATGAGCCACGTTACAATTCCCAGCAAGCGAGTTGACCCTATTGGCGCAATGCATAGGGTGTTTGCATTTCACACCAGCGACCTGGGGTTCACTTCCCTGCCCTCTGTTCCCTACACTATTGTAGACCTGGCTGTCCAGTGTCTGCCTACAGTTTTTGAAAGCAGCCTAGCTCTGAAAAGATCCACACTGTGCCTACCAAGACCACAAGTGTCACAACAGAGTGTTTCTATGTTATAGGCAAGGCTAAAAGGTAGTTATGTTTCCCTTTTGATGATTTTGAAATGGCAGCTTTGTGTTTGTACATGTGCACGCGTGAGTGCGTGTGTATGCGTGCGTGCATTGTGCATGCGTGCATTGTGTGTTTGTGTGTGTATGTCTGTGTGAGTTTGGGAACAGGTCCATCCTCTGACTTGAGCTGTGAAGGCACAGAGTGAGTAAACCATTCATGTGAACCTGGGGCGGCAGGTAGCCTAGTGGTTAGAACGTTGGGCCAGTAACTGAAAGGTTGCTGGACCAAATCCCCGAGCTGACAAGTTAAAAATCTGTTGTTCTGCCCCTGAACAAAACAGTTAACACACTGTTCCCCGGTAGGCCATAATTGTAAATAAGAATTTGATCTTAACTGATTTGCCTAGTTAAAAAAAAACCGTTTATCTTGCCATTAGGGCAAAGAATCTGGCAGGCTGTCTGAACTGAAGCCATGTTTAGAAGACAACTTCATTTCCCACTCAACAACAAAAACAATGTTTTTTTAAACACTGATATTTAATGCCACATTTACTAAGACACTGCATTAAATCAGATTACAGGCCTAGATGCCTCTCTGTTTTTGTAGAAAAAATGTCCTTGCCATCTCAAAAAACTAAATTACAGTGCTGAAAGATCTAAGGAAAAGGCCTGGGTTAAGAAGAGAGCCGGGATTTGAAACACCACCTTATGAATATTTCAGAGGAACTGTGAATCAAAATGAAAGTGCAGGGCTCCAGTTCCCTACTCTCCAAGTGGATGGTGAGCCGTTTCTCCAGGATTAAAAATAGCAGCATAGGCTGAACTCTGCTGAAGAGGGTAATGGATTTAGAACTGAAGCATGAATGATGCTCCCACAAAAACACTGCTTTGAGGTGCAACAGCACACTGCTTAATCAATGCTACCCAACCTCATTAACATGTGTGATAAGGTGATAAGGTTCAGGGTTGGGGAATAACTGATTACAACAAAAAAATGAATCAGTTACATTACCAGAAAAAATATTTGTGAAAAAATTGATAATTCCTTCTTGGATTACTTTTACATTTAGAAAGATTACCTTTACATTAAAAAATAAAAATACATTATGACACCTTTCTGTTTTCTCAATAACATACAAATAAATCAGCACTGAAAAAAGGCACAAATGTAAGTTTAATAACTGTAACAGATTACATTTAGAGTAACCTACCCAACTCTGCTTAGGATGTGAGTGACTGATTGTATTCTAGCCAGACTGCCTTTGTAAACAAACAATTAGGACTATTTTGGAAATGCAGGCCATGGGAGCTAACATTTTCAGTAAAGCTTGTTATGCAAACACATCAAAATGGCATATAGTGCTGATTTAAAGGAATATATTTTTAAACTTTCAGTTTAACATTCAAGTGATATAGCTATGCAGTGTGTTGTCCCTAGCTTGAATAATATTTTAAAAAATGTAGTAAAAGGACTGTACCTGACCAATGTTTGTAGCCTGCTAGGCTAATGGCTAGCCCAATATGTACTCTTAAGGAGCCTAACGTTACCATTACTCCTTAAGGTGCAAGTACCTTATTATGTTATTTTCAGAGGTTGACTCAAATTCTCAATTGCGATATGGTTCTAGAAACATAAAGCCCTTTACTTTCATATCACATCAACATAATTTCACAAATGCAAAATACAAACTTACTGTACACTGTTTTAACCGGCTTTATCAGTTGCAGATGACAGTATTCTTCAGCGACAACTTTTCTGGCGGCCTTCTTCCGTTACACACAGATGTTCGGGAACATGCTATATAGCTAATTATCACAAGTGGTCTCTCTGTCTTCCATAAACACGTGCAGTAACATGGAGATATGGCCGTTTGGGAACACTAACCCTATACAGTATATAATATATACACTACCGTTCAAAAGTTTGGGGTCACTTAGAAATGTCCTTGTTTTTGAAAGAACAGCAAATGTTTTGTACATTAAAATAACGTCAAATTGATCAGAAATACAGTGTAGACATTGTTAATGTTGTAAATGACTATTGTAGCTGGAAACGGCAGATTTTTTTATGTAATATCTACATATGCGTACATACGCCCATTATCAGCAACCATCACTCCTGTGTTCCAATGGCACATTGTGTTAGCTAATCCAAGTTTATCATTTTAAAAGGCTAATTGATCATTTGAAAACCCTTTTGCAATTATGTTAGCACAGCTGAAAACTGTTTCAGCGCATGGTCAGCTCATGGCAGACCTTACTCAATCCCCTCTCATTCGCCCCACTTCACAGTAGAAGCATCAAACAAGGTTCTAAAGACTTTTGACATCTAGTGGAAGTGTTTTCTATCCAAATCTACTGAGTAGCAGGCAGTTTACTCTGGGCACGCTTTTCATCCAAATGTGAAAATGCTGCCCCCTAGCCCAAACAGGTTAACAATGTCTACACTGTATTTCTGATCAATTTGATGTTATTTTAATGGACAAAAATAATATTTTCTTTCAAAAACAAGGACATTTCTAAGTGACCCCAAACTTTTGAACAGTAGTGTGTATGTATACATATAGTGTATACATTTAACGTTTTGATTTTTGACAATTGTTTCTGTGATATGGAGGATAAGGTCATTATGCTTCCAAAATAATAACGCAAGCGATGAGTGTTAATGTTCAGAGCATAGTGGCTCTTAACAAAACTCGCCTTCATCCAATGACTCTTATGTGTAATGTACTGGAACTGAGTCATGATCAAGGGCTAGGCCCATGGCTAGGTCACAGTCGGCCTGTTGTTTGCTGTCTTCTCTTGGTCTGTTCTGTTGATCTGTTTCTCTAAGTCTTAGAGTCTAAGACATTTCAATGTTTTGTAGACCTAGATTTCATAGTCCATAAACGGTTTTGAATTGTATTTTATCCAAGTTCAAATTCTGTTCTATTCTGTAGTTACCCACTAATAGGAAATCGATTCCATTATTTGCACTTAAGTACATTTCCCAGCCAAACCCATGACTGGTGTAGATTCAATCTACTAAACTTTTCACTGACTCCGTGAGAAAGTACAGAATGTCTGGTACACTGCGATGACGAAGGTTCCATCTCAGACATGTTACACCCCAAAAAAATAGGTCTTTGTGATAGCATCGGCTGCTATGAGAAATGTAAACAGACTAATTTAAATTACGCACGATGTATATCTATATAAAATAAGTGTTGTCTATAAGTGATAAGATAAATGTTATTGATAAACCGCTTTACCTGTAGATGTAGTTTCCATAGCAACGGGAGGCCTTTTCCCATCGTCCTCAAATTGATGAAAATGATCCAGGTCGCTCGTCTCCTCCCTGGTTTTCGGTTTAAAATCTTCACGTAGCTCATCAAACCGGGGTGGGGTGCTTCCAAACAGGCCATTTCTTTCATAATCGTCCCCAAACCATTTCCCTTCCGAACCTAGTTCGTCGCTGGGCTTCGAAGACATGCTTTTAGGGAGAGGTTGCGCGAGAGATAACAGGCACAAGCTGTAACGCGGGCTACACAATGGATAGTGGGTTGGTCAAACGAATAAAACAGGAAAATATGCTATGAAGGCCGACTGCCTTTACAAATGTATACTTAAACTGTAAAATTCTAATGGCTGCGCGGTCAAGTCCGAGAGCACAAGTGAGCGAGGTTGATTGTTTTAGTTCAGCGCTTCAAAGCTGACGTCATCGTATTAGCTTATTATGGTTGACACTTATTTGGGGCAGAGTAACATTCTGTTAACTGTTTCAGCATGACTAATATTAAAGTGTTTGAATATACAATGGAAGTCAATGCAGTATGTTTCCAAGAGTACGCATAAAATAACTTGAGCATATTGAAGCATCTTTCAAGCGTATCATGTTTGAAATGCTTAAAACCACATCACAATAATAACGCAAATTGTAATATTCCTGTACCATGTTATGTTTGAACATACGACAGTTTTTGTTTTTTTGTTAAACGTTTTCACGTTAGTAGATGCAAGTAATTTCACTCATGCAAATATCCAGTTGAGGACCATTTCTTTGTTCTGTTCGTGCTAGTTTCTGCTCAAATGAATTGCACTGTAGCGCTCTCATGTGGTGATGATCAAAAGTACGAAGAAAAAGTTCAGATGACTCCTGAGCAACGGGGACGCACTTCCCTAGATACGGGTTGATGACAAACCTTGCTGGGGCATGCTAGCTACAGGTGCACAATGTCTACCATATAAACACGCAAAAATTATATTTTTGTTTTCATAAAGAGAATAGCTGCAATAACAGATGTCCAAAACTGGTATTCGGTTAACTTAGTGGTCTGAGCAGACAGTGTCCGTGACAGTGAACTAATGTGCAGGCTGCAACTTGTGCAGGCTGCAACTTCGAATGTAAGTACATTTGCATTAGCTGGCGTTACCGTTAGCTAGTCCGCTATCGACGTTAGCTTAGCTAGAGCTAACGTAGCTAGCTAGTAAACTAATTATTGAGTGACACAAATCACGTATTCTTGCTATTTGTACTTATATTAAATGTTTTCTATCTCTTATCTGTCCTCAAATTTTAGCTAACGGTACATTTTATGAATTTTTTCAGATGCTTGTTTACTGATAGGTAAGATTACCCAGACAACCCCCTACAGCCCCCAAACCAAGACAAGCTAAGTTTAGCAATGTTCCTTATTTTAGCTATACATGACATGATCAACAATTGCTTATATTTCAGCACAGAACAACATGATACAGAGTGAAAAGCAAAGACATAATGGTGATGAGGAGGCTGTCAAAGAACTGGTGAGTAATTTTGTGTCAACCAGATACTTATGATTAAAACTAGTGTCATTTTCTGTTTGGCTTGTGGAGACACTTTTTTTGTACCTCAACAGTGTATTGCCAATGGGGTGTCTTATGAGAAGATACCCCAGGAAGGTAGCAGCATCACAGCCCTGGAGGTGTTCTTCTCAGGTTATCCTCGTATGGTTGGCCTCTCCCTTTTTCCAAGGCTGTGCCAGCTCACATTGGTAGGCCAGAGTATCAGTCACATCAAGGGCCTTGAGTCCTGTCCCCTGCTTCGGGAGTTCTGGGTGGTGGAATGCCAGCTGACAGTAAGATCCAGGTTTCTCTTCATTCCTTCATGCTGACATCTTGGAGATGTGTGTAGAGTTTTCATCTAAAGAGTATCTAAAACAGAATTATATTGACCATCAAAACTGAGCATCTTTGATTTCTCAATTCAGAATAGACTGCAAAATGTCTGCAAAATAACTGTATCTAGCTAGGATTTGCATTTTTATCTTTAATACCAACAATACTTTTGGGGGGGGGTATTTATTTTCATTATTGTAGGACATTTCTGGACTTCAGAATTGCCATCAGTTACAGAAGCTGTACCTCTATGACAATCAGATCAGTAAGATTGAGAATTTGGAGTCACTTGTCAATCTACAGGTGCTGTGGCTTAACAATAACTTCATCACTCACATAGAGGTATGGATGCATTTCTGTGTCATGTAAATGCACCTCATAATCTGTATAGATTGGTTTTGTTGAAATCTGCATATTTTTTTTAGATGTCTCATCCTTTCTTCATATCTGTTTAAAGGGATTAAACAGACTTCAAAAGCTGAGAGAGCTGAATTTAGCTGACAATAACATTGAGAAGATAGGTGAGTTGAAGGTTCATCTCCAATGGCTATAAACTTGACAGATTACATCTTTGATGTATTTATAATGATAATTATTATATCTGTTTCACAGGACACAGTCTTGATCCTAATATCAGCATTGAAAATCTGAATTTATCTGGGAACAAGATCTGCTCTTTTAAGGTAAGAAAAAAAAACATGAAACTATTTTCAAATAATGGAAGGTTGTAATTCTGCACCTTCTCAATCTAATATCTGACTACCACCTTTGCATATGGTGAATTACAGGCTTGCTTTTCAGTCGAATATCTTGATTGCCTAATTTATAGTAGATTCTATATATGATAATTCATTCAAACCTTTATTCTAGTCAACAATGTAGAAATCAGTCACCCGACAAAGGATTGGGTATTATTATTGATTGGCCGTCAGTCTCGATAGTTTCCTATTTCCCCGGGTCTCTTTGATTTTGAAAGAGCTGATTACAGCAATTCCCTGTATTTTATCTATGTCGAAGGCCTATTGCTACGGCAGTACAGAAATATCTGCTGATTTTAACTGTTGCACAATTCATCTGAAGCTTACCATCTTTGCCATTTTGATATGACATTTCTCCTTTAGTTGCCTGTTAAAAAGAAAAATAAGGAAATAAGTCCTTCTCTTTTCAAATAATACAAACACTAATTTTCATTGAGCTGCATGAATTAACTGTATCACATTTGCATGTGTCTTTTGTACTGTGGCAGGGTTAAAGGGAGATTCCCACAAAATTATGCATAAAATTGTGTTAAAAAATATATGTTTTACCATATTCTTACAACATACAGTATACAGAATGTCAGGTATGGTTTGGGTGAAGGAACAGTTGGTCCTCTATGATCTACCCTGAAACCTCAGAGTAACTCCCCACCAGCAAACAAGTAGAAATCCAATCATCTCATCAATCAATTATGTTAATGTATATCCATTAAGGAGATGCCCTCCTCACAGATATACAGCATCAAAACCATTAGTGGGGTTGAGTGCCAATCAGGGTTGTGCCCCTCTTAAGCATCAACATCATGTTATCGTGTTGTGTAACAGGAGCTGACCCTCCTGGCCCCATTGACCTGTCTGAGAGAGTTGGGACTGAAGGACCCCCAGTCAAGTCCCACCCCAGTATGTCTGCTGTGTAACTATGCCACCCACGTGCTCTACCACATGCCAGGCCTCCAGCGGCTTGACACCTACGACGTCTCCAGCAAGCATTTGAAGGACGCTGCTGAGGTACAGGTCAATAGTCCCAAGGGTCAGCTTTCGTAACTGTTGTCACTGTGCAGGCTCCAGGGCTGTGATAGCATAGAATTAGCAATTAGAATACTAGAATGGACATCACTTATCTTATAACAGTATTAAAGATCAGCCATTTTGGTAAAGAAGTAGAATTTCTCCCTGACCAAAATGGCTGCCATTACCACACCATTCTGGAACTTTGAGGGTTTATGACATAATCCCTCTAGTAATTTAATAGGATCTTAATGTCTGATACTCTCTATTACTGAGAGATTAAAGCATTTGTTTAATAAGTCGTCCCTGAACTCTGATGATGGATGTATTTTTCCGGTGTTGTTTTTTTTCTAATCTTGTAATTACAGTCTAATGAACTATGGTATAAATAAAGGGGTTCCATTGCATACAGTACATTGTAACATCTGTTCATTCCAGTCCACTGTGATTAAGAAGATGATGTACTACAACATGCGTGTGCGGACAGCCCAGAGGAACCTGGCAGAGACCCAGGCCAATCTGCTGGAGAACAAGAGGAATCTCTTACAGCTGCCAGAGGACCGCATCAGAGCTCTCAATTATGCCCTCAAAAACGTCCGTACAACACTATGCCCTCAACAATGGACTTTTGATGCATATGTCATATATTTACAGTGGTGCTTAATATGACTATTGTGTTGGTGTCTTGAGCAGCTGGAGTGTGAACTGTCGGAGGTGCAGGCTCTGTGCAGGAATTCGGGCCGTACCTGGGAGGATGGACTGTCACCGCTGAGTGAGGGCTCAGGGGACCGCAGTGACACCCTTGCTGACATCACCCGCGACCCCGGCCTGGAACACAAGATCCTCTCCAAGCTGGACACCCTGAAGGAGAGGTTGCAATTTTGGAACAGGAAGCTGGAGGAGTGAGTTCATGTACATTAATAATGGATTAGACCTCCAAGAGTGTATAAATCTAAAATCAAATTATATTTGTCGAATGCGTCGAATACAACAGGTGTAGTAGACCTTACCGTGAAATGCTTACTTACAAGCCCTCAACCAACAATGCAGTTTTAAGGAAATGGAGTTAAGAAAATATTTATTAAATAAATTAAAGTTTAAAAAATCATAATAATAAATAAATAACACAGACCCCAAAGCAAATCAGGGGTAGAAAAATAAATCAAATCAAAATCAAATTTTATTTGTCACATACACATGGTTAGCAGATGTTAATGCGAGTGTAGCGAAATGCTTGTGCTTCTAGTTCCGACAATGCAGTAATAACCAACAAGTAATCTAACCTAACAATTCCACAACTACTACCTTATACACACAAGTGTAAAGGGATAAAGAATATGTACATAAAGATATATGAATGAGTGATGGTACAGAACGGCATAGGCAAGATGCAGTAGATGGTATAGAGTACAGTATATACATATGAGATGAGTAATGTAGGGTATGGATACATGTATTAAATAGGTTTATTCAAAGAGGACAAATCATAGATGTTATGCTGAGAGGTAGATGTTCATTCTTCACTGTCCTCAGTGATTCTCTCCACAGAACAAAGGAGACAGGATGTAATTTATAACCCAACCCTAGCTTGTGGTTGACCAATTAGAATTCCTTGCAATAAAACTTGGCCAATGGCCAAATAACAAGTATCCTATTTCAGGCTCAATGTATAAACAATTTGGACCAATGAGAACTTGCCATGTAGCTATGAGTTCCAGACTGAAATTCCTCCCATGTCTCTGACCCATTGATCATTAATCCCCTTTTACAGAAAAAACCTTGCAATGAGTGACATGTATCCATTGTGATCCATTGATCGTTAGTACTCTATTGACTTTTAGTCCTCTTGACCTTTAGTCCTCTGTGTTGTGTATTTATCTTCGAAATATCCATACACTCCCCTAGACCATTTAAAAAAAAGAAATATACTTAAAATGAATTTTTAGAAAACATGAAAAAATAGACAGTATAAAAAACATTAGCAGTAAGCATAAAATCATTCACATTAAATACCTTGCATTTCTATAAAACACAAAGGGCATATTTTACTTGCTGTTACAATAAGAAATATTTTTTATAACTTTGTTTTAAATCTAAGTATTAACAGGTGTAATGATGATGTCTCACGATTCCTACCACATCATGTATTTGGAGGAAACTCACACAAAAAAATATTTTCTGCAAGACAATAATATTCAATCGTCCTATTGGCAAGGTAATCATTCACAAAGTCCTTTAAAAGTGACCAGCTCTTCCACACTGGTATCAGTCCCACATACAGTGCCTTGCAAAAGTATTGGCGTTTTTCCTATTTTACTGCATTACATCCTGTAATTTAAATGGATTTATATTTGGATTTCATGTAATGGACATACACAAAATAGTCCAAATTGGTGAAGTGAAAAAAATAACTTGTTTAAAAAAATAAAGAAATAAAAACGGAAAAGTGGTGCGTGCATACAGTTGAAGTCGGAAGTTTACATACACTTAGGTTGGAGTCATTAAAACTCGTTTTTCAACCACTCCACAAATTTCTTGTTAACAAACTATAGTTCTGGCAAGTCGGTTAGGACATCTACTTTGTGCATGACACAAGTAATTTTTCCAACAATTGTTTACAGACAGATTATTTCACTTATAATTCACTGTATCACAATTCCAGTGGGTCAGAAGTTTACATACACTAAGTTGACTGTGCCTTTAAACAGCTTGGAAACTTCCAGAAAATGATGTCATGGCTTTAGAAGCTTCTGATAGGCTAATTGACATCATTTGAGTCAATTGGAGGTGTACCTGTGGATGTATTTCAAGGCCTACCTTCAAACTCAGTGCCTCTTTGCTTGACATCATGGGAAAATCAAAAGAAATCAGCTAAGACCTCAGAAAAAGAATTGTAGACCTCCACAAGTCTGGTTCATCCTTGCGAGCAATTTCCAAACGCCTGAAGGTACCACGTTCATCTGTACAAACAATAGTACGCAAGTATAAACACCATGGGACCACACAGCCGTCATACCGCTCAGGAAGGTGACACGTTCTGTCTCCTAGAGATGAACGTACTTTGGTGCGAAAAGTGCAAATCATTCCCAGAACAACAGCAAAGGACCTTGTGAAGATGCTTTAGGAAACAGGTACAAATATCCAAGTACAAGTATCTATATCCACAGTAAAACGAGTCCTATATCGACATAACCTGAAAGGCCACTCAGCAAGGAAGAAGCCACTGCTCCAAAACCACCATAAAAAAGCCAGACTACGGTTTGCAACTGCACATGGGGACAAAGATCGTACTTTTTGGAGAAATGTCCTCTGGTCTGATGAAACAAAAATAGAACTGTTTGGCCATAATGACCATCATTATGTTTGGAGGAAAAAGGGGGAGGCTTGCAAGCCAAAGAACACCATCCCAACCGTGAAGTACGGCGGTGGCAGCATCATGTTGTCGGGGTGCTTTACTGCAGGAGGGACTGGTGCGCTTCACAAAATAGATGGCATCATGAGGAAGGAAAATTATGTAGATATATTGAAGCAACATCTCAAGACATCAGTCAGGAGGTTAAAGGTTGGTCGCAAATAGGTCTTCCGAATGGACGATGACCCCAAGCATACTTCCAAAGTTGTGGCAAAATGACTTAAGGACAACAAAGTCATGGTATTGGAGTGGCCATCACAAAGCCCTGACCTCAATCCTATAGAAAATTTGTGGGCAGAACTGAAAAAGCGTGTGCGAGTGAGGAGGCCTACAAACCTGACTCAGTTACACCAGCTCTGTCAGGAGGAATGGGCCAAAATGCACCTAACTTATTGTGGGAAGCTTGTGGAAGGCTACCCGAAACGTTTGACCCAAGTTAAACAATTTAAAGGCAATGCTATCAAATACTAATTGAGTGTATGTAAGCTTCTGACCCACTGGGAATGTGATGAAAGAAATAAAAGCTGAAATAAATCATTCTCTCTACTATTATTCTGACATTTCACATTCTTAAAATAAAGTGGTGATCCTAACTTTTTACTAGGATTAAATGTCAAGAATTGTGAAAAATGTTTAAATGTATTTAGCTAAGGTGTATGTAAACTTCTGTCTTCAAGTGTACATGTAGGTACAGTTATTAAAGTGACTATGCATAGATAATAACAGAGTAGCAGCAGCGTAGAATATGGGAGGGGCAATGCAAATAGTCTGGGTAGCCATTTGATTAGATGTTCAGAAGTCTTATGGCTTGGGGGTAGAAGCTGTTTAGAACCCTCTTGGACCTGGACTTGGCGCTCCGGTACCACTTGCCGTGCGGTAGCAGAGAGAACAGTCTATGACTAGGGTGGCTGGAGTCTTTGACAATTTTCAGGGCCTTCCTCTGACACCGCCTGGTATAGAGGTCCTGGATGGCAGGAAGCTTGGCCCCGGTGATGTACAGAGCCGTACGCACGAACCTCTGTAGTGCCTTGCGGTCAGACGCCGAGCAGTTGCCATACCAGGCAGTGATGCAACCAGTCAGGAAGTTCTCAATGGTGCAACTGTATAACTTTTTGAGGACCTGGGGACCCATGCCAAATCTTTTCAGTCTCCTGAGGGGGAAAAGGCCTTGTCGTGCCCTCTTCACGACTTTCTTGGTGTGTTTGGACCATGATAGTTTGTTGGTCTTGTGGACACCAAGGAACTTGAAACTCTCAACCTGCTCCACTACAGCCCTGTTGATGTGAATAGGGGCGTGTTCGGCCCTCCTTGTCCTGTAGTCCACGATCATCTCCTTTGTCTTGATCACATTGAGGGAGAGGTTGTTGTTCTTGCACCATACTGCCAGGTCTCTGACCTCCTCCCTATAGGCTGTCTCATCAATGTCAGTGATCAGGCCTACCACTGTTATGTCGTCAGCAAACTTAATGATGGTGTTGGAGTCGTGCTTGGCCATGCAGTCGTGGTGAACAGGGAGTACAGGAGGGGACTAAGCACGCATCCCTGAGGGGCCCCCATGTTGAGGACCAGAGAGGCAGATGTGTTGTTCCCTACCCTTACCACCTGGGGGGGGGGGGACGTCGAGGATCCAGTTGCAGAGGAGGGTGTTTAGTCCCAGGGTCCTTAGCATAGTGATGAGCTTTGTGGGCACTATGGTGTTGAACGCTGAGCTGTTTTCAATGAACAGCATTCTCAAATAGGTGTCCGTTTGCCCAGGTGGGAAAGGGCAGTGTGGAGTGGGATTGAGATTGCCTCTTCTGTGGATTTTTCGGGGCGGTATGTGAATTGGAGTGGGTCTAGGGTTTCCGGGATGATGGCGTTGATGTGAGCCATGACCAGCCTTTCGAAGCACTTCATGGCTACCGACGTGAGTGCTACGGGGCGGTAGTCACTTAGGCAGGTTACCTTCGCTTTCTTGGGCAGAGGGACTATGGTGGTCTGCTTGAAACATACATATTACAGACTCGGTCAGGGAGAGGTTGAAAATGTAAGTGAAGACACTTGCCAGTGTCCTGTGTTGACACGTTGCCTGTTTGATGGTTCGTCTGAGGGCATAGCAGGGTTTCTTATAAGTGTCCGGATTAGTGTCCCGCTCCTTGAAAGTGGCAACTCTAGCCTTTTAGCTCTGTGCGGATGTTGCCTGTTATCCATGGCTTCTGGTTGGGATATGTACGTCCGGTCACTGTGGGGACAACGTCGTTGATGCATTTATTGATGAAGCCGGTGACTGAGGTGGTAAACTCCTTAATGCTATTTGATGGATCCCGGAACATATTCCAGTCTGAGCTAGCAAAACAGATCTGTAGCGTAGCATCCTCGTCATCTGACCACTTCCGTATTGAACGAGTCACTGGTATTTCCTGCTTTCATTTTTGCTTGTAAGCAGGAAATCAGGAGGATAGAATTGTGTGGAGTAAAGGTGGTCTAGAGTTTTTTTCCTCTGGTTGCACGTGACATGCTGGTAGAAATGAGGTAAAACGGATTTAAGTTTCCCTGCATTAAAAACCTCTTAGTGAATAGGGGGCGCTGTTTTCACTTTGGGGAAAAATCGTGCCCAAATTAAACGGCCTCGTACTCTGTTCTAGATCATACGATATGCATATTATTATTACTATTGGATAGAAAACACTCTGAAGTTTCTAAAACTGTTTGAATTATATCTGTGAGTAAAACAGAACTCATTTGGCAGCAAACTTCCAAACAGGAAGTGAAAATTCTGAAAATGGGGCTCTGTGTCAGGCCTTGCCTATTTAATTGCCTTATATTTATGGATCTGTATCCACTTCATACGCCTTCCACTAGATGTCAACAGGCAGTAGAATGTTGAATGGGGTTTCTAGCTTGATGTGAGACCGAATGAGAGCTTTTGGAGTGACAGGTCTGCCCTATTGGCAGTATTTAGCCACGCACCAGGGAACCCCACATTGTCTTCTGAAATGCGTTAGGTATACACAACGAAATACTCCGTCTCAGAATTTATTGGATACATATGAGAAAAACATCATAAAGATGGATTTTCAACTGAGTTTGACCAGTTTATTCGACGTTTATTGTGACTTTTGGAATTTTTCGTTCCATGCGCCAAGAGTTGATGGACATGTGCCCTCCACAATGCTAGCCAAAGTTGCTAATTCGACAGAAGAAATGGACATTCTAAAACAAAACAACGATTTATTGTGGAACTAGGACTCCTTGCACTACATTCTGATGGAAGATCATCAAAGGTAAGAGAATATTTGATGTTATTTCGTATTTTTGTGGAATATGTTGGCTCCAACATGGCGGAGAATTGTTGGGCGCTGTCTCAGAATATTGCATGCTGTACTTTGTACTAAAGTTATTTTTTTAAATCTAACACAGCGGTTGCATTAAGAACCAGTGTATCTTTCTGAGTTTTTTGGTTAGATTACGTGACTGTCCAAAATTTCTCTGGACAATTTGGTGCATTATGGCGCCGTATTCACAATGTAAAACCAGGATTTGTAGCTATAAATATGCACATTTTCGAACAAAACATAAATGTATTGTATAACATGATGTTATAAGACTGTCATCTGATGAAGTTGTTCAAAGGTTAGTGATTCATTTTATCTCTATTTGTGGGTTTTGTGAAAGCTATGTTGGCGTTGTGTGTTTGGCTATTGTGGTGAGCTAACATAAATATATATTGTGTTTTCGCTGTAAAACACTTTAAAAAATCGGAAATATTGGCTGGATTCACAAGATGTTTATCTTTCATTTGCTGTACAACATGTATTTTTCATAAATGTTTTATGATGAGTTTATGTATTTCACGTTGCTCTCTGTAATTATTCTGGCTGTTTTGGTGCTATTTGTGACGGTGGCTGCAATGTAAAACTACGATTTATACCTATAAATATGCACATTTTCGAACAAAACATAAGTGTATTGTATAACATGATGTTATAAGACTGTCATCTGATGAAGTTGTTCAAAGGTTAGTGATTAATTTTATCTCTATTTGTGGGTTTTGTGAAAGCTATGTTAGCGGTGAATAAATGGCGTTGTGTGTTTGGCTATTGTGGTGAGCTAACATAAATATATATTGTGTTTTCGCTGTAAAACATTTTAAAAATCGGACATGTTGGCTGGATTCACAAGATGTTTATCTTTCATTTGCTGTATTGGACTTGTTAATGTGTGGAAGTTAAATATAAAAAAAAAAAAAAAAAATGAATTTCGCGGAGTGTTGTGGGTGTTCCGCTAGCGGAACCCCGGAGCGAGAAAGGTTTTAAAGTCCCCGGCTACTAGGAGCGCCGCTTCTGTATGAACATTTTCTTGTTTGCTTATGGCTTTATACAGCTTGTTGAGAGCGGTCTTAGTACCAGCGTTGGTTTGTGGTGGTAAATAGATGGCTACGAAAAATATAGATAAACTCTATTGGTAGATAGTGCGGTCTACAGCTTATCATGAGGTAGTCTACCTCAGGCGAGCATATACCTTGAGACTACCTTAATATTAGACATTGTGCACCAGCTGTTATTGACAAATAGACGCACACCCCCACCCCTCGTCATACCAGACGTAGCTGCTCTGTCCTGCCGATGCACGGAAAACCAAGCCAACTGTACGTTATACGTGTCGTTGTTCAGCTACAACTCGGTGAAACATAAGATATTACAGTTTTTAATGTTCCGTTGGTCGGATAGTCTCGAATGGAGCTCATCCAGTTTATTCTCCAGTGATTGCACGTTGGCTAATAGAACGGATGGTAGAGGCGGGTTACCCACTTGCTGACTAATTCTCACTAGGCACCCTGATCTCCGCCCCCTGTATTTCCTTATTTTCTTCATGCGAATGACGGGGATTTGGGCCTTGTCGGGGAGCAACATTATATCCTTCGCGTCAGCTCATTAAATAAAAAATCTTTGTCCAGTTCGAGGTGAGTAATCGCTGTTCTGATATCCAGAAGCTCTTTACGGTCATAAGAGACGGTAGCATCAACATTATGTACAAAATAAATTACAAACAATATGAAAAAACACACAAAATAGCACAATTGGTTAGAGCCCGTAAAACGGCGCCATTCTGAGAATTTCTAAACTTCTTTGAGTTTAGAAGGGTTTAATACAGTCTCATTTGGCATTCTTGTTTATATGTAAGCTTTCTATTGGCACTAAGATAATGAAGTGTGAAAAGGAGTGTTTTTATCTTGTTTTTGCAGGATTGAGTCCTGTTACCAGCAGGACTTGGCCCAAGCCACCAAAAGGAACGAGATGATGGTCTACTTTCTGCTGATGGAGCTTGAGACAGTGGGGAATATTCGGTTTGAAGAGGGCTGCTCCACAGACCCCTGGTACAAATTATCTCCTTTTACATAACAGTGACATTAGCTAGGGTACCTGCAGGGAAATTACTTATGTGATCATATAGTACTAGATCATGTAATGATATGTTTCATCCAAGTTTTTTCGGACTGATCTGTCTTGAGTTTACCTCATTTGTGTAGGTGATTTGTGTAGATGATTTATGTCGGTGATTTGCAGCATTTAGCTACTGAGTCCACTGTTTTCTCTCTCCTCCCAACAGGTTCACTTCCTGTTATGACCTTCTGCTCTCACGGTTCTGTGCGTGGGACTACAAGGCTCATGGCATCACTGGCATTAAGATCAACCGTATCATCCGCATCCATAACCGTTCTCTGCGGCTTCGTTTCGAGGACAAGCTTCATACCCTGTTGGCCAGCGAGGAGTCGACAATGTTCTCACAGTGAGTTCCCATGATGAGACTGTTAAATCTTAAAATGGCACCTCTTTCTTCTACACACAGCGTTCCTTTTCTCTATGATATTCACCTCAGCTCTTCAGTATTATGTCTCTGTCTAATATTACACAGAAATAGTTGAACATTTATGTTTTTTGATAACAGACCACATAAACTGAAATATTTTGACAGTATTTACATTTGTCTGACTGCTGTTCCATCTGTGCAGGAATTACAAACGCTGGCTGGAGTACCTGTTCTATGTGTCTGATCCTGAAAGAACCAGTGAGAAGAATGAGATGTTGCACATTCCAGAGGACGGCTTTAAAACAGCAGATATGTATAAGGTACACATATTGCTTATTTAGACTGTACACTATGCCTGAGATTGTGTCATTGTTTTAGTTCTTGACACTGTCATGTGTCTTGTGTCTGTGTTAGGCCCTGGGCAGAGAAAGAGCTGTACCCTTGTCTAACAGCCTGAGTGTGATGGACAGCCCCAGGATTCAGTACACACAGCGACAGGCCAACCAAGGCACCTCCAAGCAGAGCATAGACCCTCTTCTTTTCAGACATGGTCTGTATGGTCCTATTTCATCCTTTCACACACTTCAATGACTTTGTATTGCTAATGAAACCTTGAGGATATAAATCAGGATAAAAATGTAAATGTACAAATAATATTTTTTTGCTTTTAATGAACCTGTGTCAGAGAAACTGAAATGGAATTATTCAAACTCTCCTCCTGTTTCAAGGTCAGCTCATAGTGTCCAAAGTGTTCCTGGGCCGCAGCTTCCCCATCCATGAAGGGGATTCAGTGGACGCCCTCAACTACCCCAAAGCTCACTCTGTTTACCGCAATGTGAGCCCAGAGCAGGTCCATAAGACAAATGGAGGTAATGTCATGTGAAATATCACAACTGTTACTTTTCAGAACAACCAGTTTTTTACTGGTGACAGTAGAATGGAAACAGCCAGCAAAAGTCAACATTCTTCTATTCCATCTTATTGTTGACCAACCTGAGACTTCTATCCAAATAGAGAGGCCTTGCTCCTCCAAGATCCACAGTGGCTGTGACTGCAGTCTGAGACAGAGTCAGTGGTTTGTATTTGACCGTGAGCTTGTCCTGCCGGAGTACCTCATGGACTTTGAGTATATCTCGCAGGTAGGAAAAAGTATACCCTGTTTGTCTTTCAATGTTCCAATTTTTATAAACCCACCAACCAGGTGCTGATATTCACCAACCGTTTGTCCTCACCACTATGATGTTCCCTCCTCTCAGGACCGAGCACAGCCTGCGTTCCCAGAGCCCAACAGCAGAGGCACAGACGACACCCCTCCCAACGATATCAACCTGGACGAGGAAACTCTAAACATGGAGCCCATGCTCAAACCGCGGCCCAAGCTGCTGAGCCTGGACGAGAAGACTTTACTCAATGTAGCCAGGGCCAACGTCCTCAGTCAGATTACAGTAAGGGTTGAGGCCTCTGAGTGAGGGACTAACACATAATGGTACTTTAGCCCACTAGGTTTAGCACTGATATCCTCTCTGTACTGTGCTGGTGCCCCACTTTCATCTTTCTTCTTTCCTGGTCAAAGGTGTTGAATCTCCATGGCAACAGCCTGAGTAAGCTGAAGGAGATCTCTCGTCTGACAGCCCTGCGCCGCCTGACTATCAGCTTCAATGAGTTTACACAACTAGATGACATCTCCCACATGGTGCGTTCTGACGGGTGGGGCGTTTAGGTCGACCAATCTTCATGAATCATTTTCAACTTGGAGTCCTACATACAGCAAATATGTTCCATAATGTTTCTCTGTGTTCCTCCAGCCCAACCTGGAGTTTGTGGACGCCAGCTACAACCACCTGCTGACCCTGGAGGGGCTGAGGGGTCTGGGGCGGCTCAATCAACTGGACCTGCGCTGGAACCAGCTGACCCGCGCTAGGGAGGAGACTGCTGTGCTCCGGAAACATGCCCCCACCCTGCTGAGACTGGACACCCGCCACAACCCCTGGCATAGGGTAAAACCCACACACACTACCACCAGCTTTAACGTTGGTCTAGTCTAGTGTCCATATAGTAAGACCATAAGACACTGTGCTGATGAAAGTGATGCGTTTGTCCCAGCCCGAGGCGGTAAGGATGACGGTTCTGGGACGTCTGATTAGCCTTACACACCTGGATGACATGCTGGTGACAGAGGAAGAGGCAGGCGCTGCTGTTCAGATGGCTGCAGGCTCCAGAATCAGCCAGGTAAGAGTTAGACAAGAGAATCACTCTCTTCTTAGTTCATAATTTGCCAGATAAGTTGAATACTTTAATGTAAGTGGGCTACCTTTGCTGTTACATGCTGTGTGAGAAAGTTTGGTCTAACGTCTGTGTTGAGAGTAGTAATTCCTCAGTCTGATTCACACTCTGGCTACAGGCATCTCTGCTGGCCCACTCCCGGACGGACAGTGAGCGTCCCCGCAGTCTCAGCCTGCTCTCTGCAGCCCAGCTCCTGGATCAACTCAGCCCCTCGCCCTGGGACATCACTGGAGACCTAGAGCAAGGCTGGACCACCAAGGTGAAACAAACACTAAAATACACAATACTGGAGTCCAGGAACAATAAAGATGTACTCGTTTCAGCTTGTGGTTTATGGGTTCTCTCCAGGTGCTTCATCTGCGGTACAAGTGCAGTCTGTTTACTTAACAGTGACCTCTGAACTCTGAGCAGATCACAGCCCTTAACCTTGACAGCCAGAGGCTCTCCAGGCTCACCAACCTGGACAAACTGGTCAACCTGCGCTGGGCCTCCTTCAATGACAACAACATCTCTAAAGTGGAGGGTCTGGACAACTGCCAGCATCTAGAGGAGCTGTCCCTCAACGACAACTGCATCTCTAGGCTAGACGGTCAGTCCTAATCTCAATGGTCACCACATGACAAATTATTAAGTGTTGTCATATATATTTTAACACAATAGAAAACCCTTGGCACTCTTGGTTCAGAATGCACTAGGTCTATTCAAGGAAGAGAGAATTATTTGGTATTGACAAGGGAATCATGTCCATCAAAGATGTATGAGATATCCCTCCCTTTCTTTGTCCTCTCAGGTGTGTCCAAACTGCACCAGCTCACTAAGCTCAGTGTGAATGGGAACCAGCTGTCCTGTCTGGACGGCACTGTCCTGGACCGGATGCCCAACCTCCACTTCTTGTCTGTGGAGAACAACTGCATTGGCTCCCTGAACGGGGTGCATAGGGCCCGCTCACTATTCGAGCTGTACATAGGCAACAACATCATCACCTCCACACGAGACATCTACCACCTAAAGGTGAGCTGACCTCACACAGCCAAGCATGATAACATACTGTACACCAACCCACAGGATACATAAAAGCTGTTTTTTATACACTGTTACTAATAGTCAATGTGGAAATTAAAATAAAGTAAGATAATTGTTTTTTACATTTCTTTCTAGGCTTTGACAAACTTAATCATTCTGGATCTGTATGGTAATCCTTTAGTGGAGAAACTGGAAAGCTATAGGATTTATGTGGTGTTCCATCTACCCTCTCTAAAGGCACTGGATGGGGTTGCAGTGGTATGTTTACGTCATAATCAAATAGAGCTATTCGTTTTAGAGATAAATAAAACTTTTGCTGAATTGAGATGAAACAGAAGTGACGTCATTGTTATCCACAGGAAATGACGGAGTGTGAAAATGCCAAGGATGTGTTTGGTGGACGCCTGACCCCTGACATGGTGGCAGAGAAACTGGGACACTCCAACTACTCCGACGTCGTTGATCTCAACCTGCAGTCCAGTGCCATCAGGTCATTGAGCATAGTGTACTGTGTAGTAGTTCATCACAGTATTTCAGTCACCTTTTAGATGAGTAGAAGAGACAGTAAAAGAAAGAGTGAGTGTGTATAAACTGTTCCCTTTCTCCCCAGTATGGTGGACCTGGCCCCAGCAGACCTGTTCCACAACATGCGCAGTGTCAACCTGGAGCACAACAACCTCACCTCCTTCAGTGGCCTTGTCTACCTGCCCAACATCAAGGTGGGCCTGCCAAATGATTGTTACCAACCGGCCAGACTTTTCTGACCATTCTAAAATGTAATCTGTGCCATATATTTTACATTTATCAGTTGCACTGTCAGGTTTTTTAAAACCATCAACAATAAAATAAAATCTTATTTTCTTCCATGTAGGCACTATGTTTGAACTATAACCACATAGAATCCATCCTGCCCAGGCAGAAGGCCCAGGCCACCCTGACTAACAGACAGATTCTCTACCACAAGGTGAACTCCAGTGGCTATGGCCAGCAGGGCTCATCAAAAGGCAGCAGGTACCAGCAGTACAGATAAAAGTATATTATTTGAACATGGCATTGAAATGTATTACTTTTAAACCTAGTTTGTGAGTCGTAAATGTACAATTCATGAATAGCTTTAAACATTTCTGTCTTCTCAGTATACTGTGTGGTTGGCAAAGGACTAATTTCATGTCTTTGTTGCAATAGACTAGAGTATATTTTTCTACTTTCAGCCACTTGGGGGCAGCATGAAGCTGTTGAAGTGACAAAGGTTTTAGGCTTCTATTAGCTGCTCTCAGAAAAGCACAAATCTCCCTTTTCACTGATACTATTGAAAAAGACCAGAGGAGAGTTTACACAAAGTAAAAGGTTTAAAATGTGAAGGGGGTTTGGGGGGGGGGGTCAGGCTTTTGTGTGGTTTGCCTTGAGTTGCTGTGCACCTGAGGTCTGGCCTTCTAAATGAGGCACTGGGGAGAGAAGTTGCAGTGCATTCAGTCAGAGTGGCAGCTAAAGCTCAGAGTGCCCATTCTTTCCCTCTCTTTCAGGGAAGTGGGTCCTGTGGACAGCCTAGAGCCACTAATGAGCAGCCTGGAGGTGCTGCATTTGAGCCACAATGGCATCTCAAATATGGCCAATCTGCAGCTCAGCAGGCTCACAAATCTCAAAGCACTCTTCCTCCAAGGTACAGTAACAGCTTCCTTCAGGTTTCAAAGCTGATGAAAAGTACAGCTCAGTAACAGTAACAGACGAGGCTCTCTCAGACCTGTCCAGGTGGAGATGATGCAACAAGAATAGGAACGAAATGGGCATGGCAATGAGTCACAGGAAAACAGTGCCTTTTTCTGTCTGCCATTGTTTGCATTTGATTATTGTTTTCTTCAGTTGAGTGACTGTTTGGTCCTAATCCCACCCTGGATGTTTGTTTATAATCCTGTCAAGACAGCTCTGTACACTCCACAGACCACACTCACTATACACACCACAGACCACACTCACTATACACACCACAGACCACACTCACTATACACACCACAGACCACACTCACTATACACACCACAGACCACACTCACTATACACACCACAGACCACACTCACTATACACACCACAGACCACACTCACTATACACACCACAGACCACACTCACTATACACACGGATTCAGGGCAGAAGATGCACCTTTTCCAGTTCCTCTTTAAAATGGCAATCTGTAGTTGCTACATACATTTTTGTACTTTTCAATTATAGATATATACCTATAACTTATAAATGCCTCATTAGCTTTGTTCAACTGTCGTTACCTATCAGAACCGAAAATATAAGCTTGTTTTATTCCATTGTTTGTAAACAATGTAATTGTAAACACACACTGTATAGCCCCAAAATATGGTTAAAACTATTATTTTAATCGCAAGGATGGTCAGTCCTATCGATAGCTCTGTCTATGAATGTGGTTACATTGCTCAAGCCCCATCCCTCAGCAGTTTACCAAAAACAGTGGCGGGGAGTTCGCTCTGTTGTTGGTTCAACTTCAGATTTCCCCTTTAAGTATCTGAGTGAATTTCAGAGTTAATGATTGAAATTCACAGTGTTGTAATTTGCAATGATGCCGCCCAGTCAAATCATATTGGTAACAGAGGTATCTGTAGTCATGTAATTACCTACTGATGTAATATCTTACCTTCTCCTCTCAGGTAATGAGATCAGCCAGGTGGAGGGCTTGGAGGGTCTGCATCAGCTCCGGGAGCTGGTCTTGGACCGGAACCGGATCAAGGCCCTGGGGGAGAACTCCTTTTTTGGTCAGGCTTTTCTGCTGGAGCTGCACCTGGCAGAGAACCGCCTCCGGGAACTTAACCACCTCCAACCCCTTACCGAGCTGAGGAGGCTGTTCCTGGGCATGAACAAACTACAGGTACCCCTCCTCCAGCAGTCCTCCAGTGTCCTGCAACTGCAAGTTATTGCACTTTCTGGCAATACTGAGCCATTCATATGCATTCATATACTGTAATGAGGAATTCATTCATTCACAGTGTGGAAATGTCCACCAAGTTCAAAGTCAAACTCCCTGTACAGCAGTTACTGAATTATGGTGATGCACAGCATTTGGCGTCTGTTTTATTTTGATCTACAGTGTATTCTAGGGGGTGGAAATATAGTTCCATAATTATAGATCGTTACCACCCCACTGTGGCGTGTGTGTGGGGGTAGCTAGTATTAAGGAGAATCGACATTGACTGAAGGTCAGGGTTATACGTATGAGGACAGAGAGGAACAATCAAGGCAACGTGTAATCAGTGTCTCAGCCTACATCTCATTCTCACCCCAGGCGGGTGATTTGTGCTTTGTCTCTTTTTTTCCCAATTCGCTTCTTTTTCTTCCTTAATCTTTTCATGTTTTCAATTAATGGAGGTCTGTGTGAGTCACAGCCCGGCTCAGTCACGTTCCGTGGGGGAGAGAGACGCCCCCGCTCCCCTTTTGGATGCCTAAACTCTCATGAGATTAATGAAAGATCACACATGTAATCTCTCCCATGAGCTGCCCCGCTCCTCTCTCACAGCTTCAAAATGTGGATGAGGTTTGGCCCTAATGGATTGGGGAGGGGTTAAATTCATGCTGCTATGAAGTGAGTAGGACAGACAGTATAATATGTCTTATCTCTCCTTTCTATTCCCTGTAGGACATCTCAGAGCTGGACAAGCTAGAAGTCCTTCCCTCCCTGATTGAGCTGTCAGTTGTAGGGAATCCTGTGAGTATCTATTTGTTTTTTTTACCAATGTCGGTTACAACCTTGTATGTCTACCGGAAGCTACAATTACTACAATCAAGCAAGGGCTCAGTGAATGAAAGGGCTCAGTATGAAAATTGTCAAATTATTCCCATTATGGGTCTCCTTCACCTGCATTTCAGTGTCTGTTCATTTTGTCTGAAAAGCCCCTGAGTTCTGTGCGCAATGGAAATCCAAGAGACCAAACCTGGCTGCTCTTATTTAGAGGCCAGAGGACACTTCAAATATGTGTACTGAGACACAGACTCTCTCACACACACACACATACATACACACACACACATTACCTCATTTACACCCTCACCCAAATTCTCACACACAAGCTCAAAGACTCACTTTTACCAAACACACACTCAGTGCAATTCTGTAGTTCTAAATTAAGCGATTACATGATGGACCATCTGCTGTGCCTCAAACTGGCCTGCATCAGAGACAAATCCGCTGACCAAATGGCAGGGCCGTTATCAGACACTATTGGCCTGGGTTCAGCACCCATCTGGAGCCCATGGATCAGAGCTCTTATTGCCCAGTGCAGAGGGCTTGCCATCCATGGAGGCCTTCTCAGCTGGGCCAGCCTGTTTACCCCACAGCCCCCACCCATCCCATCCCTTCCCTTCCCCCATGGGGCTTAATCCTGCCAGGGTGGAGAGCCAGCAGCCGCTCCAGAGACAGTACCCCCTGCTGTCAGCCGCATGAGATCACTGCTGCACCCATGTGCCCTGGCCAGATCATCTCTCCTCTCCTTCTCTTCTGTTCAGTTTTCCCTCCTGTAGGGACTGACAGGGCTCTGACCGGAGAGGATGGCTTTGTCCCCTGTGAAGGGGGGAGCAGAGGGTTCCATCAGCTGGACGGGGGGGAGGGTAGGGCTAGTGGGGCCGGCATAGGAGATGATGAGAGTGTGGTCTCTGAGGGTGATGAATTCAGAGAACTGTGTTGGACTCACAAACAGACCCATGCCAGTTTAGTCCTTACAGGACAGCCTTCACTCCGAGGTCCTACATGAGTAAATGTTTTCTGTTGTCCCAGGTGGCCCGGCGATCCATCCATAGGCCGGCAGTGGTACTACGCCTCTCCAGACTGCAGGTTCTGGATGGGGTGATGGTCACCCTGGAGGAGAGGACCAGGGCTGAGCTACTCTGCACAGAGGTCCAGGTGAGAGTTATGGTACTGCCTTTGTGTATCACCTGGTTGGTAAGAGCGTTGTCTTCTTAACTGCATCTTCTCCTGCGACCACTGCAGCTATCTCCGACCTAAGAAGCCACAAAGGCCTAATTTCTGTTAAAGGCCAGATAACTGGCCATATCATGTCAACTGCAATGCAACTTGAACTCAAACAGCGTACAGAAAAACAACAACCAAACAGCAACTACCAAAACACAAGGATCAAACTTCCAGTTTGTCTCCCTGATTTGATCTGCACATAACAAGAGATGGGGGCAGTAATGCTCCTCCAGTGCTGAATTAAAAGCAGCCTAAGCCAGCTCAGTTCATCCTGCTGATTAGATGAAATGTGCACGGCCGATAATGCACCAATGGATTTGCCCCCCTATTAGCTGGGTCAACCCGGCCCCCTGTGCTCGTTAAGAGAGTATTTGAGAGGGAGAGGGGGATCCTGGGCTTTCTCATTAAAAACATAAATTCAAAACCCTCTTCCTGCTCTTGACCCCCATCCCGTTCGTTTCAGGCTTATGCCTGCTCTCACCCAGCTCTTTTTTTTGTTTTCATTCAACAGTTGTTATTATTATTGAGTGATCATTATCATTCTCTAATTAGATTTTTACACGTGATGAAAGACAATAGAAATGTAGCCATCCATACTGTAACGTGGGTGTAGCAGAGACTAGCTATGGAGGGTGTAGTGAGGCAGGAAGCATAGATGGGAGCCAATGCAGGACATATTAGTGAGGTCAGAGAGTTGAGACAGTGTTGCTAACGTGTCCCCATGTGCACTTATTATGGACACCCATTAATATCACCTGACTCACAGTAGCTTTATGTAGGCTGTATATCCTCTATTGTGGTATAGTATTGGTGTGGTATTCACTGTCTCTCCCTTTCTCCCCACAGTGCCCAATGGCTCATGGGTCCGGCATGGATATGAACCTGCCTGGCCTGCTTCCCCTCATGTCCCGAACTGCCCCTCTGCGGGGGACCAGTCTGAGTGGAGGACTGCATCTGCAGCACTTCCTGGGTCATGAGATCGTGATGCCCTGCAACATGGATGAAGCACTGCCCCATGACACGCCCAAACGTTAGTTAGCACTCCCTATTAAATGTCACACACACGGCACATCCGCACAATACATCATGATATCCTCATCAATATTAATCAAATACCAACATTAGAATCTAAAAGTGTCTGGTTATGGGGAACACACATGTTTCATTCACCTCCATGATGGGCAGAGCTGTTAACCAACACAGAGAGCATACGTCTTTCTCTCTCTCTCTTTGGCTATGCTATGGGACTCAGGCTCGGTTATCCACTCATTAGGGTTTGACACTCATCCGGTCAGAGATAGCACTTTAATCCACACAACTGGGTTAATTCCCATCTCAGACAAGAAGCAAAAACACAGCAGCGCTGCCAACCACGCCCGCAGTGCCCAGGCAGAGATGACCTTTAGGCAGATCAGAGGAATGGCAAGTACCCTGCCATCCACCGGCCTCCTTCCTAACGGGTACAGGGTCCTGATTACCAACCTCGAGCAGGACAGCAGGTGGGTAAAGCCCTAAACTCAGACCCTTGGGTTGTAGTGAGTAAATCTAGTTTGGTCTTGAGGTCAGATGTCCGTGTTCTAAAACCCTACCTGTATGCTTGTGTTTCTTTTACAGATTCCAGAGTGGTGGTGCTCCTAAACCCCCACCCATGTAGCACCCCAGGGGTTTGGGCAGTGGAATGGGGGACACTACTGTGGGCACGAGGAAGTAGAGAAATGGGAGGATCCTGATACTCCTGTGTAGGTCATTGCACACATGCAGAGTAAGAGTGGGAAGTATTGTTCAGCTGAATTCGGTTCACTTCTGCTCCATAGACTGTAGATTAGTGAACTGCGGATAACCCCCTTTCCTTTAGTTTGTCTATTTATAAATGTACACTGAAAAAAAATATAAACTCAACATGTAAAGTGTTGGTCCCATGTTTCATGAGCTGAAATAAAAGATCCCAGAAATGTTCCATACACACAAAAAGCTTGTTTCTCTCAAATTTTGTGCACAAATTTGTTTACATCCCTGTTGGTGAGCATTTCTCCTTTGCCAAGATAATCCATCCACCTGACAGGTGTGGCATATCAAGAAGCTGATCAAACAGCATGATCATTACAAGGTGCACCTTGTGCTTGGGACAATAAAAGGCCACTCTAAAATGTGTAGTTTTGTCACACAACACAATGCCACAGATTCACACAACACAATGCCACAGTCTCAAGTTTCTAGGGAGCGTGCAATTGGCAAGCTGACTGCAGGAATGTCCACCAGAGCTGTTGCCAGATAATTGAATGTTAATTTCTCTACCATAAGCCACCTCCAATGTCATTTTAGAGAATTTGGCAGTACGTCCAACAGGCCTCACAACCGCAGACCACGTGTATGGCATTGTGTGGGCGAGCGGTTTGCTGATATCAACGTTGTGAACATAGTGCCACATGGTGACGGTGGGGTTATCTCTCCACTGGCTTCCAGTTGAAGCTCGCATCCGCTACAAGACCATGGTGCTTGCCTACGGAGCTGTGAGGGGAACGGCACCTCCGTACCTTCAGGCTCTGATCAGGCCCTACACCCAAACAAGGGCACTGCGTTCATCCACCTCTGGCCTGCTCGCCTCCCTACCTCTGAGGAAGTACAGTTCCCGCTCAGCCCAGTCAAAACTGTTCGCTGCTCTGGCACCCCAATGGTGGAACAAACTCCCTCACGACGCCAGGTCAGCGGAGTCAATCACCACCTTCCGGAGACACCTGAAACCCCACCTCTTTAAGGAATACCTAGGATAGGATAAAGTAATCCTTCTAACCCCCCCCCCCTTAAAAGAGTTAGATGCACTATTGTAAAGTGGTTGTTCCACTGGATATCATAAGGTGAATGCACCAATTTGTAAGTCGCTCTGGATAAGAGCGTCTGCTAAATGACTTAAATGTAAAAATGTAAATGTTATGGTATGGGCAGTCTTAAGCTACGGACAACAAACACAATTGCATTTAATCGATGGCAATTTGAATGCACAAAAACACCGTGACGAGATCCTGAGGCCTATTTTTTTTTAAAGGTTTCTGTGACCTATAGATGCACATCTGTATTCCCAGTCATGTGAAATCCAAAGATTAGGGCATAATGAATGTATTTCAATTGACTGATTTCCTCATATGAACAGTAAGTCAGTAAAATCTTTGAAATTGCTGCATGTTGCGTTCTATGTTTTTGTTCAGTATATTTACTTTTGTGACATATAATGTGAAACATGAACTGCTGTATGCTTTGTCAAAATATATGTGATGTCTATACTTTACGTTTTTTTCTTTTCATTTTCACAAACACGTTTAGGGCCAGTAAGCTGATGATACTTGAAAAGAGCTACATGTCCAGTTGAAGTCGGAGGTTTACATACACTTAGGTTGGAGTCATTAAAACTCGTTTTTCAACCACTCCACAAATTTCTTGTTAACAAACTATAGTTTTGGCAAGTCGGTTAGGACATCTACTTTGTGCATGACACAAGTAATTTTTCCAACAATTGTTTACAGACAGATTATTTCACTTATAATTCACTGTATCACAATTCCAGTGGGTCAGAAGTTTACATACACTAAGTTGACTGTGCCTTTAAACAGCTTGGAAACTTCTAGAAAATGATGTCATGGCTTTAGAAGCTTCTGATAGGCTAATTGACATCATTTGAGTCAATTGGAGGTGTACCTGTGGATGTATTTCAAGGCCTACCTTCAAACTCAGTGCCTCTTTGCTTGACATCATGGGAAAATCAAAAGAAATCAGCTAAGACCTCAGAAAAAGAATTGTAGACCTCCACAAGTCTGGTTCATCCTTGTGAGCAATTTCCAAACGCCTGAAGGTACCATGTTCATCTGTACAAACAATAGTACGCAAGTATAAACACCATGGGACCAAACAGCTGTCATACCGCTCAAGAAGGAGACGCGTTCTGTCTCCTAGAGATGAACATACTTTGGTGCGAAAAGTGCAAATCAATCCCAGAACAGCAAAGGACCTTGTGAAGATGCTGGAGGAAACGGGTACAAAAGTATCTATTTCCACAGTAAAACGAGTCCTATATTCACACAACCTGAAAGGCCGCTCAGCAAGGAAGAAGCCACTGCTCCAAAACCGCCATAAAAAAGCCAGAATATGATTTGCAACTGCACATGGGGGCAAAGATAGTACTTTTTGGAGAAATGTCCTCTGATCTGATGAAACAAAAATAGAACTGTTAGGCCATAATGACCATCGTTATGTTTGGAGGAAAAAGGGGGATGCTTGCAAGCCGAAGAACACCATCCCAACTGTGAAGTAAGGGGGTGGCAGCATCATGTTGTGGGGGTGCTTTGCTGCAGCTTTGCTTTGCTGCAGGAGGGACTGGTGCACTCCACAAAATAGATGGCATCATGAGAAAGGAAAATTATATGGATATATTGAAGCAACATCTCAAGACATCTGTCAGGAAGTTAAAGCTTGTGACCCCAAGCATACTTTCAAAGTTGTAGCAAAATGGCTTAAGGACAACAAAGTCAAGGTATTGGTGTGGCCATCACAAAGCCCTGACCTCAGTCCCATAGAAAATGTGTGGGCAGAACTATAAAAGCGTGTTCGAGCAAGGAGGCCTACAAACCTGACTCAGTTACACCAGCTCTGTCAGGAGGAATGGGCCAAATTAACTCAACTTATTGTGGGAAGCTTGTGGAAGGCTACCCGAACCGTTTGACCCAAGTGAAACAATTTAAAGGCAATGCTACCAAATACTAATTGAGTGTATGTAAACTTCTGATCCACTGGGAATGTGATGAAAGTAATGAAAGCTTAAATAAATCATTCTCTCTAATGTTATTCTGACATTTCACATTCTTAAATTAAAGTGGTGATCCTAACTGATGTAAAACAGGGAATTCTTACTGGGATTAAATGTCAGGAATTGTGAAAAACTGAGTTTATATGTATTTGGCTAAGGTTTATATAAACTTCTGACTTCAACTGTGTATACAGTATCCGTATGTTAGGAGAGTGGGGCATGAACAACTGTCTCTTTCTATCCACAACTGTTATTCTCCAACCAGTGACCACTGTAATCTATTTAATACTGTGAGGTTTGGAGTCATGTCCATTACACTCCTTTCCTTGCCTCCAAAACTGAAAAAATAATAAACACCCACAGATGCAAGGGCGTGTGAGGCTGGCTTGTTGTGTTCATCGGGTCAAATGGATCCCCAGCAAGTGGATAATCTGGGTTTAGCGCACCTCTCTGTGGACAATAATCTGCAGTCACTTAGATGGGGCCATAATTTTGAATGAGATCCAAATGGATTGCAGAGATCTGTCAGTTTCAGCATGTTAGCCTCTTTTAAAAGGCCCACTCTGGTTTTCCCTCTAATAGGCAACTCTCATAGACCGTTACTGAAAATAAACCAGTGATCTCTTACAGTTGGCCCTTTGGGTGATGTGAGAGCTGACTTAATTTACCATCATTGCTGTATTCATGTTAATGTAGCCCAGTATTAGACAGTTTAACAGAAACAAGGCTCCTCTGATAAGTACAGTATTAGCACTAAATCAGGAATTAACCTGGGTGTAACAAGCACATGTATGCCCTCTGTTTCCCGAGCTAATGATGTAAACCAACATGAAGTGAAAGTGTTAGTTTCCCACACATCCAGTCAGGGTTGGGGAGTAACTGATTACATGTGATCAGGTACATGTAATCCGATTACAAAAAACTGTAATCAGTTACGTTACCAGCAACAACAACAAAAAATATCAGATTACAGATACTTTTGAAAAACTAGGTGATTACTTATTGGATTACTTTTAAATTCAGAAAGAATGTTTGCGGGGAAAAAAAGTTACGTTACTGATTACGCTTGTGGACAGGTAACTAGTAACTTTTAAGGATTACATTTAGAAAATAATCTACCCAACCCTGCACCCAGTGATGCCATTGACCTCTAGGTGTCCCTAGTGCTCCTTACGCCCTGCCCTCAGCCTGCTGTTAGTCAGAACACTGTAAATGATCTTCCACTGAGTAACACATTGATTCAAGGCCAGGTTGAGTCGATGTTCAGTAATGCCCTAGGTTATGCTCACAGCTAACGTGACCTGTTCAAAACGTATGGAACAACAACTAAACTCAGCAAAAAAAGAAACATCCTCTCACTGTCAACTGTGTTTATTTTCAGCAAACTTAACATGTGGAAATATTTGTATGAACATAAGCTGAGACAACTGAGACAAACTGAACAAGTTCCACAGAACAGAAATGGAATAATGTGTCCATGAACAAAGTGGGGGTCAAAATCAAAAGTAACAGTCAGTATCTGGTGTGGCCACCAGCTGCATTAAGTACTGCAGTGCATCTCCTCATGGACTGCACCAGATTTGCCAGTTCTTGCTGTGAGATGTTACCCCACTCTTCCACCAAGGCACCTGCAAGTTCCCAGGCCCAAGCCCTCACCCTCCAATCCAACAGGTCCCAGACGTGCTCAATGGGATTGAGATCCGGGCTCTTCGCTGGCCATGACAGAACACTGACATTCCTGTCTTGCAGGAAATCACGCACAGAACGAGCAGTATGGCTGGTGGCAATGTCATGCTGGAGGGTCATGTCAGGATGAGCCTGCAGGAAGGGTACCACATGAGGGAGGAGGATGTCTTCCCTGTAACGCACAGCGTTGAGATTGCCTGCAATGACAATAAGCTCAGTCCGATGATGCTGTGACACACCGCCCCAGACCATGATGGTCCCTCCACCTCCAAATCGATCCCGCTCCAGAGTACAGGCCTCGGTGTAACGCTCATTCCTTCGACGATAAACGCGAATCCGACCATCACCCCTGGTGAGACAAAACCGCGACTCGTCAGTCCTGTCTGGTCCGGCGACGGTGGGTTTGTGCCCATAGGCGACGTTGTTGCCGGTGATGTCTGGCGAGAACCTGCCTTACAACAGGCCTACAAACCCTCAGTCCAGCCTCTCTCAGCGTATTGCGGACAGTCTGAGCACTGATGGAGGGATTGTGCGTTCCTGGTGTAACTCGGGCAGTTGTTGTTGCCATCCTGTACCTGTCCCGCAGGTGTGATGTTCGGATGTACCGATCCTGTGCAGGTATTGTTACACGTGGTCTGCCACTGCGAGGGCGATCAGCTGTCCGTCCTGTCTCCCTGTAGTGCTGTCTTAGGCATCTCACAGTACGGGCATTGCAATTTATTGCCCTGGCCACATCTGCAATCCTCATGCCCCCTTGCAGCATGCCTAAGGCACGTTCACGCAGATGAGCAGGGACCCTGGGCATCTTTTTGGTGTTTTTCAGAGTCAGTAGAAAGGCCTCTTTAGTGTCCTAAGTTTTTATAACTGTGACCTTAATTGCCTACCGTCTGTAAGCTGTTAGTGTCTTAACGACCGTTCCACAGGTGCATGTTCATTAATTGGTTATGGTTCATTGAACAAGCATGGGAAACAGTGTTTAAACCCTTTACAATGAAGCTCTGTGAAGTTATTTGGATTTTTACGAATTATCTTTGAAAGACAGGGTCCTGAAAAAGGAACATTTCTGAGTTTAGTTTCTGCAAGAGTGGAATGCTCTGCACCCTGAAGAGCTCCTCCAATGCATGTACTTAACTTCAATTAATTTGTGTTATCTCCCAGCATTAAGCAGGGCTAATGACTGAGCGAGTGAGTGCACTGTCATTACCTTGCTTTGCTTGACATCAAATGGCAATTGATAGCCCTCACTGAAAAGTACAGTAATGCACAGATTTGGGGGTTGATGAGCAAAAGCTAAAGCACCAGTAACTCGGTCAGTAAAAAAGTGGCCAGATGAAGCAGATGCAAAGTACATGACTGTTTTGCTAGCACAGACTGGAATATGTTCCGGGATTCTTCCGATGGCATTGAGGAGTACACCACATCAGTCACTGGCTTCATCAATAAGTGCACCGAAGACATCGTCCCCACAGTGACTGTACGTAAATAACCCAACCAGAATGGATTACAGGCATCATCCACACTGAGCTAAAGGGTAGAGCTGCCGCTTTCAAGGAGCGGGACTCTAACCCGGAAGCTTATACGAAATCCCGCTATGTCCTCCGACGAACCTTCAAACAGGCAAAGCATCAATACAGGACTAAGATTGAATCGTACTACTCCGGCTCCGAGGCTCATCGGATGTGGCAGGGCTTGCAAAATATTACAGACTACAAAGGGAAGCACAGCCGCGAGCTGCCCAGTGACACGAGCCCACCGCTTTCAAGGTGCTGGACTCTAACCCGGAAGCTTATACGAAATCCCGCTATGTCCTCCGACGAACCTTCAAACAGGCAAAGCATCAATACAGGACTAAGATTGAATCGTACTACTCCGGCTCCGAGGCTCATCGGATGTGGCAGGGCTTGCAAAATATTACAGACTACAAAGGGAAGCACAGCCGCGAGCTGCCCAGTGACACAAGCCGCGAGCTAAATGACTTCTATGCTCGCTTTGAGGTAAGTAACACTGAAGCATGCATCAGAGCATCAGCTGTTCCGGACGACTGTGTGATCACGCTCTCCGAAGCTAATGTGAGTAAGATCTTTTAAACAGGTCAACATTCACAAGGCCGCAGGGCCAGACGGATTACCATGATGTGTACTCCGAGCATGCGCTGATCAACTGGCAAGTGGCTTCACTGACATTTTCAACCTGTCCCTGACTGAGTCTATAATACTAACATGTTTCAAGCAGACCACCATAGTCCCTGTGCCCAAGAACACTAAGGTAACCTGCCTAAATGACAACCGATCCGTAGCACTCACGTCTGTAGCCATGAAGTGCTTTGAAAGGCTGGTCATGGCTCACATCAACACCATTATCCCAGAAACCCTAGACCCACTCCAATTTGCATACCGCCCCAACAGATCCATAGATGATGCAACCTCTATTGCACTCCACAGTGCCCTTTTCCACCTTGACAAAAGGAACACCTACGTGAGAATGCTATTCATTGACTACAGCTCAGCGTTCAACACCATAGTACGCTCAAAGCTCATCACTAAGCTAAGGATCCTGGGACTAAACACCTCCCTCTGCAACTGGATCCTGGACTTCCTGACGGGCCGCCCCCAGGTGGTAAGTGTAGGTGACAACACATCCGCCACGCTGATCCTTAACACGAGGGCCCCTCAGGGGTGCATGCTCAGTCCCCTCCTGTACTCCCTGTTCACTCATGACTGCATGGCCAGGCACAACTCCAACACCATCATCAAGTTTTCCGATGACACAACAGTGGTAGACCTGATCACCAACAATGATGAGACAGCCTATAGGGAGGTCAGAGACCTAGCCGTGTGGTGCCAGGACAACAACCTCTCCCTCAACATGATCAAGACAAAGGAGATGATTGTGGACTACAGGAAAAGGAGGACCGAGCACTCCCCCATTCTCATCGACGGGGCAGCAGTGGAGCAGGTTGAGAACTTCAAGTTCCTTGGTGTCCACATCACCAACAAACTATCATGGTCCAAACACATGAAGTTGTGAAGAGGGCACTACAAAGCCTATTCCCCCTCAAGAGACTGAAAATATTTGGCATGGGTCCTCAGATCCTCAGTTAGTAAGCAGCTAAAGACCTACTTCCAAGAAAACAACATCTTAAATGGAATGCAATCAGGTTTTAGGTCTGGCCACAGCACTGTTTCAGCAACATTGAAGTTTTTAAATGACATCCACTGTGCTCTTGATAAGAAGTTACATTGTGTGTCTTTTTATTGATTTGTCGAAGGCTTTTGAAACCGTGGACCATGCTGTGTTAGTGCAAAGGTTAAAATGTTGTGGAATTACTGGTCATGCTCTAGATTGGTATATAAATTACCTATCAAATCGTACACAATGTGTAATGGCGGATGTCCATAGAGGTGTGCTCAGGTATTCCGCAAGGTTCTATTTTGGGCCCACTGTTGTTCATTTTGTATATCAACAACATTGGGGATCTTATTGAAACAGCAGATGTTCATTTTTATGCAGACGATACTGTTCTTTATTCAAGTGGTAGTAGTTTATCTTTAGCTTTTGAAAATGCCCAAAGAGCATTTAACATCATACAACAGAATCTGTATGATTTAAAGCTGATTCTAAATTCAGGTAAAACAAAATGCATGGTATTTTCAAATGCCAGGGATGTTACAAATCATGTCATTGCTACATTGGCTGGACATACTATAGAGCAAGTTAAAGTGTTCAAATATTTGAGTGTGTGGGTTGATGATAAGCTGAGCTTCACTGTGTAGCTCCCTCCAGTAACCACGAGCACAACCGTTCCTTGATTTTAACTGGCGGCTTTATTCTGTAGATTTAGTCAGAATTATCACCTTCCGTGAGAACTATAAAGTAAATGAAAAATACAGTTAAGCACACTCTTACAACCTTATCTTACGAGTGACTTATTAGCTTGGTATAACTCTGAAGTGCTTACATACATAAACAGTTTAGCTGGCGCTATAACAGTATTAGATTAAACACATGAATAAAGGAAAAATACCTCATTGGCTGCTTATTACAGAAGGGAGGAAATCAAGCTTCACACTTATTATTCCTGGCATGAATTCACGCTTCATCCTTAATTATTATAACGTTACCATCCTAACATATACGATGACATGAAAACTTAGCTAACACAGCGCGGGATTGCCTTCCCTCCAAAAGTGTGTTGCTACAATAAGGATCCCCGTTACAACAGTTATTAGCTACGTAGTTCCGCTTCTCTTATCATTTCCCCGCACAGCGGACACGTAAACAATTCAAACACAAAACAACGACAAAACCTGTAAGTCTAACTGGCAGTTACACAATTCAAACACAAAACAACGACATAACCTGTAAGTCTAACTGGCAGTTACACTCCCACCAATCACCGGTGATTTCTGTGAAAGGGGTCTGCAGGTTTCTTGATCGGCTTCCAGGAGGGTGACTGTCTTATGGATGGGCCTCTCCAGATAGGTGGGTTTGGTGATGCGTTTACCTCTTTCATCCAGGGTTGAGTCGCTGATCAGTAACTTGAATCTTCTCACCCGGCCATCCTGTCTCGGGTACACTTCTGTAACTTTTGCCAATTTCCACTGGTTGCGTGGTGCAGTATCATCTTGCAAGATGACAATGTCATTAATCCTTGCGTTTCTTCTGTCTTTATTCTATTTCTGTCTGTGTTGATTGTTCTGAGGTATGAGCATTCTCCATAACCTGAGGTACTAGCGTCGGAGAAGTGATGGAGCTCATAACTCTGCACCTCCTTGAAACTTGATGGCAAGTAGGCTCGTTGAATCCTTACTTCAGACAAGATTTGTAGACATTGGAGCCAGAATTCCCACTGGGAACGTAGGTCATCTGGAAGGGGGTCATCCCAGTCGATCTTGTCACGACACATCTGCTGCACGATCTGCTTCCCTGCCAGAACAAAGGGTGACACAAACCCAGGCGGATCATATACAGAGGCTACTGTAGACAATACTCCTCTTCTTGTGAGTGGGCGTTCCTTGACAACTACTCTAAACTGGATCTCGTCTGATGCGACACACCACAGTACACCAAGCGCTCTCTCCATGTGTGGTTCACCCAGAGCCATATCCAGGTCTTTGGCACCCTCGGCACGTTCTTCCTTGGGAATTGTGGCTATAACTTCCTTGCTGTTAGAGATAAACTTGTGCAACCGGAGTTTGCCGATGCTGCAAAGCTCTCTTGCTTCTTTCACCAGCTGGGCCGCTTCAGCTTCAGACGATACGCTCATCAACCCATCATCAACATAAAAGTTCCTTTCTATGAACTGGATATACCTCTCGCTGAAGCTTCCTCGTTCTTCGGCAGCAAGATGTTTGAGACCATAGTTGGCACAACCAGGAGATGAAGCTGCGCCGAACAAATGGACCTTCATACGATACACTGAGGGTTGAGACTCTAGATCTCCGTTCTCCCACCAAAGGAACCGTAGATAATCTTGGTCTTCTGCTTTCACATGAAACTGGTGGAACATGCGCTCTACATCACACATGATTGCAACTGGACCCTTACGAAAACGACAAGGGACGCCCAGCAATGTGTTTGTCAACTCTGGACCGGTAAGGAGATGGTCATTCAAGGACGTCTCTCGAAACTTAGCTGAGCAGTCAAAGACGACTCGTATCTTCCCAGGCTTTTGTGGGTGATAAACCCCATGGTGCGGGATGTACCATGCTGGATGCTTGTTAATTTCCTCTTTGGAGACCTTCTCAGCATCTCCACAAGCTATGGTTTCTTCCATGAATGCTGTGTAGTCCTTGTAGTACTGCTTGTCTCTCCTTAGCCTCCTTTCCAGGCACTTGAGACGGTGAACTGCACATGTTTTATTGTTCGGCAGGTTGGGTCTTTCTTCCTTAAACGGCAGCGGCATCTCATAATGTCCATTGTCCTTGCGTCTGATTCCCGCTTTCATTTTTGTCAGGAACCGGATATCCTCTTGAGATATGAGGTCCTCTTCTGCAGTTCTCTCGTTGAAGTCGGATTCAAGCGTCTTGATAATGTCCAGTGCTGTGATTACCTCTCTTACGCGTGTTCTACTAACATAGTGTACTTGATTTTGATTTGTGACGTTGGAAGAAGATTGAAGGCTTGGCATCACCTGTCTAACGATAACCCGATGACTCACTCCAATAGCGTCGCCATGGTCGATACATGGGTTTCCATAGCCGACTATGCTCCAGCCAAGGTCTGTTCTCTGAGCAAAAGGCTGATTTTCCTTACCAGACACAATTTCTCTTGGAAGGAGAGCCTGGGAGCAGTTGTAGCCAATTAAGAGACCGACATCACAGCTCTGTTGAGGAGCAATCTCCTCTGCAATGTGTTCAAGATGAGACCATGCTCTTGCAGTCTCTGGAGTAGGAATATGATCTCTGTTTGCAGGAATAAATTCTCTCGAGTAAGAGATTTTCTTCTCCAAGTAAAACCCTCTAACCTGCAAACCAGACAGCTTCTGGCAGGGCACAATGGTATTCCTTGAAGCCATTGTAGAGAGTTTCAGTTGGACTGGCTCCTTCCTTGTATTGAGAGCGTTTGTTGTCTCTTCAAGGATAAAGGTGGTGTCGCTCTGGGTGTCAAGAAGTGCATACACAAGAACTTCACGATCTGGCTCGCTTGTGGTTGACACCCATACTGGAATGATTGTGGAGGTGTGAGTGTTGTTAATGTCCCTTACGACTCTGTTGGATATGGCCTCACTTGACGCTCTTGTCCCCTTATCTTGTGGGGGCTCTGTCTTCCTATCCCTTAACCTTTCTTTAGTACGATCTTCGTGCAGGCAGGATGGATGCCTCCTCTGACACGTGTCGCAGGTGTTCCTGTTATCACAATCTTTCGAGTGATGCCCAGGCCTTAAACAGCCAAAGCACAATTTATTCTCTTGAACAAACTTCTGTCGCTCTGTGGTGGGCTTATCCATGAACTTACAGCATTTGTGGAGACTGTGACCTGACATCTCACAGAAGACACAACTAGTAACAGTATCTTTCTCATCAGAGTTAGTTGCTAACACATTTGCTCCGGGGCTTTGAATCCTTGGTGTCTTAGGTTTTCCATCTTCGCTTGATTGCAAAGCATGAAGGGATGTTACAGGATTACAAGCGATCTTTGCTTCTCTCGTGAGAAACTTCACAAACTGACTGAAGCTTGGAAAGGTCTCAGTTTCTTCTAAGATGTCTACGACCTCTCTATTCCATCTTGAAGTTAGCCAATCTGGAAGTTTAGCGAGGATCTTTTGGTTTTCATTACAGTCGTTAAGCACCTCCAGGCCCTTATTCTGAGACATAGCAGCCTCACAGCTACGAAGAAAGTCTACAAGGTCTCTAAGTGCAAGACTGTCCTTGGATCCTATCTTAGGCCATGCATTGAGCTTATCTCTGAAGGACTTGGCGATGAGGAATTTGTTTCCGTACCTTTCTTCAAGAATGGTCCACGCAGCATGGTAGGCTGACTCTGTTCCTAACATAAAGTAACTTTCGATGGCTTTCTTGGCAGGCCCACCGACATATTTTCTTAAGTAATATATCTTCTCAGTTGCTGGTATGTTCTTCCTGTCTATCAGAGTCTGAAAAGAGACCTTCCAGTCAGTGAACGAGAGTGGTTCTCCATTGAATGTTACTGGTTCTGGTATGGGGAGGCGGCTTTCACTGATTGATTCCGCTAGTAACCTGAACATGGTCTTGGTGCCATCTTCTTGTTGTGTGCTTGTCACAACATGTTGTGGTGAGAGACTGTGAAATGACCCACTTCTGTGCATGACTTCTTTCACAGATTTGCAGTTAGAGAGTAGTTCTCTCTTCTCGTCCTCTGAGTTTTCATCTTGCTCATACACTTGCATCCGCGCCTTGGCAGCATTTAGTTTCTTGAGCACTTCTAGGCGCTCTAACTCTCTACGCTTGTCTTCTAGCGTCCTTCGTCTGGCAGCATTTTCTACCTCTAACTTGACTCGCAGCCTAGCTTCTTCTAAGCTGCGTTTCACAGCCTCAGCTTCTTGCTCCGCTGTCCTCTTCTTATCTTCATCTTCGAGTCTCTGAAGCTCTTCTAGTTGGCGTTCTTGCTTAACCATTACTTCTAAAGCTGCTTGGTTAGCAGCAACTTCCGCCGCAGCCTCTTGTCTCTTGACAGATGACACGCTTGAGCGTCTGGAGTTGACCTTTGAGTTGCTTTGAGACTGGGAGGAAGCACTTGAGGGCTGATAGTTGAGACTTGACTTATGTGAGAGTTCGGACACGCACAAGGAATTGCTGTCCTTCCAGTTCAGTTCTATCTGGTTACTTTGACCTTCTTCCCTGCCTTTTAAATGACACCTTACAGTCTTGATAATAGACATTGTAACTGCTTCACAAGTATCAACTCTGCGTCTTATATCGTTGTCGGGAATGTCGATTTGACACAAATTTACATAGACAAGGTTTAGTTCTGTAGAGGTATGACTAATCTTGTTTAAGAGGTCTTCTAGTAGGTCTTCAGAGCAACAGCCTGTCAGTGACTGTTTTGCTTCCTTTACCAGAGCCTTCCACTTCTCATAGCTGACCCTGAAACGATGTTCGAGCTGTCTCCACCTTTCGTCGCGCAGTTCTCTGCCCTTTTCAGTTAACCTGCGGACCCTCTCACCTTTTCGTGGCTCTTGTTGTGATATCTCATTAGCAGCCTCTGTATCATCATTCGCTGGCAGAAGTGACTCCACACCAGTCTGGGCCTCTTCCTGCTGCTCTGTTTGTTCTGATGAAGGCTTGAAGTTTGCGAGGTGTTGCTGCAGCTGCTCAACTTGACCTACCCCATCTCTATCACCTTTAGTGAAACTACCTCTTTCTGACATTCTAAATCAAATCAATTCTAGGTAAGGTTTGGATAAGTGAGTAGGTAATTTATACTCTAATTCACTGTAATTTAAACCTTAGTACGTGGTATAAACATGTATAATGCTTGTAACAAAGGCTTGAACAAACACCGTACCAAACAATTACACTATTAACTTACAGGTGAAAATAGAATTAATAGGTGTACGCTGACCCTTAATGTTTTGTAACTATATATATATATATATATATATATATACAGTGGGGAGAACAAGTATTTGATACACTGCCGATTTTGCAGGTTTTCCTACTTACAAAGCATGTAGAGGTCTGTAATTTTTATCATAGGTACACTTCAACTGTGAGAGACGGAATCTAAAACAAAAATCCAGAAAATCACATTGTATGATTTTTAAGTAATTAATTTGCATTTTATTGCAAGACATAAGTATTTGATCACCTTCCAACCAGTAAGAATTCCGGCTCTCACAGACCTGTTAGTTTTTCTTTAAGAAGCCCTCCTGTTCTCCACTCATTACCTGTATTAACTGCACCTGTTTGAACTCGTTACCTGTATAAAAGACACCTGTCCACACACTCAATCAAACAGACTCCAACCTCTCCACAATGGCCAAGACCAGAGAGCTGTGTAAGGACATCAGGGATAAAATTGTAGACCTGCACAAGGCTGGGATGGGCTACAGGACAATAGGCAAGCAGCTTGGTGAGAAGGCAACAACTGTTGGCGCAATTATTAGAAAATGAAAGAAGTTCAAGATGACGGTCAATCATCCTCGGTCTGGGGCTCCATGCAAGATCTCACCTCGTGGGGCATCAATGATCATGAGGAAGGTGAGGGATCAGCCCAGAACTACACGGCAGGACCTGGTCAATGACCTGAAGAGAGCTGGGACCACAGTCTCAAAGAAAACCATTAGTAACACACTATGCCGTCATGGATTAAAATACTGCAGCGCACGCAAGGTCCCCCTGCTCAAGCCAGGGCATGTCCAGGCCCGTCTGAAGTTTGCCAATGACCATCTGGATGATCCAGAGGAAGAATGGGAGAAGGTCATGTGGTCTGATGAGACAAAAATTGAGCTTTTTGGTCTAAACTCCACTCGACGTGTTTGGAGGAAGAAGAAGGATGAGTACAACCCCAAGAACACCATCCCAACCGTGAAGCGTGGAGGTGGAAACATAATTCTTTGGGGATGCTTTTCTGCAAAGGGGACAGGACGACTGCACCGTATTGAGGGGAGGATGGATGGGGCCATGTATCGCGAGATCTTGGCCAACGACCTCCTTCCCTCAGTAAGAGCATTGAAGATGGGTCGTGGCTGGGTCTTCCAGCATGACAACGACCCGAAACACACAGCCAGGGAAACTAAGGAGTGGCTCCGTAAGAAGCATCTCAAGGTCCTGGAGTGGCCTAGCCAGTCTCCAGACCTGAACCCAATAGAAAATCTTTGGAGGGAGCTGAAAGTCCGTATTGCCCAGCGACAGCCCCGAAACCTGAAGGATCTGGAGAAGGTATGTATGGAGGAGTGGGCCAAAATCCCTGCTGCAGTGTGTGCAAACCTGGTCAATAACTACAGGAAACGTATGATCTTTGTAATTGCAAACAAAGGTTTCTGTACCAAATATTAAGTTCTGCTTTTCTGATGTATCAAATACTTATGTCATGCAATAAAATGCAAATTAATTACTTAAAAATCATACAATGTGATTTTCTGGATTTTTGTTTTAGATTCCGTGTCTCACAGTTGAAGTGTACCTATGATAAATATTACAGACCTCTACATGCTTTGTAAGTAGGAAAACCTGCAAAATCGGCAGTGTATCAAATACTTGTTCTCCCCACTGTATATATATACCTTTTTTTTTTATATATATATTTTTTAGTAAGTATCAAAGAATATTTTTCCAGTAATACACATACCAGCGATACATTAAGATAGAAAGAACAAATGCATAATACCAGCCTCTTGAAATACACAACTATTTCCAGTCCTTACGAATTGTAATCTTAAAGTCTCTTATTAGCTGTTCACAAGGCTAGGACCACCTTCAAACACCTTGACTTGTACTTGCGTGTCTGACTTTCCTGTTAGTCTTGACCTTATGTTGCCTCACGATGCTTCCTTATGTGGAGATTTTCTTCTTAGGTTGCAGGTAGGTGCAAAACTCTTATCTGGCAGATGACAGGGCCTACCAGGATTTGGGAATCTTGTAGACGTTTTACAGCTGGGTAAGATTCTTCTTTCTCTCTTGCTCGTGAAGAGCATTGAGTTCTCACTATAGCTCCCTCCAGTAACCACGAGCAAAACCGTTCCTTGATTTTAACTGGCGGCTTTATTCTGTAGATTTAGTCAGAATTATCACCTTCCGTGAGAACTATAAAGTAAATGAAAAATACCTCATTGGCTGCTTATTACAGAAGGGAGGAAATCAAGATTCACACTTATTATTCCTGGCATGAATTCACGCTTCATCCTTAATTATTATAACGTTACCATCCTAACATATACGATGACATGAAAACTTAGCTAACACAGCGCGGGATTGCCTTCCCTCCAAAAGTGTGTTGCTACAATAAGGATCCCCGTTACAACAGTTATTAGCTACGTAGTTCCGCTTCTCTTATCATTTCCCCGCACAGCGGACACGTAAACAATTCAAACACAAAACAACGACATAACCTGTAAGTCTAACTGGCAGTTACACACTGTGCATGTAGAGAACTTGATAAGGAAGCTCAAGCTGAAAATAGGATTTTATTACCGGCATAATGTCACGTTCGTCGTATTGAGGAGACCAAGGCGCAGCGTGATATGAATACATTATTCTTTAAATAAAGGAAGAACACCGAACAAACTAACAAAGTAACAAAAACGACCGTGAAGCTAAATAGAACGAGTGCTGACATGCAACTCCACATAGACAACTACCCACAAAACCTAAATGGAAAATGGCAACCTAAATAGGATCCCCAATCAGAGACAACGATAAACAGCTGCCTCTGATTTGGAACCAATTCAGGCCACCATAAACCTAAATTACCCAGACATACAAAATCCCCATAGACAAAAACACACATACCCACCCTCGTCACACCCTGACCTGACCAACATAATACAGAAAATATAGAAAACTAAGGTCAGGGCGTGACACATAAGGCTTGTTTTTCTTTTGAGGCCAGGAAGGAGCTGGTACGATGTACATTACTGTCGGTTTTAGATTTTAGTGATGTTATATATATGCAGGCCTCAGACACTACCCTGAGAGCACTTGATTCAGTGTATCATGCAGCCCTCAGGTTCATTACAAATCAGAAACGTCTAACACATCATTGTGATCTCTACAGCGCTGTTGGTTGGTCATCATTGACCTTGCGTAGGCTTAAACACTGGTATACACTGATTTATAAGGCCATATTGGGTAAAATGCCATTTTATCTCTGTTCTTTTTTAGTCAGGTCAGTAAATAAATATCAATTACGGTCCCATTCTGATTTGCTTCTAACAGTACCAAAAATTAGAACAGGTCATGGTAGAAATAGTTTTAGTTACTTAGCACCGTGGTCCTGGAATTCTCTCCTGAACATTTTAAAATGTGATGATCTAGTTTCGTTGGTGGAGTTTAAACACTTGATCGATGTATATATCATAGAAGAGTGTAATTGTTTTTAGGCCAGCTGTTTTTAGTCAAGATGTTTGTGTTTTTAATGTAATATGTAATTGTTGTACTGTATGTGTGTTTATAGTTTTGTTTAATGTTGTGTTAGTGTATGTAAGTTATTTTGTCTGAAACGTTGTTCCCCCTGCTGCTATTGGACCAGGTCTCTCTTGGAAAATAGATATTATCTCAATGAGAAAAAACCTGTATAAATAAAGGTAAAATAAAAAAAAATACAAATGTAAAAATCCTCAAAAGGTTCTACAGCTGCACCCTCGAGAGCATCCTGACTGGTTGCATCACTGCCTGGTATGGCAACTGCTCAGCTTCCGACCGCAAGGCACTACAGAGGTTCGTGCGTACGGCCCAGTACATCACTGGAGCCAAGCTTCCTGCCATCGAGGACCTCTATACGAGATCGTGTCAGAGGAAGGCCCTAAAAATTGTCAAAGACTCCAGCCACCCTAGTCATAGACTGTTCTTTCTGCTACCACATGGCAAGCAGTACCGGAGCGCCAAGTCTAGGTCCAAAAGGCTTCTTAACAGCTTCTACCCCCAAGCCATAAGACTCCTGAACAGCTAATCAAAGGGCTACTCAGACCCCTCTTTTACGCTGCTGCTACTCTCTGTTTATTATCTATGCATAGTCACTTTAACTCTACCTACATGTACATATTACCTCAATTACCTCGACTAACCGGTGCCCCCGTACATTGTACCAGTACCCCCTGTATATAGCCTCGCTATTGTTATTTTACTGCTGATGTTTAATTATTTGTTACTTTTATTTTCTATTTTTTACTCATCTCTATTTTACTTAACACTTTTTTTCTTAAAACCTCTTAAAGCATTGTTGGTAGGTCTTGTAAGTAAGCATTTCACTGTAAGGTCTACACCTGTTGTATTTGGCACATGTGACAAATAACATTTGATTTGATTTAACCTGACATTTCTTCCATCCATAATGGGAGGATAACCAACCTTCCAAATAATGGCAATGCATTTCTTAGCCGCTATAAATGATAGGTTACACAGTTTCTTCTGATAACAGTCTCCAGTATCAACATTTACAAGCAAACAAAAACAAGGAGAACGGAGAATCTGTAGACATGCTGAGATAAAAGAACATAGTCTTTGCCAGAATTCAGCCAGCCTTCACAAGACCATAATATATGCAAATATGTCCCCTTTTGTGTTTTACACCTAAAGCAGAATAATACAGTTTCTGAGTGCATGATATTCAGTTTCACTGGCATATAGTATGTTCTATGGATGGTCTTAACCTGCAGTAATTTATGTCTGAGATGATGTGAACATGACTGGACATTCTAACATATCTGTATCCATTCTTCATCATCAATAGCATCTCCCAGGTCTTCCTCACATTTTTGTTTTACATGTTTTGTGTCATCGGGAAAAGCTTCTATCAACCCTTGATACAGTTTGGAAATCAACTTTGGAGGTTTGTCATACTGCCTTAAAATAGATTAAATATTTCAAGTTTCTAGCTTGTCCAGTGTTTGCTGCACAGAGAGAATTAAGTGTTTATTCTGCAAAAGTTCACCTCACCTCTGTCACAGACTTGTCTTCCCTGGCTGCCTGACTCAGCTGAGACCCCTGTCACCATCTGATCCTCCTAAAATGAGGCATGACAAAGAATTCCCTTGGTGTACATTTATACATTATATTATCCAATAATATAATCAATGGTTCCATAATTGAAATGACCATTATTCCCAGATCCCAGACTGTAGCTTTAAGCTGCTGTCCTGTAGCTACTGTAGGTCTTCCCATCAATTCAATAACGAACTTTGTATCATTCACTTAATAAACTGCAAAATTCACCTAAGCTCCGTAGACTGGTCTTCCCTGGCTGTTTGACCCTGCGGGAGATCATTGAGGCAGGGTCGGCATTTTTCATGCTGCAGGCAGGAGCAGGCGGTCAGACAGATGACTGGGGAAGAAAATATTTTTGTTGTCCCACAGATTATTCTCCTTTGTATTCGTTAGCCTACCTATTGTATTAAAAGCACAACTTTTTGTCATTATTCACACACAGAATTCGCAGCTTCAACTTCAGAAGCCCACCTCTCCTTGTTGGCGGTGACAGTCGAAGTGCGCCTAGTATGTGTGGTGGTCTCATTGAAATAGAGTAGGCTGCCTACATGGACAGAGAATCATGTGGCAGTTAACTTGAATATGAAAATAACTTAAATATTTTTAGACTGTAGTTTACTACAGTGTCTGTAAATAAATATTGATAATGAAAAGAAGTGGAGGGCACTCAACCAATAGGAGTCTAGGTGCAATCAAAACATGTAATCATGATTGAAAAGGAAAAGGCACAACGGGCACATAGATTAGGCTACTGTGGTTAGCGAGCATTGCGCCTTTTCATTTTCAATAAGTACCCAGCTAGCACAGTGGATCTGGACCGATAATGGCTGAAAGTCAGGGCACTCGGCTGAGAGTCAGACTCGGCCGACGTCATGTGGCCCGAGTCTCGGACCGCTTTCGGCAGTATTACTAATGGATAGGATGCGGGGATTGAGCTCAGGCCAATTCCGGTGTGAGTTATTGGGTTATTATGTATTACTTGGTGTTCGGGCGATTCCTGTGATAGTTATCTTAGTTATCTGGCCCAAATGTATTACTTGGGGCTCGGGACGATTGGGGCTACTATCTGTCAGATTATCTCACGGGCTGCTTTATATAATTAGCATTTCATTATTTATTTTTCCATATTTTCTCATTGTTTCTGTGATCAAAAAATACAGTTAACATTGAAATGAAATTCTTTAAGAGTCCTGTGTAGTATTTTAGTATTTTGATACTTTGTGCAAGGCAATCCGGAGCCTCCGGAGTGGCGCAGACAGATGCTGGTTCGAGACCCGTACCGGCCGCGCCCGGGAGATCCACGAGGTCGACGCACAACTGGCCCAGCTTCGTCCGAGTTAGGGGAGGGTTTGGCCGGCCGGGATGTCCTTGTCCCATCGCGCAGTAGCGAGTCCTGTTGCGGGCCAGGCGCATGTACGCTGACATGGTCACCAGGTGTTTGGTGTTTCCTCCAACACAGTGTTTTTTTGTGGATGGGGGGGATTCTGGTAAAATGACAGCAATATCGGCTGAATGGAAACGGCCCGATGTACTTGGGCAGATTCTGGGCAGTCATTCATTTTGATTCCGGGCCAGTCCATCACCCGATTCCGGGCCGATTCAATCCCCCCGGAAGAGGGCCGCTTCTGGGCCGATTCCTCATTGCTAGCTGGGTATGGATTACCCCTTTATTTTTCTCGGCCTGTAAATCGTCCTCCTAAACGGCAGGCTATATCCTATAGGTCTATGCAAAACGTAGCAAGTCATCGCTGTCATAATTCTCGCGTGTGGTCTCAATTAAATAGAGAACGGGACAGTTAACTTTCCAAGGAAATGTACTTCCTAAATAGGCCTATGATGAGGCTATAGTTTACTACATTCCCTAGAAATAGGCCTAAATATTGATCACGCATATTTCTCCATCTAAAAATCTTCCCACTCCTAAAAGGTAGGCTATAAAATAGCTCAAGAGAAAGTGCAAGTTTCTCCAACTCTGCTCTCCTCAAACTACATCTAGCATATTGGCTGATATAGCCCAGTAATACAATGTAAGGGCCATGCAAACATCTCTGGTAATTTAACCTATTTCTTAAGTTATTTTTGTGCATTTGATATTGCCTATAGGGGGCACAATTGCTGGGACCATGGCTGGCAAGTGAGTTGCGTCACATACGCCTAAAATGACATTACGGGACTGCGGTTGGGTTTGGGACCAGTTTTTGAGGTAGCGGATGGGAGTCGGACAGGAAGCCAGCGGGTGAAGGTGGGAGCGGGGATCAAGAAATCGGTCCCACGCAGACCTCTACTGTGCACCATGACAGTGAAGCTTGTAACGTTAGAGCGTTACCTCCCCTGGAACGCTTAGATGGAGAGTTGGGCAGCTGTTGGGTGTTTCTCACTCAGTGTTCCCTCATCATCGAGCTGCAGCCCTCCTCCTTCCCCTTGGACCGCTCTAAGAAAGCGTACCTCATCACGCTGTTGTCCGGGAGGGCTCTCGCCTGGGCTAAAGGCAGTATGGGAACAAGAGTATGCTTCAGTCTGGAGGAGTTCATGGCGGCGGTAAAGAGAGTTTTCGATGCTCCATTGTCCGGGTGAGAGCCTGCCCGGAAGTTACTCCAGCTTCGACAAGACTTCTGCAGTGTGGCAGACTATGCGGTGGATTTCTGCATCTTGGTAGCTGAGAGGGTCTGGAACCCAGAGGCGCTGTTCGACAGGTTCCTGCACGGAGTTTCGGAGGAAGTAAAGGAGAAGCTTGCAGCCCAGGAACTACCGACTGATCTCGACTTGCCTCATCGACTACGGGAACGAAGGAAGGAGAGGAGATTCGATTTCACTCGCTCGCCCAAGGATTCCACCTCGCCTCCGAGGCATCCCAGAAGTCCCCGACAGCTCCGTTGCCGAGAGAACCCGAAGCTACCCGAGTTCCCCCGAGAGTCTCTGAAGTCTGCCGATTCACCTCTTCCCGAGCCAATGCAACTAGGCAGAGCTAGGGTGTCTCCAGCCGAACGGCTATACAGGCTTCACACTAAGAGTTGCTGGTATTGCGGGACTACTGATAATTTCGTCTCCACCTGTCCACTAAAAGACCATGCTCACCGGTAGGAGCGAGTACTCTCCTGGGCCATACGGACAACTTTTCCTCTCCCCTTACTCGCACCTCTTTCCATGTAATTTTGCTGTGGGGGAACCAGTCGAAATCTCTCCGGGGTACTCATCGACTCTGGGGCAGATGAGAGCTTTATGGACACTACTCTGGAGTCCGAGCTGGGCATCCCCACTTTGCCCCTCTCCATTCCCATGGATGTTAGAGCACTGGACTGGATGGTATTGGGATTCTCTTGGCTCCAGCGACACAATCCCCTTATTGACTGGTCTGCTGGTGCCATCATAAGCTGGAGCCCTTTCTGCCAAGCTCATTGCTTGAAGACACCGCAGCCTGCCCCAGGACGTCTTCCTGAGGGCTAGGAAGTTACCCCGGACCTCTCTGCCATTCCTGCGTAATACCAGGAACTCCTGGAGGTGTTCAGTAAGGCCCGGGCCACTTCGCTTCTGCTGCACCGACCCTATGACTGCGGGATTGACCTTCTCCCAGGCACCACTCCGGCCCCGGGGATGACTGTACTCTCTGTCGGGTCTGGAGACCAAGGCTATAGTGGAAGACTGCCTTCAACAAGGCCAGCGGTCCCTACGAGTATCTGGTCATGCCATTTGCCCTTTAGCAACGCCCCAGCTGTGTTCCAGGCTCTGGTTAACCTCTTGACGCTAGGGGTCAGATTTTTTAAATTATTTAAAATAACGTTCCCAAGGTAAACGGACTATTTCTCAGGTCCAGATCGTAGAATATGCATATAATTTACAGATTAAGATAGAAAACACTCCAAAGTTTCCAAAACTGTCAAAATATTGTCTGTGAGTATAACAAAACTGAATCAGGCAGGCGGAAACCTGAGGAAATCTAACCCGGAAGTGATTTAAAAAAAAATTGTATCTGTGTTTCCTGGCCCGTCTTTCTTCCATTTAAAGGGGTATCAACCAGATCCCTTTTCCAATGGCTTCATCAGGCTGTGACCAGGCTTTAGACATAGTTTCAGGCTTTTCTTCTGAAAAATGAGCGAGATTTTTCAAAAGTAGTCAGGTGTCCTCTGATTAGTTCCTGCGCGCGAGAGGGTAGCTCTCCATTTTTTTTTTCTCTCTTATTGAATAGGTTACGGTCCGGTTGAAATATTATCGATTATGTTTGTTAAAAACAACCTGAGGATTGATTATAAAAAACATTTGACATGTTTCTACGACCATTACGGATACTTTTTGGAATTTTCGTCGAACGGAACGAGGCTTTGGTTTTGTAATAAAAGTAATATTTATCTAACAAAAAGAACATTTGTTGTGTAACTGGGAGTCTCGTGAGTGCAAACATCCGAAGATTATCAAAGGTGCTTTTCTGACTTTCGTTACCAAGCTAACCAAGCTAATATAAGGCTAACTGTTCTAGCATTGATTGATACACTCACAAAAGCTTAGATTGCTTTCGTTGCAAAGTATATTTTCAAAATCTGACACGATAGGGGGATTAACAACAAGCTAAGCTGTGTTTTGGTATATTTCACTTGTGATTGCATGATTATAAATATTTTTTGTAATATTTTGCGCCCTGCAATTCAGCGGTTGTTTAGGAAAATGATCCCGTAAAAGGGATCCGTAGCGCAGAGAAGTTAATGATGTTCTCCGCGACATGGTGAACCGGTTTGTCTTCGTCTACTTCGACATCATCCTCGTCTTCTCCTGCTCCACTCAAGAACATGTGGTCCACGTCTGACAGGTTCTCCAACGCCTCCTGGAGAACCAGCTTTTTGTGAAAGCAGAGAAGTGCAAATTACATCGCTCCACCATACCCTTCCTGGGTTACATCATCGCTGCAGGGTGTGTACAGATGGATCCCGGGAAGGTGAGAGCGGTGGTGGATTGGCCCCACCCTACGTCCAGGGTGCAGCTGAAGCGTTTCCTGGGGTTCGCCAAATTTTATCTCCGATTTATCCAAGGTTAGAGCACCCTGGCTACCCCCCAGTCTGCACTCACCTCTCCCAAGGTTCCATTCACGTGGTCCCCAGCTGCTGATCGGGCGTTCCGGGATCTCAAACACTGTTTCACCACCAAGTACTCAGCCCTGCCACTTCCACGCTGCCGGATCGTAATCTCTGCTTAGTCAGTCCACGTTCTAGCCATTTGTTACTATTCAGATCCTGCTATCCTGTTGTGCCTGTTTTCCTTGCCTGCTGCGGTTTTTCTCTCTGCTACAGTTCTGCCCGCTCTGACTCTGGTCCCTGTCTCCTGTCCCATGTCTCGTCATCCTGCTGCTCTGTCCTGGATTCCCCACTCTACTACCCCCTTGGATTCCCCTCCGGACCTGCTTACCCTGTCTCAACCCCTCTCGCTCCAGCCTCAGTCTCCGCACCTGGTTTCCAGCAACCCGCCCGAGCTTCCCTGACCTGCACTCCATCTCCCCCCTGGGGTTCAATAAATACCTTGGTTACTTCATCCGAGTCTCTTGGGTTCCCCTGTTCCACCCCGCGTAACAGGAGGCCAATGCTTCGGATGTCAGAGTGGGAGCTGTCCTGTCCCAGTGTTCTGCCCTGGACCTCAAGTTACATCCCTGCGCCTTCTTCTCACATCGTCTCAACGCCACGGAGAGGAACTACGATGTAGGGAATCGTGAGCTTCTCACGGTGGAGGCACTGGCTGGAGGGGGCGGAACATCCATCCATTGTGTGGACCAACCACAAGACCCTGGAAAATCTCCGCACCGCCATGCGTCTCAATTCCAGGCAAGCTAGGTGGGCCCTGCTTTTCACCCGGTTCAACTTCTCCCTCTCATACCGACCGGGATCCAAGAATGTCACGCCAGATGCACTCTCACGCCTATATAGCCCCATGGCTACAACCCCGGAACCCGAGACCATCCTTCCCACCTCGTGCCTGGCGACGGCACTCAGCTGGGGAATAGGGAAGCAGGTTCATGAGCTGCAGTGTTCCCAGCCAAACCCGGGGGGGGGCAGATAACCAGATGTTTGTTCCTGACATAGTCCGCTCCTTGGTCCTGGAGTGAGCCCACTCCTCCAGGCTTGCCTGCAACCCGGGCTCCCGTCGGACGCTGGCATTTGTGCGACAACACTTTTGGTGGCCTACCATGGTTCCTGACGTCTCTACGTTCATCTCCACATGCACAATCTGTGCGCAGAACAAGACTCCTCGGCAAGCTCCGGCTGGTCTCCTTCAACCTCTGCCTGTCCTTCACCATCCCTGGTCTCACATATCCCTGGGCTTTATTCGACCCATCCCTGTGTCTAGAATCAAACCCATTTCTCACAGCCCTTTGTCTCCTGTGATAAGCTGTTTATTATGTGAAAAGTTGGGAATTAACTAGGGAAACTGAAAGATCAATAACGTTACATTGACACACTGACTAATACAACTCACATTGCACTGAAAAAACATTGGAATATCAATCTTCAATCGTTTGGCCGATGGTTTCATCGTTTGATTCAGGTCCAGTTTGATTGAGGCAAAAACAATAGCTAATGTAAGTCAACTTTTGCCCAGCTTGCTCTAACGGTACATCAACTGGTGAGAGCTTGCCAAGTTCATTTACTTCTAAAACGTGAATAAAAACAAAGGCTACAAAACATTTCCATACAAACAACTGCTGTTACAGTGCATTCGGAAATTATTCAGACCCCTTGACTTTTTCCACATTTTGTTACATTACAACCTTATTCTAAACTGGACTTAAATCAAATCAAATTTATTTATAAAGCCCTTCTTATATCAGCTGATATCTCAAAGCTGATATCTCAAACATTTAATTAAATGTTTTCCTCATCAATCTACACACAATACCACATAATGATGAAGCAAAAACAGGTTTCGATATTTTAGCAAATTTATTAAAAATAAAAAACAGTAATAACTTCTTTACATAAGTATTCAGACCCTTTGCTATGAGACTCGACATTGAGCTCAGGTGCATCCTGTTTCTATTGATCATCCTTGAGATGTTTTTACAACTTCATTGGAGTCCAACTGTGGTAAATTCAATTGATTGGACATGATTTGGAAAGGTACACAGCTGTCTGTATAGGGTCCCACAGTTGACAGTGCATTGTTATGTGTTGGCTTTATGTAGGCTATTTTTACATAGTTAGCTGTGTGTGTGTGTGTGGGGCAGGGGTATAAAGTACAATCTCCAACTGATTCAAGACAAGCATCTAATGATGAACCTAGACTATGGTTGCCCAGACCCACACTCACTCTCCATCCCTCCCTTTCTCTACCCATTCCTCCCAGGCTAGGCTCCATATCAGGCAGATGAAAACATAACCTGTCACATTCCATCCAATTAAACCAGCCATGAACCATGTGTTCTACTCACAGGGAGACACACAGAGAAAGAGGGGGGGGGGATAAGAAAAGAGCGAGACGGGGCACGGAGTGTGAGAGAGGAGAGACAGAGGGGCTAGGAAAGAAATGTGGAGGGGGGGGTAAGAAAAGAGCGAGACGGGGCACGGAGTGTGAGAGAGGAGAGACAGAGGGGCTAGGAAAGAAATGTGGAGGGGGGTGAAGGCTAAGTGCATCTGGGCACACCTAAAACTAATGAATTATTCATCATCTTAATGCTAATGTAATTTTAATGAAAAAAATAGACAGATATATTCAAGGGACAAACATACAGTAGGAAGGTTTTTACTTAACACATATTTTAGACATACAGTACACATACAAACATTTACACATATTTTATTTTTTATTTTTTATTTTTTTATTTCACCTTTATTTAACCAGGTAGGCCAGTTTTGGCAGTGTTGGGTAGTATATGGGGCTTTGGTGACAAAACGGATGGCACTGTGATTGACTACATCCAATTTGCTGAGTAGAGTGTTGGAAGCTATTTTGTAAATGACATCGCCAAAGTCAAGGATTGGTAGGATAGTCAGTTTTACGAGGGTATGTTTGGCAGCATGAGTGAAGGAGGCTTTGTTGCGAAATAAAAAGCCGATTCTATGTGAGTGTGGAAGGAGAGTTTACAGTCTACATATTCTAAGTCAGAACCGTCCAGAGTAGTGATGCTAGGCGGGCTGGTGCAGGCAGCAATCGGTTGAAGAGAATGCATTTAGTTTTACTAGCATTTAAAAGCAGTTGGAGGCCACGGAAGGAGTGTTGTATGGCATTGAAGCTCGTTTGGAGGTTTGTTAACACAGTGTCCGATGAAGGACAAGATGTATACAGAATGGTGTCGTCTGCATAGAGGTGGATCAGAGAATCACCAGCAGCAAGAGCGACATCATTGATATATACAGAGAAAAGAGTCGGCCCGAGAATTGAACCCTGTGGCACCCCCATAGAGACTGCCAGAGGTCCGGACAACAGGCCCTCCGATTTGACACACTGAACTCTATCAGAGAAGTAGTTGGTGAACCAGGCGAGGCAGTCATTTGAGAAACCAAGGCTGTTGAGTCTGCCGATAAGAATGTGGTGATTGACAGAGTCGAAAGCCTTGGCCAGGTCGATGAAGACGGCTGCACACAGTACTGTCTTTTATCGATGGCGGTTATGATATCGTTTAGGACCTTGAGCGTGGACAGCTCAGAAACCAGATTGCATAGTGGAGAAGGTACGGTGGGATTCGAAATGGTCGGTGATCTGTTTGTTAACTTGGCTTTCGAAGATTTAAGAAAGGCAAGACAGGGTGGATATAGGTCTATAACAGTTTGGGTCTAGAGTGTCACCCCTCTTTGAAGAGGGGGATGATCATGGCAGCTTTCCAATAATTGAAATTCTCAATTATTGTGGATTTATCGGTGGTGACAGTGTTTCCTAGCCTCAGTGCAGTGGGCAGCTGGGAGGAGGTGCTCTTATTCTCCATGGACTTTACAGTGTCCCAGAACTTTTTGGAGTTTGTGCTACAGGATGCAAATTTATGTTTGAAAAAACTAGCCTTTGCTAAAAAGTTGCATATCGCGGGGTCTATTCGATGCTAATGCAGTACGTCACAGGATGTTTTTGTGCTGGTCAAGGGCAGTCAGGTCTGGAGTGAACCAAGGGCTGTATCTGTTCCTGGTTCTACATTTTTTGAATGGGGCATGCTTATTTAAGATGGCGAGGAAAGCACTTTTAAAGAAGAATAACCATGCATCCTCTACTGACGGAATAAGGTCAATATCCTTCCAAGATATCCCGGCCAGGTCGATTAGAAAGGCCTGCTTGCTGAAGTGTTTTAGGGAGCGTTTGACAGTGATGAGGGGTGGTCATTTGACCGCTGACCCATTACCAACGCAGGCAATGAGGCAGTGATCGCTGAGATCCTGGTTGAAGACAGCAGAGGTGTATTTAGAGGGCAGGTTGGTCAGGATGATATCTATGAGTGTGCCCGTGTTTACGGATTTGGGGTTGTACCTGGTAGGTAAAAATTAATATCATATAAATCACATTGGCTAGGCATAGACTAGTCCTACCTCTATATGCATAATCAGGTGCGTGTCCTTACTCAACATTGACAAGAGGAATTCAAACAAAATTGACAACTCATAAATGGAATGAAATAAACAAAAACGTATTTCTCACAAGTGTAGCATAGATTGTGTGTTCTGCAAAATACATGTCCACTCTGACAATGAGAATGGTAACTGACTGTAGAAATAATAATATATTGAATGCAATAACAGAAATCACCGTAACCAAACAAACATTGCAGATTAGAAATTATGGGAATTAACGGTAAATGTAGACTACTACTGGTGATATATGTAATGGGGAGTTGATAGACAAAGCAAACAAGGGACACAATTAAGTTATAAAACAATGAATACCCACGAAATGCTGGGAATGAGAGCATTCTGGAGAGAGATGTGCCTTGTGCATCTGAGCCACAATCCCCATATTCTTGGACTGTGGCATCCCTGCGGCCTCCATTTGATTAGTCCACTGAGACAGGGGCAAATCGTACAGGTGTCTTGTGTGCCATAAAAATGTTTATTTGCGACTGCTCGACAAAAAAAAATGTTTTCAATACAGACCCCTACTGTCATACAGTATTCCATATAAGGCACCCAGACCTTAGAAAGTTGAACAGTATACCTTTAATCTTGTAATAAATGTAATCCAGTGATGCATAACTTGACATTTCTGCCATCCATTTTGACATTGGGGGACGATAACCAACCTTCCAATTAATGACAATGCATTTCTTAGCTGCTATAAATTCTAGATTACACAGTTTCTTCTTTTATAAGTCTCCAGTATCAACATTTCAAGGCAAACAAAAACAGGGAGAAGAGAGAATCTGTAGACATGCTGATAAAATAACATACTTTTTGACAGAATTCAGCCAACCTTTGCATACCATATGCAAATATGTCCCCTTTTGTGTTTTACACCTCCAGCAGAGGAATAACATTTCTGAGTGCATGATATTCCGTTTCACTGGCATATAGTACGTTCTATGGATGGCCTTAAACTGCAGTAATTTATGTCTGAGATGATATGAACATGACTGGGCATTTAAACCTGGGTATCCATGCATCATCATCAGTGTGTCCCAGGTCTTCCTCACATTTTTATTTGACATGTTTTGGCTCGTCGGGGAAAGCCTCTATCAACCCTTGATACAGTTTTGAAGTGTTTGCTGCACAGAGAGAATAAAGTGTTGTTTCTGCAAAAGTTCCCCTCAGCGCCGTCACAGACTGGTCTTCCCTGGCTGCCTGACCCTGCTGAGACCCCTATCACCATCTGATCCTGCTCAGATGAGGCATGAAAAATAATTACCTTGGTGTACATTTAAAAATTATATCATCCAAGCATAGAATGGTTCAGTAATTGAAATGACCATTACTCCCAGACCCCAGACTGTAGCCTACCCATCAATTCAAAACGGAACTGTAACGATGTACGCTGAGAGTCGGGAAGCAAGTTCAGGGAGTGAATACATTTAATTAATAAATGAACAAACCAAGAACCACGAACAGCGCACCGACATGGAACAGGAACAATGCCGACTGGGAAAGAAACCAAAGGGAGTGACATATATAGGGCAGGTAATCAAGGAGGTGATGAAGTCCAGGTGAGTGTCATTATGCCCAGATGCGCGTAACGCTATTGACAGGTGTGCACCATAACGAGCAGCCTGGTGACCTAGAGGCCGGAGAGGGAGCACACATGACTGGAACTTTGTATCCAATCTGAAATGATTCAGACAATTACATTGATGGAAGCTACAATCTATCCGCAATATTAAAGCTGATCCACACACTAAATGTAAAAGAAAAGTAGGGAATTAGCAAGGGAAACGGACAAATCAATAACATTATATTGCTATACTGACTAATAAAAAAATCACATTGCACAGTCAAGAAATGTCAAAATATTGGTCTTCAATCATTTGGCAGCTTGTTTCATCGTTTGATTCAGGTCTAGCGGGATTGAGGCATAAATAATAGCTAAAATTAGTGAGCTAGCTAATGTTAGCCAACTTTTGGCTAGCTCTAATGGTACATCAACTGCCGAAAAACTAGCAAAGTTAATTTACTTCTGTTGAAACGGGACAAAAAGGCTATAAAACATTTCCATACACACAACAGCTGTTAGATGCTGCTACCTGACAGATGGCTAAAGCTGAACTGGCTGTGGTGGCCCACTAGCTAGTTCATTCTCTTCAGAAGGAACTTCAGTCGAGAGAGGATGAATCATGTAATGTTACATGTCAGTTACACTACTAGCTCAGCACTGGGAATAAATACTTATTTTTCTGTTAAGTCAAACAACAGTTACCTTGCCAGCTACACCAATCAAATAAAGAGTAGCCTGTTTAGTTTCTGCTCTGCTTGCTTTTACAACCCGGAGAAAAAGCGCAACACATAGAGACAACAGCTCCAGACAGCAGCATCGTGCTGGTCCTATAATAATAGCTTTGCCTTCACACAGCCTGTCAGCATGCTCTGTAGTGTCTGCACAGTCCTAAATCCTGCCGGCTGAAACCACCAAACAGTCTACCAGAACTCTCTGAGGCGTCTGCATGCTCCTGAAGCACACCAATGCCACTTTTTGTATCACTCTGCAATTATAAAACTGGGGGGGGGGTCAAAAATGCCATTTTAAAATGTGTGTGTGTGTGTGGGGGGGGGGGGTCATGTCCCCCCCGTCCCCAGTGAAAGTTGCGCCCCTGCACACACACACTACATGGGGCCATTACTGCTGGTCCACTGACTCACTTCATTCTGCTGTGTCTGTGCATTCAGAGTACCATTAGCCCAAGACTGTGTGAATAATTGCTGAATGGACCATGTTTTCTGTGCTATCTACTAAGATTCCAAGGCAGGGGATTGGGGTTGTAGGTGAAGTGAGAGTGTTGAGCACATTAATGGATGTTTAAGCTCAATCATCAAATAATACAGACTACAGCGCCTTAAAAAGTGACAGTTCATCCAGGGGATGAAGAAATACCAATATTTTGAAAAGATATAGCCTAGTTCTATATTCGTTATAAAGGAAAATATTCTGTGACCAAGTCATGAGGATAAATATATTACTTATTCATAACACGTTTCGAAGCTGTGTGTAATGTGTGCATGGTGTACAGATTACAATTATCGCAACACAAATCAGTTTCCTTGAATGATTATTATGAAGATGAAATATAATTTTACTATGGCAACCACGTGTTTCCACAATGTAGCATTATCAAAATGTGAATATATTTTTCTTTCACAAGGTACGTATTATGTTGCAAGTTAGTTTTACAGACCCACAAGCAAATACCCCATTCAGAGATAATCTTGACATAATGCCCTCTGTAAAAACCTGTCATTGTCTTGTTGTTGTGGTCTGTCAGGCTCCCTGTAATTAATTTCCTGTCTATCTCCCTGGAGCAAAATAGGAAAGGATAGAGAAAGAGGGATAATGAGCGAGAAAGGGAAAATATGCTTATTCTGTGTATACTACTCCGAAAGCATGCCCTTAAAAAAAAGTTGTTATTTATTTTCTTCAGTTCATATATATACAGTGCATTCGGAAAGTATTCAGACCCCCTCACTTTTTCCACATTTTGTTACATGACAGCCGTATTCTAAAATTGATTAAATTATTTTAATTACATCAATCTACACACAACACCCCATAATAACAAAAGTTAAAACAGGTTTTTAGACATTTTTGCAAATTTATTAAAAATAAACAGAAATAACTTATTTACAGTACATAATTATTCAGACCCTTTGCTATGAGATTCGAAATTGAGCTCAGGTGCATGCTGTTTCCATTAATCATCCTTGAGATGTTTCTACAACTTGATTGGGGTCCACCTGTGGTAAATTCAATTGATTGGACATGATTTGGAAAAGCACACACCTGTCTATATAAGGTCCCACATTTGACAGTGCATGTCAAAGCAAAAACCAAGCCATGAGGTCGAAGGAATTGTCCATAGTGCTCCGAGACAGGATTGTGTCGAGGCACAGATCTGGGGAAGGCTAGCAAAAAATGTCTGCAGCATTGAAGGTCCCCAAGAATACAGTGGCCTCCATCATTCTGAAATGGAATAAGTTTGGAACCGCCAAGACTCTTCATAGAGCTGGCCTTGGGAGGTGACCAAGAACCCAATGGTCACCCTGACAGTTCTTCTGTGGAGATGGGAGAACCTTCCAGAAGGACAACCATCTCTGCAGCACTCCATCAATCAGGCCTTTATGGTAAAGTAGCCACTCCTCAGTAAAAGGCACATGACAACCTGCTTGGAGTTTGCAAAAATGCACCTAAAAGGACTCTCAGACCATGAAACAAGATTCTCTGGTCTGATGAAACCAAGATTGAACTCTTTGGCCTGAATGCCAAGCATCATGTCTGGAGGAAACCTGGCACCATCCCTACGGTGAAACATGGTGGGGGCAGCATCATGCTGTGGGGATGTTTTTCAGCAGCAGAGACTAGGAGAGGGAAAGAGTCCGGATCGAGGGAAAGATGAACGGAGAAAAGTAGAGAGAGATCACTCCAGGTGATCTTTCTTTGTGTTGATATTTTAGCCTCATCTCTTGATCACTCTCCATGATCCTCCTGTTTAGTCTTCCTCTCTCACCCTGACAGAAAATATAACATCTGGAGGGACCAGACAAGCTATGAACTGCAATCACTTTCATGATATTAAAATTTTAAAAAGGAGCTGAGGATTTGCTATTTTTCATTAAACGATAAGTTAAAATTTAATATTGATATTAGTAATCCTTTGAGTCATTTGTGGTCTGCGCATAAGCTCTAGGAATTAAAGACACTGTCAAGTGTTAAGGTAGAAAATTACTTGGGATAAGAAGGATAGACTGAAGCTATGTATTTGATGTCATTCTAATTACAGCGATGGATGTGATTTTCATTGTTCTTGAGGGAAAACAATCTGAGGTGGTAAATCCCTTCGTTATTTTACTTTGCCTGAACAACAGTATGTGCTTTTTATTCGACTTTTATGTAGTATTCATTTTGTCCTATTTTCTCTCTTTAAAACAATGGGCCATCCCCTCCATCTCATTATACCTAGAGGACTTGTTTACTGATTAAGCATTGTTTTAGACATTTGAAGGAAAGATGATTTAATCAGTGCAGATTCTCCTTATATAAAACTCTCAAACAAGAACTTACTGTACTGTAGCCTATAGAAGAGATGAAGCCATTGCCATCGTGCATAACCTAAAATGATCTCTTTGAAATAATTGTTGAGGACAATAACAGCAAAATCTGATGTGATTTGTGGTTTGCTCACACTGTATGGAATCAACTTCTCCTACCCTTCTGCACCTTCCAACATCCTGATCGTTTTTGGCCTAATCACAGTCAAAATCGCCCCAGTCTCAGAGGTGACACAAACAACCCTGAACTGAAAGTTGATCTTGACACCAGTGAACTAACTAAGGTCCCTCTTTGTATACAGTACTGGGAATGGAAATCCTTTCACAATTGGTCGCCCATCATAATACTTACAGTTGAAGTTTACATACACCTTAGCCAAATACATTTAAACTCAGTTTTTCACAATTCCTGACATTTAATCCTAGTAAAAATTCCATGTCTTAGGTAAATTAGGATCACCACTTTATTTTAAGAATGTGAAATGTCAGAATAATAGTAGCGAGAAGGATTTATTTCAGCTTTTATTTCTTTCATCACATTCCCAGTGGGTCAGAAGTTTACATACACTCAATTAGTATTTGGTAGCATTGCCTTTAAATTGTTTAACATGGGTCAAACGTTTCAGGTAGCCTTCCACAAGCTTCCCACAATAAGTTAGGTGCATTTTGGCCCATTCCTCCTGACAGAGCTTGTGTAACTGAGTCAGGTTTGTAGGCCTCCTTACTCACACGCTTTTTCAGTTCTGCCCACACATTTTCCATGGGACTGAGGTCAGGGCTTTGTGATGGCTACTCCAATACCTTGACTTTGTTGTCCTTAAGCCATTTTGCCACAACTTTGGAAGTATGCTTGGGGTCATTGTCCACTTGGAAGACCCATTTGCGACCAAGCTTTAACTTCCTGACTGATGTCTTGAGATGTTGCTTCAATATATCCATATCATTTTCCTGCCTCATGATGCCATCTATTTTGTGAAGCGCACCAGTCCCTCCTGCAGCAAAGCACCCCCACAACATGATGCTGCCACCCTCGTGCTTCACGGTTGGGATGGTGTTCTTCAGCTTGCAAGCCTCCCCCTTTTTCCTCCAAACATAACGATGGTCATTATGGCCAAACAGTTCTATTTTTGTTTCATCAGACCAGAGGACATTTCTCCAAAACGTACGATCTTTGTCCCCATGTGCAGTTGCAAACCGTAGTCTGGCTTTTTTATGGCGGTTTTGGAGCAGTGGCTTCTTCCTTGCCGAGCGGCCTTTCAGGTTATGTCGATATAGGACTCGTTTTACTGTGGATATAGATATTTTTGTGCCTGTTTCCTCCAGCATCTTCACAAGGTCCTTTGCTGTTGTTCTGGGATTGATTTGCACTTTTCGCACCAAAGTACGTTCATCTCGCTCTTCCTGAGCGATATGAGCGATATGACAGCTGCTTGGTCCCATGGTGTTTATACTTGCTGACTATTGTTTGTACAGATGAACGTGGTACCTTCGGGCATTTGGAAATTGCTCCCAAGGATGAACCAGACTTGTGGAGGTCTACAGTTTTTTTTCTGAGGTCTTGGCTGATTTCTTTTGATTTCCCCATGATGTCAAGCAAAGAGGCACTGAGTTTGAAGGTAGGCCTTGAAATACATCCACAGGCACACCTCCAATTGACTCAAATGATGTCGATTAGCTGTTTAAAGGCACAGTCAACTTAGTGTATGTAAACTTCTGACCCACTGGAATTGTGAAACAGTGAATTATAAGTGAAATAATCTGTCTGTAAACAATTGTTGGAAAATTACTTGTCTCATGCACAAAGTAGATGTCCTAACCGACTTGCCAAAACTATAGTTTGTTAACAAGAAATGTGTGGAGTGGTTGAAAAACTCCAACCTAAGTGTATGTAAACCTCCGACTTCAACTGTAGCTATCCATAAGGCAATGATAGTAAAAGAGCAGTTCAATGCAAACATGAGGATATGTGTGTTTGGGCGTGTGTCTCTCTCTGTTTGTCTTTCGGTCTGTCTGGTGAGGGGACTCCCCAAAAACATGTCACTTCGCCCAAAGTGATTTTCGCAGCAGGTTAAGATTTTTTTTTTTTTTTAAACGAACCCTTTTTCTAATCTTAACCTAATTCTCCTGCTGCGTAAGTTCTCCTAACTTGCTACGAAAAAGTCACTTTCGGTAATAGCTGTATAGAAATGTCATTAGATAGTCCCATCTGGTGAGTGGGGAGAGCAGAAGGTCACAAGAGAAAAGAATGTGAAGTATTGGGGAAAGAAGCAGTATGTGTTAATTGTAGGGGTGCCCATGGGGCTGGGGATCAGAAGTGTCTGGTGCGAGAGAGGCAGGTTGAGTGTACCAGGGTTGGAGTAATGGAGAGGGTGTCCATATGCTGAGGCAGTGAAGAAAGTAGCGGAAGATGGGTCAATGGGGAGGGATTCTGAAAGGATTTGTGTGAGTGGTAGATCTGTGCCAGTACAGAGGGATATATATATATATAACGAGTGATATATGCTTCAGTAAGATTGGCTTTGTAGCATACATAGCAATGGTTATCAACTGTACCGCAAAAAATAGAGCCTGTGGTGGCAGCTGCGGGGAAGTATTTGGGTGTACGAGATTTGACATCAGAAGAGTTACAGTTGAGTGGTGGTGTCCCATCCTTCCAGACCCTTGGCCTGAGCTAGGATTAGATAGGTTTAAATATTGGAATAGGGTTAGATTACACAGTATTTGTAATTTTCCCCCTTTTCCCACTCAAGGTATATAGGATTTATACCCCAGTCTAGTTGGTGGCGGTAATGCAACATTTATTGGATGCCAACCGCCGTTAAACCACGAAGAAGAAGAAGACTACTAAGAAGAGAAGAAGAGCGGGGTGGAAATTGATGGGTAGGCTGACTGTTTTGTCACGACCACGCGACACACCCATTTGTCACAAAGTGCAAACTTCGCCTATCCTAGTTGGAGCGCACGCCCTCACTTCTTGTTATTATTGTTTTCTAGCCTCAAATGTTAGCTAGCTATCGTTGCTCACTGGGAACGACACATTTAGACAGCATTTTTGTATCTAAACAAATTGCTATACTTACTGTCGAAAATTAATAAGACAGTCGCTTAATTTAAAGGATATCCTATCTCTCCATTCAAAGGTACAATAGGTAAGTTAGCTAGATTGCTAAATCTAATGTAGCTAGCAAATTATTTTTTTCACAAACGTTATTTCTGACATTCGCCTCAGTAGCTAGCTAGCCATCCCATATATATGAATGCAGTTAGCGTATGCTATGCTGCTAGCTTGTATTCATGTTTTCTTTGCAACCTTGCTGCGATAACGTTAGCTAGCCCTTACTGTTTACATGTTTTAGTCAAGGTCAGTTTATACAACATGTACTAGTGTAACTATGCAATGTTATCGACCTGACTATGAACTTAGTCATCCGTGCGTGGGTGACTGACACACCCAGGCAGCCAGCTCTTTGACAGCAGTTGAAAACATACCTAGCAAATTTGTTTACAATTATACATTACTGATGTTAGGTAGGTTTTCGAGCGAGTTTGTATAAAAATAAATCTCCTGCAAGCACCATTCCTTTTGTAGCAGACATATGACTCAAGCTGCCTCTTTGATCTTGTCCTATAGGATGACACAGAAGCTAACTGCAGCCCCAGAAAGATGACCTGCACCACCCTAGGGCATGGTCGGGATGGGGCCAGATGTGCCCTTGCTCAATGAATACAAGCAGGAGTTCTGGAAGCGCTTCCCTCAGATGGTGCTGGGGGGTCTGCGCTTGAAGTTGGGCTACTGCCTTATATCTATGTCAACCAGGCGGTCTTGTTCTTGACACCATGGCTGTTGGGTGGCATTGGCACACTGCTGTGCCAGCTGCAGGAGGAGCTCCACGCTGCCGTGCTGTCTGGTATGCTCATGCTGGGGGCAGCAGTGGGTGTCCAGGCCTTGGCACTGTATGCAGCCCGCAGGAATGGCACGGTGGAGAGGTTGGGAGTGCCTAACATCCTGGCTGACGAGGAGGTGGAGTTCACCAACTGTGTAGGCCCAGAGACGGTGAGGTTCATCGCCCCGGGGAAGAGGTTTGGGGTGAACGTGGTGCTCCACACCATGCTGGCGGGGGCCCTCTGTGGGCTGGGAACATGGTATGTGCTCCTGGGCAGGTTAACTGCACTCTACGGCAGTGTGGGTGTAGCCTTGGTAGTCTTTGTCCTGAGCTGGGTGACTGTACGGCAGAGTACTCCCTTATCATCAACACGGCCACAGAGATGGCCACATTCCAGGCACAGGACACCTATGAGATCATCCCACTCATCCGACCACTCTACATATTAACTTTCATAGCTGTGGACCTTGCTGATAGGTAAGAAATAACAAAATTGGTCTTAATGACTGTTTTGAAACTTATGGATATTTTGATAGGATTGCTTACATTTTGTGATTCTTTGCTGTTTTTTTCTCTCCCAATGCTGGTGTCCAGATTTACAGATCCAGAGCTCCAGCTAACCAGTCAGGTTCTTCATGTGGTGTTCCTGGTCCTACCTCTGCTGTTGGCGCTGGGCATGCTGTCACCTCTGGACACCCTCCTCCTTTGGGGCATGGAGCAGGCTCTGGTGTTCGGTTTGGGCGGCTCTCCCATGTCCAGGAACCTTAGGTTTATTTTGCTTGCTACATCAGTTATTTTTTTGTCAACATTTAGATGCTGTCTGATTATACTTAAGTCACTGATGTAGTTCCTTGAGCTCTTTACCATATGCCTGTGTGAGCTCCTATGATTCTGTGCTCTCTGTCCTTCCTAAAGGTTGCTGGGGATGTTCGCCATATCTGCATGTGTCACTGTTTGTACCTTCTTCATCCCGTCCACTGTGGGTGTGGTCGTCTTCTCCATGGCCATGGGGTTTCTGCTTAGTTTAGATCTCAGACAATTTGGGGCACACTGTAGAGGAGGGCCCAGGGTGACCCGCGGCGACAGTGGATGGCGTAGGGGGGCATCCTCTGCCACTCCCCGTTGGTTTGGCTGGCAGTTGTGCTGCAGGGAGATGCTGCTCTACCTGGGGCTGCTGCTGGGAGCCATGGCTGAGGCAGGCCTCTTACATCACTTCCTCAGTCCCTCTCAGCCCCAGAACCTCAAGCTGCTGTCAGCTACCTCCTCATCCTCTTCATTGTCTGCTGGGCTCTCGGAGAGATCCAGGGAGCCTATGTTTTTGGAGGAGTGTTCCTCAACCCACTGTACCCAAGAGGAATGGCCAATGTCCGGGTACCGGGTGGCTGGGGCCAGGAGGGTGCTGCTCAATCCGAGTGAGCTCACCTTGCAATATAGTATTGCTTTGTCATTACTGAAACATACTATTCATGCATCTTAATACATTATATTTAACATTGACTTTGTGTTTTACATTGCAGTGTCTCCCTTTGCAATGATTGCTTTGCTGATGCTGGATGGCTCCGTTCAGCAACTCCACACAGCCTCTCTGTGTGGGATTCACCCGGGCCTTCAGAATGGTACACATGGATTATTTTATGTATAACGTAAGCATGTACTGTATATCAATCAACCAGAGTTTCTCTCTCCGGTGACCTCATGACAATTAATCCTCTGATTGTTATCAATATGATTTAAGTCATGTTGATTTGAGTAATGGGTCTCTGTTGTGCAGGTGTGGCAGAGCTTTGAGGATGCCCTGTTTCAGATGGTGGTGTCAGTGAGGCTGGCTGCAGGGGAAACCAGACTGCCTGGGTGGGACAGTATGGGCATAAGGGTAACAACACATGACATAGGCATGATATTTTTCCGGAAAAATATTTAAAGTTGAACATTGCAATTGAAGTCCTGGTTAAATCTTCAGTATCTCCCAAAATCAGAAATGCACAAAGTTTGTCTGTCATTGGTCAACCCAGGTGGGCCTGCTGAGTGATAGGCTGCTCCAGGTCCTGTCCAAGCTTAAGTTGGCCCTGGCCGTGCTGGTGACCTCCTGGACTGAGAAGAAACAGCGGCGTCAGTCGGCCGGGACCCTGAACGCTTCCCTGTGTCCTCTGCTGCTCTCTGTGGTGTTCCGGTCTGCCATGATCTCTGCTCCTCTGCTGCCCCTCTTCTCCCTGCCCATCTTCCTTTGGGCTTCCCTAGGCCTCAGCGTAGTTGGGTTGGGCCCGGGGGCACCGCCTGCCTCTGTCCAGACTCCATCTACTACCAGCAGATGAGTGGGAGCCTGGCCTGTGCTCTGAGGAGTACCTTCACCAGGGGATCACTTGGTTTGTGGGTGTCATTCTTTAGTTATTTTCCCCTGTTTCTTATTTTCTTCCATTCATTGGTGAACAGTGTTTTCCACTAGCGCTGGCTGTCGGCTAAACAGCAGATTAGACTCATTTTCAGCCGGCTACTTTTTCCACTTGAATTAACTAGGCTACTTTAAAAAAAGTTAAAAGTCAGACGAGCCCTCTCCCGCTACAATAAACGATGTCTCTTCTAGCGATCTATTGATAGGACAGGTGCCTGTCAGTCACAAAGCGAGCGATGACAGGGAAACAATGCTGGTTTGACAGTCTGCTGTGGGCAGTGTGATTTTGTGCGCGCTGAGGTTCGGTTGGTTGTAGTCAAATTTATTTACACAGAGGAAGGGGAGAGCATGATGCTTTGAGTGAATTTCAGGGCTCTACGATGTGACCATTATACTTTCATAATCGCCTATAAGTAGATGCGTATGAACTGAAAAAGTAAGCTTAAATATGAGCATGTGCGAGTTGTGATTTATAGCAACAACAAAAAAATCCAGCCGTAGCTATTTTCAATGTCTTTATGCAATTGTGTTTCATAGCTGGTAGCTAATCACAAAGAACCATAGAAATAAGAATGATTTATTTCTATACAAAGACCTATGTAGAGTCCCATATATCCCAACTTGTGCGCAACAACAGTGCCTTGGCCGTAGCAACTGTGCCTGGGGCGGTGTGCGCACTGAAATATATTTTTAGAAGCGCACAACCATAAAGTTGGTCGAATTTACCAAAAAGTCTACTGAAGTGTGACTTTGTCCTTGTGTTTCTTGGCTCTTGACATTGTTTTGTTCACACGCTAGGTTGTTCAATATTTGTTTGAGCTTGCTCAATTGGTACTAGCAAAGGTATGTCGGAGAATCTCAGTCAGACATGTGAATTCCACCGTTACCACGGTAAAGGCCCGCCCCTTAGAGACAGGCTCAGAGACAGTTTATCTACAAACCATCAGACTGCTGAACACTTGAACTGGACTGACCACCTGCTCTGATTCTCTGCATCTTAGCACACAGACACATTTACAGTGCATTCAGAAAGTATTTAGAACCCTTCACTTTGTTACAGCCTTATTCTAAAATTAATTAAATACCCCCCCCCCCAGGTTAAGACATGTTTGTATATGTAATGTAAATAAGGTATTTTTTTTATTTTAAGTATTCATACCCTTTGCTATGACTCAATTGAGCTCAGGTGCATCCTGTTTCCATTGATCATCCTTGAGATGTTTTTACAACTTTATTGGAGTCCACCTGTGGTAAATTCAATTGATTGGACAGGATTTGGAAAGGCACACACCTGTCTATTTAAGGTCCCACAGATGACAGTATATGTCAGAGCAAAAACCAAGCCATAAGGTCAAAGACATTGTCTGTAGAGCTCCGAGACAAGATTGTGTCAAGGCACAGATCTGGGGAAGGGTACCAAAAAATGTCTGTAGCATTGAAGGTCCCCAAGAACACAGTGGCCTCCATTTTTAAATGGAAGAAGTTTGGAACCACCAAGACGCTTCCTAGAGCTGGCTTCCTGGCCAACTGAGCAATCGGTGGAGTAGGGCCTTGGTCAGGGAGGTGACCAAGAACCCGATGGTTGCTCTGACAGAGCTCCAGAGTTCCTCTGTGGAGATGGGGGGAATCAACCAGAAGGACAACCATCTCTGCAGCACTCCACCAATCAGTTCTTTATGGTAGAGTGGCCAGACGGAAGCCACTGCTCAGTAAAAGGCACATTACAGCCCGCTTGGAGTTTGCCAAAAGGCACTTAAAAGGACTCTGACCATGAAACAAGATTCTCTGGTCTGATGAAACCAAGATTGAACTCTTTGGCCTGAATGCCAAGCGTCACGTCTGGAGGAAACCAGGCACCACTCAACACCTGGGCAATCACATCCCTACGGTGATGCATGGTGGTGGCAGCATCATGCTGCGGGGATGTTTTTCAGCAGCAAGGACTGGGAGACTAGTCAGGATCAAGAGAAAGATGAACGGAGCAAGGCCAGAGATCCTTGATGAAAACCTGCTCCAGAGCACTCAGGACCTCCGACTGGGGCGAAGGTTCACCTTCCAACAGGACAACGACCCCAAGCATAAAGCCAAGACAACGCAGGCTTCAGGACAAGTGTCTGAATGTCCTTGAGTGGCCCAGCAAGAGCCTGGACTTGAACCCGATCTAAAATCTCTGGAGAGATCTGAAAATAGCTTTGCAGCAACATTCCCCATCTAACCTGACAGAGCGTGACAGGATCTGCAGAGAAGAATGGGAGAAACTCCCCGAATACAGGTGTGCCAAGCTTGTAGAGTCATACCCAAGTACTCAAGGCTGTAATCACTGCCAAAGGTGCTTCAACAAAGTACTGAGTAAAGGGTCTGAATACTTAAGTAAATGTGATGTTTTAAATTATAAAATTTGCAAAAATATCTAAACCTGTTTTTGCTTTGTCATTATGCGGTATTGTGTGTAGATTGCTGAGAACCCCCCCCCCCCCCCCCCCCCAATTTAATCAATTTTAGAAGGCTGTAACGTAACAAATTTTGGAAAAAGTGAAGGGGTCTGAATACTTTCCAAATGCACTGTAGTTCAGCAAAAACTTCAAACCGGGGAGGCCTGGCTTGTTACTTTTTCTATTTGGCTTGCGACTCCAGGTACTGGGTGAAGTGAAAGTACTTTGATATAACTTTAATAATTTCTAGACATGACTTTGTAGCTTATGTACAATGTATGAAATGATAATGGCGAGGTAAACATTACATTTACACCGGCAGTAATGTTGTCAGACTTCCTTATTTACCCACACTTTACAGTATACATTACATACTGCATTAGGTGTTGGGCATATGTTTTCAGTTGAATCTTTAACCCCTATTGTTGGGAGAAGCCATTAATTTCCCAACCACAAGCAGTTAGAACAGAACACCATAGTGCACTCAAGGTGTTCCAGCTCCAGCTCCGTGTCCTCATGGTTGTTTTTTTACTCACTGTGTATGTTGACTCAATCGCAGTGACAGTGAACTTTTAGATTGGTCGAGCAGGGAATGTATGCAGATGAGAGCCGGGCGGGGGGAGCCTCTTACTGTTTCATATTAAGAGGAATGTTGTTGCGAGTTGCTCAGTAGAGCCGTCGGCAGTAATGTAAGCTTGCAGGATCCAGTTGTGATTCCCGAGAAGTGACCCGAACAAAATCGCTCTGATCTGTATTCATTACATCCAAATGTTTCAACACCATTAACCTCAATACTCTAAAGCCAGCCAGAGCTTCTTCCAAAAAATGTGTTCAGTGCTCTATTTGCTGTCAGGAGGGGGCAAGGAAAAAACTGAGCAAGTACAAGCTTAATTATTTATTGATTGACTACTCGAAACAGAAAAAATTGCTATAGTAATGTCATCACTCAATCTTATTGTTTTCTTGGCTAACTGAGGGTGCCTGAGCTGTGATGTTTAATTTAGGCTAAGCGCTTGTTGGGCATGCTATACCCAGTAGAAAGAGGAGAGTTTGTAGTGTAGTGTTCTTTTTTTCCCTTTGCCCCCTCTGTGACATTGGCGGCTGTGCATCAGTGAGCATTGAGCGGGAGCGGAGAACGCACAGCGTGTCATTTCCCATCGCGAGGCAGCGTCGGTGACTATTCCGAGACGCCGCTTTAGGATATGACATTATCCTTGAACACTAGTCAAACTTAAACGAAGGCAACCATCGCTCTGCCACTACAATTTCACCAAAAATGTCTGTCCGCTCTCCCCTCTGTCGACCAAAAATGAAATGCCCCCTCCTACAAATTCCCCAAGTCTACTCCCATGAGAGGAATGAATATTTAGAGACTAATGGAAAGCAGAGAAATAGAAGGAATTCACTATTTAGATCTGTGCAGTCAGCCAGTTTAAACTGTATCATGACCTTCCTCTACAACTGAAATGGTAAGTTAATCCGACAGCCAAGTTATCCACAGCCGAAAGACTCACTACTGATGCAAAATGAAAGGGTTCTGTGACCAGGGGGAACTTATCTATGTATATACTCCAAGCTTTCTCATCTTCAGCATCTCTTGACTGCATGTCCTATAATAATAATTTACCACTGGGATGACTGTGACCAAGTATAACACCACTCAAAGGCTGGGATGAGAATATGCTATGAATAGGGACAAGAGGCGTAATGGAATAAGCCTTACCCGAAATCTTAGCTGTGGATAAGTGTATGAAGAAGCTGATAGGCCTACATTTGATTTCTTTCCTCCCCTCTGAAGGTTCTCTGGCTCCTGGCCCCCACTTCCTGGGTCGCTTCCAGGACACCGCATGGTTTGGATCATGATCTTGGAGAGAGGATATGGCTACTGCACGGTCAACATCAAGGTACTGGTTCATTAATGGTTATGTGTTTGAATCGCTCATTTGTGGTGAACTCATTTGACCATTTTGTTTCAGGGTCTGGAGCTGCAGGAGACGTCGTGCCATACAGTGGAGGCTCGGAGGGTGGATGAGGTGTTTGAGGGGGCCTTTGAGCGCCCTAAGCGGCTTGGTCTCAACCAGGGATTAAACCTGCACTTACCCCTTGTGCTGCCCTGCCTGTCCACGTCTACTCTGATGCCTGAAATGTGCTTTCGGGTATCATTGACTCGCATGACCTGAGGAAGCTCCAGGATGACTTCCTGAAGGCCCTGGTGTGGCTGCTGCTGAGGAACTCTGTCCAGAGACATAAGACTTTTACTGGGGACACCGGGAAAGGGAAGTAGCCTCCCATCTTGGCCAGTCAACTGTCACCCAGCCTGCAGAGGCTGTCATGGTGGAGTCCGTCTCCTCTCTCAAGTTTAGACGGGACAGCTCCAGTTTGACCTTCTCCGGTGACTGGTCAGATGAGGATGACCTGTTTGGGGCTCAGCCAGCCAGGAGGACGGTGGTGCTGGTAAGTACGGTGGTCCAGCTGGGACACACAGTGCTCCACACCAGCCCCTCACTGCCAGGCTCTGTGGAGATGGACAGGTTTGAAAACATGGCCCTCTCGTCCCTCCAGCCTCTGGGGCTCCCGGCTGTGGACAAGGGCAGGAACCCTGAAGTAACCCCCACAGAGTTCTCCGGCATCTTGGCCCATGCAAACTTCAGCTGCCCCCACACTGAGCTGTTCAGTCTGCCCCCTGGGTAGAGGACATCCCCCTTATCATCCCGGTTGCAGCAGCCCTATGCTTTTGTTCCCTGAGTGGTTTCGGTTCACTCTGGGGCAGTTGGCACTGTCCATTCAGGACAAGGCTTTGGAAGATGTGACCAAAGCCCTGAAGGAAGATGAGGAGCTGAGGGACCTGTCATGCCTCATCTCCCTGGGGGCAGAGTCTGCCTTTACCAGCCCCAGCTATGTCTACAGGGTCTACTGTGGGGACGTGCCTTGGACAGAGGGGCTGGAGTGGCTCTCTGAAAACAAATTACTTCACCAGCTTGCACTTAAGGCTTTCAGGTAAAGAGGGCAGGGGTGAAACATGGGTGTAGCTGCTATCCAACATAGGGAATCTAAAACGTATATACTGGATGTGTGTTACACATATTCAATATTGCTATCCAAACTAAGCTTGTCCCTGATCTATTTACCTGCAGGTACAGTTTCAAGCTGCTGTTTGATCAGGTGAGTCTGGGGCCAATAGAGAGTCTTGAGGAGCTGTTCAGCACACTGGAGGAGTATGAGAGGGACTGGTACATCGGCCTGGTGGCTGACAGGCTGGCAGGACTGTGTCCTACAGGAGAAACTCTTCCTCTTCTCACCGGGCCATGACCTCACCCTGGAAACCAAACTCACCACACTACACCTGTGTTTCTGTTACCTTACTAACTCACAGGGTTCTCACTAAAGTAACCCAACAAACAACTGATGAACTATTAACATTGCTTAAAAATTGTTTGTTTGTATAGAGTGGTTTGTGTAGTCTTATCTTTGGGGTGTGTATATTTTAAACTGAGCTAGTGGTCAGTACAGTAAGTGATCTCTACCTGCCTGTCTCCACAGAGCACTTACACAGGGCTGGTTCAGGTAGGCCGTCTGAATGAGGTGGTGGTGCGTGGCTAGTGGGCTAACCTGTCCTGGGACCTGCTCTACGCCACCAACGATGATGAGGAGCACTACAGCATCCAGGCCCACCCCATCATGCTGAGGAACCTCACTGTCCAGGCACCCGACCCCCTCTGGGGTACCCCATCTACTCCTCTGTCCCCCTGCACCTCCCCTGCTTCTAACCCCAACCCCTTGTTGGGATACGCCATCTTCACTAACTCCCCTATACCCACCCTGCCTCTGGTTTTCCTAACTTTATCACTGGGTAAGCCCAATGTTGTGGGCTGTAAATGTAACCCATCTAGAGGTCGGCAACAGGCGAGCCAAAACTGGCCCGCAATTCATTTTTGGCCCCAAAAAGTTTTGTAAAATACAAGATTCAATGTATTTGGGGGATTTTAGTTTGTGAAAAAAATACTAGAAATCACTAGAAATTCAACAAAAAGTGTTTCATTTAGGAAATCTGTTCCAGTGTTCCTACAAATAAAAACAGGTGCTCGTGTCTCAATGTATGAAATATTTTTTTGCTAAATTCAATCTCTTTTGGGCTTAGTTGTGGTCAAATGGCAGTTTACAAGTTATAATTATTTTGCGTCCCCTCGGCAAAAATCGTCCCGCAGCTGAATCTAGTCGCCTACCCCTGCACAAGGGTATCTTAGGAAAGTACCTGGAAGGCAGATTAAAACAAATGGTTTCATTCATGCAGGAGCGACATTACCAAAGGTGTGGTACTAGTTCAAACAACGGAATATCAGCTTTCTGGAGAGAAAAAAATATTTACATGGGATATAATTGTTCAGAATACATTTATCATTCTGGAAAAAACAATTGTATCATGTGTAAATAAAATTTAAATCAGATACAACCACCTTCCCCTCAAGAGGACAGCCAACACAGTGCCAATTTCATGATAAACTTATTTAGCAAATGTTTTCCCTCAAATACAGTTATGTAATGCTCCCAAAGGCAAAATGGGACAAAGATTTTGCTTTTTTTTAATTTATTTTTATTCAGTGTTAAATTCAAGGATGTGCCTTTCGGTTGGTCTTCATATTGCTATCATTTTGTTTACAGTTCTTGTTTTTAAGACTAACTAATGTTCTCTTGTACATACTGATGTGTGTAATTGTATATACACTTATAATAACGTTTTCAAAGAAACCTGATAGGCTATTGTTTACTGGAGATTGGTTAGTGCTATAGACATTCATCACAGATCTGTGGGGAGTGCATTAATTATACTCCACCTATCAGACAATCTAATCAATTTTAATGTTCCTCCTTATTCTGAAATACTTTTTCCCCCATCAACTGAGTCAGCCTGGACACATCCTAATTTCATAGGCTAGAGGAAAATCTTCAATGTTTCTATTTCCACCCTCATCCCTATTCTTCTGCTTTGTGAAGAGGGCTGTCCTAAAACATTTTCCTTTCAGCTAAAAATGAGACAATTGCTTCCAGGTTCAAGTTAACCCATTTCAAGGTGGAGCTCAAGCATTTGGAATGCCTTTCAGGAAGACTTGGGCTTTGTGAAGTAAGCAGAGTCTGCGTCCTGTAAAACAAAGCTTAATTTTAAAGTTATCTTTTTTCGACTGTAAAAACAAATCTGTAGCACATGCCAAATATAAACATTTTACATTCTGGGGAGACGCTGTCACTCAAGAAGTTAAGGCATCAGAACATGGACTTGTCAACAGGATGATGTGGGAATGGGTCATATCTCAGTTTAATGAAAGGTGACTGATTCTACTTTATCCATATGTCCTATGTTCTGAGGCTGATCTTGCTTCATTGTCTGTTTCAGGTGTCTAGATTTCAAATACTGTTCATTGACAGATGAAGAATGAAAACCTGCAAACTCACTATCTAAGTTGCCTTTGCCTTTCCTCAGTCTGTATTTTCTCTCCTTTGTATACTTTTTTTAATATATTGACCAAACCTTGAGCATTCCAACACACAACTAAACCACAGTGGTTGGGTGACATTGTCCATCCAAATCCTGACACAAAAATGTCTGGTCAGTCAGAAAATGACCTTTCTGCGTGGCCCTCAGCTATCCAGCAGAGGCCACCAGACGTAGAAGTCAGTAAGTCAGTCACTGCCACTGGGAAGCAGTCATGCCCACTGCTATACCCTGGCCAGTGTGGCCGCCCCCTTCTCTTTATCAGGCTGAAGCAAGGTCAGTAACAGCTGAGCCCCCTAGCTGTTAAGAGACAGCTCTAAATAGAGTCTGCTTTACTGAAGTATTTGACTGTTCACACGGTTAGTGTCCCCTTATTCCTGGCCTGGCAAGGTTAACCTTAGAGAATGTGAAAGCAAGACCATGCATAAACGATGCCTAGTGCAGGGATGGGCAATTCCAATCCTCTAGGGTCTGATTGGTGTCACTTTTGCCCCATCCCCATCTAACCCACCTGACTCCAATAATCATGATCTTCAGTTTAGAAGGAAATTAGTTTAATCAGCTGTGGGATGGGAGGGAAAGTGTGACACCACTCCAGCCCAGAGAACTGGAGTTGCCCATCCCTGGCCTAGTGTGTTTCACCCACCTCGTCCTTGTGTACACCCAACAGTACACATTTTTGTTGTAGCCCCAGACAAACTCACCTGATTCAACTTGTTGAGGACTTGATGATTAATTGACAAGTTGAATCAGGTGTGCTTGTCCGGGGCTACAACAAATGTGTACTGTTGGGGGTACTGGAGGAGACTGGAGTTGGGAAACACTGGTCTATGGAATACACTGAGCTCTGATCATTCTATAGGCAAAACTGTAACAATATATAGTATGCAGCTCAGAAAACACATTCTTAAGCAAAATCATGTTGCGAGACCTACAGAAAACCAATACTAACCAGGCCAGCCTTGAAGTTCTGCACCCTCTTCCTGCCCAGCACATCAGTGATGAACCAGGCCCAGGTGGGAGCATACTGCCACACATAGTAGAACAGCAGAAAGGGCTGCTGGGCAATCCACATCTCCTTGGTGCCATTGGCTATACCCACCAGGATGAGACGCACACAACGACTAGTGACCATCTTGTGTTGCTGGTCCCCAGCAGTGGGAATGGCCTTAGATATGGAAGGGATAAGACAGGAAATTAATGTCAACACTCATACAAAAATGTTCAATTCAACGGAAGTTAAATCATACCAGCAGCATACCACCCTGCATACCACTGTTGGCTTGCTTCTGAAGCTAAGCAGGGTCGGTCCTGGTCAGTCCCTGGATGGGAGACCAGATGCTGCTGGAAGTGGTGTTGGAGGGCCAGTAGGAGGCACTCTTTCCTCTGGTCTGAAAAATATCCCAATGCCCCAGGGCAGTGATTGGGGACACTGCCCTGTGTAGGGTGCCGTCTTTCGGATGGGACGTTAAACGGGTGTCCTGACTCTCTGAGGTCATTAAAGATCCCATGGCACTTATCGTAAGAGTAGGGGTGTTAACCCCGGTGTCCTGGCTAAATTCCCAATCTGGCCCTCAAACCATCATGGTCACCTAATAATCCTCAGTTTATAATTGGCTCATTCATCCCCCTCCTCTCCCCTGTAACTATTCCCCAGGTCGTTGCTGCAAATGAGAACGTGTTCTCAGTCAACTTACCTGGTAAAATAACGGTAAAATAAAAAATAAAAATAAAAATACTTTAATGACAATTATTTGAAAGACCAATGGCTTTCCCATGAATGCGTTTGTGACATCTTGACAATAACAAAATGTGATGCAATTGCAACATGTCCAATGTCGATGTAAAATTAAGCATGAATTCAGCAATAATGTGAATTAAAATTATCACAAATTGGAAGCAAAACCAACCTTTCCCACTTCTTCTGTGAAAGCATTCTGGACTATCTGTGACTGTACAGGCCCTGGACATACTGTGCTGATGAGTATCCTTGGGTATTCAGTCAGCTCTGTTCGAAGAGAATTGAAGAAGCCCTGTGGAAAAAGTAGATTGTCATCTCAAGATCGTAATCAATTTATCTCAAGATCGTAATCAATTTATCTATCTAGATGTTGTACAACTACAAACGGGCAGAGGGTGGCCCATGATTGATCTAACCTGAAGAGCGTGTTTACTGGCAGAGTATCCGGTTGCCAGAGGTGCCCCAGCCAGGCCGACCACACTGCTTACAGTAACTACACTGCCCGACCCTCGCTGTGTCATGTGGGGCAACACCTGCTTGGTAAGTGACACTGTGCCCAGGAAGTTGAGCTCCATCAGTGCCTGGTACACATCCACACTGGTCTCCAGGCACAGAGAACGCTGGCTGCGGCCACCATTGTTAACCAGGATGTCAATCTAAATGGGCATAGTGCAGAGAGAGACCGGAACAAAGCAAGCCATATATCACCAATTATCTTATTCTTCAAAGGAATTCATTGAATTCATGATACACTGGTAACAAAATCAAGACTTGGTTGTGAACATTTCTGCCAAAGGTATAATCAAAACACAGATTACAAGTGGAAACAACCTCATGTCTCAGAATAAGAGAACACGTCTAATAAGACGGCGCTAATACTGGACTTAGCCTTGAATTTTCATGTTGAGCATGTGCATAATTTGCCTTTGGGAGCTGGTTGGTAGTAAGCTAGTCTGATTAATCAGACTGTAATACACAATGAATTGGTATATACAGCAAGAAACATGTGTGTACAAAATCGTTGACAGTACATGTTCTTTACAAACCAGAATATTGAATAAAATGACATGTGAACTTACTCTACTGGTTGTCTGTGCGGTTTGTACTTCAGCTGCACAAAATTTGAGACAAAATATCCACAGGAAAGTATTGGATAAGTGACTTTTTAGACAGCCGGTAGGTATATAGTTCGGTACAATTAAAATTGTATATTCTGAATCAGGGGAGGATGGAGAACAATCCACACCTCAGTAAAGAATATACCTACCGGCTCTCTAAAAAGTTGGGTAAACAATACTTTGCTGTGGACATTTTGTCTCAGAGACAACCGGTAGAGTAAGTTCAAATGTAATTTTATTTAACATTCTGGCTTGCAAGGAACATTTACAAAATTTTACACACAAATGTTTACGGCTGTATATACCAATTATTTGTGTATTACAGCCTGAATAATATGTATTGTCTTATAAATAAGGCCAGTCTGGTTAGACTTAAGTAAATGCGAAGAAAGTATGTCCTACATCAGTGGTTCCCAAACTGAGGGGGTCGGCAGGGGGTCAAGCCACGGTGGGAACCACACATGCAGAGATCTTCCGTTCACCTACTCTGCATCTCACAAAGACATGGCGGTTGGAACCAAAAATCGCAAATTTGGACTCATCAGACCAAAGGACAGATTTCCACCGGTCTAATGTTCATTGCTTGTGTTTCTTGGCCCAAGCAAGTCTCTTCTTATTATTGGTGTCCTTTAGTAGTGGTTTCTTTGCAGCAATTCGACCATGAAGGCCTGATTCACGCAGTCTTCTCTGAACAGTTGATGTTGAGATGGGTCTGTTACTTGAACTGTGTTAAGCATTTATTTAGACTGCAATTTCTGAGGCTGGTAACTCTAATGAACATATCCTCTGTGTCTCTTCCTTTCCTGTTGGCGGTCTTCATGAGAGCCAGTTTCATCATAGCGCTTGGTGGTTTTTGCGACTGCACTTGAAGAAACTTTCAAAGTTCTTGAGATTTTCCGGATTGACTGACCTTCATGTCTTAAAGTAATGATGGACTGTCGTTTCTCTTTGCTTATTTGAGCTGTTCTTGCCAAAATATGGACTTGGGCTATCTTCTGTATACCACCCCAACCTTGTCACAACACAACTGATTGGCTCAAACGCAGTAAGAAGGGATGAAATTAGAGTGTCTAGTTTGAGAAACAGACACCTCACAAGTCCTCAACTGGCAGCTTCATTAAATAGGACCCACAAAACACCAGTCTCAACGTCAACAGTGAAGAGGCGACTCCGGGATGCTGGCCTTCTAAGCAGAGTTGCAAAGAAAAAGCCATCTCAGACTGGCCAATAAAAAGAAAAGCTTAAGATAGGCAAAAGAACACAGAACACAGACACTGGACAGAAGAACTCTGACTAGAAGGCCAGCATCACGGAGTCGCCTCTTCACTGTTGACGTTGAGACTGGTGTTTTGCGGGTACTATTTAATAAAGCTGCCAGTTGAGGACTTGTGAGGCGTCTGTTTCTCAAACTAGACAGTAATGTACTTGTCCTCTTGCTCAGTTGTGCACTGGGGCCTACCACTCTTTCTATTCTGGTTAGAGCCAGTTTGCTCTGTTCAGTGAAGGGAGTATTTCACAGCGTTGTGTGAGATCTTCAGTTTCTTGGCAATTTCTCGCATGGAATAGCCTTCATTTCTCAGAACAAGAATAGACTGACGAGTTTCAGAAGAAAGTTATTTGTTTCTGGCCATTTTGAGCCTGTAATCGAACCCACAAATGCTGATGATCCAGAAACTAAACTAGTCTAAAGAAGGCCAGTTTTATTGCTTCTTTAATCAGTACAACAGTTTTCAGCTGTGCTAACATAATTGCAAACGGGTTTTCTAATGATCAATTAGCCTTTTAAAATTATAAACTTGGATTATTGGATAAATTTGATGTTATTTTAATGGACCAAAAAATTGCTTTTCTTTAAAAAACAATGACATTTCGAAGTGACCCCAACCGTTTGAACGGTAGTGTGTGTGTGTGTGTATATATATATATATATATATATACTGCTCAAAAACATAAAGGGAACACTAAAATAACACATCCTAGATCTGAATGAATGAAATATTCTTATTAAATACTTTTTTCTTTACATAGTTGAATGTGCTGACAACAAAAATCACACAAAAATGATCAATGGAAATCAAATTTATCAACCCATGGAGGTCTGGATTTGGAGTCACACTCAAAATTAAAGTGGAAAACCACACTACAGGCTGATCCAACTTTGATGTAATGTCCTTAAAACAAGTCAAAATGAGGCTCAGTAGTGTGTGTGGCCTCCACGTGCCTGTATGACCTCCCTACAACGCCTGGGCATGCTCCTGATGAGGTGGCGGATGGTCTCCTGAGGGATCTCCTCCCAGACCTGGACTAAAGCATCCGCCAACTCCTGGACAGTCTGTGGTGCAACGTGGCGTTGGTGGATGGAGCGAGACATGATGTCCCAGATGTGCTCAATTGGATTCAGGTCTGGGGAACGGGCGGGCCAGTCCATAGCATCAATGCCTTCCTCTTGCAGGAACTGCTGACACACTCCAGCCACATGAGGTCTAGCATTGTCTTGCATTAGGAGGAACCCAAGCCTACCGCACCAGCATATGGTCTCACAAGGGGTCTGAGGATCTCATCTCGGTACCTAATGGCAGTCAGGCTACCTCTGGCGAGCACATGGAGGGCTGTGCGGCCCCCCAAAGAAATGCCACCCCACACCATGACTGACCCACCGCCAAACCGGTCATGCTGGAGGATGTTGCAGGCAGCAGAACGTTCTCCACGGTGTCTCCAGACTCTGTCACATCTGTCACATGTGCTCAGTGTGAACCTGCTTTCATCTGTGAAGAGCACAGGGCGCCAGTGGCGAATTTGCCAATCTTGGTGTTCTCTGGCAAATGCCAAACGTCCTGCACGGTGTTGGGCTGTAAGCACAACCCCCACCTGTGGACGTCGGGCCCTCATACCACTCTCATGGAGTCTGTTTCTGACCGTTTGAGCAGACACATGCACATTTGTGGCCTGCTGGAGGTCATTTTGCAGGGCTCTGGCAGTGCTCCACCTGCTCCTCCTTGCACAAAGGCGGAGGTAGCGGTCCTGCTGCTGGGTTGTTGCCCTCCTACGGCCTCCTCCACGTCTCCTGATGTACTGGCCTGTCTCCTGGTAGCGCCTCCATGCTCTGGACACTACGCTGACAGACACAGCAAACCTTCTTGCCACAGCTCGCATTGATGTGCCATCCTGGATGAGCTGCACTACCTGAGCCACTTGTGTTGGTTGTAGACTCCGTCTCATGCTACCACTAGAGTGAAAGCACCGCCAGCATTCAAAAGTGACCAAAACATCAGCCAGGAAGCATAGGAACTGAGAAGTGGTCTGTGGTCACCACCTGCAGAACCACTCCTTTATTGGGGGTGTCTTGCTAATTGCCTATCATTTCCACCTGTTGTCTATTCCATTTGCACAACAGCATGTGAAATGTATTGTCAATCAGTGTTGCTTCCTAAGTGGACAGTTTGATTTCACAGAAGTGTGATTGACTTGGAGTTACATTGTGTTGTTTAAGTGTTCCCTTTATTTTTTTGAGCAGTGTATATATACACACATGAAACAATTTCAAGGAACGCAGTCCAGCTTCAAACTGAACGCACAAGGTGCAATTTCAAAATTGGGTAGTGAATCATCAGTTCCTCTTGTCATGTTAGTCATTGCATACACCACCCCCCCCCCCCCCGAGTGAAAATGTTTGGGAACCCGTCCGACATGACTAATGCCTGGTTACTTCTTCAACCTTTATTGAGTGGTTAATCAATTGGAAATGGTCAAACACTGAGTTAAATTGAACTAACTTAAAATCCCGACAAAATAAAGAGCGATAAGGGAGAGTTATTACAAATTATCAAGTGTAGTGGTCTTACATTGCCAAAGTGCTGGATAGCAGTTTTCATTTTTGCCTCATGGGACGCTCTCTCCAGCAAATCAAGTGGAAGAACAAGAATATCCTTATCTTTCAAGTTGGAGCACTCTTGGGAATGAAAAATGTTGTTAACTGGTCTGCAAATGAAAGGGCTAGGTGTATAAAATCACACTTACTACTGTGACTGCATTGAAGCAGTAAGCTATGTAATTTATAATGCTTAACAGTAAAGAGAATTAACCTAATTGTGTGCGAGAGAATACGGTTTTCATTAGACGAGAGAACTATCATCCTCACCCAAACAGTGAAGTTTCACCCTATCCAACTGATCCACACGGCGGGCAGATAGAATCAGACGAGACCCACATCGAGCTAGTTGGTAAGCCAGCTCCTCCCCTATGCCACTGGAGGCTCCTGTGACCCACACCACCAGTCCTTTCAACTTGGTCTCTAGAAAACAAGCAGCAGATTGTGTTACTTTTCACAGCAAATACTGAGTAACAGTACTACAACGTTGTTTGAGGAGGGTGGTGAACAGTCATATTGTGCCATACAGTTGTAGCGGTCATATTCACCGTCACCCGGTTTCTCCAACCATTATAGAACAGGTCCTTCCACGTTGTTGTAATTTTCCCCTATTGGCCCTGGAGGGCAAGCAACCAATGTAATACAAAGACATTTTGTTTATATGACAAATTCTGTAGCCGGACCTCTCTGGATCTCCAGATGTTCCATATCATTGCAACATTGTGTGGCCATTGCTGTTCAAATCTGAATGAGATCCTGAGAGGTCAAAGTCTGCTTGGTGCTCAGACTACAGAACGTGTCATCAAAACAACCTCTGTGTTACATTAGATGGATTCTTCAACATGGATCTGCACTGAAACAATGTAGATATACAAGTGAGAGTAACGTGTAACAGTCTGTATTGAAAGATTGACTCCTCGTACATTGCCACATTGTGGCGACTGCCTTGAGTTATTGGTCAATACAAGTTAATTAAGGGACAGGTGTGTTACCTGGCTTGCTCCCAAACAAGGTTGCCCATAGTAAGGTCAAGTCAGCGTCCGCAAATATGAAGCACACAAACTGTACAAGCAAGTAAAGTGCAATTCCTGTGAGCAACGTCACGCCCAAATCCATAGTCTTCTGGCTTGTGTGAAAATGTTATCAAAGTCGCAGTACAAGAACAACAGTTATCTGCTCTCCAGCGTTAGAAAAAAAACGCTGTAATAAAAACGTAAATAACCCGGAAGCGACTATTAATAGAAACGAAAACACTTCCGGTTACAGTTTACTCTATTAGAAAATATTAAAGAAATATTTAGAATTTAGAAATATATGTCAGGATAAATAGACAATGTTCATGCTGATATTTGGCGCACTGTGCCGCTTTAATAGAGACAGAGAGTGATAAAGGATAATGTGACTGAAAGAAATGTATTAGTGAGAAAAATAAGATTGGCCACAGCTATTTCCATACGAAATGTATTTTTGTTTCTGTTAATTCTGTGTTTGCCTTTACAATGTTTAATCCATTTATGGGTTTTTGTTTTGATATGACATACACATCAACCACTGCTAGAGGATATCTTCTTTTTTTTCTTTTTTTTATTAACATCAAATCAATACAGAAAGTACATAAGGGAACACAAGTATATATAGATTATATATAATGGACAATCTAGCTAGGGGGTACAAATATCACATTACAATTACACAAGGACCTTAAGGGACATACATACACTTACAATTCTAACAGCTTGTTTGTTAGTAGAGTATTTAATAGTCTTAAAATACAGTTAAATTTATTTTTGTAGGGTAAGAAAATGTGTTTTTTTGTTAGTAAATTTACATTTGTGTATATGAAATTTGGCCAAAAGAATAATGAAATGAATTACATAAAAATGTTTCAGCTTATTTTTATCGTATGTAAAGAATCCAAGCAGTACATCTCTCCACAATAGTGTAAAATCTTCATAAATGTGTTCAATTATAAATCTACTGATGTCTTGCCACAGTTTTCTTACATGTATACAATGCCAAAAAAGATGCAACACTGTTTCTGGGTGGTCATTACAAAAGGAGCAATTTGAATTTATGTTTTCCTTAAACTTCTTCATATAGTGGTTGGCAGGGTAATATTTATGAATAATTTTAAAGGAAACCTCCTTCATTTTGTTAACCAGTAGGTATGTGTGTGGCAACATCCAAAATTTTCCCCAACAGATATTATCAATAAATCCATTCCAATAAGGCATGACATAAGGTATAGATACAACATCCTGCTGAAACAAGGTTCGTATCGCTCTGTTGTTGAATGGGCCAAAAGAGAAACAAATCTTTCCTACTGATGAGTCAACAGGGTCAATAGAAGGTAGGCTCTGAGGGTCAGGTCTTGACACGTTCCTGAATAACAGAGCAACACCTGAGGGAATGGCGTCTAAAACAATTGCAAAATCTTTAGGTGTTACAGGGACCTTGTAAAGAGATAAGAATTCCTTATAACTGAGTAAAAGACCCTCTGCATTTACCAGTTGGCTCACCAATAGGATATTATTTCGGAACCAATATTCTAAAAACAAAGAAGTATTTTTATACAATATATCCCGATTATTCCATATATAATATCTGTGTGGAGAAAAATTGTGTTTATAAATTAAGGACCATGACAAGAAAACCTGCCGATGAAAAGCAGAAAGTTTCACTGGAATTTTGTCAATATTATCTGCTAGAGGATATCAACCACTGACTGCCTCACAGGAATGATGTAATGCTTTCAAGTACGCAACCTGCAACATCCGGGTCTTTTTCGATTCCTGTTTCGTTAAGCTAGCTAGGTGCAGGCTGTCTGTCAAGTGAAGAGGCTGGGGCTTTCGGCTTGACGCTATTTGGCCTCAACAGCTCCGGCCTAAAAGTTTAAAGGAGGGACAATTGAAATATACTTCACGTCGCCAAATGAGAAAGTAATGTATCCCTGGTTTACTTAGCACAGGGAGTTCCGAACTTTCACAAATTGATGTACAGAGAGGTGCTAGCTAACGTTACCCACACACGATCAGTCTTGTTGGTGTTTCTGTCGCAACTTCTGTTTGTCTTTACACTTTCAAAACAGCTCTTTCTGATTTTGGTAAGTCACATTTGTTTGTGCCTGTAAGAAACTGTCTACCAAGTTAGTCCGTTAACATTTGCGATTAGCCATACTCACTAGCATTGGGGGCAGCGCGATGAGTCCGTGAGGGAGTAAAGGCCTGTCAATGTTAACGTTATGTGAACGCTTGAGGTTCTTGGGGCCGAGGCCCACAACGACGCAATGTTTTATTTTAATTGTCATATTGCCGCGGGAGGATTTAAGTTCGCTAGTTAGCCAACTAATAAACGCCGTTCAAAACATTGTTGGTAATTTCGTGAATGTTTTTATTGTTCTAGAAATTTAACTAGTACTGGCTCTGTCATTGACTTAGTAAGCCGATGACTAGCTAACTAGTGTTAGCTTGTTATTGTGACGTAGCTATTAACTAATACAAGTTTACCAGCAAACATAGCTAGCGAACGTTAATTAACGTTACCTAACAAATCTTGCCAGCTAGCTCGCTATGTAGGTTGCTAGTTAACTATTTAACAGATTGCTAAACCAGTTAGGTAGCCAACATCATTAACACACCAAGATAGCTAGCTAACGTTAGCTAGCTACACTGTTTATTGTAATGTTGCTAGTTAACGTTAGCTAACTAACCACACAAGAACAACACGTAACTAGTAGTGGACGTTGGCTTGGGACCTAACTAGGAAGCTAGCTAGCTGGATGGATTAGCTAGGTTATTGCAGTACTGACTGTTCTGTAATGAACTCATGCAATCAATGGCCAACACCCATAACATCGTTTACCAGGTAACGTTAGTAATTCATTGATAGCTATAGACGTTCATAGCTAGTGTAGTGAGACAAATATTTAGTTTACAATAGTCACCTATTTTTGCAGACTGGTCGCATAGACTAGAGGTAACATAGTAAACGTAAACCCGGGACAGACAAATTAGTATGATACCTACAGTAAGTTTACAGTCAAAAGTTGACACATTGACTCATTCCAGGGTTTTTCTTTATTTTACTATTTTCTACATTGTGGAATAATAGTGAAGACATCAAAACTATGAAGTAACACATATGGAATGATGTAGTAACCAAAAAAATGGTTAAACAAATCAAAATATATTTTAGATTCTTCAAAGTAGCCACTCTTTGCCTTGACAGCGTTGCATTCTTTCAACCAGCTTCACCTGGAATGCTTTTCCAACAGACTTGAAGGAGTTCCCACATATGCTGAGCACTTGTTGGCTGCTTTTCCTTCACTCTGCAGTCCAACTCATCACAAACCATCTCAGTTGGGTTGAGGTCGGGTGATTGTGGAGGCCAGGTCCTCTGATGCAGCACTCCATCACTCTCCTTCTTGGTCAAATAGCCCTTAAACATCCTGGAGGTGTGTTGGGTCATTGTCCAGTTGAAAAACAAATGATAGTCCCACTAAGCGCATACCAGATGGGATGGCATATCGCTGCAGAATTCTGTGGTAGTCATGCTGGTTAAGTGTGCCTTGAATTCTAAAGAAATCAAAGACCGTGTCACCAGCAAAGCACCATCACACCACCACCTCCATGCTTCATGGTGGGAACCACACATGCAGAGATCATCCGTTAACCTACTTTGTGTCTCACAAAGACACGGCGGTTGGAACCACAAATCTCAAATTTGGGCTCATCAGACCAAAGGACAGATTTCCACCGGTCTAATGTCCATTCCAATGTCCATTCCTCGTGTATCTTGGACCAAGCAAGTCTCAGTCGATGTTGAGATGTGTTACTTGAACTATTAGAAGCATTTATTTGGGCTGCAATTTCTGAGGCTGGTAACTAATGAATTTATCTTCTGGGTCTTCCTTTCCTGTGGCGGTCCTCATGAGAGCCAGTTTCATCATAGCGCTAGATGGTTTTTGTGACTTCACTTGAACTTCCAAAGTTCTTCGAAATTTTCCGGATTGACTGACCTACATGTCTTAAAGACATGATGGACTGTCGTTCCTCTTTGCTTATTTGAGCTGTAAAAAAAAAAAAAAAAAAAAATAGGTTAGTCAGTTAAGAACAAATTCTTATTTCCAATGACGGCCTACACTGGCCAAACCAGAACGATGCTGGGCCACTTGTGTGCCGCCCTATGGGACCCCCAATCACAGCCGGTTGTGATACAGCCTGGATTCGAACCAGGGTGTCTGTAGTGACACCTCTAGCACTAAGATGCAGTGTCTTAGACCGCTGCGCCACTTCATGTCTTAAAGTAATGATGGACTGTCGTTTCTCTTTGCTTATTTGAGCTGTGCTTGCCATAATATGGACTTGGTCTTATACCAAATAAAGCTATCTTCTGTATACCACCCCTACCTGGTCACAACACAACTGATTGGCTCAAAAGTATTAAGAAGGAAATTCCACAAATTAACTTTTAAAAAGGCACACCTGTTAATTGAAATGCCTTCCAGGTGAAGGCACCTTATGAAGCTGGTTGAGAGAATGCCAAGTGTGCAAAGCTGTCAAGGCAAAGGGTTACTTTTTAAGAATCTTTAATATAAACATTTTTGGATTCAATATGTTATTTCATAGTAGAAAATGTAGAAAATAATAAAAACAATTAAGAAAAACCCTGGAATGAGTAGTTGTGTCCAAACTTTTGACTGGTACTGTATATAAACAAAAGTTATTGGATTCGGCAATTTCATCACACCTGTTGCCGATCACACAGCAATACAATCTCCATAGAAAACATTGGCAGTATAATGGCCTAACTGAAGAGCTTTCAACGTAGCCCCGTCATAGGATTCCGGCTTTCCAACAAGTCAGTAAGTCAAATTTCTGCCCTGCTAGAGCTCCCCAGGTCAATTGTAAGGACTGTTATTGTAAAGTGGAAACGTATAGGAGCAACAACTGCTCAGCCGCAAAGTGGTAGGCCACACAAGATCACAAAGTGCTGAAGTGCGTATCGTGTTTAAATCGCCTGTCCTCGGTTGCAACACGTACTACCACGTTCCAAACTGCCTCTGGAAGCAACGTTAGCACAATAACTGTTTGTCAGGAGCTTCATGAAATGTGTTTCCGTGGCAGAGGAGCCACACACAAGCCTGAGATCACCATGCACAATGCCAAACTTTGGCTGTAAAGCTTGCTGCCATTGGACTCTGGAACAGTGGAAACGCATTCTCTGGAGTGATGAATCACGCTTCACCATCTGGCAGTCCGACAGACAAATCTGTTTTTTGCGGCTTCCAGGATAATGCTACCTGCCCGACTGCTTCGTGGCAACTGTAAAGTTTGCTGGATAAATAATGGTCTTTGGCTGTTTTTCAATGTTCGGGCTTGGCTTCTTAGTTCCAGTGAAGGGAAATATTAACGGTACAGCATACAATGAGATTCTGACGATTCTGTGCTTCCAACTTTGTGGCAACAGTTTGGGGAAGGCCCTTTTCCTGTTTCAGCATGACAGTGCCCCAGTGCACAAAGCGCGGTCCATACAGAAATGGTTGGTCGAGATCGGTGTGGAAGAACTTGACTGGCCTGCACAGAGCCCTGAGCTCAACCCCATCGAACACCTTTGGGATTAATTGAAATGCCGACTGCGAGCCAGGCCTAATCGCCCAACATCCAGTGCCCGACCTCACTAATGCTGTTGTGGCTGAATGGACGCAATTCCCCACAGCAATGTTTCAACATCTAGTGGAAAGCCTATCCAGAAGAGTGGAGGCTGTTATAGCATGTAAGGGGAACCAACTCCATATTAATGCACATGATTTTGTAATTAAATGTTCGGCGAGCAGGTGTCCACATACTTTTGGTAGTGTATGGTTACATGCAAAATACTTACTACTTTTCAGCTACCCCTAACCTTAACCCTTTTATCTAACCCTTCCCCTAACCATAACCCTTTTAGCTAACCCTTTCCTTAACCTTAACCCTTCCCCTAACCTTAACCCTTTTAGCTAACCCTTCCCCTAACCTTCACCCTTGAACCTAACTCCTAACCTTAACCCCTAGAGCTAGCATCAGCCACCTAGCAAACGTTAGCCATAACAAATTGGAACTTGTAACATATTGTACGTTTTGCAAATTCTTAATGTTGAATGAATTGCAATTTGTAACATTGTACGAATTTCAATTCGAAGATATTTGAAATGGATCATGGACATCCACAAATTAATACATATCATACGAAATGGAGTGTCTAGGATTTACCTGCAGAATAATATGAAATGCTCTGAGACCACGTTGCAATGCATGAGATCAGCCCTAAGGTGCTAGTTAATCATTTTGCAATAAAATGATTGCAGATGTGTCATCTGCTTCTAAATAATCCCTATCTTAACATTTTGTTATCTGGCTAATATTTAGGTGTTTATTTATTGAACTTGTAGCTAGCTGAGCTTAGCAGAATAACAAATGTCAATATTATAAAAACTCAAGTGTCCTAAATTGAATAGAATAATTGTTTCATTCCTGTTTTAAGGGGGACACAATGGGGGCGTTTTTGGACAAGCCAAAGATGGAGAAGCACAATGCTCATGGTGAGGGGAACCGTCTGACCTATGGCCTGAGCAGCATGCAGGGCTGGAGGGTGGAGATGGAGGATGCCCACACGGCAGTCATTGGCCTGCCTCATGGGCTCGACCCTTGGGCCTTCTTTGCGGTGTATGATGGGCATGCTGGCTCCCAGGTGGCTAAATACTGCTGTGGGCACCTTCTGGAGCACATCACCAGCAACCCAGACTTCCAGAGTGCTCTGCAGCCGGAACCCAACGTAGAGAGTGTGAAGACCGGCATCCGCACAGGTTTCCTGCAGATTGACGAGCACATGCGGTCCATCTCTGAGAAGAAGCACGGTGTGGACCGCAGCGGCTCCACCGCGGTGGGGGTCATGATTTCCCCAGGTCACATCTACTTCATCAACTGTGGAGACTCCCGGGGTCTTCTTAGCCGTGGAGGAGCTGTGCACTTCTTCACACAGGACCACAAGCCCAGCAACCCACTAGAGAAGGAGAGGATCCAGAACGCAGGTGGCTCTGTCATGATCCAGCGAGTGAATGGCTCTCTGGCAGTGTCCCGGGCACTGGGAGACTTTGACTACAAGTGTGTGCATGGCAAGGGCCCCACAGAGCAGCTTGTTTCACCAGAGCCTGAGGTGTATGCCATTGAAAGGTCTGAGGTGGAAGATGAGTTCATCGTCCTAGCCTGCGACGGCATCTGGGATGTCATGGCCAATGAGGAACTTTGTAACTTTGTCAGGTCCAGGCTTGAGGTGACCGATGACCTTGAGAGAGTCTGCAATGAAATTGTTGACACTTGCTTGTACAAGGTGAGATTGGTCAATTTATTGTTCACAGAATCGCTAACAGTTAAGCATTTGCATGCACTTGAATGTTACCACTCACATGTAGACAGTCCATTTCAAAATTTTCACAACATTTTATCACACGAATAGGCATCATGGATAGCACATGCTAAACGTTTTACTTTAAGTCTGTCTGTATTGCACTCGCTCTATGAACAGGGGAGTCGGGACAATATGAGTGCTGTGCTGATCTGCCTCCCAGGGGCTCCAAAGGTGACTGCAGAAGCTGTGAAAAGGGAAGCGGAGCTGGATAAGTACCTGGAAAGCAGAGTAGAAGGTGCAGCATCTTAATATGCGTATAGAAACCTAGATAATACAAGAACCTTGTCATGAATTTAATGTGATTTGAAGCTCGCATCACAAATTGTGTATTTCATAGATTGTTTTCCACTTAGAGAATGTGTGGTTCTGCTAATTTCCACAGAGATCATAAAGAAGCAGGGAAACGAAGGGGTTCCAGACTTGGTCCACGTGATGCGGACGTTAGCATCGGAGAGCATCCCTAACCTCCCTCCTGGGGGAGAGCTGGCCAGCAAGTGAGTGAGCTCTTTTGACTGTACCTCAGCCAACTGAATGTTTCTGAGGTCGATTAAGTACTAGCAAAATAGAGTAGCATGCTTTGCACTGTAAGGTTTCTTTAGGGGGAGGAATCTATTTCTGATCTCAGGTGCACAGGCACTCATAACTTTTCACCAAAGTGGTTTTGATAGCTTGGACTTGCTTTAAAGTTTGGGCTATTGGGATAATTGAATTTTGCACTTCAATTCCAGCCTTCTATTTTCCCCTCTTATGCTCAGCATTTAGCTCGCCTGTATAAACTGTTTTGTTTTCGTTGGACTTACATACAATGGTTTTGTTATTGCTTGCATAGCTAAACCTGCATGGTTGGTAACTTTACTTTTTTATGTTTTAGACGAAGCGTTATTGAAGCAGTGTACAACAAACTCAACCCATACCGAGGTGATGACACAGTAAGTATCACCCGCAAATTGCTATCCTCTTACAAATGCTTTTTAATTTGAATGTATATATATTTACGTACGTACGTTTGTGTTTGCACGTCTGTTTGTATGTCAAGGGGAAAAATACAATTTTCATCAATTTGGAACATTCAACATATTTAACACTTTTTAGAATTTGAACCCCCCAAAAAAATCAGTTTTTTAAGATGAATCAAGGAGAGGCAATATTTATTTAAAAATAATATATATATATATATATATATATATACTGCTCAAAAAAATAAAGGGAACACTTAAACAACACAATGTAACTCCAAGTCAATCACACTTCTGTGAAATCAAACTGTCCACTTAGGAAGCAACACTGATTGACAATACATTTCACATGCTGTTGTGCAAATGGAATAGACAACAGGTGGAAATTATAGGCAATTAGCAAGACACCCCCAATAAAGGAGTGGTTCTGCAGGTGGTGACCACAGACCACTTCTCAGTTCCTATGCTTCCTGGCTGATGTTTTGGTCACTTTTGAATGCTGGCGGTGCTTTCACTCTAGTGGTAGCATGAGACGGAGTCTACAACCAACACAAGTGGCTCAGGTAGTGCAGCTCATCCAGGATGGCACATCAATGCGAGCTGTGGCAAGAAGGTTTGCTGTGTCTGTCAGCGTAGTGTCCAGAGCATGGAGGCGCTACCAGGAGACAGGCCAGTACATCAGGAGACGTGGAGGAGGCCGTAGGAGGGCAACAACCCAGCAGCAGGACCGCTACCTCCGCCTTTGTGCAAGGAGGAGCACTGCCAGAGCCCTGCAAAATGACCTCCAGCAGGCCACAAATGTGCATGTGTCTGCTCAAACGGTCAGAAACAGACTCCATGAGGGTGGTATGAGGGCCCGACGTCCACAGGTGTGGGTTGTGCTTACAGCCCAACACCGTGCAGGACGTTTGGCATTTGCCAGAGAACACCAAGATTGGCAAATTCGCCACTGGCGCCCTGTGCTCTTCACAGATGAAAGCAGGTTCACACTGAGCACACGTGACAGACGTGACAGAGTCTGGAGACGCCGTGGAGAACGTTCTGCTGCCTGCAACATCCTCCAGCATGACCGATTTGGCGGTGGGTCAGTCATGGTGTGGGGTGGCATTTCTTTGGGGGGCCGCACAGCCCTCCATGTGCTCGCCAGAGGTAGCCTGACTGCCATTAGGTACCGAGATGAGATCCTCAGACCCCTTGTGAGACCATATGCTGGTGCGGTTGGCCCTGGGTTCCTCCTAATGCAAGACAATGCTAGACCTCATGTGGCTGGAGTGTGTCAGCAGTTCCTGCAAGAGGACGGCATTGTTGCTATGGACTGGCCCGCCCGTTCCCCAGACCTGAATCCAATTGAGCACATCTGGGACATCATGTCTCGCTCCATCCACCAACGACACGTTGCACCACAGACTGTCCAGGAGTTGGCGGATGCTTTAGTCCAGGTCTGGGAGGAGATCCCTCAGGAGACCATCCGCCACCTCATCAGGAGCATGCCCAGGCGTTGTAGGGAGGTCATACAGGCACGTGGAGGCCACACACACTACTGAGCCTCATTTTGACTTGTTTTAAGGACATTACATCAAAGTTGGATCAGCCTGTAGTGTGGCTTTCCACTTTAATTTTGAGTGTGACTCCAAATCCAGACCTCCATGGGTTGATAAATTTGATTTCCATTGATCATTTTTGTGTGATTTTTGTTGTCAGCACATTCAACTATGTAAAGAAAAAAGTATTTAATAAGAATATTTCATTCATTCAGATCTAGGATGTGTTATTTTAGTGTTCCCTTTATTTTTTTGAGCAGTATATATATATATATATACACACACACACACACACACACACAATTATTCAGACATATGCTGAATAATAGGATGACATATAGCATGACATAGCACAGGATAATCCTCATGTTTGCATTGAACTGCTCTTTTCCTATCATTGCCTTATGGATAGCTGCAGCTGATGTCGGAAGTTTACATACACTTAGGTTGGAGTCATTAAAACTTCTTTTTCAACCACTCCACACATTTCTGGTTAACAAACTATAGTTTTGGCAAGTCGGTTAGGACATCTACTTTGTGCATGACACAAGTCATTTTTCCAACAATTGTTTACAGACAGATTATTTCACTTATAATTCAGTATCACAATTCCAGTGGGTCAGAAGTTTACATACATTAAGTTGACTGTGCCTTTAAACAGCTTGGAAAATTCCTGAAAATGATGTCATGGCTTTAGAAGCTTCTGATAGGCTAATTGACATCATTGGTGCACTTCACAAAATAGATGACATCATGAGGGAGGAAAATTATTTGGATATATTGAATCAACTTCTCAAGACATCAGTCAGGAGGTTAAAGCTTGGTCGCAAATGGGTCTTCCAAATAGACAATGACCCCAAGCATACTTCCAAAGTTGTGGCAAAATGGCTTAAGGACAACAAAGTCAAGGTATTGGAGTAGCCATCACAAAGCCCTGACCTCAATCCTATAGAACATTTGTGGGCAGAACTGAAAAAGCGTGTGAGTAAGGAGGCCTACAAACCTGACTCAGTTACACTAGCTCTGTTAGGAGGAATAGGCCAAAATGCACCTAACTTATTGTGAGAAGCTTGTGGAAGGCTACCCAAAACGTTTTATACAATTTAAAGGCAATGCTCCCAAATACTAATTGCGTGTATGTGAACTTCTGACCCACTGGGAATGTGGTGAAATAAATAAAAGCTGAAATCATTCTCTACTATTATTCTGACATTTCACATTCTTAAAATAAAGTGATGATCCTAACTGACCTAAAACCGGGATTTTTTACTTGGATTATATGTCAGGAATTGTGAGAAACTGAGTTAAAATGTATTTGGCTAAGGTGTATGTAAACTTCCGACTTCAACTGTATATAATCCTTGTTTGTAATCCACTTCTATTTGACCTGTAATCCATTTTGCTCATTACCATACCATCCCAGAATGCATTTAGTTCTTCCCACAGTTCACAGCTGTTTCATGTGTATTGTTTAGTTCACTCCTGAATTGACAGCCTTTGATGTAAAGATCCAAAATGCTTTATACTCTATTGAGCAGATGAGATTGCATGAACAATGTTCTTAGCCAGTGTACATATCTAGCAGAGGTCAGCCATGCCCATGAAACAGTTTAATAAATTGTGTTTTCAATTAAGATTATGTTAAGACTAGGCCTAACCTAGGTCTATGAAACCAAACCAGCACTTGCAATCACATTTGTCGTGCTTGATTAACTAGGTAAATCAGTATTTAGCTAGCCTCCAGATTGATTTAGGGTTTCTATTACTAGTTGGGTACTGTCATGATCAAATAAGCTTTTCGCTTCACTTTGAAAAGGCAATGGTTCTTTTGTGGAGCTGTTTATACAGGGGTCGCATGAGCGTTCAGAAATCTGCATTTTCAAAACATAGACCGTCAAAAAAACTGTCTTATTAAACCATTTCACCTGCATTTTATATTGAAAGGCAACAGTTTTTGTTGCTATAAATTGAGTGATAAGTGGCGTGCAACTCTAGTTTTTCATCACACAAAATAAAGTAATGCAAAACATTAGTCCGAAAATGGCTTTGTTTTCATCAGATGACAACAGAAGTGCAACACAATTTGGCGAGCAGACAAACAAACAAGTAAATTAGCCACAATGAAAAAGTAAGGTATTTTTTTGCAAAGACAACGCATGGCTATGAGATTTCTTATGTTTACCATAGAAAGAATGTAGCCAGCTACATTTCCTAATCTTTTGCCAAAACGACCAGCTAAAAGTAACCATTATTCCTCTCTGCCATCAGTCGGCTCACTGTCTATTGATCGAATGCTGTTCTTGAATGCGGGAATTTGATTGGTCTGAAGGCCAGAGGAAAGATTTCTATTCCGAGTGGAGATGTGCAACTGAAGCACGAAATTTGTGTGAATCCGAGCAGAAATTAGATCTCCTTTTACAAAACGCAGCAATATATTTCTTATGTTTTTTAATATTTTTCTTTCAGCGTGAAAAACGCAGAATTCATATCTAAACATTTTCATGATGACAACTCACTCCTACAACTTGTCGTTAGTGAGATGTTCTATTCAAACTAACCATAAATAAAATACTGTAAGAAATTTAGGCAAAAGGGTAGACTTCAAGAAATTGCTGTTTATACCAGGGATCTCAATCTCAATTCCCAGAAAGCTTTGCTCATGCCTAAATTATTTTCTGGATGCCTGTCAAAGTTCGTAACTAGTTTAGGACAAAATTATCCTCTTGGGTGATCAGCACATCTCCAGGAGTTGAAATAGAGACCCCTTGGATGTTGATCCAGTATCTGATGGGTTTTTCCTTCCTTCCATCCTTCAAGGACTCAGCGTCCACAGACGACATGTGGTAACACAACCCGTACCACTAACACAGCACAGAGTTTACAAACCTCTACCCTCAAGACTCACAGCAGCTCCATTCAGCGGTCTGTCTCCCCACCACTCTGAGCGTTCCATTTGTAAGCAGGGAATATGATGGGAGGAGGAGGAGACGCACGCACACCCCTACACCCCGGATAGAGCAGCACCAGTCAGCTCTGGAGTTCAGGATCCCCTCCATTTTGTCTCACCTTTATTTTCAATCCCACCCTTAACCTGTTGGGACTCGGTAGTTATGTTTTAGGTTTTCTTTTTTTAAATAGTCAGTTGAAACAACTATTTTGGGCTCTAATTTCCTTGTGTTTGTATATTTCTGTTTTTGTGAAGTGCAATTGTCCTGTACAAAGCCTGTATTTAATGCAGCTTTAGTTAAAGTAAAAAATATATTAAAAAATTGCCTTTATACACTATCAGCCCTTTTCCTGCTCTTCTGGAGTTCCAACAAATGTATATTCAGTGAATATTACTGTTTGTCCTCCAGGTGATATTATCCTCTTGCTCTTTATTTTTTATTTTTGTCTTTGCTCCTTAAGAAACGGGTAAATTGTATAGGTTCACAGCACAGTAAGCTCTCTAAACCATATCAATTTTAATATCTACATTTCTTTTGTTTGTATAAAAACAAATTACGTTGTGTAGTAACTATGGTACTACAGTCTTTCATTGTGTGTTCTGTCTTTTGGGGGAAATTCTTGTTCATCTGTAAACAACGTAACGAAGCAGTTCCTAGATGCACATGAAGATGAGCTCACCTGACACCTTTTAACACTTGCTCTGTGTGCGCCTGACTGTGGGTACTGGCAAGTGGTCCTAGGTGCTTGTGCGCGTGCACATGTTTGTATAGCGGTAGATCTGTATATCTGTAGCTGCAAGCTAATGTTTGCTATGGTGGTGCAGATTATGGCAAATGTTCCTCCATTACTCCTACATACCTATTGTGCACCCGTCTTGTATATTAGTACGATACTACCCTTCACTTCAGAGCTTTGGAGGACACTTTATATGACACTGGATGGATTAAGTTGACTTATTTCTATTTTTAACTTGTGACATCTGCCACAACCATTTTGTAATTCTACTGACATGCAGTGATTTATGCTAGTCTGACTAGTTTTCATGTCATTTATGTAAATAAATGTAATATGTCACAGATGCACATATTTCAGCTTTATGACGGCCCGGCATGCCAAGTGAAGTTTTCTGAGATTTAGTGCATTTTATTTGTTACAAGCCTGCGTTTTGGTACTGAGAGGAGTTCAAATCACAACATCTATTTGATTATACAAGTGTATAAGTGCCGATTTGTTAAAAACCCTAATTATCACCATCAGTCTGAGTGAACCTTCAATCTTCCCTTAACAATTTCGAGCTGGTATTTTTTAATTGTTGCAATATTCAATTATACAACCAAGAACAAATCCACTGAATGCAATGAGCTGTCCTAGAGTACCTTGTATTTACTATGAGTGGTTTGGGGGGCTCTCAGTGTAGAGTCCTCAGCCACTGCACCAGGAGCCCGTGCACAATATGGTATGCTTCTATAGTGTGTGTGATTTTGCTGTAAATCTTTCCCTTAAAAAATCAAATGAATAGTCAGACTAAATCTGTATTTAAAACACAGATGTATTTCTTGGTGAGATTTTATTTTATTTTGAACTGCATTGCTGCAAATGTATGTATGTCTTTTCTGACCTATTGTCAAGGAAGAAATCATGTTGCTTGAGTTAGATGCATGGTTAGCAAGATACTCTTGTTTTTGGATGTTGAATCAATTAGAATTGAGCGCTGTAGGTAAATGTGTCCTAATCCCCCAGGGTTCTGTCCTGTTTGTCTAAAACAGTTTTTCCCAAACTTGGTCCTGGTGCCCCCCCAATGCACGTTTTTTTTTTCTTCCCTTGAACTACACAGCTGATTTCAAATAATCAAAGCTTGATGACAAGTTTTTTTTAAATCCGCAGCAGAGTGCTAGGGCAAAAAATAAAACGTGCACCCGGGGGACCCAGAACCAAGTTTGGGAAACACTGGTCTAACACAGGGTAACGTACTGAATTTATAATTTCTCTTTAACCAACTGACAATCTAATGATGTAACTTCTGGCAACAAACTACCACTTTGACTCCTGAATTTGACCCCAAGAAAAACAGTTTAGAGATGGCTTGATATGCCACCCTTGTTATTGTATTTTTTCCATACCTGCAGTTGTTTTTAGAAATTCTAAACAATACGAAGTACATCACAGATTAACTCTTAAAATGTTTATTTTTTCTGAACTTGCCATATGGACAATTGATACAGCTGTAATGTCAATTATACTTACAATTTTGTTAAAGGGTAAACAAGTCTAACAATGCCTTCATAATTTTAAGCAATGAAGTGACTGATGAATGAATCTGGTGAAGTGATTATGTAGTCATTGTTGAGATGCAATATACCCATTCGGTTCAACTGTCACAGGTACCCAAGTCACTTTTCCAAATTGAGAAAGAAATGTGGTTAAATTGGTAAATGTTGTCTTTCTCTACTGTGATTTTGTGTAAAGGGAATCAAGTTTTAGGATTGCAAAGAGGCGTGAACAACTAACACAAGCCCTAGCTTTTTTTAATGTCTGTGAATAGTAGTTTAGGATCTTAAATTAAGGAGTGCAAACATTCGGTTACGCTGTTGTCCTTTTTACAAGCTAAAGTATTTTCTACAGAAATACTACAGTATGTATATTGTTTTTCATTTACGAAATGATGTAACCAAGGAAAATCGGTCTTTACTATCAGTTTTTTTTTTTTTTTTACAAGACTGGAAATTAATACTTTTTTATTTCCATAATGCATTAACTTAATCTTTAGGCTAGCCTGACATTTTTCTGTCATCTGTACAACTCAACACTGATTTTGTGCTGCCCTGCTGCTGTTTAAGGAGTTTGGGATTTAAGGTCAGCGTTCTGTTGTCAACACACTAGTTTTAAAGTGGGCTACTCGCGTACTGTAGGACTTGCATAGTGACTAAGGTTCATGTAAGGCGTCATCTCTGTCATATAATTCTTATTTAAGCCTCATAAGGAACATATTTATATTGGAGTAAAAGAGATTTTAATGCTGGCGCCCATAATGTACATAATATTGATGTACCTCAGTTGTGGTGATACTGTGTGACCCTTTGGCAGTGGTGAGTTGTCCCCTTTAACAGGGGGCCTGAACCCCATGTTGCTGACCTTTTTCAGCTCACTAATAAGCTCACCGATTTGCCTTACCCCATCTAACTCAACCCCCTAAAGTACTTGTTCATTGGAACACTTCAAGGAGTAATTTCAAATAGTGTTTCCAAGTTAGGGTACTTCTCTACAAAGTGGCATACTATGTTGGTAGTCACATGGTACAAGTTTTCATTTCTGGTTTATATTAAAGACAAATGTTACCTTGTTGAATCTTTTGAAATATTATTTAAATTGCTCACTCCTTCAGATGTCCTACTTTCAGCAAATGCAAGTGTTAAACAATTGGGTAACCTTGTAAGCATTTGAAATGTGCATACATGTCTGCTATATTTATGAATGCATTCAAGAATAGCTTTAGTGCTGTAGATAAGTATTGTCTATGTTGATTCAACTGCTTCTCAGAGGCCTCTGTGATTGACTACAACGTTCAATAACTGTATATTTTGTATTATGTTCTTGCTCCAAAGGAAAGACGGATAAAAGCAAATGTTAAAAAGCTTTGTTCCCTGAACTTTATTGTACTATGTGAGTCGATTGAACAAATTGCATTCCTTGCTTGTGAATTTATGCGTTCTCCTATTTCCCTGATCTTCTCCTTAATTTGTTTTTGCCTTTTTGAAGTTTTAAATAAAATTTATATTTCGCAGAATGTACCACTAAATAAATGGGTTGTTACCTTGTATCGCTCTTCTCATTTCATCTCTCTTTATCTGCTCAAATCATTGCCTCATTTTTAAAACCAGAAATCTAAAACTCAATCTCAGACGTATCGATTCCTTCATAAAAGACCAATGTTTTCAATCACACAATATACTGTAAGACCCAACACAAGTACTGATTTAGTGTTTTGTTGATCCAATGTGCATATACACAGTGCCTTCAAAGTATTCAGACCTCTTGACCCTTTCCACATTTTGTTACGTTACAGCCTTATTCTAAAATGGGTGAAATAAATCCTCAGTCATCCATATACAATGACAAAGCGAATACAGGGTTAGACATTTTTGCAAATGTATTAAAAAAAAAAGACCATAATTACTTAAGTATTCAGACCATTTCCTATGAGACTTGAAATTGAGCTCAGGTGCATACTGTTTCCATTGATTATCCTTTGTACAACTTGGAGTCCACCTGTGGTAAATTCAATTGATTGGACAGGATTTGGAAAGGCACACTCCTGTCTATATAGAGTCCCACAGTTGACAGTACATCTCAAAGCAAAAACCAAGCCATGAGGTTGAAGGAATTGTCTGTAGAGCGCTGAGACAGGATTGTGTTGAGGCACAGGTCTGGGGAAGGGTAGCACAAAATGTCTGCAGCATTGAAGATCCCCAAAAACACAGTGGCCTCTATCATTCTTAAGTGGAATAAGTTTGGAACCACCAATACTCTTCCTAGAGCTGGTCGCCCAGCCAAACTGCGCAGTCGGGGGAGGAGGGCCTTGGTCAGGAAGGTGACCAAGAACCGGATGGTCACTCTGACAGAGCTCAAGAGTTCCTCTGTGGAGATTGGAGAACCTTCCAGAAGGACAACCATCTCTGCAGCACTCCACCAATCAGGTCTTTATGGTAGAGTGGCCAGGTGGAAGCCACTCCTAAGTAATGGACACATGACAGCCTGCTTGGAGTTTGCTGAAAGGCACCTAAAGATTCTCTGGTTTGATGAAACCAAGATTTGACTCTAGCCTGAATGCCAAGCGTCACGTCTGGAGGAAACCTAACACCATCCCTACAGTGAAGCATGGTGGTGGCAGCATGTTGTGGGGATGTTTTTCAGCGGCAGGGACTGGGAGACTAGTCAGGATTTAGGCAAAGATGAACGGAGCAAAGTACAGAGAGATCCTTGACGATAACCTGCTCCAGACCTCAGACTGGGGCGAAGGTCCACCTTTCAACAGGACAGTGACTTTCTAAGCACACAGCCAAGACAACACAGGAGTGGTTTCACTCTCCATCCAACCTGACAGCATGAGAGGATCTGCAGGGAAGAATGCAAGAAACTCCCCAAATACAGGTGTGTCAAGCTTGTAGCGTCATACCCAAGAAGACTCGATTATGTAATCGCTGGCAAAGGTGCTTCAACAAAGTACTGAGTAAAGTGTCTGAATAATTATGTACAGACAATTCCTTCAACCTCATGGCTTGGTTTTTGCTTTGAGATGCACTGTCAACTGTGGGACTCTATATAGACAGGAGTGTGCCTTTCCAAATCCTGTCCAATCAATTGAATTTACCACAGGTGGACTCCAATTTCTAAGCAAACAGCTGGAGGCAGGGCTTTCTCCTATAGATCTCAATTTTTATGGAATGGTCTGCCTACCCATGTGAGAGACGCAGACTCGGTCTCAACCTTTAAGTCTTTACTGAAGACTCATCTCTTCAGTAGGTCCTATGATTGAGTGTAGTTTGGCCAGGAGTGTGAAGGTGAACGGAAAGGCTCTGGAGCAACGAACCGCCCTTGCTGTCGCTGCCTGCCCGGTTCCCCTCTCTCCACTGGGATTCTCTGCCTCTAACCCTATTACAGGGGCTGAGTCACTGGCTTACTGGTGCTCTTTCATGCCGTCCCTAGGAGGGGTGCGTCACTTGAGTGGGTTGAGTCACTGACGTGATCTTCCTGTCTGGGTTGGCGCCCCCCCTTGGTTTGTGCCGTGGCGGAGATCTTTGTGGGCTATACTCGGCCTTGTCTCAGGATTGTAAGTTGGTGGTTGGAGATATCCCTCTAGTGGTGTGGGGGCTGTGCTTTGGCAAAGTGGGTGGGGTTATATCCTTCCTGTTTGGCCCTGTCTGGGGGTATCATCGGATGGGGCCACAGTGTCTCGTGACCCTTCCTGTCTCAGCCTCCAGTATTTATGCTGCAGTAGTTTGTGTCGGGGGGCTAGGGTCAGTTTGTTATATCTGGAGTACTTCTCCTGTCTTATCCGGTGTCCTGTGTGAATTTAAGTATGCTCTCTCTAATTCTCTCCTCTCTTTCTTTCTCTCGGAGGACCTGAGCCCTAGGACCATGCGTCAGGACTACCGGGCATGATGACTCCTTGCTGTCCCCAGTCCACCTGGCCTTGCTGCTGTTCCAGTTTCAACTGTTCTGCCTGCGGCTATGGAACCCTGACCTGTCCACCGGACGTGCTACCTGTCCCAGACCTGCTGTTCTCAACTCTCTAGAGACCGCAGGAGCGGTAGAGATACTCTTAATGATCGGCTATGAAAAGCCAACTGACATTTACTCCTGAGGTGCTGACTTGCTACTGTAACGGTTTTGACTTGAGGTTATTTATAGGGGTGCCAGGTAGGTTGTGCCTACCAGAGAAAGCATGGGTTTCTCCTTTTAGTTTGGGAGGGAATGAGTCCCATCTGGTCCGTCAAGTCACACCAATACAAAGGACTTATGTAAAAGTCAAGATGGAAATATACTTTTCATAAACCCCTTAAAACATTGGAAAGAACTTCAAACAAGTGTATTCTTTTGCGTGGTTGTATTAACAACATAAATGATCACACACACAACAATATAACAAATCAATGCACTTATGTTCATTTAGAAATGTCCTGTACCTCGGGCATAAAAAGAGTCCAGCCCGGTAAAAAAGTTCAGTGACTCAAGTGACCTTAGTCACGCAACGTTTGTCCGTAGCATAAACCCAGTATATTCATACACTCAAAATAACACTTATTTTGCAACACAACTAGAAAGCGTATCAAAGACTAATCAAAGAATAATACGTCTTAACAACTAGATAAGTCACAGTATACATCACCCCAAACAAATGAAATACCGTGTACAAAAAGTTGTAGTCAGTCGGTCAGTCAGACAATCCGCCAACAGATCTCCAGCGGAGAAAAGGCCCCGAAAACCAACGGAGAGTTGTAGTCCACAGACGCACAGAGTGGATCCAATCCTGGGTAAACTCGTTTTAAGGCTACAAAACACACTGTAAGGCAACAAACAAACGTAATAGCGAAGCTTCATGACCTGAAGGTAGTACACATCCTCATTCATGTCTCAATCACAACTTCACCTTTGCGCAGCTGATGCTGGCTATTTAATGGGGAATTAAAGGGGAAGCGCCCTATTAGAAGGAGAAGCACTGAGACGGTTCAGAAATATTCAGGGCCGTCACACTACACCCTTGATAACTACTGTGATTATTATTATTTGACCATGCTGGTCATTTATGAACATTTTAACATCTTGGCCATGTTCTGTTATAATCTCCACCCGGCACAGCCAGAAGAGGACTGGCCACCCCTCATAGCCTGGTTCCTCTCTAGGTTTCTTCCTAGGTTTTGGCCTTTTCTAGGGAGTTTTTCCTAGCCACTGTGCTTCTACACCTGCATTGCTTGCTGTTTGGTGTTTTAGGCTGGGTTTCTGTACAGCACTTCGAGATATTAGCTGATGTACGAAGGGCTATATAAATCAATTTGATTTGTAATATTTAAGTAGTTTTTGGGGAAAATTAGCTCATATTTCTAAACCTGTTTTTGCTTTGTCATTATGCAGTATTGTGTTGATTGATGGGGGGGGGGGGAAAACAATTTAATACGTTTTAGAATAAGGCTGTAACGTAACAAAATGTTGATAAAGTCAATGGGTCTGAATACTTTCCGAAGGCACTGTATTCCTAGACCTGTGATGGCGTATGATGAGGCCATGTTTTTGCATGCTATCGAGATTAAGTGATGTGTTTTTACCAGTCCTCTATAAAGCCTTCCAGATTGTGAACATATTAGTGTTCATATATTTGCCCCGCCCCTTGTTATGGAATAAAGGTGGTCTCTAAAAGATCAATTCTAACTGTAAGTGATCCAAGCCAACAGATTGGACCTTTTGTCTAACTGATTATACCGTAGCAGTACCCTATTTTGGACTGCTGCTGTATGCAGCAGTATAACATTATCCACTCATGCATGGACAACAGGATTGGAGTCAATGTCACATAGGTGTAAATTTAGTGCATCCATGTTTGTGGGGTGTTTTACCCTGAAGTGGGGGACGATATAGTGTGTAGTACAGTAGACTGGTGATGAATTGCAGAGTTTACTACTGCTTTTATGCAGTGTTACACACTCACCCAGCTTAAATTAGGATGGGAACGTAGGGTACACTCCCTCTCTTACACAATGCTCACATATTTCATATTATACACATTACTAGCGATTCCCAAACTCGGTTCTTGGGACCCCAAGTGGTACAAGTTTTGGTTTTTGCCCTAGAGCTAACCAGTTGATTCAACTAATCATCAAGCTTTGATCATGTGTAGTTTTAAGGCAAAAACCAAAACGTGCATTCCTTGTGGTCCCGAGGACCGAGTTTGGGAAACGCTGCATTATACACATGCATATTGAACGCACATGCCTGCATTTGTCCCATAACCCCAGTGTGGTTGCACTAATGCTTGGGACATGTTATGATGCGTTATGAATGGTCTGGTTGGGGAGGGGAGGTTTTTATCTTGTATCCCTGATTTAGCCAATATACAGTTGAAGTCTGAAGTTAACATACACTTAGGTTGGAGTCATTAAAACTCGTTTTTCAACCACTCCACAAATTTCTTGTTAACAAACTATAGTTTTGGCAAGTCGGTTAGGACATCTACTTTGTGCATGACACAAGTAATTTTTCCAACAATTGTTTACAGACAGATTATTTCACTTATAATTCACTGTATCACAATTCCAGTGGGTCAGAAGTTTACATACACTAAGTTGACTGTGCCTTTAAACAGCTAATCGACATCATTTGAGTCAATTGGAGGTGTGCCTGTGGATGTATTTCAAGGCCTACCTTCAAACTCAGTGCGTCTTTGCTTGACATCATGGGAAAATCAAAAGAAATCAGCCTAGACCTCAGAAAAATAATTTTAGACCTCCACAAGTCTGGTTCATCCTTGGGAGCGATTTCCAAACGCCTGAAGGTACCACGTTCATCTGTACAAACAACAGTACGCAAGTATAAACACCATGGGGCCACGCAGCTGTCATATCGCTCAGGAAGGAGACGCGTTCTGTCTCCTAGAGATGAACGTATTTTGTTGCAAAAAGTGCAAATCAATCCCAGAACAGCAGCAAAGGACCATGTGAAGATGCTGGAGGAAACAGGTACAAAATTATCTATATCCACAGTAAAACGAGTCCTATATTTACAAAACCTAAAAGGCCGCTCAGCAAGGAAGAAGCCACTGCTCCAAAACCGCCATAAAAAAGCCAGACTACGGTTTGCAACTGCGTATGGGGACAAAGATCGTACTTTTTGGAGAAATGTCCTCTGGTCTGATAAAACAAATCAAATCAAGTTTATTTTATATAGCCCTTCGTACATCAGCTAATATCTCGAAGTGCTGTACAGAAATCCAGCCTAAAACCCCAAACAGCAAGCAATGCAGGTGTAGAAGCACGGTGGCTAGGAAAAACTCCCTAGAAAGGCCAAAACCTAGGAAGAAACCTAGAGAGGAACCAGGCTATGAGGGGTGGCCAGTCCTCTTCTGGCTGTGCCGGGTGGAGATTATAACAGAACATGGCCAAGATGTTCAAAATGTTCATAAGTGACAAGCATGGTCAAATAATAATCAGGAATAAATGTCAGTTGGCTTTTCATAGCCGATCATTAAGAGTTGAAAACAGCAGGTCTGGGACAGGTAGGGGTTCCATAACCGCAGGCAGAACAGTTGAAACTGGAATAGCAGCAAGGCCAGGTGGACTGGGGACAGCAAGGAGTCATCATGCCCGGTAGTCCTGACGTATGGTCCTAGGGCTCAGGTCCTCCGAGAGAGAGAAAGAAAGAGAGAAGGAGAGAATTAGAGAGAGCCAAGATTTTCAAAATGTTCATAAATGACAAGCATGGTCAAATAATAATCAGGAATAAATGTCAGTTGGCTTTTCATAGCCGATCATTAAGAGTTGAAAGCAGCAGGTCTGGGACAGGTAGGGGTTCCATAACCGCAGGCAGAACAGTTGAAACTGGAACAGCAGCAAGGCCAGGTGCACTGGGGACAGCAAGGAGTCATCATGCCCGGTAGTCCTGACGTATGGTCCTAGGGCTCAGGTTCTCCGAGAGAGAGAAAGAAAGAGAGAAGGAGAGAATTAGAGAGAGCATACTTAAATTCACACAGGACACTGGATAAGACAGGAGAAGTACTCCAGATATAACCAACTGACCCTAGCCCCCCGACACATAAACTACTGCAGCATAAATACTGGAGGCTGAGACAGGAGGGGTCAGGAGACACTGTGGCCCCATCCGATGATACCCCCGGACAGGGCCAAACAGGAAGGATATAACCCCACCCACTTTGCCAAAGCACAGCCCCCGCACCACTAGAGGGATATCTTCAACCACCAACTTACAATCCTGAGACAAGGCCGAGTATAGCCCACAAAGATCTCCACCACAGCACAAACCAAGGGGGGGCGCCAACCCAGACAGGAAGATCACGTCCGTAACTCAACCCACTCAAGTGACGCACCCCTCCTAGGGACGGCATGAAAGAGCACCAGTAAGCCAGTGACTCAGCCCCTGTAATAGGGTTAGAGGCAGAGAATCCCAGTGGAGAGAGGGGAACCGGCCAGGCAGAGACAGCAAGGGCGGTTCGTTGCTCCAGAGCCTTTCCGTTCACATTCACACTCCTGGGCCAGACTACACTCAATCATATGACCTACTGAAGAGATAAGTCTTCAGTAAAGACTTAAAGGTTGAGACCGAGTCTGCGTCTCTCACATGGGTAGGCAAACCATTCCATAAAAATGGAGATCTATAGGAGAAAGCCCTGCCTCCAGCTGTTTGCTTAGAAATTCTAGGGACAATTAGGAGGCCTGCGTCTTGTGACCGTAGCGTACGTGTAGGTATGTACGGCAGGACCAACTCGGAAAGATAGGTAGGAGCAAGCCCATGTAACGCTTTATAGGTTAACAGTAAAACCTTGAAATCAGCCCTTGCCTTAACAGGAAGCCAGTGTAGGGAAGCTACCACTGGAGTAATATGATCAAATTTCTTGGTTCTAGTCAGGATTCTAGCAGCCGTATTTAGCACTAACTGAAGTTTATTTAGTGCTTTATCCGGGTAGCCGGAAAGTAGAGCATTGCAGTAGTCTAACCTAGAAGTAACAAATGCATGGATAAATTTTTCTGCATCATGTTTGGACAGAGAATTTATGATTTTTGCAATGTTACGTAGATGGAAAAAATCTGTCCTTGAAACAGTCTTGATATGTTCGTCAAAAGAGAGATCAGGGTCAAGAGTAACGCCGAGGTCCTTCACAGTTTTATTTGAGACGACTTTACAACCATCAAGATTAATTGTCAGATTTAACAGAAGATCTCTTTGTTTCTTGGGACCTAGAACAAGCATCTCTGTTTTGTCCGAGTTTAAAAGTAGAAAGTTTGCAGCCATCCACTTCCTTATGTCTGAAACACAGGCTTCTAGCGAGGGCAATTTTGGCGCTTCACCATGTTTCATTGAAATGTACAGCTGTGTGTCATCCGCATAGCAGTGAAAGTTAACATTATGTTTTCGAATAAGATCCCCAAGTGGTAAAATATATAGTGAAAACAATAGTGGTCCTAAAACGGAACCTTGAGGAACACCGAAATGTACAGTTGATTTGTCAGAGGACAAACCATTCACAGAGACAAACTGATATCTTTCCGACAGATAAGATCTAAACCAGGCCAGAACTTGTCCGTGTAGACCAATTTGGGTTTCCAGTCTCTCCAAAAGAATGTGGTGATCGATGGTGTCAAAGGCAGCACTAAGGTCTAGTAGCACGAGGACAGATGCAGAGCCTCGGTCTGACGCCATTAAAAGGTCATTTACCACCTTCACAAGTGCAGTCTCAGTGCTATGATGGGGTCTAAAACCAGACTGAAGCATTTCGTATACATTGTTTGTCTTCAGGAAGGCAGTGAGTTGCTGCGCAACAGCTTTTTCTAAAAATTTTGAGAGGAATGGAAGATTCGATATAGGCCGATAGTTTTTTATATTTTCCGGGTCAAGGTTTGGCTTTTTCAAGAGAGGCTTTATTACTGCCACTTTTAGTGAGTTTGGTACACATCCGGTGGATAGAGAGCCGTTTATTATGTTCAACATAGGAGGGCCAAGCACATGAAGCAGCTCTTTCAGTAGTTTAGTTGGAATAGGATCCAGTATGCAGCTTGAAGGTTTAGAGGCCATGATTATTTTCATCATTGTGTCAAGAGATATAGTACTAAAACACTTAAGTGTCTCTCCCGATCCCAGGCCCTGGCAGAGCTGTGCAGATCCAGGACAGCTAAGCCCTGGAGGAATACGCAGATTTAAAGAGGAGTCCGTAATTTGCTTTCTAATGATCATGATCTTTTCCTCAAAGAAGTTCATGAATTTATTACTGCTTGAAAGCCATCCTCTCTCGGGGAATGCTGCTTTTTAGTTAGCTTTGCAACAGTATCAAAAATAAATTTTGGATTGTTCTTATTTTCCTCAATTAAGTTGGAAAAGTAGGATGATCGAGCAGCAGTGAGGGCTCTTCGATACTGCACGGTACTGTCTTTCCAACAGAAATAGAACTGCTTGGCATAATGACCATCGTTATGTTTGGAGGAAAAAGGGGGGGGCTTGCAAGCCGAAGAACACCATCCCAACCGTGAAGCACGATGATGGCAGCATCATGTTGTGGGGGTGTTTTACAAAATAGATGGCATCATGAGACAGGAAAATTATGTGGATTATATTGAAGCAACATCTCAAGACATCAGTCAGGAAGTTAAAGCTTAGTCGCAAATGGGTCTTCCAAATGGACAATGACCCCAAGCATGCTTCCAAAGTTGTGGCAAAATGGCTTAAGGACAACAAAGTCAAGGTATTGGAGTGGCCATCACAAAGCCCTGACCTCAATCCTATAGAACATTTGTGGGCAGAACTGAAAAAGCGTGTGCGAGCAAGGAGGCCTACAATCCTGACTGAGTTACACCAGCTCTGTCAGGAGGAATGGGCCAAAATTCACCCAACTTATTGTGGGAAGCTTGTGGAAGGCTACCTGAACCGTTTGACCCAATATAAACAGTTTAAAGGCAATGCTACCAAATACTAATTGAGTGTATATAAACTTCTGACCCACTGGGAATGTGATGAAAGAAATAAAAGCTGAAATAAACCATTCTCTCTACTATTATTCTGACATTTCACATTCTTAAAGTAAATTGGTGATCCTAACTGACCTAAAACAGGGATTTGTTACTAGGATTAAATGTCAGGAATTGTGAAAAACTGAGTTTAAATGTATTTGGCTAAGGTGTATGTAGATTTCCGACTTCAACTGTATGTACTGAACAAAAATATAAACGTGACAATTTCAAAGATGTTACTGAGTTACAGTTCATATGAGGAAATCAATCAATTGAAATAAATAAATTAAGCCCTAATCTATGGATTTCAGATGACTGGGAATACAGATATGCATCTGTTGGTCACAGATACCTTTAAAAGTTAGGGATGTGGATCAGAAAACCTGTCAGTATCTGGTGTGACCACCATTTGCCTCATGCAGTGCGAGTCATTTCCTTCGCATATAGTGATTGTAGCCTGTGGAATGTTGTTCCACTCCTCTTCAATGGCTGTGCGAAGTTACTGGATATTGTCTGGAACATGATTGTCGATTCAGAGTGAACATGCTCAATGGGTGAGTATGCAGGCCATGGAACAACTGGGACATTTTCAGCTTTATTTCAGAACGTTCAATTCTCTAGCAATAGCTCTGGTGGACATAACTGCAGTCAACATGCCAATTGCACACACCCTCAACTTGAGACATCTGTGTTATTGTGTTGTGTGACAAAACCTCACATTTTAGTGGCCTTTATTGTCCCCAGTACAAGGTGCACCTGTTTTAATAATCATGCTATTTAATCAGCTTCTTGATATGCCACACCTTTTAGGTGGATGGATTATCTTGGCAAAGGAGAAATACTCAGTAATGGATATAAACACATTTGTGCATAACATTTTAGAGAAATAAGCTTTTTGTGCATATGGAACATTTCTGGGATCTTTTATTTTAGCTCATGAAACATGGTACCAACACTTTACATGTTTCATTAGGTTTTTTTTCAGTGTAATTGAAATGTATGTACTCTGAATATTGTCCGGTTTATTTGAGGAATAGAGTAAATGTATCAGATTTAAAGTAACATAATACCATAAATGAATGAATACTTTACATACCAAAGATTTTTGGGGGATGCTATTCTGTCTGTTTCTTTTAAACAATCCTGTTAATCATCTGTAAATTAATGTCAGTGTAGTTAGCCGTTTACGATCACTCTTTTGGTGCATCTCAAGTTCTGGAATTTAAGTTAGATAACGAAGGTCATTTTTCATTCATATTGCATCTCTTTCACCCCTCTTCCAATAGAGCCCCACAGTGGAGGTGTCGTAATACCCATAAAACCTAGCAGTCAAACAGGGAAATGGTTCCAATCGTCGGGGTAAGCCTACACGAAACACAGCCCTTATTTTAAGTGTTTCTAAAATCCCCTATGGGAAAAATGAATGGCGGGGCAAATTAATGGTTTAATGACAATTGGAACCATTTCCCTGTGACCACTAGGTTTTATGGGTATTATGACTCATAATGTTGGTACTCTATTCAGATCTGTGAATGTGACCGGAGGAATGACCAATATGCCCGTTACTGGTAGAGCTGCATTAAGCCAGCCAGCTAGCTAGCCAGAGTGTTATTAACTGTGTCAATTAGAGTTGTGTGGATCCACGCATTCTCACAGACAGTAGTGGACTGTGAGGAGAAATTCCACTAAAGTGATTGATCAGAGTTTTCAGAGTGGTGTCTGAATTATTTGATGGCCCTTGATGGTCAACATTAACATGTTATGAAGTCTCTGAATCCTTAAACACAGTTCTCAAAGACCGTGCCAAGAAGTCCCATATTTTAGCTTTTGCTTAAAGTCCAGAAGAGACCATAACTCACCATTGGGTGAATATATACTGTGAATGTTACATATTTCCTGTGGTTATTTTTCGATTTACATTTTGAGGTGTGTGTAATATGGCAGACTCATTAGATCCGAATCCACCTGCATCTCATAATTAATCACGCTGCCCTGATATTCCTCCAAATCAAAAAGCGGGCTCATCAGCAGCAGCCATCATCAAACGGAGCTGTCCTGTCATCCGCCTGGCGTTGTTTAGCGACTGTCATGCTCTGTTACTCATGGCAGGAACCCATTTGAGCCTGACTAATGCAGACATAGCAGAAAGAGGCGGGGCGGCAGGGCTCAGTGCATACTCTGCATTTGGTTTTATACACTGAGGTCACCGAGCCTCTGTATTTGTTAGCTGACTTCGGAACGCAGTGCAAGAATATTTTCTCTGGGTAGTCCGGTAAGAAAGACCTGAAACTGAATGCCATCCCTTTAGTTGATCATTTCTCCTTGATAGTATAGAGAATGCTCATGGACAGGTAGACATGCTGACCTTACTTCATTGATACAGATTGAAGTGGGCCATAGCTCCTAGTAATGCAGTCAACCAAGGTCAATGCCAACAACACTTAATGTCAATGAAAATATTGCAGTGAATCAACATTCAACCTTTTTTAGGACTGTATGGCTTTTTCTCTTATTTGCTTATACCCCTCTCTCTCGTCTTGCTCAGACTCCCTCCCTCCCCGATTCCTCTATCCGTGAGTCTATTTGTTGCCCGAGGTCAGTTTGTCATAGAGAGCACAAGCTTTTCTCACTTGGTCACGGTGATTCAATGATGTGAGTGTATAAACAAGCGTCTCAGGCAGGGATGACATCTAGCTGTTCTCTTACCCTCCTCTTCTCTCGCCCCCTCCCACAGACAGACATACTGTATCTCTCTCTCTCTCATACTCACACACACACTGTTTCCCTCCCGCTTTCTCTATCACACTCTCTCACACACAAACACACACACATTGTGGGAGTTTGTGTCCTCTTTGTGAGGTGGGTTATTCCGCCCCCTACCCTGGGAATCCCAGCCCGGCTCATTTTATCCTGAACCCCTGAGATGCGACTCATTGTAAATTAAGATACCAAACAAGACAGCCTCGTTAAGGCCCACTGATGCACTCATTAGCATCAGCACTTTCCTCGTTAGACCCCGTATCAAGATTCTCTCCCACCAAATTGTGTCCTGTCATTCCTTTACGCTGACTGGAAGGTTCAGGATTAATGTCAGATATGGCCCACAGCTCACCACTGTTGTTATTCTCCAGTTATGAGACTGATTGATTTCCTTCCGGTTTCAACTTGTATATGTGACACCCCCTTTGGTCGCCCCTCTCCCCCTTTCCCCTACAAATGGCACTGCAGGGAAATACATCCATTTTTAGGATCCCCCTTGTTTTGATGCAGCATGACAGTCAAGTTGCATCAGGGATTCGTTCTCTGTTGGGGCATGAAAATCCTCTTCTTATCACCTCTCCTATGTTCATTTGGAGTTTACAGCTTTCTCTGCCTTGTAAAAAAGCCTTGTCCTTAGTCCCAACTTTATGGTTGACCATCAGGGTTGAATTCACTTACATTAAAATTCCAGTCAACTCAAAAAGTGAACCAAACTCCGTTTCAAATTCAAAATGTTTGTCATTGAAAAGCATTGAAGATAATTGGAATTGGAATTTTTGTATTCTTGCTGAGTTGACTGGAATTTAAATGGAATTGACTCCAAACCTGTTGCCCATTGTTTCAAGTTTATTGGGATTGTTATTTACACGTTTTCTTCATGTAAACTGCACCATTCAGCCCTTCTGCTTATTACAACTTTAAAGGCCCAATGCAGCAGATTTGATCTCAATATCAAATCATTTCAGGGTAACAATTAAGTACCTTACTGTGATTGTTTTCAATTAAAATGGTCAAAAAGCAACAAAAAAAATACTTCTTAGCAGAAAGCAATTTCTCAAGCAAGAGTTTTGCTAGAACTGTCTGGGAGTGATCTGAGTGGGGAGGGGAAAACGAGCTGTTATTGGCAGAGAGGTTTGAAACTCTCTTTCTTATTGGTCTATTAACTAATTAACTGCCTGGTGATGCCACATGGTTGTTTGAAATATATATAAAACATAGGAAAATCACGGTTTTGACTGCACTGGACCTTTAATCATATGCTTCCCATATGCTTGCACAAAAGGGTGATAGAAACTGCCCTTGCATGTCCGGTATCATTTCAAGCTCTACCTAATGTTTTGTTTGTTTCTTTTTGTGTACTATACTGTTTGTTCTTGTTATTTAAATGTATTGATGAATACATGGCTGACAGTGTTTTTCCTCTGTGGCTGACTGTACTATAAAGCACCTGTTCTGATGACTAAGCATGGTCCGTGTCTTTCTGCCCTTCTGTCAGTTTGTGCTTTCTGCCCTGTGGACTATGCTGTAGTGAGGTGGAAGGTTTTCCCTCTGTTTGAATACATTTAATTTAGATGTATTTTTATCGCCTTTCCCGCTACCTCTGGCCTTCAGTCAGTGGTCGTTTTATTCCTCGGAATACAGAAAGAAAAACATGTCTTAGTACATCTGAGAAGGTATGCTTTTCTGTCCCTCAGAATGCAGACAGTTGTTACGTTTTTGTGTCTCTTGTTAACATGCATCAATAATGTTCAGTATCCATGCCCCTGCATGCAGTTAGTTGCTTGTGCTATTTCTCCATCTTTCACCTACATCCTCCCCAGGACATCCTCTTCTTTCAGGGTTTCAGCTAAACCAATGATCTCCGCCCACCTACTGAGGTGTTTGCTGTTGTCTATTGTCAGACCTTGAACTGTCTGTGATCAGTGATTTTTCTCTCACTGTTATATTTTATGACTTTGAATACTGTTCAAAATGTAGACCACCCCCCTCCTCCCAAACAGGCTGTGAATTGTTATCTGCACCTTGTTTGGCAAGAACTGAAGATATATTTAGGTAATTTTTTCACACATTTCTCCTGTCTGATTCGAACATTTAATTAGGCGTCCCGCTAGCGGGACAACATCCGGTGAAAATGGAGGGGGCGCAATTAAAAAAAGAATCATAAAAATGATGGATATTAAACATTTAGGTACAGGTTTTATATTGGTTGAAAGCTTAAATTCTTGTTAATCTAACTGCACTGTCCGATTTACAGTAGCTATTACAGCAAAAGCATGCCATGCGATTGTTTGAGGGCAGCGCCCCACATCAAAATATTTTTCCACCGGAACAGGTTTCATAAATTCACAAATAGCGAAAAGTCTGTTTAGTTGGCGCCATCGATTTGAGTAATCCGCTCGTTCAACATGTAGAGAAAGGAATCCGAAAATCTACCTCTAAACTTTGTTTCAACAAGTCAAAATACGTTTCTATTTACTCCTCAGATACCCTAAAATGTAATCAAACTATAATATTTATTACGGCAAGAAGTATGTTCAATTGGAAACCGATTTTAGCAGGTGCGTCTTGACTTCATCGTGAGCCCAAACACGAATTTCTAAGACTGTGTCCCTGTACTAAAACTGATATTTCTTATTCGTTTTGGAAGTTACAAGCCTGAAACCTTGAACATAGACTGCTGACACCCTGTGGAAGCCATATAAATTGCATCCTGGTAGCTAGAATTCAGTATGCCCTTATGCTTTCCATTGTAAGAGCATGGTCTCTCCATGCTTTGGAGAAACTCTTTGGATTATCTCCTACCATATCTATTGTGTTATATTCTCCTACATTATTTTAACATTTATACAAACTTTAAAGTGTTTTATTTCCAATGGTACCAATTATATGCATATCCTGGCTTGAGGGCCTGAGCAACAGGCAGTTTACTTTGGGCACGTCAGTCAGGCGGAAATTGAGAAAAAAGGTGCCCTAAGAAATGTTAAATCATTCCAAACAATGGGCTCAATCGTGAATTGAGATGCATTGGTGCAACCTCTGGTTTCAATGGCATATGTGCTCAATTGTCAGGGGTTTGTGTGCTCAACTCAAGTCAGTGTGTGGCCCATTGTGAATAGTGTGACGAGCACATCAACTTGGACAATACATTCTATGTTGTCTCAGGGATGTTTGAGTAAAATGGAATAGGATTATTCAAGAGTAGGCTGTGGCCCCTTAAAGGTTTTATCTGCTCGCTAAGTACAATAACATTTTCATGGTAACTAAAAGGACTGGCTGATGCAGACATGGTTCCCTATCATCTCCTTCTAGCTTCTAAGCCACAAGACCATCCAATGGTGCTGATCTGAGAGGCTTCCAAACAGCCAATCAAGCCGAACTTCTCAGAAAAATAGGGACCCTAAAGGTGTGATATCTGTTCCGATGACCACAGTATTTGGGTTAGCACTTAAAACTCTAAATGGTTCTCTCTTTATGATGTACTGTATTTTCACAAGTGCTTTGAATGTTCATTTCAATTTGTTGCAGGCACACTGATGAAACTACGTCGGCTAGTTGATAAACCGCCTCTACCCTCCGTTCTATTTGCAAACGTACAATCACTGGAGAACAAACTGGACGTGCTCCATTCGAGACTATTCTAACAACTTGACCTGAGGAACTGTAATATCCTATGTTTCTCAGAGTCGTGGCTGAACAAGGACATGGGTAATATGCATCTGTCTGGTTTTTCTATGCATAGGCAGGACAGATCGGCAGCTTCGGGTAAGCTCAAGGGGGGAGGTGTGTGTCTCTTTGTTAACAATAGCTGGTGCGCAATCTCTAATATTAAGGAAGTCTCTATGTTCTGCTTGCCTGTTTAGAGTACCTCATGATAAGCTGTAGACCAAACTATTTTCCAAGAGTTTTCATCAATTTTTTTCTTAGCTGTCTATTTACCACCACAAACCGATGCTGGCACTAAGACTGCACTTAATGAGCTGTATAGAGTTATAAGTAAACATGGAAATACTCCTAGTGACCAGTGATTTTAATGCAGCGAAACTGAAATCCATTTTACTTCATTCCTACCAGCATGTAATCTGTGCAACTTGAGGCGAAAAAACTCTAGATCACCTTTACTCCACACACAGAACCGCATACAAAGCTCTCCCTCACCCTGCATTTGGCAACTATGACATAACTCTATCCTCCTGATTCCTGCTTACAAGCAAAAACTCAAACGGGAAGTACCAGTGACGCGCCCAATACGGAAGTGATCCGATGAAGGACTGTTTCGCTAGCACAGACTGGAATATGTTCCGGGATTCATCCAATGGCATTGAAGAGGTTAACACATCAGTCACCTACTTCATAAGTGCATCGACGACATTGTCCCCACAGTGACCATACATACATATCCCAACCAGAAGCCATGGATTACAAGTAACATTCGCACTGAGCTAAAGGTTAGAGCTGCCACTTTCAAGGAGCGGGAGACTAATCCCCCCCCCCCCCCCCTTAAAAGAGTTAGATGCACCATTGTAAAGTGGTTGTTCCACTGGATATCATAAGGTGAATGCATCAATTTGTAAGTCGCTCTGGATAAGAGCGTCTGCTAAATGACTTAAATAAATAATAAAATAAAATATGCCTTCTATGCTCGCTTTGAGGCAAGCAACACTGAACCATGCACGAGAGCACCAGCTGTGTAATCAGGCTCTCTGTAGCCAATGTGAGTAAGACCCTGAAACAGGTTGACATTCACAAGGCCGCAAGGCTAGACAGATTACCAGGGCGCGTAATCTGACCAGCTGGCAAGTGTCTTTACTGACATTTTCAACCTCTCCCTGACCCAGTCTGTAATACCTACATGTTTTAAGCAGAACACCATAGTCCCTGTGCCCAAGAACGCCAAGATAATTGGTCTAAATGACTATCGCCCCGTAGCCCTCACATCTGTAGCCACGAAATGCTTTGGAAGGCTGCTTGTGGCTCACATCAACACCATCATCCCAGACACCGCGGATCCACTCCAATTCGCATACTGTTCAACGACTCGCACAACTCCAACACCACCATCAAGTTTGTTGACGACCCGGTGCTAGGCCTGATCACTGACAACGATGAGACAGCCTATATTGAGGAGGTCAGAGACCTGGCAGTGTGGTGCCATGACAGCAACCTCTCCCACAACGTCAGCAAGGCAAAAGAGCTGAAAGGGTCACGCCTGCTCCCGCTCTCCCTCTCTGGTGCTCCTCACAGAATGCTGACACCACTAAAGGAAGCATCAGGGAGTGGTTTGTAACGTCGGTTCCGGGTGCCGTCGCCGATGAAACCAGGATGCCTCAGCTAGCTCGTCGGGCTTCCACGCCTTAGCTGGCTCGAGAGGTCTTTTCGCCTCTTTGGGCTCAGCAGGCGCCCACCCCACGCCATGTTTCAGCCGGCCCGTCAGGCTCCCACACCTCAGCCGGTTCGTCAGGCTCCCACGCCTCAGCGGGATCGTCAGGCTTTCACACCTCAGCCGGATTGTCAGCCTCCCACGCCTCAGCCGGCTCGCCAGGCTCCCACGCCTTTGCCGGCTCGTCTGGCTTCCACGCCTCAGCCAGCTTGTCCAGCGCCCACGCCCATGCCTCGGCTTGTCCGTCAGGCTCACCCAGGTGGGATGCCGGGTGGCGCCCCTAGAGGGGGGGGTACTGTCATGCCTGCTCCCGCTCTCCCTCTCTGGCGCTCGAGGGTGCCAGGCTGCCCTTCATTACGCACACCTGTCACCGTCATTACATGCAGCCTCACAATATTGGACTCACCTGGACTCCATTACTTTGTTGATTACCCCTTCTATATTTGTATGCTCCTCAGTTTGTTCCCTGTGTCAGCAATGATGTCGTTTTTTTCCCCCTGTCCAGATGCTGTTCCTGTTCTGTTTCATGTCTGTTGTTAATTAAATGTTCACTACCTATACCTGCTTCTCATCTCCAGTGTTGATCCTCACAGAGAGTGGACTCCAAGAAACGGAGGGCCGAGTTCGCACCCATTCACATCAACAAGGCTGTAGTGGAGCGGGTCGAGAGCTTCAAGTTCCTCTGTGTCAACATCACACCAGCACAGGCATGAAGAGGCTGAAAATATTTGGCATGGGCCATCAGATACTCAAATGGTTATACAGTTGCACCATTTGGTGCCTCTTGACTGTCTCCATCACCGCTTGGTATGGCAACTGCTTGGCATCAGACCGCAAGGCATTACAGAGAGTGGTGCGTATGGCCCAGTACATCATTAGGGGTGAGCTCCCTGCCATCCAGGACCTCTATACCAGGCGGTGTCAGAGGAAGGCCCTAAAAATAAAAAATAGACTGTTCTCTCTGCTACCGCACGGCAAGCGGTACCGATGCACCAAGTTTGGAACTAACGGGACCCTGAACAGCTTCTACCCCCAAGCAATAAGACTTCCAAATAGTTAATTCTGGTAGCTATTTGGTTAACCATTTAACTATCTGCATTCAGCCTTTGCTTCCATTCAGCCACATGAGCATTAGTGAGGTCGGGCACGGATGTTGGGCGATTAGACCTGGCTCGCAGTCGGCGTTCCAATTCATCTCAAAGGTGTTCGATGGGGTTGAGGTCAGGGCTCTGTGCACGCAAGTCAAGTTCTTCCAAACCGATCTCCACAAACCATTTCTGTATGGACCTCGCTTTATGCACGGTGGCTTTGTCATACTGAAACAGGAAAAGGCCTTCCCTAAACTATTGCCACAAAGTTGGAAGCACAGAATCGTCTAGAATGTCATTGTATGCTGAAGCGTTAAGATTTCCCTTCACTGCAACTAAGAGGCCAAGCCCGAATCATGAAAAACAGCCCCAGACCATTACTCCTCCTCCACCAGACTTTACTTTTAGCACTATGCATTCGGGCAGGTAGTGTTCTCCTGCCATCTGCAAAAGCCAGATTCGTCCGTCAGCCTGCCAGATAGTGAAGCGTAACTCATCACTCCAGAGAACACGTTTACGCTGCTCCAGAATCCAATGGCGGCGAGCTTTACACCACTCCGGCCGACACTTGGCATTGAGCATGGTGATCTTAGGCTTGGGTGCGGCTGCTCGGCTGCTCGGCTGTGGAAACCCCTTTCATGAAGCTCCTGACTAACTGTTCTTGTGCTGACGTTGCTTCCAGAGGCAGTTTGGAGTGAGTGTTGCAGCCCGAGGTCAGACAATTTTTACACGCTATGCGCTTCAACACTCGGTGATCCCGTACTGTGAACTTGTGTGGCCTGCTTGTTGCTCCTATAAGTTTCCACTTCACAATAACAGCACTTACAGTTGCCCGGGGCAGCTCTAGCAGGGGAGAAATTTGACAAACTGAAAGGTGGCATCCTATGATGGTGCCACGTTGAAAGTCACTGAAGGCCATTCAATGTTTGTCGATGGAGATTGCATGGTTGTGTGCTCAATTTTATACACCTGTCAGCAACGGGTGTTGGTTGAAATAGCCGAATCCACTAATTGGAAGGGGTGTCCACATACTTTTGTATATATAGCGTACATATCTACCTCAATTATCTTGCACCCTTGCACATCGACTCGGTCATTTTGTATTTATTGTTACTATTCCTTTTATTATTACGTGTTATTTCTTTTCTATTATTTTTCTATTTTCTTTCTCTCTGCATTGTTGGGAAGGGCCAGTAAGTTCACAGTCTACACCTGTTGGTTACGAAGCATGTGACCAATAACATTTTATTTGATGTGAGCAGAAAACGCTTTCTCCAAATCCCTTCTTGTGTGGTTGGTTGAATGGTTGGTATGTGTGTGGTTGGTTTGTGTGTGGTTGGTTGGTTGATTGGTCTGTGTGACACCCATGGCATGCTAACAGTCATTGGTATTCGTGGTGGGTAAGTATCTGGGCTGAGAAAAGGTAACTTTTCACCCTTTCACCGAGGGGTCAAGGGTCCTCATTGTGAAGGGCAGGCTACACACACAAACACCTAATGTACACTATATTGGACCAATGATTGGTTGTTACAAGTCATTTGCAGTATGTATGAATACTGTATAAAGAAATATAACCTGGTCTCAGAGCAACCCCAAATCCGTAAACTCGGCACCCTCATAGATATCATCCTAACCAACTTTTCCTCAAATACACCTCTGTTGTTTTCAACCAAGATCTCAGCGATCACTGCCTCATTGCCTGCATCCGTAATGGGTCTGCGGTCAAACGACCACCCCTCATCACTGTCAAAAGCCCCCTAAAACACTTCAGCGAGCAGGCCTTTCTAATCGACCTGGCCCGGATATCCTGGAAGGATTTTGACCTCATCCCGTCAGTAGAGGATGCCTGGTTATTCTTTAAAAGTGCCTTCCTCACCATCTTAAATAAGTATGCCTCATTCAAAAAATGTAGAACCAGGAACAGATATAGCCCTTGGTTCACTCCAGACCTGACTGCCCTTGACCAGCACAAAAACATCCTGTGCCGTTCTGCATTAGCATCGAATAGCGCCCGTGATATGCAACTTTTCAGGGAAGTTAGGAACAAATATACACAGGCAGTTAGGAGAGCTAAGGCTAGCTTTTTCAAGCAGAAATTTGCATCCTGTAGCACAAACTCAAAAAAGTTCTGGGACACTGTAAAGTCAATGGAGAATAAGAGCACCTCCCAGCTGCCTACTGCACTGAGGCTAGGAAACACTGTCACCACTGATAAATCCACAATAATTGAGAATTTCAATAAGCATTATTCTACGGCTGGCCATGCTTTCCACCTGGCTACCCTTACCCCGATCAACAGCCCTCCACACCCCACAGCAACTCGCCCAAGCCTCCCCCACTTCTTCTTCACCCAAATCCAGATAGCTGATGTTCTGAAAGAGCTGCAAAATCTGGACCCCTACAAATCAGCCGGGCTAGACAATCTGGACCCTTTCTTTCTAAAATTATCTGCTGAAATTATTGCAACCCCTATTACTAGCCTGTTCAACCTCTCTTTTGTATCGTCTGAGATTCCCATAGATTGGATAGCTGCCGCGGTCATCCCCCTCTTCAAAGGGGGATACACTCTAGACCCAAACTGCTACAGACCTATATCTATTCTACCCTGCCTTTCTAAGGTCTTCGAAAGCCAAGTTAACAAACAGATTACCGACCATTTCGAATCCCACTGTACCTTCTCCACTATGCAATCTGGTTTCAGAGCTGGTCATGGGTGCACCTCAGCTACGCTCAAGGAACTAAACGATATCATAACCGCCATTGATAAGAGACATTACTGTGCAGCCGTATTCATCGACCTGGCTAAGGCTTTCGACTCTGTCAATCACAACATTCTTATTGGCAGACTCAACAGCCTTGGTTTCTCAAATGATTGCCTCGCCTGGTTCACCAACTACTTCTCTGATAGAGTTCAGTGTGTAAAATCGGAGGGCCTGTTGTTCGGACCTCTGGCAGTCTCTATGGGGGTGCCACAGGGTTCAATTCTCGGGCCGACTCTCTTCTCTGTATACATCAATGATGTCGCTCTTGCTAGTGATTCTTTGATCCACCTCTACGCAGACAACACCATTCTGTATACCTCTGGCCCTTCTTTGGACACTGTGTTAGCTAACCTCCAGACGAGCTTCAATGCCATACAACTCTCCTTCCGTGACCTCCAACTGCTCTTCAATGCAAGTAAAACTAAATGCATGCTCTTCAACCGATCGCTGCCCGCACCTGCCCACCCGTCTAGCATCACTACTCTGGACGGTTCTGACTTAGAATATGTGGACAACTACAAATACTTAGGTGTCTGGTTAGACTATAAAATCTCCTTCCAGACTCACATTAAACATCTCCAATCCAGAATTAAATCTAGAATCAGCTTCCTATTTCGCAACAAAGCATCCTTCACTCATGCGGCCAAACATACCCTTGTAAAACTGACCATCCTACCGATCCTCGACTTCGGCAATGTCATTTGCAAAATAGCCTCCAACACTCTACTCAACAAATTGGATGCAGTCTATCACAGTGCCATCCGTCTTGTCACCAAAGCCCCATATACTACCCACCACTGCGACCTGTATGCTCTCGTTGGCTGGCCCTCGCTTCATACTCGTCGCCAAATCCACTGGCTCCAGGTCATCTACAAGTCTCTGCTAGGTAAAGCCCCACCTTATCTCAGCTCACTGGTCACCATAGCATCACCCACCCGTAGCACGCGCTCCAGCAGGTATATCTCACTGGTCACCCCCAAAGCCAATTCTTCCTTTGGCCGCCTCTCCTTCCAGTTCTTTGCTGCCAATGACTGGAACGAACTGCAAAAATCACTAAAGCTGGAGACTCTTACCTCCCTCACTAGCTTTAAGCACCAGCTGTCAGAGCAGCTCACAGATCACTGCACCTGTACATAGCCCATCCAATCTACCTCATCCCCATACTGTATTTATTTATTTATCTTGCTCCTTTGCACCCCAGTATCTCTACTTGCACATTCATCTTCTGCACATTCTACCATTCTAGTTTTTAATTGCTATATTGTAATTACTTCGCCACCATGGCCTATTTATTGCCTTGCCTCCCTTATCCTACCTCATTTGCACATGCTGTATATAGACTTTTCTACTGTATTATTGATTGTATGTTTGTTTATTCCATGTGTAACTCTGTGTTGTTGTATGTGTCGAACTGCTTTGCTTTATCTTGGCCAGGTCGCTCGCAGTTGCAAATGAGAACTTGGTCTCAACTAGCCTACCTGGTTAAATAAAGGTAAAATAAAAAAAGTATTCTTAACGTAAATCTGAGACACTCCATTTGGTATGATATGTTATGAAAATGTATGTTATGTTGCGAATTCTAGCTAGGTGGCTAACGTTAGCTAGGCTAGGGGTTAGGGTTAAGGTTATGTTTAGGAGTTAAATTAAAGTGTTAGGGGAAGAGTTAGCTAAAGTTAGGTGAAGGGTTAGCAATCATGCTAAGTAGCTGCAATGTAGCTAAAACGTAGTAAGTAGTTGAATAGTTCCTAATTAGCAAAAATGAAAAAGTTGTCAGTGATGAGATTCACACTCACAACCTTTGGATTGCTAGACGCTTGGGTTATGTCCACCCCGACCAACCACCCTACATTCGTTTTTGCTTTAAGTAACCATCTGTTTTGTTTAACCATACCAAAATAACATTTCTTACTAATTTGAGTAGCCGGATTTACATTTACTATGTTACGTCTAGTATATGAGACCAAGCTGAAAAATATGATGACGTGGGTAAGAAAGGATAGACTGGAATCCAGTAGGAATATCTACCTAACACTTTTTCATGGTTGTCCTATTTGTGATATTTATTTACCAGGTGTGTGACCATTTTCCTATCACAGTAGTCTTTTGTTCTACATTTCCCAGTGCAATGACGTACCATACACACAAACCCAAACAGTGATTAGGTGACAACTACCGTTAGACTTGGTGTGATTATGATTAGAATGGGTGGTTACTTCCATTTGTATTCAACCTAAAAGGCAGTTGTTGAAAATGAGGCAGTTATTTTGCTACAGCCCCTTCAGTGTTCTCAGTATAGAACTGCTTCAAGTAAGATAACTGCATGAGCCCTTTTTTCAATATCTATGGTCATCCATCCAGTTTTTAAAGGTAATTGGTTGAACTGCCTGTCTGACTGAGGTCCCTTCATTGAGAGGGACACACACAGGCCTACAGTGTTTAGAGAGCTACAGTGTTTGGAGAGAACACATTTCAGGGCCAGGTGTGGGAAGACGACATCTTTCAGCACGAGGATGTGGGTTAAAAAGCCACAGTGTCAGAGAACAAAAGTCTCTTAAGATGGGCATTTAGCTTCCCCAATGCGGACTCCTCCGCTCTCCACTTTAGGAATGGCTTGGACAGCCTGGCTGAGTAAATAGACAGTGTGTGAGGGAAAGAAGGAAGGAGAGAGGAGGCAGAAATCCTACATCTTGAATGCTAACCTGAACAAGTGAGAGTTATTGTAGACAGGTGAGAAGGATGAAACGGGTGAGTTAGAGCAGTGGGGATTCCTGAACAAATTTTCAGGGACATACATATTACCCATTGACATGACAAAACAATGTTTTTTAAAGATATTTAAAAACTAATCATCAGTCTTTCGAATCATCAGTCTTGTGTAAATGTGATGTTTAATTTGGGTTCACTATGAATGATGAATGCCAAACTTGGTTGAAAGTTCAAAGCCTGCTCATCAAGGTTAACATTTCAATTAATAATACTTTCCCTTCATATTGATGAGTGTATTTTGCAAATGTAGTATTTTGTATCCTGGAGGAAAAACCTTTTAACAAGATTATAGCCTTTGTGTTTTATAGTTCACTGGTCTATCTTTGTGAACTGTTATAATGGAAGACAATTTTCAATTTGGGCGGTGGTAAAAGCCTGCGCTCCACATTGGTGTGCAAAATAGGTTTAATTCTTTATTTTCCGATAAGAACCTCTGGCAGGTTTTTAAAGTAAAACATTTTGGGGAAATAACTTTTTTGAACTAAGTTATTAATCAATGAAGTGCACTTTAAAAGACAAAATACCGAGAACGTAGGACTAGTTGAATGTGATTTTTGGTGAGTGACTGATTGATATATTATTTAATTTTGCTATTCAAAGAGTTCATAAAAAGTTCAAATATATAATACTTTTTAAAAATCATCTATTACGCTTTGTAAATCATAGGCATATTCTGGAGTAATGGTAGGTTAATTAATTACTGACTGCCTGACGTTTCAGTGGGCCGTCTCAATGTTTTAACTATGGTCTTGCGTTTCTTGGAATAGTAATAACAACTTAATGAGATTTTGGAATGAGGTCTTGGAGATATTGAGATGTTTCATGGTACAACGTGATTTGTCGCCTACTTTATACCATGAAATAAAATAAACTTTAAATGCTTTATTTTGCGCTCTAAAGAATCAAATGATAACACACCGGAGAGAAACTGCCCCAACGTTCCAATGTCTGTGAGAAAGCATTCTCACAACTCAGCACTCTGAAGAAACACCAGGAGATACGCATTGGGGTTGAAGAGGATAAATAGCTTTCAATAGCTCTGGATACGAGCGTCTGACTAAAAATGTAATGTAAAATTGTTTTAGCAATAAAACGTTTCGGCCTTTTATAGATATGTATTATATCTTTTTTTATTAGGCCTTTATTAGGATATTTTTGGCCGATTTAAAAAATAAAAATAATAATCATATTAACAAAACAAAAGAGAAGCTGACAGCAGACGGACCAAAGGCTTTCTTCTGAAACGGTTAACCAATTGTATTTAGAGTTGTATAAGTTTAAACAACGTGTTCCCTCGTTTGAAATGAGCCCAATTATGCACCAAGGACATTTGGTGTTTTTGTAAAATATCACGTATTCAAATATTGCATGGTATGGCAATGGCATTCACATTTCCCCACGATTTAAAATATTTAAAAAATCTACAAAACAGTTTATTGCACAGCCACTAGGCCCATCCCTCTTGCATTGTCGTTCAATGCAATTGCACACCGTTCATGATTTGGACAAACATATGGCATGTATAATAAACAAATTAGTTTAATTTTGTATCCAAAATACTTCAGCTTTGTGAAATACAGTTGTAGGCCTGCACCCCACCACAGGCCTGTACTGGAAATGTGACAGTAGGAGACCATTGCTCTTGTGAATGTTCATGAATGGTTTTCAGAGCGTGCAAGACTCGAGTATCCTTACATTGTCCATCAAGAAACTGGGGATAAAATGGTGTCTTGGGTGGTCCAACTCATTAATACACTCCGTAGTGCTTGATTTACGGCGCCCATTGCAACCACCAATTGACGTGAAAACAGACAGAAAGAGAACTCCCATGATAGAGGAAGCCAGCTTTAACTTTCGTATAAAATGTAAGATAAATCATACACTCGAAATAAAGGTCATGATCAACCTTAACGTCAAAGTATCAGGCAAACACTGTTAACTGTGTATATTTTAGGCTGACCCCCGGGATAGGCTGCTGTTAAATCTTCCTTCCATGGGCCAGCGAGAAATTATTGGAGCCTTCGGTCTATATGCTCACTTTGAAATTGTAGGCAACTGGTTACAGGTTAATTAATTAATTTCGTCTTAATAAACGTCTGTCCAAAATGTATGTCTATTCGATTTATATGTAACTTTGTTCAGCTAGATTAACGAAATATGATCTTTGATTGGACATCATACTTTCAAAATCTTATCAAGCAGTCATCATCATGAATCAAGTCAACAATTTACTGGCAAATCCTTCGTAATCCTTGTCATATGAAGAGATCGGTGCTCATCGGCCTTTAGACATAAACATTACACAACAAGTTGGAAATCGCAAATTCAACAATGACTGGTTTGGAAGGAATCAGTGGCTATAACTGCAAGCATTGCAAAGCAATCATTAGCCTGCTATTCAGTGGAGTTGCTGTATGATCCCAAGTCTAAGATTAAGGGTCTCTTTTCCTAGTTTAAAATGATAAACATTCAACATTGGCCATGCTGTCAATGAAGCATGATTTGTGCCATGCTCAAAACAACTGTTAACTTGGAACTGCAAAATCTGACTTTAGTGAGTTCAAGACAATTGGGAACTCTGGAAAAATGAGCTACGACTGGGAAAATAGGTTTTGAACTTTCATCCAACTCGGAATTGTCAATTCGGAACTCGGGACTCTTTCTAGAGCTACGACCTGAAGATCACCGACGTCGTCATGATTCAGCCTTTTTTTCCCAGAGTTCCCAGTTGTCTTGACAGCACTATAAATCCAGAGAATGTCAGGCTTTGATGACAAAGTTTGATGACAAAATTTGCCCAAAAGGACCACCGCACCACCTTCCTGTTCAAGTGAACACAGCACAACAAGGTGAGTCCAAAAATGTATTGTATGCCGCTGCATAAATGATGTAATATGCCAGGGAGATATGTATAATGTAGCTAAGAAAGTAAGATGAAGTGTATGTTGTGTAGTAAGCTGTTAGTAGCCCATGTGTCTCACCCTAATAATTTGGTCTATTTTCACCTCTTAATTTCGCCTACTGTTCTGACTTGGTGGTGATATTGTAGCCTATAACCTGTTTTTGAGAAATGTAATCATCGAATATTGTAAGAGCTTTCATTGTCTGCTTATATGCCCCCATTATTTATCCTATGGTTCTGACTTGGTGTATAGGGAAAACACTGTAAGAACGACCTATGTTCTGAAATCTATTGCTGTACATTTCAAAAGTGCTTAACAAATCGTTATATTGACTACGTCCGTCCTAGCTGGCTCATTAATGTCTTAATATCAAATTACAGATGGCCTCTTATCCACTTGTTGTCCCATTATGCCATAGTTTGTACATCTCAATTGTCAGAAGAAACCACATTTGTTTAAGCAAGTCATTCATATCAGCTATGTTTTTTTTAAAGGCAGTAAATGAGGCTGAGTGAACTGTTTCGCTGCCAGACAAGATTCCGCTGATAGTTAGGTGTAGCAGTGGTAAGATGTTGGGACTGCTGTTGGGACAGCTTTATGTAGGCCCTAACAGTTTGTGGGCACTATTTGTCACCGTTATAGTGCAATTAATGTATTGTTTAGTGTTGTGTAGTGGCTTTTCTGGCATGCATCCCACTTTTTCCCCCCCTACCAAGATTTACATGCTAAAATCGCCACTGTTCGTGTATTATTGTAAAGTAAAACATTGCCAAATAACTTAGCTTAAACTTGAACTGAAAAGAGATGAGCCGCTCTGGTTTGCACTCACACACCATTGTGAGACGAGATGACCATGAATCGATATCCTCCGGCCCTCTATATGTTGAACTAGACATCGCAAACATTCAAAATAACAAAATATACTCATGTATGTAGCCTACAAGCAGTAAATCACATTCCCAACAAACATGGCATGTAGGCCTATGTCCACAACATGTATATTTCACTAAACTTGTGATAATTGAATAGGCTACCTGTGGGAAGACATGACGTGGTTAATTAAAACCTGTAAAAAACCCATCTTGCACAAAACTCCTATATCCGATTAAAACCAGTTGGACTGTCTGAAGGTTGTCTGTTTGGCATAAGATCAATTATTATTTTCCTCTGAGAATGCGTGTTCGGAGTCATTAAAGGGGCAATCTACACTGTTTCTGTAAACAGCTGAGGGGTTGGGGCTGTAGAAATGTAACCATTTTCAAATTCATAGACAGAGCTATGGGTGCAAGGACTGACCATCCATGATATCACAATTATATACTAAACAAAAATATAAACGCAACATGCAACAATTTTTACGATTTTCCTGAGTTACAGTTCATATAAGGAAATCAGTCAATTTAAATTAATTCATTAGGCCCTAATCTATGGCTTTCACATAACTGGGCAGGGGCGCAGCCATGGGTGGGCCTGGAAGGGCATAGGCCCACCCATTTGGGAGACTGGCCCACCCACTGGGGAGCAAGGCCCAGCCAATCAGAATTTGTTTTTCCCCACAAAAGGGCTTTACAGACAGAAATACTCCTCAGTTTCATCAGCTGTCCAGAGGGCTGGTCTCAGATGATCCCACAGGTGAAGAAACAGGATGTGGAGGTCCTGGGCTGGCATGGTTACATGTGGTTTGCGGTTGTGAGGCCAGTTGGACATACTGCCAACTTCTCTAAAATGGCATTGGAGACGGTTCATGGTAGAGAAATTAATATTCCATTCTCTGGCAACAGCTCTGGTGGATATTCCTGCAGTCAGCATGCCAATTGCACGCTCCCTCAAAACTTGAGACGTCTGTGACAAAACTGCACATTTTAGAGTGGTCTTTTACTGTCCCCAGCACAAGGTGCAGCTGTGTAATGATCAGGCTGTTTAATCAGCTTCTTGATATGCCACACCTGTCAGATGGATGGATTATCTTGGCAAAGGACAAATGCTCACTAACAGGGATTTGAGAGAAATAAGCTTTTTGTGCATATGGAAAATGTCTGGGATCTTTTATTTCTGTCACGGATCCCTCCGGAACATTCATCACGCACACCTGTCCCCTATTCTCACTGATTAGTATTTGTATATATGTGCCCTTTGGTTTCCATTGTCTTCTCGATTATTGTTCCCATGTCCATTGGTGGTGTGAGTACCTATGCGTTGGTTCAGCTGTTATGCTGCGTGCTTTATATATACATTGTATATTGTATATTGTTTATTACGGGTATCGTCCCGTGTCGGTCAACAAGGTTTACCCTCGCTTTTTTGTTTGGGTACAGCCCAGTGTATTTGTATACGTGTTTGTTTTGGGTGTATTAAAAACCTCTATTGTGTATTCCTGCTCTGTAACGAACGTCGTTGGGAGAAGGAGAAGAGGACCAAGGTGCAGCATGGTAAGTGTCCATATTACTTTTAATAAATACAAAACACTTGAACAAAAACCAACAAAACGACAAACGAACAGTTCTGCAAGGTATACACACAAAACAGAAAACAACTACCCACAAACACAGGTGGGAACAGGATACCTAGGTATGGTTCTCAATCAGAGACAACGATAGACAGCTGCCTCTGATTGGGAACCATACCAGGCCAAACACATAGAAATACAAAACATAGAACAACATAGAACACCAGACATAGAATGCCCACCCAAACTCACGCCCTGACCAACCAAAATAGAGACATAAAAAGGATCTCTAAGGTCAGGGCGTGACATGCGCCTATCTTCAAAATCCTTTAAACCAGCGTGACATTTTCAGCTCATGAAACATGGGACAAACACTTTACATGTTGTGTTTATGATTTTGTTCAGTATAGTTTTAACTATGTTTTTATGGCCATATAGAGTTTGTTTAGGCTACCATTAGCCTACATTGTTTACAAACAAAGACGTACCTTATAAAGCTTATATTTTGGGTTCTGATGGGGTTAGACAATTGAACTAGGCTCATGAGCCATTTATAAGTTATATTCTTCAAGAATCAGTCTATATATCATGAATTAAACATTTTGCCGGGCCATCCCTCAGCTTTTCTTTTTGTTGTTGTTGAAATTTTACCCCCTTTGTCTCCCCAATTTTCGTGGTATCCAATTGTGTTAGTAATTACTATCTTGTCTCATCGCTACAACTCCCGTACGGGCTCGGGAGAGACGAAGGTCGAAAGCCATGCGTCCTCCAAAACACAACCCAACCAAGCGACTGCTTCTTAACACAGCGTGCATCCAACCCGGAAGCCAGCCGCACCAATGTGTCGGAGGAAACACCGTGCACCTGGCGACCTTGGTTAGCTCGCACTGCGCCCGGCCCGCCACAGGAGTCGTTGGTGCGCGATGAGACAAGGATATCCCTACCGGCCAAACCCTCCCTAACCCAGACGACGCTAGGCCAATTGTGCGTCGCCCCACGGACCTCCCGGTCGCGGCCGGCTGCGACAGAGCCTGGGCGCGAACCCAGAGACTCTGGTGGCACAGCTAGCGCTGCGATGCAGTGTTCCCTCAGCTTTTTACCGGAACCGTGAACACTTTGTTATTGTTTCAATTAATGATTCTAGGTTTAAGAAATGTATATAAATTCAAAATATAACAGGATTTTTCAGAGCACTTAAAAAGGCTTCTGCACATGTTTTATTTATGACAAGAAGGAATAGCAAGACATCTAACCTATTCCAACCTTTTTCATAAACTGGCATGTTCACAAACAGCATGAAACATTTTTTGACCATATTTTTTCACTTCTGATTTTTTTTTCATCACAATATGGCTAATATCATATTGTTTTGTGGGCAACAGTTGAAAACGGATCACCCTTTTCAGTTGTGTCCCTTTGTCTATCATATGTGCAGGTGTGTCCCTTCGTCCAGATATTTGCCAACCGTAATTGGGTATTGGAAATTGCTAAATGCAGAGAGGAATATTAGTTAAATTGGCATTTGTGCAGCAAAGTAAATTTCTATTAAGGTCATGCACTGTTGCATGGCACCCCATGACCTTGTCAAAAGCAATCACCGTGGTAACAGACAGGGCTATAGCTTTCCTCTCAGTTTAAAACATAATCTCTTTAATTGGTGTCAGAGTTGGAGTCTTGATGGTGAAAGAGAGTTCCAAAAACACCCACAGACCCACACTTCTGCTTGTTTCCACTTTTAAAAACAAATAAAACAGGCTCTGGTCAATGTGGTGGAACTCGTTAATTCCGTGAGGGTTGTCACCGCAAGCCCTCAAGCAAGTCAAGTGTGACCAAGCCCCTAAGACTGAGACCACTCACATCTGACCTCACAGACTATTAATCCTTACTTCATACACCCGTTGAACCCTACATTAACTATAGTGTTACAGAGATTAGGGAAATGCACTAAAAGTTCTCAGGTATAGTATTTGTCTGAAATCCCACTGCGATTGTGCTCATGAGAGAGACACTTATAAGTAAATACATCAGTAATAACAATGTAAGAGATGTCCTGAAAGAAGTGTCCTCTTCAGTTTGTGCAGTTGTGTGTGGCTGTAGAGAACCATAAAGTAGATTTTTTTTTTTTTCTAACTGGGAAAACTGAATAAGTTTGCTAGTCTGACATTAGTTTACGTAAGCAAAGATGTGGACACTATCAAAGAAAACAGCTACATGTGTATGAAAAGCAACATACATGGAGCAGGGTTACGTAAGCCAGTGGCTCAGAGATATACATAAAAAAACTGCATATCAATGTCTGAACCAGAAATAATGTCTGCTTTCCCTCCGTCTCTTTGAAAAGCCTCATGCTCACTCATTGTTGCACAATGAAGGCGAGAGATGGGACAACATCCAAAGCAATTATGTAATTCAATAGCAATCTATATGAGGTGTGAGGAGAAACCTTGAGGAATACACCAACCTTTGCTCTTTGATGGCCACAAGTTTCATGTAACATGTCATCAGTCGTGACAACAATGTGTGGCTGTACATTGGAGAAAAACATGCTGACCCCTTGGAGAGAGCAGAAGGTTTTTTTTTTGATTAGGAACAAAATTCTCTCAAGCTTAATTACCCTTTCAAATAACAATCAAACTAAGGGGTCTTTCAATGTGAGGGTTTTCTCTTTGTTTTTTACTTTTTCTCCCTTGTACATTCACCTGTACATTCACTTTTCCATTCGTTAAAGTGAAGGAGAAATGGAAGAAAACCAAGTGGATGTGGAATGAGGAAAAGTCCAGTTAATGAAACAGGAAATTAGAGGCTAACATCTGCAAATCACCAGTGGTTGTGAATGTGTCCATTGAGGCAGTGTTCTGGTGTTCGCCCGATGCTTCCCCTAATGGCCTGTTTATCTGAAGTAGCACAAGGAATGCTACCTCCTCAATACCTCCCAACTCACTGCAGGTTTTAGAACCGCATGACAGAGCTGTGTGAGTGAGTGTTTGTGTGCACACCCTTTTCCTATCTGAAAACCCAAATTCCGGCATCCTGTCTCCCATCCTGTAATGAACCAAGTGTTCATATTTATGTTGTTCTCACTGAATACTTGAAACACAAGAGGGGTTATAGTAAAGAGCCCCTACAGGGTGGGTGGGGGGGGGGGGGGGCTTCTTTAAAATAATCAGGTGACCAGAGGAAAATAGTGTGGCCTTAACAAGCCCAAATTAAAAAAGAACATCATTTTCATTACGCAGTCAAACACAATTACAAACAAATGTTTTTTCTGTGGAGCTGGCCTTCTTTCAGGGGCTTTGTCCCCAGCTCCTTAGTGTGTGCAGAGAGAGGCCCCGGTGGTCAATGGGCAGCTGAGTGGCGTGTTCAGCAGAGGCCCACGTCCTTAGCCCCCAGCACAGAATGTGTTTTGTCAGGAGAGCAGCCATACATTCTGAGCAGATTTGTTGAATTAGAGAGCACAGCGGGAGATGGGGGGGGATAAGTGATGGGGACAACTTGTTGCTAGGTGACTGACAGACAACTGCAGCATGCCAGTTTTCATTGCTTGGCACTTCTTTCTGTTTTCCTTTTTATTTTGTTTTATTCCTTCCCTCCTCCCACCAATTTACTTGTCTGTCCCTCCTCATTGATGAAGTGTTGATAATGAAGGTAAAGAGAGAGTGGCTAAAACAGGCAGGAGACGTACTGTTTACCGACCACTACTTAAGAACCCAGTCATCATCTTTTTAACTATGTAGAGGTGAGTATAGAATCTGGCATTAAGTATTAGCTTCATAGAGACACTTTGCAACATCAGCAGAAATATGGTATTTTCTAGAAGCTGGTAAGTGACACATAAAAACAGGCTGAATTTCCCTTTGTCCCCACTCTCTTCCATAGCAGGGCTGCTACCAGGGAATATCGAGGCTCTATCTGCTCCTTATCATACAAATACAGCATCAATATCAAAGGGAACAAACGGTAAGATACATTGGACCCGTCTCTGAATTTCAAAGTATATTATATTAAAAATAATATAATACAGTGTGGTGCTCTGTATGGTTAGTTTTATCTTCCACTATAATATTTAAATTCTGCTAAGATCTATGAATTATAGACAGTCATTTTTGTTACCAAGGACATTTCATTGAATTAATCTGCACAGCAGTGACATTATGTCTTGTATAAAGTATACCTTTACTACCTATTCCTACTAACAGTAGAATAAAGATATGCACAAACTGGCGCAGGAGAAGGCTGCCGTTTTACGATCCCGCAACCAATTGTGCTATTGAGTATGTTTTTTCGCGCTGTTTGTAACTTATTTTGTACATAATGTCTTATTACCGAAAAGAGCTTCTAGATATCAGGACAGCGATTACTCATCCCGTACTGGAGGAATACTTTTTCTTCAACTAGACGGACGGGAAGGATTTACTTCAGACGCCCGACAAGGCCCACATCCCCGTCATTCGCAGGAGAAAGAGACGGAGGTATCGTGGACGACGGTCCACGTCGCCTCGCCTTGTAAAGCCTTGTAAGGATCCATCGCCGAGAGGGTAATCTACCTTTACCATCGGTCCTATTAGCCAACGCACAATCAATCGATAATAAAATAGACGAACTACAATCACGTATATCCTACCAACGGGACAATAAAATAGTGTAATATCTTATGTTTCACCGAGTCGTGGCTGGACGACGACATGAATAACATACAGCTGGCGGGTTTTAAGCTTTTTCGGCAGGATAGAACAGCGGCCTCTGGTAAGACAAGGGGTGGCGGTCTATGTATATTTGTAAACAACAATTGGTGCACGAAATCTAAGGAAGTCTCAAGGTTTTGCTCGCCTGAGGTAGAGTATCTTATCATAAGCTGTAGACCACACTATTTACCAAGAGAGTTTTCATCTGTATTTTTCTTAGTTGTCTATATACAACCACAAACCGAAGCTGGCACTAAGACCGCACTCAATGAGCTGTATAAGGCCATAAGCAAACAGGAAAACGCTCATCCAGAGGCGGCTCTCCTAGTGGCCGGGGACTTTAATGCAGGGAAACTCAAATCTGTTTTACCTAATTTCTACCAGCATATTAAATGTGCAACCAGAGGGAAAAAACTCTAGACCACCTTTACTCCACACACAGAGACTCGTACAAAGCTCTCCCTTGCCCTCTATTTGGCAAATCTGACCATAATTCTACCCTCCTGATTTCTGCTTACAAGCAAAAACTAAAGCAGGAAGCACCAGTGGCTCGGAAGCACCAGTGACTCGGTCAATAAGAAAGTGGTCAGATGAAGCAGATGCTAAGCTACAGGACTGTTTTCCTGGCACAGACTGGAATATGTTCCGGGATTGCATTGTGGAGTACAACACATCAGTCACTGGCTTCATCAATAAGTGCATCGATGACGTTGTCCCCACAGTGACCGTACGTACATTCCACAACCAGAAACCATGGATTACAGGCAACATCAGCACTGAGCTAAAGGGTAGAGATGCCGCTTTCAAGGAGCGGGACTCTAACTCAGAAGGTTATTCGAAATCCCGCTATGCCCTCCGACGAACCTTCAAACAGGCAAAGCGTCGATGCAGGACTAAGATTGAATCGTACTACACCGGCTCTGAGGCTCGTCGGATGTGACAGGGCTTGCAAACTATTCCAGACTACAAAGGGAAGCACAGCCACGAGCTGCCCAGTGACACAAGCTTAGCAGACGAGCTAAATTACTTCTATGCTCGCTTCGAGGCAAGTAACACTGAAGCATGCATGAGAGCATCAGCTGTTCCGGACGACTGTGTGATCACGCTCTCCATAGCCGATGTGAGTAAGACCTTAAAACAGGTCAACATTCATAAGGCTGCAGCACTACTTCCAGCGCCGACCGAGATGGCCGCCTCGCTTCGCGTTCCTAGGAAAATATGCAGTATTTTGTTTTTTTATGTGTTATTCCTTACATTGGTACCCCAGGTAATCTTAGGTTTCATTACATACAGTCGGGAGGAACTACTGAATATAAGAGCAACGTCAACTCACCATCGTTACAACCAGGAATATGATTTTCCCGAAGCGGATTCAGTGTTTTGCCTTCCATCCAATACAATGGATCTGATCCCAGCCGGCGACCCTAAGCGACGCCGAAAAAGGGGCAAACGAAGCGGTCTCCTGGTAAGGCTTCGGAGACGGGCACATCGCGCTCCACTCCCTAGCATACTACTCGCCAATGTCCAGTCTCTTGACAATAAGGTTGATGAATTCCGAGCACGGGTAACATTCCAGAGAGACATCAGAGATTGTAACGTTCTCTGCTTCACGGAAACATGGCTTACTCAAGAGACGCTAACGGAGTCAGTGCAGCCAGCTGGTTTCTTCACGCATCGCGCCGACAGAAACAAACATCTTTCTGGTAAGAAGAGGGGCGAGGGTGTATGCCTTATGATTAACGAGACGTGGTGTGATCATAACAACATACAGGAACTCAAGTCATTCTGTTCACCTGATCTAGAATTCCTCACAATCAAATGTCGACCGCATTATCTACCAAGGGAATTCTCTTCGATTATAATCACAGCCGTATATATTCCCCCCCAAGCAGACACATCGATGGCCCTGAACGAACTTTATCTGAGTCTTTGTAAACTGGAAACCACACACCCTGAGGCTGCATTCATCGTAGCTGGGAATTTTAACAAGGCTAATCTGAAAACAAAACTCCCTAAATTCTATCAGCATATCGATTGTGCTACCAGGGCTGGTAAAACCTTGGATCATTGTTATACTAACTTCCGCGACGCATATAAGGCCCTCCCCCGCCCTCCTTTCGGAAAAGCTGATCACGACTCCATTTTGTTGCTTCCAGCCTACAAACAGAAACTAAAACAACAAGCTCCCTCGCTCAGGTCTGTTCAACGCTGGTCCGACCAATCTGATTCCACGCTTCAAGACTGCTTCGATCACGTGGATTGGAATATGTTCCGCATTGCGTCCAACAACAATATTGACGAATACGCTGATTCGGTGAGCGAGTTCATTAGAAAGTGCATTGACGATGTCGTACCCACAGCAACGATTAAAACATTCCCAAACCAGAAACCGTGGATTGATGGCAGCATTCGCGTGAAACTGAAAGCGCGAACCACTGCTTTTAACCAGGGCAAGGTGACCGGAAACATGACCGAATACAAACAGTGTAGCTATTCTCTCCACAAGGCAATCAAACAAGCTAAGTCCCAGTATAGAGACAAAGTAGCGTCGCAATTCAACAGCTCAGACACAAGAGGTATGTGGCAGGGTCTACAGTCAATCACGGATTACAAAAAGAAAACCAGCCCCGTCGCGGACCAGGATGTCTTGCTCCCAGACAGGCTAAATAACTTTTTTGCTCACTTTGAGGACAATACAGTGCCACTGACATGGCCCGCTACCTTAACCTGCGGGCTCTCCTTCACTGCAGCCGAGGTGAGTAAAACATTTAAACGTGTTAACCCTCGCAAGGCTGCAGGCCCAGACGGCATTCCCAGCCGCGTCCTCAGAGCATGTGCAGACCAGCTGGCTGGTGTGTTTAAGGACATATTCAATCAATCCTTATCCCAGTCTGCTGTTCCCACATGCTTCAAGAGGGCCACCATTGTTCCTGTTCCCAAGAAAGCTAAGGTAACTGAGCTAAACGACTACCGCCCCGTAGCACTCACTTCCGTCATCATGAAGTGCTTTGAGAGACTAGTCAAGGACCATATCACCCCACCCTACCTGACACCCTAGACCCACTCCAATTTGCTTACCGACCCAATAGGTCCACAGACGACGCAATCGCAACCACACTGCACACTGCCCTAACCCATCTGGACAAGAGGAATACCTATGTGAGAATGCTGTTCATCGACTACAGCTCAGCATTTAACACCATAGTACCCTCCAAACTCGTCATCAAGCTCGAGACCCTGGGTCTCGACCCCGCCCTGTGCAACTGGGTCCTGGACTTCCTGACGGGCCGCCCCCAGGTGGTGAGGGTAGGTAACAACATCTCCACCCCGCTGATCCTCAACACCGGGGCCCCACAAGGGTGCGTTCTGAGCCCTGTCCTGTACTCCCTCTCCTGTACTCACGCCTCCAACTCAATCATCAAGTTTGCGGACGACACTACAGTGGTAGGCTTGATTACCAACAACGACGAGACGGCCTACAGGAAGGAGGTGAGGAACCTCGGAGTGTGGTGTCAGGAAAATAACCTCACACTCAACGTCAACAAAACAAAGGAGATGATTGTGGACTTCAGGAAACAGCAGAGGAAGCACCCCCCTATCCACATCGACGGGACAGTAGTGGAGAAGGCGGAAAGTTTTAAGTTCCTCGGTGTACACATCACGGACAAACTGAATTGGTCCACCCACACAGACAGCGTTGTGAAGAAGGCGCAGCAGCGCCTCTTCAACCTCAGGAGACTGAAGAAATTCGGCTTGTCACCAAAAGCACTCACAAACTTCTACAGATGCACAATCGAGAGCATCCTGTCGGGCTGTATCACCGCCTGGTACGGCAACTGCTCCGCCCACAACCGTAAGGCTCTCCAGAGCGTAGTGAGGTCTGCACAACGCATCACCGGGGGCAAACTACCTGCCCTCCAGGACACCTACACCACCCGATGTCACAGGAAGGCCATAAAGATCATCAAGGACAACAACCACCCGAGCCACTGCCTGTTCACCCCGCTATCATCCAGAAGGCGAGGTCAGTACAGGTGCATCAAAGCAGGGACCGAGAGACTGAAAAACAGCTTCTATCTCAAGGCCATCAGACTGTTAAACAGCCACCACTAACATTTAGTGGCCGCTGCCAACATACTGACTCAACTCCAGCCACTTTAATAATGGGAATTGATGGAAATTATGTAAAAAATGTACCACTAGCCACTTTAAACAATGCCACTTAATATAATGTTTACATACCCGACATTACTCATCTCATATGTATATGTATATACTGTACTCTATATCATCTACTGCATCTTGCCATCTTTATGTAATACATGTATCACTAGCCACTTTAAACTATGCCACTTTATGTTTACATACCCTACATTACCCATCTCATATGTATATACTGTACTCTATACCATCTACTGATCTTGCCTATGCCGTTCTGTACCATCACTCATTCATATATTTTTATGTACATATTCTTTATCCCTTTACACTTGTGTGTATAAGGTAGTAGTTGTGGAATTGTTAGGTTAGATTACTTGTTGGTTATTACTGCATTGTCGGAACTAGAAGCACAAGCATTTCGCTACACTCGCATTAACATCTGCTAACCATGTTTATGTGACAAATAAAATTTGATTTGATTTGATTTCAGAAGGATTACCAGGACGTGTACTCCGAGCTTGCACTGACCAACTGGCAAGTGTCTTCACTGACATTTTCAACCTGTCCCTGACTGAGTCTGTAAAACCGACATGTTTCAAGCAGACCTCCAAGAACACTAAGGTAATCTACCCGTAATGACTACCGACCTGTACCACTCACGTCTGTAGCCATGAAGTGCTTTGAAAGGCTGGTCATGGCTCACATCAACACCATTATCCCAAAAATCCTAGACCCACTCCAATTTGCATACCGCCCCAAAAGATCCACAGATGATGCAATCTCTATTGCACTCAACACTGCCACCTGTCCCACCTGGACAAAAGGAACACCTATGTGAAAATGCTATTCATTGATTACAGCTCAGCGTTCAACACCATAGTGCCCTCAAAGCTCATCACTAAGCTAAGGACCCTGGGACTAAACACCTCCCTCTGCAACTGGATCCTGGACTTCCTGACGAGCTGCCCTCCGGTAGTAAGGGTAGGTAACAACACATCCGCCACGCTGATCCTCAACACATGGGTCCCTCAGGGGTGTGTTGCTCAGTCTCCTCCTGTACTCCCTGTTCACTCATGACTGCATGGTCAGGCACAACTCCAACACCATCACCAAGTTTGTCGATGACAAAACAGTGGTAGGCCTGATCACCAACAACGATGATACATCTTATAGGGATGAGGTCAGAGACCTGGCCATGTGGTGCCAGGACAACAAACCTCTCCCTCAGGGTGATCAAGACAAAGGAGATGATTGTGGACTACAGGAAAAGGAGGACTGAGCATACCCCCATTCTCATCGACGGGGCTGCAGTGGAGCAGGTTGAGAGCTTCAAGTGCCTTGGTGTCCACATCACCAGCAAACTATCATGGTCCAAACACACTAAGAAAGTCGCGAAGAGGGAACGACAAAGCCTATTCCCCCTCAGGAGACTGAAAACATTTGGCATGGGTCCTGAGATCCTCAAAAGGTTCTACAGCTGCACCATTGAGAGCATCCTGACTGGTTGCATCACTGCCTGGTATGGCAACTGTTCGGCGTCCGACCTCAAGGCACTACAGAGGGTAGTGCGTACGGCCCAGTACATCACTGGGGCCAAGCTTCCTGCCATCCATGACCTCTATACCAGGCGTTGTCTGAGGAATGCCCTAAAAATTGTCAAAGACTCCAGCCACCCTAGTCATAGACTGTTCTCTCTGCTACCGCACGGCAAGCGGTACCGGAGCGGCAAGTCTAGGTCCAAAAGGCTTCTTAACAGCTTCTACCCCCAAGCCATAAGACTCCTGAACAGCTAATCAAAGGGCTACCCAGACCCCTCTTTTACATTGCTGCTACTCTCTGTTTATTATCTATGCATAGTCACTTTAACTCTACCTACATGTACATATTACCTCAATTACCTTGACTAACCGATGCACCCACACATTGACTCTGTTCCACCTGTATATAGCCTCGCTATTGTTATTTTACTACACTTTTTAAATTTACTTAACACTTTTTTTTTCTTAAAACATCTTGAAGCATTGTTGGTTAAGGGCTTGTAAGTTAACATTTCGCTGTAAAGTCTACACCTGTTGTATTCGGCGAATGTGACAAATAAAATTTTATTTTAAACTGTGTTCTTTCCCCCATTTTGGTCAGCCATTTTAACAAACCTAGGTACACTAAGAGCCTGTTTCTTTATTCTGCATAATAATTCAAATGTCCTGTGCAGAATCTCTTGCTCTTCCATCCTCTATTTGCCTGGCTCCAGCACTACCTGACTCAGTCTGATCACTCACCTTGTCACCCCTCCCATTACAGCATGTCAAGCATGGCACCTCTACTGCTCAGGGGACAGTCTAAGGTCAGGGATGGAGAGGGAGATGGAGGGAGGGATGAGTGTGAGCTTGAGAGGCATATGAGTACAGTCAACATGGCAGATAGACTCCTGAGACAACTCCAATACACTGTAGCCATCATTGACACAAGCTTCTGCAGATTGAAACAGCATGTGTACAACAGACTGTTAATTGAAAACGTTGAAGTCTGTAGTAGCATCTGCAGCTTGCTCTTTTGATATTTCACCCAAGGAAGAGTGTGTGTGTGTGTTTGTGTCTGTGTGGTGGGGTGGGGTGACCTAGGGCTAGAGAAGTCATCTGGCCCCTAACTGTATGAATATTAAGGGTGGGTCCAAGTATCTTTAAAATGTTGACAGCACCCACTGAGACAGGGAGCATCTTAATAGTTTAGCTTCAGTATGATGTGCCAAGGAGGACTGGGCCACAGTGAAGGGGTTACGCTGTTTATTAGGTGCATTTTTTAGTTTTGCAGAATTATGTGAATGTCTGTGTCATCGTGGAATTCTAGTGCTTGTACAGAATTTACCCAGGTCTCTTATTTGTCAAAAATGTATCAAAACATTCAGAATTTGTAAAAAAAATTATAATCCGTCTTTGAACATCACGTACTCACCCAAGGCATCGTGCATGGTACAGAAATTCAGGGCAATGCCGATGTTGTGTATTACCCCTTAGTGTTGCATTTATTTGAAGCTCAGCTTGAAAGTCTCAGCCGAATACACCAAGAAGGGAAACCCATTGTGGATATGCTTCCCCACCTCGCTCTGCCCTCCTCTTCACATCGAAAGGATCTTCTATTCCTTTGTGATGCCGGAGGCTGCTTAGACTATCAAGGCACACCTAGGCTGTGCCCATAGAAAAATTCCCCTGCTTACTTGAAAGCTGAGTATTAAGCGCAAGGCCATGATAGGCAATGTTTCTAAAAGCATTCAAGGTATAGAAAATGGAGATGAGAGAAACTCCTGGGCTCTCAGTTACTTACAAAGACACAACAAGATAAAAATGAAATACAATGATCTCATCTGGCACACAATTTCTCTGGAACTAAAGTTAGGCAACTCACCTGACAGTAACCCTTCTGATTCACTGCACAATGCAAAGGGAGCGATCAGACCAAACTGTCTCTAGGTAGATTGTCTTTATGTCACATTGTTAAATGATTTAACAATGTGACATAGTGACAGATTGGTCTGACCTCTCCCTTTGCATTGTGCAGTGAGACAGACACGGATAGTGTAAGTCTCCTTTGATATCATATCAAGATCCATTCATCTTGATATGAGACACTTATGGGCTTAGAGTGAACATACACTACATTACCAGAAGTATTACCAGAAGAACATCCCAAAGGTGTTCGATGGGGTTGAGGTCAGGGCTCTGTGCAGGCCAGTCAAGTTCTTCCAAACCGATTTCGACAAACAATTTCTGTACTGTCCTAGCTTTGTGCACGGGGGAATTGTCATGCTGAAACAGGAAAGGGCCTTCCCCAAACTGTTGCCCAAAGTTGGAAGCACAGAATCATCTAGAATGTCATTGTATGCTGAAGCGTTAATATTTCCCTTCACTGGAACTAAGGGGCCTAGCCCAAACCATGAAAACAGCACCAGACCATTATTCCTCCTCCACTAAACTTTACAGTTGTCACTATGCATTCGGTTAGGTAGTGTTCTCCTGCCATCCTTCAAACCCAGATTCGTCCGTCGGACTGCCAGATGGTGAAGCGTGATTCATCACTCTAGAGAACGCGTTTCCACTGCTCCAGAGTCCAATGGCGGTGAGCTTTACAACACTCCAGCCGATGCTTGGCTTGTGCATGGTGATCTTCGGCTTGTGTGAGGCTGCTCGGCCATGGAAACCCATTTTATGAAGCTCCTGACGAACAGTTCTTGTGCTGACGTTGCTTCCAGAGGCAGTTTGGAACTCGGTAGTGAGTGTTGCAACCCGAGGACAGACGATTTTTATGTGCTACGTGCTTCAGCACTCTGCGGTCCCGTTCTGTGAGCTTGTGTGGCCTACCATTTCGCAGCTGAGCAGTTGTTGCTCCTAGAGGTTTCCACTTCACAATAACAGCACTTACAGTTGACCGGTGGCAGCTGTAGCAGGGCAGAAATTTGATAAACTGACTTGTTCGAAAGGTGGCATCCTATCACGGTGCCACGTTGAAAGTCACTGATCTCTTCAGTAAGGCCATTCTACTGCCAATGTTTGTCTATGGAGATTGCATGGCTGTGTGCTCGAATGTATACACCTGTCAGCAATGGGTGTTGCTGAAATAGCCACATACTTTTGTATATATAGTGTAACTCAGGCATCTGCCGTAGATCTTTACTGACCTCATCGGTCTTAATACTGTCTCATTGTTAAACAAATTAGTCTAAAGAAAGTCAATGGGCACAGGGATACAGGTATGTACTGTATATGTGGGGGGTTTGAAACTCACGTTCGTTCTGTGTAAATTAAAACAGTAAAGGCTTTCTCAAAAGGAACATACCACCCCTAATTAAAAATACTACAGTTTACTATAGAATACTATAGTAATTTCTATAGAACTGTATAGTAAACTGTAGTAAACTAAAGTATACTGTAGCACTCTATACTCCTGTCACGCCCTGACCTTAGAGATCCTTTTTATGTCTCTATTTTGTTTTGGTCAGGGTGGGATTTGGGTGGGCATTCTATGTTCTGTATTTCTAGGTTTTGTATTTCTTTGTTTCTGGCCGAGTGTGGTTCCCAATCAGAGGCAGCTGTCTATCTTTGTCTCTGATTGGGGATCATACTTAGGCTGCCCTTTTCCCTCTTTCTGTGTGGGATCTTGTTCTTTGTTTGTGTGCAGGGAGTTTGCACATCGAAGCTGTTCGGTCATTGTATTCTTTATTGTGTTGTCCTGTTTTAGTTTCACTTCGTGATTAAATTATGTGGAACTCTAAGAACGCTGCGCCTTGGTCTCTTCCTTCCGACGACAACCGTTACAGAAGATCCCACCACAAAAAGACCAAGCAGCGTTTTCTGGAGGAATGGACATGGGAGGACATTCTGGACGGGAAGGGATCCTACACATGGAGGAGATCCTGGCTGGAAGGGATCGCCTCCCATGGGAACAGGTGGAGGCAGCCAGGAGAGCGGAGGCAGCAGGAGAAGGGAACCAGCGGTACGAGGGAACACGGCTGGCAAGGAAACCCGAGAGGCAGCCCCCCCAAAACTTGGGGGGAGGCACACGGGGAGTGTGGCGGAGTCAGGTTGGAGACCTGAGCCCACTCCCCGTTCTTACCGGGGCGAGCATGTGACGGGTCAGGCCCCGTGCTATGGGGTGATGCGCACGGTGTCTCGGCCGCGCATCCACAGGCCGGTGTGCTCGGTGCCAGTGTCCCGCATTTGCCGGGTGGAAGCTGGCATCCAGCCAGAACGGGCCAGATCTGCGTCGAGCCAGATATGCGCTCGAGACCGCCAGTGCGCCTCCACGGCCCAGTGTATCCGGTGCCTCGGCCAAGGACAAGGCCTCCTGCATGTCTCCCCAGCATGGTGAGTCCTATGCCTGCGCCGAGAATTAACCTTTTCCGACGACGACACCCGTTACAACTCCACACTGTAGTATCATTCAATCATGTGTAGTACTTACTATAGAATGTTTTAGTATACTGTAAAATACTATATTCCACACTGTAGTATCTCTTGATCATGTGTAGTACTTACTATATCATTTTGTAGCACACTTTCTAATAATATAGAAAATACTACAATATTATCCACAATAAACACTGCAGTAAATACTACAGTAATGTTCACCAAAACCCTACAGTGTCTGCAAAACCACTACAGTAACACGCTTGAAGGTAAGACCCAGGTCCAGACAATGTCGAAGTAACAAAAGTTTATTAATTCGAACACGTGCAGTCAAAGGTACAGGACGGCAGGCAGGCTCAGAGTCAGGTCAGGCAGAGGTCGGTAATCCAGAGTAGCGGGGAAAAGGTACAGAACGGCAGACAGGGTCAGGGCAGGCAGAAAAGGTCAAAACCCGGAAAACTAGAAAACAGACACTAGACAGGACAGGAGCAAGGGGAAAAACGGTGGTAGGTAGGAATGAACAAAACGAACTGGCAGACAAACAGATAACACGGGTATAAATACACAGGGGAAGATGGGCGACACCAGGAAGGGGGTGAAACAGATCAGCGTGTGACATACTGTTTTTTTACTATAGTAATACTACAGTATTTAATTTGCATATACCCTACCCATTCCCCTCCCCCATATCTCAATTTGTGCCACCAATGAGTAAGTAACCTACATACCAAGTATAGACCATAGGTTGTGTTCCCTATAGGTTATAGAAAAGAGCAGAAGCTCTGAACTATCTGTTCGGACTCCAGTCCTACCTATTAGTATTTATACCATAGTATACTATTGTATTTTTCCTCCTTGTCCCAACAACTATTACTGAATTGAGTATTTTACTCTCTCTCTGTCTTTTCTTTCTTGCCCAGGCTCAATGACTCTCATCAATGTCCTCGTTTGACTACTTCATAGAATACATTTCTATTTTTCCCCTTGAAGGATTGTTGGTCAGAAGAAAAGTTCATTTTGTTCTCCTAAAGAAAAGTTATTCCACATCGAGCTAATTGCATACTGTAGAGAATGAGAAAACACTCAATATTGCACATTAGTTTTTCTACTTGAGTTCCAATGGATCATAATTTCTGTATGAAAGCAAAAGGCTTACGGACAAAAAGGGGGAGATTGGTGTGTGGGTGTGGTGTAAACTGTGTGCAACTTAATATGTTTTCTGAGAGAGGACATACTGAATTGTGAGTGATTTGCATTTTCGCATCACAACAGGAATAATTAAAGGCCCAGTGCTGGCGTCATTAGAACCAGGAAATAGATGTGGAGGGAGAAAGAATTCTAAACAGCGATATCAAGGTTAGATGATATTTCAGCCCATAAACCAAAACACAGGGATAAGTTCACAGGACACTCACTGAACACTTTACGTTCATTGTTGTAAAACTATAGGACAAATTTCTACCTTGGAGAAATTCTCAATTTATATTAATCGTTAGCTGTAACAGTACTATGGGTGTGCTACTGTAGCAGGACTGATCTGTGGGTGCCCGTGTGTGTGTGCGTGCGCATATGTGCGTGCGTGCGCATGGTGTATGGTGTGTAGTAGCATATTGTAGCTGCATATTCAATCAGTGTTTTTTCAGAATCTTGGCAATGCAGGGAACTGTTGGATAGGAGAGCAGGGATTCTACATCTGCATTGCTTGCTGTTTGGGGTTTTAGGCTGGGTTTCTGTACAGTGCTTTGTGGACTCTGCTGATGTAAAAAGGGCTTCATAAATACATTGGCTTGATATTGATTGGCTCAATTCAATGCCTGATTCAAAGCATATGGGCTTGTCTGTTAGCTGATTGGATTAGTAGCCACATCTCCTTGGCCACTCTGCATACCGCTAAAGGACTTTAGGATGTACCAGGATGAGATTCTCTAAGCTATGAAGGCATTATCACTGCCAAGGATTTTGCTTCTCTGTGTGTGTGTCTGTCTCTGTTGTGGGCTACAGTAATGTAGAGCGGTGTGCCAAACTATTTGGCAAGGCTTCCATTGAACTTAGATGCCTGTGCGTCTTCTATCATCTCCAAGCCAGTGGGAAGGGCCATTTTTAATGGTATTAACTATATTCATTTACACTCAAAAGGAAAAAATAAATGTGACTAATACTGTTGACAAAACAACTGTGGTATATTGTTAGTTGAATTTATATGAAATTGTATGGTAGTATTATGCTTGTACATTGGATAAAGGAAACCGAGTTGGGATACATTTGATTTATATTCCATTAAATTCATGAAATAATTTAGCAGGTTCATTTAATCAAAGATTTGTTTTGAATTGACTGCAATTTAGATGAAAAGTATTCAGCCCTATAAGGTAGACCCCATGTGATTCAGTTACAGTTTGAACATATGCACCCATGTACAAGGACTTTTATCATGCATTTGCCATTATCTTTATGCCCCCTTTTGTAGAGTTATCTGGGCGACTGCTGACTTTGGCATCTGACAGTTTGCAAATTTATATTGACCCTAGTCCTGAGAATGTATATTAATTAAAATGATTTCATATGCTCTGGCAGGACCTCCCAGTGCACCCCTCTGCTTGCCCTCCAAACATAATTTTTTTATCAGCACATTAGAAAAACTCCTTAAGATGTCAGTTAACAGTCCTCAGCAATAATACAAGAAACAGTGTGTTTGAGTCTGTTAGTGTAATGAGGGATTCTTTTTAGTGACCACAACATTGTGTAAACATGGTGATGTAATGTCAAGGTGATGCTGAAGGGACGGCCCGTACTGTAGTTATGCACCTAGTGTTTCCTAGTTAGGCTATGAGTCGGGGTTATGAAAGTAATTTTGGATGCTGCATGTATTTTGGCATGTTCGACAGACCGAGAGGATCAATGAGAAGTCGTTTGACTCACCCACTCAAAGTCTCAGTCAGATGCCTCTGCAATGCCTTGTTTTCCCATTGCAGGACTGCTGACGTGAGGCACTGCACTGGAGAGGCTCTACAGAGATAAATATTTGAATATGTGTGAGGGGTGAAAGTGAGATGACTCTCAGCCTGTCAGTTGTGATCGGAGTCATGGCATCAAGCAGGGGACCTGCTCTGTGACACAGTGTGACTCAAGTAGTTACACAGGCACATACACACACACACAGACCTGTCAGCAAAGCCCTGTCAAACTCATCACCACATCAACCCCCTGGTACTGGTACAGCAGGGTTTGCACAGACAGTGATCAGGCATCGCACCAGCTCTGCCTTCCCCTGCCTTCCGTCGACCTAGCAGAGCCTCTCAGCCTAATGAACTCTGGCAGAATGGCATTTGACATAAGCCATCAATAAAGCACAGTTGACAGACATTAAGACTGTGGAAATCCAGTAGATCCCTGGCCCCTGGTCTCCTGAAGAGGAAAAACACACAGCAGTAATGCTAACCTTGTAATCTGGGCACAAGTCCCTCTTTGGATGTTCTAATCTATTGCACAGCTGACAGTTATCCATGTAACATCACTCAGATTGAAATCTGGGTTATGTGCTGCCATACATATTACACAAGTGCATCCTTTATTCATTCCCATAAACGGTATGCTTATGAAATGCATACATTGGTGATTGCAAGCTTAAACACTCCCTTCTATTTGGTTACCACACTGCACTCTCAGAAAAAAAGGTACTGAATTGTACTTAAGGCACCTCAGGTGTTTGTGGTATATTGCCAATATACCACAGCTAAGGGCTGTTATATTGGCCATATACCACACCCCATTGGGTTTTATTGCTTAATTAACATAACCATAGACCATTTAAACTGGCACAACGCTTCCACTCATGAGTGCCCAAAAATATCTAACTGAAAGCCATGCCTCCACTAAGCCATGCCTCTTCAATACATTGTCAATTTGTAGCTATTCTGCTAAGCAAAGGGACAGATGAGTACCCTTGAGGGTACACAAAATAAGTTTGTACCCTTGGAAACAGAAATGTACCTTTTCTGTACCCCTTTTTTGAGAGTGTGTGATGATTGTACCTTATTATATTCAAAATATTGGGTACAAAAATGTACTATTATTTTAGATTATCCTCACATGTACCCTAAAAGGTACCCAACAGTACCATATGAGTTCATATGTGTACCTCAAAGTACATTATGTGTATTTTGATATTTTTGTAGCCCAGGGAACAATACAGTACAATAACTGCACTGTTTTTCTAATAGTGTGGGAATGCTTTTTTTAGTGCTCCAAAAGTTTGCTTTGCGTTATGTTGTAGTTTGAAAAGAACAGTACCAGAGGAAATATGTATTTGATGGTTGATGGCCTTTCCCTGTAATACTTGACTAGTGATGTCCAGGAATGTACAACATGTTCCAGACACCTATTCCAAGACATGATCATCATGCTTTACTGTTAAGTAACAGATTGGTGTCTGTAAGCTACACATGGTGACATATGTTACACTGATTTTGTTGTCTGGTGACGTTGCTCCTGGACTTACTATGCAAAGCCCAAATACCCATTCCCGCAACAGAAGGCCACGTCAGGTGCCTGACTGTACTACGGCCGAGTCTATTAAAATACTTACTCCTAAATAGGAAGCAGAACAGTGCTATTTTTATAGAGAATGAACTAATTAAGGGAGCCTCTTAAGTCATGGAAGAAGTGGGGACGGAGTCGACAGACCAAAGTGTAGTGTACTATAACTCTGAGCTCAGGGTGAAGTCATTGTGCTACCAGGGGCCTGCCATGAATCACACAACACCATGTATCAAGATATACAAATTCATGCATATAGAAATCTAACCATAAGAAAATATCACTATTTCTAGTATCTAGGAGTTATCCCCAGTTTGGGTGTCTAGAGGTCGTTGTTGCTGAAAAGCTGGGATCTGCAGACAATAAAAGAGTAAATGAAATCAAATGTTATTTTTCACATGTTTCATAAACAACAGATGTAGACAAACAGTGAAATGCTTAGTTACGGGCCTTTCCCAACAATTCAGAGAGAAAAATAGATGTGCAGGGTATGAGGTAATTGAGGTAGATAAACTATATATACAAAAGTATATGGACACCCCTTCAAATTAGTGGATTCGGCAATTTCAGCCACACCCGTTGCTGACAGGTGTGTAAAATCGAGCACACAGCCATGCGATGTCCATTGACAAACATTGGCAGTAGAATGGCCTTACTGAAGAGCTCAGTGACTTTCAACGTGGCACCGTCAGAATGTTTGTCAAATTTCTGCCCTGCTAGAGCTGCCCCGGTCAGCTATAAGTGCTGTTATTGTGAAGTGGAAACATCCAGGAGAAATAATGGCTCAGCCGCTAAGTGGTAGGCTACACAAGCTCACAGAACGAGACCGCTGAGTGCTGAAGCGTATAGTATGTAAAAATAGTCTGTTCTCGGTGCAACATTTTCTACCAAGTTCCAAACTGTCTCTGGAAGCAACGTCAGCACAAGAACTGTTCGTTAGGAACTTCATGAAATGGGTTTCCATGGCCGAGCAGCCGCACACAAGCCTAAGATCGCCATGCGCAATGCCAAGCGTCGGCCGGAGTGGTGTAAAGCTCGCAGCCATTGGACTCTGGAGCAGTGGAAACGTGTTTTTTATTTTTATTTATTTCACCTTTATTTAACCAGGTAGGCTAGTTGAGAACAAGTTCTCATTTGCAACTGCGACCTGGGCAGGATAAAGCAAAGCAGTTTGACACATACAACAACACAGTTACACGTGGAATAAACATACAATCAATAATACAGTAGAAAAATCTATATACAGCATGTGCAAATGAGGTAGGATAAGAGAGGTAAGGCAATAAATAGGCAATGGTGGCAAAGTAATTACAATATAGCAATTAAACACTGGAATGGTAGGATGTGCAGAAGATGATTGTGCAAGTTGAAATAAATTATTTACAGTCTGGGGATGAGGTAGATTGGATGGGCTATTTACAGATGAGCTATGTACTGGTGCAGTGATCTGTGAGCTGCTGTGACAGCTGGTGCTTAAAGCTAGTGAGGGAGACATGAGTCTCCAGCTTCAGAGATTTTTGCAGTTCGTTCCAGTCATTGGCAGCAAAGAACTGGAAGGAGAGGCGGCCAAAGGACGAATTAGCTTTGGGGGTGACCAGTGAGATATACCTGCTGGAGCGCGTGCTACGGGTGGGTGATGCTATGGTGACCAGTGAGCTGAGATAAGGCGGGGCTTTACATAGCAGAGACTTGTAGATGACCTGGAGCCAGTGGGTTTGGCGACGAGTATGAAGCAAGGGCCAGCCAACGAGATCATACAGGTCACAGTGGTGGGTAGTATATGGGGCTTTGGTGACAAAACGGATGGCACGGTGATAGACTGCATCCAATTTGATGAGTAGAGTGTTGGAGGCTATTTTGTAATTGACATCGCCGAAGTCGAGGATCGGTAGGATGGTCAGTTTTACGATGGTATGTTTGGCATCATGAGTGAAGGATGCTTTGTTGCGAAATAGGAAGCCGATTTAATTTTTGATTGGAGATGTTTGATGTGAGTCTGGAAGGAGAGTTTATAGTCTAACCAGACACCTAGGTATTTGTAGTTGTCCACATATTCTAAGTCAGAACCGTCCAGAGTAGTGATGCTGGAAGGGCGGGCAGGTGCGGGCAGCGATCGGTTGAAGAGCATGCATTTAGTTTTACTTGCATTGAAGAGCAGTTGGAGGTCACGGAAGGAGAGTTGTATGGCATTGAAGCTCGTCTGGAGGTTAGCTAACACAGTGTCCAAAGAAGGGCCAGAGGTATACAGAATGGTGTCGTCTGCGTAGAGGTGGATCAAAGAATCACTAGCAAGAGTGACATCATTGATGTATACAGAGAAGAGTCGGCCTGAGAATTGAATCCTGTGGCACCCCCATAGAGACTGCCAGAGGTCCGGACAACAGGCCCTCCAATTTGACATACTGAACTCTATCGGAGAAGTAGTTGGTGAACCAAGCGAGGCAATCATTTGAGAAACTAAGGCTGTTGAGTCTGCCGATAAGAATGTTGTGATTGACAGAGTCGAAAGCCTTAGCCTGGTCGACGAATACGGCTGCACAGTAATGTCTCTTATCGATGGCGGTTATGATATCGTTTAGTTCCTTAAGCGTGGCTGAGGTGCACCCATGACCAGCTCTGAAACCAGATTGCATAGCGGAGAAGGTACGGTGAGATTCGAAATGGTTGTTAATCTATTTGTTAACTTGGCTTTCGAAGACCTTAGAAAGGCACGGTAGAATAGATATAGGTCTGTAGCAGTTTGGGTCTAGAGTGTCTCTTTGAAGAGGGGGATGACCACGGCAGCTTTCCAATCTATGGGAATCTCAGACGATACAAAAGAGAGGTTGAACAGGCTAGTAATAGGGGTTGCAATAATTTCAGCAGATAATTTTAGAAAGAAAGGGTCCAGATTGTCTAGCCCGGCTGATTTGTAGGGGTCCAGATTTTGCAGCTCTTTCAGAGCATCAGCTATCTGGATTTGGGTGAAGAAGAAGTGGGGGAGGTTTGGGCGAGTTGCTGTGGGGAGCGCAGGCCTGTTGACTGGGGTAGGGGTAGCCAGGTGGAAAGCATGGCCAGCCGTAAAAAAATGCTTATTGGAATTCTCAATTATTGTGGATTTATAGTGACAGTGTTTCCTAGCCTCAGTGCAGTGGGCAGCTGGGAGGAGGTGCTCTTATTCTCCATGGACTTTAGTGTCCCAGAACTTTTTTGAGTTTGTGCTACAGGATGCAAATTTCTGCTTGAAAAAGCTAGCCTTAGCTTTCCTAAGTGCCTGTGTATATTGGTTCCTAACTTCCCTAAAACGTTGCATATCACGGGGTCTATTCGATGATAATGCAGAATGCCACAGGATGTTTTTGTGCTGGTCAAGGGCAGACAGGTCTGGAGTGAACCAAGGGCTATATCTATTCCTAGTTCTACATGTTTTTGAATGGGGCATGCTTATTTAAGATGGTGAGGAAGGCACTTTTAAAGAATAACCAGGCATCCTCTACTGACGGGATGAGGTCAATGTCATTCCAGGATACCCCGGCCAGGTCAATTAGAAAGGCCTGTTCGCTGAAGTGTTTTAGGGAGCGTTTGACAGTGATGAGGGGTGGTTGTTTGACCCCAGACCCATTACGAATGCAGGCAATGAGGCAGTGATCGCTGAGATCTTCGTTGAAAACAGCAGAGGTGTATTTGAAGGGTGAGTTAGTTAGGATGATATCTATGAGGGTGCCCGTGTTTACGGATTTGGGGTTGTACCTGGTAGGTTCATTGATAATTTGTGTGAGATTGAGGGCATCAAGCTTAGATTGTAGTATGGCCGGGGTGTTAAGCATGTCCCAGTTTAGGTCACCTAGCAGCACGAGCTCAGAAGATAGATGGGGGGCAATCAATTCACATGGTGTCCAGGGGACAGCTGGGGGCAGAGGGTGGTCTATAGCAAGCGGCAACGGTGAGAGACTTGTTTCTGGAAAGGTGGATTTTTAGAAGTAGAAGCTTGAATTGTTTGGGTACAGACCTGGATAGTCAGACAGAACTCTGCAGGCTATCTCTGCAGTAGATCGCCCCCTTTGGCAGTTTTACCGTGGCGGGAAATGTTTTAGTTAGGGATGAAAATGTCATGTTCTCTGGAGTGATGAATCACGCTTCACCATCTGGCAGTCCAATGGATGAATTTGGGTTGGTTGATGCGAGAAGAACGCTACCTTCCCGATGCATAAAGACAACTGTAAAGTTTGGTGGAGGAGGAATAATGGTCTGGGGCTGTTTTTCATGGTTCGCGATAGGCCCCTTAGTTCCAGTGAAGGGAAATCTTAAAACTACAGCATACAATGATTCTAGACAATTCTGTGCTTCCAACTTTGTGTAAATAGTTTGACAATGCCCCTCTACACAAAGCGAGGTCCATACAGAAATGGTTTGTGGAGATCGGTGTGGAACAACTTTACTAGCCTGCACAAAGCCCTGATCTCAACCCCATCGAACACCTTTGGGGTGAATTGGAACACCGACTGCGAGCCAGGCCTAATCGCCCAACATCAGTGCTCGACCTCACTAATGCTCTTGTGGCTGAATGGAAGCAAGTCCCTGCAGCAATGTTCCAACATCTAGTGGAAAGAAGAGTGGAGGCTGTTGTAGCAGCAAATGGGGGGCCAACTCCATATTAATGCCCATGATTTTGGAATGAGATGTTTGACGAACAGGTGTCCACATACTTTTGGTAATGTAGTGTATGTGCATTTAGGTAGGGGTAAAGTGACTAGGCAGCAGGATAGATTATAAGCAGTAGCAGCAGCGTATGTGATGAGTCAAAAGAGTTAGTGGAAAAAGGGGATCTGGGTTTCTGGTTAACTATTTAGCAGTCAATGGCTTGGGAGAAGAAGCTGTTCAGGGTCCTGTTGGTTCCAGGCTTGGTGCATCGGTACCATGCGATAGTAGAGAGAACAGTCCATGACTTAGTTGGCTGGAGTCTTTGACAATTTTTAAGACTTTCCTCAGACACCGCCTGGTATAGATGTCCTGGATGGCAGGGAGCTCAGCCCCATTGATGTACTGGGCCATACGCACTACCCTCTGTAGCGCCAAGCAGTTGCCATACCAAGCAGCGATGCAGCCAGTCAAGATGCTCTAAATGGTACAGCTGTAGAACTTTTTGAGGATCTGAGGGCCCATGCCAAATCTTTTCAGACTCCTGATGGGGAAGAGGCGTTGTCGTGCCTTCTTTACTACTGTGTTGGTGTGTGTGGTCCATGTTAATTCCTTAGTGGTGTGGACACCGATGATCTTAAAGCTCTTGACCCGCTTAGAAAGATTACCTTGGTGTTTTTGGGCAGCTGGTCAGCGCATGCTCTGATTACGCGTCCTGGTAATCCTTTTGGCCCCGCAGTCTTCTGAATGTTAACCTGTTTAAAGGTCTTACTCACATTGGCTACGGAGAGTGAGATCACACACGTCCAGAGCAGCTGGTGCTCTCATGCATGGATCAGTGTTGCTTGCCTCGAAGAGGTCATAGAAGGCATTTAGCTCGTCTGGTAGGCATGTGTCACTGGGCAGCTCGAGGCTGGGTTTCCCTTTGTAATCCGTGATGGCAAAGGCTATAGCAAAGGGAAATGTTTATTGACAGACCGACAGACATGGAGAGTCTTTTAGTATGCATGTGAGAGTGATTGAGACGCGCAGAAAATGTGAGGGGAAGGCAGCAACACTGCAGTGCAGAGACCTGTGCCCTGACTCATGCATAATTTGGGTCCCTTGCCTAGCTTCGCGCCATGATGAATTTTGACTCCTATCATCTTTGGGTGACGTCAAGACCCTTTGACATGGATAGGACAGGAGGGATGCTTCCTCAGCCACGAATGTTCTGCGGGTGACCATCTCTCCTCTGACTGAGAGAGGATAAATCTGAACATTCAGTGATGGTGAATAACTTTTTGCAAAAGCTAAACTCATTTTATAAGGCTATCTGATGATAATTGCCATGTCATCACAATGTTCACTGTATTTTAGCAACCTGAAATGCTTTGATTGACACTACATTTTGTCATTTTGTTTTGATGTTCTTTAAAAGTGTTCCAACATTTTTTCATGGGAAATAAACATATTGTTTCTGTCAAATGTCATTAGCGTACATTTAGCAAAGTGGAAAGTGTACAATGAAAGAATGTTAAGAAGATCAGTTATTTTGACATGCAACAGATTTATCAGAAAAAAAGTCTTGCTCTTGATAATTCCTTGCTGAACAGCCAGGTTGCTAGCCTTCAACTGCGTTTTTGACATTTGTCCAAGGTAGTTGTTATGAAGCATACTACAGTAGCTATTTGTTCTCCTATACCTACCATTATCTACACTGTCAATGCCACAGTGTACAGTACTGTAACACTATACAATAAATAGTCTGTTTAACAATCACAGATATTTTCATTTTATATATTCTCCGGATTCATTTTTCTATTCACTCTTATTTCAGACATATTTCAAGGATTTGTGTTGAAAATTATTCCTGCTTATACAGTATACCCAGTATGCCCGCGACTTAAACTGAGTGTACAAAACATTATGAACACCTTCCTAATATTGAGTTGCACTGATTGAAGTGGATTTAACAAGTGACATCAATAAGGGATCATAGCTTTCACCTGGATTCACCTATTCAGTCTGTCATGGAAAGTGCAGGTGTTCCTAATGTTTTTTACACTCAGTGTATTACACAATGGTTATGCATATTCATCATAATTTCGGAGTGAGCATTTGAATATGAGCATTTCCACATAGACGGAAAATAGATGGCTTGTGGCTAGCATACATATAGCAACCATATATAGGGCAGGGTGTTATAGGCCTACCTAATAGTGACAACGAACCCATATATATCTTGTAGCCTATATTCACTTATTTACACACACACTCACACTCACAGGACCAGCATACTTATCTCATACATTTTTCCTTACTTTCAATTAAACCTCTATCCATCCAACCTTTTTACTAATGGACTGGACACGAAAATGGATTGGACAGTTACTGCATGGATGGATAGAGGTTGACATGAAAGTAATGGAAAATACATACAAGATTATTATTTTGGTCGTATATGTGTTTGTACCCTCTGCTGTCATTGTGGTTACAAAAAATACCAGACTGAATTAAATTCCTAATGCTCTTGAGGCTGAATGGAAACAAATACCAGCAGCAATGTTCCATCTAGTGGAAAGAGTTCCCAGAAGAGTGGAGGCTGTTGTAGCAGCAAAGTGGGGACCAACTCTATATTAATGCCAATGATTTTGGAACGAGCTGTTCGAGAAGATTCCTCATGGCTTTTTGTTGCATCCAGATACTATACAGATAAAGGCAGAGGTCTGCTCAGGCATATTTGTTTGCAATTAGCCATATCTAATTTTCTCATTTACTACATGACCTGAGAGGTAGATTCTAGGAAGCCTTTGATAAGACCTCTCCATTCTGTCGTACGAAACAGCAGCTGTACTCCATGAATGTCACGCCCTGGCCATAGAGGCTTTTATTCTCTATTTTGGTTAGGCCAGGGTGTGACTAGGGTGGGCATTCTAGTTTCTTTATTTCTATGTTTTCTATTTCTGTGTGTTTGGCCGGGTGTGGTTCTCAGAGGCAGCTGTCTATCGTTGTCTCTGATTGAGTACCATACTTAGGTAGCCCTTTTTTCCACCTGTCTTGTTGGGAAGTTGACTTTGTTTAGGGCACATAGCCTTTAGCTTCACAGTTTGTTTTTGTAGTGTTTATTGTTCATTTTTATGAATAAAAGGAAAATGTATGCTCACCACGCTGCACCTTGGTCCTCCTCTTTCAACAGCCGTGACAGAACTTCCCACCACCAACAATGGACCAAGCAGCGTGGTAAGGAGGAGCAGCGTGTCCAGGATTCATGGACTTGGGAGGAGATCCTGGACGGTAAGGGACCCTGGAGGCAGGCTGGGGAGTATCGCCGTCCACGGGAGGAACTGGAGGCAGCAAGAGCAGAACGGCAGCGTTACGAAAGGACTCGGCTAGCAAGGAAGCCCGAGAGGCAGCATGGGGAGTGTGGCTGAGTCAGGTTGGAGACCTGAGCCAACTCCCCGTGCTTACCGTGGCGAGCGTCGTACTGGTCAGGCACCGTGTTATGCGGTGGAGCGCACGGTGTCTCCAGTGCGTGTGCACAGCCCGGTGCGCTACGTTCCAGCTCCCCGACTCGGCCGGGCTAGAGTGGGCATCCAGCCAGGTCGGAGGATGCCGGCTCAGCGCATCTGGCCACCAGTACGTCTCTACGGCCCGAGATATCCTGCGCCGGCTCTGCGCACTGTGTCTCCGGTGCGTCTGCACAGCCCAGTGCGTCCTGTGCCTGCGCCCCGCATCTGCAGGGTGAAAGTAACCATCCAGCCAGGACGGGTTGTGCAGGCTCCTAGCTCGAGACCTCCAGTGCGCCTCCACGGCCCAGTGTATCCGGTGCCTCTGCCTAGGACAGGGCCTCCTGTATGTCTCTCCAGCCTGGTGAGGCCTGTGCCTGCGCCTAGAACTAATCCTCCCGTATGTCTCCACAGCCTGGTGAGCCCTGTGGCAGCTCAACGTACCAGACTGCCCATACGCCCTTTTTTCCACCTGTCTTGGTGGGAAGTTGACTTTGTTTATGGCACATAGCCTTTAGCTTCATGGTTTGTTTTTGTAGTGTTTATTGTTTTGTTCGGCATCATTTTTATTAAATAAAGGAAAATGTACGCTCACCACGCTGCACCTTGGTCCTCTTCCTTGAACAGCCGTGACAATGAACTTGTATGAAGATGCTATTTCAGAGCACAGATTGTGGAACAGCACATGATATACAGTACCAATCAAAAGTTTGGACACACTTACTCATTCCAGGGTTTTTATTTATTTTTACTATTTTCTACATTGTAGAATAATAGTAAAGATATCAAAACTATGAAATAACACATGGAATCATGTAGTAACCAGAAAAGTGTTAAATCAAAATGTATTTTATGTTTGAGATTCTTCAAATTAGCCACCCTTTGCCTTGATGACAGCTTTGCACACACTTGGTATTCTCTCAACCAGCTTCATGAGGTAGTCACCTGGAATCGATTTCAATTAACAGGTGTGCCTTGTTAAAAGTAAATTTATGGAATTTCTTTCTGCGTTTGAGCCAATCTGTCACATTGTCTAATGATTGGAGATAGGCGCAGGAATATGTAATAGGGTTTTTTATTTACTCCACACAAACAAAATAGCAAGGTGTAAACCTCTAAATAATACACGGGACAAGACCCGTAAAACAAGTGCACAATAACACGTAGCATGGAAGCCGATACAACAGCACAGGTACTCACAGGACCAACGGACATGGTAACAATAACCGACAGTGGGGAACAGAGGGCACATACAGTGGGGAGAAGAAGTATTTGATACACTGCCGATTTTGCAGGTTTTCCTACTTACAAAGCATGTAGAGGTCTGTAATCTTTATCATAGGTACACTTCAACTGTGAGAGACTGAATCTAAAACAAAAACAAAAATTAATTTGCATTGATTGCATGATAACGCTCTCGGTTGCCGATGTGAGCAAGACCTTTAAACAGGTCTACATTCTCAAAGCCACAGGGCCAGATGGATTACCAGAATGTGTACTCAAAGCATGCGCGGACCAACAGGCAAGAGTCTTCACTGATATTTTCAACCTCTCCCTGACTGAGTCTGTAATACCTACATGTTTCAGGTAGACCACCATATTCCCTGTGCCCAAGGAAGCAAAGGTAACCTGCCTAAATGATTACCGCCCCATAGCACTCACGTCGGTAGCCATGAAATGCTATGAAAGGCTGGTCATGGCACACATCAACAGCATCCTCCCAGATACCCTAGACCCACTCCAATTCGCATACCTCCCCAACAGATCCACTGATGACGCAATCTCAATCGCACTCCACACTGCCCTTTCCCACCTGGACAAAAGGAACACCTATGTGAGAATGCTGTTCATTGACTACAGGTCAGCGTTCAACACCATAGTGCCCACAAATTCATCACTAAACTAAAGACCCTGGAACTAAACACCTCCCTCTGCAACTGGATCCTGGCCTTCCTGATGGGCCACCCCCAGGTGGTAAGGGTAGGCAACAACACATCTGCCACGCTGATCCTCAAGACTGGGGCCACTCAGGGGTGTGTACATATTCCCCTCCTGTACTCCCTGTTCACCCACGACTGCGTGACCAAACACGAGTCCAACACCATCATTAAGTTTGCTGACGACACAACAATGGTATGCCTGATCACCGACAACGATGAGACAGCCTATAGGGAGGAGGTCAGAGACCTGGCAGTGTGGTGCCAGGACAATAACCTCGCCCTCTATGTGAGCAAGACAAAGGAGCTGATCATGGACTACAGGAAAAGGCGGGCCGAACAGGCCCCCATTAACATCAACAGGGCTGTAGTGGAGCGGGTCAAGACTTTCGAGTTCCTTGGTGTCCACATCACCAACGAACTATCATGGTCCAAACAAACCAAGACAGTCGTGATGAGGGCACGACAAAACCTTTTCCCCCTCAGGAGACTGAAAGATTTGGCACGGGTCCCCAGATCCTCAAAAGGTTCTACAGCTGCACCATTGAGAGCATCCTGACCGGTTGCATCACCGCCTGGTATGGCAACTGCTTTGCATCTGACAGTAAGGCGCTACAGAGGGTAGTGCGTATGGCCCAGCACATCACTGGGGCCAAGTTTCCTGCCATCCAGGACGTATATAATAGGCGATGTCAGAGGAAAGCCCATAAAATTGTCAGAGACTCCAGTCACCCAAGTCATAGACTGTTTTCTCTGCTACCTCCCGGCAAGCGGTACCGGAGCGCCAAGTCTAAGACCAAAAGGCTCCTTAACAGCTTCTACCCCCAAGCCATAAGTCTGCTGAACAATTAATCAAATGGCCACTTACATTGAACCCCCCCCCCCCATTTGTTTTGTACACTGCTGCTACTCGCTGTTTATTATCTATGCATAGTCACTTCACCCTACCTACATGTACAATTACCTCAACTAACCTGTACCCCCACACACTGACTCGGTACCAGTACCCCCTGTATATAGCCTTGTTATGTTATTGTGTTATTTTTTTATTATTTAATATTTTTTACTTTTAGTTTATTTGTTAAATAGTTTCTTAACTCTTCCTGAACTGCGCTGTTGTCTAAGGGCTTGTAAGTAAGCGTTTCACGGTAAGGTCTACACTTGTTGTATTCGGTGCATTTGACAAATAAAGTTTGATTTGATTTAAAGGACACCAATGAGAAGAAGAGACTTGCTTGGGCCAAGAAACACGAGCAATGGACATTAGACCGGTGGAAATCTGTCATTTTGGTCTGACGAGACCAAATTTTAGATTTTTGGTAGCAATTGTTGTGTCTTTGTGAGACGTAGAGTAGGTGAACGGATGATCTCCGCATGTGTGGTTCCCACCATGAAGCATGGAGGAGGTGTGATGGTGTGGGGGTGCTTTGCTTGTGACTCTGTCTGTGATTTATTTAGAATTCAAGGCACACTTAACCAGCATGGCTACCACAGCATTCTGCAGCGATACGCCGTCCCATCTGGTTTGAGCTTAGTGGGACTATCATTTGACCCAACACACCAGGCTGTGTGAGGCCTTTAAACAGGTTAACATTCACGAGGCCGTAGGGCCAGACGGATTACCTGGGCGAGTACTCAGATCATGCTCTGACCAGCTGGCAAGTGTCTTTACTGACATTTTCAACCTCTCCCTGACCAAGTCTGTAATACCTACATTTTTCAAGCAGACCACCATAGTCCCTGTGCCCAAGAACGCCAAGGTGACCTCTCTAAATGGCAATCGCCTCGTAGCACTAACATCTGTAGGCATGAAATGCTTTGAAAGGCTGGTCATGGCTCACATCAACAGCATCATCCCAGACACCCTCGATCCACTCCAATTTGCATACTGTTCACCCACACACATGACTCCAACACCATAACTAAGTTTTCTGACGACACAACGGCGGTAGACCTAATTACCAACAACGATGAGACAGCCTATAGGGAGGAGGTCAGAGACCTGGCAGTGTGTTGCCAGAACAACAACCTCTCCCTCATCGTCAGCAAAACAAAGGAGCTGATCGTGGACAATAGTAGATGGAGGGCCGAGAACGCCCCCATTCACATCGACGGAGCTGTAGTGGAGCGGGTTGAGAGCTTCAAGTTCCACGGTGTCCACATAATTAAGGATTTATCATGGTTCACACACACACAGTCATGAAGAGGGCACAACAATGCCTCTTGCCCCTGAGGAGGCTGTGAAGATTTTGCATGGGCCCTCTGATCCTAAAAAATGTCTACAGCTGCACCATTGAGAGCATCTTGACTGGCTGCATCACCGCTTGGTATGGCAACTGCTTGGCATCCAACCACAAGGCGCTACAGAGGGTAGTGCGTACAGCCCAGTACATCACTGAGGTCAAGCTCCCTGCCATCCAGGACCTCTATACCAGGCGATGTCGATGCAGCAAGTCTGGAACCAACAGGACCCAGAACGTCTTCTACCCCCAAGCTGTACCACGGCTAAATAGTTAGTCCGTGTAGCTATTTGGTTACACACAATTTAACTATCTGCATCGATCCTTTTTGCACTAACTTTTTTTACTCATCACATACGCTGCTGCTACTGTTTATTATCTGTCACTTTATTCCTAGTTATATGTACATATCTACCTCAATTACCTTGTACCCCTGCACATCGACTCGTTACTGGTACCCCGTGTATATAGCCAACTTATCGTTACCTATTGTGTATTTGTTAATGATTTTATTTTTATGTGTTTTACTTTTTAATTCATTTTCTATTTCCTTTTTCTCTGCATTGTTGGGAAGGGCCCGTAAGTAAGCATTTCACCATTAGTTTACGAAGCAATTGACAAATAAAATTGGATTTGATATGATTTGCATATATGTAACAGTTATCTTCTCACTAGTAACACAATGTAGCCTAATTCCAATTAAATGTAGCATACATTAAGAGTATTGTAAAAGAGGATTGTAAAACGGCATGAAGATAAAAAATATTGTATGTTTTATCGTGTTTCTTATTACACCTCTGTTGTGATGCCTATATGCTGTGTACTGTGTGTCTGTTGAGACAAAGTGTTGTGTGCAGTATCTGTGTCAGGCAGCAAGTCATGTGGGTTGTCCCCACACTGGCGGGCAGCTGCACTAGCCCTGGCCCTCCTCTATTCGTGTCAGCAGGGCTCTCTGACTGGGAGTCGGTGGATTACACACACTGGAGGCCAATGGGTCACTGGATAAGAAGTCTTCTCTGTTACCTCAAATCCACAGATTAAACGCAGCATCGAGAGCCAGTGCTCCCTCGAGGACAAATGGGACTGAAAACACAGCTCTGCGAGGCCTCCAGCTTTGGCTTAACCCTTCTGTCTGTGTAGTGATTAAGCAATGTATGGATGAAATGACTTATTTTAGAGTTCTCTGTAGCAGACTTAAATACATCCAGGGCAAAATAGGGTTATGGCCAGTGTTGTTGACATGATATCTTAATTGGAAAGTTAATCCTGTGGCAGCTGAGCCTTATGAAACTAGAGTAAAACAGTCTGTCAAGCAGAATGAACTGAACACAATACTGACACAAATCGCCCTGTGAACAATTATTAGACAGTAGTATTTGATGGCTTCCTTAGAGTTTGGCAAGCCAGGGTGACTAACTCCATGCCTTAGGCAGCTCTAGGAACAGATAGCATGGGTATGTGCTCCCCTGTATGCATGCCAGGCAGATACAGTATGTGTTGATGTTGTTTGGTTGCTTTGGAATGCAGGATTTACAGGGTTCAGGAGGTTTAGAGACAGGTCAAAGGGTATGACATGGTTGCTTCAGGGTTATAGACTCAACAGAATTATTAAAATGTTCAAGCGTGTGTGTGTGTGTGTATTTAGGTTAGTGTGAGTGAATGTTAACTTACTGTACAGTGTGTGTGATTGTAAGCAGGTGTGTGTATTTTGCATGTGATTCTATGAGGGAGTAATAATAGTGTGGTGTATGCTTAGTAGTGGGAGGGAACAATGAAGGTGATTCAGAATGAAACAGTGGCAGGATGAGTGTTGTACCGTCTCGTCTGCTCGACTGATCCGAGGGAATCTGGGTCACTTCCAGACTGTTTACATGCTACTGTGTATGTTCGACTCTCCTTCCATGTTCCGTCCTATCTGCCCTGGGGAATCTACGACCCAGCTAGCTCCATGCTGATGACTCAAAGTAAATGTACTCATCTTTTATGGCAAATTGAGAAATAAATGAACAGTAGTTGTTTGTGTGATTGTTGCACTATCACCCCCTCTCTGGTGTCTCAATCTTCAGTGGTCTCATTTAGTAATATACCTTTTATTCCCACCTTTGTGTCTGTCTAGTATATAGACATATCTACTGGATAGTTATCGTTGAAATCCATATACACTGCTCAAAAAAATAAAGGGAACACTTAAACAACACAATGTAACTCCAAGTCAATCACACTTCTGTGAAATCAAACTGTCCACTTAGGAAGCAACACTGATTGACAATAAATTTCACATGCTGTTGTGCAAATGGAATAGACAACAGGTGGAAATTATAGGCAATTAGCAAGACACCCCCAATAAAGGAGTGGTTCTGCAGGTGGTGTCCACAGACCACTTCTCAGTTCCTATGCTTCCTGGCTGATGTTTTGGTCACTTTTGAATGCTGGCGGTGCTTTCACTCTAGTGGTAGCATGAGACGGAGTCTACAACCCACACAAGTGGCTCAGGTAGTGCAGCTCATCCAGGATGGCACATCAATGCGAGCTGTGGCAAGAAGGTTTGCTGTGTCTGTCAGCGTAGTGTCCAGAGCATGGAGGCGCTACCAGGAGACAGGCCAGTACATCAGGAGACGTGGAGGAGGCCGTAGGAGGGCAACAACCCAGCAGCAGGACCGCTACCTCCGCCTTTGTTGCAAGGAGGAGCAGGAGGAGCACTGCCAGAGCCCTGCAAAATGACCTCCAGCAGGCCACAAATGTGCATGTGTCTGCTCAAACGGTCAGAAACAGACTCCATGAGGGTGGTATGAGGGCCCGACGTCCACAGTTGGGGGTTGTGCTTACAGCCCAACACCGTGCAGGACGTTTGGCATTTGCCAGAGAACACCAAGATTGGCAAATTCGCCACTGGCGCCCTGTGCTCTTCACAGATGAAAGCAGGTTCACACTGAGCACATGTGACAGACGTGACAGTCTGGAGACGCCGTGGAGAACGTTCTGCTGCCTGCAACATCCTCCAGCATGACCGGTTTGGCGGTGGGTCAGTCATGGTGTGGGGTGGCATTTCTTTGGGGGGCCGCACAGCCCTCCATGGGCTCGCCAGCGGTAGCCTGACTGCCATTAGGTACAGAGATGAGATCCTCAGACCCCTTGTGAGACCATATGCTGGTGCGGTTGGCCCTGGGTTCCTCCTAATGCAAGACAATGCTAGACCTCATGTGGCTGGAGTGTGTCAGCAGTTCCTGCAAGAGGAAGGCATTGATGCTATGGACTGGCCCGCCCATTCCCCAGACCTGAATCCAATTCAGCACATCTGGGACATCATGTCTCGCTCCATCCACCAACGCCACGTTGCACCACAGACTGTCCAGGAGTTGGCGGATGCTTTAGTCCAGGTCTGGGAGGAGATCCCTCAGGAGACCATCCGCCACCTCATCAGGAGCATGCCCAGGCGTTGTAGGGAGGTCATACAGGCACGTGGAGGCCACACACACTACTGAGCCTCATTTTGACTTGTTTTAAGGACATTACATCAAAGTTGGATCAGCCTGTAGTGTGGTTTTCCACTTTAATTTTGAGTGTGACTCCAAATCCAGACCTCCATGGGTTGATAAATTTGATTTCCATTGATCATTTTTGTGTGATTTTGTTGTCAGCACATTCAACTATGTAAAGAAAAAAGTATTTAATAAGAATATTTCATTCATTCAGATCTAGGATGTGTTATTTTAGTGTTCCCTTTATTTTTTTGAGCAGTGTATTTACATTTTAGTCATTTAGCAGACACTCTTATCCATAGCGACTTACAGGAGCATTTAGGGTTAAGTGCCTTGCTCAAGGATAAATCGGCAGATTTTTCACCTAGTCAGCTCGGGCATTCAAACCAGCGACTTTTCGGTTACTGGCCCAACACTCTTAACCGCTGGGCTACCTGCCGCATATCTATCAGGGCATTCAAGGCTGTCTATTCTTCTCTTTGTGTCTCTCTCTACTCTCCATTTGTTGTTGAGAATGAGCACAATGGAATGGTACAGTACTAGTATATCACCACTTTTACAAATAGCACTATAGTCTGTGCTGCAGTCAAAAAGAAAGAATACATTTTGATTGAAAACAAATATTCATTCATCTCAACTGATCATGGCAAAGCTTATGAGAAAAGCAACACGTTGTTATACAGATATATATTTTAATCCAGGCTTTACATGTCTGATACAGTGTCTGACACAGTGTCACTAGAGAATGTTATCTAGCATAGTGCCTGTGTACCTGATAGAATGGATATGTTACCATCAGCTCTAGACACAAATATAATACTTTTTTGTAGCCTATACATTTTTTTACGGAAATATTGTATAAAACATGCAAATTAGGTGGTATTTGCACATACCGCAAATCCATTTTTCTCAACACTGGATGAAGTTGGCCTAAATATTATGGTTTTAGTTTGTTAAGAGACTCCAGGACCTGATTTTGGATAAATACTTTTTTCATCTTTCTATCTGTAAAATACTAAAGACACATCCACTATATATACAAATGTATGTGGACACCCCTTCAAATTTGGCTATTTCAGCCACACCCGTTGCTGATAGGTGTATAAATCGAGCACACAGCCATGCAATCTCCATAAACAAAAATTGGCAGTAGAATGGCCTCACTGATGCTGACTGCGAGCCAGGCCTAATCAGTGCCCAACCTCACTAATGCTCTTGTGGCTGAATGGAAGCAAGTTCCCACAGTAATGTTCCAACATCTAGTGGAAAGCAATCCCAGAAGAGTAGAGGCTGTTATAACAGCAAAGGGGGAACCAACTCCGTATTAATGACCGTGATTTTGGAATGAGATGTTCCACGAGCAGGTGTCCTCATACTTTTGTTATCTAAAAATGCTTTTTTTTGGCACATTTTTCCAATAAAATGTTATCTAGAATAAAACTTTGACAACATATTAACAATTCCTTCTGAGTAAGTCTGGAGAATGTATCTATGGATAACCACACAAACTTTGGTAAATGTAGATGCTTCTGAAACTGAGAAAATGTTGTTGGCGTGTGGGAGGAATCTGACTTTCGGGAATGGCATGCAGTTATTAAAGACAAGTAGGCCTACATGTAATTTTTTGCCTGCCAATCACCAAACGCCTATTATGACCCGAGAACCATTTCTTCAAAGTAAGTTACTACATATAGTCCAGTTTGTAACATTCTTTATGAAATTGGCTTTAAAATTATGTGTGATTCAATGTAGTGAGCTTTGAAATTACGGATGTATGTCCATTTAAAAGTGGTTAAATTCATGAAAAGTTGATGATTGTAGTATTATGAACTAAAGAAAATATACATTTACATTATGTTTTTTACATTTTTATGTTTACTTTTTGAAAGTACTCATATTAAAGGACCAAAATACCAAAACATCTCAAAATTGTTTCAAAAATGTAATTTCAGCCTGTGGTGCCTGGCCTTAAGTCATTAATTCAATAATTTGGTAAGCCATAAGGGAAGGCAAGCTGCAGACATATGGATTTTGAATTGTATTGCACAGTCAGATGGAACAGAGTAAATATGTATTATAACATCATAGATTTAGCCGGTTGTATCTTGTGGAATAGACACCGTTTGGAATGCGGTTTTAACCAATCAGCATTCAGGATTAGACCCCCCCTCGATGTTGTCACGCGGGACTAGGTGGGTGAAGGAATCAGACGCAGAGAGTTCCACTGGGGAAAAGTGCTTTTTACTTATGCACACAAGAATGATAAGCCCAAACATACAGGGCGCAGACAGCAACGTGACAACCCAAAAACACAGGGTGCCAAGTAAAATAGAAAAAAATGTATCCACCTCTACCTAAAACGCACACACGTAACATACAAAACAAGGGCGGTTCCAACTACTAAAAATAGGAAAGCTCATTAAACCAAACAACAGAAACACAGGTGAAACTAATTAGACAAAACAAACAGACAAACGGAAAAGGGATTGGTGGCGGTTATTAGGACGGTGCGACGACCGCCGAGCACCGCCCGAACAGGCAGGGGAGCCAACTTCGGCGGAAGTCGTGACAGTACCCCCCCCCCTGACGTGCGGCTCCCGCAACGCGCCGCCACCGGCCTCGAGGATGACCCGGAGGGCGAGGCGCCGGGCGATCCGGGTGGAGGCGGTGGAAATCTCTCAGGAGAGAAGGATCCAAAATGTCCCCCACCGGAATCCAGCATCTCTCCTCCGGACCGTACCCCTCCCAGTCCACGAGGTACTGTAGGCCCCTCACCCGTCGTCTCGAGTCCAGAATGCCACGTACTGTGTACGCCGGGGACCCCTCGATGTCCAGAGGGGGCGGAGGGACCTCAGGCACCTCACCTTCCTGCAGGGGACCAGCCACCACCGGCCTGAGGAGAGACATGAAACGAGGGGTTAATACGGTAATACCTAGGAAGTTGTAACCTGTAACACACCTTGTTTATTCTCCTCAGGACTTTAAACGGCCCTACACACTGCGGCCCCAGCTTCCGACAGGGCAGGCGGAGGGGCAGGTTTCGGGTCGAGAGCCAGACCCGGTCCGCCGGTGCGAACACGGGGGCCTCACTGCGGTGCTGGTCAGCGCTCCTCTTCTGCCGTTCTCCCGCTAGTCTTAGCGATTCCTGGACGGCTTTCCAGGTGTCCTTGGAGCGCTGTACCCATTCCTCTACCGCAGGAGCCTCGGTCTGGCTCTGATGCCATGGGGCCAGGACCGGCTGGTAACCCAACACACACTCAAAAGGGGACATGTTCGTTGAGGAGTTGCGGAGGGAGTTCTGAGCGAGCTCAGCCCAAGGAACATACCTCGCCCACTCACCAGGCCGGTCCCGGCAATATGACCGCAGAAACCTGCCCACATCCTGGTTTACGCGCTCCACCTGCCCATTACTCACGGGGTGAAAACCCGAGGTCAAGCTGACCGAGACCCCCAGTCTCTCCATAAACGCCCTCCAAACTCTGGACGTGAATTGGGGGCCCCGATCAGAAACGATGTCCTCAGGCACCCCATAGTGCCGGAAGACATGGGTAAACAAGGCCTTCGCAGTCTGCAGGGCCGTAGGGAGACCGGGCAACGGGATGAGACGGCAGGAGACCGATCCACAACAACCAGGATCGTAGTACTTCCCAGGGACGGGGTAAGGTCGGTAAGAAAGTCCACCGATAAGTGTGTCCACGGCCGTTGTGGAACGGGGAGGGGCTGTAACTTCCCTCTAGGCAAGTGCCGAGGAGCCTTGCTCTGAGCGCACACCGAGCAGGAGGAGACATAAAATCTCACGTCCTTAGCCAACGTGGGCCACCAGTATCTCCCTCTAAGACTCCGCACTGTCCTCTCGATGCCAGGATGACCCGAGGAGGGGAGAGTATGAGCCCAACGGATTAGCTTATCCCGGACCCCCCTCGACACGTACTGAGTCCCCGCTGGACAGTTAGGGGGGGGTGGCTCCAACCGTGAGGCCCTCTCTATCTCCGCGTCCACCTCCCATACTACCGGTGCCACGCGACATGAAGGTGGAATGATGGGAGTTGGCTCAACGGACCGCTCCTCGGTATCATAGAGGCGGGACAGCGCATCGGCTTTGGTGTTTTGGGAGCCTGGCCGGTACGAAATGGTGAACCGAAACCGGGTGAAAAACATGGCCCATCTAGCTTGATGCGGATTTAGTCTCCTCGCTGCCCGGATATACTCGAGATTACGCTGGTCAGTCCAGATGAAAAAAGGGTGTTTCGCCCCCTCAAGCCAATGTCTCCACACCTTCAGAGCCTTGACTACAGCTAACAACTCCCGGTCCCCCATGTCATAGTTCCGCTCCGCCGGACCGAGTTTCCTCGAAAAGAAGGCACAAGGGCGGTGCTTCGGTGGCACGCCCTAGCGCTGGGACAGCACGGCCCCGACCCCCGCCTCGGACGTGTCCACCTCCACTATGAACGCTAAAGAGGGGTCTGGATGCGCCAACACGGGCGCATTTGTGAACAGCTCCTTCAGACGACTGAAAGCTCTGCCCGCCTCTGCTGACCAACGCAAGCGCATCGGTCCTCCCTTCAGCAGTGAGGTAATGGGAGCAGCCATCTCACCAAAACCCCGGATAAACCTCCGGTAGTAATTGGCAAACCCTAAAAACCGCTGCACCTCTTTCACCGTGGTCGGAGTAGGCCAATTACGCACGGCTGTAACGCGGTCACCCTCCATCACCACCCCGGAGGTGGAAATACGATAACCCAGGAAGGAAACGGCCTGTTTGAAGAACACACATTTCTCCACCTTGCAATACAGGTCATTCTCCAGCAGTCGCCCAAGAACCTTACGCACCAGAGACACATGCGCCGCGCGGGTGGCAGAATAGATCAAGATGTCATCGATGTACACTACCACTCCCTGCCCGAGCAGGTCTCGGAGAATCTCATCTACGAAGGATTGGAAGACGGCTGGAGCATTTTTCAACCCATATGGCATGACGCGGTACTCATAATGGCCAGATGTAGTACTAAATGCGGTTTTCCACTCATCTCCTCCCCGGATACGCACCAGATTATACGCACTCCTCAGGTCCAGTTTTGTGAAGAAGCGCGCCCCGTGAAATTATTCCACCGCCGTAGCGATGAGAGGTAGTGGGTAACTAAACCCCACTGTGATGGAATTTAGACCTCGATAATCAATGCACGGACGCAGACCTCCCTCCTTCTTCTTCACAAAAAAGAAGCTCGAGGAGACGGGTGATGCGGAGGGCCGAATGTACCCCTGGTCAGCGATTCAGCAACATATGTCTCCATAGCTACTGTCTCCGCCTGGGACAATGGATACACATGACTCCTAGGAAGTGCAGCGTTCTCCAGGAGGTCTATCGCACAGTCCCCTCGATGATGGGGTGGTAATTGGGTCGCCTTCTTTTTACTGAAGGCGATAGCCAAATCGGCATATTCAGAGGGAATGCGCACGGTGGAAACCTGGTCTGGACTCTCCACCGTAGTCGCACCAACGGCAACTCCTATACACCTGCCTGAACACTCCTCTGACCACCCCTTCAGAGCCCCCTGTCGCCAGAAAATCACCGGGTTGTGCTGAGCTAGCCAGGGAATTCCCAACACCACTGGAAACGCAGGTGAATCAATAAGGAACAGATTAATCTGCTCCTTATGACTCCCCTGCGTTACCATGTCCAGCGGCACCGTGGCCTCCCTGACCACTCCTAACCCTGATGGTCGGCTATCTAAGGAGTGCACGGGGAAAGGTAGGTCTAACGACACAAGGGGAATCCCTAGCCTTAACGCGAGCCCCCGATCCATGGAATTCCCAGCTGCGCCTGAATCGACTAGCACCTTATGCTGTAGAGAGGGAGAAAAACCAGGGAAAGAGATTAACACATACATATGACCGACAGGAAGCTCTGGGTGAGTCTGGTGCTGACTCACCTGGGGTGATCGAGTAGTGCTCCGCCTGCCCTCCCGACTCCCAGACGAGGTCCTCCAGCACCGGTCGGACGTGTGTCCTCGCCAACCACACTCCTCCTCCGGTCCCCCTCGAAGCCGCCCCTCCTAACTCCATAGGGATAGGAGCAGGAGGGCTGGGAGGTGGAAATGACAGGTCCTGTTCCGAACGCCCGCGGGCAGCCAGCAGGTTGTCGAGACGGATGGCCATGTCGATGAGCTCATCCAGCGTGAGGGTGGTGTCCCGACACGCTAGCTCCCTGCGGACGTCCTCCCTGAGGCTGCATCGGAAATGGTCTATCAAGGCCCTGTCGTTCCACCCTGCTCCTGCGGCCAAGGTCCTGAACTCCAGGGCAAATTCCTTTGCGCTCCTCGTCTCCTGACGCAGGTGGAACAGCCGTTCAACTCGGGGTAATGATCCCTCGCCGAGTCTGGACCATTCCACACTGCGTTTGCCCACTCTAGGGCTCGTCCAGTCAGACAGGAGACGAGGGCGCTCACGCTCTCCTCTCCGGAGGGGGTAGGGCGAACGGTCGCCAGGTAAAATTCCAGTTGTAGGAGGAAACCTTGACACCCTGCCGCCGTTCCATCATACTCCCGTGGGAGTGCCAGCCGAAGAGCCCCGGAGCCGGATGCGGTAGCAGGAACAGGAGGTGCTGGAGGAGGGGGTGCTGGAGATGAGGTGGGAAGGCCACTCCTCTCCCATCGATTCATTCTCTCCATCATAAGATCCATAGCAGAACCAATCCTGTGGAGAACACTGGTATGGTGGAGGACCCTTTCCTCCATCGATGGGAGAGGAGGTGCGGCTGCTCCTGCTGATTCCATTTCGTTTGGTGTGGGATTCTGTCACGCGGGACTAGGTGGGTGAAGGAACAGACGCAGAGAGTTCCACTGGGGAAAAGTGCTTTTTACTTATGCACACAAGAATGATAAGCCCAAACATACAGGTTCGCAGACAGCAACGTGACAACCCAAAAACACAGGGTGCCAAGTAAAATAGAAAAAAATAAATCCACCTCTACCTAAAACGGACACACGTAACAAAAAGACAATCCCGCACAAAACAAGGGCGGTTCCAACTACTAAAAATAGGAAAGCTCATTAACCTCTAATTCCTCCCAAACCCGGATCCGGGAGCACCCCCCACAGTAAAAAAGCTGACTAGCATAGCTTAGCATAGCGTCACAAGTAAATACTAGCATCTAAATATCATTAAATCACAAGTCCAAGACACCAGATGAAAGATACACATCTTGTGAATCCAGCCATCATTTCTGATTTTTAAAATGTTTTACAGGGAAGACACAATATGTAAATCTATTAGCTAACCACGTTAGCAAAAGACACCACTTTTTTTACTCCACCAGTTTTTTACTCCATCAGTAGCCATCACTAATTCGACCAAATAAAGATATAAATAGCCACTAACCAAGAAACAACTTCATAAGATGACAGTCTGATAACATATTTATTGTATAGACCAACGTCAAATACCTAATTACTCATCTTAAAACATTTCTGAAAAATACACAGCGTACAGCAAATGAAAGCCCAACATCTTGTGAATCCAGCCAATATGTCAGATTTTTTAAGTGTTTTACAGCGAAAACACAATATAGCATTATATTAGCTTAGCACAATAGCCAGAAACACAAGCAATTTACCAGCAGCACAGGTTAGCGATCGTAACAATACAGCAAAAGATATATAATTTTTGACTAACCTTGATATACTTCGTCAGATGACAGTCCTGTAACATCATATTACACAATGCATATAGGTTTTGTTCGAAAATGTGCATATTTAGCAGCACAAATCGTGGTTATACAATGTGATCAGTGGCAACAGGTCATGCATTCTGGCCGGCGCCATCTTGGAAAGGCACCTAAGTTTACGATTATTTATCGATTAGATTGACTAAAAAATACAGGTTGGACAGCAAATGAAAGATCCATTAGTTATTAATGCAACCGCTGAGTTAGATTTTTAAAATTAACGTTACTAGACATACAGTGTGCGTTACAGCCAGACTAGTGCCGCAATAATGGCGGACAAATCCGTTTACATTTTTCCACATAAATACGGAATAACATCATAAATAGCTCTTACTTTTGGACGAGCTTCCATCAGAATCTTGGGCAAGGTGTCCTTTGTCCAAAAGAATCGTTGCTTGGTTGTAAAACGTCGTCTTCAACTTCGGAATTAGCAGCTAACAATAGCTATGTGGCCACAACATGCCCAAATCCCCAAAACGTAATACTAAGGAAATTCCGAAAATAGCAATATACTCGCATAAACTGATATAACTCGGTTTAAAATAACTTCGTTATGATGTTTCTAACACCTATATCGAATTAAATTACAGACGGATATATCTAAGGTCGATAACTGAGCGTTTCAAAATGCCATCCTGAGGTCTTGCTTTGCGCAATGACGAACGTCGAAAAGAGAGCTCCCTTTGTTCCTTGGCCTTTTATAAGCTCTGAGAACTACGTAGAAACTCCATTCCACTTCTCATTGGTTACTGACATCCAGGGGAAGGCGGGTGCAGTTCATGTCGACCCATAGGATACATACAGAGCTTTAAACTGATCTGAGAACAGAGCCTCGTTTTCAGACCTTCGCAGTTCCTGTCATGGATTTCGCTGCAGAAAGAGTTCTGGTTCACCCACAGACATAATTCAAACGGTTTTAGAAACTAGAGATTGTTTTCTATCCAATAGTAATAATAATATGCATATTGTACGAGCAAGAATTGAGTACGAGGCAGTTTAATTTGGGAACGATAAATGTCCAAGTTGAAACAGCACCCCCTGTAGTGTCAAGAGGTTTAACCTCTCTGCGCTACGGATCCCTTTAGCGGGATCATTTTCCTAAACAACCGCTGAATTGCAGGGCGCCAAATATTACTAAAAATATTCATAATCATGCAATCACAAGTGAAATATACCAAAACACAGCTTAGCTTGTTGTTAATCCACCTATCGTGTCAGATATGCAGATATGAAAATATGCTTTACAGCGAAAGCAATCCAAGCTTTTGTGAGTGTATCAATCAATGCTAGAACAGCTAGCCCCAAATTAGCATGGTCACGAAAGTCAGAAAAGCAATAAAATTAATCGCTTACCTTTGTTAATCTTCGGATGTTTGCACTCACGAGACTCCCAGTTACACAATAAATGTTCATTTTGTTCGATAAATATTACTTTTATAACAAAAAAACGCCATTTGGGTTGCACGTTATGTTCAGAAAACCACAGCCTCGTTCCGTTCGATGAAAATTCCAAGTATCCGTAATGTTCGTAGAAACATGTCAAATGTTTTTTATAATCAATCCTCAGGTTGTTTTTAACATACATAACCGATAATATTTAAACCGGACAGTAACCTATTCAATAAAAGAGAGAAAGAAAATGGAGAGCTACCCCTCTCGCGCGCAGGAACTAATCAAAGGACACCTAACTTGTTTAGAAAAATCTCGCTAATTTTTCAAAATAAAAGTCTGAAACTATGTCTAAAGCCTGGTCACAGCCTGAGGAAGCCACTGGAAAAGGAATCTGGTTGATACCCCTTTAAATGGAAGAAAGACGGGCAATGAAACACAGATTTAAAAAATCGCTTCTGGGTTAGATTTCCTCAGGTTTTCGCCTGCAAAATCAGTTTTGTTAAACTCACAGACAATATTTTGACAGTTTTGGAAACTTAGGAGTGTTTTATATCCTAATCTGTAAATTCTATGCATATTCTACGATCTGGACCTGAGAAATAGTCCGTTTACCTTCGGAACGTTATTTAAAATAAAAAAAATCTGACCCCTAGCGTCAAGAAGTTAAACCCTTTTTTGGTTACTACATGATTCCATATGTGTTATTTCATAGTTTTGATGTCTTCACTATTATAGTAAAGTAAAAATAAAAATAAAGAAAAACCCTGGAATGAGTAGGTGTGTCCAAATCTTTCGATTGGTACTGTATATTAGAAATTAAGAGCAGTATTGTTTGAATAAATAGCATTTGACAAAACAGTATGCTTTAATACAGTCAAACAGGTTTAGAATAATCTCATTTGTCATGGTCAGTGTTATTTGTTGACCACCTCTATTTTTAGATGTATTATTGCACTATTCTACATCTGTCACGACTTCCGCCGAAGTTGGCTCCCCTGCCTGTTCGGGCGGTGCTCGGCGGTCGTCGTCACCGTCCTACTAGCCGCCACCGATCCCTTTTTCGTTTGTCTGTTTGTTTTGTCTAATTAGTTTCACCTGTGTTTCTGTTGTTTGGTTTATTAAACAAATCAAAATAACATGTATTTGAGATTCTTCAAAGTAGCCACCATTTGCCTTGATGACAGCTTTGCACACTCTTGTCATTCTCTCAAACAACTTCATGAGGTAGTCACCTGGAATGCATATCAATTAACAGGTGTGCCTTGTTAATTTGTGGAATGTCTTTCCTTCTTAATGCATTTGAGCCAATCAGTTGTGTTGTGACAAGTTAGGGGTGGTATACAGAAGAGAGCCCTATTTTATCTGAGTTCGAATACCCATACTAACATACTGTATGCTCCATACTTAATGAGTACATTCTGCATAGTATATACTATTAGTTCATTTTAGTGTAAACGAATGGTATCCTTTCAGTTGAGTGTACTAACGTTTCGCCTGTTTCCCGGAAGTTGATGCTGTTGCTATAAAATCTCTTCCTAGCTTGTTAGCATAACAAATGACTAGCTAGACATTTTACGATTTCGGGTGTGTTTGTAAATTGTGTCCTCAGAGTGCGCTCTGGGCTTTCATAAATCCAGAGCATTGTCAGATTGTCCGTTCGTGAATTCAGAGCGTTTCGATCTCGGCGCACACATTGGACTCTCTTGCTGAGGAGTATGGTTGATCTGAGCGTTCTGACCTCACAACGGCAGTCAAGCACCCAAGCTAACTGGCTAACGTTGGCTAGCTTACTAGCTACTTCCAGACACAAATGACAGAACACCTCACTCTGATCATTTTACTCGCCCTAGCAGAGCTGATTAGGCTGTTTTCATGTTAACCAGAGCGTTGGTGACTGTTTCTGTGCTGCTGGCAACAATTTAATTACGCTTTTTTTTTGCCAACGTTTACTTACACGTGTTGAGCGTTCATAAATTCAACAGTTATTTTGCGCTCTGCCACACTCAGAGGAGAGATCTCTGAAATCAGAGTAGATAGACAGAATGAACAATGTCCATTGAGAACGCACATTGACTATGCCACTTAGCTAAGAAGGACGTGAATAATCAAGTCAATAAACTTTTAGTAGTTAGTTAGATTATACTTAATATACTGCCTGGCAAGTTCGATGTAATAGTAACCAACTAACGTTAGGTAACGAACAGTAGATAACATACCGGTACATACTGCTGTAATGCTATGCGTTTCGTATGGATAGCATAGCTAGCAAATTGTCAGCTAACATAACGTGTAACGTAACTTTTTTGAAAAGTCATTACTTTATTACATTGCTTAACATTTTCTTAACATTTATCATAATTAGTTAAAGCAATGAATTTGTATCTGCTGTCGTTGGACTTCTGCTGCATATTTTCTGCCATTTTCTTCAAATCTGAAAACGTTGTGAAGCCACGCCCATTTTCAGAAGAATTGCATTATGGGCCCTAAAAGCAGGGAAATAGTGTCCACTGCTTGTATACTTCGTATTTTGACGAATTTAGTACGACATCCGGGAACTTTTGGCATACTAACCATATCCATACTATGACCAATAAACATACTACATACTCAATTTACTTCACAAATAGTACGGTTAGTGCAGTTAGTATGAGTATTCGAACACAGCTTTGGTAAAAGACCAAGTCCATATTATGGCAAGAACAGCTCAAATAAGCAAAGAGAAATGACAGTCCATCATTACTTTAACTGACCTTCATGTCTTAATCTGGAAAATTTCAAGAACTTTGAATGTTTATTCAAGTGCAATGACCCAACACACCTCTAGGCTGTGTAAGGGCTATTTCATCAAGACTGTTGGAAAAGCATTCCAGGTTAAGCTGGTTGATAGAATACCAAGAGTGTGCAAACCTGTCATCAAGGCAAAGGGTGGCTACTTTGAAGAATCTCAAATATAAAATATATTTTGATTTGTTTAACACTATTTTGGTAACTACATGATTCCATGTGTGTGTGTGTGTGTGTGTGTGTGTGTGTGTGTGTGTGTGTGTGTGTGTGTGTGTGTGTGTGTGTGTGTGTGTGTGTGTGTGTGTGTGTGTGTGTGTGATTTTTGTTAAGTAGTACATTGGAATTTTTAGACAAATAGAATGGACGGTATCCCATCTGACAATGAAAATGTGCCAGCTTCAATACCAGACCTGGTTTGTCTAATCATGCTCATAGACAGTGTCGAGTTTGGTTGTGGATGGGGTTGTGTGGTCTATGACGAACAAAGCAATAGACAGAACCGAAGTCGTTGTATGAAATCCACTGTCTGTGTGTGGTTGAGTTGGTGAATGTCCATCCGGGGATATCGGTGTCAGGATACTGTCTTTTGGCACAGTTGTGTATGCAATTGTAATATGTTCACTGTAGCTCTACCTCAAACTGTATTTTATACAATTAATAAGTATTCCATACTTTGATTGGCAATGTAGCTTAACTGATTATTTTTGTGTCAATCATCGAAAAATATGTATTATTTCATATTTTGCCTTTGTTAACCAATTAAAGACCTATACCTATTAAAGTCATGTAAAATGCGCACATTAAACATTATACGAAATTGTGGTAGTAAGCATATAAGCTTATACTTGACAAAACCTTACCCATAGACTTAAACAGAACCATATACGTGGTAAATTGATTGTTTTATTTCAATTAGTTACAGTATTTTGGTTTTAGCCTAGCCTATGTGTCTATTAGCCCCTCAAGAAATGTATGTTTTTGATTTTAATTTCTAAAAACGTGAATGCAGTCTTATCACTTGATATATAGGTTATGTCTAAGCTAAGTAAAAGAGTAACAGCATGTTGTTAATTACTATGTTTCCATATGAAATCAACATTTACACCGCCATATAGGCAGGCTTACTGTAAGCTTGGCTTAGGCTACCGGTAGGCCTAAGTTTTCGCGCTGTTCCATTGTCTGCGTAATTGTTTATTGACAGACCTCCGTTTATGATATCCAAAATGTCACCATCTTTTATTCATGCACTCAAGTGTCCTTGTAAATGTAGGTTAGGATAGGCCTACAGGATGAAATATTTAAAGGCATCTAAATATTTCAAACCAGCACCCTGTCACTCATCTTCATTAGGCCTACTGTTTTCCATCGGCTGTGCCCTATCTGGAGGCCCTATAGTTAGGGTTATTCACCGATAATTAGACTATTATTTTATTTGTATAATGAACCTGTATTTAACGAAAGGAACCCATTGATACCATGGTCTCATTTCCAATGGTGCCCTGAGAAAAATAGTTCAAGCAATGTGAGCAACACATTTAAGCATGATCACTACAAGTAAATTACATTACATTAAAAAGGGCAGTAGAAACGAATATATTCAGTCAATCAAAACAGGTGCAGTTTTCATTGGTCACGTTTTTTTTTAAATTAGCGACCTAAATTCACATTTAGGGGCCAAGGAATCAAGTTTTAGAGTGAAAGGTAGGTCATTCCAGGACTGAGGGGCATAGTGACTGAAAGCAGTTTTGACTAACTCTGAGGAGACCCGTGGAACCTCTAGTACCAACCAGTCTTGAGAGTGAATCTTATAGTTACTATATTTCCAATTTAGAAGTGAGGTGCTAAACCTATGTGGGTTCATGAATAGTGACCCCTTTAATCGTCTTAATCCGTCTACTGCTCTCATATAGCCTAGAGTATGTCTATCTGGTTACTTTGCAACAGCACACTGATAGTATAGGCTAAATGCCTACTTACTATCACCTTGATGACAAATTTGCTAATGTTTTCTTTATTCAAACCAATTTCTGTGTTTGATTATTATTACGATACTAGGATAAAACATGTATAGATGTTTGAAAATACGAAATATATTTAAACTATGTCCATTCTGCAAAATTCAGCAAAAAAAAAACACATTTTGGAGGTATGTCTGTGAATGATGGAGAAGCTATGGCACGCAGTATGAGAATGAACAGCTTCTCGCGCAGAATGAGCCTCCCATAATTCATGCAAAAAGAGCCCGAAGGGATCTCTCTCTCTCTCTCTCTCTCTCTCTCTCTCTCTCTCTCTCTCTCTCTCTCTCTCTCTCTCTCTCTCTCTCTCTCTCTCTCTCTCTCTCTCTCTCTCTCTCTCTCTCTCTCTCTCTCTCTCCTCTCTCCTCTCTCCTCTCTCCTCTCTCTGTGTGTGCGTGTGTTTTCCGTCAGAATGAGTTTTACCACTGTAGCCAGCCACGAAATAATCTGACCCGACACTTAAAACCATCTGCGCTATCTATCCGCCTTCTTATTTACTAAATTATCCCGTGCACAAAACGTAGTGTATCTGACACTAAACCCGAGTAGACCGGCAGTGACACGATAGTTTAATACGCAAACACATTCCGTTTTTTTCCTGCAGTGTTTAGTAAATCACGTCTCGTTGATGGGTAGTGTGCACAGTGTAAATAAGAAACCAATGTAGCAGCAGGGATTTTATTAGACGAAACAGACAGCCTATCAAATAAAGACTATGATATGTTGACTATGATATGTCGATCAATGTAGTTATCAGTAGGACCGAATTTGAAGTGAATCAGTCCAATTCTTTTTGCATAAAAACCTAGACTGAACATCGCATAATAAAGCCATATTTTTGATTACCAAATGAGTCGAACAATTCTAGAGCGTGGATGAATGGGCTAGATTTTCAGTCTGCATTAGCCACAGCACCATTCAAGAGGATGCATTGCTATTGTAGTCTCAGAACATTCGTTCCCTGTTGTTTTTATTCTTTATTTTCAGATTTTTAAAAACGGTATGCTTTATGATAATATCTGTCATGCCTGCTGCTTGGATGTTATTTTCCAATGAGAGGTAAGCGTTTGTTAAATGTATTGCGTTTTATTTGGCTCGTCGCTTTTCTTCTTCACAGCTATGACTTACAAAGTAGAGGATGTAGGAAAACATGGAATCCAATTCAAGGTTTGAAGACAAAAAGCTAAGGTCAAAATGTTTACATTCTAAGGCGCTGTCGAGCACTGGGAGGTGCTGAAATCCCTTAGTGGCCCTTTCCGCGTGATTGGTAAACTTGACAGTTACTGACGGTCATCCATGGCAACCACGAAACCAATCTGCCAAGTCCAATAGAAAATCAGCAAGGGGCTGACTGTCTTTTCCCTGTTCAAAATGTATCTCGGTTTTAGTTTTTATACCTCTTGTACTTTCAACCTACGAAGTTCACCAGCCGATCGCTGCAGTAGCCAGTCAGAGGGCATAGTTCCTCAGTGTTTTTAACGGTTGATCTGTTCACTTTAGGATTGCCTTTTTGTCTGAGAGAGGGAGAGAAGGATAAGCGCGAGAGGGGAGCGTGTGATAGAGAGAGAGACGAAGAGGAAACGAGAAGCCTCCATGTTTCAGCTGCCTATCTTAAATTTTAGCCCCCAGCAGGTTGCGGGGGTTTGCGAGACCCTGGAAGAGAGCGGGGACATTGAGCGCCTCGGTCGCTTCCTCTGGTCTCTGCCCGTTGCCCCGGCAGCCTGCGAAGTCCTCAACAAGAATGAGTCGGTGCTTAGGGCGCGGGCAATCGTGGCCTACCACACCGGGAATTTCCGAGAACTTTACCACATCCTGGAGAACCACAAGTTCACCAAAGAGTCTCACACTAAACTGCAGGCCCTGTGGCTGGAGGCGCATTACCAAGAGGCAGAGAAGCTGCGGGGCCGCCCGCTAGGGCCAGTGGACAAATACAGGGTGCGGAAGAAGTTCCCTCTGCCCAGAACGATATGGGACGGAGAGCAAAAGACCCACTGCTTCAAGGAGAGAACCCGACATTTGCTACGAGAATGGTACTTGCAGGACCCTTACCCGAACCCGAGCAAAAAGAGGGAGCTCGCGCAGGCTACTGGACTTACTCCCACACAAGTCGGAAACTGGTTCAAAAATCGTAGACAAAGGGATAGAGCGGCGGCTGCGAAAAATAGGTATGTATGCTGCAGTCTGTAGCTTACCTTTGTATTTTATCAACGATGGTCTGAAGTTATTAAAACATTTATTGTAATTTTTTAAGCAATAACAACCCTGCATTGCGAATGAATCGCAGTCAGCCTATGCACTTGCATTTCTTTCAATGCGAGCAATTATTCGGGCAAAGTTTTAAATCGAATTATTTGAATTAGGTTATGTTGTTTCGAGTAAACATTGAAATAGATCTGACTATAATATATCAATAGGCTACCCTATAGTTCAGTTACCTTTGTTCATAAATAATCTCTACAGAAATGACACCATAAACGCTGTAGCCTATTGAAATGAAGTAAAATGTATGACAATCTCCATTGTGAGACTTGCCCATGTCATTTTCATTGCAAAGTTGACAATATAGATTTGCCAATAATGGGTACCCCAAATATTATAACACAGAACGAACCATAACAGTGTAACAGCCTATAACAGGCCTATAACCTTCCCAGTAGCAAAACAGGTAAAGCATATAGGGCTATAGGCTACTCCCTGAGTCAGTGTCTCAATAATTCCGTTCAGATTATCTGTCTTTTTCCACAATGCATTTTGCTTGTATTGACAGCTGTCTGTGTAGGCCCAAGTCTTTAAACTTAATTTAACAATACGCATGCAATATGTCTGAAACATTTTGTATTATGGATGTTGCTCAATGAAAGACAGTAATACAGGAGCCATACGATATTATTTGTTCAATCATGTATAATGTCATTTGTGTTGATCAACTCATGAAGGTAGCAGGTGTATTGAATACATCTGAATTGTTTCCTTCAAGAAGATATTGGAATTACAAGGCTAGTCTGTCTATCTATAAAGTGTGCTCAATCCATAAAATGGCCTGGGGTTAGTGTGTGTTGCTTGTATTTGTGTGTTTACCAGCATAAAATTGCATTTTTGGCTCCTAGCCTGGCACTTGTGCATCGGATTGCTAGGCCTCAGCAATAACTATGTTTCAATTAAGGATTTACTTTGACAGAGCCTATTTGTATTGGATTTTGGTTAATTCTAGTTTTCCCTCAACGTCTTTTATCCAGGCTACAGCAAGGGTTGTCCCAAGGCTCGGTTCGGTCTTTGGCAGATGATGATGGAACCGTCGATCGACTCGGTCCCGCCTCCAGCCCCGAGGCAAGTTTGTCGAGCAAAGCCGCCACCTCGGCTATCTCCATCACTTCCAGCGACAGCGAATGTGACATCTAATGGCGCACAAAGCAGTCGAGAGGAGGAAGAGGAAAACATTGACAGTAGATAAATGAAGGAGATCCTGAAAAACAATCTAACATAAAAACAGTCATAGTGCCTGCGTTTGAATTGAAAGAAACTGTTCTTCTTTGATGACTGCCAAAACATGAGGGTTCTAACGGAATGCCCTGTCTTAAAGCTATAGGCTACTTTCATTTTTTTTCGTTTTCCACTATGGATGACTGAAGCTAATGCAAGCTGAAAGAAAATGTAAAGAAAAAACATATTCATATTCACGATCCCTTTTTAGGGATGACTAATAAACCAATGCCTCAAGTTGAAACTAAAAAGTAAAAAAAAATAAGGAAAAAAGGAGAAGACATTCGAGCGCCTAACCTGCTATTTTCTGTGGGTATTTCATGTTGAAAAGACGCTGTAATATTTTTACTTTACTTTTAAAGTTGTATAAATAATGTTTATTTACTTATTTAAATAATATGCGCTGTTATAATTTGATATTATTTTGCTTGGTGTTTTTATGTTTACCTTGTCCACAGGTGAACGCGTTGAGCATGTGCGCTTTAGTGAACATGTGTTTCAGTAAAAAAGACAAAAAAGTAGCCTAAAGAAACTTAATAAAATTATTATTGATCAAAAGAACAAAACATCAGTATTTTTATTCACAGATATTGAGAATGGTGTTTGCAGATATTGTATTACCCGATTATTAGCCTACTTTATATTATTATCGAGTAACGCCTAATTTGGCATGATACATTAGATTATATTTTAGGGGTTTGGGACGATATTTAGAATATGATATATGTGTGACAGAATATTTCAAATATCGTCCTATGACAGGTCTATAGTGTGATGTATCCTACTGTATTATGTTGTGCCTCTGCATTGGCCTGATGGAGTGGTCTATATATCTGAGAATTTAGACATGTCAATAAGTAGGCTACTTAACTACCAAATATCTTGATATGTGTGTGTGGACTCTGAGTGAGAAAATTTGTTATATTCTTTATAATGCCACACTTTATAGTGCCCTGACAGGTCCTCGACGTAATTTGCCAACATGCTTCGCGTCATGTAATGTGGCATGACAGCGAGAGGTCAGAGAAAGGCCGTCAAACAAAACGGGATGATCTCCGAGTCCCGGAGTAAAAACAAATAGGCCTACACAACACCAGAATATGAAATGTGCTCTGGCTGACTGATGAGTAGTAGCCTATAAAAATAGGTATTGGCCATTTTATTATTTTAAATCAAAGATAATTTAAAAACCTATTACATTTAATTTAGATAGGCTATAAGCATCGATTTCTCGGTGATAGGCTAAAACATTTCCTAGAATTGAATCTGCATGATAAGCGACAGGTTCGACCGTTGATCTGAACCATATTTCCTTTATCGTATAATTAATGTTGGCTAGCCTAATGTCTGCCACGACTAGGCCTATGGCGACGTTCTTATGAGAGTCTACAAGGTTGATAGCATACAACATATTTCATGTTTCAGGTAATTGAGTAAAGTCTGTTATTTCTATCTGGGCTGGGTCATTAATGGTTCAGTTAAACACGTAATGTGTTTAGGGGTATAGGCAGAAATGCTTGAAGCAGACCATGTTACGGTAAGCTAAAAAACGCAACGGCTATGATACATGTGGTTGTTTGATGTTATGATCAGACGTGATGCAGTTATTATTTTGTGATAGGGTTTAGCCTAACCGTCTATAGATAGGCCCTTCGTTTTTTTTGTTATTGTTGTTTTTTTGCATTACGGTTTAGGCTAGTATTTAGAAATGTTACCACTAGCACACATCCCTGCCTATGATGAATATATGCCAAATAATGTTCTATTGGAACGTAAAGATGAGGGTAAACCGTCAGCCGACACCTGAGGTTAAACTGTCCGTTCCCTCTTTATACGCGCGAACAGGATGTCAGCCCAAATGAGCAACGAAAATGAGAAGTAGGCTAGTGTTTTTTCAACGGCTCCAGAGTTCTGGTTTTGGACAAACACCTGGGTTTTCATCCAATTTGCAATTAATTACAGTAGCCAGTGAAAGAGACAAGATGTATTCCTCGAAACGTCTTTCAGCTGGAACAACACATAAATGCAGTGTTTCGGGTTTTGGATCAAAAGAGAGAGGAAGCAAGTGAGGGGAAGAAAGGGGGGGCCTTGAGTTTCTTTCAAATCATGGGGACAAAATGGCTGAATATTTCCGTTTCTATTGAAAATCAGGGCAACTAGAGGACACACATGGAAAAGTCTTTTTAGCAGTGAATAAAGTTGTCAGCGGTAATCAGCACTAATGATGCGGTCGCCGGCCCCTGAGCAAATAAAGGGGCGCTCCCAATGTTTTGTGAGGGGAAGCAACACGAGTTTGTTCCCCTTCAAAGAATGAACTGCTGTCATGGTATAGTCTGCCAGCCTGGGTACGGAAGTCAGAATTTTTGTTTAGCGTGTGTGTGTTCTGTGGCAGCTGCTGCAATGTGAATTCGCGAGTAGGGCGATTAAAAGGATTTAGCCTAATTACCAATTTATTGACTGTTTTCTGACTTGTACGTTTGCAACAGTCATAACACGTTAATTGTGCTCCAATAAACATGACGAACATTTTGAATAATGAAGAAAATATGATATTAATATGTTGGATATATAACCACTGAATCGGGCGAAATTCATTGACTCTTTTTCCTTAGACCTTCAGCACTTTTATATATTGGTAACATGGTATCTTCTGGATTTTTGTGTCGTTTGTAATCTATATATAAAAATGAAAGCAGATGGGACCCCAATTTCAATACTTGTGTCAACCATAATTTGAAAGAAGGTTCTCTTTCTCTTGAACTCCAATCCCTCTATGCTGTTGAGTCTTTATGATCGAATCTGTCATAGCAGTTCAGCAGTGATACACAACGTGGTGCGAGCTCGTGTCAGCACTAACAGTAGGCTATGTCTATGTGGGCTATTTCTCCTGCAGCAGTTACATGATATTATCTGGCTATTTACCACATTAGTCTGTATTTCTACACGCTTGTCTTGAACTGTTTCTTAATTATCACTAATCAATGTTAGTTTATCACAGCGTTATTTTATGCATATTTCTTCCAACGGTGATAGTAGTCTCTACAATTTGTATTTTGATTGGTTTAATCTCTGACATATTTTACTCCACTCTGCCTCTTGATTTTTATATTAAATCCCCTGGTTTTAGGCGTATTTTTTATTTAACGGGTTATAGGCTCTGCTATAGCCTAGGTATGGTCCTGTGAAAAACATATTCAAATATATTTATTATTATTATTATAATGAGTAGGCCTACTGTTATTATTATTTTATTATTATTATCAGCTGAAGTAGGCCCTTTTCGTAAAACAGACTTAATAGCCCAACTTGCCATAGAGTAGACCATTCACCTCTTGCCTGAGTTTTTCCTGTTTTCCCTAAAGCGGATGAGGTCATTAAATTACGTAGAAACATAAGTGCATTTAAGAGCTTGTCCTCCTCCTTAATTAGCAAAGCTCTCAAGGAGGACCCCACACTGCCCCATCCCTTTCCCATAAACACTCTGTCCCGTCTCCCCACAATGTGCTAATTTGATTTGACCACTTTCTTGATGTCGTCTCTGCAATGACTGTCGTTCAAAACTTATATCACTTGGTTTGTTCTTCTTAGCTTGAATTTCACAATTTCACATTGGATTCTTCACTATCTTTGTTTTATTGGTGCGGTAGGCCTATTATTGTTGCCTTCGGCCAGGGCCACACCAACTTTTCTGCTCGTTCATTCAGCAAGAACAGAACATTCACTCACTGGAAACACTCAGCTATCAATATTCGTATTTTCAAAATTAATAAGAATCCTGAACATATTTTATACTCTAGAAAATGGCTTGTCTGTAAGTCAGTTATGTTCGTTCGCGTTTGTGTCGCATGTGTTTTATTGAAGTCAAATATTGTACTTTCTTCACTGGAACATTGTCTCTTTCATAAATGAAGTTCACAGAATGACTATAGTGAAGGTCTATTTACCATGTATTCACGTTTATAAACATTTTACATTCAAAATTGCATGAAAGCATGCGTTTCACAGTAGGCTCCCAGAGAATGCCACGGATGACCTCTGGTGGTGATATTGGGTAGTAGCCTACTCTACTGCTTACTGGAGTGGAGAGACGCCGCTTGTCATGGTAGCCTACTTATTTACAATCACACAACCTAATCATTTAAAATTAAAATGGTTCCATTGTGTTAGAATGCATTACGATTTTTAAAAGCTATTTTTCTGGAATGCCTCCAAGCCCTAATAAAACGAACATAGCCTAATATCCTCCGCATAACCTGTTGTTTTATGTCTCACAAAATATCTTCAAACTGAAGTCAGCCTGAAGACCGGCTATTTCCTGCACCTTTTCTTTTATTTCGCTCCCGAGTGGCGCAGCGGTCTAAGACACTGCATCTCAGCGATAGAGGCGTCACTACAGACACCCTGGTTCGAATCCAGGCTTTATCACAACCGGCCGTGATTGGGAGTCTCATTGGTCGACGCTCCATTGTCCTGGCGTCGTCCGGGTTTGGCCGGTGTACACATAAGAATTTGTTCTTCACTGACTAGCCTAGTTAAATAATGGTCAAAAATATATACGTTTACACCAGCAGAAACAATCAAACAAAGAAGCAACGGGTTTCACTTAGTTGTTCACAGTATGTGACATAGTCCAACCCTAACCTTTTGTCTAATCGTCTTGCACCGCACCCCTCTGGCAAGAGGCAGTCAACGGCAATTATGATGATGTGTAGGCCTCATAGAATTCGGGAGACGCGTTTCAGCACCATGGACAGGGAGGCCACTATTTTTCAGCACCATGGACAGGGAGTGCACCCGGGAGGAGGACACCCACCCATGCACCCACCTCAGTACTGAGGTGCCGCCTGCATGCTTGTTCCGGATTCAGGTCATTGGCATATCTTCTCTTTGTCACCCATGCCAAAGATACTGTATATAATGACGAGATGGTCTTGTCTCAGCCCTAACAATGGGAGTCGTCCCAAAAGCGGGAAGGCAGGCGGTCGGTCTGCTTATCGGTCTGCTTATTAGTCTGCTTATCTCTGTATTAGCGTGTGGATAGAGACAGAAGAGACAGAAGAGGAGAAGAAACATCCTACCTATTTTTTCTGGTTGATTATCTAAGCAGACCAGACCCAGGTGCTAATGCATTGGTGCCGATGGTAAAACCACCCTGGAACTACATCAGACCGGAACTGACCATTTATTTCAATGTTAAATGGGTGAGTGGGACATATTCATGTATGCACCATCCGCATGCTTCCCATCCGAAACAATTCGGAACGGTTCGTGCATATACTATGACGACATTTTGTGACGTTTTTGTTCGTTTTGGTTATGGCAATGTTTTTTCGGCTGTTTGTGCACACTCAATATTTTGCTCGAGGCAAGCCGAAGTCTACGCCCCTTTGTAAGATATTGACCAACAGCACAGGTTCTTCAATGAAGTGTTTGTTTTCATTCAAGGATAGACACATTGTTTTCATGCAATGTTTATCACTTGAGAAATACTGCACCAAAGATCTTAGTTAGATGTAACATTGTCGACTAAAATCTCGTCGGCAAAAATGTTAGATTAATTCTTACTACTTTGAGGAAGCGTATACTGGGTATGGCGTCTCAAGATGGACAAACAGTACTATTGCCTTTTTTTCGTTTTTTGAAGGTAAGGTCTTTTATGTGAGTATGCGAGCACACGCGTTTGGTTAACTCGGCTAGGCGCCAGCCAAACCGAAGCATGCCTTAGCAAGTTGGACATTTCCGAGTTTCCTCGGAATTTTTGGGCTTGTATAGCAGGGGTGCTCTAACTTTTGTGCTTGGTGGGCCAAAATATAATCTAAGTGGTGGGCCTCGGGCCGAAAAAATATACATCATTTATTTAGAAAAATATAAGGTAAACAATAGTTTTTTAGGATCTTTTTAAAAAAGTAATCCAAAATGACACTTCAAAAATTAATCAAATGGTAGCCATATAACTTGACCCCTAACAACACCGTCTGATTACCAGTATTAAATATGTATTAAAACCTTTACCATTGTATCATAGAAACTGCAACCAAGTTTCTATGTTCATAAGACTAATAACTTTTTCCAGCTTTAAAGTAAGTTTCCTGCAATTCTACATATTTTGCTATGGGGCGTGGAGAACATTTCGCAGTTTTAAAGCAGATTTAATGCAATCTACTCATTATGCCAACAATTGGAGTAAAATTGTTGCAGTTTTAATGCTATTTTGCCTGCAGTTCTACACATTTTGCCATGACTTATGCCGTGGTCATATGATATCTGAATGAGAGTGACTAACAAAATCAATGGGGGCCCCCTAGAGGCCAGGGCCCCTGGGCCCATGCCCTGGGTCCCCAGTCAGTAATTCGGGCCATGATTACTACAAGGTTTAGATAGCTGGCTAGATTAACTTACCTAAAAATCTATAAAATGTTATCTGGCATGGGCTAATTGATTGACTGTCAGTGACTGACATAACAAGAGGAAAACTGCTGAGGCACTACCATATTTAAAATAGCATGTTGTGTTTTTTTTACTATGCTATCTCTCAACTGGGATGGCCTCCCGGAGTAAAAACAAATACACAACACCTCACTCAGAAAAAAAGGTTCCATAGGCTATATAACCACAGTAAGTGTATCTCACTGGGCACAGACATCAATTCAACAAGGCAATTTCATTGAGATAAAGTGGAAACAACATTGATTCAACCAGCGTCTGCCCAGTGGGATGATTTTATTAGCTAGCATTTAGTTTGCAGCAGCCCAGGTTTGTATGAACCTTGCTGTTTGCCACTCTGACCTCGGCAACAATGTTGCAAAATAGGAATTCGATCTCCCCCTGCCACAGTGAGTGAATGGTGTCGGACGAGAGCTAGCCATTTTTCTGACCAGGCGAATTCATGCAGTAGGATAGTTAATATGGATATAAATGTCAATGCAAAACAGCTAAAACAAATGAAAGGTAGCTAGTTAGCGGTCATTTCTGAGTTTGACTTGCCTGTCTTATCTTTTGTTAGCTATTGTTGGCAAAAATCCTCAAGAGGTTCTATATAGAACCCCAAATAACCCTTTTTTTCTAAGAGTGGGCCTACAGATTATGAAATGTGCACTGGTTGATGGATGAGTATAGAAATACATGTTGTCCTACATTTTAATTTTAACCATTGTTGTGTATTTCAAATTAAAGATGATTTTGTAGCCTAAGCATCACATTTAATTTAGATTAAATCATTAAAGCATTGATTTATGGGTGATAGACTAAAACATTTACTAAAATGTTATCTGCATGGTAGGCAATAGGCTGTTCGATCATGGTTTCATTTATCATTGAATGAGTGTTTGATAGATAGCCTAATGTCGGCCACAATTAGCCTATGGCCGATTCTCTTATGAGAGGCTACAATGTTTATCTGACAGAATACAGTGTGTTAGAATCAATCAGAAAGTCTTATTGTCTGGCAACTGCACAATGGGGGTCCCACAGGGATCCATCTTAGAGCCTTTACTCTTTAGTTTATATATAAATGACCTGCCTCATGTGTGTCATGGTGTTGATTTACAAATGTATGCAGATGATACTGTTATATATACACATGCCACAACTGCAGAAGAAGTTGCATCTAAACTCAGTGAAGCTATGGCACATCGCAGCAGTCATGTCTTAGTTTAAATATGAACTAAACTGTTGGTATGTCTTTCTCCATAAGGAGACATCATGTAACTTTTCCTGACATCTTTATTAAGGCAGAAACAAATCTATATTCTGTCTTAATATACATACCTGGGTGTGTTATTGGACTCTAAACAGACTTTAAAAAAATAATGATAAGAAGTTGGTCAATACTGTGAAATTTAACTTTAGACATATAAGAAACTGCCTTAACACTAATGCTGCTAAGGTTTATGTCTCAAGTTGGTCACAAGCAGGAGATATGGCAATCAAACTATTGCAATCTCTGTACAAGCGTGGATTGAACGTTTTTGATCAAAAAACAAATAATCATCACCATTGTATAATTGTCAGGAAACACAATTTGTAATTTTTTTAACGTTTTTGTACATTTTTAAATGTAAAGGTGCTTTTTAAATGGTTAAGTGGACTTGCTCCACAACCCTTAAGTAGTCAAGTGACTACTCTATAATCTATAGGGTCACATTCTAAGGGAGCAGTGAATGGCAACTGTAGAGTTCCAGGGTGAAGAATAGCACTTGCCCAGTCTGCATTTTCTTTAAAAGCTGTTCACCACTTGAACCAACTTCAGAAAAGTTAAAACGTGTGGCTATAGTGTTCGTGAGTTCACACAAAAAGTTAACAAGTGGTTTAAGGAACAGCAGGGTTGTAGCCACTTATTAACCTTTTTTGTTGCTGTTTGTAGGCTACTACTATTTGATTGTTTGTATTTTATACTATTTAGCTGTTTGTATTTATTGTATTTTATTTTTCATTATTAAAAAAATAAATAATAATGATAATGTTGAACTTCTTGCTTCTATTATTTTAAAGCCAACATGGGAACTGTTTTTTGTTGTTCTATTTTTTTGTTGTTGTGGGTGGAAAATGTGTGATGTTAAATGTTTTTATCTATCTTTTAGGTATGGGACAAATCAAGGTCGGTCTAGACCAGATGAAAATCTGACCAATGCCTACTTCTCACTTTAAATGTATTGTTTTTCATTTATGTTTGGTCATTAATGGTTCATTAAAAACACAGTACATTTTAGGAGTAGGCCTAGGTATAAAGGCTTGTACCAGACCACTTATGGTAGTTTAAAAAACACAATACCTATAGACAGGCCTACATTTGGTATTATGATGCTATGAGCAGTCCTGCAGATATTGTTTGTGATAGTTTTTTTTGCCTATACCCACCTATATAGACGTAGACCCTAAGTGTTTTTCTCACCATTACCACAAAGCGATGTCTCAGTTTGATTCACTATGGAGGGATAGCATAAATGCTTATTTTTCAGAAACCATTGGTCCTTTATTACAGCCTATCCAGAGGCTTCGTAATATAAATGCAAGATTAAATAATTGGGTTATTAGCAATCAGGCCTAAACCTAGTGTTTGCATGTCATTCCCTTAAAAGAAACGTGAAATTTGCAGTTTTACATGTGAAAATCAATTTTTCACATGTGAACAGGCTGTTTTCACATGTTAAGCTTAAATTTCCCATATGAAACCATATTTTCACATGTATTCAACTTAGAGTTCACATGTTAAAACCACCCTTTCACATGTGAGGAGAATAACATGTTTTTACCTCACATGTGAATTACATTTTCACATTTGAAAAACATTAACATGTGAATATCCCATTTGCAGTTTCACATGTAAGAAAACTCCACATGTGAAAATCTAACTTTCACATGTCAAATCAAAGTTGTATTTGTTGTGTACACAGTTTAGCAGATGTTATAGCTGGGTGCAGCGAAATGCTTATGTTACTATCTCCTAAAAATGCAGTATAATGTCAAACAGTCCCCAAATAATCAAACATTTAAAAAACAAACATGTGGGGGTGAAAGTGCTATTCTCCTCACATGTGAAAGGTGGTGTTAACATGTTACAGTAGCAATATTTCCACATGTGGAATAGCACATTCTGCCTCAAGAGTATAATATGAGTATAACAATTCCATTATAAAGAAATATTATTTATAATTTCTGAGTCATCCACTCAATTGTTATTGTAGTCCTCCATGGGATTGCATTGATATACATGTGTACTTAGCGCTACCACTAGGAAGAGGCATTCGGAGTGTTAATGTGTCCGTGGCCTTTGGAAGAAGCCCAGAGAAAAAACAGAGAAGCTAGCTCTCCATGTCTCCAAATTTGTAATCCTTTTTTCTGGTTTGTATGCATTGTTACGTTTTCAAAATCTAGAGATAACATGTTTAACTAAACTGTGTTGAGTTTTCTGGTCATTTTTTATTAAAAATTATTTTATTGTTTTGTCCGAGTGAAAAACAAATGAGATTTTCCTATTCACATGAATGTAACCAAGGTAACTATTCTAGCTCACTTTTGTATTCAAGTCAATGAGAACAAGATGGCATTTTGTAACATTTTTTATTCCCATTTAAATGTTTTGGCTTTTAAATGGTTTTATTTTCTTTTACAAACGATGGCTCATATTGAGTGTATTTACATGGGTACATGTGAACCACGCTATAGCTATCTATTTTTAGCTTCTGTTATTATTAGCTGTCCATTGGTTTTTGTTACTTTTAATTTACAGGCTTAAAAGGTATTTTCATGTATTTGAAAAATGTGTGAATGTGTTTGCTTTTGGAATTAGTGTAAATAGACACTTTTCTACAAAGAGATGATTTTGAATTAGGACTGTCAGCTTTACTCAGTTAACTTTTTGTAATTTCAGTGCACAATTTTTTTTTATCGTGATGAATGACATTGTCTGAAAGAGTTCAAAATACACTGAAAACATCCAACATACATAATCTATACAGCTAAAAACATCAATGCGATGTCAAAACAAGTTGACATTGAGATTCAAGAAAACGTGCTTTATCAATTTACCTGATTTTGCTGACCTTTACTTTGGACAAAATCAAGATGTCAATATTCTTATACTGGTTTTTATATATATTACAGCTCAAATTGAGCAAAATCCTGCAATTAACTCAATAAACATTTTATATGTTTGACAGCCCTATTTTGAAATGAACGGTCAATATTCTGACATTGAGATAAATGTATAATAAATATACAGTACATTGGAAGAGAAACCTAGTGTTGGCTCTCTTGGTCTAATGGTCAAGACATTGGCTTCTCCCATGGGAGACCTAGGTTTTAATTCCAGCATTACAAAAGCACACTTTACATTTAAAAAAAGAACAGGATTTTTTTGTTTTCACAAATACACTATATACATACAAAAGTATGTGGACACCCCTTCAAATTTGTGGATTCGGCTATTTCAGCCACACCCATTGCTGACAGGTGTATAAAATCAAGCACACAACCATGCAATCTCCATAGACAAACATTGGCAGTAGAATGGCCTTCCTGAAGAGCTCAGTGACTTTCAGCTGGCACCGTCATAGGATGCCACCTTTCCAATGAGTCAGTTAGTCAAATGTCCTCCCTGCTACAGCTGCTACAACTCTAAGTGCCTAAGTGCTGTTATTGTGAAGTGGAAATGTCTAGGAGCAACAACGGCTCAGCCGTGAAGTGGTAGGCCATACAAGCTCACAGAACGGGACCGCCGAGTGCTGAAGCTGGTAGCACGTAAATGTCATCTGTCCTCGGTTGCAACACTTACTACCGAGTTCCAAACTGCCTCTGGAAGCAACGTCAGCAGAAGAACTGTTCGTTGGGAGCTTCATGAAATGGGTTTCCATGGCCGAGCAGCCGTACACAAGCCTAAGATCACCATGCGCAATGCCAAGCATCGGCTGGAGTGGTGTAAAGCTCCTGCCATTGAACTGTGGAGCAGTGGAAACGCGTTCTCTGGAGTGATGAATCACGTTTCACCATCTGGCAGTCCAATGGAGGAATCTGGGTTTGGTGGATGCCAGAAGAACGCTACCTAACCGAATGCATAGAGACAACTGTAAAGTTTGGTGGAGGAGGAATAATGGTCTGGTGCTGTTTTTCTTGGTTTGGGCTAGGCCCCTCAGTTCCAGTGAAGGGAAATGTTAACTCTAGAGCACACACTGACAGTCTAGACGAGTCTGTGCTTCCAACTTTGTGGCAACAGTTTGGGGAAGGCCCTTTCCTGTTTCAGCATGGCAATGCCCCTGTGCACAAAGCGAGGTCCATACAGAAATGGTTTGTCGAGATCGGTGTGGAAGAACTTGACTGGCCTGCACTGAGCCCTGACGTCAACCCCATCGAACACCTTTGGGATGAATTGGAATGCCGACTGCGAGCCAGGCCTAATCGCCCAACATCAGTGCCTGACATCACTAATGCTCTTGGGGCTAAATGGAAGCAAGTCCCCCCAGCAATGTTCCAACATCTAAAGCCTTCCCAGAAGAGTGGAGGTTGTTATCCTGTAGCAGCAAAGGGGGGACCAACTCCACATTAATGCCCATGATTTTGGAATGAAATGTTTGACGAGCAGTTGTCCACATACCTTTGGTCATGTAAAGTAATTTGTTCACGTGAAAAATGTACATTTACAAAATCCATGTGAAATATTTTTCATGTTTTTTTTTAAAGGGTTGAAACAGTCAGGAAGCCTATGCTTATGTTCTCATGAACTCATTCCAAATGAATAAATGTTTTGTAATATACACTACCGTTTAAAAGTTTGGGGTCACTTAGAAATGTCCTTGTTTTTGAAAGAAAAGCACATTTCTTTCTGTCCATTAAAATAACATCAACATCAAATTGATCAGAAATACAGTGTAGACATTGTTAATGTTGTAAATTACTATTGTAGCTGGAAACGGCAGATTTTTTTATGGAAAATCTACACAGGCGTACAGAGGCCCATTATCAGCAACCATCACTCCTGTGTTCCAATGGCACGTTGTGTTAGCTAATCCAAGTTTATCATTTTAAAAGGATAATTGATCATTAGAAAACCCTTTTGCAATTACGCTAGCACATGCTGAAAACTGTTGTTCTGATTAAAGAAGCAATAAAACTGGCCTTCTTTAGACTAGTTGAGTATCTGGATCATTAGCATTTGTGGGTTCGATAACAGGCTCAAAATGGCCAGAAACAAAGACCTTTCTTCTGAAACTCGTCAGTCTGTTCTTGTTCTGAGAAATTAAAGCTATTCCATGAGACAAATTGTCAAGAAACTGAAGATCTGGTACAACGCTGTGTACTACTCCCTTCACAAAACAGAGCAAACTGGCTCTAACCAGAATAGAAAAAGGAGTGGGAGGCCCCGGTGCACAACTGAGCAAGAGGACAAGTACATAAGAGTGTCTAGTTTGAGAAACAGATGCCTCACAAGTACTCAACTGGCAGCTTCATTAAATAGTAACCGCAAAACACCAGTCTCAACGTCAACAGTGAAGAGGCGACTCCGGCATGCTAGCACTGTCCAGTGTCTGTGTTCTATTGTCCATCTTAATCTTTTCTTTTTATTGGCCAGTCTGAGATATGCAACTCTGCCTAGAAGGCCAGCATTCCAGAGTCGCCTCTTCACTCTTGACGTTGAGACTGGTGTTTTGCGAGTACTATTTAATGAAGCTTCCATTTGAGGACTTGTGAGGCATCTGCCATTTTGAGCCTGTAATCGAACCCACAAATACTGATGCTCCAGATACTCAACTAATTTAAAGAAGGCCAGATTTATTTCTTCTTTAATCAGAACAACAGTTTTCAGCTGTGCTAACATAATTGCAAAAGGGTTTTCTAATTATCAATTATCCTTTTAAAATGATAAACTTGAATTAGCTAAACTTTTGAACTGTATGTATGTATGTATATATATATATGTATATATATATATATAGATATATATATATAACAATAAACATATATATATTTTACAATAAACATATATATATATATATATATATGTATATATTACAATAAACAGAAACATACATAGACAATAACAACAGACATTCCAAATTAATTGTACAGAACAGAACAGTTTCTCAAGTGTTGTAGAAGTATGTCTTAAAGAATTCAGTTTTCCAAGTCCACCCTTTCATCATGCTGTAGATTGTGCTTTTACATTGCTCCAGACAGATCAATAGTTTGTGTCTGCCTGGTCCCTCTTGCCTCACTCACAATCTCACATTTGTTACAAGAAACAATTCAGAAATATGGAGCTATTATCTGACTGGTGCCTATGTAGTGAAATCAATCAATGTGCATATCATCAAGATTCTCTGTGCACACAAAGGGCCTAATGTGAACTTGGATCCTCTGTCAACTTCCTTGCCTCAAACAATTATTAGAAATAAGTGGATATTGTTTTGACAATCGCTGGTGAGAGTTTTGTGAAATTAATAGGGGTTAAAATATGTGAAAGGGAAATAATGGGAAGAACACATGCAGGTCAGAAAAATAGAAATTTCACCAATGACAGTGTTCTATTATCAAGGGATGCACGAAGCACGCCGTAGGGCAGGCAGAATGGTCAAAACACGGGAAAACTAGGAAACAGGAACAAGAAAAAGACAGGAGCAAGGGGAAAAACGCTGGTAGGCTTGTCGAACAAAACAAACTGTCAACAGACAAACATTGAACACAGGTATAAATACACTGGGGATAATGGGGAAGATGGCGATACCTGGAGGGGGGGTGGAGACAAACACAAAGACAGGTGAAAGATCAGGGTGGGACAGTACCCCCCCCCCCCCCCCCCCCTCTAGGGGCGCCACCTGGCATCCTACCTGGACGCATACCGGCGTTGGAAATCAGCGATGATGCCTGGGGACCCAGCACCTCTCCTCCGGGCTAAAACGATCCCAGTCAACCAGGCACTGGAATCCCCTGCCCCGAGGTCGAACCTTCAGGAGACGCCTCATTGTGTACGCCGGTTGGCCGGCTGATAACCCAGGGAACACTCAAAGGGCGAGAGACCCGCGGAGACGTCAGGAACCATAGTAGGCCACCAAAAGCGTTGTCGCACAAAGGCCAGGGTCTGACGGAAGCCCGGGTGGCAGGCAAGCTTGGAGGAGTGGGCCCACTCCAGAACCAAGGAGCGGAGAGCGTCAGGAACAAATATCCGGTTATTTGCCCCCCCCCCCCAGGCTTCGGCTGGGAACCTGCTTCCCTATTACCCAGCTGAGTGCCGTCGCCAGGCACGAGCTGGGAAGGATGGTCTCGGGTTCCGGGGGTGTAGCCGCGGGGCTATAGCGCGTGACAGCGCATTCGGCTTTACATTCTTGGATCCCAGTCGGTATGAGAGGGAGAAGTTGAACCGGGTGAAAAGCAGGACCCACCTAGCTTGCCTGGAATTGAGACGCTTGGTGGTGCGGAGATATTCCAGGGTCTTGTGGTCGGTCTACACAATGAACGGATTATCTGCCCCCTCCAGCCAGTGCCTCCACTCCTCTAACACCACCTTCACCGCGAGAAGCTCACGATTTCCCACATCATAATTCCTCTCCATGGCATTGAGGCAATGGGAGAAGAAGACCAGCCCCCATTCCGACAATTGAGATCCTGGAAAGCCCGGTCAGCAGCTGGGGACCATGTGAACGGAACCTTGGGAGAGGTGAGTGCAGACAGGGGCAAGCCAGAGTGCTGTAACCCCAGATAAAGCATCGATAAAAGTTGGCAAATCCCAGGAAATGTTGCAATTGCACTCTGGAAGTAGACTGGGGCTAATCCACCACCACTCTTACCTTCCCAGAATTCATCTGTACACTCCCTGCAGCGATGATGTAACTCAGAAGAGGATGGTAGAACGATGAAATTCGCAGGTAGCGGTTCTTCACCGTGATGTCGTTGAGGCCCCGGTAGTCGATGCCGGCGGGGGAGGCAGAAGGACAGATAAACTCTGCAGCTAGGGAGTCCACAATATAGGTCTCCACAGCCTTGGTCTCTGGACCCGACAGAGAGTACAGCCGTCCCCGGAGCAGTGTGGCCTGGGAGAAGGTCGATCCCACAGTCATAGGGCCGGTACGGTGGAAGCGAAGTCTCCTGGGCCTTCCTGAACACCTCCCGGAGGTCCTGGTACTCCATTGGAATGGTGGAGCGGTCCGGGGCAACTTCCGAGCCCCCAGGAAGACTTCCCGGGTCAGGCTGCGCTGACCTCAGGCAATGAGCGTGGCAGAACGGGCTTCAGCCCATGATGGCACCAGCAGACCAGTCAATAAGGGGATTGTGTCGCTGGAGCCAAGAGGATCCTAATACCACGGGAACCTGAGGAGACTTACTAAGCGTGAATTGGATCATCTCGCTGTGGTTCCCTGACACATGTACAGTAGGTTAATGGGGGTGGTATTGTGGGTGACCCGGATAGAGCGCCCGTCCAGAGCTCTAACGCCCATGGGAATGGAGAGGGGCTGAGTGGGATGCCCAGCTCGGACGCCAGGGTAGCGTCCATAAAGCTCTCATTGGTCACAGAGTCGATAAGTACCCAGAAAGATTTCAACTGGTTCCCCCACAGCAAGATGCCATGAAAAGGGGTGCGAGTAAGGGGAGAGGAAAAGTTGTCCGTATGGCCCACCAGAGTACTCGCTCCTACCGGTGAGCCTGGTCTTTTAGTGGACAGGTGGCCTCGAAATGACCAGTAGTCCCACAATGCAGGCAACTCTTCGTGTGAAGCCTATATAGCCGTTCGGCTGGGGACAGCCTAGTTGCATCAACTCAGGACTCGGGGGAACTCGGGTAGCCTCGGGTTCTCTCGGCAACGGAGCCATCAGGGACTTCCGGGATGTCTCGGAGGCGAGGTGAAAGCCTTGGGCGGGTGAGTGAAATTGAACCTCCTCTCCTTCCTTTGCTTCCGTCAAGGCAATGAGCGAGTCGAGATCCGTCGGTAGTTCCCAGGCTGCAAGCTCATACTTTACTTCCTCCGATACTCCTTGCTGGAACATGTCGAACAACGCTTCTGGGTTCCAGGTACTCTCAGCTGCCAACGTGCAGAAATCCACTGCATTATCTGCCACACTGCGGGAGTCTTGCCGAATCTGGATTAGCTTCTGGGCAGACTCTCTCCCGAACAATGAAGCATCGAAAACTTTCTTCACCTCCGACACAAACTCCTCCAGACTGAAGCATACTGTTGTTCCCGTACTGCCTTAGCCCAGGCGAGAGCCCTCCCGGACATCAGCGTGATGAGGTACGCTATCTTAGAGAGCTCCGAGGGGAAGGAGGAGGGCTGCAGCTCAATGATGAGGGAACACTGAGCGAGAAACGTCCGACAGGTGCCCGACTCTCCATCGAAGCGTTCCGGGGGAGGTAAGCATGGTTCCTGGGAAATCGTGGTGGCCAGAGAGGCGGCGCTGCTAGCAGCCAGGTTACTGAGGGGCTGGAAAGTTACCACCGTGGTAGGCTGCCTAACAGACAACCTGCAGAATTGTACCAGCAATGTGTTCAGTGCTCGGTCATGGCGTTCGGCCAAGGTCTGAACCCTTCCATAAGACCACGAAGCAACTCCTTGTGCCTTCCAATGGTGGCTCCTTGGGAGGAGATGGCGTTGCGGAGCTGGCCCATGTCTGCTGGGTCAGTCAAGGCCAGTTCGTACTATCACGTTTCAGGAGAAGACCCAGATGCAGACAGTAACAAAAGTTTATTACTAGAACAGGGTACAGGCAAAACAACAGGTCAAGGGCAGGCAGAGGTCAGTAATACAGGGTAGTGTGACAAGGTACAGAATGGCTCAGGCTCAGGATCAGGGCAGGCAGAATGGTCATAACCAGGAAAACTAGAAAACAGGAACTAGAAAAAGACAGGAGCAAGGGGAAAAACGCTGGTAGGCTTGTAGAACCAAGCAAACTGGCAACAGACAAACAGAGAACATAGGTATAAATACACTGGGGATAATGGGGACAATGGGCGACACCTGGAGGGGGGTGGAGACAAGCACAAAGACAGGTGAAACAGATCAGGGTGTGACACGCTGGGTGATTGAGGTCAGTTTGCCGACAGCAAAGTCAAAGACTCTAGTCTGTAAAAAATCTTTAAATGTTGATGCATGACTGTTTATTCCAAACCAAGCATGCTGCACATTGTTTTGAAACATTAAGTGTATTTCTTGTGTTAAGTAAAGAATAGGTATTACAGTTTTTTCTTACATTTATTTATATTTCACCTTTATTTAACCAGGTAGGCAAGTTGAGAACAAGTTCTCATTTACAATTGCGACCATGCCAAGATAAAGCAAAGCAGTTCGACACATACAACAACACAGAGTTACACATGGAGTAAAACAAACATACAGTCAATAATACAGTAGAAAAATAAGTCTATATACAATGTGAGCAAATGAGGTGAGATAAGGGAGGTAAAGGCAAAAAAAGGCCATGGTGGCGAAGTAAATACAATATAGCAAGTAAAACACTGGAATGGTAAATTTGCAGTGGAAGAATGTGCAAAGTAGAAATAGAAATAATGGTGTGAAAGGAGCTAAATAAATAAATATATACAGTAGGGGAAGAGGTAGTTGTTTGGGCTAAATTATAGATGGGCTATGTACAGGTGCAGTAATCTGTGAGCTGCTCTGACAGCTGGTGCTTAAAGCTAGTAAGGGAGATAAGTGTTTCCAGTTTCAGAGATTTTTGTAGTTCGTTCCAGTCATTGGCAGCAGAGAACTGGAAGGAGAGGCGGCCAAAGTAGGAATTGGCTTTGGGGGTGACCAGAGAGATATACCTGCTGGAGCGCGTGCTACAGGTGGGTGCTGCTATGGTGACCAGCGAGCTGAGATAAGGGAGGACTTCACCTAGCAGAGACTTGTAGATGACCTGGAGCCAGTGGGTTTGGGTACGAGTATGAAGCGAGTGCCAGCCAACGAGAGCGTACAGGTCGCAGTGGTGGGTAGTATATGGGGCTTTGGTGACAAAACGGATGGCACGGTGATAGACTGCATCCAATTTATTGAGTAGGGTATTGGAGGCTATTTTGTAAATGACATCGCCGAAGTCGAGGATCGGTAGGATGGTCAGTTTTACGAGGGTATGTTTGGCAGCATGAGTGAAGGATGCTTTGTTGCGAAATAGGAAGCCAATTCTAGATTTAACTTTGGATTGGAGATGTTTGAGTCTGGAAGGAGAGTTTATAGTCTAACCAGACACCAAGGTATTTGTAGTTGTCCACATATTCTAAGTCAGAACCGTCCAGAGTAGTGATGTTGGACGGGCGGGCAGGTGCAGGCAGCGATCGGTTGAAGAGCATGCATTTAGTTTTACTTGTATTTAAGAGCAGTTGGAGGCAACGGAAGGAGAGTTGTATGGCATTGAAGCTCGTCTTAAGGTTTGTTAACCTTTAACACAGTGTCCAAAGAAGGGCCAGAAGTATACAGAATGGTGTCGTCTGCGTAGAGGTGGATCAGAGACTCCCCAGCAGCAAGAGCGACATCATTGATGTATACAGAGAAGAGAGTCGGCCCAAGAATTGAACCCTGTGGCACCCCCATAGAGACTGCCAGAGGCCCGGACAACAGGCCCTTCGATTTGACACACTGAACTCTATCAGAGAAGTAGTTGGTGAACCAGGCGAGGCAATCATTTGAGAAACCAAGGCTATCGAGTCTGCCGATGAGGATGTGGTGATTGACAGAGTCGAAAGCCTTGGCCAGGTCAATGAATACGGCTGCACAGTATTGTTTCTTATCGATGGCGGTTAAGATATCGTTTAGGTCCTTGAGCGTGGCTGAGGTGCACCCATGACCAGCTCTGAAACCAGATTGTATAGCGGAGAAGGTGCGGTGGGATTCGAAATGGTCGGTAATCTGTTTGTTGACTTGGCTTTCGAAAACCTTAGAAAGGCAGGGTAGGATAGATATAGGTCTGTCGCAGTTTGGGTCAAGAGTGTCCCCCTCTTTGAAGAGGGGGATGACCGCAGCTGCTTTCCAATCTTTGGGAATCTCAGACGACACGAAAGAGAGATTGAACAGGCTAGTAATAGGGGTTGCAACAGTTTCGGCAGATCATTTTAGAAAGAAAGGGTCCAGTTCGTCTAGCTCGGCTGATTTGTAGAGGTCCAGATTTTGCAGCTCTTTCAGAACATCAGCTGACTGGATTTGGGAGAAGGAGAAATGGGGAAGGCTTGGGCGAGTTGCTGTGGGGGGTATTCGATGCTAATGCAGAACGCCATAGGATGTTTTTGTGTTGGTTAAGGGCATTCAGGTCTGAAGAGAACCAAGGGCTATATCTGTTCCTGGTTCTAAATTTCTTGAATGGGGCATGCTTATTTAAGATGGTGAGGAAGGCATTTAAAAAAATAACAACCAGGCATCCTCTACTGATGGGATGAGGTCAATATCCTTCCAGGATACCCGGGCCAGGTCGATTAGAAAGGCCTGCTCGCTGAAGTGTGTCAGGGAGCGTTTGACAGTGATGAGTGGAGGTAATTTGACCGCTGACCCATTACAGATGCAGGTGATGAGGCAGTGATCGCTGAGATCTTGTTTGAAAACAGCAGAGGTGTATTTAGAGGGCAAGTTGGTTAGAATTATATCTATAAGGGTGCCCGTGTTTACGGCTTTGGGGTGGTACCTGGTAGGTTCATTGATAATTTGTGTGAGATTGAGGGCATCAAGCTTAGATTGTAGGATGGCTGGGTTGTTAAGCATGTCCCAGTTTAGGTCACCTAGCAGCACGAGCTCTGAAGATAGATAGGGGGCAATCAGTTCACATATGGTGTCCAGAGCACAGCTGGGGGCAGAGGGTGGTCTATAGCAGGCGGCAACGGTGAGAGACTTGTTTTTAGAGAGGTGGATTTTTAAAAGTAGAAGTTCAAATTGTTTGGGTACAGACCTGGATAGTAGGACAGAACTCTGCAGGCTATCTCTGCAGTAGATTGCAACACCGCCCCTTTTGGCCGTTCTATCTTGTCTGAAAATTTTGTAGTTAGGGATGGAGATTTCAGAGTTTTTGGTGGTCTTCCTAAGCCAGGATTCAGACACGGCTAGGACATCTGGGTTGGCAGAGTGTGCTAAAGCAGTGAATAAAACAAACTGAGGGAGGAGGCTTCTAATGTTAACATGCATGAAACCAAGGCTATTACGGTTACTGAAGTCATCAAAAGAGAGTCCTGGGGAATAGGAGTGGAGCTAGGCACTGCAGGGCCTGGATTCACCTTTACATCACCAGAGGAACAGAGGAGGAGTAGGATAAGGGTACGGCTAAAAGCTATGAGAATTGGTCGTCTAGGACGTCCGGAACAGAGAGTAAAAGGAGCAGGTTTCTGGGGGAGATAAAATAGCTTCAAGGTATAATGTACTAACAAAGGTATGGTAGGATGTGAATACAGTGGAGGTAATATAGTGCATTTGGAAAGTATTCAGACTCCACCCCCTCCCTTGACTTTTTCCACATTTTGTCAGGTTACAGCCTTATTCTAAAACTGATTCAATTGTTTTACCCCCTCATCAATCTTCACACAATACCCCATAATGACTAAGCAAAAACAGGCAGGCCGAGAGTCCTTTAGGTGCCTTTTAGCAAACTCCAAGCGGGCTGTCATGTGCATTTTACTGAGGAGTGGCTTCTGTCTGGCCACTCCACCATAAAGGCCTGATTGTCCTTGTGGAAGGTTCTCCCATCTCCACAGAGGACCTCTGGAGCCTGACCATCAGGTTCTCTGTCACCTTCCTGACCAAGGCCCTTCTCCTTTGATTGCTCAATTTGGCTGCAGACATTTTTTGGTACCCTTCCCCAGATCTGTGCCTTGATACAATCATGTCTCGGAGCTCTACGGACAATTCCTTCAACCTCATGGCTTGGTTTTTGCTCTGACAACTGTGGGACCTTATATAAACTAGGGATGCACGATATATCGGTGAATATATCGGAATCGGACGATATTAGCTAAGAATGCCAAAATCGACATCGGCCCGATGTCTAGTTTAACGCCGATGTGCAAAACCGATGTCAAAGCTGATGTGCCTACCGATATAACGTAGTTACATGGCGTAATGACGCCACGCATATTTTGTGCTACACGCGCAACACAGCATTCCTAACCTAGACCACAATGTCTGCGGTGTGGATCGAGCAGTCAACAAGTCGAGCAGTCATTTGAAAGAGTAAGAACATTTCAGTGAGACAACTCAAAGGCGAAATCCATTAACGGCAAGATAATGGAATTCATTGCCCTTGACAATCAACCGTTCTCTGTTGTGGGTGATGTTGGCTTTCTCCGACTGGTCGAGCACCGCTACACACGACCAAGTGCGCTATTTTTCAGATGTTGCCCTACCGGAGATACACAGTAATAGCGTCACTACTATTAGCTTCACTACTGACATTTGGACCAGCGATATCAGCCCCATGAGCATGCTGAGTCTGACAGCATAGTGGGTCGTCGAGGATTTCGTTCTGAGGAAAGTCGTATTTCACGCACATGAATGTGCTGGTTGTCATACCGCTGCTGCCATTTCAATGGCATTTGAGAACATGTTTGAAACATGAACACACCAGCTAGCTCCATTCAAACAACTGACTCGAGAAATAAGCTCATCAACTGCACCTGCAGCAGACGTGATACCCTCTGTTATGGCATTGAAACGCCTGCTCAACAAAACTGCTGACACAGGCTGTGAACAAGCAATTCGGTGGCATTCTCTTTTTACTGTGTCACCACCATGCTCGATGCTATGTACAAGGACCGCTACTTCGATGCAGACAAGAAACAGGGTTTACGTGAAATGTTACATACAGAGCTGGACAGGATGGAAACGGACACAGTGACAGTGCGCACCGAGGAAGAGAGGCCACAGACAGACAGAGCTGAAACTTCACTGCTTGACATGTATGATGAAATCCTGGTTGGGAATGAAATGACTGAACAAATGAACAACAAAACAGCACAGGAAGTAAGTGAAAGAAATAGGTTTTGATTATGTTTTACTGGTAATGGGGATATACATTACTGTTCAAAAGTTTGGGGTCACTTAGAAATATCCCTATTTATGAAAGAAAAGCACATTAGAGTGTCTAGTTTGAGAAACAGATGCCTCACAAGTCCTCAACTGGCAGCTTCATTAAATAATAGCCGCAAAACACAACCTCCCACTCCTCTTTCTATTTTGGTTAGTGCCAGTTTGCGCTGTTCTGTGAAGGGAGTAGTAAACAGCGTTGTACGAGATCGTCAATTTCTTGGCAATGTCTCGCATGGAATAGCCTTCATTTTTCAGAACAAGAATTGACGAGTTTTAGAAGAAAGATCTTTGTTTCTGGCCCTTTTGAGCCTGTAATCGAACACACAAATGCTGATGCTCCAGATAGTCAACTAGTCTAAAGAAGGCCAGTTTTATTGCTTCTTTAATCAGAACAACAGTTTTCAGCTGTTCTAACATAATTGCAAAAGGGTTTTCTAATGATCAATTATCCTTTTAAAATGATAAACTTGGATTAGCTAACACAACGTGCCATTGGAACACAGGAGTGATGGTTGCTGATAATCGGTCTCTGTACGCCTATGTAGATATTCCATAAAAATTATCCGTTTCCAGCTACAATAGTCATTTACAACATTAACAATATCTACACTGTATTTCTGATCAATTTGATGTTATTGTAATGGACAGAAAAAAATCGCTTTTCTTTCAAAAACAAGGACATTTCTAAGTGACCCCAAACTTTTGAACGGTAGTGTACGTAAATGCCAACAAAATAACTTTTTGGTCAGTGTGGTGTATGTGTGTGTGTGTAACCTTTATTTAACTAGGCAAGTCAGTTAAGAACAAATTCTTATTTACAATGACGGCCTACCCGGACGACCCTGGGCCAATTGTGCGCTGCCCTATGGGACTCCCAATCACGGCCGGATGTGATACTGTCACGCCCTGACCTTAGATATCTCTGTTCTTCTATATATTTTGTTTAGGTCAGGGTGTGACTAGGGTGGGTACGCTAGTTTTGTATGTCTAGGGTTTTTGTATGTCTAGGGTTTTTGTATGTCTAGGGTTTTTGTATGTCTAGGGGTGTTGTATGTCTATGTTGGCCTGATATGGTTCCCAATCAGAGACAGCTGTTTATCATTGTCTCTGATTGGGGATCATATTTAGGTAGCCATTTTCCTCGTTTGTGTTGTGGGATCTTGTCTACATTGAGTTGCCTGAGTGCACACATGTAGCGTCACGTTTTGTTTGGTTGTTTGTTGTTTTGTTAGGTGAGTTTCAGTTGATTAAAAACTATGTGGAAATCTACTCAGATACGTGACACGTGACAGATACAGCCTGGATTCGAATCAGGGACTGTAGTGACGCCTCTTGCACTGAGATGCAGTGCCTTAGACCGCTGCGTCCGTGTATGTGTTAACTATTTAACTGTACTAGAATGCTTAAAAGGCCGCAAAAATGTTAAATATCGGTTATCGGTATCGGGGGTTTTTTGGCAAGGAAAATATCGGATATCGGTATCGGCCAAAAATGTCATATCGGTGCATCACTACAATAGACGTGTGTGCCTTTCCAAATCATGACCAATCAATTGAATTTACTACAGATTAACTCCAATCAAGTTGTAGAAACAGGTCAAGAATGATCAATGGAAACAGGATGCACCTGAGCTCAATTTCGAGTCTCATAGCAAAGGGTCTGAATATTTATGTAAATAAGGTATTTCTGTTTTATATTTTAATACATTTGCTAAAACTTCTAAAAACCTGTTTTTGCGTTGTCATTATGGGTTATTGTGTGTAGATTGATTGAGGGGGGAAACGATTTAATCTATTTTAAAATAAGGCTGTAACTTAACAAAATGTGGAAAAAGTCAAGGGGTCAAGCGAGCAGTATGTCAAGAAGCAGTGTGGCTTTGCAGGGGCGTGTTTCGGAGGACACATGGCTCTCGACCTTCGCCTCTCTCTAGTCCGTAGGGGAGTTGCAGCGATGGGACAAGACTGTAACTACCAATTGGATGTCACAAAATTGGGGAGAAAAAGGGCTAAAAGTACACACACAAAAAAAGACTTTCAGACCATGAGGAACAAGATTCTCTGGTCTGATGAAACCAAGATTGAACTCTGGTCTGAATGCCAAGCGTCACGTTTGGAGGAAACCTGACCCCATCCCTACAGTGAAGCATGGTGGTGGCAGCATCATTCTGTGGGGATGTTTTTCAGTGGCAGGGACTGGGAGACTAGTCAGGATTGAGGGAAAGATGAACAGAGCAAAGTATAGAGAGATCCTTGATGAAAACCTGCTCCAGAGCGCTCAGTACCATAGACTGGGGCGAAGGTTCACCTTCCAATAGGACAACGACCCTAAGCTCACAACCAAGACAACACAGGATTGGCTTGGGGACAAATGTCAATGTCCTTGAGTGGCCCAGCCAGAGCCCGGACTTGAACCCGATCGAACATCTCTGCAGAGACCTGAAAATAGCTGTGCAGCGACTCTCCACATCCAACCTGGCAGAGCTTGAGAGGATCTGCAAAGAAGAATGGGAAAAACTCACCAAATACAGGTGTGCCAAGCTTGTAGCGTCTTACCCAAGAAGATTCAAGGCTGTAATCATTGCCAAAGGTGCTTCAATAAGGTACTGAGTATAGGGTCTGAATAAATGGAAATGTTTTTTATTTTTAATACATTTGCAAATATTTCTAAAAACCTGTTTTTGCTTTGTCATTATGGGGTATTGTGTGTAGTTTGATAAGGGGGGAAAACAATTGAATCCATTTTAGAATAAGGCTGTAACATAACAAAACGTGGAAAAAGTCAAGGGGTCTGAATACTTTCTGAATGCACTGTATAACAGACATGACCTCATCCATAACTTAAGGCTGGTCTGACGTCCAATCAGGTTATCCTCCTGCAACAATGCTGTTATTTAGATCAAACATACATTTACGTTTACTTATTACATCTGCTAAGGTTCAAAGTTCAAGATCAGGGGTCTCCCTGATTATTCTTAATTTGACTAAAAAATGCATTTACATATATTTAAAGTGCTCCAGTTTATTCTCTCTTACTCTCCACAAAATGCAGTTTAGATTCCTTGATTCATTAAAGAACGCATTCATTTATCCTTTGAAACGAGAGTAGAACAACAAAGGCTCGTGTGAAATATTATCACCCACTAGATGGAGACTGTGACTATAAAAATGCATCAAAGAGAACATGCTTTGTTCCAGTAAATAGCCTAACAGTGACGTCACTGATTCAGATTCAGAAAACTTTAATGTCCTCAGAGAGTCAATTCATTTTGCAGCGGTCATTAAACATATCACATATAAACATTTCAAATAAATAGCAAAGGATATTTTCAAGCAAATAGTCAGGGTAGGTGCAGTTTCATAGCGCAAGTGTTAAGTGCAATTAGTCCAACATTTTGTTGAATTGCAGAATTGCATTCGGAATAAAAGAGTACTTGGCCCTTTTTTTTTTTAACCTTAGGTAGTCTGTACCTGTGTCCAGGGGGAAGGAGCTGGAATTCGGAGTGGAGTGGATGGGAAGAGTCAACCGCTATTGTATTTGCCTTCTGGAGGGCTTTGACCAAGTAGAGAGATGGAGGGCTCTGCCCAGGTAGAGAGATGGAGGACTCTGCCCAGGTAGAGAGATGGAGGACTCTGCCCAGGTAGAGAGATGGAGGGCTCTGCCCAGGTAGAGAGATGGAGGGCTCTGGCCAGGTAGAGAGATGGAGGGCTCTGCCCAGGTAGAGAGATGGAGGGCTCTGCCCAGGTAGAGAGATGGAGGGCTCTGCCCAAGTAGAGAGATGGAGGGCTCTGCCCAGGTAGAGAGATGGAGGGCTCTGCCCAGGTAGAGAGATGGAGGGCTCTGCCCAGGTAGAGAGATGGAGGGCTCTGCCCAGGTAGAGAGATGGAGGACTCTGCCCAGGTAGAGAGATGGAGGGCTCTGCCCAGGTAGAGAGATGGAGGGCTCTGCCCAAGTAGAGAGATGACAGTTCTTGCTGCTGCTGCCCATGATTTTCCCACAAGTCCTGACTATCTTGCCCAACTTCTGTGCAACCTTGATATTCCCAAACCAGCAGGTCAAGCTGTAGGACAGAATGTTCTCAATGAATGATATATAAGAGAACCAGGATGATTAGAACAACTGATATGAGATGTCTCTTGACTGTCTGTTTTATAAAGGGTTACCTTGTTGTTTGAGATTAGTAGGTGTCCTTAACTAATCTCCAGTATTCTCTGTATTACTTATTATTTGTTCCCACTGGGCACAGATGTAATTTCAACGTAAATTCTACGTTGATTCAAGGTAATTTCATTGAAATGACATGGAGACAACGTGGATTAAACCAGTGTGTGCCCAGTGGGTTGTTTTTCTAGCACAATTTTTCTGTGAATAAAGTCTTTGAAGACATGCTTTTTGGAAGAACCAAACAAATATGTCAGCATGAATTTCAGAACAAAGGGTGTGTCAATCACTGTGTCATCATGGTGTGTCACTGAGCTCACACTTGTGCACATCTTGATGAGTACACGACTCCACTCATCTTGAATTAAACACTATGTATGTGTATGTTAAGTACGGGACAGGCCACATGAGCTCCCCAGGTTTTAGGTAGTCCACCTCATCTCACATTGTCCAGTAAAAATGTCTTATCTTGCAGTAATTCAACATTGCCACATGGTGGCGAAAAAGACCAGTGTTATATGTCCTAACTCAGTCAGGGATGGGCAACTCCAGCCTCGCTCGAAGGCTGCAGTCTCTGCTGGTTCTCTTTTCCCCATTACACTTTATTGATCCATTCATGTCACTTATTGTTCAGAAAGTGCACACACATGGTTTTCCAGTCACTGATTTGAAGGAAATAACCAAAACCAGCAGACTCTGTGGCGCCCAAGGATTAGAGTTGCCCAAAATCATAGTTTGAAACTATTTTTACCCCTTTTTCGTGATATCCAATTGGTAGTTACAGTCTTCTCCCTTCGCTCAACTCTCCTACGGACTGGGGAGAAACGAAGGTCAAGAGCCATGCGTCCTTCGAAACACAACCCTGCCAAGCCGTACTTGCTTCTTGACACACTGCTCGCTTAACCCGGAAGCCAGCCGCACCAATGTGTTGGAGGAAACACCGTCCAGCTGGCAACCGAAGTCAGCTTGCAGGCACCCGGCCCGCCACAAGGAGTCGCTAGAGCGCGACGGGACATGGAAATCCCAGCAGGCCAAACCCTCCCCTAACCCGGACAATGCTGGGCCAATTGTGCGCCACCTCATGGATCTCCCGGTCACAGCCGGCTGTGTCACAGCCTGGGATCGAACCCGGGTCTGTAGTGACACCTCAAGCGCTGCGATGCAGTGCCTTAAACCGCTGCACCACTCGGGAGGCCTGTCATTGCAGATTTTGTCTATTTTGTCTATTACCCTCTTGGCGCCAACCAGCTGTATGGGGCCATATTGGGCACGATTCACATGGCCATATCTCCATAAATAATTGGTACATACAGCCCAATGATGGCTTAAAATGTTTGAGGGGGTCTGGAAAACACAGTTTTCATGGCTAGTGTAAACACTCTAAAAGTTATAGAAATGTGGCAGGAATCCTGCCGTGCACACCTCACTTTCTGTGAAATCCCATAGGAATGCATTTTGTCCAGCAGAGCGAACGGTAACCCATTTTAACAAAATAGTTTTATGATGAGACCTTTCAGCCTTTACACAAAGTAAGTAACATTCAAAATAAAGATGTCAAGCTATAGTGCCATTGCAGATTAAACCTATTGTACTCTAAATGACCAGTTTTCCAAAATGACTTCCAGCTCCATAGGGCCATGTTGGGCAGGATTCACATATCTCCATAAATAGTTGGTACATAGAGCCCAATGAGGGCTACCCCTCATTGCTTCTCCATTGGCACGCACGCACGCACGCACGCACGCACGCACACACACACACACACACACAAAGTTAGACCACACATGTTGATTTTAAAACAATAATTTGGCACTCATTTTCACCACCGTTCTACTTAACAGGATACGTATATATGGCATATTTTGGCTATTTTGTTGTGTTTTCCAGACCCCCATACAACATTTTAAGCCATCATTGGGTTCTATGTACCAATTATCTATGGAAATGTGGCCAAGTGAATCGTGTCCAATATGGCCCCATGCCACTTGTTGGGGGCCATATTGGAAATAGCCACCGAAGGGGTAATGGACAAAAACTGTGAGGGCAATATAGCCAAAAATAACATACGTCTTTAGACATGCCGTAGCTGTGTGTGAAGTTTGGTGGCTCTATCACAAAGTGCACCATTTTTTTAACGTAGCTGCTCGACTATGGTCAAAATTATCTCAAGACAAGCCCCATGAAGGTCTTAAGAGTACTTTATGATCAGAATTATCGTCTACATTATCTGTTGGGTTTATTTAGTGGGTAGTTAATATTACAAAGTCATTTTGATATGGTTTGGAATGATTTTACCCTATTTTCTTCTCACAGGAAATCCAAATGGCAGCAGTATGATTAAAATGGCCACCCTGGTTGACTGACATGCTTCTAGACTGCCGCCAAATCTTTGAAATGTTCCTTGTAGTATTTAGTATTTGTGTACAAGATTGATAATTGTATTATAAAATGCATGACTATTTCACCTACTGGTGGACTAATCCATGTAGTCTTATTCATGCACTATAAGATCAGCATTCCTACTCTGAGACGCTTTATTCATATGGACCCTGCAATTCAAATGTAAAATCTAGTTATGAGTATGAGGCAAAAGTACAGAATGTCACCTTTAGCTGGATGTAGTTTTATGCTTGTTTTCTTAATTGAGCTTAGCCCCCCTTTCATAAGTATTTGGACATCAGTTTAAAATAAATGTATGTACTACAAAGGTTAGTATTTGGTTGCAAATCTCTTGCCAAAATAACTGCACCAAGCCTGGCTGCAACCCATTTACTTTACTGAGGGCTTGTGACGTATATAATCATCATGTCATGATATGAGATCTCGTAGCAACACCTAGCTTCACAAATCATGATGTTGAAAGATGGAACTGTTTCAAGACTACCAGATTGTCCTGAGAAGTACATAACACAAAGGAGCGAGTCAGGGCTACCTCATCTGTGTGTCTCTGTCTTTTGTGTGGATTACTGTGTGGATTACTGTCTGCATGTCTGTATAGGGTAAAGCAGGTGTGTTTGCATATGCCATTGGGTCGATGTCTGAAGTCATGCATCACTGCATGATAGTACTCTATGTCAATAAATATGGCGCTTTACTATTAAGCAGCACACTACAGTAGATTATGATTATTATTGAGTGAATGATTGAGTTGTAATGTATGACTGTTTAGCCTATATCACTGTGTGCACTGTATCATGGTAGTGGGTGTGAATATCAATGTGTTGAGAAGTGCAAGTGCTCCAGTTAGGGTTCTATATTTAAACACTTTGGTCTCTAGTTTCTGCAGCTGTCACCAAGTTTAAGCTCAGCACCTTTAGCTTTTCTCAGACTGCTCTTGAGTTAGAGTTATACACCTGCCAAACCTTTAAGAGAGAGTGACAGTGAGGGACTGGCGGTGCCCCCTCAGCAGAACATCCCTGTTGAACATGTCATCCCCCTGTGCACAAGTGACTCCCATCACACACAGCTGCTACTGCGAACCACCAGTTCTGTCAGCTAGTTGTACCCAGCTTTAAGTCACTGAATAAAGTTGCATTAATACCACTTAGTTACATGCAGTGTGATCGATGAATTCATGTATCTGTCTGCAGGACATGCATGTAGGCCTACTCAATTCTCTGACTCTCAACTACATATTGGAACTGGTTATTGTAAGTAGGTAAATCATTTGACCAGGGACAATAGCTAGACATTCTAGTAAGAGCGGTGTCTAACACATACCGTAGACAACTCTTTCTTACCTGATCACTGTAGTCACCTTTCAGTGAAGGGTAGAATAATGCACCCGGATGAGGATGAGGATGAGGAAAAGTGACGTGGGTGTTTACAGAGCATTCACATTTTATTGGACTTAAGTTTCTTTGGAATGTGAACGAGACTGTCAGGTGAACACAACATAATCCTGCGCACACAATGTGTATTAATTTGTAATCTCTTTTATTTATGTTGAGATGTTTATTTTTCATTTAAGGCTAATCTAATAGATTTAGCAGCATCCTTCTCAAACTTGGGAGTGGCTTTACTGTCTGGGGAGTTGGTAAAACAAATGTAAACACTGTACCTGTTGTTTGCGCATCAGCATTTGTTTCACAGTGTAACGGCTGTCCTCGCTGACAGAAGGAGAGGACCAAAACGCAGAGTGGTTAGTGTTCATTATTTAATGAAAGTCAACAAAACACTTCAAAATACAAAACAACCAACGTGACAAAACCGAAACAGTCCTGTGTGGCACAAACACTGACACAGGAACAAACACCCACAAAACACACGTGAAACCCAGGCTGCCTAAGTATGATTCTCAATCAGGGACAACGATTGACAGCTGCCTCTGATTGAGAATCATACCCGGCCGAACACAAACATCCCAACATAGAAAATCACACGTAGACAAACCCACCCAACTCACGCCCTGACCAACTAAATAAATACAAGACAAAAGAAAACAGGTCAGGAACGTGACACACAGCCATTAGAAATCTTGACCCAATGCCCGTGCTTGCCTAGGAGTCATACTAACAACACTGTAGGTGTGCAGGTACGTTTCCTTAATATCTACCCATCAGGGCTGTGGTGCAGGATGTAATGCTGTGTCTGTTTACCCCTCATTGTTTCTCCATTGGCATACACGCACGCACGCACGCACGCAAGCACGCACGCACACACACACACGCACGCACGCACGCACGCGCACACACACACACACACACACACACACACACACACACACACACACACACAAAGTTAGACCACACATGTTGATTTTACTATCCAAGTGGAAAACAATTGCTTTTTCATTCAAAATCATATTGTCCCTAACTCTAACATTAACCCTACACCTAACCCTTAACCCTTAACACTAACACTAATCTTAACCCTTAACCCTAACCTTAACCTCAAACCCTAACCCTAAAACTAACCCTAATCCTACCCCTAACCCCTAACCCTAATCCTAAAACAGGACTTTTCCTTGTCAAATTGACCTTGTTTCCCTATCCCTGTGAAGACATTTTGGAACCCAAAAGGACAGTAAAGTTAAACCACACATACACACACACAAAGCCTAGGTCAATTACATTTTCATTCTGTTGGATTTATGGTTAGGCTTGGCTAGGTCATGATGACAGCAACAGTTCCTTTCTGCTGTTCTCCACTGTGCCAATGCATGTTCACAGATATGCTGTAGTGCATACCCAAAGGAGTGACATTGTCTGCTTTTGAGCTTTTGAGCACATAACAAATATCTGCATCTAGTGGTAGACCTATAAACCAATGCTCTGTAAGGGTGGTCTTCAGTCCCTCTGGCTGCTGTAAGTGGTGTGGGGGGGGGGGTAACCCATGGAGAACGCGGTAATTACCCATGGCCACTGTCACAATGCAGCGAATGCACAGGACATCACAACCAGGAAATGTTTAATAACCCCTTCTCATCCCTCTGCCTTTATGTCCCTATCAATGAGGCTGGGCTGTTGGTTACATTGGCGAAGTGTATTATGCTCCCAACCGTATACCTAGCCATGCCTGATCATATATGTATCCCTCTACCTACGGTGGCATGCTGTCAATAGCAATCTAGCAATGTTGTCTGCCTTTAAAAATGCTCATAAGGATTCCGTCTTCTGTTACAGGTTGAGAGGTCCATGTTCCATCTGTGAGGTCAGGGAAGGGTGCAGAGGAGCTTGCCACAGATATTAGGAGAGTAGCAGGACAGATGAGGTGGGAGTGGTCAGAGGTAAGAGGGGAATGTATACATTTATCTCTGTTCTTGAAAGAGGTCTTTCTCTCTCGTGCATGTACACAATCACACACACACACACACACACACACACAGAAACACACAGTAGGTTAACATAATATTTTCTCTCTCTCTCTCTTCTGGACTCACTTAACTAGAGCATAACCAGGGAACCTCTTATGAATGACGAGCCACAAAGGCATTCCCACAAGAGAGGCTTACTGGAGATATAGGACAGGAATGGGAAGTTTATATTCCTTAGTGCACGCATATCTGCGGCATAGGGGTCCAGTGTCCAAAGTACTGGTAACGGTTTCCATCCCCCTCTCTATCCTTTTCCTTCCCTCTCCCACACAATATTATTTTCTTTCCTGTCTCTCCTTATTTGTATTCTTTCTTATGTCTTCTCATCACCTCTTTCTCTGAATCTTTCTTTCTCTTGCACTTCACCTTTTCCTCAGTTTTTGCACTCTGTCTCTGTCCTTCCTTCTCTCTGTCTCTCCCTCCCTCCCATTCCCTCTCTCCCTCTCTCTCCCTCCCTCTCTCTCTCCCTCCCTCTCTCTCTCTCTCTCCCTCCCTCTCTCTGTCTCTCCCTCCCTCCCATTCCCTCTCTCCCTCTGTCATCTGCAAGCTAAAATAGCCTGAGCAGATTTTTTCTCTCCTTTTGTTCCTTCTCAGGGAGACGTTTGGCACACAGACGATCGTGTTCCAACTTTCATTTCCTGAAATATTTTTTTGAGGACCCAACAAGGGTATTTTATCCTGTGCTGGCATATGGGAATGAGGGGCGAGGGGAGCGGGGAACTGGATGGAATCTAGATTTCTGGGACTTGTCTCTCTCATGTCACCAAACAAACACTAACTACATTTTGCACCAGAATTTGGGGAGGAGGAAGGGGTGTGATTTAGGGCTGGGGGGGTCACATAAGCTGTTTGTGAACCCCTGGGGTAGGTGCGTGACGGCCCATGGGACAGTGGGGTATATTTCATTATCCCATATCTTATAACACTTCCTCCTGTTGTGTCTGCCTGTGCCCCTTACGCCCTCGGGGCCATTGCATGCAGCCAGGTAACATTAGCTCCATCAGGCCTCTCTAGGGATGGGTGGTTTACTAAGGATAGTAATATTTGTAATATTTTTTATTGTGGAATAATGTTATTGCTTTTTAGTTTCATGCTTTTCTTTAGTTTAGTTTAGAATAATGTGTGGTGCATGTGTATATGTACATGTATTTGTATGTGTGTGCGTATACCTTCTCTGAGGCATATCACAGTAGTGTGCTCAACCTAGAATTGGCACAGGATAACAAGAGCTGTCAACTTGTGGAAATATTCAGTTCCAACATCCCAGACTGAAGTCACTTTCTTGTGTACAAAATTCAATATTCTGAAAAAAAATATCTACGTATCGCTTTTCCTACTAAGGTCCCAAAATACTGATATCTGATTCTGTGAAACCAAGCTTTGTCTCTGTGAGGGTCGGTTACATGAGCCCAGGCCTTCCAGCTATATTTCTCTTTACAAGCTTTTTTCAAAGGCGTCAGAATCGAGTTCCATCTTGTCCTCCACCTTTTCTATTTGTAAAGATATTAAAATTCCCATTCATTGTCTGCTCTACTTGACACATTTCATTTGACACACAACATGCTATCTTACACAATAATAGCTTGGGTTCATAGTCTGTGCTCCTCCTTGTCTTTGAACTCTGGGTCATGCATCACTCAGCATAGTGAGAGATAGAGATAAATATTTCTTTCACCAACGCTACTAGGAGCTTCCTGTTGTACCAGAGGCTTCCTGCTGGACCACTCTGAGAAGAGACTTTCTATGGCGCTCACTGTTTGCATTGAACAACACACACACAATATTTACCTAGAAACACTACGGAGAACAGCTGTTCAAAGGTTATAGCACTGTATTATAGTACACACTCTCTCTCTCTTACCCTAACCCTAACCCTAACCCTAACCCTAACCCTAACCCTTACACACATGTTTGTTTTACTATCCTTGTGGGGACCAAACAATTGATTCCCATTCAAAATACCTATTTTCCATAACCCCTAACCCTACCCTTAACCCTGACCTTAACCCCAAACTGCTAAACCTAACCCTAACTCCTAACCCTAACCCCTAATCCCTAACTCTAATTCTAACTCTAACCCGCAATTGTAACCCTAACCCTAAACCTAACTCCTAAGCCTAAAATATACTTTTTCCTTGTGGGGAACCGCAAAATGTCCCCACTTTGTCCTTGCTTTACTGTCTTTGTGGAGATGTCTGGTCCCCACAAGGAATGTAAAACCAAAAACACACAAACACACACACAGTCTTAGTCTGCCTCTGGGGCAGGCCAGGCCAGGCTGGAGCGTTGTCAGATCCATGCATCATTGGTAAGAAAATCTCCCCACAAGCCCGTCAACCCCCGCCCCACCTCCCTCCCTGCGGCAGACCTGAAAAGATCCTTTTGTCCCTCATCACCCCCCTTCTACCCCCATCTCCCCAAGCCCACACCCCTCATACAGTCTGTGGTTATGGATACCTGGGATTGTCTCACATGATGCTCCCATGTGGGGGTAAGGTTATACCTGCAGGCACTAGACCTGAGAAAGCCAGCCCGGGACCAAGTTCCTTACCTTTGGCTTTTGTCCTCATTCTACATGATTGTTTTACTCACTCTGAGTGCTAACCAAAAAATACATGCCAGAGCCCTCTCCCACGCTCTATAGCAGACTGTGTACATTAATTTACTATTCTTGATGTTTATTTACACCTGAAAAGGCCTTTCCTGACATTGATTTAATGGGACTGCAAGTTATATCCACAAAAAACAAAATGCCTTTGTGAGTTCTCTACTGTCCATTAGCAGCTGCTGTTACTGACACCAGTCAGCTCACAGTAGACCTGATGCCACATCCCATCCAGGTCTAGTGCAGAAGGAGCCCAGTGGCTAAGGCTGAGGCCAAGGCTACTCCTCCTAGACATGCTGCACTGCTGCACTTGTGGAATTCTCTGTGTGCCAGATAGAGTAGACTGACATTTTCTGTGTATCTGTGTTAACTGTCCAGTGTAAATGCACAGTGTGTTCAGTTGGAATCGGAAGTGTGGGATTCAGGCGTGATTAAAAGCCTTGTCCGAGTTTCCGCAAGGGATTGAATTGATATTCTATTTATACCCCCTGTAGAGGTGACATTGATGGCTGCATTCCTGTATGACACATAGTAATCTCCTGTGTATCCGTCCTTTACTGGACATATTGTCCTTAGACTTAACTTGCATGTCCGCTTTGGTGTCTTTGTTATGTCCTGTTAGCCAATTCAACCATAGTTTTTCTCTGCCTGCAGCCACATGGGAGATTTCTTGTAATTTGGTCTGAAGTATCTATTTTGTTAGTCAAAGGTTTGCTGCACATTGCTTGTGGGTGGGAGGTAGAGTGCAGAATATTGCTAACCTATTTTTGAGTCACTTAAAAAAATTTAAGACATAAACTTGTTTATGTGTCAATGGTGAATCAAATACACTGGGGTTCCTGCTTTTTTTGGAGTTCAAATGAGGTCCAAACGTTCTTTCTTATTCGATTTAAAGGATACATGTATATACAGGCAATCCTGAGGCATAGTGTCAAGTTGCCTTTTGTAGTAGGGTAGACCTAGGGCTAGTATAACATATTATGGGGCACACTCTTTTCATGCCACTTTGATAAAAATAGATTTTCGTAGCAGGTTAAGAGAGCATTTTTGCTAACCCTAATCCTTTTCCTAACCTTAACCTCAGTCTCCTACCTTGCTACATGATTTCTCCTAACCTGCTGCGTAAGATCTCCTAACCTGCTACGAAAAAGTCCCTTCCATATCGAAGTGGCATGAAAAAGAGTGTTTCTCAACATATTATAGGAAAACTACTCAAAATCTAACAACCGCATTACTTCACAATATGAAATGCATAGCTGTAAGTGGTAAATATTCACTCCACGGTAGAATGCATTTGTTAGTCATAACTGAGAAACAGTCCCAAATGACAACTTCCTCCGGGATGCAGACTGCCCCGGGCCAGGGTTCCTCATGCTATAGAGGGGCATAGACCTGCAATCTTCACAATCAGGCTCTAAAGCTAGCAACAACTGGTTCAGATTAGGCTCAGGAAATCCTTGGTGCTCTATGTTCAAAACAATTCACCCTGACATAAGCCGAATGGGTAGGGGGTGGGGGACGGAGGATGTTACCAGAATCTTTTCTAGTGCAAGTGAGAAAATCTGTTTCAAAATATGAGCAGATATTTGGTTCAGGCAGTAGGCTATAAATGTTATTGTCCATTGACGATTGCCATATAGGCTAACTCACGCTACTTTAGGCCCTAGTAATACCCTATACAAATCAGCCTTGCAGCAATAATTCTTAATATTATTCTAGTAGTGTTATTATTAGTATATTATTTTGTATTATTGTTAGACAAATATAGTAATATGCTAATAACTAATAACAACAACAAAACTCAGATGAAGCTACTGTTGTTATTCTTGTTGGTGATGGTGGTGTTATAATGAACCATTACATTTCCACAATTATTATAGGACATTTAGCCTATAACAAGAGTGATACCAGGGTTATACCAGGGTTCAATAGTAATTGTATTGTAATTCTAACATTTGTGCATGATGTTGAACATATCTGTGTAAGAATGAAATATTACAAAAATATACATCTATTTGTTCTTCTTAATAGGCCACAGATTCATGTAAGATCATCGCGTGAGCGCGCCTTTCACAGATGGTGTGGCTTTCCCGTGGCCCAGAACCGACAGAACAAACACTTGGAGAGAGCAAAGTAAACACTGCAACACAGACGTAATGATCCGCAGCGCTCATGGACCACGGGCGAGAACTAGGCTTCGCCTTAGGCAAAACATGGCTTTAAATGTCGTCAACAAAACTGCTCTGTTGTGCATACCTCATGTCATGGCCCTTTTTACCGATTAGATTTTGGGCCCACATTTTAGACGTTCCCAATCCGGATGTTTTCTAACGTTAGTTATTCTGGATTGCTCATGTGTTTGGTTTCAACGCCTTTAGCATCTCTGAAATCTCACGGCATTGAGTGAAAATTAAAGCAACAATTTCCACGAAATATGAAATATGTAGTTTTGGTCCGGAGAGTTGAACAGAGAACTTTGACAGTTGTTCATCCAGAGCGACACACACCAATTCCTCACTATCTCACTCATGTTGTCAGTGAGCAGTGACAAGTGACATTGAGGCCTAAGTAACAGCATTTGCTTTTCGAATAACTCCCTCTACAAAAGTTTAACATATTTTATTTTTTATTGTTTCCTGCCATGGCTATGCGTAACTGTAGAGGCCTCAAGGCTACAAAATGGAGGAAAACCTGACCAATATGTTTTGGTTTACTTTAGCCCATATTTTTTGCATGCCCTAAATATCTTTGAGGAATGAATTAATATTTAGTATATGAATATATAATACTATTTATTTTATTGAGTGGATATACAAATAACACACATGAAACAAATGTGACGTCTTTTTTGTTTTATTGGAAACTCATTATTATGATTCTAATGAAAACGTTGTTTCTTAGTTTCCATAGCAGGAAGTTGCTATACATTTAATCCGAACAAAAATATCATAAATTAAGCAAAAGGGCAGTCCAGTTTAAGTGTCTCGTTGACTTAAGAGTTCGAAAAATGGGGTTGATTGTATATTAACGGGCAGGAGGGTACCTCCTAAATCGGATAAGCGCATAAAGGAATTGCGTTATAGTTGTAACCAAATTTAACGACAGACAAAAGTCAGTCTAGTTATAAGTTACCACAGTTTAATTTCATATATGTAGGCCTATTCAATCTGGTCGAGTTATCAGTCTTTTCAAAGATAGCATCAGTTTGCCTTTAGGAGCCTAGATCCACAAGGCTCGATGTTAGAGGTCCCAGCAACGAGTCTTGGAGTTGGTGCGGGTGTCCGTGCATTCCATGCAGCGGCTGTGCGCCACCGAGGCCGGTCATAGGGTAAGAGGAGACGCCGGGGTGACTCATATTTCCCTGGAGCAAAAGCAAAGAGTTCTGATCAGGGCTTTGTGGTGGAGAGAACTCATCTTCCGAGCTGGACATGAGCGACTTGCCGCCGTCGAGGGGAGACAGCTGGTTCTGTTTGTTGTTGCCAGAATTATTGTTTTCGCTGTTCTCTCTGAGAAGGGAAGATATGTCAAAATTAGTGATGAAGGCCTTTTGGACACAAGTTTACAGAATCTATAGTCTTATAGGCTAAAAACAAGCCATACATTTCAATAATAAGACAACAACAATTCAATACAATATTGGTTTAAACTTTAGGAGAATGCAATTTAGAAAATATTAAATCCGTTTTTATTATTTGTACATTTCAATTGCAAAATGTAAACTTTTGGTCACATACTTTTAATTATTCCATTAGAATAATATATCTTATCATACTGATTCCATATATTGACGACTTAAACTCGTGACCTGTAGCTCCAATGGTATATGTAACATTATCTAAATAGCTATAACTTCTTCAGATGTCAGAAATGTTTAGAACACTATCGAAATAATGATGGTCAATAGGGTGTCATTGGTTCCATTTCAAATGTTTGCAGGCCATAGGCTTTGTTTAGGGTTATCACACATATTATTTGGGCCATCTAAAAATCAGCATAAGGGCATGTCACTGGAAATAAATGAGAAAGTTGGGAATTTAAAATTCCAACTGGGAGATTACGCATGTGATGATGTTCCGTTTATTATATTCTACTATAAACTAATAGGCCTATATGGCAACATTTTACTTTTTGGTCTAAGCATACCTTTCTTTAGCTTCTGCGGCTCTGTCTCTCTGGCGTCTGTTTTTGAACCAATTGCTGACCTGCGTAGTGGTCAGTCCCGTGGCCTCGGCCAGCTCCCTTTTCTCTCGCGGGGAGGGATAGGGGTTATGCGTGTACCACTCTCTAAGAACACCCCTGGACTTCTCCTTAAAGCAATAGCTGGTCTCCTCGCCGTCCCAGATCGTGCGGGGCAGAGGGAATTTCCTGCGGACCCTATACTTCCCCACGGCTCCAAGCGGTCGGCCGCGCAATTTTTCCGCCTCCACGTAGTGCGCTTTCAGCCACAGCTGCTGCAGCTTGGGATGGTTGTGCGGGGAAAACTGGTGGCTCTCCAGGATCTTATAGAGCTCTCTGAAGTTCCCTCTGTGGAAGGCGACCACCGCCTTTGCTTTCAGTACACTTTCATTCTTGTGGAGGTGGTCACACGCTGGGAGAGACCAGAGAAAACGACCGAGCCTCTCCAGGTTCCCTCCTTGTTGCAGGACCTCGCAGACGCAGGCGACTTGCTCCTGGGTAAACCCAAACGAAGGTAGTATTGACATGATGTCGGGTCCCCAGCCCAATCGAGAAGGATGCTGAGAGTCTATTTATTCTTCACTGTTATTGTCTTCCAGAACCCAGTACAATCCGCCCGGGCAATATCCACTCAACCCCTGATGCGCACGGGAGATTCGGATGTTGATTGTTGGGACAATTTGTTCCTGTTGGAGATATGTCAGGCTTAAAGAGAGCGCTGCGCGATTCGTTGATTGGCTCTTCCACTGCCCTATACCCTGGCAGCCGAGCAGAACTGAGTTTACAGCTCGGTTTCCTCCCTGGAGGGAATACGTCAGGGGCTGAAATTGGAGCCCCCCCACCCTGTACTCCTCTCCAGCGTTAGCGGAGGGAGCAGAGGTACCTAAATGCTAATCAATTATTACAGACCGCTTAAAGGGCATTTTTATCATGTTCTCGCCATGTTTTTGTAGAGTTTCAGACAGGGCTTGAAGTTAAGTAAGAGATCGATGGATATAGCTGAAGTAATTTATTGCATCACCATGCATGATTCATTATTGTCATTGTCAACCCCCCTCATCTTGCATTCGCGTTAATAGCACGCAGATTGTGTAATTCCCTGCTATTTTTCATAGTCTATTAATTACAAGTAGTTTATTTTATGAGGTGATAGAATTTTAGAATTTCTTATGATAGTTATACGTGTCATGAGTGCCTGCCACAAAGGTTGGGGCTTTCAGATAGGAAAGAAAGGTAAGGAAACATCCCACTGGGCAAAAACCGGTTGAACCAACGTTTTTTCTATGTCATTTAACCCCAAAAATATTTGTGATGACGTTGAAACAACGTGGAACACTTATTGGAGTTGCAAAAAGTCATCAACTTACAGGCATTTTAACTTAGATCCAATGACATGGTGACATTTTTTGTTGATTTCAAGTTGAATTCACGTTAGTTGAAAACAACCAAATGTACATAAAACCTAGACGTTGAAATGGCATCTATGCCCATTGGGGTGCAAAATTGTAAAGATATTGTAAATAAACTGGCATGGGTTTAAAGCGCCAATGCTATCCTATTTCAAAAATAACTTTGGATAGTTATTTGAAAGGCCTCTGTATGTAAATATTGCATGATGATCTATTGATTAAAGAAAGCTATAGGCCTATACTTTATAATGTAGAATAGTAGCCTTCTTACACGTTAAACATGCCTCAAATGTAGTATATTTCACTGAGTTTACAACGGTCATTTTCCAAAAATAATAATGTGGTATAGATTATGGAATATATTCCCTCTCATTTTATTTAACGTCCAAATAATAGCCCTAATAAACCCAACGTTATGCTATTCAGTTTGTACATCAGTATTAAAGTAGGCTATTGCATTATATTTTACTGGTGTGACTCGACTCCTCTTCATGCATGTGCACCAATGCATAGGCCTACCTGACTGGCTGAACCTAAAAATGTGTTAGCACATTGATGGAAATGTCCATTGATAATTTATGTATTTGAGTTTTTTTGCAACTTGTCTAATTCTTTCAATTTCCAAAAGCCTTGCCTACATCATTAGGCTTATATTTAATCATGAGGATATTCTGTTATATCTGTTTTTTAAATGTTGTTTCGTTTCAATTCGCATTAGTCAAATTTAGAATGGCCTACTATATTGCACTAATTGTTAATTTATTATGGTGTGAAAACTTTATATTTCTAGGAAATGATGTACATTTATATTCCGGGCTCTCCCAAGGTTATTTTCTTGGAACTCGTCTTTCCCCTGCTGTCCTCAATGTTGTGGCGTGAAACATAACACCTATCCATTAGTACATTAGTGATGTGAGTCACAGGCTCTTGGTCGTTGAGTCGTTATTTTGAAGGATAGATCAAATTCCTTATCTTTCCCAGGTTTTGCAACGTGACTCTCGGGCAACACGTTGAGAACTAGACACCCGAAAGGAGCATTTCTAGGGCAGCCAATATTATTTCTGCTGTCCGTTAGGCTACATATTTAACCAATATGTGATATTACTAATTAAATATAGTCTAATTTACTGTTAACATATTTGGTATTCGGTACACCACTGCCAGTTAAGGTTTAATCGAGCGTTGGTTTTATCAACTGTTTTTGTGGTCGCAGACACCTGCAAAAACAAACTGTAGGCTACCTCGTGCTGGAAATAATGCCTCTTACCATAAAGATTATAATATTGACTTAGGTGCACTTTTTGTAAATGAACCTTCCACCATACAATCTAATTAACGAGGGTATGCAATGAATGAAGTTTAAGACTCAAAGCTTTGCTGAGAACGTTTTATGATCTCAACATAACTGCCTCCTGATGAACTTACGGCCAGATATAATTGCTCGACTTTCCCAGTTGTACTGATTATAAAGGAAAACAAAATCAAACGAGCATCCCAAGTAGCCTAACGTCGGTTAATGTGCATTCTGCCATGCAAATCAGACAGTACAATAAGTTATGAATTAAGTTGGGATAGGCTACAATCGAAAACAAAGGCCCCATAATTTTGCAGTTAATAAAAGGTGCATAATGTGCGGTTGGCCTGCCGGTCCTCGACATTAGGCCTACCTGTGGGGTGCGCTCCGCTCAGTTCTCTAACCCCATGCACCAGCAAATGAGCCACTCGCAGGTTTCTCTAATATCTCTACCACATTGCGCCGCGCCTCCTCCTTTAACCGGAGAAGCCAGGGGGACGTGCTCGATCTCAGGTCGTGATTATTTCAAGATGTGGACACCCCTCCAATGCCCATGAGAAACGATGACGACTGGCCACGTCTATGCACACAACGAGAGGGAGAAAGAAACCGAGCCACAAAAACATAAAGCACTTCATAAAAACGTCACCATATTTCATATCAAACCGTCTATATGTGGCGTTTTGTGAGTGAAGCTTTTTCTTCATAAAAAGGGGAGAGAGTAAAATGATGAAAGTCCAGCAAGGCCGGCTTAACACAAACAATAGGCTAGCAGATGGGTTTCGCCAAATCAAAACTGCTATTTCAGCTGTTGACTGGAACAATGCTGATACTGTTCAAATTGGCTGAAAAATATGGAATGTATGTAGTCCAGTGGCTTTCCTTAAGATATCTAGACTACTTGGATAAATCAAAATAGTTCGAGACATAGGCCTATAGCCCAGGCCTAATAATTGTTTTTAATAAAACGTTTTTCAATGAAAAAGTGGGCCTATAATATTTGCCACCCCGTACAATTCGTTGCATAGGCCTATATATATTCAAACTATGCAAAGTATGCAACAAGCATTCTTAAACAAACATGTATTTTGTTAGGTTACATCAAATCTGTTTTAGATTGTCTATATTTTTCTAACCTAATATAGGCTTAGGCATATGTCGTGTCTGTGTAAATGACAATCTTGTATTATTGTTATTTTTTAAATAAATAATTGATCATTTAACTCACTCACCTGTGACGAAATTATGTGATTCATTAATTACCACGACTTGGATTTTATTTATATTCTGTTAGTTTGTAATGGCCTATAGGCTCAGCCCTACATAGGGCCTATATAGTAAAAATACAAGCCTATTCATCACTTTAAGTGCAATACTGCTTTCTCAAAACACAACCGTTGACATGAATGAGTAAATCAAATTGCAGCCGCAATTATCAGCGTAACATAGGATCCTATCATGTTAGAAAATTAGGCATTTTATAAGAGCACTGCGGTCACCCCCAATCAAAATCATTAAGGCTCACTTTCCTCGCAGGGCCAGCGCATAGGCTACGAAAGGTTATTATACAGCAGGTCAGTAAACACGCTTTGGTCCTCTTGTTAAAATATAATTCAATTAAGAGGCTTTAACGTAGGCCTGTTCGAGTTCTATGTATTAAAATAACCACAATGTTTTGTCGTGTTGTCCTCATTTTCTAAACCATTTGAAACCATTGGTTTCAGACAACGTGTAAAGTTATTGGCGGGGAGGGGGCGCCAGCTTATAAACGACAATCCAATTGCCTTATGCACAGATCGAGATGTGATTTTTTCACAATGTCTAAAACGAAGCCTCCGATGAATTAGGCTACTTGGAGAGTAGCTTATTTTCAGTGTTAATGTGCTAATTTATATTTTAAATTAATTGAACATGTCTATGAGTGTTGGAAACACAACTAATAAAACATATATTGGGCAGGTGACATTCGGCATGGCGAAAGAAGCTGTCATGCTTTAATGGCTTTTAGACGAAGTCTAACTCCTCAATAGTCATATGAGTCTTATCTGCGTCGCTCCTGTTACAAAGTGGTGTGTTTCTCTGGGAAATACCATCTGACCAGTGTGGTGTGGAGATGATGCGGCCTCCCAGCTGTTGCCTCTCTCTCAACATATTACTGTTCAGTGGCGAACAACATGTGTGTGTGTGTGTGTGAGTGAGGGGGAGAAAGAGAGAGATATAGAGATGGATGGAAACACACGGGCACGTGTAATCAGGGGACGTTTACTAGTGCACGTTTGGACCGTTTTTACGCATATGTTATACGTTGCCCTTAAAGTGCAGAACCGACCATTAAATCGCCCCAGGTCGCACCTTTCCCCTTCTCTTTGATTGTGGATGATGGACTGAACATGTGCAGATATTTTCTCACGCCTGATAACTCTATTATCTGAAGTCGAAGTTAAAAACTGCGTTCTGGTTTTGATGGTGGAAACAACTAGCCTAACCTCTGTCATTCCCAATGGATTTTACGCACAGACACATCTCACATCGTAAACGCCGTAGAATGCCCGTTTTCACCAACAATGCATAATTGTACTTATATTTACTCATTTACGTTCATTTATTTACTTCTCTCTTTCGGAATCAACAAATGAATCTCAGTGGGGAAAGTATTGGTGGTGGGTCTGTTGGAGCTGTGCGGCACCCAGCGACCCCTGGCCTCTCATTAGTGAGTGGGACGTGGATCAGCGCAGTACCGCGCTCCCCAGGTCATGTTACATATGGCTTGCAGTCTGCTGCACCGCATTAAATGTCATCTTTGAAACTATCCAAGAGATCAGAGGTCACCGTTTTTAATAAGGCCTCGGTTCTGGGGGGTTTCCCTTCTTTTACTGCTCGCCCTTGCATGTTTTACAGTGCACGTTTTAAACTGCGGAAAAAATGATAGGCCTCTTTTTTCTTCTACTTTTTGGTAACATTATTATGTCGTTGGATTGGAGCGTACTTGATCGTAAACGATAGCTGCTGGACGCATTTTATACAAACAAGTGTGTAATTTTAAAAGTGATATATTTTTGGAAAAATTAAATATGCAATATATCTATCAAGGTTGCCTTGTAGGCTACTGTAATTAAAATAAAATAGCAATATTACAAACAGATGTAGACATGTTCTTCAAAATAATGTTTAGTCTTCCATAAAAAGGACTGAGTGTGGTGTTCATTTTTTTCCTATTCTACAGGCACAATAAAAATGTGGAATTTCGAGCTTTCTGGGGCCCCCACCCCGTGAGACCAACAGAACATGGGCTCCCATTGCCAATGGGACATTGTTCAGGGCTTCAACAAAGCCTTCTTCAATATTACAGGAGGCGTTACCTGATACCTAACAATCAGCTAATCCAATGCCTGTGGCAAGGTCACCTGTGCACAGGTAACCATACACCAGCAACCTGCCTCTCCAGCTCCTTTTCTCCCACTCTCTCCCCCGTCTCTGTCCGGGCCTCATCACCATTGAGTGAGCAGAGACAAACACCTTCTGTTTATTTGGGTCATCTGCATAGAACCCATAAAGAGGATCCGCAAAGAGCATAAGGCCAATAGTCCGGTCTCTAAACCACTATAATTTGTCCATCTACCCATCCACAACCCCCCCCCACCATCTTACTTCGCCTTACTTGGGATCCGGTGGAGTGAATCAAAATTGGGTGGAAGATCATGTAAAATCCCCCTAAGCCATGTGAGCAGTTCAGGCTTTCTCTGTACAGACACACAGTGCTTGTGAGTGACAGCACTTCAGACTCATTCGTCCACTTGTGGGTTGGCTGAGTGAGCCAGGCAGGGCTTGCTCTGGGTTAGCCCAGGGAGAGGGCCCTTGGACAGGGTGTTTTGGAGCTGTAGACCCCCCACCCCTAAGAGCAGTACCTCTGGAAATCTCATTGCTGTTTATTTGAATTACGGGGGCTGAGATGAGAAAAGGAGGGCTAATGAACTCCAGGTTGCCAGGCATGTGCAAATGATCACTGCAGGTTTGCAGAGCGAGGTTGTAGGCTTGTTGGATTAGGGCACGACTGTTATACCCCATCCTCACAGAGTTTGGCTTTTTAAGTCTTTTAAATATATAGAAGATGTATGCTTCCTGTCTCGAGAATTTAGGTCCACTGTAGACATAACATTAAACACAAACCCAACTCACATGTTTAATCAAAAATGAATCGAGAAAAAACTTTGTTCATGACAAAAAAGTGTACCAGTTTTATATTTTTATAAATATAAACTTTTAATGAAGTATGGAGATTTTAAAAAATACATTCGGATCATTTGAGATTACAAACATACAGTTCAAGATCAAATAAAAAACAATCTGTTTTTACCATATGCCTATGGCTCATTTTTGGTATATGACATCAGAGCAAGAAGACAAAGTTGTTCTGTAATGTCGTCTTTTTGTCAGTTTGCAGTCTGTTCATAGCACTACTCTGAATGGGGGTTTAGGTCATGGAACCTGACAAAGAAAAATGTACTGGCCACTCTATGTACATCTGTGTCTTACTGTCTTACTGTTATGTGTAAATGACATCTGCTGGTCATGGCGTATAATGGTTTTGTGTTGTGTGCTCCACATGTATTTGTTGACTGATGATGTCCACTTACTATCTATATTAATATAACAGGATATGTCTGCCTTATGCCCCTATCTGACAAAACCAGGAAATTACCCCAGGGGGAATAGCTAAGCTTTATCAGAAACCCATTAATGCATTGCATGTGTCACACTCTGCACCTACACATCAATCATAAACTGTAGAGAACGTGTTTGCCACACTCAATCGTATTTACAAATAACAATTAAAAGTAAAAGGCACTAGTAGTAAGACATTCTAATATTGTTAACTCAGTTTGCCATGCAAAGGGACACAATAGAAATCCCTCTCCATATAAAACACATCAGACTACATGTGGTTCTCCTCCATCAAGCACAATACCCCCCTCCCAGTTTCTTATACAAACACACAAACAGGCACACCGGTCTTACTTTGTAGAAAAATATTATTGATGTATTTTTTCACAGAGACAGTTTGGGAGACATTTAGAAATGAATGATGGGACATACTGTTGCCAAACAGCATATGGAGGTTTTACTAAGTTCATTTAGACACAGACTGGACAGTGTAACAGCCCTTTTAGGCCCCCACCCTGTCTCCAATAATGGTTGAAGCTTGAAATATATGAAGTTGGAATGTTTTACACATAACAAATGTCACAGTATTGATTTGCTAATGTTTCCCCCAGAGGAAAAAGTATGTTCTTTGAAGCTACAATCTTATGTTTTGATGCTATGGTGCAAATTGGGAGAGGTCAGTGAATAATAATAATTTTTGGGGGGGGTCTTATATTTGTCCTGTTACAAGTGTGTGTAATGGAAATGTGTTTCTTGCATATCCCAACTCCCCAGAGACACCCGCAGGGAGTGGGGTCACGACCAGGGTCACCAATGTCCAGTGCCCCTGGGGTTAAGTGCCTTGCTCAAAGGCACAGAGACAGAATTTTCACATTGTCAGCCCCAGGATTCGAACCGGATCGGTTATTAGCCCAACGCTCTAACCTTGAGGCTACCTGCCACCCATTTGAAGTCTGACATTTTACGAGGCAGAAATGTACATTCATTTCTTATTGAAGGACTAAATTGCAGTGGTTTCCTGTTATTCGTATGTGGTTTCATGTGTGGTTTTCAGTGCAGCGTTAGTGGTTTTAATTAACCTTTTCACAGAGACGCTACCCCTGCCCCTACTAAATGACCTTTTTGGTTTCCCAGATGATGCACTTAGTTTGGAGGAACATCCTGGTCACATGACCAGGGCCACTCCAACACCTGTTCTGCAGATCAAGTCCAGTCAACAGGAAGTAGCAGGTGTTGTCTTTTAAAAAATGCACACTTAAAATGTGGTTCAAATGCATGCAAGGGACAGCTAGTCATGCCTTTCTGCAAGGCATAGAGGAAAGATCGGGGGATTTAAAAATATTTAATTAGGATGACTTCATGGTGCCAATCCAAGGGGTTTGTATCTGAATAGAGTTTATTGTAAGGTAAAATGAACACAACATTAGCAAATAATTTAACAGTTAGAGGAAATGAATGGTAAAAAAAACACAGAGTAAAAAGATTCACCACATCACTGCTTGGACAGATATGAGTGCTTATGAAAGGTCATAGGTTACAGGTTAAAGGTCAGCCATGTCCTCGTCCATCTGCACTGTCTGTAATTTGGCCAGGTCCTTCTCCTCCCCCGGCTCCATTTCCCCGCACATGACCCGCACCATCTCATTCACCCCACCACCACTAGCGTCCACCTTACTCTCCGACACAGACATGTAGTTGTTGTTCATGCCAGGGCCCAGAAGGTGTGAGGAGGGGACAGGTTGTGAGTTGTGGCCCCTGAGGTACTCCCCAGGCTGGAGTTGGTGTCTGTTAGGGTCTGTTTGGGCCATCAGAGGGGTGCTGACGGTGAGGCTGGTGTAGACCTCAGGCTCTGGACTGGAGGAGCTGACGGTGGTTACGTCAGAGGAGGAGCCCTGGCTGGAGGGGACCTCCTCTGAGGTTAGTGGGTCTGAAGAGTAGCTGAGCTGCCCACTGGGGTCCAGGTGAAGGCCATGGTGGTAGGAGTACACCCCTCCGCCCCCACCACCCTCCAGGGGCTCCTTCTTGATGGAGGTCTGTCCAGTGTTGCCCATGCTGTAGAGCACCGTGCTGGGGTGCATGGGGGCCATGGCCAGCTTGTCCTGATGGTGCTGGTGGTGGTAGGAGTCCTCACTAGAAGAACTGACTGCTACATTGTTCATTTGGATTGTACCTGAGATATTCAAATGACAGATTATTAGCCTAAACATTTTATACTTCCTTCGTCTAACAATACTTTATACTCTTATCTCTGAACCACTATAACATCCTCTCCTCCTTGACTATAACATAGTTCTGTAAATCTTTGGCTTCACTCTTACTGTTACTCACTCTTACTCTAACTTGCAACAGAATTCCATCTGAAATCTCTGCTGTGTCTCTCTCACAACTCCTGGTTTTTGAAGCTGGCCCTGTGGGACCCAGGAGAGTCGTATTGATGTAAAAGCCTGCTATGGGCCAACAAGAAGGATTTTTTCTTTCCATTTTACTTTTCTGTTGTCCTGGTATGAGTTCTCTGCTTTGTGTCAAATTAAGTGCTGTAATGACTCTCTCCTCGTTAGTACGTTTTTTCAGTCCTGTGATTGTCTTAAACAGATTATCCTCCTCTCTCCCCCTGAGGTCAGGAGTGTGCAGTGATGATGACTGATGATGACTTCAGAACCTGTGTTCCATTCATCTCTATAATTTTCCAGGACCACCATATATCACCACACAAGAAAATATGGATGTGTGTGTGTGTGTCTGTGTGTGGCCTTTGCGTCCAGCCCCAACTCATTGCAGTGTAGTAAAAAACATCTACTAAGACAGCTCAGACATATTGAATGCATAACAGAGCTGGTGACTACACCCATTTACATTTCAACCCAGGACTCAATTATTTTTTGAAGGGGAGCGGGGTTAAGTTGCTCTAATATTTTAGATGTTTGAAAGGTTAGGGTCAACCACCACCATTTTACTGTAATGCACTCTCTCTTTCTCTATTAGCAGTTGGAAGAGCACCTAAAATGCTATAATACTACATATAGAACAGTCATTAGTTGTCACCAATACCTCGGAAACTGCTATCAGCAAAACTTCAATGTGGATTTTTTGTTTTCAATGTAGAATAGAATAAAATACAACATTATTGTCCATTGGTTAGAACGGAAATGTGTCTTCTGCCTTTCCCAACACCCCCTGATACACACACACCACCACATCGACAGATATGAGGTAAAGTCAACCCACCTTGTGAGAGTGATGAGGAGTCAGAGGGGAGCTGCAGAGGAAGACCCAAGTTGCTGTTGAGCAGTGACGTCCCGTCGCCGTTGGATACGCCGCTGGGCACGTGGACCAGACTGTACCCGCCCAGCTGGAGCGCCCCTGAGGACGAGCTGAACGTGAGGACAGACGAGCCGCCATTTTGAGCTGCCATGCTGTAAACCCCCTCCAGCTTCACCTCTGCTCCGTTTACACAGCCAGAGTAGGAGGCGTAGTCCACACTGGAGCCACCCAGCCCCTTCTCCTGGCCTGCCTGCATCTGCATGTCCACACCAGAGCCCCCCATCAGGACCCCCCCAGAGGGCCGCAGGGGGTTGAAGGCCAAGGGCTGGATGCCCAGGTTGAGCCCATTGAACAGGATGTTGCTGGGGGCCTGGAGGTAAGACGAGCCACCGTTATGGAAGACAGTGGAGCGGTTACTTGTCACTAGGTTTCTGTTGAAGAGCACCTCACTGCTGGATCCAGGGGGTATCTTGATGTCTCCAATCTGTTGGATGATTACACCACTGTCCAGAGACCCTGTCTGCAGGGGGAGGGCCCCATGGGTCATCGTCCCGTCAGATGAATTGGAGAGGGGGCGTGGAGAGAGCTCCTCCTGCCCTTTACTAGACTCATCCTCTGTGCTGTGGTTGCCATCAGATTCACTGTGGAAAAAATGCAGAGGGGAGAAGAGAGTGAGATATTGAAAGCAGTTCAGGGACTGTCTGAAGAAAATATGTCCTCTTCTTAACTCTTGGTAGACTTTAATGATGGAATTGTGTGAGGAAGAATTGAGCTCAGCGAAGTAAGTTGTCCTACTGGTTTGACTTATGTTGTTGTCATTGGTGAGTGCACAGGTTGAGTCTTACTACTGACAGAGTGAGTGACAGACAGATTTTGAAACCGAAATAATCATAGAAAGACATTATTTGCATACAAAGAAATGCATACAAAGAAATATGGCTGATATGTCAAAGCAACTTTGTCCATACCTCAACTCTCTTAGCCTATTAAAACAATGATACAACCACATTACATAGGCTATATAATTTTATGGGCACACAATATTTGTGGGCACAACAACAGAGGTGATCAATGGAGATCTCTCAAACATGGCTTTAATAAGGAACGTCGACTACCAAACGTTTTATCCCATGGAGAGTAAATTGGATTATAGCCCTCCTTTAGTTATACTCCTTCAGGCCTACCATTTGGCGTAATACATTCCGGGGTGACAAATGCAAGCGGTCGCAGCGTGACAACACAAATGGTCAGATACCTTTATTTGTATTTTCTTAAGTGGTCATTGGCATATAACGTATTTTTATTTTATGTTTGCATAGCTTCACTTTTTAAGTTAATAATGTTAGTAAAATATTAGGAAATCGAACAATGCCATCTGAATCGTATTTTTCATCATGGGCGAGTGACTGAAACAGCTGCATGCTACAAAAAAGACGTGCTCTCTGAACTAAAGAGAAACGTATTCTTCATCGTCCTGAGGCCTGCATGCCAATTATTGAAGAAGCGTAAATCCTATTCATCTTCTCCATAAATTAGCTCAGGCTTATAATCACTTATTTTGTCACTCAAAGAACAATAATGTTTAGTCAGTGGCAATATAATTTTTGGCCCCCACAAACTGGAATGAAGTGGATTGCAAAAACAAATGCCTTTGAGCAATCGATGGCATTATTTTTGGGAAGTTTGTGGTGAGAGAGAGAGAGGGAGCGAGAGAGAGAGAGTACCCACTGGGCACAGACCTCAATTCAAAGTCTATTCCACGCTGGTTCAATGTAATTCCGTTGAAATTACGTGGAAACAACGTTGATTCAACCAATGTGTGCAGGGTGGGTAAGAGGTCACCTCCACCAGGTGCGCGCGAGAAGAAAACATAAAAAGAAGGGAATAATATCTATCTGTCTGGGGGTGGGGGATTTTCTAATGAAGGGGAGGTGTTCTAATTCCCCGGTTAAATAAGAGGGAAAGAAAATTGCCAAAGTGATTTATGTGGTGAGAATTGGATTCAGTTAATTGTGAACCTTAACACACGAACGGAGACTATTCATATTTATAGGCTACATCTATAAAAGCAACTTATTTATAACATCATTATAACACAATTTAGAGTATAAAGGTTATATTTGGAATAGAGTAGGCTTATGTTGGACTGGTGTCCATGCTCTTAGTGCCCTAACACGCAAATGAAACCTGATCTGGATGGCAACAGCCTCATATTTCAAAACATTAGCGGCGTGTAAGCTACCCTGCACACTTTTTTGTGCCAATATTATAATGTTAATGATTTACGCTGTCAACTCACACACCAAGCTCTATGAGCGATTACCATGCAATAGTCAGAGGCTACAATCAGGTGTGCATGTACCATACAAGGCAAGCCTGCTCGACCTTGCCAGCAATAATCTCTCAAAATGACTCCTGGTAATTAATTTATGAGTTAAATTTCTTAAGCTGTTACGCACACTGTGTCATTTGCGTAAAATCAAGCAATCAACTGATTATTTTCTCACCTTTTTGATTGTGCTTCGGACGGGTTTCTGTCCCTCTGTCTCCTGTTTTTGAACCAGTTGCTGACCTGCGTCAAGGAGAGTCCCGTGATTTTAGCGAGGTTTCTTTTCTCGGCTGGAGAGGGGTATCTATTCTGCTTGTATAGATCCTTCAGCGCGTTGCGGGACCTCTCTTTGAAGCAGTATACTGTCTCTTCCCCGTCCCAGATAGTCCGGGGTAGTGGGTACTTTCTCCGCAGGCGATATTTATCCACGGCGCCGAGGGGTCTCCCCCGCGCTTTCTCTGCCTCCGTGTACCGTGCCTTATACCAGAGGTCTTGCAGCGAGGAGTGATTGAATGGACTGAAGTTGTGGTTCTCCAAAACACTGTAGAGCTCCTGGTACCGAGCTTGATGAAAAGCGACAAGAGCTTGGGCTTTCAGGATGCTTTCGTTGCCACGTAGCAGGTCACTCTGTGGTAAGGACCATAAAAACCTGGCCAGCCGGTCCACATTGCCTCCCTGCTGCAAAGCCTCGCAGACGCACGCCACTTGCTCCGGGGAGAATGCCAGCGAGGAAGCCGCGCTCACCAGAAGTTCACTGTGGACTGCATCAGTGTTCGAAGTTGCGCGCTCCATAGACAACTCCGCGGTATCCAGCGCTAGAAGCTTGATGCAATCTCGCTTGTCCGTCTTCACATTTTCCTTCTTGATGTTATTTGAAATTGTGACTTCTCCTGAAGAAGAAGACATTTTTCAAGCCTTCCTTGTAAGTCACTCCTCCCTGGTTTCGGCAAGCCTTCAGCCGATCAGGTTACCCCCTCGCCATGCGAACACGATCGAATGTCTGGCAGCAGCTGTAAATGGATAGCTCTCCCCTTTAGTTCCAATGTGATTTTTACTCTGCGGGAACTGTGGCAAGAAGGGGCATTGGGGTCTGTCTGCAGGAGAGTCACCCAATTGGCTACGACGGACTACACCAGGGAGGAGCGACCACGATCCAGAGACGAGTGTTTGGTTTGCATCTGTCACTCAGACATGACGTACAGTATTTCAGAGGCTTACCTGTACAAGGTGAATGTGTTTGTGATTTTGTTATGGGAGCGGAAAAGACTATCCATATTGCCTGCATTATGGCATATTTTTTTTTGATCGCACCAACTGAGCTATGTGACAATGGACTGCCCCTTTTAGAGAAAGAAAGACATACTCGGTGAGATGAAAGCCTACCCTTGGCATTATGCCTTCAATTCCACCTTCGATTAATGTAAAAAAGTAAATGATGAAAGTTAGGCTACATTTTTGAAATACCGGTAGGCCTAAGCATTGTGGAATTCTGAAATGTTCGTGTGTGTGAGTTTTTTCTTGTGATCACTGGACAGTAACAATATTTATCACTATGTTGCATTTGTCCTCTTTGTGCGATGCACTTTGAGGAACTATTAACTAGGAAGCGTTCTTACCAGTGACGTTCTTATCGGGACTATTTGAAGGTGACACATTTGACCGCTTCAGTGAACTGTCAAGAAAGAATGCTAACTTATTAGCTAGCTGACTAGTTCATTTTAGTTCTGTTTTCTCTAATTTCTGTGCTTTGTAGAGATGGACGACCAAGGGTGTCCGAGATGCAAGACAACAAAATACAGGAATCCTTCTCTGAAACTGATGGTGAATGTTTGTGGCCACACGCTGTGAGTAACGTTATCCCTTCATGCTAACTAGCTAGCAAGCCCAGCAGTGTCATGAGCGAGCTAGCTTCACAGATATAGCTGCAGGTTTTCAACCCGTTAAATATGTTATTTAGCCAGACAACTACCACAAGGAATATACAATGTCATGTTAGCTAGTAGTACGTTACTTCTGCTATGTAACGTTAGTTAGTCGACTAAACTCAACTCGTGGAGTTGAATCGTTGACGTTACTATGTAGCTAGCAAAGCTGAAAGTGAAGAACTATGACCTTTTAGGTGCACGATGTCAACATGTTTGCTGTTTTTCATCCCTTTCTATTTGCAACATAAACACTTCGCCTTGTCTCAGCGTGTCTTGTTTACAAGTTGTACAGAATGCACAAGTAAATGTTTTCGTCTCTGGCTTATTAACACCCGTGCCAATATATCCTCCAAAAACCGTCTTCTCGGGCATTAATCACTTAAATAGACAACGCTGGCTTGTTGTTTATTTTTATTGCAAGAACATGTGATACTGAAACGCAACCATAAAGCTATCAACTCAGGTTGATGTACTGCCTCAGTCTCTATGGAAGTAACAGAAAAATATTGCAAGAAAGCTGTCCTCAATTACATCCCCTGTTTGTAAGCCCAGACATCCTCCCAGTCTCCCTGATGAAGGAGAGGAGACGGGTTGATTTTTATGGGTGTTGTTATGCAGTGACAGTGGCGCGTGAGGAAAATGCTGGTGTCTGTTGGCGCATATGTTTGACCCTGTTTGTTTATTATCCGTACCATCAGGAAGTGGCCGTGCTTCGTCATCAGGTCAGCACACTCATAACTCAGAGCTTCTGTTCTATCTGGACGCAGGGTCACACTGGGAGAAAATGTAAATAACTTTGCAATTTAGAGGATAACCCTTCCCTAGCTCCGTTCACCTTGATGGTGATCTTAAGAACTGTTTACCAGATTATTTGGGTGCTGCTAGGAAACTGCAACCACACACATTGGTAATTGTTTTTGACTGTCCTTACTGCTGGTCATTTGATAACTCATGATTTCAAGGTTTGGTATGCTATTGTTGATGCACAATATTTACACAGTCTTGGAACCCAGAACCAAATTTGATCTGTCACAAAAGAGCCTAAACTTGACATAAGTTCCATAGACAATGTGTTGATTATGATTCACTATGTTTGAATGAAATTGAACAAACAAAAATATCCTGTGCCGACCAGTTTATCTTCCTGTCTGTCCGTTGGTCTGACTGACGGTTGGTCAAACTGTGGCAAGATCTTATCTGCACTGGGGAGAGAGTCTTGCTGACAGCTGACAACGCTATGAAGCCATTCCGGTGTAGGCCGTCCCACACGCTATATGTAACCTCTTCACCCTGTGTCTAAATTTAAATCCCACAGCAGCACATTTAGTGTCCCCGTCGCCAGTGACACTGGCCTTATGTTATTTATTACCTACACACCGTGATGCAGGGCCTGTGTCCTTTGGCATTTGGAAGCAGGGACTGGGCACAGATGACGGTGGGCCAGGTACATTAGGGTGGGTATGTAGAGATTGAGGAAGGAGTGATAGGGACACATCTGCAGGTGGAGGCTAAGTTATTGTGTGTCTGTCAGTCACCTACCCATTAGAGTGCAGAGGGAGGTAGTTTATTTGAAAACTAATTGAGGAAGTTTTACTCTTTCCCATGCTTGATAATGTACATTGTAATTTATGAAATTCCTCTTCCCATTTAGTTTTAAGAGCCGATCAAGTGTCCCAGTATTTTCTGGCTGTGGCTCTACAGGTGTTGGGTGTCACAGGCAGGAAAGGGTGTCACAGCAGGTTAGCACTGTTTGATGATTACTACAGGTGATTACTACACAAAGGGATCTCCTGTCTGGGTCTAGGCCCAGTCCAGAGCATGGAGAGGGCTTCATGGGAGAAGCGGGTGAACCAGCCCCTATGTGGCTGTGTTGTACTTACCTTCTCTACCGTAGAGGAGGAGGGAGGCAGGCAATGTCACTGGCCCTTGGGTTGTGGTGGTGGGGGGTTTGTTTTTGCCCTGCCAGGCCCCTGTTTACCTTCCCCTGACCTGCTGACAGCTGCAGATGGGAGAGATATGAGCCAGGAGCTCTGAACAGGACAGGTGAGGGAGAGCGAGGGCTGGGGGATGCAGGGCTCACTCACCACTTTGCTGCAGTGAGAACAGCCTTGGGAGAGAAGGAAACAGAGACAGAAAGAGGGAGAGAGAGCATATGCTAGAGAAACCGTGTGTATGATGCTAGACATATGGTCTCTCCCAAGCCCTTATGCCCAGAAGCAGGAGAAATACACAATCAGAAAGAGGGCCCTATACAGATGGCTAGCCTAAAGATGGCAAGTTCACTTTGAAAGTCTCCTCCCTTCAATCTTCTCATAGCTTCACCTCTTCGCTCTAGAATTACACAGGATTTCCCCTGTGGAGGGTCCGTTGTGTGGTCCATTTATGGGGCAGGGGGCAAGCTATGGCCCTGCCTGATGAATGGGCTCTTTGTGGGCCTGTGGAAACAAGTAGCACCCCTCCCCCTTCTACCTCCATATGGCCAGGCCTATACATCTCCTGTAGCCTGGGGCCACAGTGAACATCTGCCCCCACTGGGCTGCACTTGATCAGAGGGCTCTCTCATGGTCCTGGGGACCAACCACGTATAGGATAACTTTTGTTTCATCTATGTTTTTGTGCTAAATCCAGTGGTTGTTGAACACTATGCCTATTTGTGAATGTTTTGTGAGCTCTGTTCTATACTAGAGGGTGTTTTGGTGTTAATTATCTTTTGGCAAGTTTGCTTTGATTGGCCCATATCTGATATGTAAACAGGCAAAGCCCTGTAGTTTCTGCAGTTTCTCCCATAACTGCTTTTTCATTGAGAATCTTGCTGATGAGGTGAAAAGGGTTTACTGCAACTTGGCCTGAAGGACTCGGGTTCTAAAGAAGTTTTGAAAGCAATGTGACTTTGGAAACAAATAAAAAAAACATGGAGACACAAGATGATTTCCCCCAGAATTTCATCACATTGAATAAGCAACAACATTTTGGGGTGAAAATGGCAGTAGTCACCCTAGATGTGGCCATTTGGAAACCAGATGTTGGGGCTTGCTTTTGAAGCTAGGAGCAGGAAGCCTACAGAAGGTGAATTCCAGTGGAATAAAGCTTCTCAGAGACTTAATTAAGAGTGGACTGTGCAAATGTTTATCCAGCCCCTCTGCTCGCCTCTCCTGCCACCTACTTAGGGAAGAATTAAGGCCTTTTCCATTGTCTTCAGGGTCCACTCCTCACTTAAGTGTAATTGATGGGTAAACGCCTACCTGCTTAAAGGTGTGATTGATTAGTAAATGTTGCTCGGCCCAAAGTTGGCTCTGGTCGTTGCTACGGCTGTGTTGTCCTGATGGTTTGTGGAGGAAAGAACCTGCTGCATTGGAATGCTATCCTGTTGGTCGAAATTGACTTAATGATGAGATGGGATTTGTGTATCATGCAACAATAGTAGTCATGTGGTTAGACTTTCTTTATCAATGCAGTTCATCATGCCTTAGGCTACAGATGAATACGTCATAACGTAATTTAGCCTAAATCTACTAAACTGTTTTGCAATTGTTTTGATTTAATTAATATTAGGTCAATTGCTAGAGCACTTTCAAGGTCATTTTAAAAAGGATTACAATACTGACAATGTTGAAAGAACCCAGAGCCTTTCAGGGAACTTCAGGATCAGTGGAATTTGAAATGGTTTAGTGATGAGAGAAGCTGTGGGTACATTGCTGAACTAGATGTTGTATTCTATGCAACGTGGCACGTTGACTATGAGTTAATTTGAAATGATATATAAAATAAAAAAAACTGTTTTTCCAGTGCAGACAGTCAATTGCAGGGGTGTCAGATTATTTTCCGTGTGTGTCGGGGGTGTGGGGGGGAAATCAACATTCCATTCATGATTCCTACTGTAAAAATACAAGATGGCCATTATCACGTGCTGTGAGGCTGATAACTCAGACAGACAAACAAAATATACATTTGAAATATACCACTATGCCTTTGCTAAGGAAAAGTGCATTAGACATGCACATACAGTAGGTAACATATTTTGACATGCATGCTCCATATAATATAGTTTCCTCTACAGCTGTGTGTGTTTTCCACAGGGTTTCCCAAACTTTGGACTCCAAGGGGTGCACGTTTTTTTGTTGTTGCCCTAGCACTACACAAGCTATTCAAATAATCAATTCATCATTAAGCTTTGATAATTTGAATCAGCTGCGTAGTCCCATTTACATTTACATTTTACATTTAAGTCATTTAGCAGACGCTCTTATCCAGAGCGACTTACAAATTGGTGCATTCACCTTATGATATCCAGTGGAACAACCACTTTACAATAGTACATCTAACTCTTTTAAGGGGGGGGGGTTAGAAGGATTACTTTATCCTATCCTAGGTATTCCTTAAAGAGGTGGGGTTTCAGGTGTCTCCGGAAGGTGGTGATTGACTCCGCTGACCTGGCGTCGTGAGGGAGTTTGTTCCACCATTGGGGTGCCAGAGCAGCGAACAGTTTTGACTGGGCTGAGCGGGAACTGTACTTCCTCAGAGGTAGGGAGGCGAGCAGGCCAGAGGTGGATGAACGCAGTGCCCTTGTTTGGGTGTAGGGCCTGATCAGAGCCTGAAGGTACGGAGGTGCCGTTCCCCTCACAGCTCCGTAGGCAAGCACCATGGTCTTGTAGCGGATGCGAGCTTCAACTGGAAGCCAGTGGAGAGAGCGGAGGAGCGGGGTGACGTGAGAGAACTTGGGAAAGTTGAACACCAGACGGGCTGCGGCGTTCTGGATGAGTTGTAGGGGTTTAATGGCACAGGCAGGGAGCCCAGCCAACAGCGAGTTGCAGTAATCCAGACGGGAGATGACAAGTGCCTGGATTAGGACCTGCGCCGCTTCCTGCGTGAGGCAGGGTCGTACTCTGCGAATGTTGTAGAGCATGAACCTACAGGAACGGGTCACCGCCTTGATGTTAGTTGAGAACGACAGGGTGTTGTCCAGGATCACGCCAAGGTTCTTAGCACTCTGGGAGGAGGACACAAGTCCCGAGGACCAAGTTTGGGGAAATGCTGGTTTACTATGTCTGTGTCTCTGTCTCCTTTCAGATGTGAGAGCTGTGTGGACATGCTGTTTGTGCGCGGCTCGGGGAACTGTGTGCAGTGCGACACGCCCCTGAGGAAGAGTAACTTCCGTGTGCAGCTCTTTGAAGACCCTGCCGTCGACAAGGAGGTGGAGATCCGTAAGAAGGTGCTCAAGATGTGAGTGAGGGGCACGGGGGAGAAGGGTGTGTCTCTGTGTTCAGCCCACTCCTCCCTCTCCTTAAGCTGCCTTTGTCATTGTCATGATGCTGTTTGTTTTGTAGACAATGGGCCCCCCAGGGTTTGCTCGAATAGGAAAGCTCTTTCCCTGCCATACTTTTTCCTCTCAGCCCCTCCTATTACATCCATCCCTCATTTTTATTTCTTTAGCTCCGCTGTTTCAATGTAATGTCTGTAAACAAGCATTAAGCCTAATGCATATAATAACTATTCGCTTTCTCCCTCACAGTTACAACAAGAGAGACTTTGACTTCTCCAACTTGAGAGAATACAATGACTACTTGGAGCGAGTGGAGGAGATTGGTGAGAGGAGGCGGGGGGAGAGAGGGAAGGATGCAGCCTGATTGATCTGGCCTTGCCTCTGGATGTTGATGTTTTACAGGCATCAGTGCCAGCCAGGGTCAGAGACACACCAGTCTCTCTGTGCAAATTCTCAGAGATTTCTGTCAGATGGTGTTTGCACTGTGACAATGTGTTAGACCTCTCCTACTGTCCCCTATGCTTACATCATCAGAAACATGGCTAATTACTTTTAGAGAAATGCACTGGAAAATCCTATGTGTTTCTATTGTTTATTTTAAATAGGGATATATACAATTTCAACATTCAACCTTACTTATTTAATCAAAACGTATTGAATTATCTAGAGTCAGATGCTTTGCAACATCATAATTCAGCTTGTGCCAAATCCGATTTCCAGTATCAGTCCTAAATCATTTTGAAGTGAAGTCCATGCTAGTGTGTTGATAGAGGGCCGCCCTGCTCTCTTCTCTCCAGTCTATAACCTGACCAACAACCTGGAGGTGGAGGGGACCAAACAGATCATGGAGGCATACCAGAGAGAGAATAGAGACATCATTCAGAAGAACAAGGCCAAGCTGGTGGGTACCTGTAACCCCACACTGACTCACTCTGCTTTGCCTGGTGAAACGCATCGCTTATGCATTATTCTGTTGTACTAAATGGTCTAGCTTCCTCTCTCAACCTCTGTCTCCTCCTCTGCAATACTCTGTCTACTATGATATTGATTGTTTTCTCTCCGACTCCTCTCCCAGACTCGAGAGCAGGAGGAGTTGGAGGAGCTGCTGTTGTTGGAGCAGCAGGGGAACGAGCAGCGCAGGCTGGAGACTCTGCAGGAAGAACAGAGACAGTTACAGGCCAAGAGGAAGAGCAAGCAGGCTCTACTGGATGAACTGGTGAGACACACACACATACACACATACATACACACAAATAAACACAGATTGCCACATAGCACCACACAGGCAAATAGAGAAAACAATCAGGTGACATACAGTACCAGTCAAAAGTTTGGACACACCTACTCATTCAAGGGTTTTTCTTTAAGACATTAAAACTCTGAAATAACACACATGGAATCATGTAGTAACCACATATATTTTAGATTCTTCAAAGTAGCCACCCTTTGCCTTGAAAAAAAGAAGAAAAAAAGACAGCTTTGCACACTCTTGGTATCTCTCAACCAGCTTCACCTGGAATGCTTTTCCAACAGTCTTGAAGGAGTTCCCACATATGCTGAGCACTTGTTGGCTGCTTTTCCTTCACTCTGCGATCCAACTCATCCCAAACCATCTCAATTAGGTTGAGGTCGGGTGATTGTGAAGGCCAGGTAATCTGATGCAGCACTCCATCACTCTCCTTCTTGGTTAAATAGCCCTTATACAGCCTGGAGGTGTGTTGGGTCATTGTCCTGTTGAAAAACAAATGATAGTCCCACTTAGAGCAAACCAGATGGGATGGCGTATCGCTGCAGAATGCTGTGGTCGCCATGCTGGTTAAGTGTGCCTTGAATTCTAAATTAATCACTGACAGTGTCACCAGCAAAGCACCATCACACCTCCTCCATGCTTCACAGTAGGAAACACACATGCGAAGATAATCCATTCACCTACTCTGCATCTCACAAAGACACGGCGGTTGGAACCAAAAATCTCAAATTTGAACTCATCAGGGCGAAGGACAGATTTCCACCGGTCTGATGTCCGTTGCTTGTGTTTCTTGGCCCTTGCAAGTCTCTTATTATTGGTGTCCTTTAGTGTTTCTTTGCAGCAATTCAACCATGAAGGCCTGATTCACGCAGTCTCCTCTGAACAGTTGATGTTGAGATGTGTCTTACTTGAACTCTGAAGCATTTATTTGTGCTGCAATCTGAGGCTGGTAACTCTAATGAACTTATCCTCTACAGCAGAGAACTCTGGGTCTTCCTTTCCTGTGGCGGTCCTCATGAGAGCCAGTTTCATCATACTACTTGGTTTTTGCGACTGCACTTGAAGAAACTTTCAAAGTTCTGAAAATGTTCCATTTTGACTGACCTTCATGTCTTAAAGTTACGATTGACTGTCGTTTCTCTTTGCTTATTTGAGCTGTTCTTGCCATAATATGGACTTGGTCTTTTACCAAATAGGGCTATCTTCTGTATACCACTCCTACCTTGTCACAACACAATTGATTGGCTCAAACGCATTAAGGAAAGAAATTCCACAAATTAACTCTTAACAAGGCACTCCTGTTAATTGAAATGCATTCAAGGTGACTACCTCATGAAGCTGGTTGAGAGAATGCCAAGTGTGCAAAGCTGTTATCATAGCACTTTTTTTGGTTACTACATGATTCCATATGTGTTATTTCATAGTTTTGATGTCTTCACTATTATTGTACAATGTAGAAAATATGATAGAGAAAATTTGCCAGTGGCACACACACCTACCTCCTGTGGTGGAGCCCAGCATGGTTAGCATTCTGTTACCAAAGCCTCCTGGCTCCATTGTGTTTTAGCGGCAGGCTGTGGAAGGGATTGTCCCTGTAGAGCTGCCTGGTAAAGCGCGATCACAGATAGCAGTTTGAGCTGTTTGTTTGTTTAAACACTGGGCCTCTGTTGTCTGTTGGGAGATGAGCAGTCAGCCCCCGGGAACACGCTGCTGTGTGTTGGCATTTACACTAGAAATCTCTGAGGGTCGGGGTCACCCACACACACACACACGAACGATCATTATAGACGGATAGTGTTTGCAATAGATCCTGATAAGGAGCCATCAATTGATCACCTCCAGCTGTTCATTATTCTGCGCCACACTTTCCTTCCTGCCTAGTGATGAAAACACTCCCAGTTCTGTCCATACAACCTGTCTACCCCGACAATAACGTCCTGCTCCATCTGAACACCATGCATGGTCTTTCTGGAGGTAAAGATGCTGCAGGGCGACATAATACCACTGTTTTTAACTTGCCCTGCATTAATAATTTAATGACTAGCCTCAGAGCACCTTGGTTTCTTAGTTGTGCAGTTATAGGGAGATGTGTGTGTGATTGATATTGTAAACTCTGAGTTTCCCAAGTTACACATCTCATTTACAGGTGAAGCTCCTCCCATCTTTTACTTGGCTTAAATACAGGTTTTGCTTGAGGCTAGATCATGGCTAGTCAGTGGTTTTTGAATAAGTGCACACATACAGAAATATGATGACATATTCATACCTGTATTTGTATGTTCCCCTCCAGGAGCGCTCTCATGTCCCCGCCACCATCCTGCTGGCCCAACACAAGGACCGGGCCGCCCAGCTGGAGACCCAGATTGAGAAGCAGAAACAGGTGGTCAAAACCACCATCTTCTCCACCGGCATCCCTATGGTGAGTACCGCACGCCACGTGTAAACACGCTGACTGTCCTGACTGTGAAGGATGCCTTAAGCTTACCGCATAGTTAGCATACAAACAGCACCCACACAGAAATGCTAGTGAATGTCCAGCATGCACCCTGGGTCGGCCTATTTTAGCTAGTTTTAAAGCACGATAAGGTCATACGAACACTCGGCCTGCATGATTTCACTCAATAGTAACGCATGGTTAGCATACTTAAACAGAGCCCAATGCTGGCTAGCTTAATGGGGCACACACACTGCCATTTAGGTCAATGCTAATTCATTGTTAGCATATTACAGTGGTGGTCAGTTTAGATTTAGCTTCATGCTAATGGTTGAGGAGCCCCTGAAGTAGAGTGTTGCTGCAGTGCACTGTGTCCAATCCCTTAGCGCGCTTCTCTGCCTGGTGTGGGAACAAGCCCTCATCTCATCCATAGTGTCATCACATTCCTACCTGCAGCCCTCAGAGACAGAATGAGGGCTCTGGCTAGGTGTTTTGTTGAGTTGTCAGCTTTGCTGTTCAGGGTAGCTGTTAAGGCCTCCTTCCATTTGGCAACGGCTATGTTTTCCTTCACACTAGTTTATTTTCATTATACCGTGACGAGATAAAGCGATATCCCCCCCCACCTTTCTCTCCACAAGCCCATATGGGAGGTGTGGCTGACTTCCCAGGGTGCAATGTTGCGTGGGAGAAATCTTGTCTTAGTGCTCAACTAGTCCCAACTCCGTGACAGAATGTGAAGTCTCTCTCTGTCCAGCTGTCTTTCTCCACACACACTCGCATACCTATACACTAGTTCTGCTTGCAGAATCTAGAAACCTTTCCTTCTGTCTCATCAGCCCAGCTAGCATGGGTAATCCTCTGGGCAATATATTTGTACCATGAGTGTATTTGATATCCATTTACACCCAAAGACATGACCACCGCCCATTCTTCCTCCACCATTGGAAAAAGAGTTGCTCCAGTATGTCTGGCTTCAGGAGGATGTGGTTCTCTCTAACTGACTGGATATGCAGCATTAAGTGCTACTTGCTGATGGAGAGAAGGTTGTAAGATGCTGTTGCTCTTGGCTCGGACTCTGGCTTTTTCCCGTCACTTTTACCCCTCTTTCTCCCTCCTTTCTCCTCCCTCTGGCTTGGGGTGGGGTAGAGCAGTTGCCAGGCACATCTGGACGCCGCGAGGCTTCAGTTGGGTTTCAGTGTGGTTTTGGTTTCCCCTCACCTCAGTCCAGAAGACTGCTGTTTGACTTGGTGGCGTTTCAAGATGTCGCAGTTGATTCCTGGAGAACGCCGGCTTATTTATCTCTTCATTTTTGGTGTCCTGTTGAAGTAGGATTCAAAAGAGAGAAGATGCAGAGTCATGTTGCTGTCATTTGAGAGAGAGAGCAAGAGAATTAACAGAAATGATCTTGCCATTAATCAGTTATAGGCACCACATGGTTGTAGAAAGGGTGCTTCTCGCGCCTCTTAACTATCATATCCTGGAGATAGAAGCAGACACCCCTCTGGGGATGTGGAAGCAGGGGGTTTGGCCTCACACTGAAGAGTCTCTCCTGGCAGGCAGGCAGGCCAACGTGAGCTGTCAGTAGGGAGTGCCACCTCCTGTCTCTTTGTTTTTATTTAGATAGGAGAGGAACCCGCTGTGGTCGTCTCTTGCAAGGATCGGCGAGTTGTGCATTCCGAAATGTTGTTCTGCACACCACTGTTGTACGGCGCCGTTATTTGTCTGTTTGTGTCCCGCCTGTTAGCTTGCAAAATTTTTGACATTCTCCTTCGACCTCGCTCATCAACGAGCTATCGCGCACATGACTGCTGCTGACTGGATGTTTTTTGTTTGTCGCACCATTCTCAGTAAACCCTAGACACTGTCGTAGTTGAAAAGCCAAGGAGGGCGGATGTTTCTGAGGTACTGGATCCAGCGCACTTGGCACCGACGATCATACCACTCTCGAAGTTGCTTAGGTCACTCATTTTGCCCATTCTAACGCTCAATCAAACAGTTACTGAATGTCTCGATGCCTGTCTGCCTGCTTTTATATAGCAAGCCACGGCCACGTGACTCACTGTATTTTTGTGAATGGGGCGGTGTACCTAATAAACTGGCCGATAGTGTAGTTCCTCAGAGTAAGCAAGTAGAAAAATCTTTCCAATAATCACCAATCCTTGGTGTGAAAGAGCAAGGCTACTGCTACATTAGCCTATAGGCTATGAGTTCCATTTGCTAATTTCTTTAGCTGCCAATGGATCACGGTGTATCAATGTGTCCATATGGCAGAGGCTGGTGATTTCGCATAGTTGACTTTAACTTTAATTTAGATTCAGATTTTTATGATTAACCACGTGACAATTATTGAGCAATGAAAACCGTTATTGAAATACAACTGTTTGACATGAAAAACATAACTGGTATGCAGAACGGTAGAAATGTCAGGATAAATTGTTAACTTTCACAAACTTGAAACTCATGTGTCGCCTATGAAGTCTCTAGAAAATAATTGCCTCCACGTTTCCATGGTCGGATTTAGCTATAGTCTACTTTGAAGCAAGGTAAGACATTCCTCATAATATGAAATATACATTCAGATTTCAAACAATTTAAGTATGTTTTCAAAATGCATACGGCCTCCAGCTCACATTGTAAAGTGGTGACGCGCTGATAGCCTGTTGCCTGCACTTGAATGGTGAATGGGAGGCACGCTTCAATTACCAGTTGAGAAATAAAAATAGTAGCTATTTTTAATCATGCCCTAAAACTGTTTTTAACATGCGATTGCCTTTAGAATTGTTGCGCACTGAATGGGCTGATAAAAGCATGTTTTACTCCAGCAGCAACCAGCTGAGGAGCAGCAGGAGAAATCCCACAATAGATAGGTTCTGTTTGCTCTGCAGATGTGGTAGTTGTGCGGGATAAATAAGACCGATAAGCATGACGGTCAAATATATTTCCATCGACTGATATTTCCATCAATGAATAAAGAGCCTTTTTTTTGCAACAAAAATCTAAAATATCCCTGTTTGGCCGGCATTATATACACTGCTCAAAAAAAGAAAGGGAACACTTAAACAACACAATGTAACTCCAAGTCAATCACACTTCTGTGAAATCAAACTGTCCACTTAGGAAGCAACACTGATTGACAATAAATTTCACATGCTGTTGTGCAAATGGAATAGACAAAAGGTGGAAATTATAGGCAATTAGCAAGACACCCCCAATAAAGGAGTGGTTCTGCAGGTGGTGACCACAGACCACTTCTCAGTTCCTATGCTTCCTGGCTGATGTTTTGGTCACTTTTGAATGCTGGCGGTGCTTTCACTCTAGTGGTAGCATGAGACAGAGTCTACAACCCACACAAGTGGCTCAGGTAGTGCAGCTCATCCAGGATGGCACATCAATGCGAGCTGTGGCAAGAAGGTTTGCTGTGTCTGTCAGCGTAGTGTCCAGAGCATGGAGGACCAGGAGACAGGCCAGTACATCAGGAGACGTGGAGGAGGCCGTAGGAGGGCAACAACCCAGCAGTAGGACCGCTACCTCCGCTAGGACCGCTACCTCAAAGCAAAGACATTTAGACATTTTTACAGATTTATCACATTTCCATGAGTATTCAGACCATTTACTCAGTACTTTGTTGAAGCACCTTTGGCAGCGATTACAGCCTCGAGTCTTGTTGCGTATGATGGTACAAGCTTGGTACACCTGTATTTGGGGAGTTTCTCCCATTCTTCTCTGCAGATCCTCTCAAGCTCTGTCAGGTTGGATGGGCTGTGTCTCTGCACAGCTATTTTCAGGTCTCTCCAGAGATGTTCGATCAGGTTCAAGTCCAGGCTCTGGCTGGGCCACTCAAGGACATTGAGACTTGTCCCGTAGCCACTTCTGCGTTGTCTTGGCTGTGTGCTTTGGGTCGTTGTCCTGTTGGAAGGTGAACCTTCGCCCCAGTTTGATAACCTGCTCCAGAGTACTCAGGACTTCATCAATTATCTCTCTGTACTTTGCCCCATTCATCTTTCCCTTAATCCTGACTAGTCTCCCAGTCCCTGCCGCTGAAAAACATCCCCACAGCATGATGCTGGCACCCATGCTTCACCGTAGGGATCGTGCCAGGTTTCCTCCAGATGTTACTGTTGGCATTCAGGCCGAAGAGTTCAATATTGGTTTAATCAGACCATATAATCTTGTTTCTCATTGTCTGAGAGTCCTTTCGGTGCCTTTTGGCAATCTCCAAATGGGCTGTCGTGGCTTCTGAACGGCCACTCTACCATAAAATCCTGATTTGGTGGAGTGCTGCAGAGATGGTTGTCCTTCTGGAAGGTTCTCCCATCTCCACAGAGGAGCTCTGTCAGTGACCATTGGGTTCTGGTCACCTTCCTGACAAAACCCCTTTTTAACCTTCATTTAACTAGGCAAGTCAGTTAAGAACAAATTCTTATTTCCAATGACAGCCAAACCTGGACGATGCTGGGCCAGTTGTGCGCCGCCCTATGGGACTCCCAATCACAGCCGGATGTGATGCAGCCCTTCTCCGATTGCTCAGTTTGGCTTGGCGGCCAGCTCTAGGAAGCGTCTTGGTGGTTCCAAACATCTTCTATTTAAGAATGATGGAGGCCACTGTGTTCTTGGGGAGCTTCAATCCTGTAAAAAAAAAAAATGTGTACCCTTCCTCCAGATCTGTGGCTTGACACGATCCTGTCTTGGAGCTCTACGGACAATTCCTTTAACCTCATGGCTTGGTTTTTGCTCTGACATGCACTGTCAACTGTGGGACCTTATATAGAGAGGTGTGTGCCTTTCCAAATCATGACCAATCAATTGAATTTACTACAGGTGGACTCCAATCAAGTTGTAGAAACATCTCAAGGATGAGCAATTGAAACAGGATGCACCTGAGCTCAATTTCGAGTCTCATAGCAAAGGGTCTGAATACTTATGTAAATAAGGTATTTCTGTTTTTTTTCTTCTATTTCTAAAAACTAAGGCTGTAACGTAACAAAGTGGAGGGGTCTGAATACTTTCCAAATGCACTGTATATCCTGATGCCTCGTCACTTTACCCCTATACCTACACTGTCTACCTCTATCACTCCAGTATCTTTGTAAACATGGCATTGGAACTGACCCTGTATATAGCTTACTTCCTCATGTTTATTTCTTGTGTATTTTTGTTCTACCTTATGTTATTTTTAGTATTACATTGTTATTGCTTACTGCATTTTGGGGGTTAGAGCTTGCTAGAAAGGCATTTCACTGTACTTGTGAACTTGAATGGTCCAAAGTCAGTCTGGGTAATCCCTGACTTTGTAGCACTCCACTGAACAAGAGAGACTCTCCCTCCCTGCCTTGATATCTCTCAAACACACACACATCCGTGTACTCCACACACACACGTTACCCAGCCTGGGCAAACATCCTTGGAAGACCAAAGTGAAGCGTGTTCTCTTTTTAAAGTAGACATCTGTTGAAATCAAAAGAAATTGGATGTGTGGGAGGTAACCCTTCCATGCTGAAACTAGCTATTGATGATGGCTCTCTCCCTCTTTTTGTTGTAGTCTGATAGCTATAGTCTGTCATAGCTAAGCTTGTTTGCGAAATTGAACCTTGGTTAAATTTTGTTACTTTTTGTTACTTTAGTTCAATTATCCACTGGTTCATGGAAGTAGCCTAGGTAACTGTGTATGTGTGTTGCAGCTGTCTCACACACACACAGACAGACTAGAACAGTCTTCCATGCCTGCTTGCTGTTGACCTGTAGAGAATCTCCACCGTGGTCCAGCTTTCAGCGCCATCTTAAATAAAACGTCCCACTGCCACAGAGGTGAGATGCACCCCTCATGGCCAGCAGAGCAGCTGACATGCCTAACGAGGCTGACGTGTGCACTTGATGAGAGCAAAACTAATACTTGGTCAAATGCATGTGGGAAGTTTATCCCTTAACACAGATGTGTACCTTGCTAAAATTCTCAGGGTCCTCTTTGGCTTGACTCCATAGAATGGAATCTAAGGGCCTTAGGGAACACACATTCGGTGTGTGTTTGCGCTGGCCTGTTTTTCATTGGTAGTGTGCTGTCCTCTGCAGTGACCTTTGTTGGGTAGTCATGCTCCTCATTCAAGGCCAAGCCAAGCTCTGTCTGGCAGACTGGCTCAACCTGTTCTACTGTGGAGGCAGTCTGCTACAGCTACACCACACAGCTACTTTCCCCTCACTCTTTCTCTTTCACTCTTGAGTCATAATCACACACTCCATTTCTTCTCTCATTGCTGTGATATGTTCCTCCTCTTGCTGCTCCACTTAGCCATTGCTCAGATTTCTTATTTTGCTTTTAAACACTTCCATTATGTGTAGCAACACGGGTCTCTAAACGTGTGGTTGTATATGTCAGTAGTATGTTTCCCTTTATACCCCACCAACGTGATTGACATTCATTTTGACTGGTGTGTCATTCACCGCTCAAAGCCTGGCTTGTTTTATGTGGGAGAGGGCTCGATCCTTCACCTTTGCTCTTATATGCCATTGTTGGCACGGAGACCCATGGCTCCGTGGGGATGTGTGGGTTGGGGAGATGACTTTTGGGGTAAAGGATAGTTGTCCCCCCCCCCCCGATTGGCACCATCTGTGGGCATTCATTCACACTTGTGCCCCTGCCTCTGGTTTGGCCTTGTTGTGCTTGGCCCCAGCACCCCACAGGCAGGCCGGCCCAGCCCAGAGGAAAAAGGAGTTGTCAGCTTTAAGGGCTTTGCGCTGGTGCAGCTGCTGCCTGTAGGATGGTTATATTTAACCCTCCGAGGGAAGGGGAGGCACTGCAAAGGCAGGAGCGTTTACACTTGCTACTTGTGCTCAGTGGGCCAGAGGGGGCCACAAAGCTTTTTATCCACACAGAAGCACCATCTGTGACCGGGTAGGGGTGGCAGAGAGGGTGAAGGAGGCAGGAGGATCACACGTGGGAGGATTTGACCCTCTCGCTCGCTGGTGCAGGTCATCCTAACTCTGGTCATTAGACTTATCCCCAATACAATTCCACCCTGTGGCCGTCTTACTCCCGCCACCTCACTCTGTTGTGATTGCAGCCATTATCACTGGGCCATTAGTGAATGGAGCCCCCTGTGGCTCTGCCTGGGTTACATAGAGCTCAGCTGAAGTTAGGCTACCCATGGGGGTGGGGGGGTTGTCTCCAGCGATCTTGGGACGTCCTGCAGAGCTCCACAGTTGGGACGATAGAGAGGGGCTGCTCACGAGAGCAAGTGGACTGTGTGTGGCGTAGGTAGTGGCTCCCTGGGGGTAGAGTGTGTGTGTGATCAGATCTCGTGCTCGGATGTTAATTAGGCTTGGCCTTGAACACTGACTAAGCAGCTCCCATGTTTGAATGTGGTCTGCTTTTCTACAATCATATGCTGGCTACAATGGCTGGCTAATTCAGTATCTTGAGAGTTGAATAAAGATGGTGTGATCTTAAACCTGATGTAGGCCTGACGTGGACCGTACCGGAGTAGGGAGAACTAGAAGGGAGTAGTGAGGTACACTGTGATTTCCTCAAGTTATCCTCCCCTGCGGTTTTATTAAGATGGATGGTCCCAAGAGTTTTACTTTAATGTCACGGGGGACTTTTTGGGAATCTTAAACACACACGCAATTACACCCACACACATCTACACACTTTTTCCTTGGGTTTTAAGATTGGCCTCTTAATGTTTGCAGATGTTTGTTTTGGCCCTGTGGTAGTGGTTCTCTCTACCATGAGTTTCTGTCACACGTGCGGGAGAGATACGATCATTGAGACTTAACTGTTGATGTTTCTTTGTTTTACTCATTTGAATATTTAAATGCAGTTGTGATGCTACCTGTCATGTATGTGGTCTTATTCTCAATGTCTGGCAGTTGTAAACCAGTCAACACTTTGTTGTTAGGTATTGTTTTTCAATCCCATTGTACAATCTGCAGGCAGCTAGTGAATGAACTGGATGTTGACAATACTGATGTTACAGTGATGCAGACACATTTTAACAGGGGAGCTCTGTGTGTGGTGTAGGGGTGAGCGATACAGTATGCGTGTGTTCCTGCCAGTTTTCAAGGTGCCTTTGGACAGGAATGCAACAAACTTCTCTGGACTGCTCTAGTTTGTCTGTCTGTCAAATGAGATTTACTGCCTTTTCACCATCTGTAACTCTCTCTCTCTTCTCACTTTCTGTCTCGCTTTCTCTCTCTCACCCCACCATCACTCTAGTCTGTCTGGGTGATTGGTGCAGGGGAGAGTAGGAGTAATACAGTGCTGAAAGAAAGACTGAAAGAAGATTGATGGAGAGCGGGGAGAGAGAGTGGCCGGTCTGGGTTTGATTAGCTTGTGTTGGGGCTGAAGTGTTGTAGGGATGAATGGGAGGGAAGAGGCTGCCTGGGTCACTGGCCCCACAGGGTTAAAGGTTGAGTGGCAGCAGCAGAGAAATATGTGCGTGGGAGAAGGAGAGTATTTTTGTTTTGTGGAGTGAATGTTTGACTGTCAATAACCAGGTTTCCATCCAACCGTTTCATGTGGATGAATAACCTGACACATAAAGTCATGACAGGGCTGATGGAAACAGGAAATGATGGTGCAATTTCATAAATGTCGATAGACAATTTGTTCGTTTGACATGGGAACTTCTTGTTTCAGAAAAATTCATTGAGGTGATCACGCCAATATTGAAAGAATCACATCAGGTTGTTGTAGGCCTACCACCACGACTAGGAAAAGCATTACGTTTAATAAGCAGATGAAATAAGTTATGAACTTCACATGCTAGTAAAGTGCACAGTGATCATGCAAATTGCCCATACGCTAAATATGGAGGGTAGGCTCTTATTTGAATGCTTGTGACATGATGATCAGTGCTTGGCTGCCAATTATCAAATAAAATGATCTTGCTCTTTTCCATATCTCATATAACACCCTGTGCACTTTATCAGCTAACTAGTTTGCTATTTATCAGAACAGTTTTTTTGACAAACCATCGGTGGAGTTGGAAATGCAATTAAACACATTTTCGTCATGGGAACTTGACCGCAAAAGTACTTTGCGTGATGCTACGTCATCACGCACAGGCCATTTTATCTGCAAAACAAGTCAGTTTGATGGAAACACACCTGGTCGGAAAATGCGCATATTGTTTTTATGCAGATTTTAGAATATTTTTCTGAAAATCTGTTGCCAGTTGGATAGAAACATATTTTTGTTTGTTAGTGGCAATATCTTGATTTTTATCACATAATATTCAGATATTTTATATGTCCCCACGCCACTGAATCATTGTTTTGAGCTGTGTGTCACACCGGACTGTGTTGCTTGTTTCGGACCCAGCTTTGTTCATTCTATTGTGCATCATTGCCTGGCCAGCAGCATGTGTTAGAACAGCAGTCGGAGGCCAGGGGCCACATGTTAATAGTTTAGTTGGTTTTCATCAGCTCCCCTATCACTGTAATGTTTATACTCTTTGTCTCCCTATTTCTCTCTCTCATACTTTTTATCACTCTGTTTCTCTCTCTCTCTGTATTCCACCCCGCCCCTTCCTATGTTTTTGTTTAAACATTATCCATGTTCTTTTAATTCTCTTTGTTTCATTTTCATCCAAACTCATCCATTACCCTTCTTCCAGTCTAAATGCTTTAAAGCTAGACTGAGACTCAGTAGAGAACATGGCCGACTGGAAAGTCCCTCTGACTAATGGCACAGGCTGAGATCGAACAGTGCTGCAACGTCCTGAAGAAGGATCATGTTTCTTGCTCAATGGCCACGGTCAAGGGCATTTTGACTGCGAGGCAAGCAGACACATTTGAAACCCCTTTCAACCTTCATGGATTGGAAGAGAATATGCAGATATCAAATCTGTTTCACAGCATATTTTCTGATTGGAGGATACACGACAGATTAATGTGGGTCGTTTGGCGTGCCGGAGAGCTTACCAAATGTCAGTGATGTCATTCAGGTAATTTGGTTGGCCATCCACTGTGCCTTGATGGTGCTTCTGGATGAATCCACTTAAAGCTCCCGTTGATTGGACACACAGACACAGAGAGAGAGAGAGAGGGTTACTGCGCTCCTCCATGACTTTGCCTCCCTTTATCATGAATCACCGGAGCCTTCTGGGCAGTCTGTGTTCTGTATTTCTCATCATGACTTACCTTGTTCTCCACAGGATTTATTCTGGGTATTTATAGTATTTACTTTGGTTCAGAACTATTTTTGAGTAGCTCTCAATTGCTTTGTACATTTCGAGCTCTAGTAAAAGCACAGGGTTTCCCTATCCCAATCACTATCAGAGGGTTTAACTTAGGGTAGGCTATTTTCAGTATTGCGAACAATTGCTTTGTTCACTGCTTAACACTTGCTGTCTGCATAAAATGTCTACTTTGGGGCAGTTTTGGACTTGGTCAATGCTGCTCGATCTAGCATTCCTTCTTACGACGACATAGGTTGACGACCACAGGTTGTTTCAAGGATTTGGGTAGCATATTTGTTCTACAACTGCTAAATCTCTTTGTGGGGATTTATTAGTGATATTCACACCGGCAAACATGTTTGACTGTAATGTGTCGTTTCTCCTGTACTACAGGGTCAGACTGTGTCGCTGCTGACCGTGACCCGGTTAGAAGAGGTTCTGTACCACTACCAGCCCATCCACATCCACACATACGGACCCCCCGTCCCTGAGCTGGAGCAGCTGGGGCGACTCGGGTAAGAACCCATCCTGTAACACACATACACACGTACACAGCTCTGCACAACTGGCAAAGTTAGCTGCTGCACAATAGAATCTGGAGATGCCAGTGGTTTGATAAATAACTACAGGGGAAAGCACCACACTGTAAGGCCTCGCTTATATTGTTCAATGAACAGTAGTGTAATCAGCACCTCTTAATTAAGGTTGACCAGCTTAGTATAAGGCCTGGCCTAGTTTTCACAGCATATCTGATGGGGTACAGTAAGGCATTTAACTGGGAGTGAGGCTGCTCTGGAAGTCAGTTTTGCTTTCTCTGAAGTTGCCCTTGATTAGCTGTGAGAGGTGGGGGAAGGGCAAGGTTTAAAGGGGAACAGCCAACCAGTTCCCCTGCACCAGCCCTCTGCCCCTTCCCTCTCACTGCTTCTCCTGGACCTCGCTGTCTGTCAGCACACACAGGAAGTGCTTTCTCAACGCCGGGCCCCCTTGTCCAAACACTCGTCGACGTCATTGGCCCTCTCCTCTCATCACCCAACACAGCCCATCCATCAGACAGTGCCCAGCCGTCTGTCTCCACGGGGACAGGCTGGCACTAGTAAGCATTTCACTGTTAAACTACACCTGTTGTTGACGAAGCATGTGACAAAAACAATTTGTTTTGACTAAGGCCCTCCCACCTGCCAAGAGCCCTGATCTGATTGGTGGAGAGTGGCACATGGAGACGAATTAGAGCGCTCAGTGGTGGAAGGAGGTGACTGTCATTGTATTTATTTGGACAGTGAAGCCAAAACTTAATTTGGCTCTACTCCAGCATTTTGTATTTGAGATAAAATGTATCATATGAGGCGACAGTACAGAATGTCACCTTTTTATTTGATAGTACACTACCATTCAAAAGTTTGGGATCACTTAGAAATGTCCTTGTTTTTGAAAGAAAAGCACATTTTTTTTGTCCCTTTTTTAAAATAACATCAAATTGATCAGAAATATAGTGTAGATTTTGTTAATGTTGTAAATGACTATTGTAGCTGGAAATGGCTGATTTTTAATGGGATATCTACATAGGTGTACAGAGGCCCATTATCAGCAACTATCACTCCTGTGTTCCAATGGCACGTTTTGTTAGCTAATCCAAGTTGATCATTTTAAAAGGCTAATTGATCATTAGAAAGCCCTTTTACAATTATGTTAGCACAGCTGAAAACTGTTTTGCTGATTTTAAAGAAGCAATAAAACTGGCCTTCTTTAGACTAGTTGAGTATCTGGAGCATCAGCATTTGTGGGTTCAATTACAGGCTCAAAAGGGCCAGAAACAAATACTTTTCTTCTGAAACTCGTCAGTCTATTCTTGTTCTGAGAAATGAAGGCCAAAAAACTGAAGATCTCGTACAACGCTGTGTACTACTCCCTTCACAGAACAGTGCAAACTGGCTCTAACCAGAATAGAATGAGGAGTGGGAGGCCCCGGTGCACAACTGAACAAGAGGACAAGTACATTAGAGTGTCTAGTTTGAGAAACAGATGCCTTACAAGTCCTCAACTGGCAGCTTCATTAAATAGTACCCGCAAAACACCAGTCTCAATGTCAACAGTGAAGAGGTTACTCTGGGATTCTGGCCTTAGAATGCCCAAAAATCTCACATTTGGATTCATCAGACCAAAGGTAAGATTTCCACCTGTCTATTGTTTGTGTGTCTTGGCCCAAGCAAGTCTCTTCTTCTTATTGGTGTCCTTTAGTAGTAGTTTCTTTGCACCAATTCCACCACGAAGGCCTGATTCACACAGTCTCCTCTGAACAGTTGATGTTGAGATGTGTCTGTTACTTGAACTGTGTTAAGCATTTATTGGGGCTGCAATTTCTCAGGCTGGTAACTCTAATGAACTTATCCTCTGCAGCAGAGAACTCTGGGTCTTCCTTTCCTGTGGCGGTCCTCATGAGAGCATGTTTCATCATACCGCTTGATGGTTTTTGCGACTGCACTTGAAGAAACTTTCAAAGTTCTTGAAATGTTCTGTATTGACTGACCTTCATGTCTTAAAGTAATGATGGACTTTTGTTTCTCTTTGCTTATTTGAGCTGTTCTTGCTATAATATGGACTTTTACCAAATAGGCTATCTTCTGTATACCACCCCTACCATGTCATAGCACAACTCTTAACAATGCACACCTGTTAATTGAAATGCATTCCAGGTGACTACCTCATGAAGCTGGTTGAGAGAATGCCAAGAGTGTGCAAAGCTGTCAAGGCAAAGGATTGCTATTTGAAGAATCTCAAATATAAAATATATTTTGATTTAACACTTTTTGGGGGGGATTTCTACATGATTCCATATGTGTTATTTCATAGTTTTGATGTCTTCACTATTATTCTACAACATAAGAAGAACCCTTGTTTGAGTAGGTGTGTCTAAACTTTGGACTGGTACTGTGTGTGTTTTAGAAATGAAAACACTGTGTCTAGTCCCCCCATTTCAAGGTGTCATATTTTTATATACAAAATAGTGTATTCGGCTATTTCAGCCACACTCGTTGCTGGCAGGTGTATAAAATCGAGCACACAGCCATGCAATCGCCATAGACAAACATTGGCAGTAGAATGGCCTTTACTGAAGAGCTCAGTGACTTTCAACGTGGCACCATCATAGGATGCCAACTTTCCAACAAGTCTAATCGTAAAATTTCTGCTCTGCTTGAGCTGCCCCGGTCAACTGTAACTGCTGTTATTGTGCTGTGGAAACGTCTAGGAGCAACAATGGCTCACCCGTGAAGTGGTAAGCCACACAACCTCACAGAATTGGACTGCCGTGTAAAGAAATTGTCTTTCCTCGGTTGCAACACTCACTACCATGTTCCAAACTGCCTCTGGAAGCAACGTCAGCACAAGAACTGTTCTTCAGGAGTTTCATGAAATGGGTTTCCATTGCCGAGGAGCTACACAAGCCTATGATCACCATGCGCAATGCCCAGCGTCGGCTGGAGTGGTGTAAAGCTCGCTGCCATTGGACTCCGGAGCAGTGGAAACGTGTTCTATGGAGTGATTAATCATGCTTCACTGTCTGGCATTCCGACCGACGAATCTGGATATGGTGCCTCAGGTATTTCGCTCATCATTATTCATGATTATCTGTTATGGTAGTATCCACATTAATATAGAAGTGTTCAGAAACATATTTTACTCTTATTTATACTGAAAAAAATATATAAACGCAACAATTTCAATAGTTTTACTGAGTTACAGTTTATATAAGGAAATCAGTCAATTTAAGTAAATTCATTAGGCCCTAATCTATGGATTTCACATGACTGGGCAGGGGCGCAGCCATGGGTGGGCCTGGGAGGTCATAGGCTCATCCACTTGTGAGTGGGGAGCCTGGCCTTACCAAGCAGAATGAGTTTTCCCCCTATAAAAGGGCTTTATTACATACAGAAATGCTCCTCAGTTTCATCAGCTGTCTGGGTGGCTGGTCTCAGACGATCCCACAGGTGAAGAAGCTGGATGTGGAGGTCCTGGGCTGGCAGGGTTACACGTGGCCTGCGGTTGTGAGGCTGGTTGTACAAACTGACGACAAATTCTCTATAATGACATTGGAGCTGGCTTATGGTAGAGAAATGCACATTAAATTGTCTGGCAAATGCTCTGGTGAACATTCCTGCAGTCTGCATTCCAATTGCACGCTTCTTCAACTTCAGACGTGTTGAGAAGGCGTGTCACATTATTTACCATTACATTTTTATTGCGCACAACATAATCTGAAATGCAACCAAAATAAACTGTAAATCCAACAAGTTTGTAGAGTCAGAAGCTTTATGTAGCCATTGCGTGCTAGGAATATGGGACCAAATACTTAACATCTGACTACTTGAATACACATATACTGAGTGTACAAAACCATTGACACCTTACTAATATTGAGTTGCACCTCACTTTGCCCTCAGAACTGTCTCAATTTGTCAGGGCATGGACTTTACAAGGTGTCAAGTGTTTTACAAGGATGCTGGCCCATGTTGACTCCAATGCTTACCACAGTTGTCAAGTTGGCTGGATGTCCTTTGGATGGTGGACCATTCTTGATAGACATGGGAAACTGTTGAGTGTGAGAAACCCAGCGGCGTTGCAGTACTTGACACAAACCAGTGTGCCTGGCACCTACTACCATACCCTGTTCAAAGGCACTTACATTTTTTGCATTTCCTATTCTCCCTCTGAATGGCACTCACACAATCTATGTCTCAATTATTTCAATTTAAGGGCTTTATTGGCATGGGAAACATATGCTAACATTGCCAAAGCATGTGAAGTAGATAATAAACAAAAATGAACAGTAAACATTACACTCACAGACGTTCCAAAAGAATAAAGACATTTAAAATGTCATTATGTCTATATACAGTGTTGTAACGATGTACAAAAAGTAAAATAAATAAACAGAAATATAGGTTGTATTTACAATAGTGTTTGTTTGTCACAGGTTTCCCTTTTCTTGTGGCAACAGGTCACATCTTGCTGCTGTGATGGCACACTGTGATATTTCACCCAGTAGATATGGGAGTTTATCAAAATAGTTTTTTTTCTTCCAGTTCTTTGTGGATCTGTGTAATCTGAGGGAAATGGTTATACATTTAGCAGGAGGTTAGGAAGTGCAGCTCTGTTTCCACCTCATTTCGTGGGCAGTGTGCACATAGGCAGACCTGGCTCTCAAGAGAAGACAGGCTATGTCGGCCTTTCTCAATAGCAAGGCTATGAACATAGTCAAAACTTTCTTAAATTTGGGTCAGTCAGTGGTCAGGTACCCTGCCGCTCTGTACTCTCTGTTTAGAGCCAAATAGCATTCTAGTTTGCTCTGTTTTTTTGTTAATTCTTTCCAATGTGTCAAGTATTTCTCTCTTTGTTTTCTCATGATTTGTTTGGCCAAATTGTGTTGCTTTCCTGGGGCTCTGTGGGGTTTGTTTGTGAACAGAGCCCTAGGACCAGCTTGCTTAGTGGACTCTTCTCCAGGTTCATCTCTCTGTAGGTGATTGCTTTGTTATGGAAGGTTTGGGACATTTTCCTTTTAGGTCGTTGTAGAATTTAACGTCTCTTTTCTGGATTTTGATCATTAGCGTGTATCTGCCTAATTCTGCTCTGCATGCATTATTTGGTGTTTTACGTTGTACACAGAGGATATTTTTGCGGAATTCTGCATGCAGAGTTTCAATTTTGTGTTTGTACCATTTTGTGAATTCTTGGTTGGTGAGCGGACCCCAGACCTCACAACCATAAAGGGCGATGGGTTCTGTAACTGATTCAAGTTTTTTTTTTTTGCCATTTCCTAATTGGTATGTCAAATTTGATGTTCCTTTTGATGGCATACAAGGCCCTTGTGTCTCAGCTCATTCACATCTTTGTGGAAGTTACCTGTGGCACTGATGTTTAGGACGAGGTATGTATAGTTTTTTTGTGTCCTCTAGAGCAACGGTGTCTAGATGGAATTTGTATTTGTGGTTCTGGCAACTGGACCTTTTTTGGATCATCATTATTTTTGTCTTACTGAGATTTACTGTCAGGGCCCAGATCTGACAGAATCTGTGCAAAAGATCTAGGTGCTGCTATAGGCCCTCCTTGCTTGGGGACAGAAGCACCAGATCATCAGCAAACAGTAGACATTTGACTTCAGAATCTAGTAGGGTGAGGCTGGGTGCTGCAGACTGTTCTAGTGCCCTCGTCAATCCGTTGATATATATGTTGAAGAGGTTGAGGCTTAAGCTGCATCCCTGTCTCACCCCACGGCTCTGTGGAGAGAAATGTTTTTTTTGTTGTTGCCAATTTTAACCTCTCACTTGTTTTTTGTGTACATGGATTTTATAGTACATTGTTTTCACTGAGGAAATGTACGAGTCTGTTAATGATAATGCATAGGATTTTCCCCAAGGTTGCTGTTGACGCATATCCCAAGGTAGTTATTAGGGTCAAATTTGTCTCCACTTTTGTTGAACGGGGCGATCAGTACTTGGTTCCAAATATTGGGGAAGATGCCAGAGCTGAGGATGATGTTAGAGTTTAAGTATAGCCAATTTAAATTGGCCTTTTTGGGTTGGAGGGTTTGTATTTTGTCCTGTAGTTCATTCAATGTAATTGGAGAATCCAGTGGGTTCTGGTAGTCTTTAATAGTTTATTCTAATATTTTTATTTGATCATGTATATGTTTTTTTCTGTTTGTTCTTTGTTATAGGGCCAAAAAGATTGGAGAAGTGGTTTACCCATACATTTCCGTTTTAGATAACTCTGTGTTGTTTTCCAATTTTCCCAGAAGTGGTTAGTGTGTGGTTTCTTCAATTACACTGAGCTGATTTCTGACGTGCTGTTATTTCTTTTTCCGTAGTGTATTTCTGTATTGTTTTTGTGATTCATTTTAGTGAAGGCGTGGACTCAGGTTTTCTGGGTCTCTGTTTTAGGTTGGATAGGTATCTCAATTTCTTTCTTAGGTTTTTGCATTCTTCATCAAACCATTTTTTTTATTTCACTTTTATTTAACCAGGGAGGCCAGTTGAGAACAAGTTCTCATTTACAACTGCGACCTGGCCAAGATGGAGCAAAGCATTGCGACACAAACAACACGGAGTTACACATGGTATAAACAAACGTACAGTCAATAACACAATAGAAAAATCTATATACAGTGTGTGCAAATGTAGTAATATTAGGAAGGTAAGGCAATAAATAGGCCATAGTTGCGAAATAATTACAATTTAGCATTAACTTCTCTGGGATATGTGGGACGGTAGCGTCCCACTTGGCCAAAAGCCAGAAAAAATGTAGCGTGCCAAATTCAAATATATTACTATAAAAATCAATCTTTCATGAAATCACACATGAAAGACAATTAAAGCTACACATGTTGTGAATCCAACCAACATGTCTGATTTCAAAAAGGATTTACGGCGAAAGCACACCAAACGATTATGTTAGCTCAGTACATAGCCACAGAAAAACACAGCCATTTTCCCAGCAAAAGATAGTAGTCACAAAAAGCAGAAATAGAGATAAAATTAATCACTAACCTTTGATGATCTTCATCAGATGACACTCATAGGACATCATGTTACACAATACATTTATGTTTTGTTCGATAATGTGCATAGTTATATCCACAAATCTCGGTTTACATTGGCGCCATGTTCAGAAATGCCTCCAAAATATCATGAGAAATTGCAGAGAGCCATGTCAAATAACAGAAATACTCATCATAAACTTTGATGAAAGATACATGTTTTACATATAATTAAAGATACACTTGTTCTTAATGCAACCGCTGTGTCAGATTTCAAAAAAACTTTACGTAAAAAGCACACCATGCAATAATCTGAGACGGCGCTCAAACATAACAACATTTCTCCGCCATGTTGGAGTCAACAGAAATACGAAATTACATCATAAATATTCCCTTTGATCATCTTCATCAGAATGCACTCCCAGGAATCCTAGTTCCACAATAAATCGTGGTTTTGTTCGATAATGTCCATTACTTATGTCTAAGTAGCTACTTTTGCTAGCATGTTTAGTGCACATGTCCAAACGCTCGCGCAATGTAGGCGAACTCGGACGAAATCTTCAGGATGTTGTTATCATATACATTGGGGAGAACAAGTATTTGATACACTGCCGATTTTGCAGGTTTTCCTACTTACAAAGCATGTAGAGGTCTGGAATTTTTTATCATAGGTACACTTCAACTGTGAGAGACGGAATCTAAAACAAAAATCCAGAAAATCACATTGTATGATTTTTAAGTAATTAATTAGCATTATATTGCATGACATAAGTATTTGATACATCAGAAAAGCAGAACTTAATATTTGGTACAAAAACCTTTGTTTGCAATTACAGAGATCATACGTTTCCTGTAGTTCTTGACCAGGTTTGCACACACTGCAGCAGGGATTTTGGCCCACTCCTCCATACAGACCTTCTCCAGATCCTTCAGGTTTCGGGGCTGTCGCTGGGCAATACGGACTTTCAGCTCCCTTTCAGCTCCCTCCAAATTTTCTATTGGGATCAGGTCTGGAGACTGGCTAGGCCACTCCAGGACCTTGAGATGCTTCTTACGGAGCCACTCCTTAGTTTCCCTGGCTGTGTGTTTCGGGTCGTTGTCATGCTGGAAGACCCAGCCACGACCCATCTTCAATGCTCTTACTGAGGGAAGGAGGTTGTTGGCCAAGATCTCGCGATACATGGTCCCATCCATCCTCCCCTCAATATGCTGCAGTCGTCCTGTCCCCTTTGCAGAAAAGCATCCCCAAAGAATGATGTTTCCACCTCCATGCTTCACGGTTGGGATGGTGTTCTCGGGGTTGTACTCATCCTTCTTCTTCCTCCAAACACGGCGAGTGGAGTTTAGACCAAAAAGCTCTATTTTTGTCTCATCAGACCACATGACCTTCTCCCATTCCTCATCTGGATCATCCAGATAGTCATTGGCAAACTTCAGACGGGCCTGGATATGCGCTGGCTTGAGCAGGGGGACCTTGCGTGCGCTGCAGGATTTTAATCCATGACGGCGTAGTGTGTTACTAATGGTTTTCTTTGAGACTGTGGTCCCAGCTCTCTTCAGGTCATTGACCAGGTCCTGCCGTGTAGTTCTGGGCTGATCCCTCACCTTCCTCATGATCATTGATGCCCCACGAGGTGAGATCTTGCATGGAGCCCCAGACCGAGGGTGATTGACCGTCATCTTGAACTTCTTCCATTTTCTAATAATTGCGCCAACAGTTGTTGCCTTCTCACCAAGCTGCTTGCCTATTGTCCTGTAGCCCATCCCAGCCTTGTGCAGGTCTACAATTCTATCCCTGATGTCCTTACACAGCCTTCTGGTCTTGGCCATTGTGGAGAGGTTGGAGTCTGTTTGATTGAGTGTGTGTACAGGTGTCTTTTATACAGGTAACAAGTTCAAACAGGTGCAGTTAATACAGGTAATGAGTGGAGAACAGGAGTGCTTCTTAAAGAAAAACTAACAGGTCTGTGAGAGCCGGAATTCTTACTGGTTGGTAGGTGATCAAATACTTATGTCATGCAAATTAATTACTTAAAAATCATACAATGTGATTTTCTGGATTTTTGTTTTAGATTCCGTCTCGCAGTTGAAGTGTACCTATGATACAAATTACAGACCTCTACATGCTTTGTAAGTAGGAAAACCTGCAAAATTAGCAGTGTTTCAAATACTTGTTCTCCCCACTGCATATCCAATAACGTTCCAACCAGAGCATTCCTTCATGTCTGTAGAAGTTATGGAACCCAAGGCGATATCATGAGGAAAGCGCGTGACCAAGAACTGGCAATCTGCCAGACCACTGACTCATTCCCCTCCCATCCGGCCCCACAACACAGCATAAGCTTCATTCCACGTTCTACAGACTGTTGACATCTAGTGGAAGGTGTAGGAAGTGCAAACATATCCATATCTTACAGGGAATTGAATCGGCGATGAGTTGAACATTGACGAGTCTCAGAATTCTCACTTCCTGTTTGGATTTTTTCTCAGGTTTTTGCCTACCATATGAGTTCTGTTATACTCACAGACATCATTCAAACAGTTTTAGAAACCTCTGAGTGTTTTATATCCAATAGTAATAATAGTATGCATATATTAGCATCTGGGACAGAGTAAGAGGCAGTTCACTATGGGCACGCAATTCATCCAAAAGTGAAAATGCTGCCCCCTATCATAAAGAAGTTAATACTGGAGTGATAGATGTGCAGAAGATGATGTGCAAGTAGAGATACTGGGGTGCAAAAGTGCAACAACAAAAAAATAACACTATGGGGATGAGGTAGTTGGGTGGGCTATTTACAGATGGGCTGTGTACAGGTGCAATGATCGGTAAGCTGCTCTGACAGCTGATGCTTAAAGTTGGTGAGGGAGATATGTCTCTAGCTTCAGTGATTTTTGCAGTTTGTTCCAGTCATTGGCAGCAGAGAACTGTAAGGAAAGGCAGCCAAAGGAGGAGCTGGCTTTGGGGATGACCAGTGAAATATACTTGCTGGAGCGTGTGCTACGGGTGGGAGGTTGCTATGGTGACCAGTGAGCTGAGATAAGGTGGGGCTTTACTTAGCAAAGACTTATAGATGACCTAGAGCCAGTGGGTTTGGCGACGAATATGAAGCGAGGGCCAACCAACGAGAGCATACAGGTCGCAGTGGTGGGTAGTATATGGGGCTTTGGTGACAAAACGGATGGCACTGTGATAGACTACATCCAGTTTGCTGAGTAGAGTGTTGGAGGCTATTTTGTAAATGACATCGCCGAAGTCCAGGCTCGGGAGGATAGTCAGTTTTACGAGGGTATGTTTAGAAGCCTAAGTGAAGGAGGCTTTGTTGCGAAATAGGAAGGTGATTCTAGATTTAATTTTGGATTGGAGATGCTTAATGTGAGTCTGGAAGCAGAGTTTACAGTCTAACCAGATGCCTAGGTGTTTGTTGTCCACATATTCTAAGTCAGAACCGTCCAGTGTAATGATGCTAGACGGGCGGGCAGGTGCGGGCAGCGATCGGTTGAAGTTAACACGGTGTCCAAAGAAGGGCCAGATGTAACAAGCTGCAACAGTGAGTGACTTATTTCTGTATATGTGGATTTTTAAAAGTAGGAGCTCGAACTGTTTAGGCACAGACCTGGATAACATGACAGAACTCTGCAGACTATCTCTGCAGTAGATTGCAACTCCCCCCCCCCTTTGGTAGTTCTATCTTGGTGGAAAATGTTGTGGTTGATGGAAATTTTAGATTTTTTGGTGGCCTTCCTAAGCCAGGATTCAGACACGGCTAGGTCATCAGGGTTGGCGGAGTATGTTAAAGCAGTGAATAAAAAAACTTAGGGAGGACGCTTCTGATGTTAATATGCATGAAACCAAGGCTTTTACAGTTCAGAAGTCAACAAATGAGAGCTCCAGGGGAATAGGTGTAGAACTGGGGGCTACAGGGCCTGGGTTAACCTCTACATCACAAGAGGAACAGAGTAGGAGTAGGATAAGGGTACGGCTAAAGGCTATAAGAACTGGTCGTTTAGTGCGTTGAGGACAGAGAATAAAAGGGATCATATTTTTGGGTGTGGTAGAATAGATTCAGGGCATAATGTTCAGACAATGGTATGGTAGGATGTGAGTACAGTGGAGGTAAACCTAGGTGTTGAGTGACGATGAGAGAGGTTTCGTCTCTTGAGGCACCAGTTAAGCCAGGTGAGGTTTCCACGTGTGTGGGGTGGAACAAAAGAGCTATCTAAGGCATGTTGAGTGGGACTGATGACTCTACAGTGAAATATAACAATAAGAACTAGCCAAGACGGCAGTAGACAAGGCATATTGACATTAGAGAGAGGCATAAAGCAATCACAGGCCAGACGAGCTAAGACAACGACGGGTAAATGGCGATGAATGGGCAGAGCGGGTTAGTTTGGTACATACAGGACCTGAGTTCGAGGCTGGGGCCCGACAGGTAAACAAAATGAGGTACCGTGTTATTGAAAAGAGCAGCAATCGGTGAGTCAGGGTGCCGTTCGGTAGTCACTACTACGCTAGGCGAGCAGGGGACTCACCGTTCAGAAAGCTAGTGGGCCGGGGCTAGCAAATGGTTAATTTGGCAACGTCGTAACAGAATAGCCTGTTGAGACTACATCGGGCGATCACGTCGGCAGTCCAATCATGATGGATCGGCGGGGCTCCGTGTCGACAATAAAGGGTCCAGGCCAATTGGCAAACAAGGTATTGTAGCCCTAGAATTAGCTGGTATTTGGGCCAAGCTCGAGGCTAGCTCAAGGCTAACTGGTGCTTGCTTCGGGACAGAGGCGTTAGATAACAGTAGCCACTTGATTGCAGCTAGCTTGCTGCGACGATCCGGTGTAATGATCCAGCGCTGCAGAAATCCGGTGATGTGTTTTATGAGAAGCAGTCCGATAGGCTCTGGGTTGATATCGCGCTGTGCAGACTGGCAGGTATTGTCCGAGCTAAGGCTGGCTGGTGACCGAGAAAAAGGTGAAGACCATTAGCCGTGGCTATCAAAGACTTGTAGCTAGTTAGCTGGCTAGCTCCTGATGGAGGTTCCAGTTGTAAGGAATAAAAATAGCAGGTCCGTACTAGAGGTCGACCGATTATGATTTTTCAATGCCGATACCGATACCGATTATTGGAGGACAAAAAAAGCCGATGCCGATTTTATAAAAAAAAAAATATATATATAATATAAATATATATAATATATATATATATATATATATATATATATATATATATATATATATATATATACACATACACACATATTTGTAATAATGACAATTGCAACAATACTGAATGCACAATGAACACTTTTTTATTTTAACTTAATATAATACATAAATACACACACGCACACAGCTTTGAAGTGACAATGATACTGAAGAGTCTGCTTAGGAGACAAATACTATCAACTGTTTGAATAAAAATAGAGTTTAAGTTACCTGTGATGAATGTTGAAAACAAAAACTTTAATTTCTATATGCAGGAAATCCTATTTTAATAATGGGCATGGTAAGAATTGACAACCAAAGTGCGAGTCTTAATTCCCATGACACCTAGCAAAATCTGAAAAGCGGTTCCTTCATTTATTCCATAGGATATTTTTAGATTCACTTAAAATAAGGTCTGTTTTTCGTGTAGGCTTACATCACCGTGCCAATTTTATAACTGTGTAGATATCCATAGGACAAGGTAACTCTGATCAATATAAGCGAAGATACATTTTTTTTGTAGAGTGGATTTATGAGAATATGTTGACAAACGTTACCTTATCCTAGTGAGATTTACACGGGTATCAAAACGTCGAGGCGGTTTAAGCCTGCACGAAACACAGACCTTATTTGAAGTAGATCAAGACATTCTCTATGGAAGACATGAACGGTAAAATAACGAAGGAACCCCTTTCAAATTCAGCCGCAAGTTATTACAGGAATTATAACGCGTCGACTATTTCTCTCTAAACCATATACCTTTGACTAATCCGGAAACTATCACCTCGAAAACAAAACGTTTATTCCGTTCCGTATTTTATCTAACGGGTGGCATCCATGAGTCTAAATATTCCTGTTACATTGCACAACCTTCAATGTTGTCATAATTAGGTAAAATTCTGGCAAATTAGTTCGCAAAGAGCCAGGCGGCCCAAACTGTTGCATATACCCTGACTCTGCGTGCAATGAACGCAAGAGAAATGACACAATTTCACCTGGTTAATATTGCCTGCTAACCTGGATTTCTTTTAGCTAAATATGCAGGTTTAAAAATATATACTTGTGTATTGATTTTAAGAAAGGCATTGATGTTTATGGTTAAGTACACATTGGAGCAATGACAGTCATTGATTGATTGTTTTTTATAAAGATAAGTGTAATGCTAGCTAGCAACTTACCTTAGCTTACTGCATTCGCTAACAGGCAGGCTCCTCGTGGAGTGCAATGTAATCAATGTAAGATTGGATCCCCCGAGCTGACAAGGTTAAAAATCTGTCGTTCTGCCTCGTTTTTCCTAGGCCGTCATTGAAAATAAGAATGTGTTCTTAACTGACTTGCCTAGTTAAATAAAGATTAAATAAAGGTGTAAAAAAAAAAAAAAAAAACGCCAAATCGGCGCCCAAAAATACCGATTTCCGATTGTTACGAAAACTTGAAATCGGCCCTGATTAATCGGCCATTCCGATTGGCCATTCCGATTAGTCCGTACCACATTGGGTGAGGCGGGTTGCAGGAAAGTATATTTAGTTCATAGATAGGTGAGATTAAGAGATACGAGAAAAAATGTGGCTATTTACACGGGATAAGACAAAGACAAACACATGCGTCCGATTGCTACGCCGTCTTGGATACGCCATTTTGTCATTGTTGTTCATTTTCTTCGGTTTTCTTTTTTTTGATTTGATAGGGAAGCTGAGAGGTCAAATATACTATTCAGGTTTTCTACTGCCAAGTTTACACCTTCACTATTACAATGGAATGTTTTGTCTAGGAAGTTCTCTAAAAGGGAATGAATTTGTTGTTGCCTTATTGTTTTTGGTAGATTTCCACACTACAGTCCTTCCATCTATAGCATTTCGTGATATTATTCAGTTCCTTTTGGCTTTGATGTTTCATGATTGAGTATTGCTTTGTTCCAAGTAGACTGTGATTTTACTTTGATCTGATAGGGGTGTCCGTGGGCTGACTGTGAACGCTCTAAGAGACTGGGTTGAGTTCAGTGATAAAGTAGTCTACAGTACTACTTCCAAAGATGCACTAAAGGTGTACCTACCATAGGAGTCCCCTCGAAGCCTACCATTGACTATGTACATACCCAGTGTGCGACAGAGCTGCAGAGCTGCAGGAGGTTCTACCCATTTTTATTGGTTATGTTGTACTTGTGCTAGGGGGTATATATGGAGGTGGGAATGCTGTTGCCTTCAGGCAGATGTTTGTCCCCTTGTGTGCTGAGTGTGTCGGGTTCTTGTCCAGTTCTGGCATTTAGGTTGCCACAGGCTAGTCCCTGGGCTTGGAAATGATTGATTTCTCCCTCCAGGATGGAGAAGCGGTCTTTATTGAAGTATGGGAAGTCTAGTGGGGTGATGTAGGTAGCACACAGCATTACATTTTGAGATCATTTCCTTTTGAATTTCTAGCCAAATGTAAAATGGTCCTGTTTTGATTAATTTAATAGAGTGAGTAGGTCTGTTCTATACCAAATTCCCTTCCCTGTTTCACACCTGGTAGTTTGGTGGATGGGACTGCCAGCTCTCTAACTTAAAGGGCAACCAGTTGGTTGTCTCCTCTACCATGTTTCTTGTAGGATGACACTGTCTCTATTTCAGATTTCTTTGGTGAGGTCCAGGTTCCTGCTCTTTAGGCCAAAGGCAGATGACCTCAGGCCTTGGATATTCCAGGATGAGATGGTGAAGGCTTTGTGTTCTATAAAGTGTCCAATGTTGTTTGACCTCAGACCAGTATGTGTGAGCTGAGCCTGCTGAGCATCTGGTACATGCCATTGGCTTGGGCTAGTGTAAGAGTGGGGTTTGGGCCTGTTTGCCCTCCTACGGCCTGGGCATATGTGTGACTTCTATGTTGAGGCCCTCTGTGGGGGGCATGGGGTGGGCAGGAGGGACATAGGTCTGATCTGAGGGAGCCTAAATGGGGTGTGGGCATGGTTGACTTGGAGGGGTGTTGATGTGGTTCTGTGGTCTGGATGTAGGACCTCTCGGCGTGGGTCTTCTATGTGTAGGTCTGGGGGGGGGGTCATCCCGCAGGTCTGGGAGTGTCTTGCTGGTCTGGGCGGTGTGTCTATTGATCTGTTGCTCCTGGTTGAAGTGTTGGGGCTGCGTTTGAGGGCGATGTCCTTTTAGGGTCCGGGTGAAGGTGGGAACTGCTCCCTTGTATAGGTGGACCTGGTCATAAAGACTGTTCAAGTCCAGGGTGGAGTGGTGGGCCAGGTAAACATTTGGTTTTGAGACACAGTCACGGGAAATACTTGTGTTTACCCGCTTTATGGTAGGCTTAAAAATCCGTCTTTAACCTGTCTCCTCCCCTTCATCTACACTGATTTGAAGTGGATTTAACAAGTGACATCAAATAAGCGATCATAGCTTTCACATGGATTCACCTGGTTAGTCTATGTCATGGAAGGAGCAGGTGTTCTTAATTTTTTTGTGTACTCAGAGTAATTGAATTTATCCAAGTACTTATGACACCTTCATATAGACTAGATACAGTTGCCAAAAACATTTAAACTCAGTTTTTCACAATTCTTGACATTTAATCCTAGTAAAAATGCCCTGTCTTAGGTCTGTTAGGATCACCACTTTATTTTAAGAATGTGAAATGTCAGAATAATAATAGAGTGATTTATTTCAGCTTTTATTTCTTTCATCACATTCCTAGATGGTCAGAAGTTTACATGCACTCAATTAGTATTTGGTAGCATTGACTTTAAATTGTTTAACTTGGGTCAAACGTTTTGGGTAGCCTTCTACAAGTTGGGTGAATTTTGGCCCATTCCTTCTGACAGAGCTGGTGTAACTGAGTCAGGTGTGTAGGCCTCCTTGCTCACACACGCTTTTTTAGTTCTGCCCACAATTTCTATGGGATTGAGGTCAGGGCTTTGTGATGGCCACTCCAATACCTCGACTTTGTTGTCCTTAAGCCATTTTGCCACAACTTTGGAAGTATGCTTGGGGTCATTGTCCATTTGGAAGACCCATTTGCAACTAAGCTTTAACTTCCTGACTGATGTCTTGACATGTTGCTTCAATATAATCCACATAATCTTCCTCCCTCATGAAGCCATCTATTTTGTGAAGTGCACCAGTCCCGTTTTACTGTGGATATTGATCATTTTGTACCTGTTTCCTCCAGCATCTTCACAAAGGCCTTTGCTGTTGTTCTGGGATTGATTTGCACTTCGCACCAAAGTACGTTCATCTCTAGGAGACAGACCGCGTCTCCTTCCTGAGCGGTATGCCGTCTGCGTGGTCGGTCCCATGCGTACTATTGTTTGTACAGTTGAATGTGGTACCTTCAGACGTTTGGAAATTGCTCCCAAGGATGAACCAGGCTTGTGTTTTTTTTCTTCTGAGGTCTTGGCTGATTTCTTTTGATTTTCCCATGATGTCAAATCAAATCAAATCAAATTTTATTTGTCACATACACATGGTTAGCAGATGTTAATGCGAGTGTAGCGAAATGCTTGTGCTTCTAGTTCCGACAATGCAGTAATAACCAACAAGTAATCTAACCTAACAATTCCACAACTACTACCTTATACACACAAGTGTAAAGGGATAAAGAATATGTACATAAAGATATATGAATGAGTGATGGTACAGAACGGCATAGGCAAGATGCAGGAGATGGTATAGTGTACAGTCTATACATATGAGATGAGTAATGTAGGGTATGTAAACATAAAGTGGCATAGTTTAAAGTGGCTAGTGATACATGTATTACATAAAGATGGCAAGATGCAGTAGATGATATAGAGTACAGTATATACATATACATATGAGATGAGTAATGTAGGGTATGTAAACATTATATTAAGTGGCATTGTTTAACGTGGCTAGTGATACATTTTTACATAATTTCCATCAATTCCCATTATTAAAGTGGCTGGAGTTGAGTCAGTATGTTGGCAGCGGCCACTAAATGTTAGTGGTGGCTGTTTAACAGTCTGATGGCCTTGAGATAGAAGCTGTTTTTCAGTCTCTCGGTCCCTGCTTTGATGCACCTGTACTGACCTCGCCTTCTGGATGATAGCGGGGTGAACAGGCAGTGGCTCGGGTGGTTGTTGTCCTTGATGATATTTATGGCCTTCCTGTGACATCGGGTGGTGTAGGTGTGCTGGAGGGCAGGTAGTTTGCCCCCGGTGATGCGTTGTGCAGACCTCACTACCCTCTGGAGAGCCTTACGGTTGTGGGCGGAGCAGTTGCCGTACCAGGCGGTGATACAGCCCGACAGGATGCTCTCGATTGTGCATCTGTAAAAGTTTGTGAGTGCTTTTGGTGACAAGCCGAATTTCTTCAGCCTCCTGAGGTTGAAGAGGCGCTGCTGCACCTTCTTCACAACGCTGTCTGTGTGGGTGGACCAATTCAGTTTGTCCGTGATGTGTACACCGAAGAACTTTAAAACTTTCCACCTTCTCCACTACTGTCCCGTCGATGTGGATAGGGGGGTGCTCCCTCTGCTGTTTCCTGAAGTCCACAATCATCCCCTTTGTTTTGTTGACGTTGAGTCTGAGGTTATTTTCCTGACACCACACTCCACCACACATGTCAAGCAAAGAGGAACTGAGTTTGAAGGTGGGCCTTGAAATACATCCACAGGTACACCTCCAATTGACTCAAATTATGTCAATTAGCCTATCAAAAGCTTCTAAAGACATGACGTCATTTTCTGGAAATTTCCATGCTGTTTAAAGGCACAGTCAACTTAGTGTATGTAAACTTCTGACCCACTGGAATAGTGATACAGTGAAATAATCTGTCTGTAAACAATTGTTGGAAAAATGACTTGTGTCATGCACAAAGTACATATGTAGATATCCTAACCGACTTGCCAAAACTATAGTTTGTTAACAAGAAATTTGTGTAGTCGTTGAAAAACAAGTTTTAATGACTCCAACCTAAGTGTATGTAAACTTCCGACTTCAACTGTACTGAAAGTGCTTTCATTTCTAAATGGTAAAACAGATATGTATGAAAATACCCTCAAATAAAATTACATTTTGTAGTGTCGCTCATATTTAACGTTTGATCTCAAATCCAAAATGCTGAATTATAGAGCCAAAGCTTTAGCTTCACTGTCCAAATAAATACATTTATGGAGTATATCTACCTCATATTACCATCATTCAGATTACATTTCATGTGGCCTCCAGATGATTGTCTTGCAAGGAAAAATTTCAGACCCTTGTGAGGGATGATTATTTTGCAGTTTCCATTGAGTTTTTTATTTTTTTTATTTTAGTGATGCACCGATATGACATTTTTGGCCGTTACCGATATCCAATATTTTTCTTACCAAAAAAAACGATATATAGAATTAACATTTTTGCGGCCTTTCAAGCATTCTAGTACAGTTAAATAGTTAACACACGGACGCAGCGGTCTAAGGCACTGCATCTCAGTGCAAGAGGCGTCACTACAGTCCCTGGTACGAATCCAGGCTGTATCACATCCGGCCTTGATTGGTAGTCCCATAGGGTGGTGCACAATTGGCCCAGCGTTGTCCGGGCCGTCATTTACAAATAATAATTTGTTCTTAACTGACTTGCCTAGTTAAATATAGATTACACACACACACACAATTCAATCAAATCAAATGTATTTGTCACATACACATGGTTAGCAGATGTTTATGCGAGTGTAGCAAAATGCTTGTGCTTCTAGTTCCGACAATGCAGTAATATCCAACGAGTAATCTACCCTAACAATTTCACAACTACTACCTTATACACACAAGTGTAAAGGAAGAAATAAGAATATGTAAGTAAAAAAAATATATGAATGAGTGATGGTATAGAACGGCATAGACGGCAAGATGCAGTGGATGGTATAGAGGCTTATAACGTTAGCTTTGGGCAACAGGGTTAAGTAGCTGGCTTTTTTTATTTTCATGAACTGAAGTTCAATTTCAATAGGCGAACAAGTGGCAACCTAGCTAATACTTACTCACAAAGATTCCTAAATCATTGCTAAGAACTAATGAAAATGACTGCAGTTTCTACTGGTCCTTTCAGGCTGGTTGTATTGGTGCTAGTTAGGTACCAAGCTAAAGCTAGCTACCCCAGAAGTTGCTGTCAAACAAATGATGCTTTATTACCAACGCGGTATTGTAAACACATCGTTCGTGGCTGGTGTTTGCTTGTTTGCAGACTTTTTTGTACAGCTTTGACAGTGCTACTGTATCTTTTTTGACACGCAAAGACACAAACGGTGTTCCATAGTATGTATGTTTGTCGTGAAGCTAATAGCAGTGACGCTATTACTGTGTAACTCCGGTAGGAGTCGCTGAAAAATAGCACACTTGGTCGTGTGTAGCGGTGCTTGACCAGTCTGCGAAAGCCAACATCACCCACAACAGAGAACGGATGATTGTCAAGGGCAATGAATTCCATTATCTTGCCGTTAATGGATTTCGCCTTTGAGTTGTCTCACTGAAATGTTCTTACTCTTTCAAATGACTGCTCGACTTGTCGACTGCTCGATCCACACCACAGAAATTGTGGGCTAGGTTAGGAATGCTGTGTTGCGCAAAATTCATTATGTCATTATGTCATGTACGCACGTCAGCTATCACATCGGAGTTAAGCTAGACATCGGGTTGATGTTGGCATTTTTAGCTAATATCGGCCGATTCCGATATGGTCAACGATATATCGTGAATACCTATTTTATATGTAATAAAAAATGCCCTATTGATTTTAGGTTCCTCAATCATTTCACATTTCCCTAATGAACTCCTGCGCCACCTAGTTGAAGTGAAACCTTCCTTAAAGGATTGCAGGAAGCTTTTGTAGAATAACTGGGACTTCTTTTACACTACCGTTCAAAAGTTTGGAGTACTTAGAAATGTCCTTGTTTTTGAAAGAAAAGCACTTTTTTCTTATTTTTGTCCATTTAAAATAACAACATCAAATTGATCAGAAATACAGTGTAGACATTGCTAATGTTGTAAATGACTATTGTAGCTGGAACCTAGAAGGCCAGCATCCCAGAGTCGCCCTTCACTGTTGACTTTGAGACTGGTGTTTTGTGGGTACTATTTAATAAAGCGACCAGTTGAGGACTTGTGAGGTGTCTGTTTCTCAAACTAGACACTCCTCTTGCTTGTCCTCTTGCTACGTTGTGCACCGGGGCCTCCCACTCTTTCTATTCTGATTAGAGCCAGTTTGTTCTGTGAAGGGAGTAGTACACAGCATTGTACGAGATCTTCAGTTTCTTGACAATTTCTCGTGTGGAATAGCCTTCATTTCTCAGAACATGAATAGACTGAGTTTCAGAAGAAAGGTCTTTGTTTCTGGCCATTTTGAGCCTGTAATCGAACCCACAAATGCTGATGCTCCAGATACTCAACTAGTCTAAAGAAGTCCAGTTTTATTGCTTCTTTAAATTCAGCACAACAGTTTTCAGCTGTGCTAACATAATTGTAAAAGGGCTTTCTAATAATCAATTAGCCTTTTAAAATGATGAACTTGGATTAGCTAACACAACGTGCCATTGGAACACAGGAGTGATGGTTGCTGATAATCGGTCTCTGTACGCCTATGTAGATATCCCATTTAAAATCAGCCATTTCCAGCTACAATAGTCATTTACAACATTAACAATGTCTACACTGTATTTCTGATCAATTTGATGTTATTTTAAAGGGACAAAACTGTGCTTTTCTTTCAAAAACAAGGACATTTCTAAGTGACCCCAAACTTTTGAACGGTAGTGTACAATATATATGCAGTGTAATGCTGAGGTTTTGGTTCTTTTGGCCAGGTTGATCAATATGCAGATGAAACACAGTGTTAAGGGGGTGGGGGGTCTGGTGTCAGCAGTTCAGGGGTCCTGCAGGACCAGGGCTGGCGGGGAAGGGCTCTGCCACTGAGATAAATGAGGCTCCTCTCAATGAGAAACTCCAGTCCCTCTGGCGCAGGCAGCCATACAGACTACTGTAGCCCAGTTTGACAAATAAACCACAACTCCCATGTTGCAGTGGGCTCTGTTAGCTTGAGCTGGAATGCTGCTGACACTTCTGCATTGTTGGCAGTTTTGTGATTCAGCTAAGTTCAGAGTTTATGCACCCGTGCATGGACACATACACACGCAAAGTCTGACAGACACACACCAGAAACTTGCATAGTGACACACACACACATATACGTCCTAGTCTGCATTTCTGGCCACAACAGATATGGTTGAAAGGCGTGTGGAGAACAGTGGGAAGTTGGAAGGGAGTTCTCCAGTGCAGCGTTGGGCCAGAGCGTCAGTCTTTTGACCTACAATATCAAGGGGATATGAATAGGGAAGGAGGGGCTGTCGGTGGGCTAGGGTGTTATCTTTAACAGGGCTGTTTCTCTTGGTCAGGGCCCATGGTGACAGCAGCACTGCTGCTAATTTGTCTTGGACAGGGGAATCTGGGGGGGACAGGAGAGTTGGGCGATCAGCCATGCACACCCCTTGTGGCCTCTAGGGCCGGGCTCTATACAGTATGTCCTACACCCACTGGAGGACTGAGTGGAGCCTTGGTTTTTATGCAAGGCACTCCCTCCTCCTCTCGCTGTGTGTGTGTGCTTGCCTGTGTCCCTCTCTCTCTTTGCCTCCCAAAAACCGCAGGAGCGCTGCACAGCTGCCCGGAAAAAGAAGGGCCAGGCTTCTCTCTCTCTCTCGCACGCTGTCTGTCTCTCTCTCGCGCGCACGCTGTCTGTCTCTCTCGCGCGCACGCTGTCTGTCTCTCTCGCGCGCGCGCTGTCTGTCTCTCTCGCGCGCGCGCTGTCTGTCTCTCTCGCGCGCGCGCTGTCTGTCTCTCTCGCGCGCGCGCTGTCTGTCTCTCTCGCGCGCGCGCGCTGTCTGTCTCTCTCGCGCGCGCGCTGTCTGTCTCTCTCGCGCGCGCGCTGTCTGTCTCTCTCGCGCGCGCGCTGTCTGTCTCTCTCGCGCGCGCGCTGTCTGTCTCTCTCGCGCGCGCGCTGTCTGTCTTTCTCGCGCGCTGTCTGTCTCTCTCGCGCGCACGCTGTCTGTCTCTCTCGCGCGCACGCTGTCTGTCTCGCTCGCACGCTGTCTGTCGGTCTGTCTGTCTCTCGCGCTCGCTGGCTCGCTCGGTCTGTCTCTCGCGCTCGCTCGGTCTGTCGCTCTCTCTGGAGCTCGCTAGGTCTGTCGCTCTCTCTCTGGAGCTCGCTCGGTCTGTCGCTCTCTCTCTCGAGCTCGCTCGGTCTGTCGCTCTCTCTGGTCTGTCGCTCTCTCTCGAGCTCGCTCGCTCTGTCTGTCGGGCTCGCTCGCTCTGTCGGTCTCTGTCTGTCTGTCTGTGTACCTGAATAAATATGTGCTGAGTTCTTATTAAAGCAGCTGCTACACTAATGGGCGAGAGAGAAGGCTCTATGTTCAGGCAACAGGGGCCTCCGAAAGTGTCCATTCAGCTTCCCCCCCCCCCAACACACATACAATCTCAGAAACACACTCCCTGTTGTGTGTATGTGCATGTCTTTGTGCGTGTGTCTCTGTGTGCGATTTAAAAGCCACAAAGAGAGGAGGCCCCCTATAGTGTGAAGACATTTTATGAAAAGGAAGCGTCACACATTCTGTTTCACTGATTGGCACATGTATTAATATATTCCGCACCGAAAATACCTTTTGCTTCGCATTACCATAACAGATTAGAATGTGAATTCTCATAGGCCAGAGGATGAGGCCTTTTCCTACACTGTGTTCTGGACTAGAGGTCGACCGATTTTAATCTGGGCCGATTTCAAGTTATCATAACAATCGGAAATCGGTATTTTTGGGCGCCGATTTGCCGATTTTTATTATTTTTACACCTTTATTTAATCTTTATTTAACTAGGCACGTCAGTTAAGAACACATTCTTATTTTCAATGGAACGTTCTGCCTCAGAGTTTTAACCTTGTCAGCTCGGGGGATCCAATCTTGCAACCTTAGTTAACTAGTCCAATGCTCTAACACCTGATTACATTGCACTCCACGAGGAGCCTGCCTGTTAGCGAATGCAGTAAGCTAAGGTAAGTTGCTAGCTAGCATTACACTTATCTTTATAAAAAACAATCAATCAATGACTGTCATTGCTCCAATGTGTACTTAACCATAAACATCAATGCCTTTCTTAAAATCAATACACAAGTATATATTTTGAAACCTGCATATTTAGCTAAAAGAAATCCAGGTTAGCAGGCAATATTAACCAGGTGAAATTGTGTCATTTCTCTTGCGTTCATTGCACGCAGAGTCAGGGTATATGCAACAGTTTGGGCCGCCTGGCTCTTTGCGAACTAATTTGCCAGAATTTTACGTAATTATGACAACATTGAAGGTTGTGCAATGTAACAGGAATATTTAGACTCATGGATGCCACCCGTTAGATAAAATACGGAACGAAATAAACGTTTTGTTTTCGAGGTGATAGTTTCCGGATTAGTCAAAGGTATATGATTTAGAGAGAAATAGTCGACGCGTTATAATTCCTGTAATAACTTGCGGCTGAATTTGAAAGGGGTTCCTTCGTTATTTTACCGTTCATGTCTTCCATAGAGAATGTCTTGATCTACTTCAAATAAGGTCTGTGTTTCGTGCAGGCTTAAACCGCCTCTACGTTTTGATACCCGTGTAAATCTCACTAGGATAAGGTAACGTTTGTCAACATATTTTCATAAATCCACTCTACAATTTTTTTTATCTTCGCTTATATTTAGCCAATATTGATCAGAGTTACCTTGTCCTATGGATATCTACGCAGTTATAAAATTGGCACGGTGATGTAAGCCTACACGAAAAACAGACCTTATTTTAAGTGAATCTAAAAATATCCTATGGAATAAATGAAGGAACCGCTTTTCAGATTTTGCTAGGTGTCATGGGAATTAAGACTCGCACTTTGGTTGTCAATTCTTACCATGCCCATTATTAAAATAGGATTTCCTGCATATAGAAATTAATGTTTTTGTTTTCAACATTCATCACAGGTAACTTAAACTCTATTTTTATTCAAACAGTTGATAGTATTTGTCTCCTAAGCAGACTCTTCAGTATCATTGTCACTTCAAAGCTGTGTGCGTGTGTGTATTTATGTATTATATTAAGTTAAAATACAAGTGTTCATTGTGCATTCAGTATTGTTGCAATTGTCATTATTACAAAAATGTGTGTGTGTATGATATATATATATTTTTTTAAATGTTTAAAAATAAATAAATTGTCCGATTTAATCGGTATCGGCTTTTTTTGTCCTCCAATAATCGGTATCGGCATTGAAAAATCATAATCGGTCGACCTCTATTCTGGACCACTGAAGGTGTAGTTTGACCAGGTGGTTTACTGTAGTCTTAGTACGAAGGGTGTTCAGGACAGGTGTGGCTGGGTCAATACTGGCCTCTCCTGGCACGCCAAGCCGCCTCAGCCCAGTCTGACTCCCAGTGACATGGTTGGGAACTGATTAGTGAGGTTTCACCACTTGACCACACACCACAGAGGGATGCCATTTTACGATCTGTGCTTCTGCTGTCTGTGGATGAAAAGAGAACCTAAATGATGGTACATATGTATATTATGAACATATGTTACTGTTTTGGAAGTCATGTACGTTTTGTGTGTTTGTTAGAGAAGGTTTGTTTTGGTCTTGTGTATGTCTGAGAAATGGAAAGAGGGAGCATGTTTGTGTACTTGTCTTTGATCTCTCTCTGTGTGTGTGTGTGTCTGTTTTCTGGTGCACTTCCTAAGCTCTGACTGTGTAGGCGATGACAGACCCAAGTTGTCTGCCGCTCTAGAGAGAAGGGGGAGTAAATCTTGGACAATGACTAATCGCGTGGGGGGAAAATGGGGAGAAGGAGAAATTGGCAGCACCACACTCAAACATTCTACTAAAACCTCAAGTGCTGACAATGAAAGCTAGAGAGAGCAGTTGTTTGTGTTGGCACAGGTTGCCCTGAAATTAGTCCATCTCTGTGACAGGGGTTGCTCAACGCGCCACTTTAATTGCCAATGTAGATAATATTTAGAAGTTTTACCCCCCCCCTCTTCCCCTCTTTCCTCCCAGCTCTACCTAATTGGTGAAAAAAGTGAGGTTTTCGTCGTAGAGAGGTTGGTTGTCAGGGGGCCGTCTCACCTCACCTGGTTGGGGTGAAGGGGAGCAGATGAGCCGGGGGGGGGGGGGGGGGGGGGATGTTTAGTCTGGAGCTCCTCTCCAGGGGACCCAGAGCTGAGCTGAGCTGCAGACCAGGAAGTAGTGATCCTGAGGCATGGAGGCTCCTGGAGTCTGGCTGAAGTGTTCAAGCTCTCTCTGAGGGATGGATGGAGGGGATTGATTGGTACATATAGAGAAAAGAATGCTTTGTTGTTAATCTACCATAAGCTATGTTTCCATTAACTTTTGTCGACATTTAGAAAGTTTGCATAGAAAATAGATTTGACATTTGCCTGCAAGGGTGTGTGTCCATTTGACATTTTTGTGTCGATTTAAAAACAGCTGGACATAATGACGTCAACCCCCCCAAAATATATAATTCTGGCAAAAGCCTCCCACAACCATAACACCCACTAATTATTTAATTATTTTATCAAAATAGGTTCACTTGCTTTTTTGCAATAATCACTGATCTGGCTTTCAGGTGTGTCTATGAAAATGTTTTTTTTCGTTGCAAATGTAACCAGAACCATGTACATCCACTAATAATGACCAACTTCTTGTAGCAGGCATTCAATAAAATGAACACAGGTCTCATCAACAGTCTCTCAAGCACAAGCCCACATGCTAGTGAGAAGCCAGCTTATCTATTTGCTTGTCAACAAGGTAGAACAATTGCTTCTTGCGGTACTCTGCACGCGACAAGCTGAGCTTTTCATTTTCCACATTTATGTTCATTGATACTCCTGTTTTAGTAGGGACTGCTCTGTTCTAATTTCTATTTTGGGAGTTGTCTATTACAGTTAAAATTGTGAAACTTGTATCCAGCCAACCAGAAAAGCAAGGCTAAGCAATTCAGCCATTCTTGAGAGTGAGGACAAAGATCCTGCAAAGAAACCATTATTTTTTATAGAGGGGAGAACTGTCTGGGAGTGGTCTGAGTGGGGAGGGGAGAACTGTCTGGGAGTGTTCTGAGTGGGGAGGGGAGAACTGTACCACTAAGCTATATGGAATTGTTTTAGTTCATACAAAGGATACTTTGACATTTTTTGACCCCTTGAAGTATAAAAAATATATATATATTTGGCCATACCGCTATTAGCTCATACAAACGCTGATTGAATTACAGATAAACTAAATGGAACAGCAGATGGTCCTCAAAAACAAATCAAATGGAAGTTTGTTCTGATATGTCTATCCTATATCTTTTTTGGGGGGTTGGGGAGCTCCTCACCAGCTGTGCTATTTTATTTATTTTTGCATTTTTTGTAACTCATTTTGTACATAATGTTGCTGCTACCATCTCTTATGACCGAAAAGAGCTTCTGGACATCAGAACAGCGATTACTCACCTCGAACTGGAAGATTTTTTCTTTAATGAGTCCGATGCAAAGGATATACAGCTTCCCGGAGACCAGGCCCAAATCACTGTCATTCGCGTGAAGAAAATACTGAAATACAGGGGGCGGAGGTCTGGGTGCCTTGTGAGAATTTGGCGGCGAGTGAGTAAACCACCACTACCCTCTATATTATTGGCCAACGTGCAATCATTGGAAAACAAACTGCACAATCTATGATTTTTAAGACTATCCTACCAACGGGACATTAAAAACTGTAATATCTTATGTTTCACCGAGACTTGGCTGAACGACGACACGGATAATATAGAACTGGCTAATATACAGTTGAAGTCGGAAATTTACATACACTTAGGTTGGAGTTATTGAAACTTGTTTTTCAACGACTACACAAATTTCTTGTTAACAAACTATATAGTTTTGGCAAAAAAACATTGCTAATCTTACACAGTTACCATTTCCTTTGACTTCCCAGAGTCTGAAACCATCCGATCCAAAAGTAAAACAACCAAGGACATCTACTTTGTGCATGACACAAGTAATTTTTCCAACAATTGTTTACAGACAGATTATTTCACTTATAATTCGCTGTATCACAATTCCAGTGGGTCAGAAGTTTACATACACTAAGTTGACTGTGCGTTTTAAACAGCTTGGAAAATTCCAGAAAATTATGTCACGGCTTTAGAAGCTTCTGATAGGCTAATTGACATCATTTGATTCAATTGGAGGTGTACCTGTGGATGTATTTCAAGGCCTAACTTCAAACTCAGTGCCTCTTTGCTTGACATCATGGGAAAATCAAAAGAAATCAGCCAAGACCTCAGAAAAATAATTGTAGACCTCCCACTAGTCTGGTTCATCCTTGGGAGCAATTTCCAAACGCCTGAAGGTACCACATTCAACTGTACAAACAATAGTACACAGCCGCCATACCGCTCAGGAAGGAGACGCGTTCTGTCTCCTAGAGATGAACGTACTTTGTTGCGAAAAGTGCAAATCAATACCAGAACAACAGCAAAGGACCGTGTGAAGATGCTGAAGGGAACTGATACAAAAGTATCTATATCCACAGTAAAACGAGTCCAATATCAACATAACCTGAAAGGCCGATCAGCAAGGAAGAAGCCACTGCTCCAAAACCTCCATAAAAAAGCCAGACTACGGTTTGAAACTGCACATGGGGACAAAGTTTGTACATATTGGGGGAATGTCCTCTGGTCTGATGAAACAAAAATAGAACAGTTTGACCATAATGACCATCTTTCTGTTTGGAGGAAATAGGGGCTTGCAAGCCAAAGAACACCATCCCAACCGTGAAGCACGGGGGTGGTAGCATCATGTTGTGGGGGTGCTTTGCTCCATGAGGGACTGGTGCACTTCACAAAATAGATGGCTTCATGAGGAAGGAAAATTTGTGGCTATATTGAAGCAACATCTCAAGACATCAGTCAGGAAGTTAAAGCTTGGTCGCAAATGGGTCTTCTAAATGGACAATGACCCCATGGCTTAAGGACAACAAAGTCAAGGTATTGGAGTGACCATCACAAAGCCCTGACCTCAATCTTATAGAAAATGTGTGGGCAGAACTGAAAAAGCGTGTGCGAGCAAGGAGGCCTACAAACCTGACTCAGTTACACCAGCTCTGTCAGAAGGAATGGGCCAAAATACACCTAACTTATTGTGGGAAGCTTGTGGAAGGCTACTCGAAACGTTTGACCCAAGTTATACAATTTAAAGGGAATGCTACCAAATACTAATTGAGTGTATGTAAACTTCTGACCCACTGGGAATGTGATGAAAGAACTAAAATCTGAAATAAATCACTCTCTATTATTTTGACATTTCACATTAAAATTAAGTGGTGATCCTTACTGACCTAAAACAGGGCATTTTTACTAGGATTAAATGTCAGGAATTGTGAAAAACTGAGTTAAAATGTATTTGGCTAAGGTGTATGTAAACTTCCGACTTCAATTGTATGTGTTTCGGCTAGACAGAGCAGCTACATCTGGTAAGAAGAGGAGTGGGGGTGTTTGTCTATTTGTCAATAACAGCTGGTGCACAATGTCTAATATTAAGGTAGTCTCAAGGTATATGCTCGCCAGGGGTAGAATACCTCATGATAAGCTGTAGGCCACACTATCTACCAAGAGTTCTCATCTATATTATTCGTAGCCATCTATTTACCACCACAAACTGATGCTGGTACTAAGACCGCACTCAACGAGCTGCATAAGGCCATAAGCAAACAAGAAAATGCTCATCCAGAAGCGGCGCTCCTAGTGGTCGGGGACTTTAATGCAGGCAAACTTATATCTGTTTTTCCTCATTTCTACCAACATGTCACATGTTCAACCAGAGGGAAAAAAACTATAGACCACCTTAACTCCACACACATAGATCCATACAAAGCTCGCCCTCCTTTTGGCAAATCTGACCATAATTCTATCCATGATTCCAATTTACAAGCAAAAACTAAAGTGGGAAGTACCAGTGACTCGCTTAAGGAATTGTTCAGATGACGTGGATGCTACGCTACAGGACTGTTTTGTTAGCACAGACTGGAATATGTTCCGCGATTCATCCAATGGCATTGGAGTATTCTACCTCAGTCAACCGCTTCATCAATAAAGTTAATCGACGACGTCGTCCCCACAGTGGACCGTACGTACATTTCCCAACCAGAAGCCATGGATTACAGGCAACATCCGCACCAAGCTAAAGGCTAGAGCTGCCGGTTTCAAGGAACAGGAGACTAATCCGGACGCATATCAAATCCTGCTATGCCCTCAGACAAACCATCAAACAGGCATAACGTCAATATAGGACTACGATTGAATCCTACTACATCGGCTCTGATGCTCGTCGGATGTGTCAGGGCTTAAACTATTACGGACTACAAAGGGAAACCCAGCCGTGAGCTGCCCAGTGACGCGAGCCTACCAGACTAGCTAAATGCCTTTATGCTCGCTTTGAGGCAAGCAACACTGAAGCATGCATGAGCGCTCCAGCTGTTCCCGACGACTGTGGGATCACGCTCTCCATAGCCAATGTGAGCAAGCTCTTTAAACAGGTCAACATTAACAAAGCCGTGGGCCAGACGGATTAACTGGATGTATACTCAAAGCATCAGCGGACCAACTGTCAAGTGTCTTCACTGACATTTTCAACCTCTCTCTGACCGAGTCTGTAATATCTATGTTTCAAGCAGACCACCATAGTCCCTCTGCCCAAGAAAGCGAAGGTAACCTGCCTAAATTATTACCGCCCCGTAGCACTCACGTCCGTAGCCATGAAGCGCTTTGAAAGGCTGGTCATGGCTCACATCAACACCACCATGCCAGAAACCCACTCCAATTTGCATACCGCCCCAACAGATCCACAGACGACGCAATCTCAATCGCACTCCACACTGCTCTTTCCCATCTGGACAACCTGAACACCTATCTGAGAATGCTGTTCACTGACTACAGCTCAGCTTTCAACACCATAGCGCCCACAAAGCTCATCGTTAAGGACCCTGGGAATAAACACCTGCTGCAACTTGATCCTGTACGTCCTGACGGGTTGCCCCCAGGTGGTAAGGGTAGGCAACAACACATCTGCCAAGATAATCCTCAACACCGGCCCCTCAGGGGTGCATGCTCAGTCCCCTCCTGTACTCCCTGTTCACTCATGACTGCACGGCCAGGCACAACTCCAACACCATCATCAAGTTTGCCGATGACACAACAGTGGTAGGCCTGATCACTGAGAAGATAGCCTATAGGGAGGAGACCTGGCCGTGTGGTGCCAGGACAACCTCTCCCTCAGCGTGATCAAGACAAAGGAGAATTGTGGACAACAGGAAAAGGAGGACTGAGCACACCCACATTCTCATCTACAGAGCTGCAGTGGAGCAGGTTGAGAACTTCAAGTTCCTTGGTGTCCACGTCACCAACAAACTAACATGGTCCAAGCACACCAAGACAGTCGTGAAGAAGGCACGACAACAACTTTTCCCCTTCCAGGAGACTGAACAGATTTGGCATGGGTCCTCAGATCCTCAAAAAGTTCTACAGCTCCACCATCGAGATCATCCTGACCATTTGCATCACCGCCTGGTATGGCAACTGCTCGGTATCTGATGGTAAGGTGCTACAGAGGGTAGTGCTTACTGCCCAGTACATCCCAGGGGCCAAGCTTCTTGACATCCAAGACTCACCCAAGTCATAGACTGTTCTCTCTGCTACCAGACGGCAAGTGGTATCGGAGCAGAAAGTCTAGGATCAAAAGGCTCCTTAACAGCTTCTACCCCCAAGCCATAAGACCGCTGAAAAACTAAACTAATCTAATGGTTACCCGGACTATTTACATTTGTTTATATTTGTTTTTACACTGCTGCTACTCGTTGTTTATTATCTATGCATAGTCACTTTACAAATTACCTCGACTAACCTGTACCCCCACACATTGACTCGGTACCGGTACCCCCTGTATATAGTCTTGTTATTATGTAAATGTGTGCTACTTTTTGATTGATTGGATTTTTTAACTTTAGTTTATTTGAACTATTTCTTGAACTGCATTGTGGGTTAAGGGCTTTTAAGTAAGCATTTCACAGTAAGGTGGATCTGTTGGGGCTCAGTGTTGTATTCGGGCATGTGACAAATACAATTTGAATTGATTTGATTTTTAACCACTTATTTTTGTCACTAAACAGTCTCTATATATTCTTCCATAAATGTGTTCGACTGGTACCAGGGGACCTTCAGACGAGTCAAACTACTCGATATGTATGTGTCTGAGAGTCTCAACTTTACACAAAGGGGTCATATTAGTGGCATTCGGCTGCACCGACTTCAGACGATTCCCAATGACGCTTGCTAGGGTCGTAGAGCAAAACGCAGAACACCATCATGTTCGTGATAGTTGGCCAAACCGTTCGGACGCTATAGCCGATTTCGTGAGAAGACTGATTTTTGGGATGTCTCATGGTCTGACAACACCGCTCTAGCTCTGTCACTTTTCACAGCATTTTCTAGCTTAAACAGAGATTTTTATATAGGATTTTTGTTTTACACTAATTAGATTTCCGCAGGGGCGCAGACATCAACCTTGGGGGTTAATTGTCCTCCTCTGTGTCTCTTCATTCTCTTTCTTTCTTTCCCCTTTCTCCTCCCCCCCCCCCCCCTCTCTCACTCTCTCACCACCCTCCCTCCTGCTCTCTGCTTCCCTCACTAGTAGGAGTCAGTAAATCTTAGTCACTGTGGCTCCCGTGCGTCTCGCTCTCTGAGTGTGTGGAGAGCAGCAGGCGTGTGCTTGGCTGAGGACCACTCCAGAGGGACTGTTTACACAAAATTGCCTGCAATGGCTTTTCCATACGGCCACGTCTCTGATCCCAGCTGAGGGGGGTTGGGAGGGGTTGAGGTCTTCACAGGGTCCTGGGGGGCTGCCTGGGACAGAGGAGAGTGACGGACGGGAGCAGAGTGACGGCACCTCAGTGAAGGCCTCGCATACTGGACACACACACACAATGTAGCTTTGATGATTGAGTTATGGGGCTCGATGAAGGCGAGAAAGGCGCTGTCTAGTATGATCTGATGAACCCAAGGTCTTTAATCTGGTTTTTACTGCAATTACATAACCTTCCTTAATTTATTCAAGCTTTTTTGGGGGCGGTTGAAATGTACAACATAACAACAATGAATCATAAAGATGTATATTATAGGATACTTTTGTGTGATAAATATGGTATACTTTCTGTTTCTCAAAAGCTCAGGCTGAAAGTGTCCACTTTTGCTGGCAGCTAGCTGGGTAAAGCATACCATTGCAAGATACTGCTTCTCTGGATACTCTATCCACACCCTCTCAGAGCAGTGAGCACGAGTGAAAGCTGTATCTCACAGATTTGACATTTACATAGCCAAAAGATACTGCAGGAAGTATACGAGAGTGTGGGAGCCAGGTCTTTAATGCAGGGCTGACTGGCAAACCCACAGTATGAGCTGTTTCCCAGCATCACACTCAGCTCTGAGTCAGTCAACTCTCATCTCTGATTTTCTATTATAGCTACTCTCGCGTGGCCATGTATTTTCTTGGGGCAAGTCTGGAAATAGGGGGAAGGGGAGTGGTGGTGGTTCTCTCCGTTACAGGGGTAGCTGTGCTACTCCCAGGGTATTGTGTGAATATTGTATAGTACAGAATCCACTCCTTATCCTGACCTGTACTCACAGAGAATATTCTCTGTCCTAGGAAACGGAAGCAAAACAAGCATTGCTCTGTATAAACCGGATTTATTGTTGTCTCTTAATGTGATCTGTGTAAATATTGATTGAGTGTGAGTCATTAGGCCAGTGGATTGGAGGAGGAGGCTTCTCTGCTGACAGTAGAAAGCTCTTTAGCTTTATGGGTTTGTTTGTAAAAACAGCAGAAAGCAAGGGAGTCGCCACGCCAGTCCTCCGCTGGGTGTTCCTGGGATCTGTCTGTTTGAATGGAGAGAGTTTTCTGTTTTTCTTATTAGGGCCCCTTGCCAGCCTCTTTCCCAGGCAGGCGCGTGGTGTTCCCATACACACAACAGGCCAGCCCCAGTGAAGGAGACCCCACCAGGGCGGGATAGCTAGCTAGCTGTCTGCTTCCTCCTTTGTTTATTTGTGGCGCTGGCTAGAGACTGCAGGGTCAACTCCCAGAAGAACGAGAGAGAGGGGCGATGTCTCCTTACTATTTATACATTCCCCTAATATATGCAGAGGTGTGTAAGGCAGGCTCATCTCACCCTAGCTATAGGCATACACACACACACACACACACACATATTGGCACAGTGGATTGCTGTGTGTCTCCTCCTTCCCTCCCAGGGCTCAGTGATGTACAGGGAGATTAGCTGGCTCTTTTTCCCCTCTTAAGAGCTAGTGAAAGAACAAAACTCCCGTCATCATCTGGGGCTGTGTTGTGGGGACTTGCCTCACACAGCTAATTGTAGTAGGTACCTTTCCATTATGATGTATGAATCTCCCTCCCACCCTCTTTCTTTGTTTTTCTTTCCCTCCCTCCCTCTAATTGAAATGATCTTGCCTCCCTATAGCTTGAGGGTCCGTGGAAACGGATACCAGTGTTTCAGAACCCAACTGGGAGAAGGCTTTTCTTCCGCAGTGTACCAGTGTTCTATTCACAATTTGTTACATATGACAATCAATACTCCCGTGTGTTTTGTGGGTGTGTCCCGCGCTAACAACCATTCGGTGAAGAGCATATGCCCTTCCATTGTTTACGGGCCCATTTGGTTAACGATGACACTGATGGCATTCTCCCTGCTCTCCAGGGGATAGATGCTCAGTACCTGCCTGGCATATCACTGCCCTAATGTGGATTCCTGTGTCAAGTGGCTAGTTAGTGGTGGGTTTCCATGCCATGGCTGTAGTACAGAGATTGGGCTGTTCTGTTGCGCTGTCAGGCAGCCTCTACCGCCCCCATCAGGCCAGACATGGAAAGAACAGGTCTGTGAGACAAAGACAGTCCTGGAGGAGCGGTGACAGGTGCCGCTTTGTGAAGGAAGTATAGTTAAGTTTTAGGCGTCTACTTAAGCCTCTTCTTTGTAATGCCTTAATATCTGCTCCGCCCACAACCGTAAGGCTCTCCAGAGGGTAGTGAGGTCTGCAGAACGCATCACCAGGGGCAAACTACCTGCCCTCCAGGACACCTACACCACCCGATGTCACAGGAAGGCCATAAAGATCATCAAGGACAACAACCACCCAAGCCACTGCCTGTTCACCCCGCTATCATCCAGAAGGCGAGGTCAGTACAGGTGCATCAAAGCAGGGACCGAGAGACTGAAAAACAGCTTCTATCTCAAGGCCATCAGACTGTTAAACAGCCACCACTAACATTTAGCGGCCGCTGCCAACATACTGACTCAACTCCAGCCACTTTAAAAATGGGAATTGATGGAAATTATGTAAAAATGTACCACTAGCCACTTTAAACAATGCCACTTAATATAATGTTTACATACCCTACATTACCCATCTCATATGTATATACTGTACTCTATATCATCTACTGCATCTTGCCATCTTTATGTAATACATGTACCACTAGCCACTTTAAACTATGCCACTTTATGTTTACATACCCTACAGTACTCATCTCATATGTATATACCGTACTCTATACCATCTACTGCATCTGCCATGCCGTTCTGTACCACCACTCATTCATATATCTTTATGTACATATTCTTTATCCCTTTACACTTGTGTGTGTGTGTAAGGTAGTAGTTGTGGAATTGTTAGGTTAGATTACTTGTTGGTTATTACTGCATTGTCGGAACTAGAAGCACAAGCATTTCGCTACACTCGCATTAACATCTGCTAACCATGTGTATGTGACTAATAAAATTTGATTTGATTTGATTTGATATCACAGACACAAAAATGCCAACGTCATTCATACTCTAGCTGTGATTAATGTAAACCGGCCTTATAAGTTCTGCTTGCCGGTTATCAATCACAAATGAGTGTGTATTTCTATAAGTGTTAATGTTAAGTGTCATACAATGCTTGTGTTAACACCCTGAAAGTGGTCCTCCTTAACTAAGTGTTACTGATGCCCCTTATGGCTCTCTGAGAGACACCCTCTGTCAGTGGAGTTGACCTGCAAGTGATGATAAGATACGTGATAAGGAGTCGATGACCAAGCGTGCGTGTGTGTGTGATGTCACAGATCAATTCTCCAGTGTACAACGGGGTTTTGGGCCGTGCCATATCATCCAAATGGTTCAGGATATAATCTCACACTCCCATGTCCTGGAGGAAACTCCATCTCAGGGAAATGAGACTGGCCTCTGGCCCCTGATGATGAAAGGCTGCTGTTGACAGATGTAGTTTACCTATAAGAGTGCTCTGTGTTTGTCGCCACTGCAGGGGTTTTTGTTCCTGGGTGGCTGGGTGTGTTTTAGCTAGCATACCTTCTAGTAAATTCTGCAGAGAGGAAGTCTATTGCCAGTAAGGTTTTGGGAAAGATATGCAGGTCACTGTACCCTGTAACATAGAGACCCACACACAGCGGTGCTCTTGTTTTTAGGGCAGTGGGGGGGGGGGGGGGGGGGGGTAGGGAGGGGTAGTGGAGCTGTGAGTGTAACTGGAGCTGGCTAAGGAATGCAGGGGTGTTTTTGGAGGAGCAGTTGGGGTGGGGAGGGTGATTAGGGGGTTGACAGCTGAGTGCTGACCCGTCTATAATGACAAATCATCCGGCAGGTGTGTGGCTCTGCACCCCCACCCCCTCATTCCCAGGCCAGGATTTCCAACCCCTGCTGGATCGAAGCGCTAAAGGAAGACTTCCGGACATGAGGCCTGCTGTCCAAGAGGCTCATGACTGGCCTTTCAGAAGTATGAAACAGGTCTTTGTGGAGAGCTCCAGCCAGGACCTCCCAAACACTGACCTTAATAACCCTTTACTGTCACCACACACCTCAGCCCTGATATCTTACAGTAGCTCCACCACCTTCAACCAGAAGGCTGTAGTCTTGGATAGTTGAAAGTTAATTGAGTTTTGACATAGCAAAATATTTTTACTCTCACCGTGTACAGAGTAGAATTGTCCCAGTTTTGTCCCATAGTGCGGTAGTGACGGGAGTTAAGATGCTCCGTCTCTGCTATGGCCACGAGTGATGGGAAGTAACACTTCTCCTTGATCTTTTGTGTTGCAAAAACAACTGCATTCCCAGGATCAGAGAGTGTGGTCTGGGAGCAGACAGGTGCTGAGCTGCAGCCTGGTCTGGGGTCAGTGACCAGACCGTTGTGAAAGTAAAGTGCAGTAGCAGAAGGAGGGAGACGGAGACGTACTGTAACAGCAGCTGGCTATCACTACTAGACGCCATGCTTCAGTGATTCATGGTTTTCTGATAGGAGCCTCTATTATACACTCGCAGTGGAGTTAATTTATACTGATACGCTATTGTATATGATCACAACCCACTCAGTCCTACATACAGGGATGTTTTCATAGGGGGATACAACCAAGCAACCTGCCATAATCCCACAGTGTCAATCAGCAATGTTTTAATAAGGCTGGTCCAAATGAATTAATACATTGTCTCTTGTGTATGTGGTTTGTGAGAGCACCACCAACTGTTGACCATCTATAGGCAAGTGTGGTTGTGGCAGCATTATATCTGGGCCTCTTTTCTTTACGTCATGGCTGGGTTTCCCCACAGCCAACACATGGAGTCTAGACAAGGGACTCGATCCAGCCAGTCTGCCAATCCCTCACATAACGTAGCTGCTCCAAAGCAGGCCGTTTTCACTCAGCCTCAGTCCTGCAGCTATTTCACTGAAGTCTAACACCCTCCCTGCCTTCCACACACACACACTCGCACAACAGAAAGAGAAGCCACACATTTTCAGATGATAACCACGCGGAACCTTCCGGAACATTTCGGCACTTATCTTTTCACTTTGAATTAGAGGTGTGCCTCCATGTAGTTTTCCAGGCAACAGGAGCAGGGAATACTTTTGGGGTTCCAACCAGAAATCAAAGACGATTATTAGCGTTAGCAGGAGACATTTCCCAGGTATTCACCGTTCCAAGCCAGAGGAAAAATGCTGTTAGCTCAAACAGTTCGGAGGCATTTGGTGTTCGGAAAGGGGTGGATGGTAGCATGAACACTGAAAAACGGATTCTAGAATAATATTGTTATTACTCCATTGTGGTAATACACTGATCCAAGGTGTTCATGTTTTTAGATTTAACAGTAGGATCATTAGTTTTCCATTTCTATGCCGTGTAGGACAATGTATACTGAACAAAAATATAAACGCAACATGCAAGAATTTTAATTGATTTTACTGAGTTACAGTTCACATGAGGAAATCAGTCAATTGAAATACATTAATTAGGCCCTAATCTATGGATTTCACATGACTGGGAATAAAGATATGCATCTGTTGATCACAGATAATGAAAATAATAAAAATTGGCCTCAGGATCTCGCCACAGTATTTTCGTGCATTCAAATTGCCATCGATAAAAGGCAATTGGGTTTGTTGACCGTAGCTTATACCTGCCCATGTTCACAAAGTCGACATCAGCAAACCGCTCGCCCACACGACGCCTTACACATGATTTGCGGTTGTGAAGCGGGTTGGACATCCTACCAAATTCTCTAAAATGACAAGAAATTAACATTCAATTCTCTGGCAACAGTGTGACAGATCTCCACATTTTCGTATGGCTTTTTATTGTTCCCAGCACAAGGTGCACCTGTGTAATGATCATACTGTTTAATCAGCTTCTTGATATGCCACACCTGTCAGGTGGGAGGATTATCTTGGCAAAGGAGAAATGCTCACTAACAGGGATGTAAACAAATTTGCGCACCAAATTTGAGAGACATGAGCTTTTTGTACGCATGGAACATTTCTGAGGTCTTTTATTTCAGGTCATGAAACATGGGACCAATACTTAATATTTTTGTTCAGTGTAGTATAACAAAGAGCTGGACATTCTATAGGATCCATACGTTATCATGGGTTTTTGTATGGACTAAAGCACCAACTAAACTCACGCTTACAAATGTCATTCTGTCATCTCTATCGCCTGCATTAGTCTATTCCCGCCCCCCTAAGCGGCATAATGGACCAGTCCAAAGTGACCCATATTTACCCAATAACAGGAGGCTTTGAAAAGGCCCAGATCGAGTTGCAGCTAATGCTCCAGTGGGGCCCGGAGAGTGAAAGATGTTACCGGCCGAAACGGCTTGGGTTTCAGGGGCCTGTGAACAAAAGGCAGCCAGTCCTCTGGGAGAAAGAGAGTGAGGAGGAGGGGGGGGAGAGAGGTGTAAGCCTAACTTTGTCTCAGAAGGTAAAATACATACACAGTATAGTGAAATAGTAGCAGCAAAGCTGGTTCAGTGCACCATGTATACTGTTGAGTGTCTCATTCATTCAGTATATGTCTATTGCTGTGTACCAATTACCAAACTTCATTTTCTGTTTGCAAATGTTTTATGAAGCACCCATGTAAAATATTTGTCTGTTTGTCTGTCTGGAAGTGTGTGTGTATATAAAGTAAAGCTTTGAGAGGAGATGCACTTACAGGAGGAGAGTTAATGGAGCTGAACTGAACTAACGTGTGGCGTTAGGGGGTAGCAGAAGGCAGACCGACTGGTTTAGTTTAACGGCTTTAGACTAGTGGAATCGCTGGTGATGATACTCAAAGGTGATTTCACTCTACATCCTCCAACTCTCTCTCTCTCCTCCCACCATTATTCTCCCTCCCTCCCCCTTTCGCTCTCCCTCCTTAGGGGCAGGCTGGTATAAAGTTACACAGAGCTCTCAGCTTTCTTGGAAGGAATGACCACACGAGTAGCTTGGGGATTAGATTAGCAGGAAGAGCAGACTTAGCCGGGCTGGAAATAGACCACTTTTTCACTGTTAAAAGGGCCCAGTACAATATAATCAATAGTCAGCACTCATCTGCTGTGGGGAGAGGAGCAGGAAGCCATCGGAGAAGGCATCAAGTGCTCTGTGAAGGACAGGCTACAGGAGCTCAGGCTAAATGAAGTTATTATTAATCACTGGGATGCCTGTTTTGGACTTGTGTGTTGTTTCTCTAGTGGGTGAAGAGTGGTCTTTATGTACAAAACCCGATCCGTCCTTCTCTTCTTACGTCTGGAACTTAACCACTGATGGCTAGAATTAATTTTCTGTTCATGTCAATGCATAACACATTAGTAAATGCCATATTAATGACCATGCATACGTTATGCTCAGCAGTTGGTTTTTAGATATTATTCTTTTCATATACTGTGTATCATGTCAAATACACACAGGTACACATGTAAACTGCCAAAAAGAAATGCTCCATAAACACATACTCCAGCACACACCACTTCCCTCCCACTCCTACAGTCTCTCTCCGAGCCTCCCCACGTGTTGGGATACTCTGTAAAGCAGACCGAACCGGAGCAGAAATCAGAGGGCTGTCCGTGTGCTCACTTCCTATTTCACTTTCCCTGACTCTCAGGGACAGGAGGCACAAAGCCTAACTCGTGTGGGGGATTTAGCCCTCTGGGCTGTGAGTGTGGGAGAGGAGAGGGGTGAGTGTGTGCTGTCTGTTGCTTTGGGTCTCAGTGGCTTGAGGACTATGTTAGCTTAGTAGTCAGAGACTGTAGAAACCAGTGAGGGAGGCACAGTAGTGTGGGGGTGGGAGGTCGCTACCTTGGTGCCCACTGAGCTGACTGAGTGTGTGAGGAGGAGGGGAGGTAGAGTCAGGAAGAGCTCCCCCGTCACCACAGAGACCAGGGTACTAAGGTACAGTAGACAGCTCAGCTGTTTTTCCATCTACAGCTCAGAGTGAAAATGAACAGTGACTCGCCATCCTCTGGTGGGCTAGGGCGACATCTGTATGCACTTAAAAATAAAAGACACCTATAATACTATAATGGTGGCAGGGTGGAGGGGCGCCGAGGCACAAGGTGTTTGTGAGTGTGCACTGTGTGGGGTTGATGGGCGGTTTACTCCTGCCTTTATATGGGGCTGAGGGAATTCTGGAGGGCTAGAAAAACCTTGGGTGCGGGCCAAGTGTCTGAGGAAAAATCAACCAATGCTCAAACGCTTCACATCAACTGCATCAATGCCCTTGCATCCAAGCTTTGGATGTGTTGACTGGGTGATTACTTTTTAAAGGCCTCACCACCTCTAAAGACAGACTGTGTAGATTTTATCTTCACATCACATATACAGTAGTTAGTAGCAGTGATGCTAATATAGGGATGATGAAGGAGAGGGGATAGTGGACTAATATACAGTGCCTTCGGAAAGTATTCAGACCCCTTGACTTTTTCAAAATTTTGTTACGTTACAAGCTTATTCTAAAATGTATTAAATAGTTTTTTTCTCTTATCAATCTACACACAATATCCCATAACCACAAAGCAAAAACTGTTTTTTTGACATTTTTACAAATGTATTAATATTAAAAATCATCCCATTTATAAGTATTCAGACCCTTTACACAGTACTTTGTTGAAGCATCTTTGGCAGCGATTACAGCCTCGAGTCTTCTTGGGTATGACGCTACAAGCTTGGCACACCTGTATTTGGGGAGTTTCTCCCATTATTCTCTGCAGATCCTCTCAAGCTCTGTCAGGTTGGATGGGGAGTGTCGCTGCACAGCTATTTTCAGGTCTCTCCAGAGATGTTCGATCAGGTTCAAGTCCAGGCTCTGGCTGGGCCACTCAAGGACATTCAGACTTGTCCCGAAGCCAATCCTGCGTTGTCTTGGCTGTGTTCTTAGGGTCGTTGTCCTGTTGGAAGGTGAACCTTCACCCCAGTCTGATAACCTGCTTCCAGAGTACTCAGGACTTCATCAAGGATATCTCTGTACTTTTCTCCATTCATCTTTCCCACGATCCTGACAAGTCTCCCAGTCCCTGCCGCTGAAGAACATCCCAACAACATGATGCTGCCACCACCATGCTTCACCGTAGGGATGGTGCCAGGTTTCCTCCAGACGTGACGGTTGGCATTTAGGCCAAAGAGTTCAATCTTGGTTTCATTAGATCAGAGAATCTTGTTTCTCATGGTCAGAGTCTTTAGGTGCCTTTTGGCAACCTCCAAGCGGGCTGTCATGTGCCTTTTACCGAGGAGTGGCTTCCGTCTGGCCACTCGACTGTAAAAGCTTGATTGGTAGAGTGCTGCAGATATGGTTGTCCTTCTGGAAGGTTCTCCCATCTCCACAGAGGAACTCTGGAGCTCTGTCAGAGTGACCATTGGGTTCTTGGTAAACACCCTGACCAAGGCTCTCCTCCCTGATTGCTCAGTTTGGCCGGGCAGCCAGCAAGTGTATGGTGGTTCCAAACTTCTTCCATTTAAGAATGATGGAACCCACTGTACCCTTCCCCAGGTCTGTTCCTCGACACAATCCTGTCTCGGAGCTCTACTCTATTCCTTCGACCTGATTACTTGGTTTTTGCTCTGGCATGCACTGTCAACTGTGGTACCTGTATATAGACAGGTGTGTGCCTTTCCAAATCATGTCCAATCAATTACAGGTGGACTCCAAGTTGGAGAAACATCTCAATGATGATCAATGGAAACAGGATGCACCTGAGCTCAATTTCGAGTCTCATAGCAAAGGGTCTGAATACTTATGTAAATAAGGTAGATGCTTTTTATTTTTAATACATTTAAAAAAATGTCTAAACCTGTTTTCCCTTTGTCATTATGGGGTATTGTGTGTAAAATGAGGGAAAATACATTTAATACATTTTGGAATCAGACTAACGTAACAAAATGTGGAAAAAGTCAAGGGGTCTGAATACTTTCCAAATGCACTGTAGGTGCTGACACTGCTTTGTTACAAAATTATATATTTTTCTGGTATGGTTCTTCTCTCTATCTGTTGGTAGGTATTTGAACCACGTGCGTACTGCCCAGCCCCAGGACATGGCTGGAGGATACAACTCAGGACTGGCGTGTCATCGAGCCATCCAGGATGCCTTCAGTGGGCTCTTCCATCCACTGGGCTGACCCCTCAAAAACAGAGAGGAGCTCAGAAATATGAGGCTGTCAATATAACCTCTTGTCTAAGGACTCAAATCACCACCCTGCTCTACATTGTGGAGGGAGCCATAGACCGCTATGGATGGTGGTCTAAAGTCAGACCAGGATGTATATGTTGCTATTTTTGTATTGTCTTATTTTCATTTTTATTAAAATAAATATTTAAAAAAATAAGCCAGTTGCAATCTGAACCATGTCCTGTTTGTTGGATAATAAAACTTTTGAAACAATGCCTTATTGTTTGACCAGGATAATGGACAAGTATTTGAAATAGTCAACAACAACCCGTTTGAATGTTGTTTTTAAGTCAAGACGTTACCATGATTTAGATCATGACCGCCTCATTGACACTTTAAAATAAAAACGTGAACACCATTCACAGATCAAAAACTAAATGTATAATTTGAATGTCTCAGAATGACTTCCTTGGTCAAATATATTCAATCTTTCGTCTCCCCACACTTCTCTCTTTGGCGCTGGTTCTTCTATGGTTTCTGAGGAGAGGAGAAAGAGTATTTGTATTTTCAGTCTTTCAGAGAGTGAATGAATCATGCATGTTTGAGTACTGTGTGAATGAAAGCTCACCTGCCTGTGTGTGTTCTTACTGATGAAGAGCACCTCTTTGGGGATAGTGAAGGTCACACACATCTCCTTATTGGGGGCCACATTCCTCACCAGATGCACAGAGCACCGCCCCTCTAGGGATAACCCCAGGCTGGCTGAGGCCCTTTCCACCATGTCTCTCTGAGGGTCGTACTCCTTAGAGAACCCATATCAGTGCACCTGCGGCAGTTTCACATCACATGTACACTGGCTGTCCCCTTCAGCAGTGCACGCAGCATCTGCTTCAGTGGCGCCTGGATGAAGGCCCTGCCGTCCAGGTTAAAGGTTGCAACCTTAAGCTCCACCTTGTTCAGCTTGCAGTTGTGCTGCAGCCAGCGGTGGGACTCAGGTTTGAGGTCAATGGCCAACAGTGCAGCAGGGATGACAAAGGAACCCACACCAGCGAACACATCCAGCACGGTGTCACCGCGTTTTAGAAGAGCCACCACACGCTCATGCTTCGTGCTAAGACAAGGGTTCTGTTGGGGTTCGTTCCTTGTTCCTTGTCAATCATTGGCTTATTGGTGAAATTAGTATTTTGACAATATCTTTAAATCATTCAAAAACCGTTATTAATGCAATTGTAGACAGAAGTTGGCAACAGGAACATAGCACGCATGTTTCCGAGTAAGTTCTGTAAAATAGAAAAGGGTCCGAGTTGTTTTATCATGCCTACAGTCATATATCTTAGTGATGTCACTGCCTACGTCATTACCTTCTTCTCATGAGACCAAACCCAGGTCTACATAGCTAAACAAAAGTTTTAGTGTTATCTAAAAGCTTAGCAGTAAATGTCCAACTTGATTTATAGTGGAATGTCTGACTAGTCTCTTATCTCTTACACTCCACTGCAGAGTTCTGTCTTCACAGTCACACATTTCTCAGACAGTTTATTTATAAGAGGCAGAGATTATAAAAGACTGGAACAATATTAAACCTTTATAATGAATATATATATTGTTAATCTGTAGTCTAGGACCCTATGAATATAAGGAGGGAGGGGTCTTATAACACCTTCCCTTCTATTAATACATCAAATCAAATGTATTTATATAGCCCTTCTTACATCAGCTGATATCTCAAAGTGCTGTACAGAAACCCAGCCTAAAACCCCAAACAGCAAGCAATGCAGGTGTGAAGCACGGTGGCTAGGAAAAACTCCCTAGAAAGGCCAAAACCTAGGAAGAAACCTAGAGAGGAACCAGGCTATGAGGGGTGGCCAGTCCTCCTCTGGCTGGGCCGGGTGGAGATAACATAAGCATAATCAATTATTATAATACATCAAACATTTGGTACAGCCCTTATCATGACCCCTAGGTGAACCCCTGACAGTTCCAATACACACAGGAGAAATCAAACTCATATGTCACGCCGTTCTCACGCACCTATAGCAGAGGGAGAGTGAAGATAAGGAATGAATGCAATGCGCATGCCTCTGATTTCATGACAAACTATGTTTAATCAAAATCACAATTTCATAGGACTTACTTTGGGCACCATATTTTCCTATCCAACCATCACCTCCATCTTGAAGAAGCGGTAGTTGGAGTCAATGGTGTTGGTCGTATTGACCACACAGGTCACCCTAGGGTTCTTATCCATTATGACTTGGCCTGGAAATTGATTTGCAACAGCAGACAGCATCATGCCAGTAAAACAAAATGAATCAGCACTATCGTTTTCCTCACACACGCACTTAATGTATTTCATCGGTAGCTAATTGACCACTCAGGAAACACAATCTTGGGAGGGTGGTCAGGGATTGAAGAAAGCATCACTTGTAAAATACACAATGACCTGTCAACAGCATCTCTGATACCCATGCCTGTGTCTGTCTTCTGACAGATAGTACTACTTATATTGTGATGCAGAACAGTACAGTATGTTTGTGGCACTCTTACCTATGAGGTTTCTGTAGGGCAGCTGGTGCTCCCGCAGGTTCATATGTGCAATGTGACCCACTCGACTAAACCCTGAGTGAAATCATGTCCCTTAGGAAGCAGAGTGCACAGAACCTCCTCACTCTTCAGGTTATCATAGGTCAGCCGTAGCTTGTTGCGCTGTAGCTCGTAGCTCTTGAGGTTCTCCAAATGACCGCAACACCTCGGCCTCTGCGTCGCTGAATGAGTTAGGTGAGGAGACACTGGCAGGGTCCAGCAGCAAGAGCCTGTCATTATCGCTGCCTTCGACCGCCACAACTCTTATTAATATGCCTGGGCGCTGGAGGGCTATTTCTTTCGGGCTCTTTAACAATTTATTCAGGACTTCTTTTGTCACACGCAGGGCTGGGACAACAACTGTCTGGGCAAAGGCTTCTTTATCCAAACAAGTCGGACCTCTGGAGGAGCTGTGTATAGGCTGGGCTCCATCGCGCTGTATTGTTGCTGCACAGGCATCTGATTCTGGAACTCACAGGACAAGTTGATGCTCGGGACCGCAGAACACTGGGTCCGGTATCGATAGCGGGATTGCCAGCTGTTTTGAATTTGTAGTAGTGAGAATATTCTAGGAATAATCCTGCAATGACTAATCGTAGAAGAGGTCTCTTTGAAATATTACCTGTCCTAAACATCTACATTAGGAAAATGAAAAACAGACAATATATGTCAAATATAAAGCGGATAATTGACACACAACACTGAACGATTACTGTTTGATATTGCATGGAAAGATTACTTTATTCAGTACAAACGTAAACATTGAAACGCATTCATCACCTCAACATTGGCTCTGCATAACGCGCACATGTTTATGTCATCATTAGTGGACTTGTTTGCAGCCATATGATTCGTCAGATGGAACTGTCGATCTCTGATTTGATAGAAATGTTGTGCGACCTATAAAGGCGACTAATACATGCGGAAGTGTTTTCATGTCATATGACCACCTCAAATCACCTGTGAGAAGTTGCAAACACAGCTAGAGCATTTCTCATAGTGGAGCATATTTTATTGGTTAAAGGAAGCGTTTGCCGTCAACAGGCACCACAAACTGCACAGATGAGGTATCTATTGTATTGGTTGTTGAAAGTAACATTCTACTAACGCCTTGCTCGTGGGTAAGTCACCTGGAGACATGAGTATCAATGGAGAAGGCACCCACGTCCATTCTGACAATTGGGCCGCCGCGGAGGACATGGGCTGCGAGACCAACCCTCTCCTGGGAAATGTAAGTATGCACTCAGCTCTAGCCAGGAATTAAGAGCCATACGTTTAATAACCTTGTGTTCATTCAGACAATGGCAGTCTGGGTTTCAGTAACGTTACTCTTGGCAACCGGTTTACAATCCCAATCTAGCCTACTACAACTGGTCTCTAGTAGGGAGTTTATATTAGAAAGTGAAACGGTCAAATAGAAGGCTGGACCCAGCTAGTGAATATGAATCACATGCTCAATCTGTACAATTCTATCTCACATGACACTTTAGTTGACTTGCATTGTCTCCCTCAGCACTTTGTAAATCATGCACATTCTCATCTCAGGCTGTTTGCCATTGCAAAGTCCACTTTTCACAATGATTTGGCCCCAGGGAGGTACTGTACTCATCCCATTAGAATGATTTGTTAAAAGTTTTTCTTCTTGAGCCAGCAGATAGTGACTGGTAGGCTACATATTTCTTTGGCATTTTTTGTGTGTTAAATTTGTCATTTTCACACATCCCACTGTAAAGTGTACCTTAGAGGTCATGACAAAGAAAATAATGGCCCCTAATAAGGTCAAGCATCGCAACACTTGTCTTTAAAATGATTGATTTTGACTGGTTACTCATTATGGTGATTGATTGCTGTGAAACAAATGAACCTACATGGGAATTGGAGCACCTCAGACATTTTACTACGGCACCGAAAGAGCTTCTCTGCTAGTTCCCAAATAGCCTCATGTTTAGCCCTCTGGTCACTTTTTAATAATGTGTTCATATTTTGCATTACTCATCTCATATGTATATAATCTATTCTGTATTCTACTGTATCTTAGTATATGCCGCTCTGACATTGCTTGTCCAAATATTTATATTTTCTTAATCCCATTCCTTTACTTAGATTTGTGTGTGTGTTGTATGTTGTGAAATTGTCAGATATTACTTTACTGTCGGAGCTAGAAACTCCGCAATAACATCTGCTAAACGCATGTGACCGATAACATTTGATTTTATGTAATTATAGTGCACGTCCTGTCCACCACTGCTGTAACCTTGGCTATATCAGATCCAAAAACGTGTATGTTAATCCAGACTCATACTCCTGTTTGCTGTGACACTGACACCAGGGTTGTGGCTGGATCTCTCCAGGGTATTCCCTAATAGAGAGGCCAAGCTGAGCCAGGCATCACCCTTAATATACGCAGCTCAGGCAGCTGTCCTGCAGGCTATGGCTCAAATACACTCATCCCTCATTCCATTCCCACATCCTACATTTCATTATAGTGCAGTGATCCTCATCACCAGTGTATCACAGAAGGGTTTCCCCTAAGTAGTAGTCAGTCTGTGTCCCTTTCTTGATTATGTTTTGTATCAGAAATTGTGCTTTCAAGTAAAAGTAAGCTGTTGTATATTGATTTGTGATTGACTGAGCTCTCCTTATGCCCCCCCCCCCCCCTCTCTCTCGCTCTTCCGCTACCTCTCCAGAGAGCAGAGGAGCCAAGGGCTAAAGGGGCCTCCTTTACCTCCTCGGTCTTCAACCTGATGAATGCCATCATGGGCAGTGGCATCCTGGGCCTGGCCTATGCTATGGCCAACACAGGCATAGTGGGCTTTTGGTGAGTAGAACACATCCAGGTATATTTTTAAGAAAACATTGCGCTGCCTCTTATCCTTTTTTGTGTGCTCAGCCTTCCCATACAAGCTCTACAACTGTATCTCTATGTATGTCACTGCGATGTGAATGTGGCTCCATGTCCACCATGTCTGCAGTATCCTTTTGCTGCTAGTGTCCAGTCTGGCAGCTTACTCTATACACCTCCTACTGAAGCTGTGTGATCAAACAGGTGAGCTGGCCTTCAGATCTCATGTCAAACATCTGTATGATGTAGCATGATTAGGCTGACAATGTAATAATGGCAATCTAGATCATTCCATCGTATCTCTTAGTCAAGCTAAAATAAACCCACATGATCAGTCAGGTGATGGCACACCTCTAATTCAGTCATCTTGAGTAGGTTACAACCAGTATTGTCTCCTGAGTTGTTTTAGATAAGATGTCAATGGGAATTAGAATTATAGTACACTTCCATATAGTTCCTGTTTCAGATTAGGTGTGAACTGTAGAGAATGTACAGTATATTTGTTTATGGTGGATTGATGTGTTTATCTGTCTCCCATAGGTATCACCTCATATGAAGACCTAGGAGGCAGAGCCTTGCAGAAGCCAGGCAAAGTGAGTCCAAATAACAAATCATAAGTCACAAATAAATATTATTCACTGTTTCCATCAAGGAGGAAGTAAGACATGAAGCTTGACTTGTATGCCTAGTACAGTACTACACAGTTATGGAACGTTATGAACCCTGATATTTCACTTTTGTACCTGCGTCGGAAATAATATATCATTCAAGTAACCCCCTTTTAAATTATTTGTAGGTTCTTGTTGCAGTCACTATTCTCATCCAAAACATTGGAGGTAAGGTCAGCTTTGTTTCTTTGCTCTTAAGTTCCTAAATTCTGCATCCTGCAGTTGTAACATTTGAAATGAAGTAGCACCATTGAGAAGTAACATCTTACGGTGAGGCAGACCTGGCTCTGTTTAGCCTCAATGATGTCACAGTATCAGATGTGTCACTGGCGGGAGTGAGGAGGGTGTAAAGCTGGATATGTTTCCTGTATCTGTATGAGGCCCCGGGTTCAATCCCCGGCATCTCCACTCCTTTTAGGGCTCCTGAGTGGCGCAGCGGTCTAAGGCACGGCATCTCGGTGCAAGAGGCATCAATGACAGTCATTGTAAATAAGAATTTGTTCTTAACTGACTTGCCTAGTGAAATAATAGTAAATAAACTGCTCATTTGACTCGTGTTTACTGCAGTCTTACTGGGCCTCCTGCTGGAAACCAAAGGGCCCTGCACCACAACCCTTCCTGGTGTGGCCATTGGCCCGAGTCCCTGATAACCTTTAACCTCAAGGCACTGTCCCCTCTGGCCCCTTCCATATGGGGCTGAAACACACTAATTGATCTCAGATGGTGACCCTCATAGTCCCACCCCTCAGTGATGAGACCTAATGAGAGCCCCCACTTCTACCTCCCCCTCCCTTCCTCAGCCCTACTTCTCACACAGATGGGAGCCTAGGTGCTCTCTCTTGCCCAGTCATTAGCAGCTGGGCTGAGTGGATTATTATTGCAGTGCCCTTTGAAATGTTTGTGGTTGTCCCAGCATGGGGCAGTCCTTGAGAGGGCCTATGCACTGCCATGCCCCCCTGCGTCCGTCCTTTTATAAGGGGTGCAATTAGCTCCCTCTGGGTAAACACTTATCTACCCTGCCAAAAGCTGATGGGCCTATCGACCTTAATTACTACATGGCCTAGGGCAGTGGCTCCCAACTAGGGGTACTTGGCCTATCCACATGGGTACTTGAGAACTCATGAGATCATAGGCCTACTGGTAAAATGCACATGAGGGGGTACATCAGGGGTACTCCAAGCAGAGTAAAATTCAGTTGGTGGTACAGTAACTGAAAGGGTTGGGAATCACTGGCCTAGGGCTCTCAGACCCCCACCCACTAGCTTAATGAAATGAAAGTGCCTCTGTCTTGTGCTAAATACACCTTCCCACTGTGCCCACAGGGTACATACTGTACATACACAAATACATTACACAGTACACCAATTCTCCTTTTTTTGTTGATAAAGACCATAATTCAACAGCTTTTGATTGAAAGAATATTATTTTTATGCTCATGGCCTTATGTTTAGAGATATAAGTACACTGCTCAAAAAAAGAAAGGGAACACTTAAACAACACAATGTAACTCCAAGTCAATCACACTTCTGTGAAATCAAACTGTCCACTTAGGAAGCAACACTGATTGACAATAAATTTCACATGCTGTTGCGCAAATGGAATAGACAAAAGGTGGAAATTATAGGCAATTAGCAAGACACCCCCAATAAAGGAGTGGTTCTGCAGGTGGTGACCACAGACCACTTCTCAGTTCCTATGCTTCCTGGCTGATGTTTTGGTCACTTTTGAATGCTGGCGGTGCTTTCACTCTAGTGGTAGCATGAGACGGAGTCTACAACCCACACAAGTGGCTCAGGTAGTGCAACTCATCCAGGATGGCACATCAATGCGAGCTGTGGCAAGAAGGTTTGCTGTGTCTGTCAGCGTAGTGTCCAGAGCATGGAGGCGCTACCAGGAGACAGGCCAGTACATCAGGAGACGTGGAGGAGGCCGTAGGAGGGCAACAACCCAGCAGCAGGACCGCTACCTCCGCCTTTGTGCAAGGAGGAGCACTGCCAGAGCCCTGCAAAATGACCTCCAGCAGGCCACAAATGTGCATGTGTCAGCATATGGTCTCACAAGGGGTCTGAGGATCTCATCTCGGTACCTAATGGCAGTCAGGCTACCTCTGGCGTGCACATGGAGGGCTGTGCGGCCCCACAAAGAAATGCCACCCCACACCATGACTGACCCACCGCCAAACCGGTCATGCTGGAGGATGTTGCAGGCAGCAGAACGTTCTCCACGGCGTCTCCAGACTCTGTCACATGTGCTCATGTGCTCAGTGTGAACCTGCTTTCATCTGTGAAGAGCACAGGGCGCCAGTGGCAAATTTGCCAATCTTGGTGTTCTCTGGCAAATGCCAAACGTCCTGCACGGTGTTGGGCTGTAAGCACAACCCCCACCTGTGGACGTCGGGCCCTCATACCACCCTCATGGAGTCTGTTTCTGACCGTTTGAGCAGACACATGCACATTTGTGGCCTGCTGGAGGTCATTTTGCAGGGCTCTGGCAGTGCTCCTCCTTGCACAAAGGCGGAGGTAGCGGTCCTGCTGCTGGGTTGTTGCCCTCCTACGGCATCCTCCACGTCTCATGATGTACTGGCCTGTCTCCTGGAAGCGCCTCCATGCTCTGGACAGTACGCTGACAGTCACAGCAAACCTTCTTGCCACAGCTCGCATTGATGTGCCATCCTGGATGAGCTGCACTACCTGAGCCACTTGTGTGGGTTGTAGACTCCGTCTCATGCTACCACTAGAGTGAAAGCACCGCCAGCATTCAAAAGTGACCAAAACATCAGCCAGGAAGCATAGGAACTGAGAAGTGGTCTGTGGTCACCACCTGCAGAACCACTCCTTTATTGGGGGTGTCTTGCTAATTGCCTATAATTTCCACCTTTTGTCTATTCCATTTGCACAACAGCATGTGCAATTTATTGTCAATCAGTGTTGCTTCCTAAGTGGACAGTTTGATTTCACAGAAGTGTGATTGACTTGGAGTTACATTGTGTTGTTTAAGTGTTCCCTTTATTTTTTTGAGCAGTGTATATTCCCCACTACCAATGTGTCTGGCTTGTGGAAGTCGTTGTCTACTTACCGTAAATGACTGCATGACTCTAAACAATTCCATCATGTTCCCCATGTCAGTCTGTATGGACATGCAAATCTATTTTATGCCTGGTCATAAGGAAGGTCGGGGTTCTGTGGTCCATATGCCAGACGTCAGACTAAACTCCAGACTAGGTGTTATGTACTGTATTTACCATAGTGTCTGTGAGCTGAACTGAGCTCAGAGGGAATGTGTGAGCAAGGAATTTCACACACTGTAGCCATACCACTGGGCTATTATGTCTGAGGAAGGGGGATTCCTGGCACCCCTATAGTAAAGCATGCCAACACTAAGTGCACTTCATCAAGGCCAGGGCAGAGACAAGTTGTCATCTGATGCTGGGGTTACCTCACATCCTATGAGAAAATACACTGTTAAAGGCACAGTGTTCATTTCATCTGTGCGAGTCTGATAGGCGCCTAATGAGTATCTGTGCGTGTGTCTGTCTGTGTGGGCAGTAGTGTTGGAAGCGTTTTCTAATGAAAACAATTAGTGGATCAGTAGGGATAAGGGTACAGGTTAGTTTAGTTTAAAGGAGACAGGAAGTCCAGCCCCAGGGCAGTCTGGTCCAGGCAGCTAGCCCTGGCCATCCCTCGTTCCCCAACCTAATCCCCATAACGCTGCCTCCCTTAACCATAGCAACTGACTAACACTCTCTCACTTACCCTGACCTAAACACTTCTCACCCTCTGTCCCTTTGCCCCGCTCTCTCATATTAGGGGTGGGCAGTCTTACCCACAGGAAGTGACCTAAAGCCTGGCCTCTGATTGGCTGTCAGAAGAGTTTGGGTGGGAGGGAGGGGCTCTGGGGCTCATGAGACTCATACAATATCCTGTTTCCTAGGAAGCAGGAGGGAGGAGGAGAAATACCTGGATTAGTGTCAGGGATCATTATTGTTAGTATTCCTTCCCTCTCCGTTCTGGCTGCCCTGACAGGGCTTCTGCAGTGGGAACATCTGCATAGTGTCTGCAATTTAGGCTTAGCTGGGTGATCCCCGGAGTCTGCTGCCCCACCTCTGTCAGCTTGGAGAGATGTGGACTAATATTCTAAACCTTTGTCTGACCTGTGTTTGGTTGGAACAACATATTTGCTCTTGTGTGTGAACAATGTGGTTGTAACTCTAATGAGCGTCTCTGTTGATATTCCTCCCCAGCCATGTCGTCATACATGTTCATCTTGAAAACAGAGCTTCCTGCAGCCATCGCCAGCTTCCTGAGCCCAGAGACCTCTGGGTATGCATACACTTCCTGCATTTTCAATTCAAATGAGTAGACCTTTTATTCAAACAGACAAGAGACTAGTTACCAAGACATTCCTCCTGTGGTTTAGCTGCCTTATCACTAACAGTTATTTCTGTCCATATGGTGCATTAATCACATGACCTGACTGACACAAGTAAAATGCCATTTTAGAGCAGATTTGGATCAAATAACTGACATAAGACTAAGAGAATTCTAACCACAAGGCAGCTAAACCTGGAATTAACTACTCATTCCTAGCCAGGCATCAGATTCAGCTAAGATCACATGAAGAATGTGGAGGAAATATGTCACCAAACCACAATACACTGTCTAGCAGGGCTTGGAGGAAAGCCTGTGGTGTTGTGTAACATGGAGGAACTGTACCTCTGACTGACTGAGAACCATTCCTCAGACTCCATCAGTGTCCTTCATTTTGGCCTGGCTGCCTGGAAGAGGTACCCCTTCCCCTCCCTACCTCCTGAGAACAGCTCACAGAGAAGTCCAAGTCCTAGAATGTAACTTCTATCACTTTATTACCAGCCACACTGAGCTGAGCGATAGCTGTGGCTGGTCTCGGCCCAATCCGTCAACATCTGTCTCTTCCTCTCACAGCTGCTTTGTATTAGAGGCTCTCCCTCGCCCCAAATCTCTTGCATATGTTCCCTGGAATCAGAGCGATACAACGGGATATCAGTTTTGCCATTTTAATTACGGCTGTGCTGAGGGAAACAACTGTGCTGTTGATGAGTGGCTTTGGGATGTTAACACGCTCATATTGAAGCCCATTAAATGCTAAATACTCCAGTTGATTCATATTAAAAAGCATTTCCCCTTTGCAGCCTCATTTTATCTTGGTATCCCAGAGTGAAAGGCAGTCAGTTGTAGTCTATTTTGGAGCCTTCGAGTCGTGTCTGTAGTGAATTATGTACTGCCTACAGTAAGTCAATGGGCCCTTGTTAAAGGCCACTAACAAAGCCAGACATGGTCATGGACAGCTGGGATGGGTTTCTGCTGCATTGACCAGATTTATGCTAATCTCCAACACTTGGTGGAGATGGACTCATTGGCAGAGCTAGTCAAAACTCAGTCCCATCCTGCAGCTTGTTATACCACATTTCACGGGCATTTCAACAATCTTTTTTTCCCCCCTCTCCATTGAGTAATCTAACCAGGGTTGATCCATATCCTCCAGATAGTCAGTCAGTGGGCTTCCCTTTGTCAGCAGCAGTGTGGGTAGAAGCAGAGGAAAGGTTCTGAACTGAACAGTAGTGTAACCTGATTGTCCTAGGGAAGGGTTTAGGTTTGAGCTGAGACAGGCGTTTGTGTCAGAGTGGTTGTTTACATGGCATCCTGTTAAGGAATGTCCACCCCGTGCAGACAGAGACAAGACTTTGGGCCACAATGGTAATCCAGTAGCCGTGAAACTGCCAAACGAGTCACTTGGTGTTGATGTGGTCAGAGCAGGTGCTGCTGATACTGGGAGCCCCATAAACAGCCATGGAGCCAGTCCCCCATGACCCCACACTGCGTCCCTTTCCTTCCCTCCCAACACACAGCAGCCAGAGCCACCGCTCACTCCCACCCCCCCCCCCCCCCCTCGCTCTCCCACCACCCGCCTTCTGAATAAACGGCCAAGGCTATCCCTCAGCAAAGGAAAATATTATTCGCCCTCAGAAAAAAAAAATGCGGTTGAAATCTGGCCCCATCTGACAGAGCGACAGAACGTTTGCATGTGAATTACATAATTGTTATGGTTTGTGAGAGTTAAAGCCTTTAATGTATACCACATGATGAGACTGTCTCGCTGTATTTGAGCACGAAATGGAGACACTTTTTTTGTTCAGGGGAGAGGGAGATTCACCATTAGTGTCTTCAGCATCAGACTGGCGGTTCTGAAGATATCAACTTTCATCTGAAAACAGAAAATATTTTCTTTCCCTCTCTCCCTTCATCCTCTCTGACCGTCTCTCTGTAGGGGGGCCTGGTATGAAGATGGCAAAACGTTGCTGATTCTGATGACGGTGTGTGTGGTTCTACCTCTGGCTCTGCTGCCCAAGATTGGTGAGTGGCCTGGTTTGGTCTCGTCATCTGGCACTCTTGCCCCTGAATCTTTGATGGCCGTGTATATCACTATCTCTCTCCTTCCACCCTCTAGGTTTCTTGGGCTACACCAGTAGCCTTGCATTCCTCTTCATTCTCTTCTTTACAGTTGTGGTGAGTTCAGTTCAAATCTTATGCTTGTAAAGGACTTGTTCCTTTTCCTCCATAATACACCTGACCTGTTGCCTCTTTCCCAGGTTGTGGTCAAGAAGTCGGCCATCCCTTGCCCCCTCCCAAGCAATGTGACCCTGAGCATCAACCAGGTAACAACCACAATGCAAACTGCCCTGGCCACACACACCAAATACTGTTGGTCACATTGACCTGAAGGCTGTGCGCTTTACTGCAGGCCTGGTTCAGGGCCATAGGATTAGGCCATAGGACACAATCCTGGAGATTGAGTTTCTGAATGGGAGGCTTTGGTGGCTGACTGAGCTAGTTATGTATGACGAAGACCAGGGAACACTGCACTGTGATTGGTGGCAGTCCTGGAGGGGAGGAAGTACCTACGGCCTCGCCAGTGCAAGGAAGTGACCTTTGACCTTATTGGATATAAGCGCAGCACTATTGCTTCCTTGTACACAGTCACGGCTTTGGGTCCATTTTTAAATGGTTGCTTTTTACGTTTCTCCACAGCCATGACTGGAATTTAATCTACCCCAACAACGCTCACATGTTCAGCCACCTTTTACAACTGGAATAAGAATGGAATAGCTTTAACCTTGCTGCATTTTCTCTGTTCATTTCATTTTTCCAGGTATCCAATTCCTCGGAATCGGAATGTACGCCCAAACTCTTTGTCATCTCCAGTAAGGTATGTATGCATTGGTTGAAAAGTTGTCTCCATCAACCCTGGATATGTAGTCCATAAAACACAGAAGCTATATAATAATTGGTAAGCTGCAATAAGTAGTGCAGTATAATGATTACAGTTGCAGAAGCAGTCTTATGGCTCTTTTAGCGCTTCAGTAAATGGCACCGTCTGTCTCTAGTTCTTAGTTGCTCACTGATGACATTTCCCAATCATTAAGAGTGCAGGATTGTGCAGTGTATGGAACAGCACGTGTGTGACATTACCACACTTCAGTTTTGTTGGTAATGACTACTATTATAACTTCAACTACTAGATCCGCACACTGCCGCTCCCCCTCCCCGGGTTACCGTATAAACTGCTCCCCCTCCCCGGGTTACCGTATAAACCGCTCACCCCTCCCCGGGTTACCGTATAAACCGCTTACCCCTCCCCGGGTTACCGTATAAACCGCTCACCCCTCCCCGGGTTACCGTATAAACCGCTCACCCCTCCCCGGGTTACCGTATAAACCGCTCACCACTCCCCGGGTTACCGTATAAACCGCTCACCCCTCCCCGGGTTACCGTATAAACTGCTAAGGCCTAAATGACTGCAGTGTGGTGAATGATTGATGTGTGTTTCAGAGTGCTTACACCATCCCCACCCTGGCTTTCTCCTTCCTCTGCCACACTGCCGTGTTGCCCATCTACAGTGAGATGGACCGGTCAGTACCCTGCCTGACACATCCCATACACATCATACTGTATATACCTGTGTATTCAATGTCCTTACTACAACCCTCGGCCTGCATGGGGTTGCTCTCTGTCTTGTTGTTAATCAAGCATAACAACCTCAGCCGCCGTTTATCCTCATCCTTCCTCACTGAATGTATATATTTCTGGACAAATAGGATGTGACAGTGACATCCACTTCCGCTTTACTTCCGTATTGTCTCCCATGCTTTTTTGAACTGGCTTTACAATTATATAGTCATATTCATGAAAATGCGGTCATTTTTCTTTATTTATGTATGTATGTAGATGAATTTACTTCTACCAGATGCATTTTATGAAGTTTTTGCTCTTGAATACCATTGTGCTATGTTTCTGTCTATTGAAGAGCATTCTGAAAAACTACAAGGCTGAGTGGGAAGTCATTTCCTGTTTACATTCACAGCATATTGCTATGGAAATGATCATGGCCTCTGGAGTTATCATGTATGTATTGTGGGGCCTTTTTAAATGTATGTATACTGAAATAATAAATCACTCTCCTGATGTGTGTTTAGGCCCAGTAAGAAGAGGATGCAGAATGTGACCAATGTTAGCATCTCTCTGAGCTTCCTGCTCTACCTGATCTCTGCTTTGTTTGGCTACCTCACCTTCTACAGTAAGAGGATAGTGACACCTCACAGAGAGAGAGCTGGTTGAAACTATTAAATCCATGGTGTCTCCCCCTCCTTCCAAAATGTTGGACCAGTCCTTCACTCAAATAAATGTTATTGGTTGCATACACATATTTAGCAGATGCTATTGTTGGTTTTGCACAATGCTTGTGTTCCTAGCAGTAATATCTAACAATACACACATCTAAAAAGTAATGGAATTAAGAAATATTAGGACGAGCTCTGCTATATCTCTGACAGGCCACGTGGACTCTGAGCTCTTGCTAAGCTACGACACGTACCTGCCGCGTGATGTCTTGGTGATGGCTGTGCGTCTGGCCATCCTGCTGGCTGTGCTGCTTACTGTACCTCTCATCCATTTCCCTGTAAGTACTGTACCCCTCTTAGACTACTGCTCTGCGTCTGCTTGTTTGCTTACACTCTCATACTTCCATATGAGTAGTTGGGGCATTCTATCTGCAAAATGACCAATAATGTACATGTCTGTCCCATAAGTTATCTGACTTGCCTCCAATCACAGTACCATATTTTAATGAGTCCAGTTGTATGACTGCTCTAAACCTGTGCTGTCTGTCCTAAAGGCCCGGAAGGCAATGTCAGTGCTGTTTTGTGGAGATAGGCCTCTCTCCTGGGTGTATCATATCTTCTCTACTCTCCTGATCCTGACTGTGGTGATGCTGCTGGCCATCCTTGTCCCTGACATCAGGAATGTGTTTGGGGTTGTGGGTAGGTGTTTAGTCATTTAACTAATGGGGTTTTCTTTGAGGGGGGGAGGGGGGGGGGGTTATTGTACCATTTGCATTCATACATTAGGACCTTATCAGCTAAATGGGTTTCAAATGGTTGGTTACATAAACATGTTCTCATGTTTAGGGTGACTGTCTTTTAATCTGTAGTTTTGATTTGGGTGTTAAGTATATTGTGTGTACTGTATGTTCTGAGCTGTTGAGATGTTTTACCGCCTGTGTCTCTGCATCCTCCAGGCTCGACCACGTCGACCTGCCTGTTGTTTGTGTTCCCGGGTATCTTCTACCTCCGGCTCAGCAACCAGCCGCTCAAGTCTCTGGAGTCTGTCGGGGTAAGTGCACGCTTCCCAAATTCATCCTCATACTGGAGTTGTTTAGCCTCAACTCATAGAAAATAGGAATATGTAATGGCTGGAAACTCAAGAAAACAACACCACTATTGAATATATATATATATATAGCCATCTATTCATAGTTATTCTACAATATCATCTGGCAATGTAATGATTATGACTACCTGTGGTTGTATATACTTTAATACTAAGGTGATGTCACCCCCCTCCCCCAGGCTGTATGTCTGCTGATCTTCGGCCTGTTTGTGGGACTGCTCAGTCTGTGTGTCATCGTGGTCACCTGGGCACAGAACCCCTGAACAGGACCACAGAACTAGACCACCCACAGCTCTGCTCCATAGAGCCTAAAGGGAGAATTATGCCAAAGAAATACTATTAGGCAGCACAACAGAACTCTATGACCACAAAAGACTGTATGACCGCTACACTTCACCCAGACTCTGAAAGCATTCGACTGCCCAACACCCCCATACAATCAGTGCTGCTCTTGTGCTTTTATGTGAACTGTACCTTTTTAGCTATAGTGCTTCTAAAGCTTCAGAGTTGCCTTTTTTAGTTATGGACAATGTGTACACTTGACAATAAATCTTGAATGTGGGAGGACTTATTCTTGAATGTGGGATGACGTATTAGTATCGGAGTCGGTGAAGTTATTCTATTCATACTGTTATTTTTTAACTCATTATTGACAAGATTAAGAAATCGTTCATAACACTTTAGAGCCAAGCTCTTTTATTGGGGCTGACCATGTTGAAGACCGACCAATTACCAGACAAGAGTCATGCTCAGATCGTCATGCTCAGATCTGTCAATTTTCAGATGTTAAGTTAATGACAACTTCATTTTTAAGCCCATGTTTTATCTTAATTTTTAAAAAGATCTGTCAGCAGTATTTGACAGAGGGGGCAAACTGAGTGGACTAGTAAGTGGTTCCTTCCAAGGTGAACCATGGAGCAAAGTATAGAGCCAGTGCTGGGTAGGACTTGCAGGTGGTATGTTAATAAATTAATTTGACAAGCTATGTAGCCTATTGACTCCTTGTTGAATAAATAAAATATTTTGTTTCTGCTGTAATACTAGCCACCTACAATTTTATGAAGTTAGCTTAAACAAGCAAGCTAGATAGGTTCCCAATCTACCAACCACAGCCTGAATTCACTTGGTAGCTAGTTATCAGTCAAATTAGAGTATCTTATCTAACCATCTTAGCTGGAATGCCTGCTGGCAAGGTTGCTAGACTTTAGAAAAGCAAGCAATTTCTAAATGTATTGAATAAGACTCACATTCCTTTCAATCTTTTAGCCAGATTTTGGCAAAGATGCAGAGAAGCATATTTAGTTTCTTTAAAAAAAGCACCACCAGTCAGGAGGATACAAGACAGCACAAGACATAGATAAATACTTGGTTTAAATGTAATCTGGCACCTTATGATCATGATATGTGCCTATATGATCCCATGTACTGGTGTAATATCCTAGACATGTTAGTGCAGCATATCGAGATGTGTGATATACAAAAGTCAGAATGACAATCGACAACAGGTAAATGACACCAGGTAAAGAGGTATGCTTACATAACACATGCAGAAAAATAGGCATTACTCATGTACTTTGTGCCCCCTCTAAAATGATGGGTGCATGACACCCCTGGACCGCTGTAACTCTACATCATTTGAAGCTGTGGAAGACCATGAACTGCCAGATCCCTAAATTAGTTTTTGCTTTCAGAGACAGATTCTTGTTTGTAAATGAAAGTGCTGTATAAAATACATCTATTAGTAGTTTACATGGTCTCTCTGACAATCATGTCATTTTCAGTTACTTAATGTTGCTCTGTGTTTAGTGAATATACTATACACTCCTCGACTGCACCTCGGGTATCAATCGTAGAAAAGTTATCCTACATCGACCTGGTTTTAAAACATTAAAATGCTTATGGTTTATCAGCTGTTGTATTACATGATACATTTATTGTAAAATATAAGGGAAACATTGTGATTTGTATAATTGACTTTGGAATTTTAATTGAGTACTGCTGTGATCTCCTTTTACTGTGGAATAATAATCACTCTACCATGTATTTGCATGCATTTTATTGACGTTGGGACAATCTCTGCAGTGTAGCGTTTGGGGTCTGTAGCTAATGAAAGCCAAATGCCCAGTCCAATCATGATGCTGTTTAGATTCTCTTGCCACCCTCTGGAACCTCTGGCCGCTGCTTCTAATCTGAGGAATGGAGTACTCTGGTCCCCAGGCCTAGCAGGAGTCCACCCACTCCTCACACCCCCAACCAGGGGTTAGGAGGCTCCCTAATCCAGGGAGATGGTTTACTGACTATTTAAAAAAAAATAATAATATGGGAGATCTGCTATCGTCAGGGGAGGGAGGACATGGTGTGTCATTGCTGGAGTATTCTGGTAGAGATTTGCTAGTTTAGCTCACATGTGGTTTAGTTCTGGTCTACCTCAGCAGTGAGTCCAGTGTCTTTCCTATGACAGGCTTTACACCCCCAGAGGAAGGATCTCCTAGTTTGGCTTTATAGAAACCAAGGGGAGAATCTCAATTGCATACGCCTTACCACCGCCTCAAAACTCATTGGAGGAGAAGGTAAGAGGGGAAGGTAAGAGGGGCGGGACATCTGGCTTTCTCATCCAATGGGGTTTGAGAAGAAATTGAGTACGCAATTGTGATCTTTTCATAGACACCCTCATCTCTCATCTGCCCCATAACTACACAGATATATTTCCACAGTGAACTGATCAAACAAAAGTAATCCTTTGTCTGCTTGTCTGGCGACTGGTTGCAAAGAGAGGCTGTTCTGTAACGCTTTGCAGCAGAAACACAGGCTTGTTAAATGGTAACAGATATGAGTTGTACAGATCATAGCTATCTGTCACCACTGTTGTCTGTTGGTCAGCATACAGGTTTTCACAGAAATGGTGATAATCAGGAACATCACTACACTGATGGCCATGTCTTATGTTCCCAAGTGAACCAGTATAGAGTAAGTTGCCAATATTCCTCAATCACTGAACAGAAGCACCATCTAGTGTTTGACCAAGCTCACAGCAGCCTCTACTCCACCTCTACCACTGCTTGTTGACATTGTGTGCTTTGTATACGTAGACTTTGGTAGAGGGATGTAACCAAATGCGGAAGTTTTCTCCAAGCTTTTCCCTGAGTTTGAGCTGTATGTTAATGGAGACCAGAGATGTTTTAATGGAGGGTTGATGCATGTGTCCTCAGTGTTTTTGTTTTGCTTAATGGACTTAACGGAGGAGAGATGGAGTGGGGAGGAGGGAACACTGGGCTTAAATTAAACCTCTGTTGGCAGCTTGCCCCATTTTTAGAGCTGTCAGTTTTTTTTCTTTTTTTTCTTTCTTCTGTTGTTGGAGATCGGGACGCGAGGTACCACCACCAATTCTTATTCCATGTCCCTACTCTGACCCTTCTGTTTGTGTGTGTGTGTATGCATGCACATTTTAAATAAATATTTTCAAAAGTCTAAGAATTCCAGTTCATTGTATTCCTATTCTCAGAACTGAGTAACGATACAGAGTAAACCCACAGGGACACAGTATAATGTCCTGTAGTCCTCCCAGTAGGAAGAGACAGGTCCTGGCCAGACAGATGAATAGTCAGACAGTCCAGGTTTCATTAGGTAGTCATGGTGTAACAGGGTGTGTGGTAGTAGCCAGGATGATCAGTGGTTGGCTCTGAGAGCGTGGTCATGAGGGAGAGCAGAACCTCTGCTTGAGTGCCACACTTCCTGGTCATTCCTGCAACAGATGAGGAGCGGTCACTATAGGCTCACTACAGTGGCTTAGTCACAGTGCCAGATCTACAACATCTGGCACTGTAGTAGATCTAAGTCCTGTAAGACATCTGCTTACTGTTCACCTTTACAACCTATTCAAAGTCAGCACTGAGAAGAAGTCTTGTAATACTTTCTGATATTATACTTTCTCCTAGTGGCGGTGTGAGTTTTCATTATTCTAACATTATGGTTGTGGAATGTCACGCAGACATGAGAACAGTCTGAATCTACTTGTAAATACTATAATAGATCTCTACATAATGTAATTTGACAGTGTCACCACAGATTGTGTTTTCGTACCCACTGTGTCATCCTGCTGCCTCTAACCCCTCCTCCTTGCTTCTCTCCATCCCCCAGACCATCTTCAACCCCAATCGATTTACATGGTATATCACTAACCATGCTTTTCACGTCAAACTAAGAACATTCCTCACTCTGAGGACTCTTTTAAGTCCACAGATGTCCCCTCATGCACACCACTCCAGTCATATTAGGGCATTTCCATTTAGAAAGATCCATGCCACCAACATGTGAAGTTCATAGCAGCATATCACATTGGGTGTCAAATGAAAGCTAAGAGTCTATATTTTTTTTACTTCCACATTTTGTTGTGTTATAAAGTGGGATTAACATGGATTTAACTGTCATTTTTTGTCAACGATCTACACAAAATACTCGAATGTCAAAGTGGAAGAAAATGTTAACATTGTTTTTAAATAAATGAAAAATAAAACATTATATCTTGATTAATTAAGTATTCAACCCCCTGAGTCAATACATGTTGAATCTCCTTTGGCAGTTACTACAGCTGGGAGTCTTTTTTGGGTAAGTCTCAAAGAGCTTTGCACACCTGGATTGTACAATATTTGCCCATTTATTATTTTTAAAATTCTTCAAGTTGGTTGTTGATCATTGCAAGACAGCCATTTCAAGTCTTGCCATAGATTTTCAAGCCAAAAACTGGGGGAGTGCTACGCAAGTGTGCGTCAGCAATACCTTTAGTGCTCTCAGCCAGACTGGCAAATACAGTGCATTCGGAAAGTATTCAGACCCCTTGACCGTTTCCTAATTTTGTTACATTACAGCCTTATTCTAAAATTAATTAAATTGTTATTTTCCCTCATCAATCTACACACAATAACCCATAATGACGAAGCAAAAACAGGTTTTTAGACATTTTAGAAAATGTATTAAACATAAAACACTGAAATATCACATTTACATACGGTATTACTTCAACACAGTCTGCACATGGGTCTTACCTGAAACGTTATAGTACGAACTGGCCATGACTGACCCAGCAGACTTGGACCAGCTCCGCAACGCCATCTCATTGGTAGACACGAAAAGGTTCCTTTGTGGTCTGATGGAAGGGTTCCAGGACGTGGCCGAACGTCATGAGCTAGCATTGGACGCTTTGCGGGAGCAATTCCATGGGTTGTTTACCAGGCAGCTTACCACGACGGTAACCCCCCAGCCCCTCAGTAACCCGGCTGGTAGCAGCGCCGTCACCCCGGTTTCCCGGAAACCCGCTTATCTCCCCCGGAGCGCTACGTTAGAGATTTCAGAACCTGCCGGCCCTTTCTCTCCCAGTGCTCCCTCGTTTTCGAGCTGCAGCCTTCTACGTTCCCCTAAGACCGCTCAAAGATAGTGTACATTATTACACATTATTATGTCCGGGAGGGCACTCGCCTGGGCAGCGGTGTGGGAGCAACAATCTGCCGTCTGCCTCAGTCTGGAGGTATTCATGACGGAGGTGAGAAAGGTTTGAGGCTCCGGTGTCCGGGAGAGAGGCTGCCCGGAAGTTACTCCAGCTTCGGCAGGACTCCCTCAGTGTGGCAGACTATGCGGTGGATTTCCGCACGCTAGCAGCGGAGGGTACCTGGAACCCGGAAGCGCTGTTCGACACGTTCCTGCACGGATTATCGGAGGAAGTAAAGGACGAGCTTGCAGCCTGGGAACTACTAACGGATCTCAACTCACTCATCGCTTTAACCATTAGGATCAATCGGCGGCTACGGGAATGTAGGAGGGAGAAGAGGTCTGATTGCGGTCCCAATCGCTCACTCAAGGATCCCACCTTGCATCTGATGAACTCCGGAATTCCCCAGCGTCTTTGTCCCCGAGAGGATCCAAGCTTACCCGAGTTCCTCCAAGAGCCTCCGAAGCCCGCCGATTTGCCTCTTCCCTAGCTGATGCAGCTCGGCAGAGCTAGGCTGTCTCCAGGCAAACACATATGCAGACTTAACACTCAGAATCGTCTGTATTGTGGTACTACTGTCATTATGTGTCTACCTGTCCCTTCAAGAGACCTAGCTCATTGATAGGACACCGGAGGATAATTTTCTTAAGGATCATTTTGCTTCTCCTTCTACTCGCCCCCCTCTCCATGACACCCTGCTGTGGAGCGACCAGTCCAAGTCTCTCCAGATACTCATTGACTCGGGGGGGCCAATATGAGTCTTATGGACGTTACCCTGGCGTCCGAGCTGGGCATCACCACTCAACCCCTCTCCATTCCCATGGATGTTAGAGCACTGGACGGGCGCTCTATAGGCCGGGTCATGCACCATACCACCCCCAGGAACCACAGCGAGACCATCCAATTCCTGTTAATTTAGTCCTGTGGTATTGGGATTCTCTTGGCTCCAGCAACACAATCCCTCGATTGACTGGTCTACTGGTGCCATCGTGGGCTGGATCCCGTTCTGCCATGCCCGTTGCCTGAAATCAGCTCAGCCTGCCCTGGGACGTCTTCCTGGGGGCTTGGAAATTGCCCTGAACCTCTCCGCCATTCCCACGGAGTACCAGGACCTCCGGGAGGGGTTCAGTAAGGCCCGGGCCACTTCACCTCCAAAACACTGACCGGTACCCAAGGAGGTTAAGCCGGTTGCGCTGACACACCGCTATAGTCCAGTAGCTGCACCCCCGGAAGCCGAGACCTTTCCCCCCTGCTCCAAAATCAATAGCCCCTCTGCTGTTTGTCCTCTGTTGCCCCGTACCCTCCGTATACATCCTAATTTTCATGTGTCTAGATCTAAACCGATGTCTCACAGCCCTTTGTCTCCTGTTTCCAGGCCTACCCCTCTCCCCCGTCTCATGGACGGCCAAACGGCGTACAGGGTGAGACATCTCCCGAAGATTCGACCTCGGGGCAGATTCCAGTACCTGGTTAACTGGAAGGGTTATGGCCCGGAGGAGAGGTGCTATGTCTCCGCTAGGGACATCCTGGACCCAGGCCTCATCTCGGAATTCCAACGCCGACACTCCGCTCAACCAGGTATGTATCCAGGTTGGACGCCAGGTGGCGTCCCTAGAGGGGGTGGGGGGGTAAATGTCACACCCTGATTTGTTTCACCTGTTCTTGTGCTTGTGTCCACCCCCATCCAGGTGTCGCCCATCTTCCCCACTTATCCCCTGGGTATTTATACCTGTGATTTCTGTCTGTCTGTGCCAGTTCATCTTGTTTGTCAAGTCAACCAGCGTTTTGTTTCTCAGCTCCTGCTTTTCCCCAGTCTCTCTTTTCTCACCCTCCTGGTTTTGACCATTGCCTGTCCTGACTCTGAGCCCGCCTGCCTGACCACTCTGCCTGCCACTGACCCTGACTGCCGTCTGGTGCCTTTCCCCCTACTCCGGATTACCAACCCCTGCCTGCCTTGACCTGTCGTTTGCCTGCCCTGTTGTTGTAATAAACATTGTTACTTCAACACAGAATTACCTGGATTTCTGCATAAATTTTACATGATCTTCATCTAAGTCACAACAATAGACAAACTCAGTGTGCTTAAACTAATAATACACAAATTATTGTATTTTTATTGTCTATATTGAATACATCATTTAAACATTCACAGTGTAGGTTGAAAAAAATATGTGAACCCCTAGGCTAATGACTTCTCCAAAAGCTAATTGGAGTCAGGAGTCAACCTGGAGTCGAATCAATGAGACGAGAGTGGAGATTTTGGTTAGAGCTGCCTGCCCCATAAAACACTCACAAAATTTGAGTTTGCTATTCACAAGAAGCATTGCCTAATGTGAACCATGCCTCGAACAAGAGATCTCATAAAATTTAAGATTAAGAATTGTTGCCTTGCATAAAGCTGGAAAGGGTTACAAAGGTATCTCTAAAAGAAAGTCCACGGTAAGACAAATTGTCTATAAATTAAGAAATTTCAGGACTTTTGCTACTCTCCCTAGGAGTGGCCGTCCTGCAAAGATGACTACAAGAGCACAGCGCAGAATGCTCAATGAGGATAAGAAGAATCCTAGAGTGTTAGCTAAAGACTTACTGAAATCTCTGGAAGATGCTAACATCTCTGTTGAAGACTCTACAATACGTAAAACACTAAAGAAGAATGGTGTTCATGGGAGGACACCATGGAAGAAGCCACTGCTGTCCCCAAAATATATTTTCAGGTCTCTCCAGAAATGTTTGATTAGGGTCTTTGTCCTGTTGGAAGGTGAACCTTCGCTCCAGTCTGAGGTCCTGAGCGCTCTGGAGCAGGTTTTCATCAAGGATCTCTCTATACTTTGCTCCGTTCATCTTTCCCTCGATCCTGACCAGTCTCCCAGTCCCTGCCGTTGAAAAACTTCCCCACAGCATGATGCTGCCACCACCATGCTTCACCGTAGGGATGGTGCCAGGTTTCCTCCAGACGTGATGATTGGCTTTCAGGCCAAAGAATTCAGTCTTAGTTTCATCAGACCAGAGAATCTTGTTTCTCATGGTCTGAGTCCTTTAGGAGCTCTGTGACCATTGGGTTCTTAGCCACCTCCCTGACCAAGGCGCTTCTCCTCGATTGCTCAGTTTGGCCGTGCAGCCAGCTCTAGGAAGAGTCTTGGTGGTTTCAAACTTCTTCCATTTAAGAACTCCCGGGTGGCGCAGTGGTCTAGGGCACTGCATCGCAGTGCTATCTGCGCCACCAGAGTCTCTGGGCAGGCCGCCCAGGCTCTGTCGCAGCCGGCCGCAACCGGGAGATCCGTGGGGCGACGCACAATTGGCATAGCGTCGTTAGGGAGGGTTTGGCTGGTAGGGAGGGTTTGGCCGGTAGGGATATCCTTGTCTCAGTATGTAAAAAATTTAATAAAATGTATGCACTCTACTGTAAGTCGCTCTGGATAAGAGCGTCTGCTAAATGACTAAAATGTAAAATGTAAGAATGATGGAGGCCACTGTGTTCTTGGGGACCTTCAATGCTGCAGAAATGTTTTGGTGCCCTGACACAATCCTGTCTTGGAGCTCTACGGACAATTCCTAAACATTTCAAAAAACCGGACAATTCCTTAATTTCTAAAAACCTGTTTTCGCTTTGTCATTATGGGGTATTGTGTAGATTGATGAGGATTTTTATTTATTGAATCAATTTTAGAATAAGGCTGTAACATAACAAAATGTGGAAAAAGTCAAGGGGTCTGCATACTTTTTGAATGTACTGAAGCCTGCCAGTCAGCTCTTCGCCACCCACGTGGTCCTAAAGCCATCCACTAATCCCGCTAAACTGCAATTGCCTTATTAAATATGGATTGGAATGATTTTAGTAGCCTATTTTAAATTGATGGTGTTGAGCTAGTGTATGGCGACTGACCTACTCTGACATACCCAATTTACACTCCTGGTACTGTGTTGTTGTTGTTTTGAATTTGTCCCAAACATAACACTTTGTGGACTATTCAGGACAAAAGTTCATTTCTTTGCCACATTTTTTGCATTCTTGTTTTAGTGCCTTATTGCAAACAGGATGTATGTTTTCTAATATTTTCATTCTGTACATGCTCCTTCTTGTCACTGTCATTTAGGTTAGTTTTGTGGAGTAATCCATCCTCAGTTTCTTTTGTTTTTGCTTCTTTTACTTTTGGTTTTGTACACCAGCTTCAAACAGCTGAAAATTGGGTCACGTCCATATATGCAGAACAAAAAGACTGAATGACTGGGTCGCGTCTCTGGCAACTGAACCGATAGAACGAATGACTAGCCGGCTTGGGTAGCAACCCTAGATTTGTGTCATGACTATATCTTGTGGAAGGATGAAATAGTATGAATAAATTCATCAAAATAAAGTTAATGAAAATATGTCAATCATTATTTGAATATGTTGGTAACCCGTTGTATAAAAGTGATAATGCCCTCGAAGCCGGTGTTTGAAGGATATATCCTCCAAACACCTGAGTACAGTTTAATTAACTGTATGTACTGTAGTGTACTGTACTGAACATATCTACTTGACTGTACTCTACTGTTCTGTACAGTACTGAACTCTACTTGTGAAACATTTGGTTAAAATAGACGTCTATGATTGGTTCAGATTTGGTCCGGTATGAACCAATCAAATTTGGTCACACACGCACACTACTATACTTGCGATGACTTTTTGAGGATCATCAAATAATTACCATTCAAAATCCTATGTTTCTTAACCCCTAAGCCTAAAATAGCCTTTTTACAAGTGAGGATTGGTAAAATGTCCTCACTTCTCTGAACTTTTGTTGGTTTACTATTCTTGTGAGAGCTTCTGGTACTCACAAGTATAGTAAAACGTTCTCTCTCTCTCTCTCTCTCTCTCTCTCTCTCTCTCTCTCTCTCTCTCTCTCTCTCTCTCTCTCTCTCTCTCTCTCTCTCTCTCTCTCTCTCTCTCTCTCTCTCTCTCTCTCTCTCTCTCTCTCTCTCTCTCTCTCTCGACACTCAGTTAAATGTATGTAAAGCTGGCAGCAGGCTCCCGCAGTGTAATTGACGGAAGATTCAGGGCCACAGACCTTTTCAAAACAGCCTCTTTGTCAAGTGAGTGACATACACCGATCACAAAAGCATACGTGGAAGGTTAAGCTGAAAGAAGCTAACATTACTTTTTCACATTGCAGCAGGCAGTTTCTTGTAAATATCTTGAAAACACATCATTGTATTGTCTTTGTGGCTGATGGGCTGTGTGTATAACCCTTATTATACAAACAAGAATGTAGCAGGGCCTTCTCTTTACTGGATGTCATGGCTATGCTCGATAAAGTGCCCTCCAGTTCCACTTCCCCTAGTTGTCCTCTCAAGTGCTTTATCAATCCCTGCAACAGATAGACAATGCTGAGTTCATCGCTCAACACCAACCAAATGTCAACAAAATGCATTTGTGAAGCCTTGGCAGTAGAATTGGGTTCCATGCTGATCACTTTTCTCTTTCTCACTACAGTAATAGTTGACACAATAGCAGAAAAATAATGTAGAATAGACTGATTCAAGCAATGCTGTCACCATAGTAAAATAGCACCAGATTAAAGAGGTCAAGATAATTCCACATGACTTCACAGATACATTAGAAGAGGAGAGCACAATGAGCTGCTTACTACATTTAGAGCAGAATGGTTGTCTCCAACAGCCCTTAGCAGACTTGGACAGAGAGGGCTGGGTAGGTGGGGAAGTTCGGTTGGAAAGGGGGCCACAATAGTGAGCAGCACAGTATGGGGCTTTGAGCAGGCTGTTTTTGGGAAGTGGGGGGTGCATTTGCCTTTCCCCTCGATCCCCTTAGCACTTCGCTGAGCCCTTAACGCGGCCCTGACGCCTCACTGGCAGAAGCCACGCTGCCCCACATCTGGAGCCAATTACCCAGGAGGGGCTTTGACATAGCCCCCCACCCTCCCACACTGGATGGCCCAGTCTCACACACACATTCCTCTGCTTTTCACAACATTCTCTCACTCGCTCTCGTTTTTCCCTTCGTTCCCTTCCTGTAAGTCTCTCTGTCTCCCAGTCTATATTTCTATATCCTGTCTTCTCTCACCCCCTAATTTATCTTTTTACATCTACTATGGTACTATTCACACACAATCCGCTTGTCTCTCCATATTAAACTTGAAATAGGAAAAACAGAACTCACTCCCTGTCCCTACTCCAAAAAGGGGGAAAATAGTGGTAAAGTGAGCTAGTGAGGTCTCATGCACCCTGACTGGCACAAACTTTCTCTTTCTCACTGTCTCTATCTCTCCATGCCTTTTTCCCTTGCCCTCAACCTGTACCAATTAAGGTGTCACGTTTCCCAGCGGCAGAGTGCTGGTATGAAATATGGACGTGTGAATAAAAGGGACACTTAGCACCAAATCAGCTTTTACGACTGTGATTTATGGCCTGCTGGTTCTCCCCTCATTTCATCTAAAGGACTGCTGTTTTTATTTTGCTGGGGGAGAGGTAAACTGAGGGGCTCAAAAGCTAATGGAGGGCAAACATACATTGACTTAGTTCTGCAAAGAATAAATAGTACGTTCTCACAATAACAAATAAGTGGTTACTGTCATTCAACATTGACCTGCCCCAAATTGCATTCAACCATCTTGGCTTATCAATTGTTTGGCATAATGCCACTGGTAATGATGGCACATATAGCCTACAGATCTCTTTTGAAGGGTTCACTCTGGTTTATCATGTACCTTTGATATCTCTGTTTATAGCCCTGTGAGGACAGTGAGTAGGAAAGAAAGATACTGGTGGATTACACATAATCAGCTCATTTGACCTAGTTCAGTATTCAGTGTGCAGGAGTCTCTAGTCGTACCCAACCTGAAGGGGACGAGAGGTCCAATGTGGCATTAGGTGAGGGGGATAGTGTTGGGGTACTGCCCCTGTGAGGGATGTAGGTAATTGGGTTGGGTCTGAGGGGGTTGATGGGGAGGTGGTTGATGTGGGAGGCATGGTGTTTGTATACTAGCCACATGGGCCTTCTCTTACCAGGGTCACACACAGAGGGCTGGGAATGGAGCTCACCATACCTGGCCCATATTACCCATATTCCCTGTTGTCCCATTTGGCACCAATGCTATGGTTCATTAGCTGCAGCTATAGAGTGTACCTGGGCAGGGAGCCAGAGAATAGAGCTGTCTAGGGTTACAGGAGCATAAATCGTAATGTGGACGGTGAAGGGAATGTGGAAACACTACAGGTGGCAGTTACTTTAGTTGTACCAATGAATACCCTGGACTGTTACAGGCTGGTTGAGGTAGCTGCTTCTGTGTTAATGTGTACAAGAACGTTAACATGCAATTTTAGAGTTTACACCAGAGGTGTGTCCTTGCAAAGAAATGTGTGATTATATGTATGAGAAAGTGTGGTCATGTGTGTTTGTGGAGTACACACCAGAACACGCGTCTGAGTTCAGATGTGTGTAAGTGTGTGATCATAACTCTTGATTTGGGTATGGCAACAGCTGTAGGGAGGAGAGTATAAAAATGGATGAAAAACGGGAGAGAGTTGGAGAAATAGATGGAGACAGTTGGGAAAACAGAGAGACCAAACAAATCACCCTCCATGATCGTATAAACGCCAGCCAGTGAAATGACTGCTGTGGAGAAAAATGTCTGCGGTAGCCTAAGAAAAAAAGACCACTGTCAAGATGAGGAAGTAGGGCATGTAAAAGTAAAGATGGAAAAAACCAAAAGATTGATGATGAGGTATGAAGGAGGAAGATGGCTATCAAATTAACTTTCTTGAGTTCAACAGCAGTCTCAGCCTGCCCTCTGCTGGACTGTATGGTGTAATGCTCCACAAAACTGGCAATGAAAACCAATGTACAGTATTCCTTGGGAATATTCAAAGTGAGGAATGGTTACTCACAGACCATGGATGATGGATCAACTGAATGTGTTTTTACCAGTAATGAAAGTTGTCTCAGGAGGTTGTCTTAGACCGCTTTGATGTATTACTGGCACATGTTTGTCTCGGGTAATTCTATTGTATGAGGTCAAATCTCTGTCAGTAATGACTCCATGTCTGACTGAACACACTGACATACACATACATCTGTAGTATTCATGTTAGTCATTCTGGGTTGATAATTGTGAAAAACATATGAAACCACACTATCCTATCTATCTGTCACTTTTATCTCATCACTGTCTTCTTTTTATAAGGGCAGGTAAAAGCTGTTGTTTATAAGACAGGCTCTATCCCTGAGATCTGTAAGAGCCGTGTTAAAAGCTTTGTTTTTTAAGACCATCTCTGTTCCCTGGGATGTGGCCCCTTTATTGGACGCAGCTGGAAATGAGAGATGTGGGGAGGCGACGTTTGGCAGAGAAGGCTGAGAGGTCAACTCTAACACTAATAACGGCCAGACTTTGATCTTGAGAGAGAGAGAAATATTTACTGACCTCAAAGATTGACAGTGTGGCATATCAGAATATGACTTTTTCTTTTGCCACAAAGATTGGGGTCAAGGGAGTTTGGAAATGAGGGCAGAGAGAGTGTGTGTCAGAGGAAGATATTCAGAGACAGAGAAGGGTTAAGACTGGAGGGGAGTTAGAACTAACCCATGAGTTAAGGTCATCATTAGCGCTTGCTGGTTACTATCATAGGTCCTCTGAGGCACTCTTTCAGAAGAAAACTCTTGCCTTTAATTTTCTCCTTTTTGATTCTGGTGTTATTAGCAGTCAGCATAAATCAACTCCACAGCGCCCATTACAACTCAGATTAAAAGCCCACTTGTTTCTACCATGTCTTGCAGCTCATGCCATGTGCCTTTTAATTGCATCTTCACATCTGTGCCAGGTGAGATAGGATATTTTTCACACAAGAACTGTACAAGAGACCTCTGGAGGCTAAATAGCTGTAGTCACACTTTCTGTAGGATATTTTTCACACAAGAACTGTACAAGAGACCTCTGGAGGCTAAATAGCTGTAGTCACACTTTCTGTATATCACAAGAGGGTGCTATTTCCTTATTTATCTGCCGAGGACAGGGGAGTCATTTCGATAGCCTACCCCCATGCTCTGAGGCAACCCTAAGCACTGCAAGTGCACTACGGTAGTTATAGTCTTAATAATGCTACTTTTTCACATTATTATATAAATCCTTGATAATAACCGATGAGACGAATATTGACAATACCTTTTACAGTTAGTTGTAGCAAGCCGATTAGTAGGAACAAAATGTAAACAAGTGCATTGAGAAAGAAGAAACTCTATAGAAAGCATTATCGTGCATGGTCGCTACTTCTGTTACTTCCTTTTTACGGAACTTGCCTTGTGCTTCCTTGAAGTAGACCTAGGTCGTTCTCAGAACGTGCGCGCTTTCTGTATAGCCTACATCAGCAGTGTTGTTTTGGGAGGCAAGGTCACACGCGCTGGTCCAGGGAACCGCTCACGACCGAGGGCCAAGAGCACCGTGTGAACGCGTCACCAACAAATGCCTATTGACGAGCAATGTCTTCGAATTGCTCTAGGATGCAACATCGGACTCCAATTCACAGTCAAATATATTGATTTATATTATTTTGAAATTAGGTCAGTATGTAGGAATGCTTTACATGCCTATCGCAATAGCGTAGTTTTAATTTGAGTTTAAGTCTCTTTTGATTTTTTTTTACTTTTAACTTGTTTACGTCTTTTTTCTTTCTTTAGAGGAACATTATGAAGTTCAACGGGTATCTAAAGCTTAGAATTGGTGAGGCGCTGGACCTCAAACCAACTACTTTTTCTCTTCGCCACTCTGTAATGTTCAACAAAACGGCTCCCACTCTAGACCCTTACCTTGTGATAAAGGTGGACGAGTACAAAATTGGACAAACACATACAAAACAGAAAACCAACATGCCAACTTACAACGAAGAGTTCTGCCTCAATGTCAACGGCGGCAAGCATATAGAGTTGGCTGTATTTCATGATGCACCCATAGGGTATGACGACTTTGTTGCCAACTGCATTATTCAATTTGAGGACCTGATCAAAACCTCGAACACAGAAGATACTTTTGAAGGATGGGTGAGTAGCTTTAAAGCGGCAATCATTAGTTAAAACAGTAATAAAGGCGACTCCCTGCCCTGTTCCTATAAAAAGCTGAGAGATGGGGCTGGAGAAATGTAACCACTAGCAAATTATTTTTTTACAACAAAACAAAACGCACTATTTTCACATTTGTTCGGGTGGTGCTGAAAATGATGAATACGAAGTTGAACGTTTTGGAAATGACCCTTTAAGCCCTGGGCACTGTGAGGATGAATAGGGACTGATGTGGCTGTCATGACACAATTGTATCCTCTTGGCAATTCACTCAAATAGCCTTTATGAGAAAGCAGAATGAATATAGCCAGACTGTCAGTAAAAAATACCCTGATCATATTTTCCTTTACCTCTCTGAAAAGTTCGCTTGGAGAACCTTTGGGGAATTTGCATATACACATTCCATACTGTACTGTTTGGTGATAAACTAATGCCAAGGGCCAGAGGCAAGGGAATAGGCACTTCTAAATACATCCCCATCAGTAGTGCTACTTGTAGACCTGAGATGCATAGTTTACACTCATTTTGCCATTCCCTTTCCAGTCCTTTCTTTACAGGGCAAGAGCCGATAGTGTCCTTTCCCCATATGGAGCCGCTAATTATAGGCGGCATCTTAGTGAATGTCTGTGTGTTTAGCTTAAGCCTAGTCTCGAAAACCCAGGCCCACATTAGTACATTATAGGAAGCAACACGTCTGTCTAGAGACTAGCTTGAGCCTGTCGGAAAGGCAGAAGCGACATCAGCAAAGGGTCATAACCACACATGCCGTTCTAATGTGTTAATTGTGCTCCCTGCTAGCAGTATGTCCAGCATTGCATTGTAAAGTGTGCTGGAAACCACAACCAGCAGAGACTTTGCATCTAGGGTCGGTGACTTGCATGCACAAACAAGCTGAAGTGTGATAATACCCTATCTTACTGCATCTCATACAGCCACTCAAATACAGCCACTCAAATACAGCCACTGATAGATGACAGTATCAAAAGAATGACCTGTTATTACTTTCTACATTTCTCTCTCTGGTTGATGTGCATTGCTTTAGGGGCTACATGGATACCTCTTTATACCATTGTAGGCTACTATTGGTTTGGATTATGTTTGTCACTGTAACTGCCCTCTATAACATAGTTTCTCTCGTCTGGTTTACTTTTGGTCCGAGAGAAGTAAACAAAACATTTGAATAATGTGTAACCTGAACCTGTGCGAACTGGGATCATCTGTGTGCCTTGAGACCCACCGTCCTCCAGTGGCTGTCTGGGCTTCTTATTATCTCTTATGGTCGTACAGTCAAATTTTTTACATTTAACCTTTACTTAATTAGGCAAGTCAGTTAAGAACAAATTCTTATTTACAATGACGGCCAAACCCGGACGACGCTGGGCCAATTGTGCACCACCCTATGGGACTCCCAATCACAGCCAGAAGTGATGCAGCCTTGATTCAAACCAGGGACTGCAGTGACACCTCTTACACTGAGATAGAGTGCCTTAGACCGCTGCGCCACTCGGGAGCAATGGTCTGACATACTCAACCTCCTCTGTCATGGTGCCAAAAAGCTATTAAGCAATACTTCACAATGTTGGCTATGAAGCCCAGAGTCAGATGAACTGGTGGATACCATTTTTATGTCTCCGCGTGCAGTTTGAAGGAAGTTGCTAAATAGCGTTAGCGCAAACACTGGTTAGCATTGGCTCTTAAAACTACCTCTAACTTCCTTCATACTGGATGCAAAGACATAAAAATGGTATCCATGAGTTCATTCGACTCTGGGGAAGTATCCCTTTAACCTCTTGAAAAGTAGAATCTGTGATTTTTTTTGCAAAGCTTCCACCAGGGGCCAATCACTGAAGACCAGAGTCAGTGCAGTGGGTGTGTCTGTGAGGTTTTATTGACAGAGATGTGGGCATAGCCTGCCCTCACACTTTATGACATGCACTCTTGACAGCACTTATCTGATAGATCTGAACTGTGAAACTTTCTTTTTGCTTCGTTAGCTGTCTCAGATGAAGTGCTTGGGGCCCTATATGTATGACAAAGAGTAGAGACTAGAAAGTAGGGCACAGGCTTCCACACGCCAACACCACTGTTATTGCTGCTTTCCCAACGTCTGCTTGACGCTCCAAGTCTCTCTCAATCCCATCCCATCCCATCTCCCTTGTTTTATAACCTCTCTTGGCTCAGAGCCAATAACATCACTTTCTCTTTCTCACCTGTGTTCCTCTCTAACCAGCAGGGCAATTCCACGATAACAGAATGATGCTGAGACTCAGATTTCTCACTTTAAAATGTATGTCAAACAAAATACAATGATTGCAAAGTTAAACATACCATACAACTCTATGCACAAGGACTACTTTTTAACAATTTCCACTGAACATTTGACAAAATCACATTTACCTGGAAGAACAGCACAAACTGTCATTCTGTTCCAAAATTAGCATCTGCACTGTTTTTTTAAGTAAATGTGTTTTTGAACAATGTTAAAAGTAGTCATTGTGCATAGAGATGTACGGCAGGTAGCCTAGTGGTTAGAGCGTTGGGCCTGTAACCAAAAGGTTGCTGTATCGAATCCCCGAGCTGACAAGGTAAAAATCTGGCATTCTGCCCCTGAACAAGGCAGTAAACCCACTGTTCCCCAGTAGGCCATCATTGTAAATGACAATTTGTAAAAAACAATTTGTTCTTAACTGACTTGCCTAGTTCAATTTAAAAAAAATGTCCCCTCAAAAAATTATTGCAAACGTTTAAAGTGTTACTGTGGAATTGCTCAGTACAATGTTGCATATTAAACACAAACACAGACTTTACAGAGTGTCTTAAATCTTAGGGGGGCTATCGGGACACACACATACAATAACTTTACTTCTTATTTCACTGTTACACAGAACCTTGACCAGCACCATAACACTGTGTGCCTCTGCTCCCCATGTCAAAGTACAGAGGAGCAGAGAGAGAGTCTGTGTTGTGTGTCAGGACAAGCATGCATTACAAGCAGCAGTTTGAGGTGTTAACCTAAAAAATAGCAACTCAAAATAGAAGCATGCAGTCATATCTGTGTCTCATCGGCCTGTGGCTCAGCCTCATGTGCCACCCACCCACTCCTCTCACACCCCACTCACATCCTCAACACTGGGGGACAGTTTCCATTAAGACCCACAACTTACACCTGTGACAACTACAAATAGTGGCCTATGTTGAAACATTTATCAGGTTCATCGAAATTTTGTCTCTTCTACAAAGGGTTGGGGACTGAATACACTAGACTCAGTTTAACTCTAAATGTCTGTCAGCAGCTTCCACTCCCTGAAAAAACCACTTCCTCCATGTGTGTGGCTGTGGCTCAGTCAGGCAAAGTTCCTGCTTTTTAAATTTAGTGTGGTCCTGTTTGCATCAGAGCTTGATTTAGTCTGAACACTTCTGTCTTTATCTGTCTCTGAGGTCCTGACTGCATCAGCTGCTTCACAGAGTACACAGACCCAGGGCTCTCAGAGAACGAGAGAGAACGGGAGCTAACAGTAATGGGTGACAGTAGGCTAATAGTTTGTGTGTGTGCTCAGCTGAACACAAAGGAAACATGCGTGGAGGGTGATGTCTTGTCAAGGTCAATAGTTAAGGAATGAGAGAGGTGGAATTATCATAATATTCTACATCTGATGTCGTTCTCTGTCTGGGATTTCCATTTCCAATGTTTCAGCCTCAGCATTAGATCATGTGTGATGTTAGATATATTCCCTCCTTACAGTGATACAGAACTATCTAACTGACCAAGTATATTGAATGGAGAGACCGGCTGGTAGAGATGACTAAATCAGAATAGAGATGACCCTGCAGTATCAGTCCAATCATGTCACTTTTGTTGTGGGTTGTCAAGGTTTTCCATTGGGGCATCTGTCTGGCATGAACCCTCTCTGTAGTTTGTGCTGTAAGCAAGGGCATAACTTTTTGTTGGATATTTGGGGTGGGGGTCAGGGTCAACGGGTTCTGGTGTCAACACCCTTCTAGGGGGGTCTGCGGGCATGTCCCCACGGGAGATGTTTTGTTTTAAAAAGCTCTGAAATTATTGTTTCTGGTGAATTTGGTCAATATACCCCAATAACAACTGAAAGACAAATATTTCTTTAATCTGTGTTCTTACTCGTAACAGTTCAGAAAGTCACCACCACACCCCTTTAACTACATTTAAATGTTCAAACCCATTATTCTATTTGTGTACCCTTCACCATGCTTGGCTAGTACATGGTCTTGAATAACTAATTTCTTATACCAAATTAACTTAAAATCTGACTCCAGAAACATCTTACTTAGTTACACAATTAAATTGCAGTATTAATTCATAAAATAATTCAGTGACATTCAAAATATAACTCTTCAATATAGATCTAATGATAGACTTCAAAATTAAACAATCAGTGTAGCATCATGCTCAAGCAATAGGCTTCAAAAATACATAGCAACAATTCATTGGCATTCACCATCAAGTACAAAACATACACATTCAATTACCTGTTGCAATCTTATATAAAGGTGGGCATATAGTGGTACAGAGAGGGGTCAGATGTTCAATCTCAATTCTCTAAAATGTACCAAATACCTGTTTACGCCCGTCACTGACAGAAATAGAATGTTGGCATATTGTTTTAATTTCTATGGTATCCAGCTTCTCCTGGTGAATGACAGATGGCAACATGGTTCAATCTGCTTTGTGTCATTGTTGAGAGCAGCCACGTCTTCAATCTCCATGACAACCAAATGAAATCAGCAGGCAACAACATTTGTTATAGCACTTGGGCTCCAGTCAGCAAAGATGAGAAGTTGAACCGATAGTTCCAATCTGTGTTCGATGTAAATTGCTGTGCAACATGCTTTACCAGACTGCCTTATAACTCAAATTCCAAATTCTCACCTGATGACCTGATCGCCCTCTCCCTGTGCCTCAACATGGGCAGTGCTTTCCCTCTTTCTACTGACTGTCTCTGACGCCTGCCATGTCTACCAAATGAAATCAGAATGAAGGCAGCAACTGTTTTGTTATAGCATTGGGCTACAGTCAGAAAAGATGAGGAATTGAACATATTCATTTTATAACTAAAATTCTCACCTGATGACCTGTTTGTCCTCTCCCTGCCTCAACATGGGCAGTACACTCTCAATCTCTCTATTGCCTGTCTTTGAACCCTCCCATAATCATATGATCAAATACCATTATCATATGAAAAAAATGTCTGACCGTAACAATGATGGGTTAGCTTATTAACATAAATTAGATTCTGCTTTTATTAGCTTTTTTTTTTTTTTTTACTGTTTGGCAATAGGTATAGCTAGCTAGCTGACAACATAGTCCCAGTCTATTATGAATTGTACAGTGTAATGTAGTTAGCTAGCTAGCTATGTAGCCATTAATTAATTTGGTACCTCCATTAAGGGCACTAATTACTTTTTCAATAGGGTGAACAGTGACTCACTAAGTGCTGCTCATCTGGAACTGCAGTTGAAAAGGGGAAGATACTGTGCTAGCGAGCTAAAATACCAAATCTAGCATTGCATCACTCACTATAAAACTATTTTTACACAATTATCTCATCACCAATAAATAGTTCACTAGTTACACAGGAACATAGGAATAGATTTATGAAATGTTCATGAACTTTTACTTGTTTTAAAATTTCAAAACATTCATACATTGGATTGCTCGTGAATATAACTACCCAGGGCTCAAAATAACTTTTTTAATCACCGGGACAGAATCATCCCAAAGGGCAACTTTTAACATCCCGAACTGTAGATGACCATCCCACATTAAAATACACTATACATACAAAAGTATGTGTACAGCCCTTCAAATGAGTGGATTCAGCTATTTCAGCCACACCCGTTGCTGACAGGTTTATAAAACCGAGCACACAGCCATGCAATCTCTATAAACAAACATTGGCAGTAGAGCTGCCCCGGTGAACTGTAAGTGCTGTTATTGTGAAGTGGAAATGTCTAGGAGCAACAACGGCTTAGCCACAAAGTGGTAGGCCACACAGGCTCACAGAACGGGACCGCCGAGTGCTGAAGCACGTAGTGAGTAAAAATCGCCTGTCCTCGGTTGCAACACTCACTAGAAAGTTCCAAACTGCCTCTGGAAGCAACTTCAGCAACATAACTGTTCGTCGGGTGCTTCATGAAATGGGTTTCCATGGCCAAGCAGCCGCACACAAGCCTAGATCACCATGCGCAATGCCAAGCGTCGGCTGGAGTGGTGTAAAGCTCGCTGCCGTTGGGCTCTGGAGCAGTGGAAACATGTTCTCCTGGAGTGATGAATCACACTTCACCATCTGGCAGTCCAACGGACAAATCTGAATTTGGCGGATGCCTGGAGAACGCTACCTGCCCAAATGTGTAGTGCCAACTGTAATGTTTGGTGGAGGAGGAATAATGGTCTGGGGATTTTCTTCATGGTTCGAGCTAGGCCCCTCAGTTCCAGTGAAGGGAAATCTTAATGCTACAGCATACAATGACATTCTAGATGATTCTGTGTTTCCAACTTTGTGGCAACAGTTTGGGGAAGATCCTTTCCTGTTTCAGCATAATGCCCCCATGCACAAAGCGATGTCCATACAGAAATGGTTTCTCGAGATCGGTGTGGAAGGACTTGACTAAAGAGTACTACTGAAATAGATAAATGGGACTGTCAACTGATCCAGAAATGTGACTAAAAAGCAGTGCTGGAAAAAGTACCCAATTGTCATACTTGAATGTAAGTAAAGATGCCTTAATAGAAAATGACTCAAGTAAAAGTGAAAGTAACCCAGTAAAATACTACTTGAGTAAAAGTCTAAAATAATTTTTTGTTTGAAATATACTTAAGTATCAAGAGTAAAAGTATAAATAATTTACAATTCCTTACTAAGCAAACCAGATGGCACCATTTTCTTGTATTTTAAATGTATGGATAGCCAGGGGCACACTCCAACACTCAGACATAATTTACAAATAAAGCATTTGTGTTTAGTGAGTCCACCAGATCAGAGGCAGTAGGGATGACCAGGGATGTTCTCTTGATAAGTGTGTGAATTGGACCATTTTCCTATCCTGCTAAGCATTCAAAATGTAATGAGTACTTTTGGGTGTCAGGGGAAATGTTTGGAGTAAAAAGTACAATATTTTCTTTAAGGAATGTAGTGAAGTAAAAGTAGTCAAAAAAATAAATAGTAAAGTAAATTACAGATACCCCCCAAAACTACTTAAGTAGTACTTTGAAGTATTTTTACTTCAGTACTTTACACCACTGCTTAAAAGGCCAACACTGGAATAATATTCTAATCTATTTTGCCTAAATGTACGGGTAACTGACAAAATAAAAGAAACACTTGAGTAAATGAGGGATACAATATATTGAAAACAGGTACTCCCACACAGATATAGTTCCTGAGTTAATTAAGCAACTAACATCCCATCATGCTTAGGGTCATGTAAGATATAATAATGCCCAGTTGCCCATCAGTTTGGCTACCATGGCTAGAATAAATAATCTCATGGAGTTTAAAGGGTGTGTGTGTGTGTGTGTCAGTGTCAGTCAGTCAGTCACCAGATCTCAAACCAATTGAAGATTTATAGAAGATTCTGGAGCTGCGCCTGAGACAGCGTTTCCCACCACCATCAACAAAACAACAAATTATGGAATTTCTCCTTGAAGAATGGTGTTGCATCCCTTAAATAGAGTTTCAGACACTTGTAGAATCTATGTCAAGGCGAATTGAAGCTGTTCTGTCGGCTCGTTGTGGCCCAACGCACCAAGACACTTTATGTTGGTGTTTCCTTTGTTTTGGCAGTTACTTGTACATAAATAATTAGCCTACATCTCAAAGTGTAGCCTAGGTGATATGTCCACACTGCTGACATGAGGGAGGCGCCAGAAAATGTAGCCAAACTTTTAATTACATAAATATAGGCTAAATGCCACTCATGTTTGACAAATATAATGTAGGATAATTAACATTAACGTCTAAAGGCTTGATTCTGTTGACATACTCGAGGCACGGTTCGTTCAGATCAAATGGGTGTGTTCCCGCTAATTGTGTTCCCGCTAATTGCATATTGGAACATTCGCATGTAGCCTATACTGCCGTATGCGCGTTGCTGTGCTTACTCGGAACTGCCGGCTGCCTCTGGGGACCAGGCGCAACCAAAAGCATATTTGGTGGCGGGGGGGATCCAATAATAAAATTAGGAATGAGGAACATAAAGCCAGTAGCTGCCTGGCACTTTACAGTGGGGACATGTTTTCCAATCAATCAAACTAATCATGGTAAGATATTAACGGGGGTCAAATTGACCTGTTTCTAATATTGGGGCAGTCATGACTCCCTGACTCCCTGTCCCCATGCCCCCAGCAAGTTACTCACCTGGCTGTAAGTAACCTCAGTTTCCATTTTAGTGGTTTGTGCATGGCTTATGCAGCACTGTGGAGCTCCTTCAGGTTTCTCACTGTGGGCCTAATACAAACCTTTTGGTCTCTGTCAGTCTCATTATGTCTGTCTATGTGTGTAGGTCTTCTTTATACTTACAGTGCATTCAGAAAGTATTCAGACCCCTTGACTTTTTCCACATTTTATTATGTTACAGCCTTTTTCTAAAATTTATTTTTGTCATCAATCTACACAACCTCATGCTGACAAGGCAAAAACAGTTTTTTTGGCAAATGTATGAAAAATAAAAATGTAAATATTACATTTACATAAGTATTCAGACCCTGTACTTTGTCTAAGCAACTTTGGCAGCGATTACAGCCTCGAGTCTTCTTGGGTATGACGCTACAAGCTTGGCACGCCTGTATTTGGGGAGTTTATCCCATTATTCTCTGCAGATCCTCTCAAGCTCTGTCAGGTTGTATGGGGAGCGTTGCTGCACAGCTATTTTCAGGTCTTTCCAGAGATATTGATCGGGTTCAAGTCCGGGCTCTGGCTGGGCCTCTCAAGGACATTCAGAGACTTGTCCCGAAGCCACTCCTGCGTTGTCTTGGCTGTGTGCTTACTGTTGTCCTGTTGGAAGGTGAACCTTTGTCCAAGTCTGAGAACCTGCTCCAGAGCACTCAGGACTTCATCAAAGATCTCTCTGTTCTTTGCTCCGTTCATCTTTCCCTCAATCCTGACTAGTCTCCCAGTCTCTGCCGCTAAAAAATATCCCCACAGCATGATACTGCCACCACCATGCTTCACCGTAGGGATGGTGCCAGGTTTCCTACAGACGTGACGCTTGGCATTCAGGCCAAAGAGGTCAATCTTGGTTTCATCAGACCAGAGAATCTTGTTTCTCATGGTCAGAGTCCTTTAGGTGCCTTTTGACAAACTCCCAGTGGGCTGTCCTGTGCCTTTTACTGAGTGACTTCCGTCTGCTCCTCTACCATAAAGGCCTGATTGGTGGAGTGCTGCAGAGATGGTTGTCCTTCTGGAGGTTCTCCCATCTCCACAGAGGAACTCTACAGCTCTGTCAGAGTGACTGTCAGGTTCTTGGTCACCTCCCTGACCAAGGCCCTTCTCCCCCGATTGCTCAGTTTGGCCGGGCAGCCAGCTCTAGGAAGAGTCTTGGTGGTTCCAAACTTCTTCTATTTGAGAATGATGGAGGCCACTGTGTTCTTGAGGCATTTCAATGCTGCAGAAATGTTTTGGTACCTTTCCCCAGATCTGTGCCTTGACATAATCCTGTCTTGGAGCTCTACGGACAATTGCTTCGATCTAATGGCTTGGTTTTTGCTCTCTGGTGTGTGCCTTACCAAATCATGTCCAATCAATTGAATTTACCACAAGTGTACTCCAATCAAGTTTTAGAAACATCTCAAGGATGATCAATGGGAACAGGATGCACCTGAGCTCAATTTCGTGTCGCATAGCAATGGGTCTGAATACTTATGTAAATAAGGTATTTCTGTTTTCGCTTTGTCGTTATGGGGTATTGTGTAGCGATTGCTGAAGAAAATGTTGTATTTAATTCATTTTAGAATAAGGCTGTAACGTAACAAAATGTGAGAAGAGTCAAGGGGTCTGAGTACTTTCCAAAATCGCTGTATGCCTATGTCTGTGTGAGATGGGTGTTATTTTCACTGGAGCAGGGTGTCATTTGAATTGAGCTTGCTCAACCAGCTGGACCTGCTCTCTAGTCTCTTCACCACATTGCTCACATTCTCCCCACATTACATACACACTCAACCCTTCCCAACACACACCTACATGCTACATACCGGTATGTTAAAGAAAGACCTAACAATGCAGACGTTTTTATCTCAATATCAAATCATTTCTGGGTAACAATTAAGTACCCTTCTGTGATTGATTGTTTTGAATTAAATGGTAAAAAAGAAACAGAAGTAGTTTCTTAGTAAAGAGCAATTTCTCAAGAAATATTTTTCTAGGACTGTCTTGGAGTGTTCTGAGTGGGGAGGTAAACTGAAAACTAGCTGTTATTGGCAGAGGTTTGGAACTCTCTTTCTTATTGGTCTATTAACTATATTACCGCCTGGTGATGTCACCAGGCAGGCCAAAACATCATCCCACCAAAACCAAGCGTCCTTTTCTAACAGCTCTTACACTAAAAGGACATCATCATAATTTTCACAGTATTATCCCAAGCTTATAGTGTGGAAATATATATAAAACACAGGAAAATCATGTTTGACTGCACTGGGCCTTTAAATAGTCTAGTCTAATGTCTCCTGTGTTTGTGTGCAGGTGGACCTGGAGCCAGAGGGCAAGGTGTACATACTCATAGCACTCAATGGCTCCTTCATTGATGGTAAGAGTTTTTTTCACTTATCTCACACTAACCCTCTATCTATTTCATCCATCGATGGCACTACTATCTCTCTCTCCCTCTCTGTTCCTATCTTTTTAATTTCTCTTACACTGAGACAGCATACATTCTTTCAACTCCTTAAATATTCAGTAACATTTTGTTCTATTCGACCCTCTAAAGTTAAGTCTGTCTGTCTGTCTGGCTGCTTCAACACAGTCACTGATGCAGCTGATAACTAACAGGCTGTCAAACAGACATTCGGCGTCACAAAAACCTGGTTGTGTGTATGTGTGCGCGTTTGTGCATGCCTGTGACTGACTTACTGTAAGACATACTGTAGATGCTTTGACTGATGGGAATCCTATCTCCTTTGTTTCCTTTCAGATAAAAGCAACAATGTTCTATCATCCATATTTCATGTCTGAATAAAATACTTCCCTCTAGCAATTTGTATAGTGCTCTGCCGTGGTTTTATCACCACTGAAAATCATCAAGACCTTATCTAAACTGCATCTGACCTGTATACCCTGTAAATCAAAACTGCACTTAGCTCTGCACATTTCTCTCACTTTATCATAATATCATTCATAAACCTCTCCATTCTGAAGGTCAATTCCCTGATATTATAATAATATTTAATTTGTAAAGAGTATACGAGTACGATTGGGATAGGTCATGAATGCTTTAGGGAGGTTCCGTCCATGAAATAACACATATTAAACCCTAGTTTTTGCTGTGGCAAATCATACATCATTCAATAGCTGACATTTGAGTGCCATTCTCAGTGTAGTACTCCACCATCTGTCTCTCTGACGTGTGTCGGGACTCTAAAACATACAACTTTCCGCTGTTCGTATGTGGTTTTAGCACCTCACAAATATAACAATAGCTCAACTATTACTCTAGACAGACACACACACAGACATACACACTCACCTATAGACACGCACACACTCATCCATAGTACCATACATGATATGATCAGTGACATGTATTCATGGATGCCAAGGGAAGCCAGGCTTCCCCCAAAAATGTACCAAGAAAAAAACATATAAAATAAACTCCTTCAAGACTGTTGGAAAAGCATTCCAGGTGAAGCTGGTTAAGAGAATGCCAAGAGTGTGCAAAGCTGTCAGGGTGGCTATTTGAATTATCTCAAATATAAAATATTTTGATTTGTTAAACACTTTTTTTTGGTTACAACATGATGCCATGTGTGTTATTTCATAGTTTTGTTGTCTTCACTATTATTCTACAATGTAGAAAATAGTAAAAATAAAGAAAAACCCTTGAATGAGTAGGTGTTCTAAAACTTTAGACTGGTAGTGCAGTCTCTCTGTGTTTTATAAATGTCCTTCAATTCACAAGAGGCTGAACGTATCTCACTGGAGAAAGCATCCAAATGAACGAAACAGCACCCCTCTGTCGCAGTATGTGTAGCGTATCTATCTGATGCTGTCGGGTCAGAAAGAGTATGACATGGTTGCCGCCAGTAATATTGAATGCAAGGGAAGCCAGCAAGTATTTGGCCTCCCTTGGTAATAGCCAATCAGCTATTAAACTGAATGAGCTCAGCTTTGAATGGCCCCGGTGCAACAAAAACATTTAAGGGAAGACAGTTTGGATTTGGCTTCAGACCAATCACATCACAGGCCAATCATTACTGACAGAAAAACTTGAATTGTTGTGTTGTTCTCCGGTGGCTAGCTAGCTAAAATCGTCCCTTTCCTAAATTAGCCATGGATGGAGATAGGGATTTGGACTTAATTCTCCATACTGGTCAATCATTAAAACGGCGATTCTGATCCAACCATAAATTCGTACATTGTGCCCCTGGCCTGAGAGGATGGAAGTTCAACGTGTAGCTAGATTGTAGTATGCTAATGTTAACTAGCTGGCCTGGCCTGTCGTTGCCCATGAAAGGAAGTTAGGCTAGCGAGCAAGTATTTTAGCCAGGTAGCCTAGGTCAACAAAAATTAAAGTGTGTACTGTGTGAGTCATAGACCATTTAGGCAACATGAAGGGAGAGAAATACTCCTTAGAATCAATTTGAAAGAAATAAGCTTTTTGTGCTTATTGAACATTTCTGGGATCTTTTGTTTCAGCTCACGAAACATGGGACCAACACTTTACATGTTGCGTTTATATTTTTGTTCACTGTAGTTGTCACTATTAGACTAAGCATAGGTGATAAGATGTTGAAATTGAAATGGTGCTGGAATAGGGGAGACAGCTCCAGTTTTCTTTGCGACTTGCGGTAACTCTCTGTGGCTCTAAATAAATAGTTGTTTAGTAGTGTGAAAATGTCAAACATTACCTTGCTCTACCATGCTGTAAGTCATGTAACTGTTTGCTACATGCAATATGTTTTGTGGACTTCACCGGACAGATGTTGCTCTCTGGTTTTGTAATGAAACGTGTGGTTGACTTTATTCTGCCACTGTCTTTTTATTGCCTCGGGCCTTAGGCCTATATGTCATGGTGGTAAGGCAGGTGAGCTAACAGGTTATAGAGCAATCAACGCATTTATCACAACACCGGTTGTAGTATGGCTTTTTTGTCCTGGATTGGCTTCCCTGGTGATTTTACCCACGCACCAATTTTTTGGGGTGGGCTATTTACAGATGGGTTGTGTACCGGTGCAATGATTGGTAAGCTGCTCTGACAGCTGATGCTTAAAGTTAGTGAGGGAGATATAAGTCTCCAGCTTCAGTGATTTTTGCAATTCGTTCCAGTCATTGGCAGCAGAGAACTGGAAGGAAAGGCGGCCAAAAGAGGTGTTGGCTTTAGGGATGACCAGTGAAATATACCTGCTGGAGCGCGTGCTACAGGTGGGTGCTGCTATGGTGACCAGTGAGCTGAAATAGGGCGGAGTTATACCTAGCAAAGACTTAGATGACCTGGAGCCAATGGGTTTGGCGACGAATATGAAGCGAGGGCCAGCCAACGAGAGCATACAGGTTGCAGTGGTGGGTAGTATATGGGGCTTTGGTGACAAAACGGATAGCACTGTGATAGCAAATTGGATGTAGTCTGAGTAGAGTGTTTGTTACGAATCCCTTTGGCCCGACAGTCTAGGGGGGATGGTAATGGGACCCGTAACACAACTCATGCAAATTATAGTAGTGAAAACGTAACAGTGAGAACAAATAACACAGACAACTTAATTACCGTCAAACACTAAATGTTTATTTATAAACACACGGTAAATGGGGGGGGAGCAGGAAAAGGGGCTGAGCGGGACCCAAGGAATGAAAGAATAATAATTCAAAAACACCCCTAAGCTAGACTAGCCTACTTCACAAACAGCTAACTAACTAACCAAAAATACAGGGGGTGGTCCGCCCAGTTCTAACTAGTGTTTTTAACAATGTTTAACTACGGGTAGTGTAGCCCAAGGGCGACTTGTCTGGTTACCCCCTTTTCCCACCATCAAACAAACACTCAAACACCATAACCAAAACAATACTCACAGGTGGGGACAAAGTGACATGCAGATGCAAAACACACAAGCGATCTACAGACAGAAGGCATGTTACAAAGAGATTGCGCTGGGGAGAAAACAACTGACAGGGGTTTTAAACCAAGGGAAAGGGACTGTGATTGGGTAAGGGAAAAGGAGCAGGTGTCTTCCGATTAGCGACTGATTGATGACTGATTGGGGAATGATTATTGTCACCTGTGAGTAGGGGAGAAGGAGAGAAAAGAAATACACACAGGATACACACAGAACACTTGTATCCGTAACAGTGTTGAAGGCTATTTTGTAAATTACATTGTCCAGGATCGGTAGGATGGTCAGTTTTAGGAGGGTATGTTTGGCAGCATGAGTGAAGGATGCTTTGTTGCGAAATAGGAAACCGATTCTAGATTGAATTTTGGATTGGAGATGCTTAATGTGAGTCTGGAAGGAGAGTTTACAGTCTAACCAGACACCTAGGTATTTGTAGTTGTCCACATATTCTAAGTCAGAGCCGTCCAGAGTAGTGATGCTCGAGTGGCGGGTGGGTGCGGGCAGCAATCGGTAGAAGAGCATGCATTTAGTTTTACTTGCATTTAAGAGCAGTTGGAGGCCACGGAAGGAGTGTTGCATGGCATTGAAGCTCGTCTGGAGTTTTGTTAACACAGTGTCTGATGAAGGGCCAGATGTATACAGAATGGTGTGGTCTGCGTAGAGGTGGATCAGAGAATCACTAGCAGCAAGAGCGACATTGATGTATACAAAGAAAAGTTTTGGCCCGAGAATTGAACCCTGTGGCACCCCCATAGAGACTGCCAGAGGTCCGGACAACAGGCCCCCCGATTTGACACAATGAACTCTATCTGAGAAGTAGTTGGTGAACCAGGCGAGGCAGTCATTTGAGAAACCAAGGCTGTTGAGTCGGCCGATAAGAATGCAGTGATTGACAGAGTCGAAAGCCTTGGCCAGGTCGATGAAGACGGCTGCACAGTATTGTCTTTTATCGATGGCGGTTATGATATCGTTTAGGACCTTGAGTGTGGCTGAGGTGCACCCATGACCCGCTCGGTAACCAGATTGCATAGCGGAGAAGGTACGGTGGGATTCGAAATGGTCGGTGATCTGTTTGTTAACTTGGCTTTCGAAGACTTTAGAAAGGCAGGGTAGGATATATATAGGTCTGCAACAGTTTGGGTCTAGAGTGTCTCCCCCTTTGAAGAGGAGGATGACCGCGGCAGCTTTCCAATCTTTGGGGATCTCAGACGATACCAAAGAGAGGTTGAACAGGCTAGTAATAGGGGTTGCAACAATTGCGGCGGAACATTTTAGAAAGAGAGGGTCCAGATTGTCTAGCCCAGCTGATTTGTAGGGGTCCAGATTTTGTAGCTCTTTCAGAGCATCAACTATCTGGATTTGTGTGAAGGAGAAATGGGGGAGGCTTGGGCAAGTTGCTGTGGGGGGTGCAGAGCTGTTGGCTGGGATAGGGGTAGCTAGGTGGAAAGCATGGCCAGCCGTAAAAAAATGCTTATTGAAATTCTTGATTATCGTAGATTTATCGGTGGGGACAGTGTTTCCTAGCCTCAGTGCAGTGGGCAGCTGGGAGGAGGTGCTCTTATTCTCCATGGACTTTACAGTGTCCCAGAACCTTTTGGAGTTTGTGCTACAGGATGCAAATTTCTGTTTGAAAAAGCTAGCCTTTGCTTTCCTAACTGCCTGTGTATATTGGTTCCTGACTTCCCTGAAAAGTTGCATATCGCAGGGGCTATTCAATGCCAATGCAGTACGCCACAGGATGTTTTTGTGCTGGTCATGGGCAGTCAGGTCTGGAGTGAACCAAGGGCTATATAACTTTTCTTAGTTAATTTGTTTTTGAATGGGGCATGCTTATTTAAGATGGTGAGGAAAGCACTTTTAAAGAATAACCAGGCATCCTCTACTGACGGAATGAGGTCAATACCCTACCAGGATACCCGGGCCAGGTCGATTTGAAAGGCCTGCTCGCTGAAGTGTTTTAGGGAGCGTTTGACAGTGATGAGGGGTGTTCGTTTGACCGCGGACCCATTACGGACGCAGGCAGTGATCGCTGAGATCCTGATTGAAGACAGCAGAGGTGTATTGATTTGGGCAGGTTGGTCAGGACGGTATCTATGAGGGTGCCCATGTTTACGGATTTAGGGTTGTACCTGGTAGGTTCCTTGATAATTTGTGTGAGATTGAGGGCATCTAGTTTAGATTTTAGGACGGCCGGCGTGTTAAGCATATCCCAGTTTAGGTCACCTAACAGTACAAAGTCTGAAGATAAATAAGGGGCAAATAATTCACATATGGTGTGCAGGGCACATCTGGGGGCTGAGTGGGGTCTATAACAAGCAGCAACAGTGAAAGACTTATTTCTAGAAAGGTGTATTTTTAAAAATAGAAGCTCGATCTGTTTGGGCACAGACCTGGATAGCATGACAGAACTCTGCAGGCTATCTCTGCAGTAGATTGCAACTCCACCCCCTTTGGCAGTTCTATCTTGGTGGAAACTGTTGTAGTTGGGGATGGAAATATCAGAATTTTTAGTGGCCTTCCTAAGCCAGGATTCAGACACTGCTAGGACATCAGGGTTGGCGGAGTGTGCTAAAGCAGTGAATAAAACAAACTTAGGGAGGAGGCTTCTGATGTTAACATGCATGAAACCAAGGCTTTTACGGTAACAAAGATAGCGCCTGGTGAATAGGAGTGGAACTGGGGGCTACACGGCCTGGGTTAACCTCTACATCACAAGAGGAACAGAGTAGGATAAGGGTACGGCTGAAGGCTATTAAAACTGGTCGTCTATTGAATTGGGGACAGAGAATAAAAGGAGCAGATTTCTGGGAGTAGTAGAATAGATTCAGGGCATAATGTTCAGACAATGGTATGGTAGGATGTGAGTACAGTGGAGGTAAACCTAGGTGTTGAGTGACGATGAGAGAGGATTCGTCTCTTGAGGCACCAGTTAAGCCAGGGGAGGTCTCCGCATGTGTGTGGGGTGGGACAAAAGAGCTATCTAAGGCATTTTGAGTGGGACTGAGGGCTCTACAGTGAAATAAAACAGTAAGAACTAGCCAAGACAGCAGTAGACAAGGCATATTGACATTAGAGAGAGGCATAAAGCAAACACAGGTGTTGATCAGGAAAGCTAAGACAACAACGGGTAAATGGCGATGAATGGGCAGAGCGGGTTGGTTAGGACATACAGGACCTGAGTTCGAGGCTGGGGCCGACAGGGAAACAGAATGAGGTACCGTGTTATTGAAGCAGTACAGGGGGCATCAGCTGTGTAGCCGAGTGATCATAGGGTCAAAAGAGCAGCAATAGGTGAGTCAGGGTGCTGTTCGGTAGTCACTACTACGCTAGGCGAGCAGGGGACACAGAGTTCAGAAAAGCTAGCGGGCCGGGGCTAGTAGGTGGTTCTTTGGCGACATCGTAACAGTTGAGACCCCAGTTGAGGCCTGTTGAGACCCCCTCGGACGGTTACGCCGGTAGACCAGTCGTGATGGATCGGCGGGGCTCCGTGTCGGCAGTAAAAGGGCCAATTGGAAAAATAGGTATTATAGCCCAAGAATTGGCTGAAGGACCTCTTTGGCTAGCCGGGAGATGGGCCTAGCTCGAGGCTAGTTCTAGGCTAACTGGATGCTTGCTTCGGGACAGAGACGTTAACCAGGAGTAGCCACTCGGATAGCAGCTAGCTAGCTGCGATGATCCGGTGTAAAGGTTCAGAGCTTGCAGTTGGAATCCCAATACTGTCTGACCCCCATCCCATTCTGTTCCCATGTTCTAAGATGACGCCACGGGGAATGTGAAGGTGTTTAAGCAGTTCAACAGGAAGAGGCAGGGGGCCGTGAAACGCAAAATTCACCAGGTCAACGGACACAAGTTCATGTCCACATTCCTACGGCAGCCCACCTTCTGCTTCCACTGCAAAGAGTTCATCTGGTAAGGACACATACACACACAACATGTTTTACTATTCTTGAAAACCTAACCAACCCGGGGACCTAAAATGGATTTCCATTCAGGTACCCTAACACTAACCTTAACTCCTAACCCTAATTGTAACCCTAAGCCTAATCCCTATATTGAAATTAGTCTTTGGGAGAATGTTCCTTGGTTTACTGTCCTTGTGGGGACTTTTGGGGATTTCCGGTACCCACAAGGGTAGTAATACAAGACCACACACACACACTCCACTGCTCTCACCTCATAGAGTTCATCTAACGTGTTACACATAGTGATAGTATTGTCGATTGTTTATAATAGAAACAGCCCTTTACAATATATTTCATATGTAAACATTATGCTTTGCATGATTCCTGACTGTCAGGTCTTCTGTTACAGGGGTGTTTTTGGGAAGCAGGGTTACCAATGCCAAGGTGAGTGACCCTTTTTCTCCTTTTCACTGTTTTCTTTCTTGGGTCTTTCTTTCTGCTCAAACCCCCAGTCTTTCTTTTCTCTCACTCTTATTCACACCATTTATGTGACCACCAGCCCACTCAGAAAGGAAGTCAGTGCTACACCACAGAGACTGAGCTCTCTCTCACACGGCCTGTTTTTATTATTGAGCTGCTGAACCCAAAACCCAATCATCTCACAGTGCCCGGCCTCTATCTCAAATAATTAAGCCACATGGTCTTTCTCAGAAACAATTTATTAAAATCCCCAGTGTTTCAGCAGGAAGCTGATGTCTTTGTCAGGGTTTATTTCACACTTAATGGCTGTGTTAATGAAAGACATGGTTTTATTGCTGTTTTGATTCATTCTCTGTCTGTTTCCAGTGTGCACTTGTGTGGTTCACAAGCGATGTCATCAGTTGGTTGTCACGGTGTGTCCACGCATGAAGAAGCCTGTCAAGGAGCTGGTGAGACAACATACAAAGACGAGCCATTTGAATGACAATAACGACAATAACGCTGAATACAGATGTAGGATCTTAATTTGATCACCCTGTTGCAGGAGAACTGCAATGCAGGTTTAAAAAGGCTTCTAAAGTTTGTAATTTCTACTTTGAAATTCCAGACTTTATTTTCCCTTAAAATGTCCATTAATTATAATCCACATAATAATTCACATTTCCTGTTGCTGCAGGATAGTTTTTCTGCTGTAGCAAACTGGCATAATGACATGATGCCATGTGATGGTTTGCTTGAGCACACACTGCTACCTGCTGGCTGTGTGGTTTATAACATGGAGTATTAACATTCAGTCCCCCATTCAAACCGAGGTCAATGCAGTGGTGGAAAAAGTACCCAATTGTCATACTTGAGTAAAAGTAAAGATACCTCGATAGAAAATGACTTAAGTGAAAGTAACCCAGTAAAATACTACTTGAGTAAAAATATAAAAGTATTTGGTTTTAAATATACTTAAGTATCAAAAGTAAATGTAATTGCTAAAATATACTCAAGTATCAAATGTAAAAGTATGAATCATTTCAACTTCCTTATATTAAGCAAACCAGATGGCACAAAAGTCTCTTTTTTTTAAACGAATAGCCAGGGGCACACTCCAACATAATTTACAAACAAAGCAATTGTGTTTAGTGAGTCTGCCAGATCAGAAGCAGCAGGGGTGACCAGGGATGTTCTCTTGATAAGTGTGTGAATTGGACCATTTTCCTGTCAAAATGTAACGAGTACTTTTGGGTGTCAGGGAAAATGTATGGAGTAAAAAGTACATTATTATCTTTAGAAATGTAGTAAAGTTGAAGGAAAAGGAAACCGCACACTGCTCTTGATAGTATCACCGATATTTAATAAGCTTACGTATCGGCCACACGGCCTTCGTCAGAGCTTTTGGGATTTTTTGAAAGTTGCACCCTTATGTAGACCTGGCTCCACCCACATCCGTTCTACACATCGAAGGGGGTTGGAGGCAAAGGAAAATAAATAAGTGCTACCAAATATAACAATGTGCAATTCATAAATATTACAAAAGTGTATAAATAAGGCGTATTGAACACTTCTGTATAATCTCAATGAGGACATAGCAAGTTCATTAGTCATTGGGTACATCATATGAAAACCGTCAGAATAATCTACAAGAGACACACATTTCATGTTCCAATTCACAGCATAACATACAAAGGCATTTCATCATTAAGTCCTTTTGGAAACAATGTCTGGAGGGTGAAAATCCAAAAACATTCTCTTTTACTCAGAGTATTATTAATATCACCTCCCCTGTCTGATATCTTAACTTTCTCTATGCCACAAAATCTAAAGGTGGAAATGTCATGCTTCATGTCATTGAAATGTACAGCGACTGGATAATCCCTGTCGTTTCTCCTGATTGAACTTTTATGTTCACTAATTCTCTGTTTGAGAGAGCGGGTGGTTTTACCGACATAACAGAGCCCACATGGACATTTAATAATGTATATAACATGGGTGGTGGAACACGTAATAATGTCATTTATTTGGAACCTTTTTCCTGTGTGTGGGTGGCAGAAATATTCACACTTAATCATATTGTTGCACTGTTCGCATCCTCTGCATTTATAGCTACCATTTGGTAGAGGGCGTAAAAGTGCTTGGCTAATTTTCTTAAGTGGCTGGCAGTTGGCATGAACCAATTTATCGCGTAAATTGCGACCTCTCCTATACACAATACGTGGTGGATATTTAAATTCAGCCGGCAAAGCTGGGTCCGATGATAAAATATGCCAGTGTTTCTTGACCACCTCTCCCACTTTTCGCGAATTCAAAGTATATGTAGTTGTGAACATTACGGAATGTTCTGTAGCTTTAGCGGGTCTTTTTTGTAGCAGTTCATCTCGTGTTTTTTCCAATGCCAAGTTATGAGCTTCATCCACACATTGTGACGAATAGCCTCTTTTTAGAAACCTCATGCGCATCTCCGCTGCTTTTTCTAGATAATCATCTGTGGAGTGGCATATACGGCGCAGTCTAAAAAATTGGCTTCTTGGAAGTCCTCTTTTTAATGGCTCAGGGTGGAAGCTGTCACCCTGTAATAGAGTATTTCTGTCCGTTTCTTTTCTATATAAACTTGTAAACAAGGTTCCATTTGATTTCTCAATCCACATATCGAGATAATGAACACGTTTAGTGTCACGTTCAATAGTGAATTTGAGATTGGGGTCAATGTCGTTGAGTAGTGCCATAAAATCTGACAGTTCTTCTTCAGTTCCTACCCATATACAAAAAATGTCATCAATATATCGATACCACTTAAGGACTTTATTCAAAAATGGATTCTCGTTTTCATTATTAACAAAACGTTCTTCAAAAAGACCCATATAGAGGTTGGCATAGCTCGGAGCAAATGTAGAGCCCATCGATGTTCCATTCGTTTGGAGATAGTATTCATCATCAAACCTGAAATAGTTGTACGTCAAGACATATTCAGCCAACTCTAGAATGAAGTTTGTTGGTGGATATTCATTAGTATCTCTGTCTCCCAAATAGTGTGCTAGTGCTGCCAGCCCCCCCACATGGGGAATGCTGGTATAAAGACTCTCGACATCTAATGTGACCAAAATACAGTCTTCTTTTAAACCCGTTATTGGTGAGATCTTGTTTATGAAGTCTATAGAGTCCTTTACATATGATGGCAATGATTGCACATGAGATTTAATAAAAGAGTCTACAAAGTTTGACAATGGCTCTAGCATTGAGCCTATTCCTGCAACCACTGGTCTGCCTGGATAGTTGCCTTGTTGTGTTTTAGGTTTGTGTAATTTCGGTAAAATGTATAGGCATGGACGTATGGCACATTTGCAACAGAGATATTCATATTCAGGTTTTGAGATAAGGTGGTTTAATAGGGCTTGCTCCAAATTAGAGCAAATATCCCTTTGGAACACCTGTGTGGGATCAACACTCAGTTTTCTATAGAAACGTTCATTGCTGAGTTGTCTCTGAATTTCTTCTTTATATTTGTCATAGTCTAAAACAACCACAGCACCACCCTTGTCTGCAGGTTTTATAACCAAAGATGAATCTTTCATTAATTCTTTGAGTGCCAGTTCTTCTGTTCTCGTGAGATTCTTCTGAATATGTTTTGTTTGTCTTGTATATACTGACATGGCTTCTTGTTCGACTAACCTACAATAGGTATTAATCGAGGAGTTGTTAACCATAGGACAGAATTTGCTTTTGGGCTTAAAATGGGTGCCAGTTCCTTGATGTGTTTCTAGGCCCGAATCAGTGTTTTGCGAAAACACATGCTTAAGTTTAATCTTGCGAAAGAATTTAAACAGATCTACTTTCGTATCGAATGGTTTATCTGTACATGTAGGTACAAAAGAGAGGCCCTTAAATAAGAATTTAAATATCCACCACGTATTGTGTATAGGAGAGGTCGCAATTTACGCGATAAATTGGTTCATGCCAACTGCCAGCCACTTAAGAAAATTAGCCAAGCACTTTTACGCCCTCTACCAAATGGTAGCTATAAATGCAGAGGATGCGCACAGTGCAACAATATGATTAAGTGTGAATATTTCTGCCACCCACACACAGGAAAAAGGTTCCAAATAAATGACATTATTACGTGTTCCACCACCCATGTTATATACATTATTAAATGTCCATGTGGGCTCTGTTATGTCGGTAAAACCACCCGCTCTCTCAAACAGAGAATTAGTGAACATAAAAGTTCAATCAGGAGAAACGACAGGGATTATCCAGTCGCTGTACATTTCAATGACATGAAGCATGACATTTCCACCTTTAGATTTTGTGGCATAGAGAAAGTTAAGATATCAGACAGGGGAGGTGATATTAATAATACTCTGAGTAAAAGAGAATGTTTTTGGATTTTCACCCTCCAGACATTGTTTCCAAAAGGACTTAATGATGAAATGCCTTTGTATGTTATGCTGTGAATTGGAACATGAAATGTGTGTCTCTTGTAGATTATTCTGACGGTTTTCATATGATGTACCCAATGACTAATGAACTTGCTATGTCCTCATTGAGATTATACAGAAGTGTTCAATACGCCTTATTTATACACTTTTGTAATATTTATGAATTGCACATTGTTATATTTGGTAGCACTTATTTATTTTCCTTTGCCTCCAACCCCCTTCGATGTGTAGAACGGATGTGGGTGGAGCCAGGTCTACATAAGGGTGCAACTTTCAAAAAATCCCAAAAGCTCTGACGAAGGCCGTGTGGCCGATACGTAAGCTTATTAAATATCGGTGATACTATCAAGAGCAGTGTGCGGTTTCCTTTTCCTTCATCTTGTTCAATTGATGCCATGCACCTGCAAATAAGATTGCTCAGATGTGCGAGTGCCTTTTTGGAAATGTAGTAAAGTAAAAGTTTCCATAAATAGTAAAGTACAGATACCCCCCCCAAAACTACTTAAGTAGTCCTTTAAAGTATTGTTTACTTAAGTACCTTATACCACTGGGTCAATGTGATGACATTCTGATAAATTCTCATTCACAGACCACCAACCAAGGCTTCAGTATCAACGTCCCCCATAAGTTTAACATCCACAACTTTAAGGCTCCCACCTTCTGTGACCACTGTGGTTCTCTACTGTGGGGCCTTGTCAGACAGGGTCTACACTGCAAGAGTAAGATTCTTTCTCTCATTTCTTATATTCTTGCTCTCTCGCTCTCTCAGATGTTTATAGGCAGGTATTCCATTTTCATGGCTTATTAACCTGTACTTCCTGTCTGTTGTGTGTCTGTCCTCTGCAGTCTGTAAGATGAATGTACACATCCGCTGTAAGGGCAACGTAGCACCCAGCTGTGGGGTCAACAGTGTGGAGCTGGCCAACAAGCTGGCAGAGATGGGCCTGCAGGCTGGGGGGCTCTCCAAACGCAACTCACTGGTACGCTAACTAGATGAAAAGAGAGAGCGGGAGAGGAAGAGATAGCGTGCCAAGTTAACCCACACATACAAACCACAGGAGGTTGGTGGCACCTTAATTGGGGAGGACAGGCTCGTGGTAATGGCTGGACCGGTATAAGTGGAATGGTATTAAACAAATGGTTTCAATGTGTTTGATGCCATTCCATTTGCTCCGTTCCAGACATTATTATGAGCCGGTATCCCCTCAGCAGCCTCAACTGATACACACACGTACGTAGATACATACACATACAGTTTATATACACTAATGTTGGAGTCATTAAAACTCGTTTTTCAACCACTCCACAAATTTCTTGTAACAAACTATAGTTTTGGCAAGTCGGTTAGGACATCTACTTTGTGTATGACACAAGTAATTTTTCCAACAATTGTTTACAGACAGATTATTTCACTTATAATTCACTGTATCACAATTCCAGTGGGTCAGAAGTTTACATACACTAAGTTGACTGTGCGTTTTAAACAGCTTGGAAAATTCCAGAAAATGATGTCATGGCTTTAGAAGCTTCTGATAGGCGAATTGACATCACTTGAGTCAATTGGAGGTTTACCTGTGGATGTATTTCAAGGCCTACCTTCAAACTCACTGCTTCTACACCTGTATTGCTTGCTGTTAGGGGTTTTAGGCTGGGTTTCTGTACAGCACTTTGAGATATCAGCTGATGTACGAAGGGCTATATAAATACATTTGATTTGATCATGTTGTGGGGGTGCTTTGCTGCAAGAGGGTCTGGTGCACTTCACAAAATAGATGGCATCATGAGGGAGGAAAAGTATGTGGATATATTGAAGCAACATCTCAAGACATCAGTCAGGAAGTTAAAGCTTGGTCGCAAATGGGTCTTCCAAATGGACAATGACCCCAAGCATACTTCCAAAGTTGTGGCAAAATGGCTTAAGGACATCAAAGTCAAGGTATTGGAGTGGCCATCACAAAGCCCTGACCTCAATCCTATAGAAAATTTGTGGGCAGAACTGAAAAAGCGTGTGCGAGCATGGAGGCTTACAAACCTGACTCAGTTACACCAGCTCTGACAGGAGGAATGGGCCAAAATTCACCCAACTTATTTTGGGAAGCTTGTGGAAGGCTACCCAAAACGTTTGACCCAAGTTAAACAATTTAAAGGCAATGCTACCAAATACTAATTGAGTGTATGTAAACTTCTGACCCACTGGGATTGTGATGAAAGAAAGAAAGAAAGAAAAGTTGAAATAAATCATTCTCTCTACTATTATTCTGACATTTCACATTCATAAAATAAAGTGGTGATCCTAACTGACCTAAGACAGGAAATTTTTACTAGGATTAAATGTCAGGAATTGTGTGAAAAACTGAGTTTTTAAATGTATTTGGCTATGGTGTATGTAAACTTCTGACTTCAACTGTACATACATTTCATACATACTCTGTTGTCCCCCAGTCCCCTGGAGGGCAGGGCCAGGAGCGGGCCCTCAGTGTGAGGAGGGAGAGTGGAAACCCTCAGCAGCAGACCAGACGGCTAGGTATCTCTGACTTCACCTTCCTACAGGTGTTGGGCAAGGGCAGCTTCGGCAAGGTGAGACAATAGTGATACACTATAGAGCGATACCACAAGGGACTGTGTGAGGGTTTGGAGTTGGGTAATTAACGTGTGTGTGGTTTATTCTTATTTCAGGTGATGCTGGCTCGGTTGAACAGCAGTGAGCGGGTGTTCGCAGTTAAGGTGCTGAAGAAGGACATAATTCTGCAGGATGATGATGTTGAGTGCACTATGACAGAGAAGAGAGTGCTGTCACTAGCTGGCTGCCACCCCTACCTCACTCAGCTCTACTGTTGCTTTCAGACACTGGTGAGACACGCACACATTCTTACATTTACAGTTGACTGCAGTCACACAATATATATATTTGCTGTAATGCCTGGCAGCAGGCCCTAACGTTATCTGAGTGTGAGAGGTTAAATTGAGTGTGACGCAGGAAGCACAGTGTGAATGGCCATCTGGATGCCAGAGCTATTCTACCACCCAGAGCCTGCTCTGCTTTAGTTGCTTGAACCCTGGCTGGTCTACTTCAATGTGGATGACAATCGAGCAGTGTGGAGTGATGGGTTAACTCTGGCTCCTAGACACAGCTTACTATGTATACCTCAGCTGCCCCCAGACCACACTCTATCTTCACTCCATAGTTCTCTGTCTTCTTTGAGTGGGAGTTACAGTACTTCATATCTTAACAATGCAAATTGTAGCTGTACCTCATCTCTCACAGAGCCTCTCTACACCATTCATATCCATGACTAATCCAGTTGGGTTACTTGTCAATATCTTACCAATGACATCAAGTTAATCTAAGACATGCTCAGTAGATAAACACAGGAAGGGCTCTATAGTCTTTACCTACCTAGTGTGCTGCAGTTGAACAGAACACCTTGTGCTGGCTAGTCATGTCTGGTACATTTATGGCCCATACAGTACTGCACTACATGTTCCACAGCGAAGTGTTTTTTCCTGCTCCCATATTCTGGAACATATGTGTGCCTAACCTGTAATGAGAAATTATTTATGTATTTGCACAGTGTACACTGCTTAAAATGGAGCTGGAGAAGAAGGCAGATGTTTTACGTGCCCCCAACCGATTGTGTTTTTTTGTTTGTTTATTTGCGTTGTTTGTAACTTAATTTTTTTACTTATTTTGTATATAATGTTGCCGCTACCGTCTCTTATGACCGAAAATAACTTCTGGACATCAGGACTGCGATTACTCACCACGGACTGGCAGAATCCTTTTTTTCCTTTAACGAGTCTGATGAGCCCGACGCGAACGATATACTGCTTTCTCGGGAACAGGCTCAGATCCCTGTGATTTGCGTGAAGAGGAGGCGAAGAAAAAGGGGCCGGAGGGTGGGCTGCCTTCTGAGAATTCGTAGGCGATCGAATAAACGCCCACTTCCTTCCATTATGCTAGCAAACGTGCAATCTTTGGACAATAAAATAGATGACCTACGCGGAAGATTAAACTACCAACGGGACATTCAAAACTGTAATATCTTATGCTTCACGTAGTCGTGGCTGAACGACGACACTCAACATACAGCTGGCTGGTTATACGCTACACTGGCAGGACAGAACAGCGGCGTCTGGTAAGACAAGGGGCGGCGGACTATGTATTTTTGTAAATAACAGCTGGTGCACGATATCTAAGGAAGTCTCGAGCTATTCCTCGCCTGAGGTAGAGTATCTCATGATAAGCTTTAGACCACACTATCTACCTAGAGAGTTTTCATCTGTATTTTTCATAGCAGTTTACATACCACCACAGTCAGAGGCTGGCACTAAGACAGAAATGAATGAGCTGTATTCTGCCATAAGCAAACAAGAAAACGCTCACCCAGAGGCAGCGCTCCTAGTAGCCAGGGACTTAAATGCAGGGAAACTTAAATTCGTTTTACCAAATTTCTATCAGCATGTTAAATGTGCAACCAGAGGGGGAAAAAAACTGGACCACCTTTACTCTACACACAGAAGCATACAAAGCTCTCCCTTGCCCTCCATTTGGCAAATCTGACCATAATTCTATTCTTCTCATTCCTGCTTACAAGAAAAAATTTAAGCAGGAAGCTGCACTGACTAGATCAATAAAAAAGTGGTCAGATGAAGCAGATGCTAAGGAAAAGCAAAAAACATTGAGGAGTGCACCAGTCACTGGCTTCATCAATAAGTGCATTGATGACGTCGTCCCCACAGTGACCGTACGTACATACCCCAACCAGAAGCCATGGATTACAGGCAACATCCGCACTGAGCTAAAGGCTAGAGCTGCCGCTTTCAAGGAGCGGGACTCTAAACCGGAAGCTTATAAGAAATCCCGCTATGCCTTCCGAAGAACCATCAAACAGGCAAAGCATCAATAAAGGACAAAGATCAAATCATACTACACCGGCTCTGACGCTCGTCGGATGTGACAGGGCTTGCAAACCATTACGGACTACAAAGGGAAGCACAGCCGAGAGCTGCCCAGTGACACGAGCCGACCAGACGAGCTAAACTACTTCTATGCTCGCTTCGTCGCAAATAACACTGAAACATGCATGAGAGCACCAGCTGTTCCGGAAGACTGTGTGATCACGCTCTCCGCAGCCGATATGAGTAAGACTTTTAAACAGGTCAACATTCACAAGGCCGCAGGGCCAGACAGATTACCAGGACGTGTACTGCGAGCATGCGCTGACCAACTGGCAAGTGTCTTCACTGACATTTTATTTTATTTATTTATTATTATTTATTTTTTTGAAAACTCTGTTTATTAAGTTTTACACACACATACAAGACAACACAAAGCAATATAAATAATATACTCAACTAGAAAAAATACAAATAATATATATTTTTTTAAATTGCTTTAAAGATACCATATTTTAGACAAGTTAAACACACCAGGCAGAAGGCTACAAAGGTTAAAGGGCAATCTATAGTACAGGGACAGAGCAAACATCTCACCATTGTTCCTGTAAACAGTCAAGGGATAGGGGTGGAGAAATGCAACCACTCACAGACAGTCATGGCCACAGACCGACCATCCACTGGACCAAAAATAAAAAGTTTACAATGCTTTAAAATAAAAAATGAATAATAATAATTTTATGTAGGCGTGAACAAAATTTTAAAATAAAAATAACTGGGAAAAACAAGCTCACATTTTAGTCTCTGCCCGGGAAAGATGAACAAGGCATCCGCAGGTCACGATCAATAAGCACATCAACCTCAATATGCCCCCCCGCCCCAGAAAAAAACACAAAGAAATGCTCATCCAACCCCTGGTCATCCAACCACAGGGGGGTCAAATACAGACTTATTTTGGTTTTAATAGGAATGCCATCAGAGGATGGACTGTTTAAAGTAAGACCGGAATGGAGCCCAAGCCTCATTAAACAGTTTGGGGTTCCCATGTGAATTGAATAAAAAAAAATCTAGTTTCAGAGAGCACAACACATCTCTCACCCAATATTTATAAGATTGGGGAGCTGCCATCTTCCAGTTCTGTAGTATTAGCCGTCTAGCTAAGAGTTGTATAAGCAACAGTGTCCGACTGGATTCTTGATTGGGGGGTACCTATGGGCAGTACTCCAAAAAGGGCTGTAAGGGGAGACGGATCTATAACAGTGTCATATACAGTGGGGAGAACAAGTATTTGATACACTGCCGATTTTTTTGCAGGTTTTCCTACTTACAAAGCATGTAGAGGTCTGTAATTTTTTATCATAGGTACACTTCAACTGTGAGAGACGGAATCTAAAACAAAAATCCAGAAAATCACATTGTATGATTTTTAAGTAATTAATTAGCATTTTATTTTTAAACTGCATTGGCGGTTAGGGGCTCTTAAGTAATCATTTCACTGTAAGATGTATTCGGCGCATGTTACTAATAAAATGTTATTTGATTTGTATTTTCCCATTGGTATCAGGGAGTAGTGGCTCTGCAGTGACAGCCACATGCATCTGCTATATGGGCTCGTGAAATTAAATGTTATTGGTCACATACACATGGTTAGCAGATGTTAATGTGAGTGTAGCGAAATGCTTGTGCTATCTAACAAGTAATCTAACAATTACCCAACAACTACCTAATACACACAAATCTAAAGGGGTGAATGAGAATATGTACATATACATTTATGGATGAGCGATGGCCGAGCGGCATAGGCAAGGTGCAATAGATGGTATAAAATACAGTATATACATATGATATGAGTAATGTAAGATATGTAAACATCATTAAAGTGGCATTGTTTAAAGTGACTAATGATCCATTTATTAAAGTTGCCAGTGATTGGGTCTCAATGTAGGCAGCAGCCTCTCTGAGTTAGATTACTGTATAGCAGTCTGATGCTCTTGAGATAGAAGCTGTTTTTCAGTCGTTCAGTCGCTCAGTCCCAACTTTGACGCACCTGTACTGACCTCGACTTCTGGATGGTAGCGGTGTAAACAGGCAGCGGCCCGGGTGGTTATTGTCCTTGATGATCTTTTTGGCCTTCCTGTGACATCGGGTGCTGTAGGTGTCATGGAGGGCAGGTAGTTTGCCCCCGGTGATGCGTTGTGCAGACCGCACCGCCCTCTGGAGAGCCTGGGCGGTGCAGTTGCCGTACCAGGCAGTGATACAGCACGACAGGATGCTCTCAATTGTGCATCAGTAAAAGTTTGTCCCCACCCTCTGGAGAGCCTTGCGGTTGAAGGCAGTGCAGTTGCCGTACCAGGCTGTGATACAGCCCGACAGGATGCTCTCGATTGTCACCCAAAACCCTGACAAACCTTTACAGATGCACAAGACAAATTTCTTCAGCCTCCTGAGGTCCACCCACATTATCTGTGTGGGTGGACCATTTCAGTTTGTCCGTGATGTGTACAACGAGGAACTTAAAACTTTCCACCTTCTCCACTGCTGTCCCTTCGATGTGGATAGGGGGGTGCTCCTTCTGCTGTTTCCTGAAGTCCACGATCATCTCCTTTGTTTTGTTGAGTGAGAGGTTGTTTTCCTGAAACCAACCTCCGAGTGCCCTCACCTCCTCCCTGTAGGTTGTCTCGTCGTTGTTGGTAATCAAGCACACTACTGTTGTCTGCAAACTTGATGATTGAGTTGAAGGCGTGAATGGCCACGCAGTCGTGGGTGAACAGGGAGTAAGGGAGGGGGCTGAGCATGCACCCTTGTGGGGCCCCAGTGTTGAGGATCAGCAAAGTGGAGATGTTGTTTCCTACCTTCACCACCTGGGGTCGGCCCGTCAAAGTCCAGGACCCAATTTCACAGGGCGGGATTGAGCCCCAGGGCCTCCTGCTTGATGATGAGCTTCGAGGGTTCTATGGGGTTGAATGCTGAGCTGTAGTCAATGGACAGCATTCTTACTTGGGTATTCCTCTTGTCCAGATGGGATAGGGCAGTGTGATGGCGATCGTATCGTCTGTGGACCTGTTGGGGCGGTATGCAAACTGAAGTGGGTCTAGGATGGCCGGTAAGGTGGAAGTGATGTCAATCAAAGCACTTCATGATGACAGAAGTGAGTGCTACGGGGCGATAGTAATTTAGTTCAGTTGTCTTTGCCTTCTTGGGTACAGGAACAAAGGGTGGCCATCTTGAAGCATGTGGGGACAGCAGACTGGGATAGAGAGCGACTGAATATGTACGTAAACACACCAGCCTGCTGGTCTGCGCATGCTCTGAGGACACGGCTAGGGATGCCGTCTGGGCCAGCAGCCTTGCGAGGGTTAACACGTTTAAATGTTTTGCTCACGTCGGCCACGGAGAAGGAGAGGGGGGGTTCAGTCCTTGTTATCGGTCTGCAACAGTGGCACTGTATTATCCTCAATGCGGGCAAAGAAGGGGTTTAGTCTGGAAGCGTGACGTTGGTGTCTGGGACGTGGCTGGTTTTCTTTTTGTAGTCTGTGATTTCCTGTAGACCCTGCCACATACGTCTCGTGTCTGAGCCGTTGAATTGCGACTCCACTTTGTCCCTCTACCGGCATTTCGCTTGTTTTATTGCCTTGCGGAGGGACTACACTGTTTATATTCAGCGATGTTCCCAGACCTCTTTCCATGGTTAAATGCAATGGTTCGCGCTTTCAGTTTGCCGCGAATGCCGCCATCCATCCATGGTTTCTGGTTAGGGTAGGTTTTAATAGTCACAGTGGGTACAACATCGCCAATGCACTTCCTTATATACTCACTCACCGAGTCAGCGTATAGATCGGTGTTGTTCTCTGAGGCTGACCGAAACATATCCCAGTTTGTCTCTGTCGGTGCGATGCATGGAGAAGCCCGGTGGCTGAACCGATTCCGACAACATATCCCGAGAGAGCCATGTTTCCGTGAAACAGAGAATGTTACAATCTCTGATGTCTCTCTGGAAGGCAACCCTTGCTCGAATTTCGTCTACCTTGTTGTCAAGAGACTGGACATTGGTGAGTAGTATACTCTGGAGCTGGGGGGGATGTGCACGCCTGACCAAGAGGCCGCTGCATCTATCTCTTCTGAGGCGCCGTTGTTTTGGTTCGGCTTCTGGGATTAGATCCATTGTCCTGGGTGCTGGTCCAAACAGAGGACCCGCTTCGGGTATATCCTATTCCTGGTCGTAAGTAAGTTGATGTCGCTCTTATATCCAATAGTTCTTCCCGGCTGTATGTAATAAACGTAAGTTTTCCTGGGATAACAATGTAAGAAATAATACATTAAAATACTAAATACTGCATAGTTTCCTAAGGACTCGAAGCGAGGCGACCATCTCTGTCGGCGCCATTTTGTATAGTAGAGTAATAGACAAGAGTTTGACGTCACTTCCTCCTTGACATAAGGAACTTGGTATGTCCTCAAACATGTAGAGCTGTTGTGGAGAAAGTTGGGATTCGTTGTTGTGTATGTACGAAAGGAACCATTGTCCCTGTGTTGCAGGACCGCCTGTTCTTTGTGATGGAGTTTGTCAACGGGGGCGACCTCATGTTCCACATCCAGAAGTCCAGGAAGTTTGAGGAGGGCCGGGCTTGCTTCTACACTGCCGAGATCACCTCTGCACTCATGTTCCTGCACAGCAAGGGCATCATCTACAGGTCCAATACACACACACACACACAATCACATGCTCTTATATAGAGACAGCTAACCTTTTCATTGAAGTGATGCCAAAGTGGCAGGTGACTGGTTCTTATCCATCTAGATTAGTGTGTGTGTGGTCTTTTAATAGTCTTTTTACAGGGTTGTTGTCCACTTACCGTGATGGCCAACACAACGGTCTCTCTGCCAAACCTCATGTTGATAAAGGTGGCAGAAGCATGTGAGCGGCTACGCTAAATGTCGAGTTTATATTTAGATAGCCCTCCATGTCAGCGCCACATTGTATGACTGCTAGATTGATGTGACGAGCTAACGTCTTTTCCTGGAAATACCCTAACCCTAGTACACCAGGTCTTTTCCTGGAAATACCCTAACCCTAGTACACCAGGTCTTTTCCTGGAAATACCCTAACCCTAGTACACCAGGTCTTTTCCTGGAAATACCCTAACCCTAGTACACCAGGTCTTTTCCTGGAAATACCCTAACCCTAGTACACCAGGTCTTTTCCTGGAAATACCCTAACCCTAGTACACCAGGTCTTTTCCTGGAAATACCCTAACCCTAGTACACCAGGTCTTGCTCTATAACAGTACTAAAGACCTTGTGCTGACTTCTCAACATATGGTCCCAGATGTAGCTCAAGTGTATTATGTAACCTAATCACCTTCTTGTCTTAACTACTGTATCTCTTCCTCGGCTCTTTCACCTCGAGGTAAAGGGCTCATTATCAGCCTATCAGGGGCAATAAAATGGAGCAACAAAAATATTTTGCAAAAGTGCTTTAACCTCGATTTTAGACCATTAATATTATCTTAAATCAAAGACCAGAGCTAATAGTACCCAATGTCAAAATGTTACAGACCACACGGTCCCCTCCTTGACTAGTCCTTAATCTCTTCAGGTTTGCTTACTGTGCTGTTAGTCACTTACATATTTGAAGTCCAGAACCACACAGAAATGAACTAACCACTAATATGTAAATGGTTTGGGTTAGTAAGTCAGTAAGTCACCAACTACTCCCTCTACTAGTACTTCCCGCTCCCTGTATTATAGGGAAGCACTTGGTTCCTGTCTCTATGGCTGCAGCTGTTTCCCAATCACCAGTTGGAGATGTGATTCACAGCAGATCAAGTCAGCATGCGGCAGACGTTCAGAATGCACTGAGATGTTTCCAGCAAGGCAGTTTGACCCCAAGGTCATGAACACACTGTGACTATGACCTACATCTCATAGACAAAGGTCTAATGTCTCTAATATCTACACTAGATTCACTGCCCAGCCGTGCCTCTCACAGGAAGTGATGAAGAGGAATTAGGTGGATGAGGTAGAGACTGAGGTTGGAGTAGAGAGCAAAACAAAAACTGAGATAAACCAGAGGACAGGAAGCAGGCAGGGTTTGTGATTAAGTGGAGGGTAATTCTCATAGTAAAACGGTGTCATTGGACTCGAGCCTGAAAACCCCACTACCCACTGGTCACAAACTGTTTGAATCAACGTTGTTTCAACCTCATTTGTCAATGTATTGTGACATGGAATCTATGTGGAAAATACATTGGATTTGAAAAAGTAATCAACTGTTTTGAGGGTTAAATTTCAACCACAGGATTATGTCATCATTGTAACCAATTTCCAACATAAACAAACCTGGAATGAAATATGTTGAATTTGAAACATCAGATCTTCAACTTTATATCCACTATATCCCATCACCTACTGGAGAGTTGATCTACACCTATTCATTTGGTCTCCCATCCAGGGTTTTAACCAGGCCCAGCTTAGCTTTTATATTTATCACTGACTACTACCAATGTGCTATTGTTAGAATTATTATTGAGAGCTCTTAATAACTAAATATATTCACTGCTATCAAAGTCATTCCAAAACGGAGGTTTAACAGAGCAAATTGAAATGTAACCATAAGTCATATCATCAATATGTAGGCCTATATAGTATTTGCAAAGTCATCACCAGCTATTGTTTCCATTCAACCCAGGGTTCAACAAAAAATAGACAATACATATAGGCCTAGGGTTTCAAGCTTTGGTTGATTTCAAATGTAATCTTAAAGTTATTAATTAGGACTAAATCAAGTCATACTTTTATTTAAACTGAATTTAAAATTTGAATTGATTTAGTTCTGTTCATTAACTTGTTTGAGATGGCGACGTAAATCCAACATATCAATTATTAATTTGTAGACAAACTGGATCTAGAATTTTTTGGTTGTCAACGCAACCAAATATCAACATTTTGAAGGGGATAGTTTCATCAGTACCATTGACTTGGCCTGGCTTTAATTCCAGTTTGTCTACAAATTAATAATTGATATGTTGGATTCACGTCTCCATCTCAACCAAGAATCAAAGTTAAAGAATATGACTAAATCACACTTTATTTAAAGTGTATTTAAAGATTGATTTGATTTAGTCCTATTCTTTAACTTAGATTTTTGTTTGAGATGGAGATGTGAATCCAACACATCAATTATTAACTCGAAGATTACATTTCAAATATACCAAAGCTTGAAACCCTAGGTCTATATGTACAGTTGAAGTCGGAAGTTTACATACACTTAGGTTGGAGTCATTAAAATTAGTTTTTCAAAAAAAACTATAGTTTTGGCAAGTCGGTTAGGAAATCTACTTTGTGCATGACACAAGTAATTTTTCCAGCAATTGTTTACAGACAGATTATTTCACTTATAATTCACTGTATCACAATTCCAGTAGGTCAGAAGTTTACATACACTAAGTTGACTGTGCCTTTAAACAGCTTGGAAAATTCCAGAAAATTATGTCATGTCTTTAGAAGCTTCTGATAGGCTAATTGACATCATTTGATTAAATTGGAGGTGTACTTGTGGATGTACTTCAAGGCCTACCTTCAAACGCAGTGCCTCTTTGCTTGACATCATGGGAAGAAAATCTAAAGAAATCAGCCAAGACCTCAGGAAAAACATTGTAGACCTCCACAAGTCTGGTTCATCATTGGGAGCAATTTCCAAACGCCTGAAGGTACCATGTTCATCTGTACAAACAACAGTACGGAAGTATAAACACCATGGGACCATGCAGCCGTCAAACTGCTCAGGAAGGAGACGTGTTCTGTCTCCTAGAGATGAACGTACTTTGGCGTGAAAAGTGCGAATCAATCCCAGAACAACAGCAAAGGACATTGTGAAGATGCTGGAGGAAACAGGTACAAAAGTACCTATATCCACAGTTAACCAAGTCCTATATTGACATAACCTGAAAGGCCACTCGACAAAGAAGAAGCCACTGCTCCAAAACCTCCATAAAAAAGCCAGACTACGGTTTGCAACTGCACATGGGGACAAATATCATACTTTTAGGAGAAATGTCCTCTGGTCTGATGAAACAAATATAGAACTGTTTGGCCATAATTATCATCATTATGTTAGGAGGAAAAAGGGGGAGGCTTGCATGCCGAAGAACACCATCCCAACCGTGAAGCACGGGGGTGGCAGCATCATGTTGTGGGGGTGCTTTGCTGCAGGAGGGACTGGTGCACTTCACAAAATAGATAACATCATGAGAAGGAAAATTATGTGGATATATTGAAGCAACATCTCAAGACATCAGTCAGGAAGTTAAAGCTTGGTCGCAAATGGGTCTTCCAAATGGACAATGACCCCAAGCATACTTCCAAAGTTGTGGCAAAATGGCTTAAGGACATCAAAGTCAAGGTATTGGAGTGACCATCACAAAGCCCTGACCTCAATCCTATAGAAAATTTGTGTGCAGAACTGAAAAAGCGTGTGCGAGCAAGGAGGCCTACAAAACCTGACTCAGTTACACCAGCTCTGTCAGGAGGAATGGGCCAAAATTCACCCAACTTATTGTGGGAAGCTTGTGGAAGGCTACTCGAAACGTTATACAATTTAAAGGCAATGCTACCAAATACTAATTGAGTGTATGTAAACTTCTGACCCACTGGGAATGTGATGAAAGAAATAAAAGGTGAAATAAATCCTAATAATCTACTATTATTCTGACATTTCACATTCTTCAAATAAAGTGGTGATCCTAATTGACCTAGGACAGGGAATTGTTACGAGGATTAAATGTCAGGAATTGTTAAAGGTCTACACTCGTGGCCAAAAGTTGAGAATGACACAAATATTAATTTTCACAAAGTCTGCAGCCTCCGTTTGTTTGATGGCAATTTGCATATACTCCAGAATGTTATGAAGAGTGATCAGATGAATTGCAATTAATTGCAAAGTCCCTATTTGCCATGCAAATGAACTGAATCCCAAAAACACATTTCCACCACATTTCAGCCCTGCCACAAAAGGACCAGCTGACATCATGTCAGTGATTCTCTCGTTAACACAGGTGTGAGTGTTGGCTGAAGATCACTCTGTCATGCTGATTGAGTTCGAATAATAGACTGGAAGCTTCAAAAGGAGGGTGGTCCTTGAAATCATTGGTCTTCCTCTGTCAACTATGGTTGACGTGCCGTCATCATTGCTTTGCACAAAAAGGGCTTCACAGGCAAGGATATTGCTGCCAGTAAGATTGCACCTACAGTGGGGAGAACAAGTATTTGATACACTGACGATTTTGCAGGTTTTCCTACTTACAAAGCATGTAGAGGTCTGTAATTTTTATCATAGGTACACTTCAACTGTGAGAGAAGGAATCTAAAACAAAAATCCAGAAAATCACATTGTATGATTTTTAAGTAATTAATTTGCATTTTATTGCATGACATAAGTATTTGATCACCTACCAACCAGTAAGAATTCCGGCTCTCACAGACCTGTTAGTTTTTCTTTAAGAAGCCCTCCTGTTCTCCACTCATTACCTGTATTAACTGCACCTGTTTGAACTCGTTACCTGTATAAAAGACACCTGTCCACACACTCAATCAAACAGTAATATCACATTTAGATCACAACTAAAACAAAAATCAGACATATTGTTTTTCTATTGTTATTGGGTTGTGCTTTTATTCTGAACAAAAATATAAATGCAACATGCAACAATTTCAATGATTTTTACTGAGTTACAGTTCATATGAGGAACTCAGTCAATTGAAACAAATTCATTAGAACCTAATCTATGTATTTCACATGACTGTTGGTCACAGATGCCTCAGGATCTCGTTATGATATTTTTGTGCATTAAAATTGCCCTCGATTTAAATGCAATTGTGTTCATTGTCTGTAGCTTATACCTACCCATACCATAACCCCGGCACTATGTTCACAACGTTGACATCAGCAAACCGCTCACCCACACTACGCCATACACGTGGTCTACGGTTGTGAGGCCCGTTGGATATACTGCCAAATTCTCAAAAATGACTTTGGAGGTGGTTTATGGTAGATAAATTAACATTTAATTTATCTGGCAACCGCACTGGTGGCTAATCCTGCAGTCAACATGCCAATTGCACATTTTACAAAGGTGCACCTGTGTAATGATCATGCTGTTTAATTGGCTTCTTAGAGTAATGGTGCCGACAGAGAGGGCTGCCTCACTTCTAGTCCTTAGGAAACTTTGCAGTATTTAAAAAATATATATATTCTCCTCGGTTGTTGTCACAGCCGTGTATAACCCCCCACAAGCAGATACCACAACGGCCCTCAAGGAACTTCACTGGACATTATGCAAACTAGAAACCATGTATCCTGAGGCTGCATTTATTGTAGTTTGGGTTTTTAACAAAGCAAATTTGAGAACAAGACTACCTAAATTCCATCAGCATATTGATTGTAGCACTCGCGCTGGAAAAACACTGGATCGCTGCTATTCTAACTTCCGCGATGCATACAAGGCCCTCCCCCGCCCTCATTTCGGCAAATCTGACCACGGCTCCATTTTGCTCCTCACTTCCTATAGGCAGAAACTCAAACAGGATGTACCCGTGCTAAGGACTATTCAACGCTGGTCTGACCAATCAGAATCCACGCTTCAAGTTTGTTTTGATCACGCGGACTGGTACATGTTCCGGGTAGCTTCAGAGAATAATATCGACGTATACACTGATTCGGTGAGTGAGTTTATAAGGAAGTGTGCAGGAGATGTTGTACCTACTGTGACTATTAAACATGGACAGGTGACTAGGAATATGGCCGAATACAAACAGTGTAGTTATTCCCTCCACGAGGCAATCAAACAAGCAAAATGTCAGTATAGAGACGAAGTGGAGTCACAATTCAAGGGCTCAGACACATATGTGGCAGGGTCTACAGACAATCACAGACTACAAAAGTAAAACCAGCCACGTCACGGACACCGACGTCTTGCTTCCAGACAAACTAAACACCTTCTTTGCCTGCTTTGAGGGCAATACAGTGCCACCGATCTGGCCCGCTACCAAGGACTGTGGGCTCTCCTTCTCCGTGGCCGACGTGAGTAAGACATTTGAACGTGTTAACCCTAGCAAGGCTGCCGGCCCAGACGGCATCCCTAGCCGCTTCCTCAGAGCATGCGCAGACCAGCTGGCTTGTGTGTTTATGGACATATTCAATCTCTCTCTATCCCAGTCTGCTGTCCCCACATGCTTCAAGATGGCCACCATTGTTCCTGTACCTAAGAAGGCAAAGGTAACTGAACTAAATTGCTATCGCCCCGTAGCACTCACTTCTGTCATAATGAAGTGCTTTGATTGACATGTCAAGGATCATATCACCTCCACCTTACCTGTCACCCTAGACCCACTTCAATTTGCCTACCGCCCCAATAGGTCCACAGACGATGCAATCGCCATCACACTGCCCTATCCCATCTGGACAAGAGGAATACCTTTGTAAGAATGCTGTTCATTGACTACAGCTCAGCATTCAACATCATAGTACCCTCCAAGCTCATCATTAAGCTTGAGGCCCTGGGTCAACCCCGCCCTGTGCAATTGGGTCCTGAGCTTCCTGACGGGCAGCCCCCAGGTGGTCAAGGTAGGAAACAACATCTCCACTTCGCTGATCCTCAACACTGGGGCCCCAAAAGTGTGTGTGCTCAGACCCCACCTGTACTCCTTGTTCACTCATGACTGTGTGGCCATGCACGCCTCCAACTCAATCATCAAGTTTGCAGACGACACAACAGTAGTAGGCTTGATTACCAACAACGACAAGACAGCCTACAGGGAGGAGGTGAGGGCACTCGGAGGGTGGTTTCAGGAAAACAACCTCTCACTCAATGTCAACAAAACAAAGGAGAACTTGGACTTCAGGAAACAGCAGAGGGAGTACCCCCGTATCCACATCAACGGGACAGCAGTGGAGAAGGTAGAAAGTTTTAAGTTCCTCGGTGTACATATCACCAACAAACTGAAATGGTCCACTCACACAGATAGTGTGGTGAAGGCGGCGCAACAGCGCCTTTTCAACCTCAGGAGGCCGAAGAAATTTGTCTTGCCACCTAAAACCCTCACAAACTTTTACTGATGCACAATTGAGAGCATCCAGTCGGGCTGTATCACTGCCTGGTACGGCAACTGCACCGCCAAGGCTCTCCAGAGGGTGGTGCGGTCTGCACAACGCATCACCGGGGGCAAACTACCTGCCCTCCAGGACACCTACAGCAACCGAAGTCACAGGAAGGCCAAAAAGATCATCAAGGACATCAACCACCCGAGCCACTGCCTGTTCACCCCGCTGTCATCCAGAAGGCGAGGTCAGTACAGGTGTATCAAAGCTGGGACCAATAAGCTGTTTTTCAATTTCTATCTCAAGGCCATCAGCCTGTTAAACAGCCATCACTAACACAGAGAGGCTGCTGCCTACATACAGACTTGAAATCATTGGCCACTTTAATAAATGGATCACTAGTCACTTTAATAACATATCTTGCATTACTCATCTCATATGTATAAACTGTATTTCATACCATCTGTTGCATCTATTGATTCTTCCCTATGTCATTGCTATTCATATATTTATGTATATATTCTTATCCCATTTTTTTACTTAGATTTGTGTGTATTTCTGTAGGTAGTTGTGAAATTGTTAGATTACATGGTAGATATTGCTGCACTGTTGGAACTAGAAGCACAAGCATTTCGCTACACTCGCAATAACATCTGCTATCCATGTGTATGTGACCAATAAAATGGTATTTTATTTGATATGCCACACCTGTCAGGTGGATGGATTATCTTGGCAAAGGAGACATTCTCACTAACAGGGATGTAAACAAATTTGTGCACAATATGAGAGAAATAAGCTTTTTGTGCGTATGGAACATTTCTGTGATCTTTTATTTCAGCTCATGAAACATGGGACCAACACTTTACATGTTGCATTTATATTTTTGTTAAGTACAGAATCACAAGCTTGATGTAGTAAATGTGTGCTAGGAGTATGGGACCAAATATTAAACTTTAGACTGCTTTATTTCTACAAATCTTCTTTTGCCCTGTGTTTGTTTTGCAGTGAGCCAGAGGCACCATGAGGAACTGAGTCAGTCACGTTTACAGTCAGTCAGGACAGGAAACACCAGATTAAACCAACCACACTATACTTCCATTAACGTGTGTCTGTGTGGCTTCACTCTATTTCTTTGTCTCTCCGTCCCTCTCACACATATACACACACGACCTACACATGAAGTCATTACCTCACCTTTACCTGCAGACTCAGCCATGCCCGTCTAACACCTTGGTGACACATCACTGCTGTGTCACCTGATCTCAGATTAGCGCTATTGGCTGGGTTAATCTGTCTCTCAGATAGCCAAGGCTCCAACGGCCTTAGTGGGGAGGAGGGGCCTCCAATAGAGATGGAGACCAGACAATTTATTGTCATGGGGGATGATTCATTATGAAGGAAATTACTAATGACTCTGCTCTGCTCCTACCTTATTGCTTCTCCTGATTTCAAAAATATTGCTTCTCCTCATTACAGTGCTAATTCAAAGACTCTAGACAAACTTCAAAGATACAAGAGCCCAATGCCAACACATTTTGTTAATGTCTGTGTTTGAAGTTCTCCACATTTTTTGGGGGACAGGTCAATATTGACACTGCAGCCCAGCCATTCCCCTTCTCATCCCCCTTCCCCATTAGGCTCTGTCGTATGACTGTGACACTCCTCTCTGCTGTCAGTCATTGGTCAGTGTCCTGGCCAACAGTAGCTCTCTGTTCAGTTCTCCTCTGTGTCTCCTGGTCCTACGGTTGGTCACTGTCTTCATGTGGTCTAACTCACCATAATCTCTCACCTCACAGACATATTTTAGCAACAACTCTCGAAGGGGTTAGACTAGGATAGTTTAGCAGTCACAAAATTAAATATAGCAGTATTTGCTGACTCACTGGTAATGGGGAACATACTGGAAATACTGAAGTAATAGTTGAATAGTTTCCCCCAAAAATTGATGTACAGATGTATGCGTTTAGGAGTCTACAGGTCTGGAGATGTCTGTAATGAGGTGTTATGTTTTCCAGGGATCTTAAACTGGACAATGTGCTCCTTGATAAGGATGGACACTGTAAACTGGCTGATTTTGGCATGTGCAAGGAGGGCATGTTTGAAGGTGTGGCCACGGGCACCTTCTGTGGGACTCCTGACTACATCGCCCCAGAGGTCAGTTTACCCCCCTCCGCTCATATACCCCTTCCTCTGCTCTAAGATTGCATTCTTTACACCAATGGGAATCATTAAGTATCGGTCTCCCATCGTTCTTTCGAAGGTCATTGGAGTTCCCATTATTTAGGAGCCAGCCCCACTACGTCACCCTACCACTCTGAATACCCAGTACTGTTAACACTGGTCCTCTAGTCCAGTCTCCCTGGTGGTTAGCAGCTAGGTAACACACCTGTGTTGGTTTGGCCACCTGAAACCATTTCAGTTCTGTCAGGAGAGCCCCATCTGCCTCTCACAGGCTCTGTTTGCCAACGCTCTTTAAGTCTCCACCACAAAATGCACCAAGAGAGGGGTCCTTGGTTACGAATTAGTGAGTTTATGAATGTGGAGTGTGCATGTGGTTGTACCTAAAGCATTTAGTCTGATGTTGATGAATGGCTTCATTGCCATCCCCAACACTCAGTCCTTAGTGTATCCCAGTGAAGAGCAGCTAAACCCAAGGAACTGTCTTGGCTCTGGAGTTCGGTGTTACATTTAGTAAAACTCCAGGTGATGTACTTTAGGTCTCTACTATGGTGTGTAATGTTGTTAAATGTCATGTGTTTTGGGTACCCAGATTCTTCAGGAGATGCTGTATGGGCCGTCTGTGGACTGGTGGGCTCTCGGGGTGCTGCTCTATGAGATGCTGTCTGGCCATGCCCCCTTCGAGGCAGAGAACGAGGACGACCTGTTTGAGTCCATCCTTAATGAGGAGATTATCTATGCATCCTGGCTGAGTGCTGATGCAGTCAATATCCTGAAAGCTGTAAGTCCATCCTAAAAACAAAAACAAATTAAGAGTCCATCCTTAATGCGGAGCTCATCTATCTGTCCTGAATGACCACAGTTAATCATGTCAATAACACTCAATGCTGTTCATGTTACAGAGGCCTTTATATTGTTTACATGAGAGAATATACAGTGGAGTCTGAAATGATTGACACACCTAAAGATTTGTATAAATAAAGTAGTCAAAAGTTTAGGATTTGGTCCCATATTCCTAGCACGCAATGACTACATCAAGTTTGGGACTGGACAAACCTGTTAGGGAGTCAAGCCCAGCCAATGAGAATTAGTTTTTCCCCACAAGGGCTTTATTACAGACAGAAATACTCCTCAGTTTCATCAGCTATCCGGGTGGCTGGTCTCAGACGATCCTGACGTTGGAGGCGGCTTATGGTAGAGAAATGAACATTCAATTCTCTGGGTACAGCTCTGGTGGATATTCCTACAGTCAGCATGCCAATTGCACGCTCCCTTAACTTCAGACATATGTGGCATTGTGTTGTGTGACAAAACTGCACATTTTAGAGTGGCCTTTTATTGTCCCCAGCACAAGGTGCACCTGTGTAATGATCATGCTGTTTAATCAGCTTCTTGATATGCCACACCTGTCAGGTGGATGGATTGTCTTGGCAAAAGAGAAATGCTCACTGACAGGGACGTAAACAAGTTTGTGTACAAAATTTGAGAAATAAGCTTTTTGTGCGTATGGAACATTTCTGTGATCTTTTATTTCAGCTCATTAAACATGAGACCAACACTTTACATGTTGCGTTTATATTTTTGTTCAGTATAGAATCACAAGCTTGATGTAGTCAATGTGTGCTAGGAATATGGGACCAAATACTTCACTTTAGACTACTTTAATTCTACAAATCTTTAGGGGTGTCAATACTTTTGACCCCTACCTTTTTGAAAAGAAAAAATATTACTTGTTAAACAAAATCTATTACTCTCAGCAATTGTATTAGTATGAATAAATAGAAAAAGCCCCCCTTTTTTTGTTGCATACAATATAGCTCAGATTTGAATTATTGTACACAGTCATTATTGCTCATGTTCATCAGGAAGGTTTCAATCATTTCGGGCCCCACTCTGTCAGAGTACATTTTGTCTCTGAATCAAAGGGCAAGAAAATCAATCTATGCACAGTTGTGTATTTAGAGCTTTGCGAGGAAAAAAATATAAGTCCAATTAGCCTACCACCAGCGGTTTGCAAAATAGAATATCAACATTATAGATCACCATGTAGAGAGAAGCAGTAGCAACACTTCCATGCAAACAGAACTGGCACCCAGACATCTGTTGCCACAAATGATCTCAGGGTTGAAAAATAATATAAGCTCTCAGATTGGAGAGAACATACAGGGCAGGGTTTTGGGGACGGATTTTGGTCAGCGGATCGGGGTGGATAATAAATAATCTGGGTCCTAGTGTATGACTGTAGTCTCACAGTGCTCCCTCTGTCTTACATAACTATATTAAGGCACAGTCCACTACCCCACCACTATAAATAACGCTGCCTCCTCCCCTCTGCTCCTCCGCCTCCCTCCTCTAGTGTTGTTATCCAAACATGCTTCAGGAAGCAGCAGATCCTTGGCCTCAGCCACTGATTTTGCTCCTAGCGACACATCATGTTATTTAAAGGCTAGCTCGTGTCATCATATCCAGAGGCTTTCAACAGTTGAGTGGATTTAACTCGCTGCTCTATTTATACTGAAAGCTGCTCGCTCACCAGGGTTCTACTTCCTGCAAGCAACGTCCCGTGTGTTTGAGCCCTGGGACTGGTTATTCAAACAGAGAGCGCACATTGTTTGACAGTTGAGATGCTGAGGTGAACATTATCCCATCTCATATTTGACTGGAACATAAGAGCGGGGTATATGTGCCTGTGTCCTATTTCTTTGCATGTCTCTTTATCTGATATAGTAGGCTTGTTGTCTGTCTGCAGAGTTTAGTTCTCAGGCCTGGCTGAGTGGATGGCACAGGCCCGGTGTAGCCAGTGGAAAATATGATAGACTCAAATAGAATTTCCCAATTTCCATTTTGTGGTCAGTTGAGGAGGAGGAAATTACATAGTTCATGATGGGACAGAGAGAAATGCACTGACTGACCAATTTCCTCTGCTCATCTACTCTTCTCTCCTGGCCTCGTCTTGTCTTCTTGTCTCTGCTTGTGTCTTCCTTTCTCTACATCAGCTCTACTTTCTCCTCTCCTCTCCTTGTGAACTGTTTTGTTATAAAAAACAAAACAGGAAGAAGAAATGCAATGGCTCTGGGGTGTTTAAGAGTGGCTTAGATTAAATCTCAGTTTAATTGTGGTCTGGTCTCAAAGCAAAGTGTATTGGTTGCGTACACAGATTTGTAGATGTGTACGCAATGCTTGTGTTTCTAGCTTCGGCAGTGCAGTAATAGCAAAAAATAATACACACATAATCCAGAAAAATAAATATATCAAGTTTTATATAGGATGAGCCGTGACTAGACTACAGTATATACATATAAAGTGGGTGAAACAGTATCTAAACATTATTGAAGTGACCAGTGTTCAGTTAATCTATATACATAGGGCAGCAGTCTCTGAGGTTCAGGGCAGGGTACTGGGCAGAGGCCAGCTAGTGGTGACTGTTTAACAGTTTGATGGCCTGAAGATATAAACTGTTTCTCAGTCTCTCGGTCCCATCTTTGATGCACCTGTACTGTCTCCGACTTCTAGATGGTAGCGGGGTGAACAGGCCGTGGCTCGGGTGGCTGAGGTCCTTGATGATTTTCTTGGCTTTCCTGTGACATTAGGTGCTACAGATGTCCTGAAGGGCAGGCAGTGTGCCACCGGTGATGCGTTGGGCTGACTGCACCACTCTCTGGAGAGCCCTACGGTTGCGGACGGTGGAATTGCCGTACCAGCCGGTGATGCAGCCTGACAGGATGCTCTCAATGGTGCATCTGTGGAAGTTCGTGAAGGTCGTAGGGGCCAAGCCAAATTTATTCAGCCTCCTGAGGTTGACGAGGCGCAGATGCATTTTCTTCACCATCCTGTCTGTGTGAATGGACCATTTTTCAGGTTGTCAGTGATGTGCACACCAAGGAACTTGAAGCACCACTCTGCCAGGGCTCTAATCTCCTCCCTGTAGGCTGTCTCATCGTTGTTGGTAATCAAGCCTACCACTGTTGGGTTGTGAGCAAACTTTATGATTTAGTTGGAGACGTGCGTGGCCAAGCAGTCATGGGTGAACAGGGAGTACCGGAGGGGGCTGAGCACACACCCTTGTGGGGCCGGTGTTGAGGATCAGTGTGGCAGAGGTGTTGTTGCCTACCTTTAGCACTTGGGGTCAACCCACCAGGACCCAGTTGCATGGGGAGGAGTTCAGACCCAGGGCCCTGAGCTTAGTTATGAGCTTGGAGGGCACTAATGGAGTTGAAAACTGAGCTGTAGTCGATGAACAACATTCTTACATACAGTACCAGTCAAAAGTTTGGACACACCTGCTCATTCCAGTGTTTTTCTTTATTTTTACTATTTTTGACATTGTAGAATAATAGTGAAGACATCAAAACTATGAAATACCACATATGGAATCATGTAGTAACCAAAAAAGTGTTAAACAAATCAAAATGTATTTTAGATTTTAGATTCTTCAAAGTAGCCACCCTTTGCCTTGATGGCAGCTTTGCATGCTCTTGGCATTCTCTCAACCAGCTTCATGGGGTAGTCAAATCAAATCAAATGTATTTATATAGCCCTTCGTACATCAGCTGATATCTCAAAGTGTTGTACAGAAACCCAGCCTAAAACCCCAAACAGCAAGCAATGCAGGTGTAGAAGCACGGTGGCTAGGAAAAACTCCCTAGAAAGGCCAAAACCTAGGAAGAAACCTAGAGAGGAACCAGACTATGAGGGGTGGCCAGTCCTCTTCTGGCTGTGCCGGGTGGAGATTATAACAGAACATGGCCAAGATGTTCAAATGTTCATAAATATGACCAGCATGGTCAAATAATAATAATCACAGTAGTTGTCGAGGGTGCAGCACCTCAGGAGTAAATGTCAGTTGGCTTTTCATAGCTGATCATTAAGAGTATCTCTACCGCTCCTGCGGTCTCTAGAGAGTTGAGAACAGCAGGTCTGGGACAGGTAGCACGTCCGGTGAACAGGTCAGGGTTCCATAGCCGCAGGCAGAACAGTTGAAACTGGAGCAGCAGCAACAATGCCAGGTGGACTGGGGACAGCAAGGAGTCATCATGTCAGGTCGTCCTGAGGCATGGTCCTAGGGCTCAGGTCCTCCGAGAGAGAGAAAGAAAGAGAGAATTAGAGAGAGCATACTTAAATTCACACAGGACACCGGATAAGACAGGACAAGTACTCCAGATATAACAAACTGACCCTAGCCCCCCGACACATAAACTAATGCAGCATAAATACTGGAGGCTGAGACAGGAGGGGTCAGGAGACACTGTGGCCCCATCCGATGATACCCCCGGACAGGGCCAAACAGGAAGGATATAACCCCACCCACTTTGCCAAGGCACAGCCCCCACACCACTAGAGGGATATCTTCAACCACTAACTTACCATCCTGAGACAAGGCCGAGTATAGCCCACCAAGATCTCCGCCACGGCACTACCCAAGGGGGGGCGCCAACCCAGACAGGAAGATCACGTCAGTGACTCAACCCACTCAAGTGACGGCATGGAAGAATACCAGTAAGCCAGTGACTCAGCCCCTGTAATAGGGTTAGAGGCAGAATCCCAGTGGAAAGAGGGGAACCGGCCAGGCAGAGACAGCAAGGGCGGTTCGTTGCTCCAGAGCCTTTCCGTTCACCTTCACACTCCTGGGCCAGACTACACTCAATCATAGGACCTACTGAAGAGATGAGTCTTCAATAAAGACTTAAAGGTTGAGACCGAGTCTGCGTCTCTCACATGGGTAGGCAGACCATTCCATAAAAATGGAGATCTATAGGAGAAAGCCCTGCCTCCAGCTGTTTGCTTAGAAATTCTAGGGACAATTAGGAGGCCTGCGTCTTGTGACCGTAGCGTACGTGTAGGTATGTACGGCAGGACCAACTCGGAAAGATAGGTAGGAGCAAGCCCATGTAACGCTTTGTAGGTTAACAGTAAAACCTTGAAATCAGCCCTTGCCTTAACAGGAAGCCAGTGTAGGGAGGCTAGCACTGGAGTAATATGATCAATTTTTTTTGGTTCTAGTCAGGATTCTAGCAGCCGTATTTAGCACTAACTGAAGTTTATTTAGTGCTTTATCTGGGTAGCCGGAAAGAAGAGCATTGCAGTAGTCTAACCTAGAAGCAACAAAAGCATGGACTAATTTTTCTGCATAATTTTTGGACAGAAAATGTCTGATTTTTGCAATGTTACGTAGATGGAAAAAAGCTGTCCTTGAAACAGTCTTGATATGTTCGTCAAAAGAGAGATCAGGGTCCAGAGTAACGCCGAGGTCCTTCACAGTTTTATTTGAGACGACTGTACAACCATCAAGATTAATTGTCAGATTCAACAGAAGATCTCTTTGTTTCTTGGGACCTAGAACAAGCATCTCTGTTTTGTCCGAGTTTAAAAGTAGAAAGTTTTCAGCCATCCACTTCCTTATGTCTGAAACACAGGCTTCTAGCGAGGGCAATTTTGGGGCTTCACCATGTTTCATTGAAATGTACAGCTGTGTGTCATCCGCATAGCAGTGAAAGTTAACATTATGTTTTCGAATGACATCCCCAAGAGGTAAAATATATAGTGAAAACAATGGTCCTATAGTGGTCCTAAAACGGAACCTTGAGGAACACCGAAATGTACAGTTGATTTGTCAGAGGACAAACCATTCACAGAGACAAACTGATATCTTTCCGACAGATAAGATCTAAACCAGGCCAGAACTTGTCCGTGTAGACCAATTTGGGTTTCCAATCTCTCAAAAAGAATGTGGTGATCGATGGTATCAAAAGCAGCACTAAGGTCTAGGAGCACGAGGACAGATGCAGAGCCTCGGTCTGACGCCATTAAAAGGTCATTTACCACCTTCACAAGTGCAGTCTCAGTGCTATGATGGGGTCTAAAACCAGACTGAAGCATTTTGTATATATTGTTTGTCTTCAGGAAGGCAGTGAGTTGCTGCGCAACAGCTTTTTCTAAAATTTTTGAGAGGAAAGGAAGATTCGATATAGGCTGATAGTTTTTTATATTTTCTGGGTCAAGGTTTGGCTTTTTCAAGAGAGGCTTTATTACTGCCACTTTTAGTGAGTTTGGTACACATCCGGTGGATAGAGAGTTGTTTATTATGTTCAACATAGGAGGGCCAAGCACAGGAAGCAGCTCTTTCAGTAGTTTAGTTGGAATAGGGTCCAGTATGCAGCTTGAAGGTTTAGAGGCCATGATTATTTTCATCATTGTGTCAAGAGATATAGTACTAAAACACTTAAGTGTCTCTCTTGATCCTAGGTCCTGGCAGAGTTGTGCAGACTCAGGACAGCTGAGCTTTGGAGGAATACGCAGATTTAAAGAGGAGTCCGTAATTTGCTTTCTAATGATCATGATCTTTTCCTCAAAGAAGTTCATGAATTTATTACTGCTGAAGTGAAAGCCATCCTCTCTTGGGGAATGCTGCTTTTTAGTTAGCTTTGCGACAGTATCAAAAATACATTTTGGGTTGTTCTTATTTTCCTCAATTAAGTTGGAAAAATAGGATGATCGAGCAGCAGTGAGGGCTCTTCGATACTGCACGGTACTGTCTTTCCAAGCTAGTTGGAAGACTTCCAGTTTGGTGTGGCGCCATTTCCGTTCCAATTTTCTGGAAGCTGGCTTCAGAGCTCGGGTATTTTCTGTATACCAGGGAGATAGTTTCTTATGACAAATGTTTTTAGGGGTTCAACTGCATCTAGGGTATTGCGCAAGGTTAAATTGAGTTCCTCAGTTAGGTGGTTAACTGATTTTTGTTCTCTGATGTCATTGGGTAGGCAGAAGGAGTCTGGAAGGGCATCAAGGAATCTTTGTGTTGTCTGAGAATTTATAGCACGACTTTTGATGCTCCTTGGTCGGGGTCTGAGCAGATTCTTTGTTGCGATTGCAAACGTAATAAAATGGTGGTCCGATAGTCCAGGATTATGAGGGAAAAACATTAAGATCTACAACATTTATTCCATGGGACAAAACTAGGTCCAGAGTATGACTGTGGCAGTGAGTAGGTCCAGAGACATGTTGGACAAAACCCACTGAGTCGATGATGGCTCCGAAAGCCTTTGAGTGGGTCTGTGGACTTTTCCATGTGAATATTAAAATCACAAAAAATTTGAATATTATCTGCTATGACTACAAGGTCCGATAGGAATTCAGGGAACTCAGTGAGGAACGCTGTATATGGCCCAGGAGGCCTGTAAACAGTAGCTATAAAAAGGGGTTGAGTAGGCTGCATAGATTTCATGACTAGAAGCTCAAAAGACAAAAACATCAATTTTTGGGGGGTAAATTGAAATTTGCTATCGTAAATGTTAGCAACACCTCCGCCTTTGCGGGATGCATGGGGGATATGGTCACTGGTGTAACCAGGAGGTGAGGCCTCATTTAACACAGTAAATTCATCAGGCTTAAGCCATGTTTCAGTCAGGCCAATCACATCAAGATTATGATCAGTGATTAGTTCATTGACTATAACTGCCTTTTGAAGTGAGGGATCTAACAGTAAGTAGCCCTATTTTGAGATGTGAGGTATCACGATCTCTTTCAATAATGGCAGGAATGGAGGAGGTCTTTATCCTAGTGAGATTGCTAAGGCGAACACCGCCATGTTTAGTTTTGCCCAACCTAGGTCGAGGCACAGACACAGTCTCAATGGGTAGTCACCTGGAATGCATTTCAATGAACAGGTGTGCCTTGTTAAGTTAATTTGTAGAATTTCTCTCCTTCCTAATGCGTTTGAGCCTATCAGTTGTGTTGTTACAAAGTAGAGGTGGTATACAGAAGATAGCCCTATTTGGTAAAAGACCAAGTCTGTATTATGGCAAGAACAATGTAGAAAATAGTAAAAATAAAGAAAAACCCTTCAATGAGTAGGTGTGTCCAAACTTTTGACTGGTACTATTTATCTTGTCCTCGTGGGATAGGGCAGTGTACAGTGCAATGGCGATTGCGTCGTTCGTGGATCTGTTGGGGCGATATGCAAATTGTAGTGAGTCTAGCTTGTCTGGTAAGGTGGAGGTAATATGGTCGTTAACTAACCTCTCAAAGCACTTCATGATGACGGAAGTGAGTGTTACGGGGCGATAGTCATTTATTTTAGTTACCTTCGCTTTCTTGGGTACAGCAGGAACAATGGTAGACATCTTGAACCAAGTGGGGACAACAGACTGGGATATGGAAAGATTGAATATGTTCATAAACACTCCAGCCAGCTATTCTGCACATGCTCTGAGTACACTGTTTGGGATGCCTTGCTACAGTTTACAAAATTAAATGACTTACACACATCGGCCACAGAGAACAAGAGCACACAGTCCTCGTGAGCGTCGGGGTCCGCGTCGGCTGCTCAATGTTGTTTTCCTCGACGCGGGCGAAGGTGTTTAGTTCGTCCGTGAGCAAGGCGTAAGTGTCCGCGACATGTCTGGCTTTCCTTTTATAATCCGTGATTGTCTGGAGTCCCTGACAAATACAGTGCCTCAGAAAGTATTCACACTTCTTGACTTTTTCCACATTTTGTTGTGTTACAGGCTGAATTTAAAATTGATTAAATTGAGATTTTGTGTGACTGATCTACAGACGGTACCCCATAATGTCAAAGTGGAATTATGTTTTTAGAAACGTTTACAAATTAATTCAAAATGAAGAGCTGAAATGTCTTGAGTCAATAAGTATTCAACTATTTTTGCTAAGGCAATCGTAAATAAGTTCAGGGTCATGGGTTTGCTTGTTATTGGCAAGGGAGTTTTTAGGATAAAAAGAAATGGAAGAGCTAAGCACAGGCAACATCCTTGAGGAAAACCTGGTTCAGTCTCCTTTCCAACAGACACTAGGAGACATGTACCTTTCAGCAGGACAATTACCTAAAACACAAGGACAAATATACACTGGAGTTGCTTACCAAGATGACATTGAATGTTCCTGAGTGGTCTAGTTACAGTTTAGACTTAAATCGGCTTGAAAATCTATGGCAAGACTTGAAAATGGCTGTATATCAATGATCAACAATCCAGGTGTGCAAAGCTCTTAGAGACTTACCCAGAAAGACTCTTAGCTGTGGTCGCTGACAAAGGTGATTCTAACATCTATTGACTCAGGGGGTTGAATACTTATCTAATCAAGATATGTTAGCGTTTTATTTTCCATAAAAGTATTTTTTTTTATATAATTTTTCTTCCACTTTGACATTAGATTATGTTGTGTAGATCATTTTCAAAAGAGGACTATACAATTAAATTCATTTTAATCCCACCTTAACACCTACAAAATTTGGAAAATGTCAAGGTGTGTCAATACTTGAGGGCACTGTACGTCATGTGTCTGAGCCGTTAAATTGCGACTTCACTTTGTCCCTGTACTGTCGTTTTGCCTCCGATTGCCTTACGGAGGTCGTAGCTGATCTGTTTTTACACGTCCATGTTCCCAGTCACCTTGCAATGGTTAATTGCGGTGGTTGGCGCTTTCAGTTTTGCGCGAATGCTGCCATCTATCCACGTTTTTTGGTTTGGATAAGTTCTAATCGTCACAGTGGGAACAACATCCTCTATGCACTTCCTGTCACCAAGTCAGTGTATACGTCAATACTATTCTCAGAGGCAACCTGGAACATTTCCCAGTTCATGTGCTCAAAACAATCTTGAAGCATAGATTTAGTTTGGTCAGACCAACGTTGAACGGTCCTTACCACGGTAGCTTCCTATTTAAATTTCTATATATAGGTGGGAGGAGCAGAATGGAGGTGTGATCTGATTTGCCGAAGGGAGGGCTTTTTTATGTTTCGTTTATTAAATTGACCATAAAACTTAAATCCAAACATGCACATTAGTAAAATCATCGAGGATAACACACAAAGTCTAGGACTTATTTCTATTGTGGTCCTCTTGAGACAAGATGGCTAGGCAAAATCCAACAGTTGCAACACAGTATGACAGCGAGATAAACCTAACCTAAGCCTATGTGAGTACGTGGACTCCCCTTCAATACTACCCTGATCAGCTAATTCTGGGCTATCTGGAGTACTAGCGTATTCAAAATGGCATTGAATGAGGGCAGTGGCTAGCACTCTCATGGAGTCCTTATTAAGCAGCTTGGACTTTCTAGCCAAAAACGTAGTCCTGGGCGGGGGAGGGATTTGTAGCCATCACGGAAGGGAGAGTATTAATGTTCTGTTATATTATAAGCCACATTCAAATGATATACTTCATTAACACACTTTATTTTACTTTTATTCACTTCTCATATGCAATTATATTTCTGTTCTCTCCACAGTTCCTGACTAAGAACCCAGCCCGGCGTCTAGGCTGCATGGCGGAAGAGGGCGGGGAGAATGCTGTGACTAGCCATGCCTTCTTCATTGGAATCGACTGGGATAAGCTGAACCGCAGGGAGCTGGAGCCGCCTTTCAAACCCCGCATCGTGAGGCGAACACACACACCTGATACACACACACACACACACACCTGATACACATGATTGATGTCATTACAAACTGTTTACAGTAGATATTACGGTAGAGTTGTAATACCTTCCTATCTTACCATTTATAATACACACCCAGTTTTACTCTCTTAACCATTGAATTACAGTATGGTAGGTAGTGGCCTGGGTTATGAAAGACATGCAAGGTGGTATCTGTTGGCTGTTACCCAAAAGTATTTCCAGGACATCTCACTGATATTTTGTTATTGTACCTCCTTTCCTGTCTAACCAATACTTCACTTTCAGAAAACTGCAGAGGACGTGAACAACTTTGACCCAGACTTCACCCAGGAGGAGCCCACCCTGACGCCCGTTGAGGACCTCCTTCCCTCTGTCAACCAAGACGAGTTTCACAACTTCTCCTTCACTGCTCCTGAGCTGCTGGACGATTAGTGGGCCCTGTGTGACACCCCAGCACCCCCAGACTTCTGTCATACCTCCCCCTTTCTGCCATGGTCCCTTTCACTGTTGACCCCTTTTTCTCTGGTCCTACTGACTTCTACTTCTGCCCAATGGGGAGGCAGTTTGAGTGGAAGAGGCTGACTTCCAGATACATGAGGACTCATGAGGATTCATATGGACTCTTACTGTAGCACTGAAAAACATCTCCAGCTTCTGACATTCTCAATTAAATTCTTGCAGCAGGATTGTTGCGTAATTGCGTCTTGGCACAGTGGGATATGACATCACTGTCTTTTCACTGTGGGATATGACTGACTGGTTCTGTGATGAGACAGAGAGAGGTTGCTCAATGAGGCCAGATTTTAATCAGATATTCTCTATTTTTCCATGCTCGTTCCTGTCACCTTTGGAAAACATGGGACAGTTCTGACTTGTAATCTTGCTCAAAGTGTGTTACTGATCTTTCAGACTAGTTGACTGAAATGCAAAGCAATGTTAATGGCAATTTGTCCGCTGATACAGAAAGATGAATTTCCCTACAGTTACTTTGAGATAAATACAAGCATTTTTTTAACTAATGAGAATTGTGTATCTGTGTCTTTATTAACTTGACATACTTCTTGTTCAATGCTGTGACCATTGGCGATTTTAGCATGTAAATCCTGGTGGACAAACAAAACATTTTTTTTATGCATGCCAGCAAAACCAGTACACAACACAACACTAAACAATACATTCATTGCACTATAACGGTGACAAACGGTGCCCACAAACTCTTAGGCCTACATAAAGCTGTACCAACAGCAGAGCTTTCTTTCCAGCACCATGGAGTGAATCCTTACCGCTGCTACACCTGGCTATCAACAGAGTTGTGAAACAGTTCATTCAGCCTCATTTACTGCCTTTAAAAAAAACATAGCTGATATGTCTGACTTGCTTAAACAAATGTGGTTTCTACTGACATTTGAGATGTACAAACTATGGCATAAGGGAACGATGAGCGGATAAGAGGCAATCCGTAATTTCAATGAAGACATTAATTAGCGAGCAAGGACGGGCGTAGTCAATATAACTTTGTTCAGCACTTTTGAAATGTACAGCGACAGAATTCAGATCATGGGCCGTTCTTACAGTATTCTTCCTGTACACTCAGTCAGAACCGTAGGATAAATAAAGGGGGAATAGAAACAGACAATGAAAGCTCTTACAATATTTGATGATTACATTTCTCTAAAACAGGCTATAGGCTACATGTGCACCACCAAGTCAGAACAGTAGGCTAAGTTATGAGGGGGGAAAGGGACCAAATTATTAGGGTGAGGCACATGGGCTACTAACTGCTTACTACACAACATACTTTCTTGGCTACAGTATACATATCTCCCTGGCATATTACATCATTTATGCAGCAGCATACAATACATTTTTGGACTCACCTTGTTGTTCTGTGCTCACTTGAACAGGAAGGTGGCGCGGCGGTCTTTCTTGTGGGCTCGAGAAAGAGGCCCGAGTTCCCGACTTGGAATTCCAAGTCTAAATTATTTTCAGTATTTTCCCAGTCAGAGGGAATTTTTTTTGAAGTTCCTTACCAATTGGATATCACGTAATTGGGGAAAAAAGGGGTTCAAACATTTTAAAGGATAAACATTAACATATAACGTCATGGGCCAGAAGTTACAATCTTGTCTCATCGCTGCAACTCCCCTACGGACTCGGCGAAGGTCGAAAGCCAAGCCGCATTGCTTCTTGACACACTGTTCGCTTAACCCGGAAGCCAGCCGCACCAATGTGTCGGAGGAAACACCGTCAAACTGACGACCGAAGGCATCGTGCAGGTGCCCGGCCCGCCACAAGTAGTTGCTAGAGCACAATGAGACAAGGAAATCCTGGCTGACCAAACCCTCCTCTAACCCGGACGACGCTGAGCCAATTGTGCGCCATCCAATGGGTCTCCAGGTCACAGCTGGCTGTGGCACAGCCAGGGATAGAACCCGAGGCTGCAGTCGCGCCTCAGTACTCATTGTCGAATTTGCGTATTCCAACTTGTTTGTGCAATGTTTATGGCCGATGAGCACCGATATATTTTATCTATAATTTATTTTAATGTGACAAGGATGAAATTTGCTAGTAGATTGTCGACTTCATTTATGATGATGATTGCTTGTCTGGCTGGCTAGCTAAGATTTTGAAAGTATGATGTTGACATGATCAGTCCAATCAAAGCTACTGTAGATATGTGGCCAATGACCTTGAGCCTAATTGGATGGGCACTTCTAATGTAAGTCTATGGCAGCACCCAAGGGGCTTGAATATTTGAGCTCTGCCCGTAGATTTTGCGGTGACGTGGTGTCCCCATGAGTGACAGAACACTGAGAACATTACCAACCCCTAGGCTCCGTATTTTCCGCTGGCTGTTCCAGCACCACAGAAAGCACTGATCAGGCTAAAACATCTGCATTTTGGAGCTGCCTTACTCAAGAAAGCAAAAAAGAGACCATGTTTGCATGCAGCATTTACATTTTTTTTGTTTTACATTGTTTGCAAACTGATATGTGACAGAATATTAAAGCCAAAATAACATGCAAGACAGGCACAAAAAAATGAAATAAGCTAAACAGGTGGGGCTCAAGACAGGTTGGGCTGAATGACGTGTCGCCACTGGCTGTGACCATTAGTCAAGATAACTGACTGTGACTCCAGCACATAAACGATAGCATGGAAAATGGTACCGTAACCAGAACGGCTGATCTGCTCTATAAAATACTGGAATGACTGCAGAGGGGTCCATGTGAAATAGTTTCTCTGTCCTTCCCGGAAAACACAAACACACACACAGCATATGTTTTACTAACCTTGTGGGGACCTAAAAAACATCCTATTTTCCCTAACCCTAAACTTAACCGTAACTCCGCACCCTAAACCTAACCCCTAAACTTATCCGTAATTCTAACCCTAATTGCAACCATAAACCTAACCTCACCATGAGGATGAGGGAGAATTTTCCTTGTTTTACTATCCTTGTGGGGACTTTGGGGGATTTCCCATAACCATGAGGATAGTAATACAAACACACACACTCAAACACAATGGAGATAAATGTCAGTCATTTTTGCCTTTCATATCAGACACAGGGATGTGGTCTGAGAAGAGGGAAGGGGGTCTCACACCTCTTGTTTTGTCCCTGTTTTTTAGGAATAAATCTCATCCTGTGCTCTGTCAAATTAAATCAAATTTTATTTGTCACAGGCTTCGTTAGCAACAGGTGTAGACTAACAGTGAAATGCTTACAATGCAGAGAGAAAAAAAGAGAAATAGTAGAATAAATAGAAAAATAATAACACAAGAAATAAATACGCAATGAGTAACTATAACTTGGCTATAAACACGGGCTACCAGTACCGAGTCAAATCAAAATCAAATCAAATTTATTTAGAAAGCCCTTCTTACATCAGCTGATATCTCAAAGTGCTGTACAGAAACCCAGCCTAAAACCCCAAACAGCAAGCAATGCAGGTGTAGAAGCACGGTGGCTAGGAAAAAGGCCAAAGGCCAGAACCTAGGAAGAAACCTAGAGAGGAACCAGGCTATGAGGGGTGGCCAGTCCTCTTCTGGCTGTGCCGGGTGGAGATTATAACAGTACATGTCCGAGATATTCAAATGTTCATAGATGACCAGCAGGGTCAAATAATAATAATCACAGGGGTTGTCAAGGGTGCAACAGATCAGCACCTCAGGTGAAAATGTCAGTTGGCTTTTCATAGCCGATCATTCAGAGTATATCTACCACTCCTGCTGTCTCTAGAGAGTTGAAAACAGCAGGTCTGGGACAGGTAGCATGTCCGGTGAACAGGTCAGGGTTCCATAGACGCAGGCAGAACAGTTGAAACTGGAGCAGCAGCACGGCCAGGTGGACTGGGGACAGCAAGGAGTCATCAGGCCAGGTAGGGCTCAGGCCCTCCGAGAGAGAGAAAGAAAGAATTAGAGAGAGCATACTTAAATTCACACAGGACACCGGATAAAACAGGAGAAATGCTCCAGATATAACAGACTGACCCTAGCCCCCCGACACAAACTACTGCAGCATAAATACTGGAGGCTGAGACAGGAGGGGTCGGGAAACACTGTGGCCCCGTCCAACGATACCCCCGGACAGGGCCAAACAGGCAGGATATAACCCCACCCACTTTGCCAAACCACAACCCCCACACCACTAGAGGGATTCTTCAACCACCAACTTACCATCCTGAGACAAGGCAGAGAATAGCCCACAAAGATCTCCGCCACGGCACAACCCAAGGGGGGGCGCCAACCCAGACAGGAAGATCGCGTCAGTGACTCAACCCACTCAAGTGACGCACCCCTCCTAGGGACGGCATGGAAGAGCACCAGTAAGCCAGTGACTCAGCCCCTGTAATAGGGTTAGAGGAAGAGAATCCCAGTGGAGAGAGGGGAACCGGCCAGGCAGAGACAGCAAGGGTGGTTCTTTGCTCCAGTGCCAATCCGTTCACCTTCACACTCCTGGGCCAGACTACACTCAATCATAGGACCTATTGAAGAGATGAGTCTTCAATAAAGACTTAAAAGTTGAGACCGAGTCTGCGTCTCTCATATGGGTAGGCAGACCATTCCATAAAAATTGAGCTCTATAGGAGAAAGCCCTGCCTCCAGCTGTTTGCTTAGAAATTCTAGGGACAGTTAGGAGGCCTGCGTCTTGAGACCGTAGCATACATGTAGGTATGATAGGTAGGAGCAAGCTCATGTAATGCTTTGTAGGTTAGCAGTAAAACCTTGAAATCAGCCCTTGCCTTTAACAGGAAGCCAGTATAGAAAGGCTAGCACTGGAGTAATATGATCAAATTTGTTTGGTTCTAGTCAAGATTCTAGCAGCTGTGTTTAGCACTAACTGAAGTTTATTTAGTGCTTTATCCGGGTAGCCGGAAAGTAGAGCATTGCAGTAGTCTAGAAGTGACAAAAGCATGGATACATTTTTCTGCATCATTTTTGGACAGAAAGTTTCTGATTTTTGCAATGTTACGTAGATGAAAAAAAGCTGTCCTTGAAACAGTCTTGATATGTTCGTCAAAAGAGAGATCAGGGTCCAGAGTAACGCCGAGGTCCTTCACAGTTTTATTTGAGATGACTGTACAACCATCAAGATTAATTGTCAGATTCAACAGAAGATCTCTTTGTTTCTTGGGACCTAGAACAAGCATCTCTGTTTTGTCCGAGTTTAAAAGTAGAACATTTGCAGCCATCCACTTCCTTATGTCTGAAACACAGGCTTCCAGCGAGGACAATTTTGGGGCTTTCCCATGTTTCATTGAAATGTACAGCTGTGTGTCATCTGCATAGCAGTGAAAGTTAACATTATGTTTCCGAATGACATCACTAAGAGGTTAAATATATAGTGAAAACAATAGTGGTCCTAAAACGGAACCTTAAGGAACACCAAAATTTACAGTTGATTTGTCAGAGGACAAACCATCCACAGAGACAAACTGATATCTTTCCGACAGATAAGATCTAAACCAGGCCAGAACTTGTCCGTGTAGACCAATTTGGGTTTCCAATCTCTCCAAAAGAATGTGGTGATCGATGGTATCAAAAGCAGCACTAAGGTCTAGGAGCACGAGGACAGATGCAGAGCCTCGGTCTGACGCCATTAAAAGGTCATTTACCACCTTCACAAGTGCAGTCTCAGTGCTATGATGGGGTCTAAAACCAGGCTGAAGCATTTTGTATACATTGTTTGTCATCAGGAAGGCAGTGAGTTGCTGCACAACAGCTTTCCTAACATTTTTGAGAGGAATGGGCGATTCAATATAGGCCGATAGTTTTTTATATTTTCTGGGTCAAGGTTCGGCTTTTCAAGAGAGGCTTTATTACTGCCACTTTTAGTGAGTTTGGTACACATCCGGTGGATAGAGAGCTGTTTATTATGTTCAACATAGGAGGGCCAAGCACAGGAAGCAGCTCTTTCAGTAGTTTAGTTGGAATAGGGTCCAATATGCAGCTTGAAGGTTTAGAGGCCATGATTATTTTCATCATTGTGTCAAGAGATATAGTACTAAAACACTTAAGTGTCTCTCTTGATCCTAGGTCCTGGCAGAGTTGTGCAGACTCAGGACAACTGAGCTTTAGAGGAATACGCAGATTTAAAGAGGAGTCTGTAATTTGCTTTCTAATGATCATGATCTTTTCCTCAAAGAAGTTCATGAATTTATTACTGCTGAAGTGAAAGCCATCCTCTCTTGGGGAATGCTGCTTTTTAGTTAGCTTTGCGACAGTATCAAAAATACATTTAGGATTGTTCTTATTTTCCTCAATTAAGTTGGACAAATAGGAAGATCGAGCAGCAATGAGGGCTCTTCGATACTGCACAGTCTTTCCAAGCTAGTCGGAAGACTTCCAGTTTGGTGTGGCGTCATTTCCGTTCCAATTTTCTGGAAGCTTGCATCAGAGCTCGGCTATTGTCTGTATACCAGGGAGATAGTTTCTTATGACAAATGTTTTTGGTTTTTTAGGGGTGCGACTGCATCTAGGGCAGTGCTTCTCAATTATTTTCTGTTCTTCCCTCCCCTAGGAAGAAGTAAACGTTTCGCGCCCCCCAACTCTCCCCCGCGACTGTAAATAGTATCATTTGTCTATAAAATTGTTATAAGTACACCTCTGCATAACATTGTATCCTTATTAACATTAAAGAAAAGAAAAAAAGAAAAAATAAAGAAATATAGATCAACTTACAACAAAGAATAACTTTATTAACATTGTTTTTTAGTCTGTAACAGAAAAGACTTAAAGTGCATCAATTTGCCTGAAATTTAAAAGAATATTCAAGCCTTATTTAAACTGTCATTTTTTTTGACCATTTGATACTGAAAAATAAAATAAAATATAATCAATAAATAATAATAAATTGTCACGAATATCACCGAAGGTGGCTCCCCTTCCCGTTCGGGTGGCGTTCGGCGGTCGTCGTCACCGGCCTACTAGCTGCCACCGATCCTTTTTTCCTTTTTCGTTTGGTTTTGTCTAATTGTTTTCACCTGTTTCTTGTTGGGGTGTTAGGGTGGTGTTATTTAAGTTCGATTAGCCCGCTTGTGTTTGTGCGGGCTTGTTTTCTGTATTGTGAGAGGTGTTCTTGTTTTTTGGGGTTTTCGCTGTCCGGTTTGTTACCAAAGTGTACTTAGGTGGAGTGTATTACGCCTATGGTTGTCGTACCCTTTTGTACCTTTTTTGGTTGGACATTAAAGCGTGTTTTTCCCCGTATCCTTTGCTCTCTGCGCCTGACTCCACACCCATTCACTCTTTGATCGTTACAGAAGCCCGCACCAATATTATGGAGTCAGCAGGAGTAGCGACCACCCCTCTCCCCACGATGGAGGAGCGAGTCCTTCATCACACGTCCATCCTCCATCGCATCAGATCAGCGATGGAGCAGATGATGGAGAGGATGGACCGCTGGGAGAGGAGTGGTCGCTACTACCCCTCCAACCCTCCCACCGGCAACGATACCATCTCCTCCAGCGGGATCCGGTACCAGCGCCCTGCGTATTTCGCCTCCGAGGGAGTACGATGGAGCGGCAGCAGGGTGCCAGGGATTCCTTCAGTAAAAATAAGGTGACCCAATTACCACCCCATCGACAGGGGGATTGTGTGATAAACCTCCAGGTAAACGCTGCACTGCCCAGGAGTCACGTGTATCCTTTGTCCCAGGAGGAGACGTTGGCTATGGAGACATATGTCACGGAAGCTCTGGGACAGGGATACATTCGGCCCTCCATGTCACCCGTCTCCTCGAGTTTCTTTTTTGTGAAGAAAAAGGAGGGTGGTTTGCGTCCGTGTATTGATTATCAAGGTCTCAATTCTATTACGGTGGGGTTTAGTTACCCACTACCTCTCATCGCTACGGCAGTGGAATCATTTCACGGGGCGCGGTTCTTCACAAAACTGGACATCAGGAGCGCGTATAATCTGGTGCGTATTCGGGAGGGAGATGAGTGGTAAACCGCGTTTAGTACCACATCTGGCCATTATGAGTACCTCGTCATGCCGTACGGGTTAAAGAATGCTCCAGCCATCTTTCAATCCTTCGTCGACGAGATTCTCAGAGACCTGCACGGACAGGGTGTGGTGGTGTATATTGACGATATCTTGATCTACTCCGCCACATGCGCTGCGCATGTGTCTCTGGTGCGCAAGGTTCTTGGGCGACTGCTGGAGCATGACCTGTACGTGAAGGCGGAGAAATGTGAGTTTTCCAAACGAGCCGTTTCCTTCCTGGGTTATCGCATTTCCACCTCGGGGGTGGTGATGGAGTGTGACCGCGTCAAGGCCGTGCGTAATTGGCCGACTCCGACCACGGTAAAAGAGGTGCAGCGGTTCTTAGGGTTTGCCAATTACTACCGGAGGTTTATCCGGGGTTTTGGCCAGGTAGCGGCTCCCATTACCTCACTGCTGAAGGGGGGATGGTGCGTTTGCAGTGGTCAGCAGAGGCGGACGGAGCTTTCTGTCGTTTGAAGGCGCTGTTCACCGACGCGCCAGTGTTGGCGCATCCGGACCCTTCTTTGCCGTTCATAGTAGAGGTGGACGCATCCGAGGCTGGGGTTGGAGCCGTGCTCTCACATCGCTCGGGTGCGCCACCGAAGCTCCGCCCCTGTGCTTTTTTTTGGAAGAAGCTCGGGCCGGCGGAGCAAAACTATGATGTGAGGGACAGGGAGTTGTTGGCTGTGGTTAAGGCCCTGAAAGTGTGGAGACATTGGCTTGAGGGGGCTAAGCATCCTTTCCTCATCTGGACTGACCACCGTAACCTGGAGTATATCCGAGCATCTAGGAGACTGAATCCTCGTCAGGCAAGGTGGGCCATGTATTTCACTAGATTTCGATTTACGATCTCGTATCGGCCAGGTTCCCTCAACACTAAGGCCGGCGCACTGTCCCGTCTCTACGACACTGAGGACCGGTCCATCGATCCTACTCCCATCATTCCGGCGGCTAGGCTGGTGGCACCGGTAGTATGGGAGGTGGACGCGGACATCGAGCGGGCGCTAAGGGAGGAACCTGCGCCTCCACAGTGCCCGGAGGGCCGTAGGTAAGTGCCGCTCGCTGTTCGTGATCAATTGATTCGATGGGCTCATAGTCTACCCTCGTCAGGTCACCCGGGTATTTCGAGGACAGTGCGAGGTCTTAGGGGGAAGTACTGGTGGCCCACCTTAGTGAGGGACGTGAGATTCTATGTCTCCTCCTGTTCGGTGTGCGCTCAGAGTAAGGCTCCTAGGCACCTGCCACGAGGGAAGTTACAACCCCTCCCCGTTCCACAACGGCCGTGGTCCCATCTATCGGTGGATTTTCTCACTGACCTTCCCCCGTCTCAGGGACACACGACGATCCTGGTCGTTGTGGATCGGTTCTCGAAGTCCTGCCGTCTTATCCCGTTGCCCGGTCTCCCTACGGCCCTACAGGCTCTTTTCACCCATGTCTTCCGGCACTACGAGGTGCCCGAGGACATAGTTTCTGATCGGGGTCCCCAGTTTACCTCCCGAGTGTGGAGGGCATTTATGGAACGTCTGGGGGTCTCGGTCAGCCTGACCTCGGGGTATCACCCGGAGAGTAATGGGCAGGTGGAGAGAGTGAACCAGGAGGTGGGTAGGTTTCTGCGGTCGTATTGCCAGGACCGGCCAGGGGAGTGGGCGAGATACATCCCCTGGGCTGAAATGGCCCAGAACTCACTAAGCCACTCCTCTACCAACATGTCACCGTTTCAGTGCGTGTTGGGGTACCAGCCGGTCCTGGCACCATGGCATCAGAGCCAGACCGAGGCTCCTGCGGTGGAGGAGCAGCGCTCTAAGGAGACATGGAGGGCCGTCCAGGAGTCATTACGTCAGGCGAGTCGATGGCAGAAGAGGAGCGCTGACCGTCACCGCAGTGAGGCCCCCGTGTTTGCACCGGGGGACAGGGTCTGGCTCTCGACCCGAAACCTGCCCCTCCGCTTGCCCTGCCGGAAGCTGTGCAATGCCTCAGGCCTCATTAAGGGGCCTAGTGAGCTGAGCATAATAATAAATAAAAAGATACTAGTAATACTTTTTAAAAAATATATAAGTTCTCCGCTTGAGCCCCCCCCGACAAACGACCCGCTGTCGTGGGCTGCATCACTCCAATTCTGTTTTGGTTCAGCAGCAGCAAAATCTGCAGAAAGGTACAAATTTGCAAAGTAAATGGGGAGAGAGTGGGGTTTTTCCCAGGATAAAGAGGCTACATTGTTTACTAAAAATGCCCCCAAAAAAGTAAATGAATCCATACAGCTGAATAATAATTCATAATAGACCATAATTTATTTCCATACATACAGTTTTCTCATAATAGTAGAAACAAGTGTCATTAATCACTCACAGACTGATTCATAATAATAGACTATTCCACCCTGACAGAGTTCCTGTGCATTGTTTCACTCAATATGGTTGCAAACGTGACTTTCATTGAAATTAAGCTCCAGCAAAGAGGAGCTTTCAGAGCGGGGCAGAGAAAAAGAAAGAAGATTTAATTTGAACAGAAAAAGTACCTAAGTTAACTAATTTCTTTAGTAAAAAGACAGGTGCTGCTGATAATACTGGCATCCTTGAGGCAGAGGCAGAGGCCATCCATGTATAACCCATGTATCTGATGATGTCTGGCCTAAAAGAGTATGGCATGTCATACTCCTTTTGACTAGCCAGCATCAGATACAGTGACTTGCAAAAGTATTCATCCCCCTGGCGTTTTTCCTATTTTGTTGCATTACAACCTATAATTTAAATGGATTTTTATTTGGATTTCATGTAATGGACATACACAGAATAGTCCAAATTGGTGAAGTGAAATTGAAAAAATAAAAAAACGAAAAGTGGTACGTGCATATGTATTCACCCCTTTTGCTATTTATGTTTATTTGTTTTCCCTTTTGTACTTTATCTATTTGCACATCGTTACAACACTGTATATAGACATAATATGACATTTGAAATGTCTTTATTATTTTGGAACTTCTGTGAGTGTAATGCTCATTTTTATTGTTTTATTTCACTTTTGTTTATTATCTACTTCACTTGCTTTGGCAATGTTAACATATGTTTCCCATGTCAATAAATCCCTTAAATGTAATTGAAATTGAATTGATAACCAGCTGATCACCTAGCCACAGAGTTTCTAAAACCAGAGGAGCGACATCGTGAGACTTCCGGGAACCAGGCCGTGGTTTGAGAAGTCAATGAAAGAAGTGAAAAATTATTCGTTTAGTTGTTCATTTTCTCGAGATCTAAAGGCACAACCTAGGTGACAAACAGACACGTTTTCATTTTCGTCAAAAGGAATTGACGGTCTGCACATGCGCATTTGAGCGCGAGACGACCCTTAGACCCGTAATGACATGTTTCTACGCATGAATTTAGCTTGCCAACAAGTGTGATCGGGGATTTCTATTGGAGAAGCAGTTTCTACCTATCTTACTGTACCGTGTTTGACCTAGCTGCTCAGCTAACTAGATGCAACGTTGTTCCAAGCAACCGGTAGCGTGGCACCTCATTCTATTTCGAATGAATTAAAATACATTCTTCTGCACTCATGTTTTGACTTTCAGCGATGGAGGCTTGACCTCTCCTGATTGCATTTATCAACAATTTATGGAAACATAAATTACGGATTTAATTTGAATAGCTACGTGAATTTTCGCTTGTTTTTGTACGGGCCCGAAACACAGTTTGTTATCTTCTTGGCTGAGGCTCAAAATAAGTCCATCGTCCTTAAAATGAACACAGTTGTCCCAGAAAAGAAAAGGTACGTTAGCCTCTAGTAATCTAGTCGATTATCTAGCTGTAATGTGTTGTTTCGTTCTGCTTGGTTTAGATTTTGCGTGTTTGCTTAACTAGTTAGCTAGCCTAGCCAGCTACAGTAAGTGTTAGAGACGACTCGATATTTTAATTTCTAGAACTAACGTTAGCTAGCTAGGCGGTTAACTACTAAACTAACTACATAGCTAGCTAACTTTTAATAAGGCTCCCGTAAATAAGTGGCACAGACAGCCAGTGTGTTAAAAGGTCGCGAGATATGGGTCCACTTGCTGTCACTTGACTTGCCCAGTTGCCCATCATGCACAGGAATGATAGTGAGAGCTTGTTTTGAGGTGCTAAATGCAGATTATGAACTTTGAGGAATTGTTGAAACGTGTCTTTGAGGTTTTCAAATGCTGAGTCAAGAACAGGCAAGAAAGCCAGGTATGTCAACTCCATTCTCTTGTCTCCCATTTTCTGGCCTTCATTGTAAAGGTGTTGAAATGTATTGGAAGATGTGGTTAGTGGTATAATACTCAGAATTCAATTAAAACTGTTTGGCGCCTCTATCATTTAGATGGTTTAGTTGCCATAGGCCAATGTAGAGGTATCAGTGTGAACCAAGGTAGGCTGTTATGGGAGGCTGCTACTTTTGTTGTTACAGTGTAACATTCTATGGGACTATGTGGGCAGAATTTAGACATTTATACTAATGTAGGTTGAGGTTTGCCTCAGTGAGGGAGCTTTTATTTGTTACCAAATACCTTACTTAAAACTGCTGAAATGAATCTAACGTAGTGCTTTGTTCTCTATGCCTACTTTCACAACAATTTCACACTGCTTTGTCCGCAGGTTCTTATACCAAAACAGAAATCAAAACCATTGCAAAAAGTATGAAGGTTAATTTAAAGTTATAGTGTTTGCCATTCCACGGATTGCTGTGACCTTGTTATTTCTGTATCACGTCTTAATCACTGAGAGCCTGACGTCAGTGGGAGTTCCTGGCATAAAGTGTGTGTGTGGCAATTCACTAGTTGCTAGGAAAGGCCTTTAATTGACACTTTCTTTGTGTATAGGCCAAATATAAGTAAAAAGCCTGTCCACTGAACAAAACATCTATTTAAGATAGCATTTTTGTGTGCATGTATGGGTCTTTCATGATCCATGGGCTTTTTGCACAACTGTGGTCTTAAATATATTTTCTGGCATAGGGCTAGCTTCAAGGCGCTGACAGACAGCTAGCGGCAGACAGGGTGTTAGACATGTCAGTCAAGCATTCCGACTTGTCACGTTGTGCTTATATATATATATACACACTTTTTAAAAATATTTGTATGTGCATTTGGAAAGTATTCAGACCCCTTGACTTTATCCACATTTTGTTACGTTACAGCCTTATTCTAAAATGGATTCAATTAATGGTTTTCCTCATCCATGTTGTGACATTTTGTACTTGCATTTCCTCATGAGGAACACGTTTTCCATAAGGACCTATAAGCTTGTCCCATTACATACAGTGAGGGAAAAAATACCCATTACTACACACATAGTAAAAAAAAATGTAATGCGCGTATCTACCGACAGCCTGTACAGGTCTGGAAAGATACATCTGTTATTTTTGTTTTATTCTGCTTGCAAACACGCTGGATGATTCAGAATCCATTGAAGAGCTTGAACGATTCATTGAGCATAGATACTTACGAGCTCAAAGAAACATGTTGCTGGTTTCGGAGGATTCAAGCACTGTTAAGGACAGCAAACCCAATAAACAATCCAAAGCCAAGTTGGCCAAGCAGTATCAACGATGGCACCAAACCATCCCCAAACAAGAGGAAGTGCGTGGGGAGGTTCACTGATATGGATGTTAACTTGTTAAAATCCATCAATGAAAGGGTTGCAAACTTGATATCTTGGATATAAACTCAGCAAAAAAGAAAAGTCCTCTCACTGTAAACTGCGTTTATTTTTATCAAACTTAACGTGTAAATATTTGTATGAACATACGATTCAACAACTGAGACAAACTGAAGAAGTTCTACAGATGTGACTAACAGAAATGGAATAATGTGTCACTGAAAAAGGGGGGGTCAAAATCAAAAGTAACAGTCAGTATCTGGTGTGGCCACCAGCTGCATTAAGTACTGCAGTGCATCTCCTCCTCATGGATTGCACCAGATTTGCCAGTTCTTGCTGTGAGATGTTACCCCACTCTTCCACCAAGGCACCTGCAAGTTCCCGGACATTTTTGGGGGGAATGGCCCTAGCCCTCACCAACAGGTCCCAGACGTGCTCAATGGGATTGAGATCCGGACTCTTCGCTGGCCATGGCAGAACACTGACATTCCTGTCTTGCAGAGAACGAGCAGTATGGCTGGTGGCATTGTCATGCTGAAGGGTAATGTCAGGTGATGCTGTGACACACCGCCCCAGACCATGACGGAACCACCTCCAAATCGATCCCGCTCCAGAGTACAGGCCTCGGTGTAATGCTCATTCCTTCTACGAGAAACGCGAATCCGACCATCACCCCTGGTGAGACAAAACCGCGACTCGTCAGTGAAGAGCACTTTTTGCCTGTCTGGTCCAGCCACGGTGGGTTTGTGCCCATAGGCGACGTTGTTGCCGGTGATGTCTGGTGAGGACCTGCCTTACAACAGGCCTACAAGCCCTCAGTCCAGCCTCTCTCAGCCTATTGCGGACAGTCTGAGCACTGATGGAGGGATTGTACGTTCCTGGTGTAACTCGGGCTGTTGTTGTTGCCATACTGTACCTGTCCCGCAGGTGTGGTGTTCGGATGTACCGATCCTGTGCAGGTGGTGTTACACGTGGTCTGCTGCTGTGAGGACGATCAGCTGTCCGTCCTGTATCCCTGTAGTGCTGTCTTGGGCGTCTCACGGTACGGACATTGCAGTTTATTGCCCTGGCCACATCTGCAGTCCTCATGCCTCCTTGCAGCATGCCTAAGGCACGTTCACACAGTCAGTAGTCAGTAGAATAGCCTCTTTAGTGTCCTATGTTTTCATAACTGTGACCTTAACTGCCTATCGTCTGTAAGCTGTTAGTGTCTTAACGACCGTTCCACAGGTGCATGTTCATTAATTGTTTATGGTTCATTAAACAAGCATGGGAAACAGTGTTTAAACCCTTTACAATGAAGACCTGTGAAGTTATTTGTTTTTTATGATTTATCTTTGAAAGACAGGGTCCTGAAAAAGGGACGTTTTTTCTTTTTTTGCTGAGTTTATTACGAGAGGACATTAATGCATTGTGTGCCAGTCTAGAATTCAGCCAATGTCAGATTGATGATCTAAGGAAAGAGAACACGGAGCTGAAAGGTACTGCAAACTCTGTTCATGGCACGGTGGAGGTGGTGCAAAGGGAGAACAAACAGCTTAAAGAAACTTTGCTTGATGTACGGTGTTGATCAATGCGGGACAATCTTTTCAGGGCTATCGGAGAATGACAACAGCAGAAGCTGTGACACTGTCCGAGACTTTGTTAACTCAACTGAAACTGCCCACAGATGTTGTGCTTAATGTCACTTTCTCAAGGGTCCATAAAATGGGTAAGGCCTCTGGGAATAGGCCACGGGCTATTATTGCATCTTTTGACAATTTTAAGCTAAATGAAATGTTGACGAGCAGGGGCAGAGAACTCAAACACTGATTTTACAATGGATGGTCACTTCCCCATGGAGATCAATGAAAGGAGAAAAAAACATCCCATCATGAAGGAAAAGCGTTGCCTCAATCAACGAGTCTCCATGGTGATGGATACACTTTACATCAACGGGCAACCGTATCGGAACTCTGAATTAAAATAGCCAGGGAGTTACTCTAATGTTCAAATCTGAATTGTTGTAGTGTATCATGACTTCAACTATAACGAAGACATGCTCTCTTGATCTCTACTTGACATGGAAATGGTTGCAAAAAACTCTGGTTAATGTACAGTTGAAATCGGAAGTTTACATACACCTTCGCCAAATACATTTAATCTCAGTTTTTCACAATTCCTGACATTTAAATCCAAATAAATATTCCCTGTCTTAGGTGTTAGGATCACAACTTTATTTTTAAGAATGTGGAATGTCAGAATAATAGTAGAGAGAATGATTTATTTCAGCTTTTATTTCTTTCATCACAATCCCAGTGGGTCAGAAGTTTACATACACTCAATTAGTATTTGGTAGCATTGCCTTTTAAATTGTTTAACTTGGGTCAAATGTTTTGGGTAGCCTTCCACAAGCTTCCCACAATAAGTTGGGTGAATTTTGGCCCATTCCTTCTGATAGAGCTGGTGTAACTGAGTCAGGTTTGTAGGCCTCCTTGCTCGCACACGCTTTTTCAGTTCTGCCCACAAATGTTCTATAGGATTGAGGTCAGGGCTTTGTGATGGCCACTCCAATACCTTGACTCTGTTGTCCTTAACCTCTCTGCGAACAGATCCCTTTAGCGGGATCATTTCCCTAAACAACCGCTGAATTGCAGGGCGCCAAATTCAAAAATATTACTAAAAATATTTATAATCACGCAATCACAAGTGAAATATACCAAAACACAGCTTAGCTTGTTGTTAATCCACCTATCGTGTCAGATTTTGAAAATATGCTTTACAGAGAAAGAAATCCAAGCTTTTGTGAGTGTATCAATCAATGCTACAACAGCTAGCCCCAAATTAGCATGGTCAGAAAAGCAATACATTTTATCGCTTACCTTTGATAATCTTTGGATGTTTGCACTCACGAGACTCCCAGTTACACAACAAATGTTCTTTTTGTTTGATAAATATTACTTTTATAACAAAACACCATTTGGGTTGCGCGTTATGTTAAGAAAAATACAGCCTCGTTCCGTTCAACGAAAATTCCAAAAAGTATCCGTAATGGTCGTAGAAAAATGTCAAATGTTTTTTTATAATCAATCCTCAGGTTGTTTTTAACAAACATAATCGATAATATTTCAACCGGACTGTAACCTATTCAATAAGAGAGAAAAGGAAAATGGAGAGCTCCCCTCTCGCGCGCAGGAACTATTCAGAGGACACCTGACTACTTTTGAAAAATCTCGTTCATTTTTCAAAATAAAAGCCTGAAACTATGTCTAAAGCCTGGTCACAGCCTGAGGAAGCCATTGGAAAATGAATCTGGTTGATACCCTTTTAAATGGAAGAAAGACTGGCCAGGAAACACAGATTCATATTTTTTAAAATCACTTCCGGGTTAGATTTTCTCAGGTTTTCCCCTGCAGAATCAGTTTTGTTATACTCACAAACAATATTTTGACAGTTTTGGAAACTTTGGAGTGTTTTCTATCCTAATCTGTAAATTATATGCATATTCTACGATCTGGACCTGAGAAATAGTCAGTTTACCTTGGGAATGTTATTTAAAAAAAATAAAAATAAAAAAGCGTCAAGAAGTTAAGCCATTTAGCCACAACTTTGGAAGTATGCTTGGGGTCATTGTCCATTTGGAAGACCCATTTGCGACCAAGCTTTAACTTCCTGACTGATGTCTTGACATGTTGCTTCAATATATCCACATACTTTTCCTGCCTCATGATGCCATCTATTTTGTGAAGTGCACCAGTCCCTCCTGCAGCAAAGCACCCCCACAAGATGATGCTGCCACCCCGTGCTTCAGGTTATGTTGACATAGGATTTGTACCTGTTTCCTCCAGCATCTTCACAAGGTCCTTTGCTTTTGTTCTGGAAATAATCTGTCTGTAAACAATTGTTGGAAAAATTACTTGTGTCATGCACACAGTAATGTCCTAACCGACTTGCCAAAACTATAGTTGGTTTAAAATACATTTGTGGAGTGGTTGAAAAACGAGTTTTAATGACTCCAACCTAAGTGTATGTAAACGTCCGACTTCAACTGTATGTAGTCTTCCTAACAAAATACATAAGGTTTTTAACTTGGTCAACATAAGTAATATGAATATTTTAGCTTTGACCGAAACACATTTAGATGCATCTGTAAATGATGAGCAAATTATTTTATTTTTTATTTATTTCACCTTTTATTTAACCAGGTAGGCAAGTTGAGAACAAGTTGTCATTTACAATTGCGACCTGCCCAAGATAAAGCAAAGCAGTTCGACACATACAACAACACAGAGTTACACATGGAGTAAAACAAACATACAGTCAATAATACAGTAGAAAAATAAGTCTATATACAATGTGAGCAAGTGAGGTTAGATAAGGGAGGTGAAGGCAAAAAAAGGCCATGGTGGCGAAGTAAATACAATATAGCAAGTAAAACACTGGAATGGTTGATTTGCAGTGGAAGAATGTGCAAAGTAGAGAGAAATAATGGGGTGCAAAGGAGCAAAATAAATAAATACAGTAGGGAAAGAGGTTTGGGCTAAATTATAGATGGGCTATGTGCAGGTGCAGTAATCTGTGAGCTGCTCTGACAGCTGGTGCTTAAAGCTAGTGAGGGAGATAAGTGTTTCCAGTTTCAGAGATTTTTGTAGTTCGTTCCAGTCATTGGCAGCAGAGAACTGGAAGGAGAGGCGGCCAAAGGAAGAATTGGTTTTGGGGGTGACCAGAGAGATATACCTGCTGGAGCGTGTGCTACAGGTGGGTGCTGCTATGGTGACCAGCGAGCTGAGATAAGGGGGGACTTTACCTAGCAGGGTCTTGTAGATGACCTGGAGCCAGTGGGTTTGGCGACGAGTATGAAGCGAGGGCCAGCCAACGAGAGCGTGCAGGTCGCAGTGGTGGGTAGTATATGGGCCTTTGGTGACAAAACGGATGGCACTGTGATAGACTGCATCCAATTTATTGAGTAGGGTATTGGAGGCTATTTTATAAATGACATCGCCGAAGTCGAGGATTGGTAGGATGGTCAGTTTTACAAGGGTATGTTTGGCAGCATGAGTGAAGGATGCTTTGTTGCGGAATAGGAAGCCAATTCTGGATTTATCTTTGGATTGGAGATGTTTGATGTGAGTCTGGAAGGAGAGTTTACAGTCTAACCAGACACCTAGGTATTTGTAATTGTCCACATATTCTAAGTCAGAGCCGTCTAGAGTAGTGATGTTGGACAGACGGGCAGGTGCAGGCAGCGATCGGTTGAAGAGCATGCATTTAGTTTTAATTGTATTTAAGAGCAATTGGAGGCCACGGAAGGAGAGTTGAATGGCATTGAAGCTCGTTTGGAGGGTTGTTAACACAGTGTCCAAAGAAGGGCCAGAAGTATATAGAATGGTGTCGTCTGCGCAGAGGTGGATCAGAGACTCACCAGCAGCAAGAGCGACATCATTGATGTATACAGAAAAGAGAGTCGATCCAAGAATTGAACCCTGTGGCACCCCCCTAGAGACTGCCAGAGGCCCGGACAACAGACCCTCCGATTTGACACACTGAACTCCTCTATCAGAGAAGTAGTTTGTGAACCAGGCGAGGCAATCATTTGAGAAACCAAGGCTGTCGAGTCTGTCGATGAGGATGTGGTGATTGACAGAGTCGAAAGCCTTAGCCAGGTCAATGAATACGGCTGCACAGTATTGTTTCTTATCGATGGCGGTTAAGATATCATTTAGGACCTTGAGCGTGGCTGAGGTGCACCCATGACCAGCTCTGAAACCAGATTTCATAGCGGAGAAGGTATGGTGGGATTCGTAATGGTCGGTAATCTGTTTGTTGACTTGGCTTTCGAAGACCTTAGAAAGGCAGGGTAGGATAGATATAGGTCTGTAGCAGTTTGGGTCAAGAGTGTCCCCCCCTTTGAAGAGGGGGATGACCGCAGCTGCTTTCCAATCTTTGGGAATCTCAGACGACACGAAAGAGAGGTTGAACAGGCTAGTAATAGGGGTGGCAACAATTTCAGCAGATAATTTTAGAAAGAAAGGGTCCAGATTATCTAGCCCAGCTGATTTGTAGGGGTCCAGATTTTGCAGCTCTTTCAGAACATCAGCTGACTGGATTTGGGAGAAGGAGAAATGGGGAAGGCTTGGGCGAGTAGTTGTGGGGGGTGCAGTGCTGTTGACCGGGGTAGGGGTAGCCAGGTGGAAAGCATGGCCAGTCGTAGAAAAATGCTTATTGAAATTCTCAATTATAGGGGATTTATCGGTGGTGACAGTGTTTCCTAACTTCAGTGCAGTGGGCAGCTGGGAGGTGTTCTTATTCTTCATGGACTTTAGTGTCCCAGAACTTTTTTGAGTTTGTGTTGCAGGAAGCAAATTTCTGCTTGAAAAAGCTAGCCTTGGCTTTTCTAACTGCCTGTGTGTATTGGTTTCTAGATTCCCTGAAAAGTTGCATATCACTGTGCAACTTTTCAACTTTTCTGTTCGATGCTAATGCAGAACGCCATAGGATGTTTTCGTGTTGGTTAAGGGCAGTCAGGTCTGGAGAGAACCAAGGGCTATATCTGTTCCTGGTTCTAAATTTCTTGAATGGGGCATGCTTATTTAAGATGGTGAGGAAGGCATTTAAAAATAAATAACCAGGTATCCTCTACTGACAGGATAAGATCAATATCCTTCCAGGATACCCCGGGCCAGGTCGATTAGAAAGGCCTGCTCGCTGAAGTGTTTCAGGGAGCGTTTGACAGTGATGAGTGGAGGTCGTTTGACCGCTGACCCATTACGGATGCAGGCAGTGATCGCTGAGATCTTGGTTGAAAACAGCAGAGGTGTATTTAGAGGGCAAGTTGGTTAGGATGATATCTATGAGGGGCATCTATATCTATGAGCCCGTGTTTACGGCTTTGGGGTGGTACCTGGTAGGTTCATTGATAATTTGTGTGATATTGAGGGCATCAAGCTTAGATTGTAGGATGGCTGGGGTGTTAAGCATGTTCCAGTTTAGGTCGCCTAGCAGCACGAGCTCTGAAGATAGATGGGGGGGGGGGGCAATCAGTTCACATACGGTGTCCAGAGCACAGCTGGGGGCAGAGGGTGGTCTATAGCAGGCGGCAACGGTGAGAGACTTGTTTTTAGAGAGGTGTATTTTTAAAAGTAGAAGTTCAAATTGTTTGGTTGACCTGGATAGTAGGACAGAAGTTTGCAGGCTATCTTTGCAGTAGATTGCAACACCGCCCCCTTTGGCTGTTCTATCTTGTCTGAAAATGTTGTAGTTAGGGATGAAAATTTCCAAATGTTTGGTGGTCTTCCTAAGCCAGGATTCAGACACAGCTAGAACATCCAAGTTGGCAGAGTGTGCTAAAGCAGTGAATAAAACAAACTTAGGGAGGAGGCTTCTAATGTTAACATGCATGAAACCAAGGCTATTACGGTGACAGAAGTCATCAAAAGAGAGCGCCTGGGGAATAGGAGTGGAGTTAGGTACTGCAGGGCCTGGATTCACCTCTACATCACCAGAGGAACAAAGGAGGAGTAGGATAAGGGTACGGCTAAAAGCTATGAGAATTGGTCGTCTAGAACGTCTGAAACAGAGAGTAAAAGGAGGTTTCTGGGGGCGATAAAATAGCTACAAGGTATAATGTACAGACAAAGGTATGGTAGGATGTGAATACAGTGGAGCTAAACCTAGGTATTGAGTGATGATGAGAGAGATATTGTCTCTAGAAAACATTTAGTGGATCATGAAATAATTTTGACAAAATGAATGCATTATAGTTTTAAAGAGGTAGCATTGAATTGGGTACAGTCATATCTGACAGGAAACAGACCACCTATATCAATGGTTCATTTTCTTCCACTCATGCTTTAAACTGTAGAAAACCGCAGGGCAGCTGCCTTGGGCCACTTCTTTACTTAATATATCAACCAACGACCTTCCTTATGCCTAATCTGAAACTCAAGCTACTATATTTGCAGATGATACTACAATTTATACAGCAAGACAATCGGTTCAACAAGTAGATTTGGAAAATATCAGGGTTTGGATTTGCCGGAACAAACTTGTTTTAAACACCAAGAAAATCAAAGCTATGCTGGTCTGTTCCACCAGGAAAAGGTCAACACAGCATGGGATACAATTAAGTGTGATGGGGGGGGGTACAAATTGAGGAAGTGGCAGAAACCAAACTACTAGGAGTGCAGCTAGACAACTGCTTATCATGGTCGTCTAATGTAAAAAAAAATATATATATATATATCTATATAGTGAAAAATATTCTGCTAGATCAGAAGGATAGCTAAATATATACCGGGAAAGATTCTTAAGCAAATAACCCAAGCAGTAATTGGGAGTCAGGTGAACTACTGTTCTATGGTCTGGGGAAATTCATCAGCAAGTGACATTAGACTGCAGATTGTACAGAACAAAGCAGCAAGGATTGTTTTAAGGTAGAGAGATGGTTTTTCTGTTGTCATGCTGAATGCTCTTGGTTGGTCGTCAACCAACAAGATAATTGGGGGGAAAAAACATGCTTATTTTATTTCATAATATACACCGTTTAAAATGGCGTTCACAACAGTATTCAGTTGGTAAGAGACAAACATTCAGTAAATACTTGGAATCGATTGCCCACCATCCTGTATTTTCCAGACAGAAAAGAGAAATAGACAAAATAACATTTTGATTTAGAGCAATAAAGAAATTAAATAATTTCTGTGCCAACCAGAAACCTTTTATTTTATAAATTCAAACAATACTTTAAAACCATTTTAAATACAATGGATAGGAAAGTTGTGCTGGACTATGGTAGATAAAGAATCAATCAATCTACTGTTAGAGTATTTGTTTGAGTCTGTTTGTAACCGTGTGTTATTTGAAAAATGTGATCGTATTATAAATTGTATTTTAATGTTTAAGGACTCTTGGAAGATTAGTCCAAATGAGGACTAAAAGATCCTAATCAAATCTACACACAATACCCCATAATGACAAAGCGAAAACAGGTTTTCAGATTTTGTATTTTTTTTATAGCAAATTTATAAAACATACCTTATTTACATAAGTATTCACACCCTTTGCTATGAGACTCTAAATTGAGCTCAGGTGCATCATATTTCCATTGATCATCCCTGAGATGTTTCTACAACTTAATTGGAGTCCACCTGTGGTAAATTCAATTGATTGGACATGATTTGGACAGGCACACACCTGTCTATATAAGATCCCACAGTTGACAGTGCATGCCAGAGCAAAAACCAAGCCGTGAGGTTGAACGAATTGTCCTCAGAGCTCCGAGACAGGATTGTGTCGAGGCACAGATCTGGGGAAGGGTACCAAAACATTTCTGCAGCATTGAAGGTCCCCAAGAACACAGTGGCCTACATCACTTTAATGGAAGTAGTTTGGAACCACCAAGACTCTTCCAGAGCTGGCTGCTCGGCTAAACTGAGCAATCGGGGTAGAAGGGCCTTGGTCAGGGAGGTGACCAAGAACCTGATGGTCACTGACAGAGCTCCAGAGTTCCTTTATGGAGATGGGAGAACCTTCCAGAAGGACAACCATCTCTGCACCACTCCACCAATCAGGCTATTATGGTAGTGTGGCCAGACAGGAGCCACTCTTCAGGAAAAGGCACATGACAGCCCGCTTGGACTTTGCCAAAAGGCACCTAAAGGACTCTGACCATGAGAAACCAGATTCTCTGGTCTGATGAAACCAAGATTGAACTCCTTGGCCTGAATGCCAACCATCACGTCTGGCGGAAACCTAGCACCATCCCTACGAGGAGGCGTGGTGGTGGCAGCATCATTTTGTGGGGATGTTTTTCAGGTGCAGGGACTGGGAGACTAGTCAAGATCGAGGGAAAGATTAATGACTCTAAGTACAGAGAGATCCTTGACGAGAACCTGCTCCAGAGTGCTCAGGACCTCAGACCTTATTTAATTTTTTTTAATATAACCTTTTATTTAACTAGGAAAGTTAAGAACAAATTCTTATTTACAATGACGGCAAAGGTTCAGCTTCCAACAGAACAATGACCCTAAGTGGCCCAGCCAAAGGCCGGACTTGAACCCGATCAAGCATCTCTGGAGAGACCTGAAAATTGCTGTGCTGCGACGCTCCCCATTCAACCTGACAGAGCTTGAGAGGATCTGCAGAGATGAATGAGAGAAACTCTCCAAATACAGGTGTGCCAAGCTTGTAGCATCATACCCAAGAAGACTTAAGGTTGTAATCGCTGTCAACGGTGCTTCAACAAAGTACTGAGTAAAGGGCCTTAATATTTGTGTAAATGTGAGATTTGTTTTATTTATACATTTGCAGAAATGTAAAAAAAAAAACTTTGTCATTATGGGGTATTGTGTGTAGATCGATCGACGAGGGGGAAAAACAATTTAATCAATTTTAGGGAAAGGCTGTAACCTAACAATGTGGAAAGTACAGGGGTCTGAATACTTTCTGAATTATGTGGTAGCTTAAGCCTGCTGGTGACGTTAAACACTCCTCCAATCTGTGTTGGATCTGATTTTGTGCGCAAGAAGAGACGTAGGCCAATGGCATAAGTATACCGGTCGCCTCCCGCAAGTACAGCCAGTGGGAGACTGGAGTGACACCGCGTGCTAGCTAACTAGCCCAAATTCCAGCTAAACTTGGAGAGGACAGTTAGGCCTAACTACTTACAAAAAGTTTACTTCTGATGAAGAGCTACAAAAGTAAGTAAATCTCCGTATTCGACTGAAAGATACACTACATGGTCAAAAGTGCTCGTCGAACATCTCATTCCAGAAATCATTGGCATTAATATGGAGTTGGTCCCCCGTTTGTTGCTATAAAAGCCTCCACTCTTCTGGGAAGGCTTTCCACTAGATGTTGGAACATTGCTGCAGGCATTAATTAGGTCGGGCACTGATGTTTGGCGATTAGGCCTGGCTCGCAGTCGGCGTTCCAATTCATCCCAAAGGTGTTCGATTTGGTTGAGGTCAGGGCTGTGTGCAGGCTAGTCAAGTTCTTCCACACCTATGTCGTCAAACCATTTCTGTATAGACCTCGCTTTGTACAAAGGGGCATTGTCATGCTGAAACAGGAAAGGGCTTTCCATAAACTGTCACAAAATTGGAAGCACAGTATCGTCTAGAATTTCATTGTATGCTCTAGCGTTAAGATTTCCCTTCAATGGAACTCAGGGGCCTAGCCCGAACCATGAAAAACAGCCCCAGACCAGTATTCCTCCTCCAATCTTTACAGTTGACACTATGCATTCGGGAAGGTAGCGATCTCCTGGCATCCTTCAAAACCTGATCTGAGGCTTTTTTTGCATCTGCAGGCCATGGAAACCCATTTCATGGGTTGCAACCGAGGACAGAGGATTTTTACGAGCTTCAGCACTCGGTGATCCCGTTCTGTGAGCTTGTGTGGACTACCATTTTGTGGCTGAGCCATTGTTTCCCCTAGATGTTTCCACTTCACAATAATATCACTTAATGTTGATATGGGCAGCTCTAGCAGGGCAGCAATTTGACACTGACTTGTTGGAAAGGTGGCATCCTATGGCGGTGCAAAGTTGAAACTCTATTTTAAGTCTCCCTTCCCTGAGAGCAACCAGAGGTTTCCTTGGCCAAATATTCCCAGATTTTGTGGTCGCTCATTTCTGCATTAGCGCAACATGCTCTGCCACTTCTCACAATGGTGCTCATTTAGTAAAGTTTAGATCAAAGCTGAATCAATGTCTTGGAAGATCAGAAAATGATTTATTATTCTACATAACATGACCAAATATAATAGCATGTTATAGCGTTACTGTTACACCAAAAGCGCCACCTAATTTCTTATGAGATTTAACTATGGTAGCTGAATGGTGAAAAAAATAATAATCCTGTGGCCAAAAATCAACAATGTGTGCCACTAGGCAGAATGTGCTTTGATTGAAACTAAATACAGGAAGGCTATATACAGTTTAACACCATCTGCTATTAATGTGCTCAGGAAACACTAATTCTAGAAGATCTAAATGCATATTCCCATGAAACTGATTGAAATCAAATGATTGGCATGTAGACACAGTTTGGACATAAGGTATGCCTAACTTCTTGTTTTGAGAAGATTTTTAAAATACTTTTAATCTGCTCAATGTGTGAGCATAGTCAGATGTTGCAATTGGAGAATGCTATTTTTCTTTACTCCTTTTTTCTCCCTAAATTTCGTGATATCCAACTGGTAGTCAGTTTTGTCCCATCGCTGCAAATCTTGTCCTCCGAAACACGACCCTGCCAAGCTCGCTTAACCCCAATAGCCAGCCGCACCAATGTGTTGGAGGAAACACCGTCGAACTGACGACCGAAGTCAGCGTGCAGGTGGCCTGGCCCCCCACAAGGAGTAGTTAGAGCGAGATGTGCCAAGGACATCCCGGCCGGCCAAACCCTCCCCTAACCCGGATGACGCTGGGCCAATTGTGCACCCCCTCATGGGTCTCCCGGGCATTTTATGCATGTTCTATTATGTCGGTACAAGCGTTGAAATTGTTATTTACATTTTGATTGCTCTCTTGCACCTAAGACATTGGCACTACACCATGAGCGAGAGGGGGATTTGTGTGTGTGACCATGCCTCAGGACTACCTGGCTTGATGACTACTTGCTGTCCTATGGCTATGGAACCCTGACCTGTTCACCGGACGTGCTACCTGTCCCAGACCTGCTGTTTTCAACTCTCTCTAGAGACAGCAGGAGCGGTAGAGATGCTATGAAAAGCCAACTGACATTTACTCCTGAGGTGCTGACCTGTTGCACCCTCGACAACCACTGTGATTATTATTATTTGAGCCTGCTGGTCATCTATGAACATTTGAACTTCTTGGCCATGTTCTGTTATTATCTCCACCTGGCACAGCCAGAAGAGAACTGGCCACCCCTCATAGCCTGGTTCCTCTCTAGGTTTCTTCCTAGGTTTTGGCCTTTTCTAGGGAGTTTTTCCTAGCCATCGTGCTTCTACACCTGCATTGTTTGCTGTTTGGGGTTTTAGGCTGGGTTTCTGTACAGCACTTTGAGATATCAGCTGATGTAAGAAGAGCTTTATAAATACATTTGATTTGTGTGTGGGGGGGTAGTGATGGGTCGTTCGCGAAGAGCCAGGTGAATGTTGGGAGCTGGCTTGCATATCAGATTTATAAATTCATTTATAATTTTAAAAAATCAGATATGAATTATCAAGAGTTAATTCTATTAATTTAAATAATTCAAATAACGACAAAATAAATAAAATTTAAGCCTGAATGGCCAAGCACACACATTCGTTATGACTGTCTGAGCAGACTAACAGCCTCACCTGTTGTTCCTATCAATCAGACACGCAGTGTCAACCAATGAACCAAAGATGCGTGAGGGAGGGCCAAGCCAACTCACTCAGTCACACACTTAGCAGCTGAGGACAGAGAGGAAGGACAGCTGTGAAAACAACAGCTGGAATATGAGTCAGAAGCACAGTAGCATTTGGATGCATTTGATGATGCATTTAATGATGTAGACAATGTTAGAGCACAGTGTAGAATTTGCCAAAACAAAATCTCTTATAAAGCCGGTTCTACGCACAACCTACACCGGCATATGCAAACTGTGCACTCAACTGTGGAGCTTCAAGAAACTAGCGGGCCTGCTAGTGATAGTGGTGGAGTCAGCGTAGCCATTCAGACAAGTAGGCCTACTCCGCGACCCACAGTAACGCAGTCTTCTATGGACCAGTTTATGCCAAAGTCTGTCTGTAGCAAAACAAAAACAAATTGATATGGCATTGGCTAAAATGATTGCCACCGATTTCCAGCCATTTTCGATCGAGGAGGACAGAGGTTTTCGAAATTTATAGCAATAGTCTAAATTCAATGTACACTATTCCAAGCAGGAAAACCCTTTTAAAATCACTTATTCCACAACTGTATGAGAGCACACAGGCTTCAGTGCGGGAAAGAGTCCAAGAAGTTACTGCAGTTTGCCTTACACTGACTGCTGGACATTAAGGGTAACCACTTCTTACATGTCGGTTACATGTCACTTCATTGAAGATTTTTCAATGTCTAGCTGTCTTCTGGACTGCTTTGAGTTAAACAACAGACACATCTCAGAACTTGGCAGAGGAACTGTTGAGAATGGCCAGAGAATGGCAAGTAGATGGAAAAGTGGTCTGTTGTGTTGCGATAATGCAGCTAACATAACCAAAGCCATGAAAGTTTTTTTTAAATGGACCCATCATCCATGTCTTGCCCACACAATCAACCTGACTAGGAGATGCTCTGAAGGTGATGAAGCCCACTGTGGACAAAGTGAAAGCAGCTGTGGAATACTTCCACAGGAGCACAGCAGGTGCTGAAAAACTGAAGTCTACACAACGCCAGATGGGGATGCCTGAGCTGAGGCCTAAACAAGACTGCACTACAAGGTGGAATTCAACATTTTTATATGTTGAAGAGGTTTCTTGAGTCAAGAATGGCATCATCTCTACCCTGGCCATTGTCAATGCACCAGTTGATGCTCTGACCCAAGAGGAGTGGGAGGTGGTGGAGGAGGTGTGCAGAGTCCTGGAACCCTTTGAGCAGGTCACTGTGGAGATCAGTGGAGTAAGAGGTACAGTAAGCAGTTACTACATCATTATTTCATCCAGTATTATATGATTATGAGCAGTAAATGAGAATGTAGTATCATTAGACAAAACATGAACCTGAACTAATTAGTCTGTTCTCTCTAAGTTAAGTTACTGTTCTCTCTTTTTAGCTATGCGACAGTCTCAAAAATGCTACTCCTGTGTAAGGGTCTTCAGCGAATCACAGCCAGCCGCCAGAGAGGAGAAGCAAATGTAACCACAGGACATGTGACAGAGTTGATGGACACGCTATGTTCATCAATGGACAGAAAGTTCTCTTATTTGGAGGAGCCCCTCCAAAGATCTGCAGATCCTCTGAGCTGGTGGAAGAACAAGGCCTCTGTCTACCCACGGCTTACTAAAGTCATGACAGGGAGACTCTGCATAGTGGCCACATCCGATCCCTCTGAGAGGGTCTTCTCGAAAACAGGACAAATAATTACTGAGAAGAAACCGCATCAGCCCCTCGGAAGTGAGGCAGCTTGCATTTCTGAATGCAAATCTCTCATTAAAGCAAAATATGGTCAGCATTGCTGTGTGCTGCTGGTAATAATATGGAGAGAGAAATGAGGGACCAGTTTAATGTTTTAAGTGGGATGCTGCAGTTTTGCACATTATTTATTTTTCTTTATGGTGCAATATTCTATTAGCAGCATATTCTACCAGCAGCATACCACCCTGCATACCACTGCTGGCTTGCTTTTGAAGCTAAGCAGGGTTGGTCCTGTTCAGTCCCTGGATGGGAGACCAGATGCTGCTGGAAGTGGTGTTGGAGGGCCAGTAGGAGGCAATCTTTCCTCTGGTCTAATTAAAAAAAAAAATATCCCAATGCCCCAGGGCAGTGATTGTGACACTGCCCTGTGTAGGGTGCCATCTTTCGGATGGGACGTTAAACGGGTGTCCTGACTCTCTGAGGTCATTAAAGATCCCATGGCACTTATCGTAAGAGTAGGGGTGTTAACCCCGGTGTCCTTGCTAAATTCCCAATCTGGCCCTCAAACCTTCACGGTCACCTAATAATCCCCAGTTTACAATTGGCTCATTCATCCCCCCTTCTCTCCACTGTAACTATTCCCCAGGTCGTTGCTGTAAATGAGAACATGTTCTCAGTCAACTTACCTGGTAAAATAACGGATAAATAAAAAAAATAATGCTGTTCAGATTGTTGAATGGTTAGATTTATGCACTTTGTTTATATACGTTAAAAAGTTACTTTAAATGCAAATGTTTAATAGCATTCTTTTTCATAACAAACCAATGCATTTTTTAATACATTGTGGTAAAGGTAGAGTATGATTTCATAATTTAATTAGAATTGTTTTAACACCATTCATAGTCAAACTATCGCAAACTGTTTGACTTGAAAAAATACAAAATCTATATTCTTTAAAGAGCCGCTTGGGAGCGAAAAGAGACGGCTCATTTTGGTGAGCTGAGCCGAACGAGAAGGCTCACTGAAGAGTCGGAATGCCCATCACTAGCGTGGGGGTGCTGCCAAATGTTTATGTAGACTACACCTGCGAATGTCCCTACAAAATCATCCTTTTGTACCGCATTTGGGTATTTTAAATGTAGTCTCTAATACTATCAGTTTACAGAGTCACATTTAACAATAACAATCATTGTTTTCGAATCCATTTCTGTTGCATGTAAATAAATGTTTATACATGCTTGTGGCGTTAAAGCTCTTTATTTTTTTTGCACGTCGATAATGTTTGTTGCGATGGTCACTGGCGGCTGTCGCCCTCTTGTGTGAAGGCGCTAGCAGCTTTGACTAGACAAGGGACAAGTGGTGTACTCAGTTGGGAACTCGTTGATATTCCGCTGGTTGCCTGAAAAGCTCTTGAATCCTGTTCTGTACTGAACCTGTAGCTACAGGATGGACCTATTTCATGAGCTTCATTTCCACAAGAGCATCAAACCAAACCCTGGAGTGATGTCTGAGATGTATTATTTTTAGAGAAAAGACAACCACCTCCCATCTGTAGTGTGGAGAGGGTGACGCACCATTAAGACAGCAGCACGAGAATCCTGTCTACTGTAGCAGCCTTTGTTTGTACTGCACATAACTCACTTTGTAGAGTTCGCGGTCCAGCCTACACCAGGACTTTTCAGGTAAAGGTTTTCCAGACATTTCCTGTATTCTCTGTGCATAAGCCATACTTGTCTGTCACATCACAATAGATTCCAATACATAGCACAGAGATACGTTTAGATTTTATTTTACCTTCATGTGGCTGATTTCCCACGGGTGAAGACCTAGATACTCATTTTTTTTTTTTTATACCTGCTTCACTTAGCAGTGGTTGATTGGTTGAAAGCAATGATTATTGAAAGATATTTCTCTGGGCTTGGGCAAGTGACCAGAAAGGTCTCTGTAGCGGAGGGTGAGAAGTGTGATGGCACTATGCAGAACTGGTTGCATTACACAGAGGATCAGCTTTCAAACTCAGAGAGGCAGACCTCATGTGGTCTGGGAGATCTGACTGAGGATAGTTTAAATATTTGGCCCCCGCTGACTGAGCTCCTGACCTGCACAGTCAGTCTGTCAGCTTGGTAAGAGGCACAGACACAGACTGCTACCTACTGACTGCCTGTCTGTCAGTTTGACTTCAGTTTGAGGTATTACATTGGTTATTCTCATCATGCATGCACGTGATGCAAAACCTGCAGACACATTCACTGAGCATGCAAAATATTTAGGTTGCAAAACAGACCTCCATCTAGGCTACTCATTTGTGTGTGGATATGATGTACATTGAGGTGGATCAGTTTCTGTCATTAACTGTTAGGAGGGTCTTTCTGTACTCTAAAAAATGACTGGAAATGTGCAAATCTATATAGGCTAGTAGTAAATTATATTTCAAAAAATTACGTTCAATTAGCTAGCTGAAGCATTTTCCTTATTTTTAGACAGTCTCAAATAATATAATTATCTGACTAACTCCATAACAGATCAATTGCAATTAAGTTTCAGGGGGGATTTTTTTTACTGACGTCTTTATTTTCATGGAGAGCATTGCACACTTTTTGATTTACGCTGTTCTGTAGGGTTAAGACCTCAACTCGGCAGCAGCCTCTGTTATGCATTGGTGTCATTTCCTTGACTTGTCTACAATCTCTACATGCTTCAATACATATGGACAAGACCGACAATAAGCCATGCATGTGTTCACATCACGTGGGAGATATATAAACAGTACCAGTCAAAAGTTTGGACACCTACTTATTCCAAGGTTTTTCTTTATTTTTACTATTTTCTACATTGTAGAATAATAGTGGAGACAACAAAACTATTAAATAACACATATGTAATCATGTAGTAACCGAAAGTGTTAAACAAATTAAATATATTTTAGATTCTTCAAAGTAGCCACCCTTTGCCTTGATGAAAGCTTTGCACACTCTTGGCATTCTATCAACCAGCTTCATGAGGTAGTTACCTGTAATGCATTTCAGTTAACAGGTGTGCCTTATTTATTTGCGGCATTTCTTTTCTTAATACGTTTGAGCCAATCAGTTGTGTTGTGAAAAGGTAGGGGTGGTATACAGAAGATAGCCCTCTGTGGTAAAAGACCAAGTCCATATAATGGCATGAACAGCTCAAATAAGCAAAGAGAAACGACAGTCCATCATTACTTAGGGTCATGAAGGTCAGTCAATACAGAAAATGTCAAGAACTTTGAAAGTTTCTTCAAGTGCAGTCACAAAAACCATCAAGCGCTATGATGAATCTGGCTCTCCACACCACAGGAATGGAAGACCCAGAGTTACCTCTGCTGCAGACGATAACTTCATTAGAGTTACCAGCCTCAGATTGCAGCCCAAATAAATGAGTTCAAGTGGCACAGCGGTAGGCACTGCATCTCAGCGCTAGAGGCATCACTACAGACACCCTGGTTCGAATCCAGGCTGTATCACAACCGGCCGTGATTGCGAGTCCCATAGGGCGGTGCACAATTGGCCCAGCGTCATCCGGGTTTGGCAGCTGTAGGCTGTCATTGTAAATAAAAATGTGTTCTTAACTAACTTGCCTAGTTAAATAAATTAAAAAAGACAACATCAACTGTTCAGAGGAGACTGCATGAATCAGGCCTTCATGGTCGAATTGCTGCAAAGATACACTACTAATGGACACCAATAAGAAGAAGAAACTTGGAAGGGCCAAGAAACATGAGCAATGGACATTAGACTGGTGGAAATCTGTCCTTTGGTCTGATGATCCCAAATGTGAGATTTTTGGTTCCAACCGCCGTGTCTTTGTGAGACACAGAGTAGGTTAACGGATGATCTCCGCGTGTGGTTCCCACCGTGAAACATGGAGGAGGTGTGGGGATGCTTTGCTGGTGATACTGTCTGTGACTTCTTTAGAATTCAAGGCACACTTCACCAGCATGGCTACCACAGAATTCTGCAGCGATATGCCATCCCATCTGGTATGCGCTTAGTGGGACTATCATTTGTTTTTCAACAGGACAATGACCCAACACACCTCCTGGCTGTGTAAGGGCTATTTGACCAAGAAGGAGAGTGATGGAGTGCTGCATCATATGACCTGGCCTCCACAATTACCTGACCTCAACCCAACTGAGATGGTTTGGGATGAGTTGGACTGCAGAATGAGGGAAAAGCAGCCAACAAGTTCTCAGCTTGTGTGGGAACTCCTTCAAGACTGTTGGAAAGCATCCCAGGTGAAGCTGGTTGAAAGAATGACGAGTGTGTGAAGCTGTCAAGGCAAAGGGTGGCTACTTTGAAGAATCTCAAATATAAAATATATTTTGATTTGTTTATCACTTTTGGTTACTACATGATTCCATATGTGTTATTTCATAGTTTTGATGTCTTTACTATTATTTTACAATGTATAAAACAAAGAAAAACCCTTGAATGAGTAGGTGTGTCCAAACTTTTGACTGGTACTGTGTATATATTTCTTTACAAGAAACTCTGAAGGGGAATGAAATATGTTTTATTGTCGCCTTTGTTTTCAGCAGACCTTTCTTCTACGGAATTAAAAAGTCTCCTTGTCATTTTTGTGTAGTTAGGATCTTATATTAGCCTACATATTTTAACATTCTCTCACTCAATGGAGAATTGCATCGTGGCCTATATTTGTACAGCATTTCTTAGTTTTTTGGACCTTTTGAGGGACTGATCTTAGCAGAGACCTAGCCTGCATTGTTTTTTCACGTGGTTCAAAACGGGCTCCTTTTTGATTCTCTTATGGTTCTTGTTGCATGAAGTGGACCATTTCTTTTAGGAGGCTGTCATTTGTCCAGTAGCCTGTGTGTTTTTAAATGTAAGTGTGTGTCCTAAACGAGGACCGTCTGTCCCTCCTCGCTGTCCCTCAATAGTGGAGGATTGCAGCATTGGCAGTAAATGTCAGGATGATTGGTGGAGAGGCTTGGCAGTGCACCAAGCAGGCAGAGTGGAGAATCTACTGCGTATCACACACAACCAAGTCCCCACTCCCAGCCAATGATGCCATGGCGGGCTCACTGTGCTTCCTTTGGTTTGCAGCCAATAAGACGGCAGGCTAGGCCAGCGTCTGAAAATGAGCCTGCTAGGGTGAGACAGTTGGACTTGGAGCTTGTTGCAGACCCCAGCCGCTGCAGCCTTTCCCATTGTCTGGCCAGTGGCTTAGTGAACAGTGTGCAGAGCAGGCAGGCAGACAACAAGGATGCAATCCCTGGTGGTGTGTGTGTTAGGCCCGGGCTCTGACTTGCATCTTGTTGATCGGCCTGTCTCCCACAGCAGGGTGAGCTCGGAGCGGAGGAAGGAGAAGTCCCGGGATGCAGCGCGATACCGGAGGGGGAAGGAGTCTGAGGTGTTATATGAGCTGGCCCAGGAGCTGCCCCTTCCCCACGGTGTCACCTCCAACCTAGACAAGGCTTCTATCATGAGACTGGCCATCAGCTACCTGCACATGAGGAATCTTCTGAGCACAGGTCAGTATCCTGGGGGGAGTGAGGAAGAGGAATATGGTAGTATCCAAATTAGAGGGACACAACTGTGGTGAGGATAGTGTCCAAAGTGCCTTGGGGGTTAAGGGGTGGGGGTGAGAAAAAGCGGTGAGGTGAGCGGCCTGGAAGATCTACAAACTTGCAGACAGGAGTCAGTACCCTGGGGTCTGAAATTATTGACTCCCTTGATAAAGAGGAGCAAAAATGCCATGTAAGCAAAAATGACCGTATGACATAAATAATGAATATACTGAGCTATATTGTATGCTCAAAAAAATTGGGAAATGTATATTTTATACTAACACAATTGCTCATAGAAAGATTTTGTTTAAAAGATGGGGGTCAAAATTATTGACACCCCTGATTTCAATACCCCACCTTGTGAGGATAACAACCCTTTTTCTAAAATGTTTTATTTGTTGGAGAACACATTGGGAGGGACCTTAGACCATTCCTCCATACAAAATCCTTCCAGATCCATCTGCGCTTAAGGACTGTCCTCTTCAATTCAAAGCACAGGTTTTTAATGGGTTTCAAGTCCGGAGACTGCGATGGCCATTGCAAAATGTTGAAATTTTTTTGTGGATTTTGATGTGTGATTTGGGTTATTGTCTTGCTGGAAGTTACACTTGTTGACAAATTTCAGCCTCCTGGCAGAGGCAACCAGGTTTTTGGCTAAAATGTCCTGGTACTGGGTAAAGTTCATGAGGCTGTTAACTGTAGCCCTTTACACTCGTACCCGTATATTGGTTGAAAGTGGCAGATTTGGGCACCAATAAGAGCCTCAATTGGAACGTAGTGGCTGTACAGTAACATGCTATACATTAGGCCTGCACGATTAATAGAATTTTAATCGGAATTGTGATATTGACATTCACAATATCCATATCGCAAGAGGCAATATGGAGAGGTGTGTGGGGCCACTTGGAAACACCAGTTAGTCCTCTCACTCAAACCCTTCATTTTTTTGTATTATGTTGCACCTACCCCACATTTTCCAGGAATAGTTATATGTTACTGAATGTATCCAGAGTATTTTCAGATCAACAAATGAGGGAAAAAGTAGAGTAAATGTAAAATGGACATAAGATCAACAGTGTGATGTTTAGATTCAGTCTGTCTGTCTGTCTCGGTCTGTCTCGGTCTGTCTGTCTGTCTCAGTCTGTCTGTCTCGGTCTGTCTGTCTCGATCTGTCTGTCTCGATCGGTCTGTTTGTCTCGGTCTGTCTGTCTCGATCGGTCTGTCTGTCTCGGTCTGTCTGTCTCGATCGGTCTGTCTCGGTCGGTCTGTCTGTCTTTGTCTCGGTCTGTCTGTCTTTGTCTCGGTCTGTCTGTCTTTGTCCCGGTCGGCCTGTCTGTCTCAGTCTGTCTGTCTGTCTCTGTCGGATCTGTCTGTCTTGGTCTGTCGGTCGGTCTGTCTGTCTGTCTCGGTCGGTCTGTCTGTCTCGGTCGGTCTGTCTCGGTCGGTCTGTCTGTCTTTGTCTCGGTCTGTCTGTCTTTGTCTCGGTCGGCCTGTCTGTCTCAGTCTGTCTGTCTTTGTCCCGGTCGGCCTGTCTGTCTCAGTCTGTCTGTCTGTCAATGTCGGATCTGTCTGTCTTGGTCTGTCTCGGTCGGTCTGTCTGTCTCGGTCGGTCTGTCTGTCTGGGTCGGTCGGTCGGTCTGTCTCGGTCGGTCGGTCGGTCTGTCTGTCTGTGTCGGTCTGTCTGTCTGTCTGTCTGTGTCGGTCTGTCTGTCTGTCTCGGTCTCTGTCTGTCTGTCTCGGTCTCTGTCTGTCTGTCTGTCTGTCTCGGTCTCTGTCTGTGTCTGTCTCGGTCTCTGTCTGTCTCGGTGTCTGTCTCTGTCTGTCTCGGTCTCTGTCTGTCTGTCTCGGTCTCTGTCTGTCTGTCTCGGTCTCTGTCTGTCTGTCTCGGTCTCTGTCTGTCTCTGTCTGTCTCGGTCGGTCTCTGTCTCTGTCTGTCTCGGTCTGTCTCGGTCGGTCTCTGTCTCGGTCTGTCTCGGTCGGTCTGTCTCGGTCTGTCTCGGTCGGTCTGTCTTTGTCTCGGTCTGTCTGTCTTTGTCTCGGTCTGTCTGTCTTTGTCTCGGTCTGTCTGTCTTTGTCTCGGTCTGTCTGTCTCTGTCGGTCTGTCTGTCTCTGTCGGATCTGTCTGTCTCTGTCGGATCTGTCTGTCTCGGTCGGTCGGTCGGTCGGTCGGTCTGTCTCGGTCGGTCGGTCTTTCTCGGTCGGTCTGTCTGTCTGTGTCGGTCTGTCTGTCTGTCTGTGTCAGTCTGTCTGTCTCTGTCTGTCTGTCTGTGTAGGTCGGTCTGTCTCGGTCTGTCTCTGTCTCGGTCTGTCTGTCTCGGTCTGTCTCGGTCGGCCTGTCTGTCTCGGTCGGCCTGTCTGTCTCGGTCGGCCTGTCTGTCTCGGTCGGCCTGTCTGTCTCTGTCGGATCTGTCTGTCTCTGTCGGATCTGTCTGTCTCGGTCGGTCGGTCGGTCTGTCTCGGTCGGTCGGTCTGTCTCGGTCGGTCTGTCTGTCTGTGTCGGTCTGTCTGTCTGTCTGTGTCAGTCTGTCTGTCTCTGTCTGTCTGTCTGTGTAGGTCGGTCTGTCTCGGTCTGTCTCTGTCTCGGTCTGTCTGTCTCGGTCTGTCTCGGTCGGCCTGTCTGTCTCGGTCGGCCTGTCTGTCTCGGTCGGCCTGTCTGTCTCGGTCGGCCTGTCTGTCTCGGTCGGCCTGTCTGTCTCGGTCGGCCTGTCTGTCTCGGTCGGCCTGTCTGTCTCGGTCGGTCTGTCTGTCTCGGTCTGTCTGTCTCGGTCGGTCTGTCTGTCTCGGTCTGTCTGTCTCGGTCGGTCTGTCTCGGTCGGTCTGTCTCGGTCGGTCTGTCGGTCTGTCTTGGTCGGTCTGTCTCGGTCTGTCTTGGTCGGTCTGTCTCGGTCGGTCTCGGTCTGTCTGTCTGTCTGTCTTTGTCTCGGTCTGTCTCGGTCGGTCTGTCGGTCTGTCTCGGTCGGTCTGTCTCGGTCTGTCTGTCTGTCTGTCTGTCTGTCTCGGTCTGTCTGTCTGTCTCGGTCGGTCTGTCTGTCTGTCTTTGTCACGGTCTGTCTGTCTCGATCGGTCTCTGTCTGTCTCGGTCTGTCTCGGTCGGTCGGTCTGTCTCGGTCGGTCTGTCTGTCTGTGTCGGTCGGTCTGTCTCGGTCTGTCTGTCTGTCTCGGTCTGTCTGTCTGTCTCGGTCGGTCTGTCTTTGTCACGGTCTGTCTGTCTCGATCGGTCTGTCTCGGTCGGTCTGTCTGTCTGTCTGTGTCGGTCTGTCTGTCTGTCTGTGTCAGTCTGTCTGTCTCTGTCTGTCTCTGTCTGTCTGTCTCGGTCTGTCTGTCTCGGTCTCGGTCTGTCTCGGTCGGTCGGTTGGTCTGTCTCGGTCGGTCTGTGTCGGTCGGTCGGTCTGTCTCGGTCGGTCTGTCTGTCTGTCTGTGTCGGTCGGTCTGTCTGTCTCGGTCGTCGGTCTGTCTCGGTCTGTCTGTCTGTCTCGGTCTGTCTGGTCTCGGTCTGTCTCGGTCTGTCTGTCTCGGTCTGTCTCGGTCGGTCTGTCTGTCTCGGTCGGCCTGTCTGTCTCGGTCGGCCTGTCTGTCTCGGTCAGCCTGTCTGTCTCGGTCTGTCTGTCTGTCTCGGTCTGTCTGTCTCTGTCTGTCTGTGTCGGTCTGTGTCAGTCTGTCGGTCGGTCTGTCTCGGTCGGTCTGTCTGTCTTTGTCTCTGTCGGTCTGTCTGTCTGTCTGTCTCGGTCTCTGTCGGTCTCTGTCTGTCTCGGTCGGTCTGTCTGTCTCGGTCGTCTGTCTGTCTCGGTCTGCTGTCTGTCTCGGTCTCTGTCTGTCTCGGTCTCTGTCTGTCTCGGTCTCGGTCTGTCTCGGTCTCGGTCTGTCTCGGTCTCGGTCTCTGTCTGTCTCGGTCGGTCTCTGTCTGTCTCGGTCGGTCTCTGTCTGTCTCGGTCGGTCTCTGTCTGTCTTGGTCGGTCTGTCGGTCTGTCTCGGTCGGTCTGTCGGTCTCGGTCGGTCTGTCTGTCTCGGTCGTCTGTCTGTCTCGGTCGTCTGTCTGTCTCGGTCGGTCTCTGTCTGTCGTCTGTCTGTCTCTGTCTGTCTCGGTCGGTCTCTGTCTGTCTCGGTCGGTCTCTGTCTGTCTCGGTCGGTCTCTGTCTGTCTCTGTCTGTCTCGGTCGGTCTGTCGGTCTGTCTCGTTCGGTCGGTCTGTCGGTCTCGGTCGGTCTGTCGGTCTCGGTCGGTCTGTCGGTCGGTCGGTCTGTCTCGGTCGGTCGGTCTGTCTCGGTCGGTCGGTCTGTCTCGGTCGGTCGGTCTGTCTCGGTCGGTCTGTCTGTCTCGGTCGGTCTGTCTGTCTCGGTCGGTCTGTCTGTCTCGGTCGGTCTGTCTGTCTCGGTCGGTCTGTCTGTCTCGGTCGGTCTGTCTGTCTCGGTCGGTCTGTCTGTCTCGGTCTGTCTGTCTGTCTCGGTCTGTCTGTCTGTCTCGGTCTGTCTGTCTGTCTCGGTCTGTCTGTCTGTCTCGGTCTGTCTGTCTGTCTCGGTCTGTCTGTCTGTCTCGGTCGGTCTGTCTGTCTCGGTCGGTCTGTCTCGGTCGGTCTGTCTGTCTCGGTCGGTCTGTCTGTCTCGGTCGGTCTGTCTGTCTCGGTCGGTCTCGGTCGGTCTCTGTCTGTCTCTGTCTCTGTCTGTCTCGGTCGGTCTGTCTGTCTCGGTCTGTCTGTCTCGGTCTGTCTCGGTCGGTCTGTCTGTCTCGGTCGGCCTGTCTGTCTCGGTCGGTCTGTCTGTCTCGGTCGGCCTGTCTGTCTCGGTCGGCCTGTCTGTCTCGGTCGGTCTGTCTGTCTCGGTCGGTCTGTCTCGGTCGGTCTGTCTGTTCGGTCGGTTGTCTGTCTCGGTCGGTCTGTCTGTCGGTCGGTCTGTCTGTCTCGGTCGGTCTGTCTGTCTCGGTCGGTCTGTCTGTCTGTGTCTGTCTGTCTCGGTCTGTCTCTGTCTGTCTCGGTCGGTCTGTCGGTCTGTCTCGGTCGGTCTGTCGGTCTCGGTCGGTCTGTCGGTCTCGGTCGGTCTGTCTCGGTCGGTCTCGGTCGGTCGGTCTGTCTCGGTCGGTCGGTCTGTCTCGATCGGTCTGTCTGTCTCGATCGGTCTGTCTGTCTCGGTCTGTCTGTCTTGGTCGGTCTGTCTCGGTCGGTCTGTCTCGTCTGTCTGTCTTGGTCGGTCTGTCTGTCTCTGTCTGTCTCGGTCTGTCTGTTTCTGTCTGTCTCGGTCGATCTGTCTGTCTGTCTCGGTCTGTCTGTCTGTCTCGGTCTGTCTGTCTTTGTCTCGGTCTGTCTGTCTTTGTCTCAGTCTGTCTGTCTGTCTCTGTCGGATCTGTCTGTCTCGGTCGGTCTGTCTGTCTCGGTCGGTCGGTCGGTCTGTCTCGGTCTGTCGGTCGGTCGGTCTGTCTGTGTCGGTCTGTCTGTCTGTCTGTCTGTGTCGGTCTGTCTGTGTCGGTCTGTCTGTCTGTCTGTCTCGGTCTCTGTCTGTTTGTCTCGGTCTGTCTGTCTGTCTCGGTCTGTCTGTCTGTCTCGGTTTCTGTCTGTCTCTGTCTCGGTCTGTCTGTCTCGATCTGTCTGTCTGTCTGTCTCGGTCTGTCTGTCTGTCTCGATCTGTCTGTCTCGATCGGTCTGTCTGTCTCGATCGGTCTGTCTGTCTCGGTCTGTCTGTCTCGGTCTGTCTGTCTTGGTCGGTCTGTCTGTCTCGGTCGGTCTGTCTCGTCTGTCTGTCTTGGTCGGTCTGTCTGTCTCTGTCTGTCTCGGTCTGTCTGTTTCTGTCTGTCTCGGTCGATCTGTCTGTCTGTCTCGGTCTGTCTGTCTGTCTGTCTCGGTCTGTCTGTCTTTGTCTCGGTCTGTCTGTCTTTGTCTCAGTCTGTCTGTCTGTCTCTGTCGGATCTGTCTGTCTCGGTCGGTCTGTCTGTCTCGGTCGGTCGGTCGGTCGGTCTGTCTCGGTCTGTCGGTCGGTCGGTCTGTCTGTGTCGGTCTGTCTGTCTGTCTGTGTCGGTCTGTCTGTGTCGGTCTGTCTGTCTGTCTGTCTCGGTCTCTGTCTGTTTGTCTCGGTCTGTCTGTCTGTCTCGGTCTGTCTGTCTGTCTCGGTTTCTGTCTGTCTCTGTCTCGGTCGGTCGGTCGGTCGGTCTGTCTCGGTCTGTCGGTCGGTCGGTCTGTCTGTGTCGGTCTGTCTGTCTGTCTGTGTCGGTCTGTCTGTGTCGGTCTGTCTGTCTGTCTGTCTGTCTGTCTGTCTGTCTCGGTCTCTGTCTGTTTGTCTCGGTCTGTCTGTCTGTCTCGGTCTGTCTGTCTGTCTCGGTTTCTGTCTGTCTCGGTCTCTGTCTCTGTCTGTCTCGGTCTCTGTCTCTGTCTGTCTCGGTCTCTGTCTCTGTCTGTCTCGGTCTCTGTCTCTGTCTGTCTCGGTCTCTGTCTCGGTCGGTCTCGGTCTCTGTCTCGGTCGGTCTCTGTCTCGGTCGGTCTCTGTCTCGGTCGGTCTCTGTCTCGGTCTGTCTGTCTCGGTCGGTCTCTGTCTCGGTCGGTCTCTGTCTCGGTCGATCTCTGTCTCGGTCTGTCTGTCTCGGTCTGTCTCGGTCGGTCTGTCTGTCTCGGTCGGTCGGTCTGTCTGTCTGTCTGTCTCGGTCGGTCTGTCTGTCTGTCTCGGTCTGTCTGTCTTTGTCTCGGTCTGTCTGTCTTTGTCTCGGTCTGTCTGTCTTTGTCTCGGTCGGCCTGTCTGTCTCAGTCGGCCTGTCTGTCTCTGTCTGTCTGTCTCAGTCTGTCTGTCTGTCTCTGTCGGATCTGTCTGTCTCGGTCGGTCGGTCTGTCTCAGTCGGTCGGTCTCGGTCGGTTGTCTGTCTCGGTCGGTCGGTCGGTTGTCTGTCTCGGTCGGTCTGTCTCGGTCGGTCTGTCTCGGTCGGTCGGTTGTCTCGGTCGGTCGGTTGTCTCGGTCGGTCGGTCTGTCTCGGTCGGTCGGTCTGTCTCGGTCGGTCGGTCTGTCTGTGTCGTTCTGTCTGTCTGTGTCGGTCTGTGTCAGTCTGTCTGTCTGTCTCGGTCTGTCTGTCTCGGTCTGTCTGTCTGTCTTTGTCTCTGTCGGTCTGTCTGTCTGTCTTTGTCTCGGTCTGTCTGTCTCGGTCTCTGTCTGTCTCGGTCTCTGTCTGTCTCGGTCTCTGTCTGTCTCGGTCTCTGTCTGTCTCGGTCTCTGTCTGTCTCTGTCTGTCTTGGTCTCTGTCTGTCTCGGTCGGTCTCTGTCTGTCTCGGTCGGTCTCTGTCTGTCTCGGTCGGTCTGTCGGTCTGTCTGTCTCGGTCGGTCTGTCTCGGTCGGTCTGTCTCGGTCGGTCTGTCTCGGTCGGTCTGTCTGTCTCGGTCGGTCTGTCTGTCTGTGTCGGTCGGTCTGTCTGTCTGTGTCGGTCGGTCTGTCTGTCTCGGTCGGTCTGTCTGTCTCGGTTGGTCTGTCTGTCTCGGTCTGTCTGTCTCGGTCGGTCTGTCTGTCTCGGTCGGTCTCGGTCAGTCTCTGTCTGTCTCGGTCGGTCTCTGTTTGTCTCGGTCTCTGTCTCTCGGTCTCTGTCTATCTGTCTCGGTCTCGGTCTGTCTGTCTCGGTCTGTCTGTCTGTCTTTGTCTCGGTCTGTCTGTCTGTCTTTGTCTCGGTCGGTCTGTCTGTCTTTGTCTCGGTCGGTCTGTCTGTCTTTGTCTCGGTCGGTCTGTCTGTCTCGGTCGGTCTCTGTCTGTCTCGGTCTCTGTCTGTCTGTCTCGGTCTCTGTCTGTCTGTCTCGGTCTCTGTCTGTCTGTCTCGGTCTCTGTCTGTCTGTCTCGGTCTCTGTCTATCTGTTTCGGTCTCGGTCTGTCTGTCTCGGTCTGTCTGTCTGTCTTTGTCTCGGTCTGTCTGTCTGTCTTTGTCTCGGTCGGTCTGTCTGTCTTTGTCTCGGTCGGTCTGTCTGTCTCGGTCGGTCTGTCTGTCTCGGTCGGTCTGTCTGTCTCGGTCGGTCTGTCTGTCTGTCTGTCTGTCTCGGTCTGTCTGTGTCGGTCTGTGTCAGTCTGTCGGTCTGTCTGTCTCGGTCGGTCTGTCTGTCTTTGTCTCTGTCGGTCTGTCTGTCTGTCTGTCTCGGTCTCTGTCGGTCTCTGTCTGTCTCGGTCTCTGTCTGTCTCGGTCTCTGTCTGTCTCGGTCTCTGTCTGTCTCGGTCTCTGTCTGTCTCGGTCTCTGTCTGTCTCGGTCTCGGTCTGTCTCGGTCTCGGTCTGTCTCGGTCTCTGTCTCTGTCTGTCTCGGTCGGTCTCTGTCTGTCTCGGTCGGTCTCTGTCTGTCTCGGTCGGTCTCTGTCTGTCTCGGTCGGTCTGTCGGTCTGTCTCGGTCGGTCTGTCGGTCTCGGTCGGTCTGTCTGTCTCGGTCTCTGTCTGTCTCGGTCTCTGTCTGTCTCGGTCGGTCTCTGTCTGTCTCTGTCTGTCTCTGTCTGTCTCGGTCGGTCTCTGTCTATCTCGGTCGGTCTCTGTCTGTCTCGGTCGGTCTCTGTCTGTCTCTGTCTGTCTCGGTCGGTCTGTCGGTCTGTCTCGTTCGGTCGGTCTGTCGGTCTCGGTCGGTCTGTCGGTCTCGGTCGGTCTGTCGGTCTCGGTCGGTCTCGGTCGGTCGGTCTGTCTCGGTCGGTCGGTCTGTCTCGGTCGGTCTGTCTCGGTCGGTCGGTCTGTCTCGGTCGGTCTGTCTGTCTCGGTCGGTCTGTCTGTCTCGGTCGGTCTGTCTGTCTCGGTCGGTCTGTCTGTCTCGGTCGGTCTGTCTGTCTCGGTCTGTCTGTCTGTCTCGGTCTGTCTGTCTGTCTCGGTCTGTCTGTCTGTCTCGGTCTGTCTGTCTGTCTCGGTCTGTCTGTCTCGGTCGGTCTGTCTGTCTCGGTCGGTCTGTCTGTCTCGGTCGGTCTGTCTGTCTCGGTCGGTCTCGGTCTGTCTCGGTCTGGTCTCTGTCTGTCTCGGTCGGTCTGTCTGTCTCGGTCTGTCTGTCTCGGTCTGTCTCGGTCGGTCTGTCTGTCTCGGTCGGTCTGTCTGTCTCGGTCGGTCTGTCTGTCTCGGTCGGTCTGTCTGTCTCGGTCGGTCTGTCTGTCTCGGTCGGTCTGTCTGTCTCGGTCGGTCTGTCTCGGTCGGTCTGTCTCGGTCGGTCTGTCTGTCTCGGTCGGTCTGTCTGTCTTGGTCGGTCTGTCTGTCTCGGTCGGTCTGTCTGTCTCGGTCGGTCTCTGTCTGTCTCGGTCTGTCTCTGTCTGTCTCGGTCGGTCTGTCGGTCTGTCTCGGTCGGTCTGTCGGTCTCGGTCGGTCTGTCGGTCTCGGTCGGTCTGTCTCGGTCGGTCTCGGTCGGTCGGTCTGTCTCGGTCGGTCGGTCTGTCTCGGTCGGTCGGTCTGTCTCGGTCGGTCTGTCTGTCTCGGTCGGTCTGTCTGTCTCGGTCTGTCTGTCTCGGTCGGTCTGTCTGTCTCGGTCGGTCTGTCTGTCTCGGTCGGTCTGTCTGTCTCGGTCGGTCTGTCTGTCTCGGTCGGTCTGTCTGTCTCGGTCTGTCTGTCTCGGTCTGTCTCGGTCTGTCTGTCTGTCTCGGTCGGTCTGTCTCGGTCGGTCTGTCTCGGTCGGTCTGTCGGTCTGTCTTGGTCGGTCTGTCTCGGTCTGTCTTGGTCGGTCTGTCTCGGTCGGTCTCGGTCTGTCTGTCTGTCTGTCTTTGTCTCGGTCTGTCTCGGTCGGTCTGTCGGTCTGTCTCGGTCGGTCTGTCTGTCTGTCTCGGTCTGTCTGTCTGTCTCGGTCGGTCTGTCTGTCTGTCTTTGTCACGGTCTGTCTGTCTCGATCGGTCTCTGTCTGTCTCGGTCTGTCTCGGTCGGTCGGTCTGTCTCGGTCGGTCTGTCTGTCTGTGTCGGTCGGTCTGTCTCGGTCTGTCTGTCTGTCTCGGTCTGTCTGTCTGTCTCGGTCGGTCTGTCTTTGTCACGGTCTGTCTGTCTCGATCGGTCTGTCTCGGTCGGTCTGTCTGTCTGTCTGTCTGTGTCGGTCTGTCTGTCTGTCTGTGTCAGTCTGTCTGTCTCTGTCTGTCTCTGTCTGTCTGTCTCGGTCTGTCTGTCTCGGTCTCGGTCTGTCTCGGTCGGTCGGTTGGTCTGTGTCTCTGGTCGGTCTGTGTCGGTCGGTCGGTCTGTCTCGGTCGGTCTGTCTGTCTGTCTGTGTCGGTCGGTCTGTCTCGGTCTCGGTCTGTCTCGGTCTGTCTTTGTCTCGGTCTGTCTGTCTGTCTCGGTCTGTCTCGGTCTGTCTGTCTCGGTCTGTCTCGGTCGGTCTGTCTGTCTCGGTCGGCCTGTCTGTCTCGGTCGGCCTGTCTGTCTCGGTCAGCCTGTCTGTCTCGGTCGGCCTGTCTGTCTCGGTCTGTCTGTCTGTCTCGGTCGGTCTGTCTCGGTCGGTCTGTCTCGGTTGGCCTGTCTCGGTCGGTCTGTCGGTCTGTCTTGGTCAGTCTGTCTCGGTCTGTCTGTCTTTGTCTCGGTCTGTCTCGGTCTCTGTCTGTCTGTCTCTGTCGGATCTGTCTGTCTCGGTCTGTCTCGGTCGGTCTGTCTGTCTCGGTCGGTCTGTCTGTCTCGGTCGGTCGGTCGGTCGGTCTGTCTCGGTCTGTCGGTCGGTCGGTCTGTCTGTCTGTCTGTGTCGGTCTGTCTGTGTCGGTCTGTCTGTCTGTCTGTCTGTCTCGGTCTCTGTCTGTTTGTCTCGGTCTGTCTGTCTGTCTCGGTCTGTCTGTCTGTCTGTCTCGGTTTCTGTCTGTCTCTGTCTCGGTCTCTGTCTGTCTCGGTCGGTCGGTCGGTCTGTCTGTGTCGGTCTGTCTGTCTGTCTGTGTCGGTCTGTCTGTCTGTCTGTCTGTCTCGGTCTCTGTCTGTTTGTCTCGGTCTGTCTGTCTGTCTCGGTCTGTCTGTCTGTCTCGGTTTCTGTCTGTCTCGGTCTCTGTCTCTGTCTGTCTCGGTCTCTGTCTCTGTCTGTCTCGGTCTCTGTCTCTGTCTGTCTCGGTCTCTGTCTGTCTCGGTCTCTGTCTCTGTCTGTCTCGGTCTCTGTCTCGGTCGGTCTCTGTCTCGGTCGGTCTCTGTCTCGGTCTGTCTGTCTCGGTCTGTCTGTCTCGGTCGGTCTCTGTCTCGGTCGATCTCTGTCTCGGTCTGTCTGTCTCAGTCTGTCTGTCTCGGTCGGTCTGTCTGTCTGTCTCGGTCGGTCTGTCTCGGTCTGTCTGTCTTTGTCTCGGTCTGTCTGTCTTTGTCTCGGTCTGTCTGTCTTTGTCTCGGTCTGTCTGTCTTTGTCTCGGTCGGCCTGTCTGTCTCGGTCGGCCTGTCTGTCTCTGTCTGTCTGTCTCAGTCTGTCTGTCTGTCTCTGTCGGATCTGTCTGTCTCGGTCTGTCTCAGTCGGTCGGTCTCGGTCGGTTGTCTGTCTCGGTCGGTCGGTTGTCTGTCTCGGTCGGTCTGTCTCGGTCGGTCTGTCTCGGTCTGTCTGTCTGTGTCGGTCTGTGTCAGTCTGTCTGTCTGTCTCGGTCTGTCTGTCTCGGTCTGTCTGTCTCGGTCTGTCTGTCTTTGTCTCTGTCGGTCTGTCTGTCTGTCTGTCTTTGTCTCTGTCTGTCTGTCTCGGTCTGTCTCGGTCTCTGTCTGTCTCTGTCTCGGTCTGTCTCGGTCTCTGTCTGTCTCGGTCTCTGTCTGTCTCGGTCTCTGTCTGTCTCGGTCTCTGTCTGTCTCGGTCTCTGTCTGTCTCGGTCTCTGTCTGTCTCGGTCTCTGTCTGTCTCGGTCTCTGTCTGTCTCGGTCTCTGTCTGTCTCGGTCTCTGTCTGTCTCGGTCGGTCTCTGTCTGTCTCGGTCGGTCTGTCGGTCGGTCTGTCTCGGTCGGTCTGTCTCGGTCGGTCTGTCTCGGTCGGTCTGTCTGTCTCGGTCGGTCGGTCTGTCTCGTCTCGGTCGGTCTGTCTCCGTCGGTCTGTCTGTCTCGGTCGGTCTGTCTCGGTCGGTCTGTCTGTCTCGGTCGGTCTGTCTGTCTCGGTCGGTCTGTCTGTCTCGGTCGGTCGGTCTGTCTGTCTCGGTCGGTCTGTCTGTCTCGGTCGGTCTGTCTGTCTCGGTCGGTCTGTCTGTCTCGGTCTGTCTGTCTGTCTCGGTCTGTCTGTCTCGGTCGGTCTGTCTGTCTCGGTCTGTCTGTCTGTGTCGGTCTGTGTCAGTCTGTCTGTCTGTCTCGGTCTGTCTGTCTCGGTCGGTCTGTCTGTCTTTGTCTCTGTCGGTCTGTCTGTCTGTCTGTCTCGGTCTCTGTCTGTCTCGGTCTCTGTCTGTCTCGGTCTCTGTCTGTCTCGGTCTCTGTCTGTCTCGGTCTCTGTCTGTCTCGGTCTCTGTCTGTCTCGGTCTCTGTCTGTCTCGGTCTCTGTCTGTCTCTGTCTGTCTCGGTCGGTCTCTGTCTGTCTCGGTCTGTCTCGGTCGGTCTCGGTCGGTCTCGGTCTGTCTCGGTCGGTCTCGGTCTGTCTCGGTCGGTCTCTGTCTGTCTCGGTCGGTCTGTCGGTCTGTCTCGGTCGGTCGGTCAGTCTGTCGGTCTCGGTCGGTCTGTCGGTCTCGGTCGGTCTGTCTCGGTCGGTCTCGGTCGGTCGGTCGGTCGGTCGGTCTGTCTCGGTCGGTCTGTCTGTCTCGGTCGGTCTGTCTGTCTCGGTCGGTCTGTCTGTCTGTCTCGGTCGGTCTGTCTGTCTCGGTCGGTCTGTCTGTCTCGGTCTGTCTGTCTCGGTCGGTCTGTCTGTCTCGGTCGGTCTGTCTGTCTCGGTCGGTCTGTCTGTCTCGGTCGGTCTGTCTGTCTCGGTCTGTCTCGGTCTGTCTGTCTCGGTCTGTCTCGGTCGGTCTGTCTGTCTCGGTCGGTCTGTCTGTCTCGGTCTGTCTGTTTCGGTCGGTCTCGGTCGGTCTCTGTCTGTCTCGGTCGGCCTGTCTGTCTCGGTCTGTCTGTCTGTCTCGGTCGGTCTGTCTCGGTCGGTCTGTCTCGGTCGGTCTGTCTCGGTTGGCCTGTCTCGGTCGGTCTGTCGGTCTGTCTTGGTCAGTCTGTCTCGGTCTGTCTGTCTTTGTCTCGGTCTGTCTGTCGGTCTCTGTCTGTCTCGGTCGGTCTCTGTCTGTCTCGGTCGGTCTCTGTCTGTCTCGGTCGGTCTCGGTCGGTCTCTGTCTGTCTCGGTCGGTCTGTCGGTCTGTCTCGGTCGGTCTGTCGGTCTGTCTCAGTCGGTCGGTCTGTCTCGGTCTGTCTGTCTGTCTCGGTCTGTCTGTCTGTCTCGGTCGGTCTGTCTGTCTGTCTTTGTCACGGTCTGTCTGTCTCGATCGGTCTCTGTCTGTCTCGGTCGGTCTCGGTCAGTCTCTGTCTGTCTCGGTCGGTCTCTGTTTGTCTCGGTCTCTGTCTCTCGGTCTCTGTCTATCTGTCTCGGTCTCGGTCTGTCTGTCTCGGTCTGTCTGTCTGTCTTTGTCTCGGTCTGTCTGTCTGTCTTTGTCTCGGTCGGTCTGTCTGTCTTTGTCTCGGTCGGTCTGTCTGTCTTTGTCTCGGTCGGTCTGTCTGTCTCGGTCGGTCTCTGTCTGTCTCGGTCTCTGTCTGTCTCGGTCTGTCTCGGTCTGTGTCTGTCTGTCTCGGTCTGTGTCGGTCTGTCTCGGTCTCGGTCTGTCTGTCTCGGTCTGTCTGTCTCGGTCTGTTTCGGTCTCGGTCTGTCTGTCTCGGTCGGTCTGTCTGTCTTCGGTCGGTCTGTCTGTCTCGTGTCTGTCTCGGTCTGTCTCGGTCGGTCTGTCTGTCTCGGTCGGTCTGTCTCGGTCGGTCTGTCTCGGTCTGTCTGTCTCGGTCGGTCTGTCTGTCTCGGTCGGTCTGTCTGTGTCGGTCGGTCTGTCTGTCTGTGTCGGTCGGTCTGTCTGTCTGTGTCGGTCGGTCTGTCTGTCTGTGTCGGTCGGTCTGTCTGTCTCGGTCGGTTTGTCTGTCTCGGTCGGTCTGTCTGTCTCGGTCGGTTTGTCTCGGTCGGTCTGTCTGTCTTTGTCTCGGTCGGTCTGTCTCGGTCGGTCTGTCTGTCTCGGTCGGTCTGTCTGTCTCGGTCGGTCTCTGTCTGTCTCGGTCTCTGTCTGTCTGTCTCGGTCTCTGTCTGTCTCGGTCTCTGTCTGTGTCTGTCTGTCTCGGTCTCTGTCTCGGTCTCTGTCTGTGTCTCTGTCTGTGTCTCGGTCTGTGTCTCGGTCTGTGTCTCGGTCTGTGTCTCGGTCTCGGTCTGTCTTGGTCTCTGTCTGTGTCTCGGTCTGTCTGTGTCTCAGTCTGTGTCTGTCTGTCTCGGTCTCTGTCTATCTGTCTCGGTCTCGGTCTGTCTGTCTCGGTCTGTCTGTCTGTCTCGGTCTGTCTGTCTGTCTTTGTCTCGGTCTGTCTGTCTGTCTTTGTCTCGGTCGGTCTGTCTGTCTTTGTCTCGGTCGGTCTGTCTGTCTCGGTCGGTCTGTCTGTCTCGGTCTGTCTGTCTGTCTCGGTCGGTCTGTCTGTCTCGGTCGGTCTCTGTCTGTCTCGGTCTCTGTCTGTCTGTCTCGGTCTCTGTCTGTCTGTCTCGGTCTCTGTCTGTCTCGGTCTCTGTCTGTGTCTGTCTGTCTCGGTCTCTGTCTGTCTTGGTCTCTGTCTGTCTTGGTCTCTGTCTGTGTCTCGGTCTGTGTCTCGGTCTCTGTCTGTCTTGGTCTCTGTCTGTCTTGGTCTCTGTCTGTTTCTCGGTCTGTCTGTGTCTCAGTCTGTGTCTGTCTGTCTCGGTCGGTCTGTCTGTCTCGGTCGGTCTCTGTCTGTCTCGGTCTCTGTCTGTCTGTCTCGGTCTCTGTCTATCTGTCTCGGTCTCGGTCTGTCTGTCTCGGTCTGTCTGTCTGTCTTTGTCTCGGTCTGTCTGTCTGTCTTTGTCTCGGTCTGTCTGTCTGTCTTTGTCTCGGTCGGTCTGTCTGTCTTTGTCTCGGTCGGTCTGTCTGTCTCGGTCGGTCTGTCTGTCTCGGTCTCTGTCTGTGTCTGTCTCGGTCTCTGTCTGTGTCTGTCTCGGTCTCTGTCTGTCTGTCTCGGTCTCTGTCTGTCTGTCTCGGTCTCTGTCTGTCTGTCTCGGTCTCTGTCTGTCTGTCTCGGTCTCTGTCTGTGTCTCGGTCTGTCTCGGTTTCTGTCTGTGTCTTGGTCTCTGTCTGTGTCTCGGTCTGTCTGTGTCTCAGTCTGTGTCTCGGTCTCTGTCTGTGTCTGTCTGTCTCGGTCTGTGTCTGTCTGTCTCGGTGTCTGTCTGTCTGTCTGTGTCTCGGTCTGTCTGTCTCGGTCTCTGTCTATCTGTCTCGGTCTCTGTCTATCTGTCTCTGTCTGTCTCTCGGTCTCTGTCTGTTTCTCGGTGTCTGTCTGTTTCTCGGTCTCGGTCTGTGTCTGTCTGTCTCGGTCTGTGTCTGTCTGTCTCGGTCTGTGTCTGTCTGTCTCGGTCTCGGTGTCTGTCTGTCTGTCTGTCTCGGTCTGTCTGTCTCGTTCTGTCTGTGTCTCGGTCTGTGTCTGTCTGTGTCTGTCTGTCTGTGTCTGTCTGTCTGTGTCTGTCTCGGTCTGTCTGTCTTTGTCTCGGTCTGTCTGTCTTTGTCTCAGTCTGTCTGTCTGTCTTTGTCTCGGTCTGTCTGTCTGTCTTTGTCTCGGTCGGTCTGTCTGTCTCGGTCGGTCTGTCTGTCTCGGTCGGTCGGTCTGTCTGTCTCGGTCTGTCTCGGTCGGTCGGTCTGTCTGTCTCGGTCTCGGTCTGTCTCTGTCGGTCTTTCGGTCTCTGTCTCTGTCTGTCTCTGTCTCTATCGGTCTCTCTCTGCTTGCTGGGAATGTTTGGTGCATGCTAGGAATTGTATGAGCGAGTGTTGTCTGGAGTTACATCGCCTGTGTTTTCTTTCTTGTTTTTCTATGCATGATTAAGGTTCATTATTTTTCTTTTTGTGGCAGAATTAAGTGTATTGTATTTCTTGTTGGTTTTGGCGGGGATGGCGACCCACATGTGGACGCCGTCCCTGTCACCTTGGCACGGCTTTAGGTGCGTTACTGAAGCCACTGTCACTATGGAGGAGTTTCTGGTTGCCGTAGGAGAGAAGCTAGGCTATGAAAAATGTTGCTTATGCATCGCGGATGAATACATCGGTGGTAGTGTTTCTTAAAGAACTTCTTTGGGATAGTCCCACCTCGACAACATCCAGTGAAATTGCAGAGCGCGAAATTCAAAATACAAAAATCGTAATATTAAACATTCATGAACATACAAGTGTCTTACATCATTTAAAAGCATAACTTCTTGTTAATCTAACCGCGTTGTCAGATTTCAAAAAGGCTTTATGGCGAAAGCATACCATGCGATTATCTGAGGACAGCGCCCCACACACAAAAGCATTAAACATTTTCCAAACCAGCAGAGGCGTCACAAAAGTCAGAAATGGCGATAAAATAAATCACTTATCTTTGAAGATCTTCCTCTGTTTGCAATCTCAAGGGTCCCAGCTACACAACAAATGGTTGTTTTGTTCGATAAAGACGGTTGTTGTTTTGTTCTATATATCCCAAGAAACTCAGTTTAGTTGGCGCATTTGATTCAGTAATCCACCCGTCCCACTCGTTCAACGTGCATATCAAGGAATCCCAAATGTTACCAATAAACTTTGTCCAGCCAAGTCAAACAATGTTTTTAATCAAACCTCAGGTACCCTAATATGTAAATAAACGATAACATTTAAGACGGAATGTAGTATGTTCAATACCGGAGATAAATAACGAGGTGCGTGCAAAATGAGAGCCACCTTGAAAAACTACAATTACTAAGTATTTTTTCAAAAAACAAGCCTGAAACCCTTTCTAAAGACTTGACATTTAGTGGAAGCCATAGGAACTTCAATCTGGGAGGTATTCCTTTGAATCTCCCATAAACAAGCATTTGAATGAGCTGTGACCTCAAAAAAAAAAAAAAAAAAAAAAGATCCAGATGGATTTTCCTCTGGTTTTCGCCTGCCATATCAGTTCTGTTATACTCACAGACATTATTTTAACAGTTTTAGAAACTTCAGAGTTTTCTATCCAATACTACCAATTATATGTAAATCCTAGCTTCTGGGCCTGAGTAACAGGCAGTTTACTTTGGGCACGTCATTCATCAGAATTTCCGAATACTGCCCCCATCCCTAAAAAGTGAAAGAAAAGCGCCTTGTTGAGCATGGTGTACTTCTAAAAGGCATGTTTATTCAAGTTACGGTCTACCCAAGGGGGGGGGGGCGCCAACCCGGACAGGAAGATCACGTCAGTGACTCAACCCACTCAAGTGATGTACCCCTCCTAGGGACGGCATGGCCTCCTAGGGATGGCATGGAAGAGTACCAGTAAGCCAGTGACTCAGCCCCTGTAATAGGGTTAGAGGCAGAGAATCCCAGTGAAGAGCGGGGAACCGGCCAGGCAGAGACAGCAAGGGCGGTTCGTTGCTCCAGTGCCTTTCCGTTCACCTTCACACTCCTGGGCCAGACTACACTCAATCATAGGACCTATTGAAGAGATGCGTCTTCAATAAAGACTTAAAGGTTGAGTGTGAAGATCAGTTGAGTGTGAAGAAGCGTTTCCGCTTGGAAATTTGTTACTGCTGTTACGGCAGCAGACGGTAGTGGGGAAACCTTACCACGTTAAGAGAGAATTAAAACAATGATATTGATCATGCCTCAGGGTGTTTTTTTTCTGTCTTGTTTCTTCTGTTTTTCCTTTCTCTTTTCTATATGGCAATCAATTGCAAGGATCCTTAATCAACGTAGACAAACTGAGCGTGATATATATATATAATCGTATAGTACGTAGCAAACTCATAGTGGCTTTGAGGCGAGCCTTGCATTTCGTTTTCAAAGTGGGTGACAGAAGCAAAACGGCCACCTTTCACCGAGATGTGCTCGGCATGAAGATTTTGCTTCACAAAGAGTTTGAAGAAGGATGTAAGGCAACTTGTAAGGGCCATAATGATGGAAAATGGAGCAAGACAATGGTCGGCTTGGGGCCAGAGGATGATGACTTCGTGGCTGAACTGATCTACAATTATGGAGTGGGAGAATATTGCCTAGGCAATGACTTCCTCGGTTTGACTTTGCAGTCTAGCCAGGCTGTCAGCAATGCTAAGCGGCTTGGTTGGCTCCTCACTGAGGTTTGAAAGGGCCTCTATCTGGCTGAGGCCCCAGGAGGTTATTGCTTCTACCTGGTGGACAAAGAACAGCCTCCCAATGATCCTGTACAGAAGGTGTGTCTGGCAGGGTCTGACCTGCAGAAATCAACACAATACACTGCTGCTCCTCCCTTCTGGGGATGAAGGTGAACAAGGGCAATGAGAAGACTGTGCTGATGGGATTCAGACACTCACTGTAAACTACAGCTTCACACCATTGTTGGGGCAGTAGATCATGGGACAGCCTTCAGGCGGATACCATTCTCCTGTCCACGTGAGCAGTTGGCAGATCTTGAAGCCTTGATGACAAAGGGAAACCATAAAATCCTTACTCTCTTGGTTAGCCTGGACACCCCTGGGAAGGCTACAGTAGGTCATTTGGGCTGATTCAGATGCCCATGAGATCTGCTTTGTTGTTTGAGTGTTTATTGTGTTGTGGGTTCCCGGACAAAATAAAGGTTCTTTAAATCTCTCTTTTTTTTTTCACGAATTAGTCTTTTGACCAATCAGATCAGCTCTGAAAAAGATCTGATGTGATTGGTCAAAAGACCAATTAGGGGAACAAATATCAGAATTGAGCTGCCTATGTGAACGGAGCCTTTAGTGTTTCTGTGTATGTTGCAGTACCCTCTCCTTTCTTTTTCCCAATAGGGTTTTCATGTCAAATAACAACGTATTCAAAGTGCCTACTATTATATTCTAACTATAGAATTCTAATAATAATTAGTGTTTTGATCTAAATCGCAAGTCAAATCGCAATTGCAAGATTTGGTTAAAAATAAGGCTTAGGTTTTTTTTGACAATATCCTGCAGAACTATGTGACAATGTGGAATTGCAGCAATTGATGACATTTTTTAAAATATATATTTTTTTTTGTTTTGTGGGGGATTAAAGTTTAATTGAACAGTATAAAACAATCAGAATGGAGAAAGACCCATTTAATCATTTAGAAATGTATGTTTTGCCAACCTAGGGTCACGCACTACTAATAAAGCAAATTTACAATTTGTATTATTCAAAAGCATCAAATACCGTCATACTGTGAACATTTTGAAAAATACAGTGATGTGATATTTTGGCCATATTGCCCATCCCTACTATCCATATAGGCCAATTCCCACAAGTCTAAAGGGTTAACACGGGCCCAGGACCAGTGGGAGCAAAATAGCCCCATAACATCAAAGATCCACCACCATATTTTACGGTAGGTAATGGGGTTCTTTTCTGCTTATGCATTCTCATTTCGATGCCAAACCCACCGCTGGTGTGTGTGGCCAAAGAGCTCTATTTGCATGTCATCTGACTAGGGCACCGGTTCCAATCCAAGTGCCAATGCCGTTTAGCAAAGTCCAGGTGGTGCTATAGTCAAATGACATGAGAATAGAGCACATTGGCCATGCACACCAGTGGTGGGTTAGGCATTGAACAGAAACATGCAGAAAAGTACCTCATACCTACAGTCAAATATGGTGGTGGATCTTTGATATATTATGGGGCTATTTTGCTTCCACTGGTCCTGGTGCCTTGTTGAGGTCAAAGGCATCATGATTTTTACCCAGTACCAGGACATTTTAGCCAAAAATCTGGTTGCCTGGAGGCTGAAACTTAGCCACTTGTTGATCTATCAGACGGTAACACCAAGCACATATCACAATCCACAAAGACATGGTTAATTGGCCACAAAATCAGCATTTTGCAATTGCCGTCTCAGGGCTTGAAACCAATTGAATACCCGTGGTTTGATTTCAAGAGGGCAGTCCATAATCGCAGACGTAGGATATCATGGATCTGGAAGGATTCTGTATGGATGAATAGTCTAAGGTGAGGTGCTGTATTAAAAACAGGTGTCAATTTTGACTCCTACTTTTCTTGAGAAAATGTTTTATTACTTGTTAAACAATTTCTTTCTCTAAGCAACTGTAAAATAATATGATTTCCAATTTTTTGTGAGCATGCGGTATTTCATTTATTTATTTAATTTAACCTTTTATTTAACTAGGCAAGTCAGTTAAGAACAAATTCTTATTTACAATGACAGCCCTGGCCAAACCCGGAAGACACTGGACCAATTGTGCGCCGCCCTATGGGACTCCCAATCATGGCCGGATGTGATAAAGCCTGGATAGCTCAGTATTAAAATTATTTATTTTATACAGTCATTTTTGCTCATCTCTATCAAGGGTGTCAATAATTGGGCACTTTTTGACTGCGTTTTGACAGGCAGCCCAATTCTTCTTCTTTTTCTTCACTAATTCGTCTTTTGCCCAATCAGATCAGCTCTGAAAAATATCTGATGTGATTGGTCAAAAGACCAATTAGTGGAACAAATATCAGAATTGGGCTGCCTATGTGAACGGAGCCTTTTAGTGTTTCTGTGTATGTTGCAGTACCCTGCCACACAAGCATGTGTGTTGGCTAGTAATCATATATCCTGCTTTTTTCATGTCCCAGTGTCTGCGAAGTGGTCCCTCCTGCTATCTCCCTCTCTCTTATTCTCTTTCTCACCCCCTCACCGCTCTCTTTTTCCAGATGATAAGGCAGTAGAGGAGGAGCAGGAGGAGAGTGAGATGGACTCCCAGCTGAATGGCTCCTATCTGAAGGCTCTGGAGGGCTTCCTCATGGTGCTGTCTGAAGACGGGGACATGATCTATCTCTCTGAGAATGTCAACAAGTGCTTGGGTCTGGCACAGGTAGGTCTGGTGTCCCATTAGAGACAGAACTGACTAGGATAGACCGATAAAGAATGCCCCAAAAATTGAGAGACTTGAGTAAAAGAGGGATACAAAGTATATTGAAAACAGGTGTTTCCACACAGGGATGGTTTGTGAGTTAATTAACAGTTAACATCCCATCATGCTTAGGGTCATGTATTAAATTGCTGGGCAGGCTATTATTTTGGCTACCATGGCTATGTCCCCATAGGATGACAATGCCCCCTTCCACAGGACACAAGTGGTCATGGAATGGTTTGATGAGCATGAAAACGATGTACACCATATGCCATGGCCATCTCCGTAACCAGATCTCAACCCAATTGAACACTTATGGGAGATTCTGGAGCGGTGCTTGAGATAGCGTTTTCCACCACCATCAACAAAACATAGTGATGTAATTTCTTGTGGAAAAATGTTGTTCATCTCTCCAATAAAGTTCTAGACACTTGTAGAATCTATGCCAAGGTGCATTGAAGCTCTTCTGGCTCGTGGTGGCCCAATGCCCTATTAAAGGGATAATCCACTGCCAGAAATACAATTATGATATTCCTGTCAATTTGGTGAAAGCCTATGTTCTGTCAGTGGGTAAAATAAAACATTTCCCCATGATTTAACTTCTAAGTGGTCCGTCTGAAAATCAGGATATTGTGTAGTATTGAGTCATAGCTACATAATTCTCATCACTAGATGGGGAAAACACACGATATAAAACAATTACCTGCACTCCAGATCGCCAAATCAGCCAATAGATGGTATGGGAATACCGTCTTGAATACATCCATCCGTTTATATTGTCATGACAAAGTATATATATTTCGCTGAGGTGTGCTCACTCTAAATGGTGTACCAAATTGTTCAACTCCGTTTCTCCTTCAAGACCATGTCGCAATGTGCCCTGTGTCTGTGGGAAATGGAGATATATTACAGAAAGGAGGTGATAGGAATCCAATTGGGCAATAAATGAAGAAACTCCCCCCCCGTTGCTAAGCTAAACGTAACCTAATGTAATGTGTTGAGAAACCTGACTATTTTCCTCGAATGTACGTAATGTCACGATTCACGATTATACGATATTTCAGAGAACAAGTTAATTATCTCACAAAATTCATTGTTCACAACCTATTAACTCCCATTCACTCCTTGGAGGAGAGGTGTCCTTCTCCCAGAATCACCCAGAGCGAGAGCAGAGTAACGTTGCTTTCCCACAGATACTTTTGATGAGATGGGGAAACTCCATTAGAATTGTGTTAACAAGTTTCTGCGCGCAGGGCATTCTGGGTGATTCTGGGAGAAGGACGCCCCTCCTTCAAGGAGTGAATGGGAGTTAATAGGTCGTGAACAATGAATTTTGTGAGATAATTAACTTGTTCTCTGAAATATCGTATGATCGTGAATCGTGACAAGTTTCCCATGATGACTTATGGGAAACTTGTTAACACGATTCTAATGGAGTTTCCCCATCTCATCAAAAGTATCTGTGGGAAAGCAACGTTACTCTGCTCTCGCTCTGGGCAGAGATGCCATTTATAGCTCAGTGACCGAGACTAACTTCAAGTTGAACTCGGTAAGTAAGACTCCTAAATTGATAGTGCAGTTTTATTTAGCTGATTTTGACAGCTAGCTAGCTATTTGACATGCTGATATTGACTTTGGTAGCTATGTGTTCTAGCCAGCCAGCCAGCCAGCCCAGAGAGAGAGAGCATTGCATTGTGTGCTTTGTAGTAGATTTGAGATGCAACAGATTTCCAAAATTGATTTTCACATGTTTCTACCAACCTTGTTATAACTACGAAATTAAACATTTGTTCCCAAAACTTGTTTTCACATATTAGTGTCATTTAACACTGTTTAACACTGTTAATCATTGGAATTAGTGACTTGGGGCTGGATTATCCCTTTAAGAAACTTTTTTATGTTGGTATTTCCTTTATTTTGGAACTTACCTGTATTTGTGACTGACCAGCTCGATTCGGTCTTATGTAGCAAAATGTAAAATTGTGTTTTTTACAATGTATAAAAGTAGAGACTCAGCTACAAATTTGTATATCACTCACTACAGTTGAGGAACAATGGGAAAGTAATTCTGCTTTGAAAGTTTAATAACTTGTAACCTCACTTTTGAGAAAATGGCCTTTGAATGTTTTGGTACACCTACTGGAGAGCTCTTCTTTGTCTACACCCATTCAGCACCGTTCACACCCTCTTAAGCTTTAGCCCCACCCATCTCTTTTAAGGATTCACATGTGAGGCCATGTACTAAACAACCAAAAATGTCAAGACTAAAGCCTGGTTTATAGTATGGGTGTGTTCATAAATTCAATCTGAAGTGCCAAAGTCTGCTCAGAGTGTGCTCTCGGCGTTCGTAAACTGAAACGCAGAGCGTTGTCAGATTTTCAGTTATGTAAATTCAGAGCATTTCGTTCTCGGAGCGTTCAGAGCGCACACTGGCCGAGGAGTAGGGTTGATCCGAGCGTTCTGACCTAAGAGCAGTCAAGCACCCATGCTAACGTTGGCTAGCTTGCTAGCTACTTCCATACACAAATGAGGGAACAGCTTACTCTGACCATTTTGCTTGCTTTAGCAGAGCTGGTTAGGCTGTTTTTATGTTATTCAGAGCGTTGCTGACTGCTGCTGGCAACAATTTAATCAAGCTTTTTTCTTACGCTTTTATTCCCCAACGTTTAATGACACCGGCCATATTCAACGGGTGTTTAGCGTTCGTAAATTCGTCAGTTATTCTGCGCTCTGGCACAGTCGATCGAGTGCTCTGAAATCGGAGTAGATAGCCAAAGCGAATTAAACAGCTACAGTTATCACAGTGACATCATGAAAATTTCAATTTAAATGGTTACTTTCATAGTTGAGTCTTTGGTTTCGACTAGAGGTCGACCGATTATGATTTTTCAACGCTGATACTGATTTATTGGAAGACCAAAAAAAGCCGATACCGATTTAATCGGCCCATTTATTTATATATATATATAATTGTAATTATATATAATTGTCATTATTACAAATATATATATATATATTTGTAATAATGACAATTTTAACAATACTGAATGAACAATGAACACTTCTATTTTAACTTAATATAATACATCAATAAAATCTATTTAGTCTCAAATAAATAATGAAACATGTTCCATTTGGTTTAAATAATACAAAAACACAGTGTTGGAGAAGAAAGTAAAAGTGCAATATGTGCCATGTAAAAAAGCTAACATTTTAAGTTCCTTGCTCAGAACATGAGAACTAAGCTGGTGGTTACTTTTAACATGAGTCTTCAATATTCCCAGTTAAGACGTTTTAGGTTGTATTTATTATAGGAATTATAGGACTATTTCTCTATACCATTTGTATTTCATATACCTTTGACTATTGGATGTTCTTATAGGAATTTTAGTATTGCCAGCCTAATCTCGGGAGTTGATAGGCTTGAAGTCATAAACAGCGCTGTGCATCAAGCATTGCTAAGAGCTGCTGGCAAACGCAGTAAAGTGCTGTTTGAATGAAGGCTTACGAGTCTGTTGCTGTCTACCATCGCTCAGTCAGACTGCTCTATCAAATATCAAATCATAGACTTAATTATAATATAATAATCACATAGAAATACGAGCCTTTGGACATTAATATGGTCAAATCCAGAAACTATAATTTTGAAAACAAAACGTTTATTCTTTCAGTGAAATACGGAACCGTTCTGTATTTTATCGAACGGGTGGCAACCCTAAGTCTAAATATTGCTGTTACATTGCACAACCTTCAATGTTATGTCATAATTATGTAAAATTCTGGCAAATTAATTACGGTTTGTTAGGAAGAAATGGTCTTCACACAGTTCACAACGAGCCAGGCGGCCCAAACTGCTGCATATACCCTGACTCTGCTTGCACTGAACGCAAGAGAAGGGACACAATTTACATAGTTAATATTGCCTGCTAGCATGAATTTCTTTTAACTACATATGCAGGTTTAAAAAAATATTGTGTATTGATTTTAAGAAAGGCATTGATGTTTATGGTTAGGTACATTTGTGCAACGATTGTGCTTTTTTCGCGAATGCGCTTTTGTTAAATCATCACCCGTTTGGCGAAGTTGAAGTAGGCTGTGATTCGACGATAAATTAACAGGCACCGCATTGATTATATGCAACGCAGAACAAGCTAGTTAACCTAGTAATATCATCAACCATGTGTAGTTAAAATGTGATTATGTGAAGATTGTTTTTTACAAGATAAGTTTAATGCTAGCTAGCAACTTACCTTTTGATGCTGCACTTGCATAACAGGTGGTCAGCCTGCCACGCAATCTCCTCGTGGATTGCAGTGTAATCGGCCGTAATCGGCGTCCAAAAAGGCCGAATACCGATTGTTATGAAAACTTGAAATTGGCCCTAATTAATCGGCCGACCTCTAGTTTAGACATGTGGAGTCTTTTGGTTTATGTGGAGTCAAACTAGACACTCTGATGTACTTGTCCTCTTGCTCAGTTGTGCACCCGGGCCTCCCACTCCTTTTTCTATTCTGGTTAGAGTCAGTTTGCTCTGTTCTGTGAAGGGAGACTTAATTTCTCAGAACAGGAATAGACTGACGAGTTTCAGAAGAAAGGTCTTTGTTTTTGGCCATTTTGAGCCTGTAATCGAACCCACAAATGCTGATGCTCCAGATACTCAACTAGTCTGAAGAAGGTCAGTTTTATTGCTGCTTTAATCAGCACATCAGTTTTCAGCTGTGCTAACATAATTGCAAAAGGGTTTTCTAATGATCAATTAGCCTTTTTAAAATGATAAACTTGGATTAGCGAACACAGCGTGCCATTGGAACACAGGAGTTATGGTTGCTGATAACCGGTCTCTGTAGGCCTATGTAGATATTCCATAAAAAAATCAGCCGTTTCCAGCTACAATAGTCATTTACAACATTAACAATGTGTTCACTGTATCTGATCAATTTGATGTTATTTTAATGGACAATCTTTTTTTTATCTTTCAAAAACAAGGGCATTTCTAAGTGACCCCAAACTTTTGAACGGTGGTATAGCTAGCTAGCTAAACAATGAACCATAATCCCAAATTGTGACGTTACTACCCTGCATGCATCTGCAGGTACCTAACCAACCAGGTTCAATTCAATGTTAGCTAGCTATAACTAGCAATGCAATTCTTTTATTTTACCTTTATTTAACCAGGTAGGCTAATTGAGAACAAGTTCTCATTTACAACTGCGACTTGGCCAAGATAAAGCAAAGCAGTGCGACACAAACAACAACACAGAGTTACACATGGAATAAACAAACATACAGTCAATAATACACTAGAAAAAGTTTATATACAGTGTGTGCAAATGAGGTAGGATAAGGGAGGTAAGGCAATAAATAGGCCATAGTGGCGAAATAATTACAATATAGCAATTGAACACTGGATGAGTGAGCAGATGAGCAGAAGATGAATGTGCAAGTAGAGATACTGGGGTGAAAAGGAGCAAAATAAATAACAGTATGGGGATGAGGTAGTTGGATGGGCTATTTATAGGTGCAGTGATCTGTGAGCTTTTCTGACAGCTGGTGCTTAAAGTTAGTGAGGGAGATACGATTCTCCAGCTTCAGTGATTTTTGCAGTTCGTTCCAGTCATTTGCAGCAGAGAACTGGAAGGAAAGGCGGCCAAATGAGTAATTGGCTTTGGGGGTGACCAGTGAAATATGCCTGCTAGTGCGTGTGCTGCTCAGTGAGCTGAGATAAGGCGGAGCTTTACCTAGCAAAGACTTATAGATGACCTGGAGCCAGTGGGTTTGGTGACGAATATGTAGCGAGGACCAGCCAACGAGAGCATACAGGTCGCAGTGGTGGGTAGTATATGGGGCATTGGTGACAAAACGGATGGCACGGTGATAGATTGCATCCAATTTGCTGAGTAGAGTGTTGGAGGCTATTTTGTAAATGACATCGCGGAAGTCAAGGATCGGTAGGATAGTCAGTTTTACGAGGGTATGTTTGGCAGCATGAGTGAAGGTTGCTTTTTTGCAAAATAGGAAGCCGATTTCTAGATTTAATTTTGGATTGGAGATGCTTAATGTGAGTCTGGATGGAGAGTTTACAGTCTAACCAGACACATAGGTAATTGTAGTTGTCCACATATTCTAAGTCAGAACCGTCCAGGATAGTGATGCTGGATGGGCGGGCAGGTGCAGGCAGCGATCATTTGAAGAGCATGCATTTAGTTTTACTTGTTTTTAAGAGCAGTTGGAGGCCACGGAAGGAGAGTAGTATGGCATTGAAGCTCGTCTGGAGGTTAGTTAACACAGTGTCCGATGAAGGGCCAGATGTATACAGAATGGTGTCGTCTGCGTAGAGGTGGATCAGAGAATCACCATTAGCAAGAGCGACATCATTGATGTGTACAGAGAAGAGAGTCGGCCCGAGAATTGAACCCTGTGGCACCCCATAGAGACTGCCAGAGGTCCGGACAACAGGCCCTCCGATTTGACACACTGAACTCTATCTGAGAGGTAGTTGGTGAACCAGGTGAGGCAGTCATTTGAGAAACCAAGGCTATTGAGTCTGCTGATAAGAATGTGGTGATTGACGGAGTCGAAAGCCTTGCCCAGGTCGATGAATACAGCTGCACAGTATTGTCTCTTATCGATGGCGGTTATGATATCGTTTAGGACCTTGAGCGTGGCTGAGGTGCACCCATGACCAGCTCAGAAACCAGATTGCATAGCGGAGAAGGTACGGTGGGATTCGAAATAGTTGGTGATCTGTTTGTTAACTTGGCTTTCGAAGACCTTAGAAAGGCAGGGTAGGATAGATATAGGTCTGTAGCAGTTTGGGTCTAGAGTGTCTCCACCTTTGAAGAGGGGGATGACCGCGGCAGCTTTCCAATCTTTGGGGATCTCAGACGATACGAAAGTGTTAAAGGAATTTAATTCCTATATGTTTATCAACCAATTCAATTAAAACACTCTGCCCATACATAAGAATTCGTAAGATACTTATCAGCATTAAATGGACAGAGACCAGTTTCAAAATCAATCAATCAATAGCGTTTATTCTCGAGAGTACTGATCATATTACAATTTACATCAGGTTATATAATAAAGATGATGTCATAGGTTTTAATATCATTCATGTAATGGTACGGCTTATCTCGGGACGCATTCCACTGATTATACAGGGCCTTGAGTCCCTCCACTGCCGGGGATTCTTCTAACCCAATATTCTCCCGGAGTGCCATATATATAAAAATACTACTACCGGTCAAGAGATAAAAACAACAATTACAAATAACATGACCAGATCACAGTTACTACTCTGGAACCCTCCACAAAGTGAACTTATGGTACCCTTATGGCCATCGGGAGAGAGACTCAAGAAAGTCTGCCCTTAGTCCAAGGCTATGCCCTTTCTTTCTTCTCATTGGTTCAATTTATAACTATGGCAAGGAACTATAAACTCGCAAATAATGATCAGTTATTCAATTTACCTTAAAATCAGTATCACAAAAGACCACAAATTCATTATCCAAATGGCCCTCCCATGAAGCTGATCAGACCACAAGGAAAAAGCCATGATAGAGGTCAAAGGTTATACCACCCTTTTACAGTCGTGTTACATACTATATGAGACATATTAAAGAACTCTTTATCTAAAGAATTCACGTGTTTAATTAAAACTCGGAAAATAAAACTCCTAATATTCCGTGAGTGTACCCCTTTAAGATATATTGTCTCTGGGAAGCATGGAAATACCCTTAAACCCAACGTTTACTACAAACAACCTAGCAATTATAAGTATATTGTACACCCTCAAATCATTAGTTTTAAATTTCCTTAATGGTTGATAGGAGTACCCTGCCTTTAGACACAGACACACAACTGTGATTAACGTGTACTGTCCCTTTAACATTAAATCAGCTCCACCGGCATGTTAGTATACCTTAACTTTCTGTTAAATTTCACTGGTGTTACCTAGACATTCGAACTAAAAATCAATAAAGAGCTATCATAAACTTTTACGATTCTAAATGACACAAACCATTTTCTCTGTCCCACCCTCAGTCACAACATCATTGCCTGGTTGCAAAAGTGCATTGTGAGTGATGTCAACAACGAGCGCTAAGCCCGTGTTCAGGCCGCAGCAACTTTCAACTAATTGTAAATCATTGTTGACTAACTGCAACAGGCAGTAGTACGGGTTCGATAAACCAAAACCAATTTATCACAAATGTTGGATCTTGAATAGAATTTACAACATCAATCAACATCTCTCAATCAAAATTATATTGCCAGAAGTACAGAAAAGAGTGTACCTGAACAATGGTCAAATCCATTTGAGTAACGTTATTGTGTATCCCACGTAATGACGTAGTTTTACGTTATTACGCAACAAATCAACCTGCCTCTAGCAACTTACCCTGAAAATTAGTAGCCAATACCAAAACTAACTCTCTTATTCCTGCCTCTAGGCAAAAACATACCCCTTACTCCGACTGAGTTTTGGTTTAATTCTATCGTAAAAGTAAAATCAACTTTTCAACTTTCTCTACTCCAAAATGTAAACGTACTGTAATGAAACAGGCAGGGAGCAAGTCTCGAACCCTCGACCTTCTAGCCCGAGGTCCGGCGCGCTATCAACTGTGCCGCAAAAGCATGCTCGTGCGGCAGAGTCGATTTCCGCGCTTATAAACCCAGAGTTGTTACAGTACCATATACTTCGCTAAATTTATAAGAACATTTCGATGGGCACAACTTTATCGTATCTCTCCGTTATTAACTTTCCTCTATGATTTAGTAATTTAATTATGATTCCAGTCTCTATACATTATTCCAGCAGATCATTTAGGCAACACAACGTATCACATCGAAAGCGCCTCGCTATCATTTAAAATGGGTTAGTCTTTCATTTTAACCTAAACAAGCTATTAAAACGTTTCAGTTTATATCCTATACCGACACTAACGACCGTATTTTTTCAGGCAAAACATCAAATTATTTAATTAAAGACTCAGATTTTAGTCAGAACATTTACCGTGAATCGAACTCAGGTCTCAAGCTTGGAAGGCAGCTATTTAACCATTGAACCACCATCACTTTTGGAATAAAGGAGCCAATAACAATTACAATTTCGGTGGTTTCTGTTTACAATCGCGGTGCAATATCCACATGGAGCCTCGCATTCCCTGGCGAAATGTCAGTTTTTATTACAATTGTAACATCTTTGTCCCCCCTTTCTCCCTTCCTCTGACGTTCCATTTCTGTCCGACCTAGTCCTGTTCTCTCTGTCTTTCTTAGGTCCTTTCCCCTTTAGGCCTCCTTCATGCCTGTCCAGAATTACCCCGATAGTTACGGTCAGATGTTTTGACTCAACCTGTTCTCTCTGTTTACAGTCTCGGTGATTGTGGCCTATTTTATTGCAGTATTTACACGGAGCCTCACAATCTCTAGTAAAATGACCCGTTTTTTTACACTTAAAGCGTCTATCTCCCCCTTTCTTCTGACCGTCTCTATCCACTTTTGTCGACTTTCTCCCTTTCTCTACCTCTATTATCCCTCCCTCGGCTCCAGCAGGCTCCGCATATGGTGGTGGTGGTTGTGCGGGCAGCACCTGCTGCCGTCTCCTCACCACCACTATTTCATCATCAGGATTATCTCTCCACGCCAGATCGGCCAGAGAGGGATGCAATTTAGGCTTATGGGGAGCCTCCTGAGGAGCCGTGGGAATCCTCGTTTTCTGTTCCCGACAACCTACTTCTTTTTTCTTTTCTCCCTCAGCTCTCTTCCTCGCCTCGGCTAACCATACCCTTGCTGTATCAAGCCCCTCTGCCCGTTGTTTATCTGCCTTGTCTCCACAAACCCTATTTATTTGTTTAATCATTGATTCCAGTTTTTCTTTATTTAAATGTATGTCAAATTCATACTTTTTCCTCCATTTTAAACAGAATTCAATGTTCCTTCTGTCTTTCTGCTCCATATAACGATGATCTCCCGTCCATTCCGGGACCTCCTTGGAGGATTTACTACCCATGTTTAATAAATCCTTGCCGCTCCTAGTAGCTATGGTATTTATCACTATCTGTATATGTATTTCTATGATCTATGTATGTGCTGTTTTTACCGTTAGTTTTTACCTAGTTATTTTGGTTGTTCTCCCGTTTGGAAACTTTATCTATAGCGTTGCATTTGTTGGACATTAAATCTTACCCGTACAAATATAAGCTATTTCCCCGGGGGCGTAAAGTCCCAGTTAATAACCTATTCTTTTGTGTCGTAGGACTTTTAAAGTTAATATCTCGTATCTTACTCCGCCATATTAGGTTTCCCTCTCTCCTGGAACCTCTTGTCTATAGATTTGGCTTTTATCTCAGATTTATAGATTTTGGCTTCCCTCTCCTCCTTTTTTGATACTTTTAGTATCTCAGCTTAATCTCGGGACTTATGCCTCTCATGACTAAGATTAGTTTAATTTATGGCAGTGCACGTTGCCCCAAGTCTTTGCGGACCTGTCTCTGTGTATCGGTCATACAAAACCCATTGGATCTGTTTGGAATAGCAAAGCTCCTATTATTGATAAATTCTAAACATTTTAGAACATTAAATCAAGGATAACTTAAATCATTCCCCCCAGAATCGAGAATATAGGCTACGGACCTTGTCGCTGACTGGGAAAAGCAATGATCGTTGGATCTCGTCACCACCTCTGTCGTGTACTAGTTCACCACTGGCCTGAAATAAACCTTCAAGTCAGAGGTCAGGTCTTTGTCTTACGGATCCTGGATCCGCCCGTGCACGGTTTTCAGCAGTTCCTTGGAACGACAGAGGCAGATCTTGAGTTCCGACTCTAAGGACCAAATTGTTAAAGGAATTTAATTCCTATATGTTTATCAACCAATTCAATTAAAACACTCTGCCCATACATAAGAATTTGTAAGATACTTATCAGCATTAAATGGACAGAGACCAGTCTCAAAATCAATCAATCAATAGCGTTTATTCTCGAGAGTACTGATCATGTCATAGGTTTTAATGTCCATCCTCCTCTCGGATACAATGGCAGTACAGTTAGCGTTCTCATCACTGTCTGCCACCTGTTAAATAATCTGCCACCAACCCAAGGTCTTTCCCCTCCCTGGGTAGACACATAATTCAAGCCTGTCTGAAGATAAACCCATTCTTTCTAACAAGGAACACATTACATTCAGCATTATGATTATAATAAGATTCATTCATACGGTAACATAGTAGTATTCTGTAGCGTTCTCATTCTTTTTAATTCTAAGTCAAATGTATACATATTTTAGTCATTATTCACAAAAATCCCATAACAGAAAGAGAGGTTGAACAGGCTAGTAATAGGGGTTGCAACAATTTCGGTGGATAATTTTAGAAAGTGAGGGTCCAGAATGTCTAGCCCGGCTGAGTTGTAGGGGTCCAGATTTTGCAGCTCTTTCAGAACATCAGCTATCTGGATTTGGGTGAAGGAGAAATGGGGGGAGGCTTTGGCAAGTTGCTGTGGGGGGTGCGGTGCTGTTGACAGGGGTAGGGGTAGCCAGGTGGAAAGCATGGCCAGCCGTAGAGAAATGCTTTTTGAAATACTCAATTATCGTAGATTTATCGGTGGTGACAGTGTTTCCTAGCCTCAGTGCAATGGGCAGCTGGGAGGAGGTGCTCTTATTCTCCATGGACTTTACAGTGTCCCAGAACTTTTGGGAGTTTGTGCTACAGGATGCAAATTTCTGTTTGAAAAAGCTAGCCTTTGCTTTCCTAACTGCCTGTGTATATTGGTTCCTCATTTCCCTGAAAAGTTGCATATCGCGGGGGCTATTCGATGCTAATGCAGTACGCCACAGGATGTTTTTGTGCTGGTCAAGGGTAGTCAGGTCTGGATGAACCAAGAGCTGTATCTGTTCCTGGTTCTAAATTTTTTGAACGGGGCATGCTTATTTAAGATGGTGAGGAAGGCACTTTTAAAGAATAGCCAGGCATCCTCTACTGACGGAATGAGGTCAATATCCTTCCAGGATACCGGACCAGGTCGATTAGAAAGTGTTTTAGGGAGCGTTTGACAGTGATGAGGGGTGGTCGTTTGACCGTGGACCCATTACGGACGCAGGCAATGAAGCAGTGATCACTGAGATCCTGGTTGAAGACAGCAGAGGTGTATTTGGAAATGGCTCTGAGATACAAATAATATTACTACACAGATCATACATGTAACGTTAGCTCGTGAGCCAGGCAGCTAAATTACTTTCTGACAAAATTAGAAACATGTAATATCTGAAAATGTAGCTAGCTAGACTCTCTTACCCGTATACATGGATGGACGCTTCTCCCTCTCTGTCACCAATGCCATGGTTGCCCTTAGTTTGAATATGTAATCCGGAGACAGGTGTTTTATACAACAGCCGTGTGTTTTCTTTTCGACTCAGTCAAATATGTTGTTGTCATACTCGAATTCCACCGAGCATCGCACTAATTTCAAAACTCGATCCTTTAGAAAGTGGAGAACAACACCTTTGCAGTTCTACTACATGATATCTTTCAAAAAAGTTGCGCCTTAGAAAGGATTACCAACACGTCCTGACCATCTCATATTACAGACAGAAGCGTGGTACATGGCAGACCAAGCCGAACACATCTCTCGGCTTGTCCAGCCCACCCATTATCTCAGCCAATATTGGCTAGTGGGAAGGTTCCTGTCTTTCTGTGGCTAAACCAACTAGGCTCGTAACTTAACAATATCATTTGTATTTACAGATGGAATAAAAGTTTGTTATTAAGGCACATGAAAGTTCACATGTTCGAGATGGCATTTCTGCCAAAAAACGCATTTTGTTTCAAAAAAAAAGTTTATGTTCAAATGGCTCTCCTGTGAAGTAGTAATGGACGACATATGCCTAGTTTCCTGAAATTAGTCACATTTGCTGTTCTTTCCTTGCCATGAATATGTTATTTCTAAACATCCTTCCTCTTCTGTCCATGTGCAGTTTGACCTGACAGGACTTAGTGTGTTTGAGTACACACACCCCTGTGACCACGAGGAGCTAAGGGAGATCCTGGTACACAGAACAGGTGAGACCGACCCCTGTGAAAACACACTCAAGCTAAAGGTTCCTACTGAGAATAGACTCTGCTATACACAGCACCCTGGAATATCAGTGTAACAAGTAGTGTGGGGCTCAATTTAGCAGCTCCAAGCAAAAGTCGGAGCCTGTCAGAACTAGTTATCATTTCCCACTCCAGCCCCGGGGTCAGGGTGATTAGTGGGCTACTGTCTTTTCCCTTGGTATTCACTTTGCTTCACTGACACCATTCCTTTTTTGCACATCACACCAACACTAAATGTAATTGTTTATTTCTTAACCTCAGTCTCACCTTCTCTCTCTCCTCTGCCTGTTCAGGGACCTCTAAAAAGTCCAAGGGACCAAACACAGAGCGCAGCTTCTTCCTGCGGATGAAATGTACCCTCACCAGCAGGGGGCGCACTGTCAATGTCAAATCAGCCACCTGGAAGGTTCTCCACTGCTCAGGCCATGTGCGAGTCCATGAAGCCCCAGCTGAGCAGAGCCCCTGTGGGCACAAGGAGCCGCCCGTCTCCTACCTGGTGCTGGTCTGTGACCCCATCCCCCACCCCTCCAACATCGAGGCGCCGTTGGACACCAAGACCTTCCTCAGCCGCCACACACTGGACATGAAGTTCACCTATTGTGACGAGAGGTGAAACTGAGACCTACCATTCCGCTGACTGCAGCACCAGCATGAATAATGTAGTAGAAGAATACTGAATCTAACACGACGCTTTACTCATTATAAGAATAAGGGCTATTGTTGTAAGAATATATGTTGCGTTAGATTTTTTCCTTGAAAAGTTAAATGACTTGTATTCACACAAAGATGTGATTTAATAATAGGTAGCTCCTGAATGTAGTGCCACAGATCCACCTTGTGTCCAATAGGTTGAATGGCACTCCAGTAAGCAGCAGGATTAACCTGTCCCCTAACTCTGTGTTGTCCAGGATCACTGAGCTGATGGGCTATGATCCAGAGGACCTGTTAAATCGCTCTGTGTATGAGTACTACCATGCCTTGGACTCAGACCACCTCACTAAGACCCATCACAACTGTAAGCATCCCCACATAAATATGACAATGCAAAGGTATTCCCCGTTAAAGCAGACATGTAGTCTGGAAATGCCCAATGCTTGGCAATATACTTCAGTACGTAATATAATGTTGAAGTACTAGGTAGCTACTTGCAGTCTCTCTTTCCTCTTCTCTCACCCTTTTCTTCTTTCTTTGGCTCTCTCCAGTGTTTGTTAAGGGCCAGGTGAGCACAGGCCAGTACCGCATGCTGGCTAAGATAGGTGGCTTTGTGTGGGTGGAGACTCAGGCCACTGTTATCTACAACAGCAAGAACTCCCAGCCCCAGTGTGTTGTCTCTGTCAACTTTGTGCTCAGGTACCGTCATGGTCTACATAGTGTGTTAGAGGCTAGTTTGATCACGGGATTAAACTGTCTGGTGGACTGACTCCACTGGGTTCTGACTCAACCAATCAATCAGATGTTCCCTTTGTAAGGTGGAGTAAGACATGATATGTAACTGTTTTTGTCTCCCTCTTGCTCCAGTGGCATTGAGGAGGAGAAAATGGTGCTGTCTCTGGAGCAGACTGAGGACATGAGGTCTGTAAAGAAGGAGCTGGTGGAGGAGGAAGAAGAGGACGAGGGCTCAGAGGCAGAGGTGTCCCCTGTGCTCCTGAAGGAGGAGAAGGTGGATGTGATGAAGCTGTTCACCCAGGCAATGGAGGCCCAGCCGCTGGCCAGCCTGTACGACAGACTGAAGGAGGAACCAGAGGCCCTCACCCTTCTGGCCCCGGCCGCAGGAGACACCATCATCTCCCTGGACTTCAGCAGCCCCGGTCAGTACCCTGCCCTGCCTGGAGCTTTGGTTGATAGTTACTTTTTAATGGAAGATTAACTTTATAATGGAAGATTAACTTTACAATTAGTGATAAAGTCACGCTTTACTTTACTAACCCAAACTCATTCTGACCCCCTCTTTACTGTCCCTGCAGACTCTGACATCCTGCTGACGGACGTGCCGCTCTACAACGATGTGATGCTGCCCTCCACCAGTGACAAGCTGGCCCTGCCTCACTCTATGCTGCCCCCCAGTGAAGAGCCCCTGAGCCCCAGCGCCTCAGTGGAGACCAAGGCAGGTCCAGACTCCTTCAGCACCCCAGGCAGCCACAACTCAACTGAGGTGAGCAGGGATACCACGTCCAGACGGACCGCTTTTAAAACTGCCAGTCAGGAAATCAATGGAAAGTTGCTGTGTCAAAAATACTTCTGTTCACAAATACTAGTCTTTAACCAATGTAATGTCCTCTGCAGCCTGACAGCCCGCTGAACTTCTGTTTTCCAATGGACTCTGACATCAGTGCTGCGCTTAAACTGGACCTGGTGGAAAGACTGTTTGCCATCGACACAAAGCCCAAGACGCCTTTCACCTCACAGGTACGGTACCTACAGTGCATTCGGAAAGTATTCAGACCCCTTGAAATTTCCCACATTTTGTTACGTTAGTCTTATTCTAAAATTGATTAAATAAATATTTTCCTCATCAATCTACACAGAATACCCCATAATGACAAAGTGAAAACAGGTTTTTAGAAATTTTTGAAAACGTATTAAAAATAAAAAACACCCTTATTTACATACAGTTGAAGTCGGAAGTTTACATACCCTTAGTTTGGAGTCATTAAAACTCGTTTTTCAACCACTCCACAAATTTCTTGTTAACAAACTATAGTTTTGGCAAGTCGGCTAGGACATCTACTTTGTGCATGACACAAGTAAATTTTCCAACAATTGTTTACAGGCAGATTATTTCAGGTTTAATTCACTGTATCACTATTCCAGTGGGTCAGAAGTTTACATTCACTAAGTTGACTGCCTTTTTAAACAGCTTGGAAAATTCAAGAAAATTATGTCATGGCTTTAGAAGCTTCTGATAGGCTAATTGACATAATTTGAGTCAATTGGAGGTGTACCTGTGGATGTATTTCAAGGCCTACCTTCAAACTCAGTGCCTCTTTGCTTGACATCATGGGAAAATCTAAAGAAATCAGCCGAGACCTCAGAAAAATAAATTGTAGACCTCCACAAGTCAGGTTCATCCTTGGGAGCAATTTCCAAACGCCTGAAGGTACCACGTTCATCTGTACAAACAATAGTACGCAAGTATAAACACCATGGGACCACGCAACCGTTATACCGCTCAGGAAGGAGACGCGTTCTGTCTCCTAGAGATGAATGTACTTTGGTGTGAAAAGTGCAAATCAATCCCAGAACAGCAAAGGACCTTGTGAAGATGCTAGAGGAAATGGGTACAAAAGTATCTATATCCACAGTAAAACGAGTCCTATATCGACATAACCTGAAAGGCCGCTCAGCAAGGAAGAAGCCACTGCTCAAAAACCGCCATAAAAAAGCCAGACTACGCTTTGCAACTGCACATGGGGACAAAGATCGTACTTTTTGGAGAAATGTCCTCTGGTCTGATGAAACAAAAATATAACTGTTTGGCTATAATGACCATCGTTATGTTTGGAGGAAAAAGAGGGAGGCTGGCAAGCCGAAGAACACCATCCCAACCGTGAAGCACAGGGGTGGCAGCATCATGTTGTGGGGGTGCATTGCTGCAGGAGGGACTGGTGCACTTCACAAAATAGATGGCATTATGAGGGAGGAAAATTATGTGGATATATTGAAGCAACATCTCAAGACATCAGTCAGGAAGTTAAAGCTTGGTCGCAAATGGGTCTTCTAAATGGACAATGACCCCAAGCATACTTCCAAAGTTGTGGCAAAATGGCTTAAGGACAACAGTCAAAGTATTGGAGTGGCCATCACAAAACCCTGACCTCAATCCTATAGAAAATTTGTGGCCAGAACTGAAAAAGCATGTGGTCACCAGAAAAATGTCACGAGCTTGGGTTACACACTATCAGTAGCTGGAGGGGGTAGTGAACAATATAAGGAAGAGACTGGGGTGGCAGTGGGACGCGTCCATCTTGGTACAATGGTGAACCTAAATGAAACGAGAATCAGCTGTTGTGTGGTTTAAATACTGTAGGCGGAGATGTAATTGATGTGATTCCATTCCACCACTTCCCTGAACTTGCGTGGATTCTAAACGTCTTTTAAAGGATATGACTTGATTCAGGTAAAGTCTGATCTGACATATGTTCTTGTTTCCCCCTGTAGGGCATGGAGGACCTGGACCTGGAGATGTTGGCCCCATACATCCCCATGGATGATGACTTCCAGCTGCGCACCCTGTCCCCAGAGGAGCCCCCGTCGTGTGGCCCAGCCCAACCCCTGGAGAGCTCTCCTCTGTGCTCTCCTCTGCACCTCACCCAGGATGTCCACAGCTACACTGATTCCCCCTTCAGTGCCCCAAGCAGCCGGACAGCTTCCCCAGCCCCGGAGCTGGCAGCTAGCCCTTGCCCTGCCTCCTTACTCACCATGAGGTAAGTCCCACACATACACACACTCCTTCCAACTTACCCTTTCCTCAAAACTAAAGCATATCAGTGTTTTCTGACTGCTGACATGGTGTGTGACTCTCTGTGCTCTAGGGCGCCTCAGATGGACAGAGAGATCTCCCTCAGGACACTGGCCACCCAGAACTCACAGCTCAAGAGAAAGTTGTCTCTGTCTCAGGCTGTCGGAATAGTACATGTGTGTAGGACCTTTAGAAATGTTTTTATCACATTATACATATATAAAAATAAAAATAAACATTTAGCAGAGATATTCTGTTTGATAACATCTGGCATATTGAGGGCTAATTTGAATATGTTGTTTTTCTTAGAGGGCATTGCTCCAGGACCCTCCTGGGCCAGGTAAAAAGCTCAAGGTGTCTGAGCTGGGCAGCTCTGAGGCTCCTTCCAACAGGACCGTACTGCTCCTACCTACAGGTAGTTAGTCCTGGAATACACAACAGCCAAGGCCTGACATTAAACTTATGTACAGTGCCTTCGGAAAGTATTCAGACCCCTTGACCTTTTCCACATTTTGTTACGTTACAGCCTTAATCTAAAATGGATTAAATAAAATAAAAATACTCAGCAATCTACACACAACACACCATAATGACAAAGCAAAAACAAGTTTTTAGAAATGTTTGCAGAAACAGAAATACCTTATTTACATAAGTATTCAGACCCTTTACTTTGAGACTCGAAATTGAGCTCAGGTACATCCTGTTTCCATTGATCATCCTTGAGATGTTTATACAACTTGATTGGAGTCCACCTATGGTAAATTCAATTGATTTGAAATGATTTGGAAAGGCACACACGTGTCTATATAAGGTCCCACAGTTGACAGTGCATGTCAGAGCAAAAACCAAGACATGAGGTCGAAGGAGTTGTCCGTAGAGCTCCAAGACAGGATTGTGTCGAGGCACAGATCTGGGGAAAGGTATCAAAACATTTCTGCAGCATTGAAATGCCTCAAGAACACAGTGGCCTCATCATTCTTAGTTTGGAACGACCAAGACTCTTCCTAGAGCTGGCAGCCCGCGCAAACCTAGCAATCTGGGCAGAAGGGCTTTGGTCAGGGAAGTGACGAAGAACCCGATGGTCACTCTGACAGAGCTCTAGAGTTCCTCTGTGGAGATGGGAGAACCTTCCAGAAGGACAACCATCTATGCAGCACTCTACCGATCAGGCCTTTATGGTAGTGTGGCCAGACGGGAGCCGCCACTCAGTAAAAGGCACATGACAGCCGGCTTGGAATTTGCCAAAAGGCACCTAAAGACTCTCAGACCATGAGAAATAAGATTCTCTGGTCTGATGAAATCAAGATAGAACTCTTTGGCCTGAATGCCAAGCGTCACCTCTGGAGGAAATCTGGCACCAATGCTACGGTGAAGCATGGTGATGGTAGCATCATGCTGTGGGGATGTTTTTCAGCTGCAGGGACTGGGAGACTCGTCAGGATTGAGAGGAAGATGAACGGAGCAAAGTACAGAGAGGTCTTTGACGAAAACCTGCTCCAGAGTGCTCAGGACCTCAGAATGGGGTGAAGGTTCACCTTCCAGCAGGACAAAGACCCTAAGCACACCGCCAAGACAACACAGGAGTGGCTTCGGGGACAAGTCTCTGAATGTCCTTGAGTGGCCCAGCCAGAGCCCAGACTTGAACCCGATCGAACATCTCTGGAGAGACTTGAAAATAGCTGTGCAGCAACGCTCCCCATTCAACCTGACAGAGCTTGAGAGGATCTGCCGAGAAGAATGGGAGAAACTCTGTAATCGCTGCCAAGGGTGCTTCAACCAAGTACTGAGTAAAGGGTCTGAATACTTATGTAAATGTGATATTTCAGTTAATTTTTTTATTAGTTCCAAAAAATATGTTTGAAATGTTTTTGCTTTGTCATTATGGGGTATTGTGTGTGTATATTGAGAGAAAAATTGAAAAATCAATTTTAGAATAAGTCTGTTACCTAACAAAATGTGGGAAAAGTTAAGAGGTCTGAATACTTTCCGAAGGCACTGTATGTTTTACATATCATTTACATGATACAATGACACTAGTGTCCCTTATATTCTCTTGTTTCTCTTAGACCTGGCAAGCTGCCTGCTTGGCATCTCCTCGGAGGGCAGCGGTTCGCCCTTCACCCTTCCACAGCTGACCCGGTATGACTGTGAGGTTAATGCCCCTGTGGTGGGTCGCCAGCACCTGCTGCAGGGCGAGGATCTGCTGTGTGCCCTGGACCAAGTCAACTGAGTCAATGCTTAGCCTGCCCCCTGCTGGACCAGACTAGACACTACAACTTCTCACTCACTTCCTGTCCACCCACTGCCACTTTATTTGTCTCTGTGTGAGTTTGATATTATACTTTGGCTGCCGTCTGCATCCACCAAGTGATCTCTGCAGCGTTCCACCTTGATGAAAGTCATACAGAGTTGGTGTAAGGGATGTGGTAGTGTTTGTAGGTAGAGGCACGTAATTGTTTCTTTCTCGGGAGTCTGACAGCACACGTATGGCACCTCCATGGATGGCTCTGTTGTCTGGTCTCCATGGAAACCGGTGGCGCTACTGCCAGCAGTGTATTGTAAGCTTTAATTGCACAATTTATATATATTTTTGAAATACGATTACCAGCAATATATATATTACGGCTTTTTTAAAAGTCGTTTTAATGGAATTTCAACCATTTTATTGGACTTTTTCCTCTGTATTCTTATGTTGTGTACAACAATAGTATATGGTCCAGAAGGCTGAGTTCATTGTTTCATTGGATGTTATATCCTCATTACTGGTTACCAGTATTTTAGGCATAAGTGTGTGTTACTGTGCATTGACCAGGGGAACTTTCCGAGATGTCTTAAAGCCTTGTCATGAGTAATAAAATACATGTGGAAAGGTATAATAGGAACTAAATCCAGTGTTTGTTTTTAACAATGGAGGATTCGCCACTCAGTTTGATCATGTATTTCATATTTTTAGTCGAGACTCAAACACTTCATTTAGAATTTAGTGACGTGTGTCATATGATCATCATTTTATCAGTATAATTATCTCATCATTAGTAGCAAGCAAGTGTTATGCTTGCATAACTGTTTTCAATTTTTTTTGTCTGTTTTATGGCATTGGTCCAAATACTGTAGTGTTGTCATGCTTCCTGTTGCTGTGTAAAATAAAACTGAAAAAAATTATAATTGCCTTGTTTAAAACATATATTCTGTGTCATGTCATGGAATATTGCGGTATCAAAATAAACATGAATTCTTCACTCCAACAGAAGAATCCTGCAGTCAAATTAAAATTAGATACACATTAGATAACAAGGACAAAACTCAATTTGATTGGTACATACACAAATGTTGACACACTCCCCTCCATACAGTGCATTCGGAAAGTATTCAGACGCCTTATCTATTTCCACATTTTGTTACGTTACAGCCTTATTCTAAAATGTATTAAATTGTTTTTTCCCCCTCAATCTACACACAATACCGCCATAATGACAAAGCAAAAACAGGTTATTAGACATTCTTGCAAATGTATTAAAAACTAAAAAACTATCACATTTACATAAGTATTCAGACCCTTCACTCATTACTATGTTGAAGCTCCTTTGTCAGCGATTACAGGATCGAGTCTTCTTGGGTATGACGCTACAATGTTGGCACACCTGTATTTGAGGAGTTTCTCCCATTCTTCTCTCCAGATCCTCTCAAGCTCTGCCATGTTGGATGGGGAGCGTCACTGCTCAGCTATTTTCAAGTCTCTCCAGAGATGTTCGATCGGTTTCTAGTCCGTGCTCTGGCTGGACCACTCAAAGATATTGAGACTTGTCCCCGAAGCCACTCCTGCATTGTCTTGGTTGTGTGCTTGGGGTCGTTGTCCTGTTGGAAGGTGAACCTTTGCCCCAGTCTGAGGTCCTTAGCGCTCTGGAGCAAGTTTTCCTCAAGGGTGTCTCTACTTTGCTCCGTTCATCTTTCCCTCGATCCTGACTAGTCTCCCAGTCCCTGCCGCTGAAAAACATCCCCACAGCATGATGCTGCCACCACCATGCTTCACCTTAGGGATGGTGCCAGGTTTCCTCCAGATGTGACGCTCGTAGATTCAGACCAAAGAGTTCAATCAAATGTATTTATATAGCCCTTCTTACATCAGCTGATATCTCAAAGTGCTGTACAGAAACCCAGCCTTAAAACCCCAAAGCAAGCAATGCAGGTGTAGAAGCACGGTGGCTAGGAAAAACTCCCTAGAAAGGCCAGAACCTAGGATGAAACCTAGAGAGGAACTAGGCTATGAGGGGTGGCCAGTCCTCTACTGGCTGTGCCGGGTGGAGATTATAACAGAACATGGCCAAGATGTTCAAATGTTCATAAATGACCAGCATGGTCAAATAATAATAATAATCACAGTAGTTGTCGAGGGTGCAACAAGTCAGCACCTCAGGAGTAAATGTCAGTTGGCTTTTCATAGCCGATCATTGAGAGTATCTCTACCGCTCCTGCTGTCTCTAGAGAGTTCAATCTTGGTTTCATCAGACCAGATAATCTTATTTCTCATGGTCTGAGAGTCCTTTAGGTGCCTTTATAGGCAATCTCCAAGCCGGCTGTCATGTGCCTTTTACTGAGGAGTGGCTTCCGTCTGGCCACTCTACAATAAAGGCCTGATAGGTGTGTGTGCTGCAGAGATGGTTCTCCTTCTGGAAGCTTCTCCTATCTCCACAGAGGAACTCTGGAGCTCTGTCAGTGACCATCGGGTTCTTGGTCTCCTCCCTGACCAAGGCCCTTCTCCCCCGAATGCTCAGTTTGGCCGGGCGGCCAGCTGTAGGAAAAGCCTTGGTGTTTCTAAACTTCTTCCATTTAAGTGATGTAGGCCACTGTGTTCTTGTGGATCTTCAATGCTGTAGAAATGTTTTGGTACCCTTCCCAAGATCTGTGCTTCGACACAATCCTGTCTTGGAGCTCTGCGGACAATTCCTTCGACTTCATGGCTTGGTTTTTGCTCTGACATGCACTGTCAACTGTGGGACCTTATATAGACAGGTGTGTGCCTTTCCAAATCATGTCAAATCAATGGAATTTACGACAGGTGGACTCCAATCAAGTTTCAGAAACATCTCAAGGATGATCAATGGAAACAGGATGCACCTGAGCTCAATTTCGAGTCTCATAGCAAAAGGTCTGAATACTTATGTAAATTAGGTGTTTGTTTTTTATTTTTAATACATTTGCAAAAATTACAAAAAAACAGTTTTTGCTTTGTCATTATGGTGTATTGTGTGTAGGAGAAAAAACGAATTAATTTTGGAATATTGAGGCAAAATTGTTACATTTGGCTGTACTCCAGCATTTTGGAGTTCAGATCAAGTGTTTCATAGGAGGGGACAGTACACAATGTCACCTTTTATTTGAGGGTATTTTCATACATACCTGTTTTACCATTTAGAAATTAAGTCATTTATGTATCTAGTACTCCCATTTGAAGGTGTTATAAGTATTTGGACAAATGGACTTATAGTATGTTAAAGTAGTCAAAAGTTTAGTATTTGGTCCCATATTCCTAGCACGCAATGACTACATCAAGTTTACACACTCATTGGATGTGTTTGCAGTTTGTTTTGGAGGTGTTTTGCCCAATAGTAACTGTATGATGACAGGTAATTTTCCTTCTAAGTGAGTAGATTAGATGTTAATGAACACCTCTAAATAAATCCCGATGATGCCTCTATTAAGAAAAATCATGAATTAATCTTGAGTATTGAGGAGTGAGACAAAACAAGCATTTTATTTGGGGGGGGTATGATCTTTGTGCCTCTAACCTCTCATCGTTATTTACGATTGATTCATGATTATCCATAATCATGGTAGCATCCACATGAATGTAGAAGTGTTTTTTATTTTATTTTTTTATTTTTTATTTCACCTTTATTTAACCAGGAAGGCTAGTTGAGGATAAGTTCTCATTTCCAACTGCGACCTAGCCAAGATAAAGCAAAGCAGTGCGAAACAAAAAACAACACAGAGTTACACATGGAATAAACAAGCGTACAGTCATTAACACAATAGAAAAAAGAAAGTCTATATACTGGCGTGAGGAGGTAGGCAATAAATAGGCCATAGTAGCGAGGTAATTACAATTTAGCAGATTGACACTGGAGTGATAAATGAGCAGATGATGATGTGCAAGTAGAGATACTGGTGTGCAAAAGAGCAGAAAAGTAAAAAACAATATGGGGATGAGGTAGGTAGATTGGGTGGGCTATTTACAGATGGACTATGTACAGCTGCAGCTGTTTTTACTCGGGTAAGTTTTGCGGCGTGAGTGAAGGATGCTTTGTTGCGAAATAGAAATCTGATTCTAGATTTGATATTGGATTGGAGATGTTTAATATGAGTCTGGAAAGAGAATTTACAGTCTAGCCAGACACCTAGGTATTTGTAGTTGTCCACATATTTTAGGTCAGAACCGTCCAGGGTAGTGATGCTAGTCGGGCGGGCGGGTGCCGGCAGCGGACGGTTGAAAAGCATGCATTTGGTTTTACTATTGTTTAAGATCGGTTGGAGGCCACGGAAGGAGTGTTGTATGGCATTGAAGCTCGTTTGGAGGTTAGTTAACACAGTGTCCAAATAAGGGCCAGATGTATACAGAATGGTGTCGTCTGCGTAGAGGTGGATCAGGGAATCACCCGCAGCAAGAGTGACATCATTGATATATACAGAGAAAAGAGTCGGCCCGAGAATTGAACCCTGTGGTACCCCCATAGAGACTGCCAGAGGTCCGGACAACAGGCCCTCCGATTTGACACACTGAACTGTGTGCAAAATAGTTGGTGAACCAGGCGAGGCAGTCATTTGAAAAACCAAGGCTATTGAGTCTGCCGATAAGAATACGGTGATTGACAGAGTCGAAAGCCTTGGCCAGGTCGATGAAGACGGCTGCACAGTACTGTCTCTTATCGATGGCGGTTATGATATCATTTAGTAACTTGAGCGTGGCTGATGTTCACCCGTGACCAGCTCGGAAACCGGATTGCACAGCGGAGAAGGTACGGTGGGATTCAAAATGGTCAGTGATCTGTTTATTAACTTGGCTTTCAAAGACTTTAGAAAGGCAGGGCAGGATGGATATAGGTCTATAACAGTTTGGGTCTAGAGTGTCTCCCCTTTGAAGAGGGGGATGACCGCGGCAGCTTTCCTATCTTTAGGGATCTCGAATGATACGAGACGTTGAACAGACTGGTAATAGGGATTGTAACAATGGCGGCGGATAGTTTTAGAAAGAGAGGGTCCAGATTGTCTAGCCCAGCTGATTTGTACGGGTCCAGATTTTGCAGCTCTTTCAAAACATCTGCTATCTGGATTTGGGTGAAGGAGAAGCTGGGGAGGCTCGGGCAGATAGCTGCGGGGGGGCAGAGCTGTTGGCCGGGGTCCGGGTAGCCAGGAGGAAAGCATGGCCAGCCGTAGGGAAATGCTTATTGACATTTTTGATTATCATGGATTTATAGGTGTTGACCGTGTTACCTAGCCTCAGTGCAGTGGGCAGCTGGGAGGAGGTGCTCTTGTTCTCCATGGACTTCACAGTGTCCCAAAACTTTTTGGAGTTAGAGCTACAGGATGCGAATTTCTGTTTGAAAAAGCTAGCTTTTGCTTTCCTGACTGATTGTGTATTGGTTCCTGACTTCCCTGAACAGTTGCATATCGCGGGGACTATTCGATGCTATTGCAGTCCGCCACAGGATGTTTTTGTGCTGGTCAAGGGCAGTCAGGTCTGGAGTGAACCAAGGGCTATATCTGTTCTTAGGTCTACATTTTTTGAAAGGGGCATGCTTATTTAAGATGGTGAGGAAATTACTTTAAAAAAAGAACAACCAGGCATCCTCGACTGACGGGATGAGGTCAATATCCTTCCAGGATACCTGGGCCGGGTCGATTAGAAAAGCCTGCTCGCAGAAGTGTTTTAGGGAGCGTTTGACAGTGATGAGGGGTGGTCGTTTGACCGCGGACCCATAGCGGATGCAGGCAATGAGGCAGTGATCGCTGAGATCTTGATTGAAAACAGCAGAGGTGTATTTGGAGGGCAAGTTGGTCAGGATAATATCTATGAGGGTGCCCATGTTTATGGATTTCGGGTTGTACCTGGTGGGTTCCTTTTTGATTTGTGTGAGATTGAGGGCATCTAGCTTATATTGTAGGACTGCTGGGGTGTTAAGCATATCCCAGTTTAGGTCACCTAACAGAACGAACTCTGAAGATAGATGAGGGGCAATCAATTCACATATGGTGTCCAGGGCACAGCTGGGAGCTGAGGGGGGTCTATAACAGGCGGCAACAGTGAGAGACTTATTTCTGGAGAGATTCATTTTTAAAATTAGAAGTTCGAACTGTTTGGGCAATGACCTGGAAAGTATGACAGAACTTTGCAGGCTATCTCTGCAGTAGATTGCAACTCCTCCCCCTTTGGCAGTTCTATCTTGATGGAAAATGTTGTAGTTGGGTATGGAAATTTCAGAATTTTTGGTGGCCTTCCTAAGTGTTCAGAAACATCTGTTCTTATCATAAAAGTGACTCCAAATGGTACAAGATATTTTTTGCTACTACTGCTAACACTACCACTACTGCTACTACTTTTACCTACTTTACTGTCCCTCCTCTGACAGCTCCATGGTCGATGCATTCTGTCTTGAGTGTTTGATGCTGGCAGCTTCCCTATAATCTGTGTTATATTGTTGAACAGGGCATTGTGTAACCCTGTTATTGTTGTGACCGTCAGGGCACAGTGTCCAGTATGGCCTCCTGTTTGTAGCTGCACAAGCGGGCAGAACGTGTTGCTGTGGAGCTGATGGAGAACGGATGAGTCAACATAGGAGACCATGTAGCACTAATAACCTCTGACCCCTAACCCTCAACACTGGAGAACACGTGGCTCTGGCTTACCCTCCAGGTAATAACCCTGATCTCTGACCAATTACCCCTAACCCATGTAGCTCTGGTCTACCCTCCAGGTAATAACCCTGACCCTTAACCTCTGAACCCTGACCCTTAAACCCTTCAGATGAAAGGTGCCACCATATAAATATCTATTAGAAATACACTGCTCAAAACAATAAAGGGAACACTTAAACAACACAATGTAACTCCAAGTCAATCACACTTCTGTGAAATCAAACTGTCAACTTAGGAAGCAACACTGATTGACAATAAATTTCACATGCTGTTGTGCAAATGGAATAGACAAAAGGTGGAAATTATAGGCAATTAGCAAGACACCCCCAATAAAGGAGTGCTTCTGAAGGTGGTGACCACAGACCACTTCTCAGTTCCTATGCTTGCTTGTTCCCTTTATTTTTTTGAGCAGTGTATATACTGTAGATATTGAATCTGATTCTATTTCTATGGGTGCCACTTATACGTAGTTGCCAGACTGTGTTGTAAATGTGGACTCCTCCATGGTCTCTAACGGTCTCCGGGCATTGACCTGATTGTCACCTTCTATGGGTGTCTGTACGCTGGCTGTGTTCCTGTCCCCGTCAGATCCCCTCATCCTCAGAGCCTGGCCACCGCACTGCCCACCGTCAAGATGATTGTAGAGGTACAACTCTCAATAACATTACCTAGCCTAAATATCAATAATACTTAGTCTCTAACTCAGCGGTTCCCAACCTTTTCCTTGCCAGGGACCAACAAATCACTGTCAAAAGCTCTTAAGTAAGTAACATAAAGTTGCAGAATTAACATAAAATATACTATTGGCCAAATTTAGAGTAAATGTTATCAGTGAATGTAACATATTAAAGGCCTGTTATTACAGATGGATGTTTGTTAAACAATTTGCATTGTGAAAAGTAATGGAAAAAAAATGACACTCCCAACTTTGACCACAGGTTAAAAGCCACTGCTCCAACTAACACTGTTTAGTTCTCATCATTGGACCTGTTCCAACCACAACATACTGTAATATATGTGTGTGTGTGTGTTTGTGTCAGTGTCAGGTCAGTTAGTCAGTGTGAATCCTGACAACCCTAGCAATAATGAAGATACTGGAATCAAAAGAGGCTGTGGACGTTAAGTCATGGCCCATTGTGCTGGACATAGGTAACACACCCCTCATCTGACAGGTATGTAGTGTGTGTGTGTGTGTGTCGCATGGTGCTGCACATAAGTAAGACACACATCCCTAGATATTACTGCTCTGTAGTGTGTGTGTGTCGCGCTTACTGTTCTTGTCACCCTTACTGTTCAGACGACCTCCCCAGTTAGTAATACCCCTCTCCTCGTGTTAATGTAGTTATTCTCCCCAAATGACCTCCCCAGGAAGAAGAACCCTCAGATCTACAAGCCTCACACCCCAGAGATGTTGGCCTACCTCGACTTCCGTGTGTCCACCACAGGCATCTTGGCTGGAGTCATAAGCTAAAACTAACCCCCCTCTGCAGTATAGTGACCATCCCTCTCAGATTTTGCTAAAGCAGTAGACTGACCCATTTATTAGGGTCAGCGTACAGTACCAGTCAAAAGTTTGGACACACCTACTCAATCCAGGATTTTGCTTTATTTTTACTATTTTCTACATTGTAGAATAGTAGTGAAGACATCAAAACTATGAAATAACACATATGGAATCATGTAGTAACCAAGAAAGTGACTATCATTGTGTCTTGACTATCATTAATGTGTTTGACATTTTATACAATAACAAATTGCATACCACATTCAATTATTACACTATTAAATTAATCATATAACAATTAATTAAGTAGTAATCTGGGGCACCACGGGAAAAGTTATTTAACGTTTTACTATCTCCCGACTAAACTCTAAAGATATAAATATCTATTACGTCAGTCACAGTCAATTAATTAATTCTTATTTACCTTCAGTCTCATTCTGAATGTCGCAAAACTCTTAGCATAAATGATGAATCAGCGATATACAAATTGGCGGAGTTATTTATTTACTAACTAAATAATCACACAGAATTACATAAACACACAAACAGGATAGCTTACACATTTATTACTACACAATGCAATGAAAAGTCCCTAGTGGACTAAACCGATATGATGGCTTGTTACACAAAATGGCAGATTCAAAATAGAGGGAAAGGGAGAGACAAAGGAATTCCACTATTGTGCAGACAGCTGATAATTATGCTCATGGAAATGCGAATACTTTGCACATGAACGACCGCTCATTCGAAAGAATTGCAATGTACATATTTACGTGTGTATGTCTTTGCTGTCTCTCTGTTGAAACACTCGGTCCATCTACAGTGATTAATTCGACAGAAAGTCTCTGGTTGTGTAAGTCTCTGGTTATCCACCAGAGATCACCATGTCTTTTGTAGTCGTAGATTCTTGATTTCGGAGTGTCTGTGAGAACGGATCTTCCAGAGTAAGTGTTCGTTAGAATGGATCTTTCAACGTATCACCCAGTAGTTTTTGGTCGAGTTTACTAGACTAAAGTACTTAAACAGCTGCAGACTGAATGTTCCTGTGTAGTCTTCTTCTTTTTTGTTTCAGAGTTTCTAACCATTTCAACGTGCAACCACGCTCCACGTTTTTCTGGTCTCAGAGTCTAACTATTTGTGACGTCCAGTTCAACAACCTCCGCCTGCTTGGTCTTTAGTCTTGTCGTTTTCTTAACCATTTGTAACGTATTCAGCTGGCACTGCACGTAACTGATCTATAGAGAGTTCTTCAGCGGGTCCTTTAAAACACTTGGGGGGGAAAAGGGCGTTCCATTATGTTTGGCATAATGTCTGTGCTCACGTGGGCGTGGTTACTGACTGGATAAACTTTACATTAAAAAACATTTTCTCACTTAGAAGGCCAAGATCACATTTAATCTTCTCACAAATAGTTTCATATTTAATCATATAAAATAATATAATAAAATCATGTGCGTGTCTTGTATATTAAGTACTGACAACCAAGTTTCACATCCTCTTAATTACATACCGAGATCAAGTGATGCAGTCATGGGGATTTCGCGCCCCGACTTCATCGTTTCAGATGTTACTGCTAAACGATGTAGAAGTTAGGATTAAACCCCCCCCCCCCCATTTTTTGGTATGCAAACCCAAAGTTTCATCAGATGTCCAGTTGGCTGGTCTCAGACGATCCCGCAGGTGAAGAAGACTGATGTGGAGGTCCTGGGCCGGCGTGCAAGGCCTGGATGTACTGCCAAATTCTCTAAAACAACATTAGAGGCAGCTTATGGTAGAAAAATTTGCATTCAATTCTCTGGCAACAGCTCTGATGGACATTCCTGCAGTCAGCAAGCTAATTCCACGCTCCCTCAAAACTTCAGACATCAGTGGCATTGTGTTGTGTGACAAAACTGCACATTTTAAAGTGACCTTTAATTGTATTTCGTTCCCCTATGGTACCATCATCCACCATACCTGCTATGTAAAGACCACTCTGTTTCCTTGGTGCCCTATTCAAACTTGAGATAAGTAGACCTTTATCCAATCTGTATTGGAAGTTCAGCGTTACAGCGTGATTGAAATTTAAAGGTAATGTTTTTTGACTGAAGTTCATGTTTAGGGTTCAACTCAATCCGTATCGCTGAAGTTCAACATTATAGCATGATTGAAATTTTAAGGTATTTTCCAATTGAGCCGACATATGCAGCGATGATTGTGAATGTAGTTTCCACACACGCGGGAACATTGCCTATACATTTCAATCGCGCTATAGTGCCGAACTTCAGCGATACGGCTTGAATTGAGTCTAGTCTACTTATCTTCCTCTACTTATCTGCAGTCTGAATCCAGCCCTAAGTGCACCGTGTGGGCCCAGGCAGCCACCTGCTGTTTGTACAGAGTTTATGTAAGATGTTCCAGCTGTTGGATCTTGGTGAAGATGTGTGTTAAGAGAGTGAAGATGATTAAAATGAACTCTTCAGACTAACATGTTTCTGCCTGAAGACAATGGAGCAAACAAATGAAAAGATGCCTTGTAACATTTTGAGTTTTAGGAGACCTATTCTTTTCTCTTTGTTATTTAATGAACACCCTTGAAACCGAGCTAATAGAATTGTGTCTGATCTGTGTACATGTCTTGACCAAACCCCCTGGTCTGCCACAATGTATTAAAGATGTCAATACCGTCTCAGCAATTCACCAATATTCCTCAAGTAAAATGAAATCCAAATGTTATTTTTTATTTTGAACCTTAAACTAATTGTAATTGGTAATGCATGATCTCTGAGGTACTTGAACTCTAATATTGTCATGTGTCAGAGAGGATGCAGAGAGAGAATGATCAATCTTTATTAAATCATGTTTATTTCTGACATTTATTAGAACAATATCTTCAACATGAAAAAGTGGAAAAACATGTTACTGTATTTTTGTGAGCATTTAACAAAAAAAAAAAAAAGCATTTAATCTTTTTAATTGATTCTTCAAAGGAATTATTGAACCACTACGTGTATAACATACTCTCAGTAAAGCATAAAATCACAACATGAAAGTTACATGTAGCATTTCTAAATCAAGTGAAATAGCCTTTAGCATTTTTTGTAGCATTTCTAAATGAACTGGGTGTCATGTTTTTGTTTTCTATCAATGCCCAATTGCAATATGTAAGCGATGTCTTCAATCAATGAATATATATTTCTATTTTGCACAGAAGCTTTGATGCCATGTCCAGCACCTCTGATTCGTTCTCATAGTTGAACCTCTTATTGGGAATGTGTGGTGATGGGTGGTAGTTTGGGTATTGAGTGGTCTTGGGGTCAACTCCCAGCTGTTTCAGTTTGCTCACAATGTTGGGTAGAGTGTCTAACTGGGGGCTGTAGCCAGACACCCGCTCAGCTAGGCTGGAGATGGAGCTGTCTTTGCAATGATGTCCATGTCTTCTGTACTCTGCTGCCACCAGAGCCTTCTCCACAGCCTGATGTACCTTGAACAGAGTCCACTCTGTGGTCTTGCCTCCTGTGTCGTTGTCAGCAGCGGCTAGGTCACACTGTGCTTGTCTCAGCCAGCGCTCAGCCTCTGCTCGGTTGGGTTGTGGTACATTTCCATGATGTGTCCAGAAGTTGTATCTAGTATTGTGTCCGCTGTAGAACCTCTCTCTCCCACACCGGTGGCGATGAGCTTCTTGGTTCCACTGGTTGTAGAAGTTTCTGAAATGTGTGTTCCACTGCTGTGAGGATGGTTTCCCCGTCCTGTGTGAGGATGGTTTCCCCGTCCTGCCGTTTTCAAGATCCTCAATTCTGTTTTTCAGATACTTGAATGCCTCCGTGGCTAGCTGTTGGCAGTCTGGGTTTTTGTCAGGGTGCCACCTCAGGTAGAGGCGTCTGATGGCCTTGAACCGCTCCTCTGCAGACAGAATCCAAATCTCTGCCAGACATTTGTCTATTTCCTTTTTGGCTTCTTCCAGAGACTGTGGTGAGGTCTTTGTGGATGAAGACCGCTGCACAGATTCTCCCAGTTGTACCAGTTCCATGCACGTTGCTCCAGTGGAAGAGTATGAGAAAGGCTTCTTTTCCCGTTTAAATTGGTAGAGATCAAGGGCACTGACTTCTATGACTTCATCTTTCCCAATCTGTATTTTGTATCTGTAGGGACCCTGTCCTGATTGGCCAGATGGCACACACAGCTGTTCCACTATAACTGCATAGCAACAATGCTCCTCCTCTGCCGTATTCTTAAAGCCAACATATTCCCCAGATTCATAGTTGTTGAGGAAGCTCATATCCAGGGCATCATGCCACTCTTCAGGAACAGGACTTCCTGGTTCCGGTGGCCCTTTCAAGGAGTCCTCAGTATCAGCACTGTCATGGATTCCATTCTGTTCTAGAGTTGTCTTGACTTCCTTCATGCTATCACACGAAAGAAGGTGTCCTAGAACTAGCAGGAGGTTTGAGCCAAGAATGTTATTAAGAAGGGCATTAATCTCTTTAGTAAGTCTCATGATGATCTCACTCTTCACTTTGTGGGCCTGGTCATCATTGTGTTTCAGGTAGAAGGTACAACCTTGCTGGCCCTTTTTTACATACACCTGTGTGACAGCAGTGGTGTCACTCAGTAGCTCCTGGCCAAGTTGAAGCACTGTTTCAAGGCTGTTGCAGCAGGTGATCTCAATGCCGCCAAAGGTTTTCTGACACATGGTGGCAGCATCGCCTTGTGATATCTTGCCCTGACACTGCTCTCTGATGAGACACACTAGACCATGCATGAAGGGAGCTGAGGACAGGTGTGCCCCAAACCATCCACTGAACTCGCAGCCCTCCCCGTACTCACACAGTTGCATGTTGGATTCCACCACATTCTCTACAGTAATCTGAGAGAGCATTTTGGGTTGTATCTCCAGGGGCAACAACTGCATCATTTTACAATGTTCATACATGTCGTTCTCTAAATGGCAATTGCTCAGTTTCTCCAGGAGTTTCAATTTGTCTTTAATGGCACCCTCCAATCTACTAACCTTGAAGACTGTGTCATTGAAATACAGTGTGGCTGAAGGGTACAGTCTGCCATCGGTTGAAGGTAGATACAAGGTCTTGGGAATTTCTGAGGTTAACTGATTTTCTTGCAATTTGATTATCAGACGAAAAAGCTGCTCCACAGCACGCTTGACAGTTTTCTCCTGATTTGGCTGAAGGGTCTGCTTGTCGGTGGAATCTGCATGGATTTCTTGTAGAACATTGCAGTACTGCTCTGCAGTAGGCTCGTCTCTTACGCCAATTTTCTTGAAGAATTCTGCAAACCTGACATCCTTTGGAGGAATGCAGTACAAATATGGCCTGAACTCCACATAATGAAGCAGTACCAGAGCTGTTTGCTTGGTCTTTACAAGTGCAGAATCTTCCTCCACAAGCACCACAGGGAGATCAGTCAACGGCTTGGGGTCAAACTCTATTGTTTGTAGATAGGTGTAAGATGTCCGGAACACTTCAGCTCGTGTTCCAACCAAGTCAGCAGTTTGGCATGGTGACTGACAGATGTTTCTGAGGTTCTCTGTCACATATTCAGAAGGGGGTTGGTCAATTGCACCTGCTTCTCTAATAATTTGAATATGCTTTTCATTGCAGTTTCCTAAGTGCAGTATTGGCATGGATGTCCAAATCAGGCATTGGTGGAGGACATCTTTTTCAATCAGACAACCTCTGATTGAAACTACGGTCCTCTTTCCTGCAAATGACTGGTGGTAGTTGCACAACCTCGTTTGAATTTCCACAGGAAAAACAAACTTGATGTCAGCAATAGTTTTCAGAAAGTCTGGTGCTTGCTTTTTGACATCTCTTTTCAAAATAGTTTCAAACAATGTAGACGACATCAGTTTCAGCTCTTTGAGGCTGGCAGTGCCTTTGGCATCCGATTCAATTTGATGAGCAAATTCAATTATTTCCTGATCTGACACAGTGCACTTCATTCCAAGTTCTTTGAGCAGTTTCCGTGCTTGACTCTTGACATTTATGTTCCCTCTGTTATTAAATTCATTCCAGAAGCTTTCTGGCACAAATCTTTCTTGCGGCAGCATCACCTTGTACAACTTTTGATTCTCATCAAAGAAGTAGGAGGCCATCTGCAGATTCCCATGGATGTCCTGAATGAATTTCACATTTTTCATTATCGAGATGATTTTATCATGGTACTGCTGATAGTCGTGTTTGAGTTGTAGTGACAACAACAGCTGGACAGAGTGGATCATTTGGTTGTTGTTTAGCTTGTGCAGGAAAGGCAGAATGAACTGGACATAATACTCCAAATCACTTAAGATCTTAATGCTCAGGTATTTTGACAAGCTCTCATTTACAAAGTTGTATTTCAGGAAAATGTTGTTGTCATCTGCCATGTACACATCTGGAAACCTTTCCCTGAACTCTGTGTTGAGGATGTGTACATTTCTGGGTCCATCAATACGCTGCCGTCCACCCTGTATGGTTTCAAATAGTGGCAATGACTTGAGCTTTCTCTGGTAGTCCTGTTTGTTTTTACATGAGCATATCCCAGACTGTAGGACATGTTGAAGTGTCTTCAACTCATCATCTGAAAGATGCAGAAATTCTGAATGTTCCAGCTGGTGGACTTGGTCTAACACAGCACTGCTGTCGCTTGTCCTCAAGAGCTCAGGGAGTAGATATTGATGCAGATGCCTGTTCACTTCTTGGAAGAATGTAAGGTCCAGTTTCATGAGACCAAGTTTCATGAGAATTAATTGAATTTCTTCTTTTGAGAACAGAATCACACTGGACATCTTCCTCATTGTTTGTAGAACATGTTTGTTGTTTAGTCTTGGGCACACAACAGGCAACATAGGGCAGTCAGAGAACAGCTCCTTGATGGCTATCAGAGCCTGGTTACCATCTCCATCCATTGAAGCTGTAGGATTTATGTGATAACTAAAGAATGTCCATAGTTCTTTCAGCCATGAGTGTATTATCTGGTTTGGTACATGTAGCCTACAGTGTGGATCGGTTTCACAGTTTTGAAGGAGGTGCAGAAGTATAGGTTTCAAATACTTTGCTGCGACTGGAATTGTCAATTCTTTAAGAAAGTTCCCATCTTGTAGAACCTCAAAATGTTTGGTGTTGGTTTTGAAATCAGCAAAATCCTCATGATGTCCATGGAACATTCTGTAAAATGTTGACAGAAGCTTGGGAGAGTCAGGGTCAAACACTCTAAGAATCTGATCTTGAGTGAGAAGCAGTGGAAGTCCGGTGACTGAACTGGAACTCTTCTTGTTAGCATCTTTTTTAAGTCTACTGACTGAACTGGAACTGTCCTCACTAACTACAACATTTTTGATACAGTACTCCAAGAGAATGGAGCATCTCTCTTGGTCTCTGATCAAAGTCTGGCCAATGGGTAGAGGTAAACCCATTTCAGTGTGAGTTGGATCATTCAGTGGTTTCTTCCTCAGGTAGTTACCCACCGTCAAGGGACTGACTATTCTCACTTCAACCCCAGCCGTTTTGAAGCTGGTCCATATTTCTTCCATTTTTCTGGATGAAGGAACCAACTGCATTCCAAGATCATCTAAAATAGAAACCATAGATTTATTTTCTTTGCTCAAATGAGGTGCATCACTTGGTTCCGTCTTGCTCACACTAGACCACTCAACAGTGTACTCTGTTATTGACCTGTGTTGAACTTGTCGAGTTGAGCCGTGTAGCACTGGAATAAGGTCAAGTTTTCTGTCATTGACTGACCTGTACACTTCATGAATCATTTCATGCCAATCTTGGCCAGTGTCTTTGGTGATGGTGGGGAAGAAACACAAGTATGAGCTATCAAGGTCTGAATCAAGATGTATGGAATTGACTTTCACTTTCTTTAGGTCACAACGGATGTAATTGAGAAGGGCAGCATACAATGGGGCGATGACATTCAATTTCAAGGACTCATTCCAATCCATCTTCAGACTTTTCCCATCTTCTTTCCAGAAACCCCGTCTGGAGGAATCTACCTCAAAGTTTCCGTTGACATGGACTGGAAGTCCAGTTTTACCAGGCAAGGGCAGGGAGCAGAATGCTTGTCCAATGAAGTCATCCTGTTTAGGCAGAGAGCTTGTGCTGACAATTGTTCCTCTTTTTCTAGGCTGAGAGCTTACACATGCTGCCAAAGCTGCCTGGGGAACTCTGCCAGTCTGTCCTTCCATATCAGTGTTTCCTTTAAAAGAGCCAAACTGCTCTGCAATGATCCACTGGCTTTGCCTTTTATCGGATGATGAAATCTTGACACTGTAAATGGCTTGCTGTGGTGTTTGTCCGTGGGACAGCAGCGACTGTTGTACGTGGTTTTGAAAAGAAACCCATTCTGCAATGCTCTTCTCATGTATACTTTTTTCAATCGAGAAGGTAGTCTTGAGAGTTCCTGTGCCTGGGTTGATTTCATGAAACTGGATTTTTCTGATGTTCTTCAAGAACATTATCAATCCCTCAGGGTCTTCACAGAGAGCTGAGGACAGTTCCGCCATATCTCTAACATTGACCCCATTGTCGGATATTTCTGAGGTTTCTGCCATGGCACCAGTCCTGATAGGCAACCTAAACATGGTGCCTTCTTTAAGAGAGAATTCTTTTGGGAGAAATGTATTGTAAACATCCATGAAGGTGTTCTTACATTCCTCTTTCCATAAGATTTTGACTCCTGGTGATTCTCGTGATCCTTCAACATACTTCAGATTGGGATCAGATATGCAGAGCCATTTGTCACCGGTTAGGATCGAAGGACAGTCAGTCAGGTGGTAGACTGAGTTAAACCCAAGTCCATATTTTCCGGTTTTCCCTGGAATGTGGTGCTTTCCACCTTCTCCCAGCTGCTGAATACCTTGCAGATCAGCATGAGAAAACACCTGGTTGTTGTACACACACAGTGCAGGGCCCTGAAGTGGATTCCATCTCTTTCCAAATGTTTTCTCTGTGCTGTGCTGTCTTTTGTCCCAAACAAAGTGAATTTCTGTGGCCTCTGCATCATCAGCATTTTGGATGAGTTCTTTCAGGATGTCCTTCTTCGAGGGATAAGCTGAGATTATGTTTTTAATGCGAACTGTCAGTTTCTCACGTTGTCCAAACTCTTCAGCAAATGGTGAGAAGTTCTCTACTGAATGCTTTAGCAGGGTGTGATGTCTTGTTGTGATCACCCCAAAATGAAGTGCAATGGCGCGAGATATTTTTGTATGGCACAAAGTAACATCTTCTGACACTTCCATCCAGGGGCTGTCATTGAAATACAGCTGGTTAGATGGCTGCAAAACATCCCTTTCATCAGGTATGAGACAGTCATCTTGTTTTTCATCTTTGGCCTCATATAATCCCCTTTGGAGTATTGTCAGACAAATTTCTAGATCATTATTGGAAAGTGGGCTGATGCCATAGGCTTGGCTGAGTTTCTTCAGTACACCATGAAACTGTTCTGGTGTGAATTGCTTTTGGATGCGTAGACATTTCCAGAGCTTCTTGAAACTGGAGAAGGCAGTTGGAAGCACATGAAGATAAGGTTTAGCATCAAATTCCTGATTTTTAGCCACAGACTTTACATCCACAAACCTGTCTTCAACAAGGATAAAGGGGAATGAGTGTGCCCTTTCAAAAATGGCAGTCAATTCCTTCTCATCATGCAGCCATTTGTTCAAAAAGTTGTAGCAATTATGGGCTGTGTTGAAGAGCGTCTGTTTGTCACATGTTTCCGAGTGCTTGGATGCTTCCTGTAGCTGCTGAAGCACTGTCTCGAGTGATGGGCTTTCACAAACTCCCAGTATGCATAGCACTGCATCGTCACTGTGTATTTTCAGATTTAAAGAGTCTACCACAGACTGTGTCATGTCAACTAGATGGCGACATCTGTCACTGTAAATGTCAATGGGCTTTTGAAGTCTAACTATTTCATCCTTCACTGCCCCACCCTTCCCTGCGTATGTATTAACTGGATCACATGCTGGAATGAACAAGGTGTTTCTCAGAGTCTCCCAGTGAGGCGAGGCTTCATCCTTTAGGGAGTCCCTCATCAGCTCCAGGATGCACTGAAGATGCTTGTATGCTTTGCCTTTGTCTTTTTTCCAGATGTTGGCAATGGTCTCTGCTCTTTCTGTGATGTCCTCCAAAGGGAGCTGGTCACTCAGCATCCCCAGTTCTGACAGACGTTGAATCCTTTTAGGGGAATGAAAGTCATTTTTGGTTCCACCGAGGAACCGTCCTTCCTCTTGCTCAAACAAGTGTGCCACTTTTCCAGAAGTATTCACAAGTTTTTTGATGTACTGAAGTTTTCCACTTTTCTTTGTAGGAATGCATGGGTAGCTCCTTAGTAGATTGTCAATGGCATCGTCCTTCAGGTCAATAGCATGCAACACAAGAGCATTCCTACTCTTCTGGTCCATAGTGTTCAGGTTGTTGAATACCACTTCTTGGTAAAATGCTTCCCAGTCAAATGTTCTCTGCTGGAGAATCTCATCTAAACCGGTCTGTATGAAACTCTGTCTCACCCACAAAGGCAGAGGAACAACAAGATAAGATGTGCTTGAATTGCTTTGACAGACCTTCATTGCAAGCTCTCCAACAGCCTTGTCCTCTTGAATAGTTGGGTGCAGAAATCTGGCTTTGTCCATTGAGCACCAGTTTTCCCCATCACTGAAGAGCTTCAGAGGTTTGCCAAAGAAGTGCTGACTGACGACCAAGTAAAATGTATCAACCAAGGGTTTGAAGGGTTTGTTCACGTTCTCTCCATTAGGCCAAAAGGTATAGTACTGATAACGTTGAAGGGTTCCATTTCTTGACATCTTCTTCAACACTAGCAGTGTACTGACATATGCGGTTGTAACAGCATCCTGAAGGAGAGCTCTATTCCAGTCGTATTTCACTCCACTCTCCCACAGACCTCTCCGATTAGAGGTCACAGCAAAGGATCCGTTCAGGTTCACTGGGAGCCCTGTGGCAACAGAGAGAGGGAGGAAGCAGAACGCCTGGCCAACCAGGTTGGTTTCTCCAGGGACCCATTTCCCTGTCTTTGGTTCTTTGTTTAAAGGTACAGCAACACCTCCGATTGGCAAAGAGAGCACTGTCTGCTTATTGTCTCTCTGGACCATTTGTAAAGAATTCTTTGTCCCAAAGCAATTGTATAGGAGCCAGAACTGGACATCAGATCCATCACAATGTTGTTGTGTTAGTTCAGCTATGTTGGCTCTATGGCAGTCAATGACCTCTTGGCATTTCGCATCACGCTTCATCAGACATTTCAGAGCATCATTCTGTAATATTCCTAGAGGAGTGTCCTCTGGAATCTTGATTGTGCTCACAACCTTTCTGGTGGCAGTGAAAATCTTCTCTATCTGGTCGTCTTGAGGAGGAGTGGAAGCATCAACCGGAAGGTTTTGAAGAGATACCGTGTTGATGTTCTTCAGAAAGAGGAGGTGAGTTTGTGAGTTGTTTTTCAGGTTCTGTTGAAATGTCACTATGTCATCTCTGTCATACACATTTCTGCTGATTTCTGACTTGACAGCCTCCTCTTGTGTCCTGAAAGGTAGTTTAATGAGCGTGCCCGGGTAGAAATTCTGAGTGCTGTCTCTTGAAAGATTGCAATTAAAAATCCGCTCATATGGTCTGAATTGACCAGGAAACCTGTGCAGAAGCTGCTCCCGAGATAAGTTGAGCTTGATTCCAGGAGTTGCTTTGTTTTGTATGTGCTTTTGCAGGTGTGTAACATTTGGATCAAGTATCAGAAGCTTGTTGCCACTGAGGATTGAGGGAATATCAGTCACATGGTACACCGCATTAAATCCAAGTCCAAATTTCCCTATTTTTTCAACCTGGTTTTCCTTTGAGGCAGATCCGAGTTTGACAATGTTTTTCCAGTCATCCTCTGTGAACAGCCCATTATTGAAGGCCCAGAGACACGGTCCCTGACAAAGAACCATGCCTTGGTCTATGAGGCTGTCAGCAGGATCTTTGTGGTCCCTGAAATCCACCATGAACTTACAGGTGTTTGCCCCAGCATCTTCTGCATTCTGAATTAGCTCTTTGAAGATGTCATTTTCTTCGTCATACTCTTTCAGAATGTTCTTAATCCTCAGAGTTATGGGCTCTGACTGCCCACACTGTTCTATTCCAATGAACTCTGGACGCAGGATCCGGGTGCTGAGGAAAGGGATGTTCAGCCACTGTGCCGTCGCCGGTGGAATCTCCTCGTGGATAACATGAATCTCCTCCTGGTCATTCTGTAGATCCTCCAGACCATCCCTGCTTATATCACAAAACACTGTCTTGGACAATGGTTGCAGGGTAAATCTCTGACTTCCTGACATGACCGGCACTGGGATATTGTCCCTGACTCTCTTCTTCTCTCTCCACATCCAGTTCAGAATGGCTATTGACACTTTCAGCTCTGAGGGTTTTCCAAAAGATTGGGGCCTTTTTTCAATGGTCTGTTTGATGTCATGAAGGATGTCCTCTATTTCTTTCTCTGAGAGTGATGTCTTCACTCCAAACTCTGTCAGCAACTTTTTGTATGGAAGAAATTCGTCTAGCACCTTCTCAATGTACGAGCTCAGATCCAAATCAGGTGGGTAGTCCAAGACTACATCACGAGGAAAAACAAAATGATTGTGTATCCACAGCCAAGGTATGACTCTTTTGTCCATCACTTCCCTGACCTCACAGATGTGATCTTGCATGTATTTGTAAATGCTATGCAGCTTGATTTTAAACTGCACGTCCTTATCTGGATCTGTCATTGCCTTGGCCACAGCTGCCAATGCTGACAGATTCTCCACAACCTTCTCAGCAGGAGGTAGACGTAGAAGACCAAGTGTTCTGCTTACTTTCTGACTAAAGTCTCCTGTAAGAGGCATGACATGCCCTACAATGCCATCGTACTCTGAATGTCGTATCTCCTCCAGCTTGTAGAAACTTTTCTCCCTGTTATTTTCTTTCGTGATGTAAGGATTCTCACAAGGGACCCACTGCAGCTGTGATAGGTGCTGCAGCTGCTGATGTGAGAATTGGGAAAGCAGGTCATTGCCATTCAATAGTCTTTGAAGTGCTTCTGCTTTTTTGAAAGCCTTTTGTGAATGAACATGTGATTTATCAATATGAGTGCCAACATGCAACACGTTGTCTGCTGAGACGTCAGTTTCCTTTGTCTGCAATCCAAGACGTATTAAGCTGTCAAGCTTCTCTGGAGTATTTGTGAACACTGCGGGAGGAAAGAATTCTCTTTCAAAAAGGACTTTGAAGGCTTCATTGTTTGGATCAAAAATACTGGAGGTCTTCTTCAGCTCTCCATCTATTTCGATGAAGCTCAAATCTTGGCATTTTTTGTACAAAGTCCTATTCTGTGAGAAGAGGATACTGCCATGCTGTAATATCCAGGTCATGATTCCCTCTCTCTCTTGTTTCTTGAAATACTTCTTCTCAACTCCATCAATCAAATGAACGGCCACCTGAGCAGTATTCAAGAGATCAATCTTGAGCAACAATAGGAGCCTGCGATCAGCCTCAGTTGCACACCGGACAATGGAATCCGGCATGGGGAGCTCTGTGGGGAGAGCTGGGGTGGAACCCAAAACCACTGCTTGCTTGTATTGGGTGGGGACATATTCTCCGGCCATTGATTGGAAGAGAGGCATCTTTGAGAGCAGGTCTCTCTCATGGACTGTGAGAGAATCCAGAGTAGAGAGGTAGGCTTTGAGTTCCTCTTTCTCATGGTAAGGAGCAGACCTGATTCCACTGATGACCTGACTAGCAGCTAAGTTCATGAACACCTGTAGAGTGTTCTGTGGCGATGGTGGTAGTACGTACGAGTCAAGATCTTGGTGTTTCAGGCATTTGTCTCTGTTAACGACTGTTCCCCCAACCTTCTTCATGACTTTCTCTATTTTGTCTGGTAAGATGGATTGCTTGCTTTTCTGAAAAATCATGGTTGGATTCTGTTGTAGTCTTGCAAGTATGACAGAATGGCTAGTATCATGTAGTGGTTCGATGGGTATCAGTGGCATGCCTTCAAAACGTCTCAGATCTATGCAGTGAGTGTTGAGACATTTCCAGAACTCTCTGAGCCATTTCAATGGTGGGTGCTGAGCACTCCCTACCTCCCAGGTGACATGACCTGTCTGTGTGACATGACCCAGGTGACATGACCAGTCCTTTGGGAGAGTCTTCTTGGCAAATGTAGCCACGATTTCCACATCTACATTGAATACGTTGAATATATCTAAAAAGATGGAGATATGAAAATAATAGCCATGTGACAAACATGCAGGTATTTGCAATTCTACATAATATCCAACACCTTTCATTGTTAAACATAATTGTACAATATATTCCCTTACTTGTTGCAGCTAGTTGCTTCAAATGTTGGATGCTAGTGGTGCTGAGATCATCAGGCAGAAACAGGTCTTTGCAACCTGGCAGCAATACTCTGTATGAAGAGAATAGTTACTTGTAAATTATTAATGGAGAAAGGGAATGGATTATCCATATGAAAAATACTATAATGTATACAGGGATGGAATTTAAGGATTTTGCGCATGGGCCAGCCGGGATAGAAGACTACAATGTCTAATAGCCCAGATGGAGAGCAAAGGGTCCAAAATCTATGCAATGTGATATTTAAGAAGACACATTTCTGGCATATTTTCTACTAGCCCTGTCTAGCTTTATTTCCATACCTGACTAAGACAATTGAGAATTTACCTTGGAAATGCGTCATTGTCAATGAGAGTGATGTCCTTCTCTTCATTTGTGAATGTCTTGAAAGTCCCGTCACTGAGAGGCAGCATCTTCAGACCCCTGAGGTCGTGGTAATTCTCATCAGTCAATATGTACTGCAGCAGAGACAGTTTGTCATTGTTGGAGAGATTAGACACAACACCTCTGCGGAGAACACCCCTTACAAGAGCTGGAGTCACCCATGTCAGTGTGTCAGGGTCTGGGAAGGCCAGCTGGACAGCTCTGGAGACATGATCTGGGAAGGTGACAAGTTTTTCTCCACCTGCAATCAAGGCCCTGGTCACGGCAGCCATCATTTCAGGCGGCATGGTGTCATCGGATGGGCACACAGCCACGGCGGGAGAAACAAACTGTCTTTCGTCTTCAGCTAGAGAGAAGATGGCGGTATTCTGTTTGAGTAGACGTTGTAGAAGGTCTTCAGCAATTCCATGCCACTTGTCTTTGTGTTTGGTCTGACTGAGGTCTGGCCAGATGTTGTACACATATGAGACGGGGAGTGTGGAGCTCTTGGCTAGGTTGGTGGCATCCTGCAGCATCAGGAGGTATGTGTGAGGGAGGACCTCCTTCACCAGCAGCTCATTCCACTTCGCAGCTTCATCATACTTCTGGTCTTCCTCCTGCCATTTGATGTGTCTCCTGTTGTCAGTGAGGCCGAAGCAGGCGTTCACATGGACCGGGTAGCCAGTCTTGTTGGAGTCATTGTTTGGGAGGGGCAGGAAGACACTCAGTCTGCCATCAGTCAGGACACTCTCCTGGCTACACCGGAATGCCAAGTCAACTTGAGGGCGGAAACTCAGCTTCTTGGCCAGTAAATCTAGCTCCGGAACATTTCCCTCTTTCATGCAGCATGTTGTCACAAGCCACTTGATCTTTGTCTGCTTCTTGCCTTCGGAAGTAGAGGTGATGGTTTTGAAGCAGGTTGATCCATCAATGTTTGACTCGTTCATTGTCTTCAGACTCAGATCAACTGTGGGACTTGAGGTCACTGTAAGCCGGACATTAACGGATCCTTTGGTGTTGATATGCTGCAAGGAGACTGATGACACATTCCTCAGGAACAGAGTGCTTATGTCTGCATCCGCAATGAAGCTGTCGAAAAGCTGAACTACTTTATTGGAGTCATACAGGTTGTCTGAGATCTCTGAGGCTTCACTGCGTAAAGGAAACCTAAAGAGTGTCCCTTTAAAGTGCTGCTCCTCCTGGATGATATCCTTCCACCTTTGGCCACTGACTAGTTTGACAACGTCTCTGAATGGTTGGAACTGATCTTGCAGATTCAGTAGAGTTTCCTTGTCTTCCTCTTCCTCCAGAGACCACTGGAAGCCTCCAGTTCGCTCCCCAAAGAGCTTCTCTTGGGGGTCCAGGAAGCCCAGGTACTTGGAACTGAATATGGATGGCACATCTAGAAATGATCAATATTACTGAGTGTGAATAAAATGCTCTAATGTAATGAAAAGCTGGCTATGAAGAGAAATTAAAACTTAGCAATGGGTGGTATGACTACATTTACAGTATACCGGTATAGATCCATGTGCTGTGATATGGATTTTGGCATATCAAGCAGACCTTGTGATATAGCTAGCGCATGTTCATGGTTAGATTCTTTCATTGTGATAATAATACTCTGAGGTTCACCTGTTATATGGTAGACCGAGTTGAATCCGATCCCAAACCTGCCAACTTTATTTGGGTCGTTGCGTTTGACACTCCGTCCGGTGGTCTGGATCCCCTGCCAGTCCTCTGCTGTGAACTCTGCATTGTTGAAGGCATACAGAGCAGGACCTGCTCACGGACACAACAACGTTCATAAACATCAGTAGTATAATTAATCAGGCTGTAATATACAATTCATTGGTATACACAGCCTGAAGCTAATGCCTGCTAAATCATGTAAATGTTCCTTACAAGCCAGAATGTTAAATAAAATTACATTTGCACTTACTCTACCGATTTATCTGTGCGGTTTGTCCTTCAGCTGCTCAAAATTTGCATCTGAATCTGAATAAAGGTATATAGTTTGGTTTGGCACAGAGGTAAAATTATATTGGATATTCGGGTTTCTCTTGCTATTGAACCAAGCACGCCATGACAATGACAAAATGTATATTCTGAATCAGGATGGAGAACAATAAAGACAATCTTTTTATTTGAAATATTTTCTGGAGAATCGTGCATGGAATTCTGGGGAAAGGCTGTTTGCTGATCAAGCTCTGTGACAATTCTGTCCTAAATTGAACTTCACGAGTTAAAAGTACATATTTGACCTTCTAAATCGGACTGGCAATGAGTCAGGATAAGTATTCAAATGAAAGACGGCATCAAAGAGAAGATACTCCGCTATGTTCACCGTGTTTAAGTCGCTAACTGAGCCCAACTCCACGAGATGGTAGAGGCTGCCATCACAGCCGAAACAGAGATGGCGGAGATTCATCTCTCATGGCAAAACTGAAGTGATTTCAATGAGAAACAGCCACCTCACTCGACAAGATGCAAACCTTTATCGATTGCATGAAGGCTACTCTAGAGAAAAATGATACGGATGACCCACACTGAAAAAAAAGAGGAACATGACGAAAAGCTAATACAACAAAACCAGGCTATTAACTACCTGATGGGCCAAGTAGAGGTATTGTAAAAAAGTACAGTTGGAATAATATTCAAATGTTTGGGCTCGAAACCAATGCAGAAAAGGGGCAGACAATTTCTACATTTGTGGACAAGATGCTGAGGGAGGTCTTGGAAATCGATGCTGCTACACCTTTGGTCATGGAGAGAGCCCACAGAACGGCACCTGCAGCCCAGAGTAGGCCTGGAGCGAAGAACACACAGAGGCCCAGCTCTATCATCGTGCGCCTTCTCAACTTCGAAATGAAACAGGAGATAATGCAGCTGTTGAGAACCAAGGGAGAACTATTCTACAAGGACAAGCACATATCTATCTCCAATTGGCAGATAAAAAACATCACATACTCTCTGATGTTCCCTGCGAAGCTGCACCTCACCCATGAGAGCAACCCACATCTTTGATTCTGTACCTGATGCCGAGTCTTTCCTGCACTCCATTGGGATTATACCACCTTCCAGACCCGAGGACAGGGTCTGAAAAAATATGCCCACTATGTGGAAAATTGTTGGACCCAGAAGGAGTGAGACAGAAGGACTCAAGGCCCAAGAAGTAGCTCAAATCTACCGCGGAACATTGTCCAGTCCACATTGACTATTGAAGCAACCCCTTCTTCTTAAGGACTTGAAACTATTTGAATTTATGCTATTAATTGGGAGTTTAATGCTGGAATAATTAATCAATCTTTGACCTACAGTGTGTCGGGATGATAAGGTATTATTTAATCTGGAAAAAACGTTTTATTGCAATTCCATATAGGCTACCCAAGTGTAGGTTACTGAAAATATTAGCCTAAAATTTGCTGATTATTTATTGATTTAGACAATGCTTTCGGATTACATTTCATTTCCACCATTTAACCCTTACTGTTTAGGACAGCCTGCTTTGGAACAAGAGACAATTACTATGCCTGTCCGCATATGCTTGAATGAATTTATTTTGCGTTCTGTTTTCTTATAGCCTAATATTATTTGAGTTGGAAGCAACCGTTCCCTGTTAAAGAAGCCAGGTAAGGACCGACTAGACTGTGGTTCCCATAGACCAGTAAGTACAAATTGTGACTGTAAAATCATTGAGGTAATAACAAAATTATTCAAACCAGGTTCATTAAAGGACGTCACTCAACGTCGAATATAAGACGACTTCTGAATATTATCAATTACTCTAAGACCCAACTCAAACAAACAGTTATGCTATCTCTCGATGCTGAAAAGGCATTTGACCGCGTCGACTGGTCTTTCTTTTAGCAACGTTAAAAAAGTTTGGTTTTGGGGAGTGCGTTTTGAAATGGATAGTAAATATATTCATGTCCAAAATCATCTGTTATAACGAATGGGAATATGTCGCATTCCTTTTCGCTACAACGAGGAAATCGTGAAGGAGATTCTCTATCGCCAGTTATTTGCCCTTACCCTCTGGTCGGAAGCTATTCGAAGTGCCATAAACATTCACAATATATCTCTATATACAGATGATGTCATCCTGTACTTGAGGCTGAGACAACAATTCCAAATATATAAAAATTAATAGGTGCTACATCAGGCTATAAAATTAACGTTGGTAAAACTATTGCAATGATGACATTTGGTGATGCACCCTCGAGTATAAAAGACAACTACGCCTTTAAGTGGACTGATACAAGCATGCGTTACTTGTGTCTTAATATTACGTCAGACTATGGGAAACTATATGCTTTAAACTACCCTGTGATTAGTAAAATCACTGAAGATCTAGACCGTTGGATGCCCCTCTCAATATCTCTAGCAGGTCGGGTTTCTTCAGTGAAAATGTATGTCTTACCAAGACTGCTTTATCTGTTTTCAATGCTTCCTGTTAAAACTCCCGCTAAAACCTTTACTCGCCTAAATGCAGCAATAGGCTAATTTTAATGGCAAAATAAGAAGGCTCCTATTAGTTATAAAAAACTACAGTTGTTCAAAGAATTGGGTGGGCTTCGCCTCCCTAACCTTAAATCATATTACTGGGCGGTGCAACTTAATCACATAGCATCATGGATTCAACAACCAAAGGATTTGTCATGGCTTGAAATTGAGAGTCAATATTGTGATATGCCTTTACATTGTATTCTCTTTATAGCAGACCCTATTTCTATTGACAGGGATAAACAAAACCCAATTATTACTCTTACATTGAAGACATGGAGGTTCAACGCCAATATTAAATGAGTAATGACTCACCTATATTCCACAACCCAGCCTTTCTTCCTGCTACTATGTCCCAAGGATTTAGGGACTGGGAAAAGAGACGGCTTTGTAGTCTCTCAACTATTCAAAGGCTCAATTGTTAAATAATTTCAAGAAATCCAGGAAGAATTCATTGTATGCCAAACAAATTTTTATAGGTACCTTCAAGTACTTGTTAAAACATTATTGTTACAAAAATGACAGACGATTACTCCTATTGACGAGATTGAATGACTTTATCAAGGGGAAAACATTGGAACCGTTTCAAATTTTTATCACAATATCCTTAAAACTTCTTAAGGCTAGGGTTTCCGCTAGTGTAACCCCTCGACAACATCCACTGAAATGGCAGAGCGCCAAATTCAAAAATAGGCTTTACAGCGAAAGCACACCATACGATTATGTTAGGTCAGCGCCTAGTCACAAAAAAACATACAGCCATTTTCCAGCCAAAGAGAGGAGTCACAAAAAGCAGAAATAGAGATAAAATTCATCACTAACCTTTGATGATCTTCATCAGATGGCACTCATAGGACTTCATGTTACACAATACATGTATGTTTTGTTCGATAAAGTTCATATTTATATCCAAATATCTCAGTTTACATTGGCGCGATATGTTCAGTAATGTTGTGCCTCGAAAACACCCGGCGAATTTGCAGAGAGCCACATCAATTTACAGAAATAATCATCATAAACTTTGATAAAAGATACAAGTGTTATGCATAGAATTAAAGATATACTTCTCCTTAATGCAACCGCTGTGTCAGATTTCAAAAAAGCTATATGGAAAAAGCACACCAGGCAATAATCTGAGTACAGCGCTCAGCCACAAAAACAAGCCATACAGATACCCACCATGTTGTGGAGTCAGTAAAAGTCAGAAATAGCGTTATAAATATTCACTTACCTTTGATGATCTTTATCAGAATGCACTCCCAGGAATCCCAGTTCCACAATAAATGTTCGTTTTGTTCGATAAAGTTAATCTTTTTGTCCAAATACCTCCTTTTTGTTCGCGCATTTAGTCCAGTAATCCAAAAAGCACAGGGCGCAGGCACTAGGTCCAGACGAAAGGTCAAAAAGTTCCATTACAGTTCGTAGAAACATGTCAAACGATGTATATAATCAATCTTTAGGATGTTTTTATCATAAATCTTCAATAATGTTTCAATTCCTTTGTCTTTAGAAATGAAAAGGAACGGAGCTTGTGCTCACGGCCGTGCGCGTGACTAAACTAATGGCTTTCTGCCAGACCCCTGATTCATACAGCTCTTATTCGCTCCCCCTTCACAGTAGAAGCCTGAAACAACATTCTAAAGACTGTTGACATCTAGTGGAAGCCTTAGGAAGTGCAATATGACCCCATTTACACTGTATATTGGATAGGCAATCACTTGAAAAACTACAAACCTCAGATTTCCCACTTCCTGGTTGGATTTTTCTCAGGTTTTCGCCTGCCATATGAGTTCTGTTATACTCACATACATCATTGAAACAGTTTTAGAAACTTCAGAGTGTTTTCTATCCAAATCTACCAATAATATGCATATATTAGCTTCTGGGCCTGAGTAGCAGGTAGTTTACTCTGGGCACGCTTTTCATCCGAACGTGAAAATACTGCCCCCTATCCCAAACAGGTTTTAACATGCTAATATTAACTTTAGATCATCTTAGAAACTCGTGGCAGGTTGAATTACAGGTGCAGATATCAGAGGAGAGGTGGGGGAATATATGGAAAAGACTACAGTGGAGAGAACAAGTATTTGATACACTGCCGATTTTGCAGGTTTTCCTACTTACAAAGCATGTAGAGGTCTGTAACTTTTATCATAGGTACACTTCAACTGTGAGAGACGGAATCTAAAACAAAAATCCAGAAAATCACATTGTATGATTTTTAAGTAATTAATTTTCATTTTATTGCATGACATAAGTATTTGATACATCAGAAAAGCAGAACTGAATATTTGGTACAGAAACCTTTGTTTGCAATTACAGAGATCATACGTTTCCTGTAGTTCTTGACCAGGTTTGCACACACTGCAGCAGGGATTTTGGCCCACTCCTCCATACAGACCTTCTCCAGATCCTTCAGGTTTCGGGGCTGTCGCTGGGCAATACGGACTTTCAGCTCCCTCCAAAGATTTTCTATTGGGTTCAGGTCTGGAGACTGGCTAGGCCACTCCAGGACCTTGAGATGCTTCTTACGGAGCCACTCCTTAGTTGCCCTGGCTGTGTGTTTCGGGTCGTTGTCATGCTGGAAGACCCAGCCACGACCCATCTTCAATGCTCTTACTGAGGGAAGGAGGTTGTTGGCCAAGATCTCGCGATACATGGCCCCATCCATCCTCCCCTCAATACGGTGCAGTCGTCCTGTCCCCTTTGCAGAAAAGCATCCCTAAAGAATTATGTTTTCACCTCCATGCTTTACGGTTGGGATGGTATTCTTGGGGTTGTACTCATCCTTCTTCTCCCTCCAAACACGGCGAGTGGAGTTTAGACCAAAAAGCTCTATTTTTGTCTCATCAGACCACATGACTTTCTCCCATTCCTCCTCTGGATCATCCAGATGGTCATTGGCAAAATTCAGACGGGCCTGGACATGCGCTGACTTGAGCAGGGGGACCTTGCGTGCGCTGCAGGATTTTAATCCATGACGGCCTAGTGTGTTACTAATGGTTTTCTTTGAGACTGTGGTCCCAGCTCTCTTTAGGTCATTGACCAGGTCCTGCCGTGTAGTTCTGGGCTGATCCCTCACCTTCCTCATGATCATTGATGCCCCACGAGGTGAGATCTTGCATGGAGCCCCAGAACGAGGGTGATTGACCGTCATCTTGAACTTCTTCCATTTTCTAATAATTGCGCCAACAGTTGTTGCCTTCTCACCAAGCTGCTTGCCTATTGTCCTGTAGCCCATCCCAGCCTTGTGCAGGTCTACAATTTTAGCCCTGATGTCCATACAAAGCTCTCTGGTCTTGGCCATTGTGGAGAGGTTGGAGTCTGTTTGATTGAGTGTATGGACAGGTGTCTTTTATACAGGTAACGAGTTCAAACAGGTGCAGTTAATACAGGTAATGAGTGGAGAACAGGAGGGCTTCTTAAAGAAAAACTAACAGGTCTGTGAGAGACGGAATTCTTACTGGTTGGTAGGTGATCAAATACTTGTGTCATGCAATAAAATGCTAATTAATTACTTAATCATACAATGTGATTTTCTGGATTTTTGTTTTAGATTCCATCTCTCACAGTTGAAGTGTACCTATGATAAAAAATTACAGACCTCTACATGCTTTGTAAGTAGGAAAACCTGCAAAATCGGCAGTGTATCAAATACTTGTTCTCCCCACTGTATATAAAGCCACTACATGTAACCGAACAAGGGAGTTTCAATTCAAAGTACTACATTGTTTTTTTATGAGCCCTGATAAACTTAATAAAATGAAAAAAGGAATATCTGCTACGTGTTGGAGGCAGTGTGGACAAATAGGTACTTTATTACATATTTTGGCAATCCAGTATTTTTGGTCTGAAATTCTCCATGTTATACAGGACATCACAGATATTATTATTCAACCAGACCCATGTCATCTCCTTCTAGGTATTGTTCCTATGAATACACTGCAATCCTCTCCACTTTAATTGATAGCTTATCTTTTAGCAGCAGCAGGGAAATGTGTAACAAAATGCTGGAAAAATGAACATGCACCCTCAAAAGATATGTGGTTACGTCTATGTGGGGAACTTGCTGACATGGAGAGAATTACTGAAATCTTGCAACATAGACAGTATAGGTATGAAGGTGTCTGGTCAGAGTTCCAGACATATCTTACTGGTCTTATTCTGTCATTTCTTCTTGTTTGTTTCTGTTGTTTTTCTGTGGCTTTATCCAAATTGTATTCTTATTCAGACTCTTGAAATATTTCCACTATTCAGCCTAAATGTAACCTTAACATGTGAATGTAATTACCCTCATTAAAGACAGCAAAGATATGTTGTGTATGTATGGCACATGTTCTTTATGTGCTCTTGAATAAAAATGTATAAAAAACAAAAAACACAATTTTCAGATTTAATCTTTAAAAAAAGTTGAAGATTCTAAAAATAAACAAGTGTGGATTGTTCTCCATCCTCCCCTGATTCAAAATATACCATTGTCATGCATTCATTGTCATGGCAATCTTGAATATTCAATATTAAACAAACTTTACCTTGGTGGCTTTTGAGCAGCTGAAGGACAAACCACACAGACAACCGGTAAAGTATGTTTAAATGTAATTTTATTCAACATTAGCTAGGTTTCCATCCAATTGGCGACAGATTTTCATGCGAATATTCTCAAATCTGCATAGAAAAAAATAGCTTGATGACATAGTGCACATAAAAGCACTTTTGCACTTACGCTTTCATGTACCAAAAATGTTAAATACGTTTTTTGTGTTTCCATCAAATGCTCAGTTCTACCATGGTTTTGTTACAAAAACTTGCCTTACAAACATACTTGCCCAATCTGGTTTTGCCCAATCATGCTCTATAGACAACAGTTTGCGGATAAAGTGGACAAGGTAGGTTATATGATGAGATACGGATAAAAACAAGATCATTTTATTAATTGGCAGCCAAGAACCGATCATCATGTCACCAGCATCATTCATATGATAGGGCCTAGCCTACCCTCAATATTTTTGGGAAATTTGCATGAAGCTCATCACCGTGCAGTTAACCACCATAAGTTAAGTTATTCAATAAATTATGTTCATGATAACTTATTCCATATGCATATGAACTCTGTATGCTTTTCCATGTCTTGGTGGTAGTAGGCTACAACCATAGAGAATGATAGAGGCCTCTAGTGGCCAAAAGACAGTTTTAGCATGGGCAGTGCCATAGAGCCCCACAGTGGAGGTGTCATTATACCCATAAAACCTAGAGGTCAACAGGGGTATGGTTCCAATCGTTTTCCCATATAGTATTTGTCACATGCGCTAAATACAACAGGTGGACCTTACCGTGAAATGCTTACTAACAAGCCGTTAACCAACAATGCAGATGTTTTTGGCAAGAAAAAGTATGTGAACCCTTTGTAATTACTTGGCTTTCTGCATAAATTGGTCATAACATTTGATCTGATCTTCATCTAATAATTTTATAGTTTGTAACATTTGCAAGCCCTGCCACATCCGACGAGCGTCAGTTCTGGTGTAGTAGTTTTTAATCTTAATCCTGTATTGGCGCTTTTGCCTGTTTGGTGGTTCGTCAGAGGGCATAGCAGGATTTCTTACAAGCATCCGGATTAACGTCCTGCTCCTTGAAAGTGGCCGCTCTAGCCTTTAGTTCAGTTCGGATGTTGCCTGTAATCCATGGCTTCTGGTTGGGATATGTACATTTACGGTCACTGTAGGGACTACGTTGTCGATGCGCAAATTCTTGAAGCCGGTGACTGATGTGGTATACTCATCAATGCCATCGGATGAATCCCGGGAAAATATTCTAGTCTGTGCTAGCAAAACAGTCCTGTAGCTTAGCATCATCAGACTACTTCCGTATTGAACGAGTCACTGGTACTTCCTGCTTGAGTTTTTGCTTGTAAGCAGGAATCAGGAGGATAGAATTGATGGCCAGATTTGCCAAATGGAGGGAGTATGAGAGCTTTGTACGCGTCTCTGTTTTGTAGTAAAGGGGGTCTAGAGTTTTTTCCCCCTATGGTTGCACATAGAAATGAGGTAAAACAGATTTAGGTTTTCCTGCTTTAAAGTCCCCGGCCACTAGGAGCACCGCTTCTGGGTGATCATTCTCTTGTTTGCTTATGGCCTTATACAGCTCGTTGAGTGCGGCCTAAGTGTCTGCATCGGTTTGTTGCGGTAAATAGACAGCTACGGAAAATATAGTTGAAAACTCTCTTGGTAAATAGTGTCATCTACAGCTTATCATGAGGTACTCTACCTCAGGCGAGCAAAACCTCGAGACTTCCTTAATATTACAGATCGCGCACCAGCTGTTGTTAAATGGATCAGACCAACTCTAACTGCCTGTAGCTCAGGACCAGAAGCAAGGATATGCATATTCTTGATACCATTTGAAAGGAAACTTTGAAGTTTGTGGAAATGTGAAATTAATGTAGGAGAATATAACACATTAGATCTGGTAAAAGATAATACAAACAAAAAAACATGCGTTTTCTATATATCTTTTTGTTCCATCTACAATCAGATAGGAGTTTAGGTGTAATTTAGATTATGGCCACCAGATGGCAGCAGTGTCTGTGCAAAGTTTCAGACTGATTCAGTGAAGCATTACATTACTACACTATATTTTGTATCAAGTCTGCCAGGAGTTTGCCAAAATGTGCCGAATTGGTCAATTGTCAATTTAAAACTTGCACAAGACAGTTTACAGAATTGTAAATTTAAAGAAATGTAGCCAATTTATTAATTACTACATTTAGCTAACATTAGATAGTTGATCCATAGATTCTTACCTTTACCTCGATTTGGCAATCTCGTCCAGATCATCATGGCATTTGCAGTTCTTCATGATAGCCACATTAGCAGCTAATTAGCATTTCATTTTTGGGGGGTAAATACAGTTGAATATATTGATAAAAGTCACCTTGTTCTAGAGAGATTTACACGGTTATCAAAACGTCACTTCAGGGCAAGCCTTCACGAAACACAGCCCTTATTTTATTTTAAGTATTTCTAAAATCCCCTATTGTAAAAGTTAATTGGATCAAAAATGATTGGAACTATTTCCCTGTTTAATCGCTAGGTTTGATGGGTATTATGACACCTCCACTGTGGGACTCTATTGAGGGCTTCCACCATGCTTCCACCATTTTAAAGTAGTCAAAGTAGTCAACTGGGTGGGGATTCCTATGGTTTATAGCTTCAATGGCATTGCCCATGCTGTCACAGAAGCCACGATGGCACAGATATAAAGATTAGTCCTCTATCTATCTCTATGGCTACAACATAATTGCTTGATTCCAATATTTGCGCATAAAAGCATTCCCACTGCAATTGTTGCATCATGTATTTCACAGACCCCCAAAAATATCCCACCTTGTCTAACGTATTTATTTTGTCGACATTGGGACATTTTGTCAACAAATCTGATGTTTCCATAAGGTCTGTAGTGACGTTTTTATGCAGCAGGTCATTCATCCACATTAAATGGTTGGATGGAAACCTGGTTATTCTGGCTTGTACATTTACATGATTTTGCAAGCATTAGCTTCTGCCGGTATATACCAACTAATTGTGTATTACAGCCTGATTATCAGAGTAAAACATCAGGACCTGCTCTCAGACACGACAACATTCATACAGGACAACATTCATACAGATCAGGACCTGCTCTCAAACAGGACAACAGTCAAAGTTTATCCCTCTTTTCAACGCTTTTGCTTCAATATTTGTTTTGTAACCAAATCAAAGTGATGGGGCATTGCCACACCGATTTTAACGTTTTTGGAAAAATGCCAGCTCACCACATGTTTGCTGGTGGCACTGCATGAGCCAGGGCAAGCATGTTTCCTAATACTGTGACCACTTGTATTTTTGCATTCCAGCATGATGATCAAGATCCTAATCAGTTCTGCACCTTATATTAATCTGGGCATGTTGCCCTCTGTTTTATGCCTTTTTTCCAGATGTTGTGGTAGAAACCCCTTTCTACATTTACTGCCTAATGTGGGGTTATTAAAGTGAAATCACAACACTTTCATAAACCCACTGTCAAACATCAATGTTATTTATTTTCAATCTTCGCAAATATGAAACAACGGTACCTTGGTACTTCCCCAGGCCTTCAGTCTTGAGGCTCTGTCTGCCGTAGCATCTCTCATCATGGAGGAACACAACCTTCGACGCCCCAGCATCATCCGCATTCTGGATCAGCTCCTATAGTCACAGTACAGATAAGGATAGGGATGTTTACATAGGTGCCTTTAACTAACGTTTGCATAGTAAATTGGTCTATGGCCAACTTATACAAAACAAGATACTCACACTTCTCCTTTAAATGTAGTGACTGTGATGATATTTAAGTTAGGTTTACATTTTGGTGATTTAGCAGACACTCTTTTCCAGAGTGATCAGATGACATGATTAATTGATTGATTGATCAAACTCACCTTTAATATCTGTCCTCCATCAGGGTACCTCCGCAGGATGTCCTTCAGGTAATCAATGAAAGGGGGCGCTGTTGCACCAAATGAATGTCTTAATAAAAACAGGTTGAAGTGAAAAAGTTGGATATTTTAGTTTTCACAGTATTGTTGAAAATGTAAACTCATTCTTCTACATCTCTACATTCTATCTACTAAAATTCGGAATAAATTGTTTTAATTCTATAAACTCGTAAAATATAACTGACATTTCCACACACACCAAGCAACTAGTTCAACTGGTTTAAAATAATTATACTGGTAAAAGTATTCTTCTTACTGTGTTTTTCTCTTACTCAAACTCATCCTTCCACATCGTAGGATTCTACAGAAACCAATGAATTAATTATAATAAATCAGGGTTATAATATGGCAGGACAAATATAACCGTACTAATCAGACAGAAAACAAAAATGTCACTATAGTTCAGAAATGTAATAATCAATGTTCAAGTATCCTAGTCATAATTATAACCTATAACTAAATGAAAGTTATCATAAGACATTTGTTGTATTTAAGACACATAAATTGATCAATTTACCTCAATCATTTCACGGAGTGTGAAGAAGTCATCTGAAGCCACCTATGTCGTCAGACTAAATATTCTTAGTAGGCTAATGGTTTTATATGCCCATGTCTATACGTATGAGCCCCTCCATAACCCTTCCCTACCAGACTGTTCAACAGTTTCAGTTTATCAACATTTCCTCCACCGTGGTGAAATGAAACTTTACAGCCCATTTATCCTGTTCTGTCCGGTCAGATTCTGAATAACAAAGTTGTTTCGTTTTCATGCAATTCCGTGTATGAAACGAAACTTTGATCAGGATGTGAATGTGATTCAAACAAGGGAGCCTGTGAAAGGCAATAGCGTGGCGACTCCCTACGAAACACGCCACTTTGATACATGTGACTTTTCGTGACGCAAATCTCAGGCCATGCATATGCACAACTTCTAGTGATCAATTGTATTGCAAGCAAATATTGTTATTTTGAGGGGAATTGAGGCGTTTGGTGCACAGGAATTATAATAATGGCAGGCTAATAAAAACATTGAACATAGGCCTTATGATAAAACATGCATTTGCCATTGGTAAGGAGATCGCATAGCAGTTTGTAGCCTAATGTGTTTCTTTGAGTTTTATTGTAAAGGGCCTACATCAAAATCATATTTTCTGATACGACTGTTATATTCCCACTACACAACAAATATCAGGCTACAATTTATCTATCCATCGCTCATTCAGCTAAGCATGCTCGAAAGTAAATAGACCGGTAGCCTAGACAGTATTGCTCCAGTAGCCTAGACAGGGTAGGCTCCAGTATTGCTGTGAGATAGTTCAAGGTTTATTTAATCTCAGAGCCTATACCATGACAGGCGATAGAAACAAACATCTATTGACAAACAAAATATTGAACAACAATTATTATTTTGCACAGTGTGGGCTGTAGCATTTACTTTTAAATTGTTTCTATATATAATCAATCATGCAGAATGCCAGGCCAGTGTTTGGCACTTGCTATAGGCGGCATGCATTTTTTGTTTGAAAAAGTCAATTGCAAAAAGATGAAAACATTCTGCCCACACCTCTACAGAAATGTGCTAGAATTTGATTCATTAAGATACACCTAATTCCAACATTTCCAAATCATACAGCAAATTAGGATGTTTTATAACCATAAAATGAGAATTATGGGCGTTTTCCAGGCAGGGTAGCGCTCATTCACTAGTGCACATTTATAATATGGTTCTGATTTATCAATGAAAACATGCTTATGTTGTGTGCGACAGTTTAATAAATCCCAATAATTTCTGTGGCAAGCAAATCCTAGAATCTCCACTTGCCAGAATTTAGTAAGGCATTTATGTACGTTTCATAAATAATGCAGCAGGTGCCCAAAATGATGACGTGGTGGTTTGGAGTTAAAAGCCCCCCTCCCTGCTATAATTTGAACTTTGTCACCTAAAAACATTTACAAATTTCTCCTGGATGGCACTAGTCTTGCTTAACTAAAAATGTAATGTCTCATCTCAACTTTTTAAGTTAGGTTACTCCCAAAATATTTTGAGGTAGGCCTACATTGAGCTAATAATTTGTAGTTTAGAAAAAGTTATATCTAATTAAGTTTTAATATATACCAGTAGGGAGCCTAAAGGTAAATAATCCACTTGGTTAGAGTCCCCAATTGAAAAAATATTTCTCACATGACCCTCCTCTTCAACCTGGTCGCAGAGCATTTCATATTATTCACTATGTAAATCCGAGACACTCCATTTAGTATTATATGTTAAGTTTAATATGGTATGTATTAATTTATACATGTCCATCACCCATTTCTTAATGGGTGATGGACATGTATAAATTACATGTCCATCATCATTATACAATTCGTATTATGTGTTACGAATTTGAAAACGTACTATAAGTTACGAATTTGCTAAACAAATGATTCAGTATGTTACACATCCTACCTAGGTGGTTAGGTTTAGGAAGTAGGTATTTTAAGGGTGAGGATAGTGACGCCCCAAGGATCCAAGATAGCGCTATCCATGCGACCGCAGACGTTTATTTCGCCTAGCCGAATTCTGCTAGAAGCAAACCGAATCTATGTATGCAGACTCGTATGGGACTATGCATCCCACTCGCAATTTTTTTCTGGTTCATATAGTCAATGAACTACGCAGACCAGACCCAGCTGCTATCGCATTAGTATCAATAGGAGAGCCACCATGTTATAAGCAGACTGGAACTGACTTTTTAAAATATTTTTTGTTATCGTAAACGGCCTGAGTAAACGATCTTCATTTATCCACCATCTTTGGTAAAAAAAAACACCGATTTTAGCCAACCATTGGAGCAGCAGCAGGCACAAACCCGCTGTCGCCTTTTCTCTGATTGCGGTCATTACCCTAATTATGGGAGTCGCCAGGGAAGGTGCGTCGTAAGTAGCCTATGCTAATAATATAGCCCACTACAGAATATGTATTCAGCATGGTTTATTTGTAGCAGTCGCTGTATTTAGCAGCATCAGAAAGGCAGGGTCTATTTTCCTTCTCGCTACACGACCATTTATGTTGTCCACTTCATGCCAGGAAACAGAAGGCGCACACATAAGACAGTGTAATATGCCGACCTCAACATTACATAGGCATATAGGCTACTATATGATTGTCGGTGAAAATGTTCCGTTTGTAGAAGAATCAGCGTAGGGACTGGTAGTCTACACCAGAGAGGAGGATGCGAAGCGAGAGGGTCTAATCCCGTCTAAATCTGTCCTAGCGATAAACAGACCTCCTACCTTCCCGCCTTTGGGACAACGACTCCCTTGTAATGGCGGAGACAGACCGTCTCGTTATAATATACACTATCTCTGGCTACACCCGCCATGTTGGCCGCTTCTCATCACCCAGGCAAAAAATAGAACAAATATAAGGAAAGATGCATGTTGTTGTACAGAGATGCTCGTTGTATCAAGGCTAGATGGCGTGATTTCATGAACGTGTGTGGAAAATGTGATTCCTTGCCTGCCAGTGATTGGCATGCATTTTATTTTTATTTAACTAGGCAAGTCAGTTCTTGTCTGACTGCTGTGCTAGAAGAGCCTTAAACCGAGAATTAAGTACATAAACATTTAAATAATAGTGCAACAGCCAGTGGTGTAAAGTACTTAAGGAAACATACTTTAAAGTACTACTTAAGTCGTTTTTTGGGGTATCTGTACTTTACTATTTATATGTTTGACTGCTTTTACTTTTACTTCACTACATTCATAAAGAAAATAAAATACTTTTTACTCCAAACATTTTCCATGACACCCAAAAGTAATCGTTACATTTTGAATGCTAGTGTAACAGTTTAACTTTAGACCGTCCCCTCGCCCCGACACGGGCGCGAACCAGGGACCCTCTGCACACATCAACAACGGTTGCCCACGAAGCACGGTCGTTACCCATCGCTCCACAAAAGCCGCGGCCCTTGCAGAGCAAGGGGCAACACTACATATTGGTTTCAGAGCAAGTGACGTAACTGATTGAAATGCTACTAGCGCGTACCCGCTAACTAGCTAGCCATTTCACATCCGTTACACTCACCCCCCTTTCAACCTCCTCCTTTTCCGCAGCAACCAGTGATCCGGGTCAACAGCATCAATGTAACAGTATAACTTTAAACCGTCCCCTCGCCCCGACACGGGCGCGAACCAGGGACCCTCTGCACACATCAACAACGGTTGCCCACGAAGCACGGTCGTTACCCATCGCTCCACAAAAGCCGCGGCCCTTGCAGAGCAAGGGGCAACACTACATATTGGTTTCAGAGCAAGTGACGTAACTGATTGAAATGCTACTAGCGCGTACCCGCTAACTAGCTAGCCATTTCACATCCGTTACACTAGCAGGACAGGAAATTGGCCCAATTCACACATTATCAAGAGAACATCCCTGGTCACCCCTACTACCTCCGATCTGGCAAACTCCCTATGTCTGAGTGTTGGAGTGTGCCCCTGGCTATCTGTAAATAAAAAAAATAGTGTCTTCTGGTTTGCTTAATATAAGGAATGTGAAATTATTTCATATTTTACTTTTGATACTTAAGTATAATTTGGAAATTACATTTACTTTTGATACTATATTTAAAACCAAATACTTTTAGACTTTTACTCAAGTAGTGTTTTACTGGGCAACTTTCACTTTTACTTGAGTCATTTTCTATTCATGTATTTTTACTTTTACTCAAGTATGACAATTGGGTACTTTTTCCACAACTGGCAACAGCTACCTCATATAGGCTAACGATGTCAGTGGTTAGATGGCACTTTAGGCACTTCAGTCCTTCACACACTTTACCCAGTATGCTACTGTAGTGATTGGCAACCAATTATTGGTCAAAAGAGACAATTTGATGCTGCACTGTGCATTGTTACCAATCTTATCAGCACATTTTGTTGTCAGAGCATTATTATAAGCAAGTTCCCATAGAAATTTCAATAAAGGTTAACATTGTTGCTTCACTTGATAGCGAGAACTATCACTAATGCATACCTATATGTTTTTACTTTCAGGTTTGAAGAGGAAGAGAAACGCCTTGTCATGATGAAACCTTTGACTAACCTTCAGCAGGGTTAATGTGTGTTTCATCCAAACACAAACCCAGGTGTTAGTGCCACTGCCAAACGCATGCCCAGGAGTAGATACAGGTGTTAGTGTCAACCCCATGTCAAGTAGACACACCTCCTCTCCAACCATGAGGCCTGACAATAACAACAACAACAGTGTGCTGGATGGAGACGGAGTGGAGGACGGGTCTGGACCAATCAGCAGGCCCCGTCAGCCCCAGTGCCGTTCTCTCTCCTCTGGCCGGGCGCGTCACAGCCACCGCCGCAGCAGCAGAACAGACAAGCAGCCTCACACCTGTCCTCTCTGTTCCAAAACGTTCATCTCTTCCTCTCACCTGGCCTTACACCTGCGCTCCCACAGCGGGGAGAGGAAGTATAAGTGTGGCGTGTGTGGGAAGCTCTTCCTGCAGTCAGCCCACCTGATGCGCCATAAGACCACCCACACAGGGGACAGGCCCTTTAAGTGTCCAGACTGTGGGAAGGGCTTCGGTCGCGCTTCTCACCTGAAGACACACCGACGCCTCCACACAGGGGAGAAGCCATTCCAGTGCTCTGTCTGTGACAAGGCTTTCACCCAGAAGGCTGGGCTGATCATGCACCACCGCCTGCACACTGGAGAGAGGCCCTACAGGTGTGATCACTGTGGTAAAGCCTTCCGCTCCTCCACACACCTGCTGGCCCATCAGGCCCTGGAGTCAGCTAAGCAGAGCTTCACCTGTGACAGGTGTGATCAGAGTTTCAGGTCAGCCTCGTCCCTCAGACAGCATGTTAAGACACACAGCAGCACCATGGAGGACCTCTGCTGTGGGGTCTGCTGCCGGTCCTTCGTCCGCTCCTCCTACTTGCAGCTGTACATGAGGCTCCACAGAGGACAGAGGCCCTACCACTGCAGGGTCTGCAACAAGACTTTTGCCAAGATGACCACCTTCCAGAGACACTGTGACAAACACCTGAGGAGGAACGGGGACATGGACCAGGGGCAGGAGGAGGAAGAGGAGGAGGATGTCAAACCTACATTGCCCCCACCCTCCACCCCTCCTTCTCCTGCCCTTCTACCTCCTCCTGTTCCTCCATCTACCCTTCCTCTCTTGTCTGAGGTCAATACACGCTCTAAAACTAGAGCCAAAATTAGGATAGAATGACTGGACTTGGAGTATAACAATGGGGAAAGAACATAAGTGGCATCCTTAAACGTGCAATTACTTGCAACAGTCATATTATGTATAGTTACTGATAGGGTATTGCAAATTATTTAAAGTTTTTAATTATACAAACTCTACTGTAATGTAGTTTATAGTATTGTTACATTTTAAGCATGCTTTTGTATTTACTAATACACACTTAGACTTTCCCTGTGTGACTTCAACACTCTTCAATGTGCTATACAATCCTGATGCTTTTCATACCATGGTCCATATCGTACAGTACCATACTATACCATAACGTAAAGTCTGTATGATCATATCACTCCATCCTTGGACCAAGTATTAACTTTTTTATAACAATACATGTTGATTGGACACGTTACAGTATTTTATCTTCTCAATCATGTGATTCTTCCAGGTTGTGAGTCTTTAATGTTGCTCAGTATTCTGTGTATCTGATCTGAGTTCCACAGAAGAAACAGACATTAAACAGAGTATCAGTATTAGAGGTCTGCCTGCTACATCCATAACTATGATGTCATGGGGAAACTCTTTGTCTAGACCTACAGGGGAGAAAATAGCTACAGGTTAGGTGGCTCATATCTATAACTTATTGTATATTTAGATCTACAAAAAACGATTGAATTTGAAATATGTTAATGTCAGAAGACAGAGAATGCTAAGTAATTAAGTTACTGTACACACTGGGACAAGTTGTAACTTCCACTTAAGTAGAATTTTCACAAAATTACCCAGGGCCGGCTCCAGGCATAAGCGGTCGCTTAGGGCCCCAGGCTGCTAGGGGGCCCCCAAAAACAAAAACAAATTTAGGAACTCAGTCAGGGTCTCAACTTACTGTTGCGAGTTAGAATAGTATAATACACAAGGTGCAAGTTAGAAATATGGTTGTGCATCAGCAATTTCTCTTATGTCAGTCACTGACTATCACTCAATTAGTCATTTCACCTAACAATTCTTTGATTGTTAAATTAGCCAAGGCAGCCATCTAATGTGGCAGACCAGGGGGGGTTGATGTAGACGTTTACACAGATCAGACACGGACAGAAGGTGATACCTCTGTTTTAAGGGTTTTTATTTAAACCAATAAAGAAAAGAAACAGGTGTCCTCCAGGAGACCTCTTCCGGGTTACTGCCATCCGGGCTCAGGGGAATGCTGTCTCCTCTGGAGTAGAACACAGAGCTCCTAGGTTCTAGCAGACCGTGAGGACGTCTATCTGGTAGCAACCTCTCACTACCTCCAACCCTCCCATGTGCTGCCCTCCTGGCAGTTTTATTGGCCCAATACGGTTGGTGAGCAATCAGCCCCTTGATTACTCACCAGCCTAAATCAGCCCCAATTAGTCCTGGCCAGAGGACCCGTTGAGACGTAGCACGTCCAGCAGAGGGAGCCACCGCCGCGTGATGCAGACTCCGTCTGTCACCAGGCCTCGACGAGTCTCCCCCTGGTGGCTTGTCCGCGGTATGCCAGGGGCCATCTAGACCAGGGTGAAGTGCGTGCCCAACAGGTAATACTTAAGCGTGTTAGCGCCCACTTCACCGCTAGACACTCTTTCTCAACAATCGAGGACTTATTTTCTTAGGGGTATCAACTTCCGGCTTATGTACATGATGGGGTACTCCTCCCCATCGTGTACCTGGGACAGGACGGCCCCTAGCCCCGTGTCGCAGGCATCCGTCTGCACCAGCATCGGTACCTGGAAATCGGGCGTCACAAGATATAAATACTTTAAAGTACTACTTAAGTAATTTTTGGGGGGTATCTGTACTTTACTATTTATATTTTTGACAACTTTTACTTCAATACATTCCTAAAGTAAACTATGTACTTTTTACTCTATACATATTCCCTGACACCCAAAAGTACAATTTTAATGTTTAGCAGGACAGGAAAACTGTCCAATTCACGCACTAAGAGAACATTCCTGGTTATCCTTACTGCCTCTTATCTGGCGGACTCAGGAAACCCAAATGCTTCGCTTGTAAATGATGTCTGAGTGTTAATAAAAACATTGCTTAATATAAGGAATTTTAAATGATTTATTCTTTTACTTTTGACACTTAAGTATATTTTAGCAATTGCATTTACTTTTGAAGCGAAAGTATATTTAAAACCAAATACTTTTAGACCTTTACTGGGTGACTTTCACTTTTACTCCAATAGTTATCTATGAAGGTATCTTTTACTCAAGTATGACAATTTACTTTACTTTGACCTTCCTCCCCTGGGGCTTGACGTTCCCCTGTCCAATCAAATACTCCACTTCCTCGAACCCTAGCTTGCATTTCTTGACATTCGCTGTCAACCCGGCTTGCCTGAGCGCATCCAGCACCGCCTGGAGGCGCGTCAGGTGATCTTCCCAACCTTGGCTGTGGATGATAATGTCATCCAAATAGGCCGTGGCGTACTGTTGGTGGGGTCAGAGGACTCCACCAACCAGGAACTTACTTTCTGCGGTGGAGATTAAAACTAACACCTTGTCACCCACATGAAACTCTTGGGGCTGGGTATCATACACCGCAATCACTTGGGCCATGGCGGCTTTCAAGTTCGGATCCTCCCACTGGCTTTTTCCCAGCTCGTGCCTCCACAATCACAATCATCCCACGAGGAGGGGTACCGGCAACTCAGGTACGACACCCACCACCATCTGGCAGCTCCCTTGTTGTGCCACGATGATGGCCTGCCTGGTCGATTACCGCTTGGTGTCGACGTGGACACAGGAGACAGATATCCCCTCACCACGGTCAGTCGGATGGGCCAGCAGGCGTGGTTGTACGAGTTTTACCACACTCCCATAATCCAACAGAGTGTGGGTGTCGTGACCGTCGACTTTCACCGGGACCATGGGTGCTGGTGGTTCGTTGTGTACCCAAAGCCCAGGAGGTTGGAGGCCCAGCTCGTCTTTGGGCACGCTGATGGCATCGACTACTCTCGACCCGGGAAATTCCATGCGAGGTGTCCCCGGGCTCCACACTCAAAACAACTCCTTTGGTCTTCATCCACCTGGGGTCATCGTCGGCGGGTCAACTCTCCCCCGGCTGTCTCTCTGTGGGTCAGCAGTCCTTTAGCCTGGCTGACTGTCGGATTGGGGAGTACGTGGTGGGGTCGTCTTTCCATACCCTCCGACGGCTCCTGGACTCGGCCTGCGTCCTCTTCAACAGAGCCTCTGTATTCTGGTGTGTCTCCACGGCTCCCAAGAGGTCCTCCAAGGCCTACCTACATATACAAATTACCTCAGCTAATCTGTACCCCCGCACATTGACTCGGTACTATCAGAACTCAGGATAAGACCCAGATGCAGACAGCTAGAGTCACAGATGTTTATTGACCCAAACAGGGGACAGGCAAGCGAGCGAGGGCGAAAGGGCACAGATTCCCTCTCCCTCCTACGTTCTCGAAGCCGCCCTTCGATCCGGATAAGGCTATGAGGGAGTCAAGGTCCATGGGCAGCTCCCGGGCTGCGAGCTCCTCTTTGATCACCTCCGATAATCCGTGAAGGAACATGACGAACAATGCTTCCGGGTTCCAGGCACTCTCAGCCGCCAACGTGCAAAATCCACCGCATAGTCTGCCACACTATGGGAGTCTTGACATAGCTGGAGTAGCTTACAAGCAGCTTCTCTCACAGGCAAAACGGAGAATCAAACACCTTCAAGAACTTCCTCCACGAACTTCTCCAGACTGAGGCAGACGGCGGACGTTGCTCCCACACCGCCGTGGCCCAGGCGAGTGCCCTCCTGGTCATCAGCGTTATGATGTATGCTATCCTCGAGCGGTTCGAGTGGAACGAAGAAGGCTGCAGCTCGAAAATGAGGGAGCACAGGGAGAGAAAAGCCTGGCAGGTTCCGTAATCTCCAGTGTAGCGCTCTGGAGGAGGTACTCGGGTACTCGGGTAGGAGGTACTTGGGTAGGCTGGAAGATTACGGGTGTGACCTGCTGCCCAGTGGGGAATCCGCGGAATTGCTCCAGCAATGTATCGAATGCCTGGTCATGGCGTTCTGCCAGGGTATGGAGTCCCTCCATATAACATTGCAGTAACTCCTCGTGTCTTCCAATGGTGGCTCCTTGCACGGAGACAGCATTGTGGAGCTGGTCTGAATCTGCTGGGTTAGTCGTGGCCAGAACTCAGGATAAGACCTAGATGCAGACAGCTAGAGTCACAGATGTTTATTGACCCAAACAGGGGGCAGGCAAAAGACAGGTCAAAGGCTGGCAGAGGTCCGTAATCCAGGGCAGAGTCAATAAGGTACAGAACAGCAGGCAGGCTCGGTGTCAGGACAAGCAGAGGTTTGTAAACGGGTCAGAGTCAGGCAGGTACAGAACGGCAGGCAGGCTCGGGGTCAGGGCCGGAAGAATGGTCAGAACCGGTGTAACTAGGAAACAGAACTTGAGAAAGCAGGGAGACGGGAAAACATGCTGGTAAGACGAGACGAACTGGCAACAGACAAACAGAGAACACAGGGGATAATGAACAAGATGGGGCGACACCTGGAGGGGGGTGGAGACAAGCACAAAGACAGGTGAAACAGATCAGGGTGTGACAGGTACCAGTACCCCCTGTGTAAATATTTTCTGAACTCTTTCTTGAACTGCATTGTTTTAAGGGCTTTTAAATAAGCATTTCACAGCAAGGTCTACACCTGTTGTATTCGGTGCATGTGACAAATAAAGTTTGATTTGATGAACATAGTATGTATAAACTGGAAGTAGTAGCCCAAGTAATGTTGTCCATTAGTTTACTCCAATTAGGGGTGGAAGGGTTAGGGGGAAATAATAAAGAACAAAAACATATTTATTAGTTTGCTCCAATTATGGGAGGGGTGGTAGGGTTAGAGGAAAATAATAAAGAAGGAAAATATATATAAAAATATATATATACAGTATTTAAAATAATATATTTAGAAAAAATATATATGGGGGATTGAAAATTATGCAGACAATTACATTGATGGAAGCCACATCTATGTGCAATATTACATCTAATCTACACCCCCCAAATTTTTCTAATTATCTATCTTGTGGTTTCTTGTAGACTGCATATTACCTGAAATAATTATAAATACATCACATCCCACTGGGCACAGATGTCAATTCAACGTCTATTCCACGTTAGTTAGTGATGTTTTTCAGTCTCTCGGTCCCAACTTTGATGCACCTGTACTGACCTCGCCTTCTGGATGATAGCGGGGTGAACAGGCAGTGGCTAGAGTGGTTGTTGTCCTTGATGATCTTTTGGCCCTCCTGTGACATCGGGTGCTGTAGGTGTCCTGGAGGGCAGGTAGTTTGCCCCCGGTGATGCGTTGTGCAGACCGCCACACCCTCTGGAGAGCCTTGCGGTTGTGGGCGGAGTAGTTGCTGTACCAGGCGGTGATACAGCCCGACAGGATGCTCTCAATTGTGCATCTGTAGAAGTTTGTGAGTGTTTTAGGTGACAAGCCAAATTTCTTCAGCCCCCTGAGGTTGAAGAGGCGCTATTTCGCCGTCTTCACCACGATGTCTGTGTGGGTGGACCATTTCAGTTGGTCTGTGATGTGTACGCCGAGGAACTTTCCACCTTCTCCACTAATGTCCCTTCGATGTGGTTCGGGGGGTGCTCCCTCTGCTGTTTCCTGAAGTCCACGATCATCACCTTTGTTTTGTTGACGTTAAGTGAGAGGTTATTTTCCTGACACCACTCTCCGAGTGCCCTCACCTCCTCCCTGTAGGCTGTCTCGTCGTTGTTGGTGATCAGGCCCACTACTGTCGTGTCGTCTGCAAACTTGATGAATGAGTTGGAGGCGTGCATGGCCATGCAGTCGTGGGTGAACAGGGAGTACAGGAGAGGGCTTAGCACACACCGTTGTGGGGCCTCAGTGTTGAGGGTCAGCGAAGTGGAGATGTTGTTTCCTACTTTCACCACCTGGGGGCGGCCCGTCAAAGTCCAGGACCCAGTTGCACAGGGAGGGGTTGAGACCCAGGGCCTCCAGCTTGATGATGAGCTTGGAGGGTACTATGGTGTTGAATGCTGAGCTGTAGTCAATGAACAGCATTCTTACATAGGTATTCTTTTTGTCCAGATGAGATAGGGCAGTGGGATGGCTATTGCGTCATCTGTGGACCTGTTGGGGTAAAAGGTGGCCGGTAAGGTGGTCTAGGGTGGCCGGTAAAGTGGAGGTGATATGGTCCTTGACTAGCCTCTCAAAGCTCTTCATTTCATTATACATTTTTTTTCTCAAAGCACTTCATGATAACTGAACCAAATGACTACCGCACCGTAGCACTTACTTCTGTCATCATGAAGTGCTCATTTAGTTCAGCTATCTTGCCTTCTTGGGTGCAGGAACAATGGTAGCCATCTTGAAGCTTGTGGGGACAACAGACTGGGATAGGGACCGATTGAATATGTCCATAAACACACCAGCCAGCTGGTCTGCGCATGCTCTGAGGACGCGGCTAGGGATGCTGTCTGGGCCAGCAGCTTTGCGAGGGTTAACAAGTTTAAATGTTTTACTCACGTCAGCAGTGGAGAAGGAGAGGGGGGTGACGCAGTCTTTGTTAGCGAGCCGTGACGATGGCGCACTGTATTATCCTCAAAGTGGACAAAGAAGGTGTTTAGTTTGTCTGGAAGCGTGACGTCGGTGTCCGTGACGTGACTGTTTTTGCTTTTGTAGTCCGTGATTTCCTGTAGACCCTGCCACATACGTCTTGTGTCTGAGCCGTTGAATTGCGACTCCACCTTGCCCTTGTACCGGCAAATCGCTTGTTTGATTGCCCTGTGGAGGGAATAACTACACTGTTTAAATTCAGTCATATTTCTAGAGCTCTTTCCATGGTTATAATAACAGAGAGTATCAGCAGCGTAGAGGGGGGGGGGGGGGCAATGCATTTTGTCTGGGTAGCCATTTGATTAGATGTTCAGGAGCCTTATGGTTTGGGGGTAGAAGCTGTTTAGAAGCCTCTTGGACCTAGACTTGGTGCTCCGGTACCGCTTGCCGTGCGGTAGCGGCGAGAACAGTCTATGACTAGGGTGGCTGGAGTCTTGGACAATTCTTCATGAATCAATGGGTATACAGTGCCTTCAGAAAATATTCAGACGCCTTGACTTTTCCCCCATTTTGTTAGGATACAGCCTTATTCTAAAATATATATATATTGTTTTATTCCCTCATCAATCTACACAAAATACCCCATAATAACAAAGCAAAAATATCACAATTACATGAGTATTCAGACCATTTACTTAGTACTTTGTTGAAGCACCTTTGGCAGCGATTACAGCCTTGAGTCTACTTGGGTATGATGCTACAAGCTTGGTACACCTGTATTTGGGGAGTTTCTCCCATTATTCTCTGCAGATCCTCTCAAGCTCTGTAGGGTTGGATGGGGAGCGTTGCTGCATAGCTATTTTCAGGTCTCTTCAGAGATGTTCGATTGGGTTCAAGCCCGGGCTCTGGCTGGGCCACTCAAGGACATTCATCGACTTGTCCTTAGTTGTGGAAAAAGTATCCAACTGTCATACTTGAGTAAAAGTAAAGATGCCTTCATAGAAAATGACTCAAGTAAAAGTCAAAATCACCCAGTAAAATTCTACTTGAGTAAAAGTCTAAAAGTATTTGGTTTAAAATATACTTAAGTATCAAAAGTAAAAGTAAAATGCCTTATATTAAGTAAACTGGATGGCACCATTTTATTGTTTTTTTAAATTTACAGAAAGCCAGGGGCACACTCCAACATTCAGACATAATTTACAAACAAAGCATGTGTGTTTAGTGAGTCCACCAGATCAGAGGCAGTAGGGATGACCAGGGATGTTCTGTTTATAGTGAATTGGAATATTTGCCTGTCCTGTTAAGCATTCACAATGTAACAAGTACTTTTTGGTGTCAAGGAAAATGTATGGAGTAAAAAGTACAATATGTAGTGAAGTAAAAGTAAAAGTTGTCAAAAATATAAATAGTAAAGTACAGATACCCAAATAAACTACTTAAGTATGTAGTACTTAAAATTATTTTTAACTAAGTACTTTACACCAGTGCTTGTCCTGAAACCACTCATGCATTGTCTTGGCTGTGTGCTTAGTGTCATTGTCCTGTTGGAAGGTGAACCTTCACCCCAGTCTTAGGTCCTGAGCGCTCTGGAGCAGATTGTTGTGACTCCTAAAATCACATCCATATCTTAACAAAAATATGGTCATCATTTATCATATCCTATGCACGACTAATTAGATGCAAACTTGACAGATAAATCCTTTCGAAGTTTCAGTATTTGGTCCATACAGCTTTTAATAACATCACAAAATGAAAAGCAATATTACATTCGTTTTCCATAGTTCCCCACTGACCATTTCTCACATCGTTACGTTACAAATATTGTTCCATTATTCACTTTTTGGACGTTAGAATTTTGGGCAGGCAAAAGTGTCTGTGAACAAAGACATTCCTTTGGTTGATACTGAAGAGCAAGAGAGAGCCGTCTCCGGCTTAATTTACAACCGAGTGTGACCTGTCAACCCGGCAGTTCCCTCCTCCCCCTTAGTGGGTGGGAGAGGGTCTGGTTATTGTCAGCCATTGCCAAGCTGATCTGACCCATTGTGATCCTCACAGGACAGTCATGACAAGGTTTTCATCAAGGATCTCGTTGTACTTTGCTCCATTCATCTTTGCCTCAATCCTGACTAGTCTCCCAGTGCCTGCCGCTGAAATACATCCCCACAGCATGATGCTGCCACCACCATGCTTCACCGTAGGGATGGTGCCAGGTTTCCTCCAGACGTGACGCTTGGCATTCAGGCCAACGAGTTCAATCTTGGTTTCATTAGACCAGAGAATCTTGTTTCTCATGGTCTGAGAATCTTTAGGTGCCTTTTGGCAAATTCCAAGCGGGCTGTCATGTGTCTTTTACTGAGGAGTGGCTTCCGTCTGGCTACTCTACCATAAAGGCCTGATTGGTGGAGTGCTGCAGAGATGGTTGTCCTTCTAGAAGGTTCTTCCATCTCCACAGAGGAACTCTATAGCTCTGTCAGAATGACCATCGGGTTCTTGGTCACCTCCCTGATCAAGGCCCTTCTCCCCCGACTGCTCAGTTTGGCCGGGCGGCCAGCTCTAGGAAGAGTCTTGGTGGTTCCAAACTTCTTCCATTTAAGAATGATGGAGGCCACTGTGTTCTTTGGGACATTTTTTGGTACCCTTCCCCAGATCTGTGCCTCGACACAATCATGTCTCGGAGCTTTACGGATAATTCCTTCGACCTCTGACATGCACTGTCAACTGTTGGACCTTATATAGACAGGTGTGTGCCTTTCCAAATCATGTTCAATCAAGTTGTAGAAACATCTCAAGGATGATCAATGGAAACAGGATGCACTTGAGCTCAATTTCGAGTCTCAAAGCAAAGGGTCTGATTTACTTATGTAAATAAGTTATTTCTGTTTTTTATTTTTAATACATTTGCAAAAATTTCTAAAAACCTGTTTTAACTCTGTCATTATGGGGTATTGTGTCTAGATTGCTGATATTTTAATTTTTTTTAATCCATTTTAAAATAAGGCTCTAACATAACAAAATGTGAAAAAAGGGGGGTCTGAATACAGGGTCTGAATACTTTCCGAAGGCACTATATATAATTATTTTATCAGTCCTAAAATGGAAGTAGCAACTAAGAATTCTAGCTTTAACCAACATGTAGTTGGACCCTGTTCATACCGTTCTCATTATTTCACAGGAAAATAATCACTGTAGAGAATGACCTGCGGTTTTATTGGACATGAGTCACACAAGGCTGTTGGTGTGCATAGTCCTTGTTCTGTGGACTCCATGGATTCTCACACCAAATGGTGAAGTGATCTGGAACGTCACCCAAATACACATGAGCGCAGGACAGTATTTGTGTCATTTTTCTGCTTGTTAAATACTATAGCTTGCTTCATTACCCTTGGCCTGATTCTGCTCAGAGGCAAGAGCTCACTGTCCTGATGGTTTGTTCTCCTTAGCCAATTCTGGTTCTGCACATGTCACCCCACCACTTTCTGTCAACAAACCTTTTCCTCTATTGTGAAATCAAATCAAATCAAAGTTTATTTGTCACGTGCGCCGAATACAACAGGTGTAGACCTTACAGTGAAATGCTTACTTACAGGCTCTAACCAATGGTGCGGGGAAAAAAGGTATGTGTGTGTGTGTGTGTGTGTGTGTGTGTGTGTGTGTGTGTGTGTGTGTGTGTGTGTGTGTGTGTGTGTGTGTGTGTGTGTGTGTGTGTGTGTGTGTGTGTGTGTGTGTGTGTGTGTGTGTGTGTGTGTGTGTGTGTGTGTGTGTGTGTGTGTGTGTGTGTGTGTGTGTGTGTGTGTGTGTGTGTGTGTGTGTGTGTGTGTGTAGGTAAGTAAAGAAAAAAACAACAGTAAAAAGACATTTGAAAAAAGAGTAGCAAGGCTATATACAGACACCTGTTAGTCAGACTTATTGAGGTAGTATGTACATGTAGGTATCGTTAAAGTGACTATGCATATATGATAAACAGAGAGTAGCAGAAGCGTAAAAAGAGGGGTTGGCGGGTGGTGGGACACAATGCAGATAGCCTGGTTAGCCAATGTGCGGGAGCACTGGTTGGTCTGGCCATTTAGGCAGTATGTAAATGAATGTATAGTTAAAGTGAAAGTGACTATGCATATAAGATAAACAGAGAGTAGCAGCTGCGTAAAAGAGGGGTAACCATTTGGTTACTTGTTCAGGAGTTTTATGGCTTGGGGGTAAAAACTGTTGAGAAGCTTTGCCCCAGTGATGTACTGGGCCGTACGCACTACCCTCTGAAGTGCCTTGCGGTCGGAGGCCGAGCAATTGCCGTACCAGGCAGTGATGCAACCGGTCAGGATGCTCTCGACGTTTCAGCTGTAGAACCTTTTGAGGATCTCAGGACCCATGCCAAATCTTTTTAGTTTCCTGAGAGGGAATAGGCTTTGTCGTGCCCTCTTCACGACTGTCTTGGTGTGTTTGGACCAATCTAGTTTGTTGTTGATGTGGACACCAAGGAACTTGAAGCTCTCAACCTGCTCCACTACAGCCCCGTCGATGAGAATGGGGACGTGCTCGGTGCTCCTTTTCCTGTAGTCCACAATCATCTCCTTAGTCTTGGTTACGTTGAGGGATAGGTTGTTATTCTGGCACCACCAGAATCTGTCAACGGGATAAAAGTCTGTCTTAAAATACTCAAATGATTAAAGCATTGTTAAGATCATATGAATGTATGTGGGAGTGCTGCCTCTATAACTCATACGTTTCTAAGCTGTTGTTGTTCCTAGGACATCATTGCTGGCTTCCTGTACAGCCTCCTGATCCTGGTGGTGTTCCAGCCGGCATTGGACCTGATCGACAACTTCAAGCTGATGTATCACTACGCCCCCCTCATCATCATCTCCCTGCACCTGGGCATGGTCTTCTTCTCCTTCACTCTGGACACCTGGAGCACTTTACGGGGAGACACCACTCAGATCCTGGGCACCGGCGCTGGCGTGGCCCTGGCCTCCCACCTCAACCACCAACTGGGCCTGATGTCTGACCCCCCCGCTGGACCTGCTGCCCCTGTCCCCATCGGCCCTCAGGACCGGCCTGCTGGCTGTGGCAATGCCGAGGTTCTGCCTGGGCATGCTGGTGTTGCTGGCCACCAGGGCCCTCATGAAGGCCATCACCATTTCTGCAGTATCTAAGGCATCCCAAGTAGAGACGTGAGGAAGGCCTGACAGCACATGGAGGTGGAGCTGCCCTACAGGTCCTGATGGGAGAGCCCTGTGGATCTTCCAGTGCCCTGCCCTCGCCCTGCCCTGCTCATCCAAAACCAGGCCATAGGAACATGGGAAATTCACACCCTAGATGCACTGAATGTACAAAACATTAAGGACACCTGCTCTTTCCATGACAGAGACTGACAAGATGAATCCAGGTGAAAGCTATGATCCTTAATTGATGTCACTTGTTAAATCCACTTCAATCAGTATAGATGAAGGAGGGGGGACGGGTTAAAGAACGATTTTTAAGCCTTGAGACAATTGAGACATGGATGGTATATGTGTGCCATTCAGAGGGTGAATGGGCAAGACAAAATATGTAAGTGCTTTTGAACAGGCTATGGTAATAGGTGCCAGACGCACCAGTTTGTGTCAAGAACTGTAACGCTAATTGGTTTTCCACGATCAACAGTTTCCCATGTGTATCAATAATGGGCCACCACCCTATGGACATCCAGCCAACTTGACTCAACTGTGGGAAGCATTGGAGTCAACATGGGCCAGCATCCCTTGTAGAGTCCATGCCCCGACGAATTGAGGCTGTTCTGTACAGTTTTGTACACTCAGTGTATACTGTTCATCCAACCCTCCTACGCCTCTAGCCCTTGTCCCTGCCAGCTCTGACTACAGAAACCTCTTATCAGGGATCTCCTAAAGACTAAGTTGACAGGATGCCAGTACTGATCACTAAATCCTATTCCCTACTTAGATTTTCTATTAAGAATTTGACCTCTTGTTGATCTTAATCTCAATTTGAAAGGAAACACTAATGATTTTAGTGAAGTCAAGAGCCTTTGTATTCGTCTGGCATTGGGCGTCAGGGTAAGTTATGGGTCAACCAGACTAATAATTGTCTTTCTATTATTAGTCACCCCTTTCCTAATCATATACATTGTCTATACTGAGTATTTATTTATAAATTCAATCTGTTTCCTGGTTGTGTTCTCTTTATCTATTTTTCTAAAGGGCTCTTTTTATTTATTATTGTTGAGTTTCTTGCCTTGATTTTGAAGATTAACAAAAATATAAATGCAACATGTAGTGTTGCTCCCATGTCTCATGAGCTGAAATAAAAGATCCCAGAAATGTTCAATATGCACAAAAGCTTATTTCGCTCAAATATTGTACACCATTTTTTAAACATTCCTGTTAGTGAGCATTTCTCCTTTACCAATATAATCCATCCACCTGACAGGTGTGGCATATCAAAAAGCTTATTAAACAGCATGATCATTACACAGGTGCACCTTGTGCTAGGGCCAATAAAAGTTCACTCAAAAATGTGCCGTTTTGTCACACAACACAATCCCATGGAGGTCTCAAGTTTTGAGGGAGCGTGCAATTCGTATGCTGACTGCAGGAATGTCCACCAGAGCTGTTGCCAGAGAGTGTAATGTTTATTTCTCTACCATAAGCCGCCTCTGACGTCATTTTAGAGAATTTGCCAGTATGTCCAACCGGCCTCACAAACGCAGACCACGTGTATGGCGTTGTGTGGGTGAGTGGTTTGCTGATGTCAACGTTGTGAACAGAGTGCCCCATGGTGGCGGTGGGGTTATGGTATGGGCAGGCATAAGCTACGGACAAAGAACACAATTGCATCTTATCTATGGCAATTAGAATGTACAGAAATACCATGATGAGATCCTGACGAGATCCTGTCATTTTTTTTGTAGTTATCTGTGACAAACAAATGCATATTTGTCATGTGAAATCCATAGATTAGGGACAAATAAATTTATTTCAATTGACTGATTTCCTCATATGAACTTTAACTCAGTAAAATCTTAGAAATTGTTGCATGTTGGGTTTATATTTTTGTTCAGTAAAGATTTTTACTGTGGACTGATGGGAGAAAAACCATGACTGGGCACATATGATGCAGAGGGTTCACTTAGTCACTGAGGGATGTATAGATATATAGAGGACATTGTCCCTATAGGTCCTCAGGGGGTTAGACATGGGTTTGTTTTGAGCATCAGGGGGACTTTACTCAGACACACAGTGAGGAACTTTATTTTACAGGAGGGGATGCCCCTGACAGCATGCAGTCACTTCCTCTGGATCTCGTGTTTGGAGGGGCCAAGGGGAGATTAGAGGAGATAACACCAACCCCAAGGGTACAGGCATTCGTCCCAAGATGGCATAGCAGTCAGACGTCCTTTGTCCTCGTCTTGTCGTGTCCCGTGTTTATATATATTTACATCTTTCTTCGCATATCTTTTATATATTTTATTTTCCAAAAACTTAACTTCAAAACACTCTCCTGCAACCCGCCTCACCAATTATTTTAAAAAAAGTATTATTTACCTCAAATCTGAAATCCACAATAGAAGCTAGCCAGAAACTAACCAGAAGCTAGCCAGAAGCTAACCAGAAGCTAGCCAGAAGCTAACCAGAAGCTAGCCAGAAGCTAGCCAGAAGCTAACCAGAAGCTAACGCTGGGCTAACGCTACTATTCAGCTAACCACGGTTTGAAGTCATCAGCTATCCTTGAGCTCGAAAAGCTATCACCAGTTTTGTACCCCGCGACTCAGACCAGAACATACCGGACCTATTTTTCTCTCCATATCCCCGGATTTCAACCGCAAGCTCTGGACATTTACACCTGGATCTCGCAGCTAGCTAGCTGCTATCCATGTGACTATTGGCTTACGTCGATCCCGGAGCAAACATCAATTATTCCAGAGCTAGCCAGCTGAAGAGTTCCATCAGCCACTTCTGGGCTACAATCACCTATCCGGACCTGTTTTACTGCCGATGCGGAGCCCCACCGGGCCTTCACGACTGGACTACCGACGTTATCTGCCCGAGGGAGTTATCCAACTGGCCCCTCCGTCGCGACGTTACCTGAACGCCCATCTGCGGCCCACTAATCGTTAGCTGTCTTATTGGCTGCTATCTAAATAGGTCTATCTATCAGACAATTTTTCTTGGGTCACTATAACTATATCTATTTTGCCAATTGGATTGATCCCCTCTACCACACGGAACCCCACTAATCTACCGTCAGAAACGCACGAGGTGGCTAAAATCAGACTTCCATCCTATGCTAGCTTGCTACCGATGGCTCAGCTTGTGGCGAAATCCTGCACGGAGCCTTCACCGTGCGCTGCCACTTTAAGAGCGCATGAGCAGTAGGAACGAGGAAATAAAAGAGCTCGTTAAGCTCTTTGGGGAGGAGCTCTTTTGTGGCGCGACAGTTTTGGTTGTGTGTGCTATGCTGCAGAGTTTTTTTTGTTTGTCTTCAGCGTATGTGGTTGTACAGTGTTTGGATCAATCCTCGGTTTGATCGCTCGATGACGTGGTTGTTCTCATTTGGGACCGCGACGGTTATGGATCAAATGGATTAGTAGCAACATTGTTGCGAAGCGTTCAACTACAACCCAACACTCCATCGGACATCCAGATCGTACACCTGCACCCTCAAGACCACAGCTAAGCCCTCTCTTGTTCCCTTTCTCTCTTTCTCTTCCCGCTATGTTCCAGTGCCTTACACTGCAACAGACTCTATTTTTCTAAATGCATTGAAGTTTCATTGGAGCTGGACTAGTGTGTATATGAACACCACACATTCATACCCTCTGCACTCCTCCTCTGGAAGAGAATACAAACTATTGCAAATCCTCTGTGTGATGACTGGGTTCATTCTTTATTGTATGAAGTTGCTGTTCATTTGCTCTGCCATTATTATTATATGAGGTATGCTTGGTGGGGTTACCAAGAATTGTGGAAGGACTGTGCTGTGATGTCTATAGGGTGTGTATTCTTTTTTCTCTCCGCTGGCTATCTGGTCAACAGGCTACAGTCTAGGCAGTCTCTTCTGCTGATGTGTGTGGGTCTGGTAGTGGTACTCTCGCTGTTCTACTATTTTTTTCTTTCGGCATGGTTAATACCTGCCTGGCGCCCGAACAAAATCTTCTTTACCCTTCTCTAATTAATACCGCTACAGAAGTGGCGCCCGAACAGGGACTTGAAGAGAAACACCCATGACACCATCCACACAAGGTTGAATCATGTCTTTTGTTGGAACTCCATACTGTGTCAATGTGGACACACCTAATGGTAATCGTGTTCAAGATTCTTTCATTGTGGAAGGATTCGAGGAACTAATGGAGTTGGATAGCACTGACCCTAATCCCCAGGTTTCTGGCTCGCCTATAACCTCTCCACCATTACCCTCCCCTCAACCTCTTCCTGTTACCCTGCCCAGAGAGACTGGGAGAGGTGTCTCTGTGATCACTGGACGACTGGAACATCAATGGACACACACCAATCATAGTTTGACAATGCAGGAGAATGCCATTCGCAAACTCAGTGAATGTGTGGAGGCTCATCAGACAGATGTGCAGCTGAGGTTGGATTACCTTCCCTGTCAAATGAGGGAACACCAACAACAAATTGTTCAGAGACAGAAATATTTACACGATTCTCTGAAACAGGATATTCAGGGACAACTGCACCAGTTCAAAACACAAATGGAATCTAACCATCAGCAAGTCCTGATCTATCTTGAGGAACAAAAACAGAGAGCAGAGGAGTCAGCCTCTGTTGTGAAGGGAGTGTGTTCTTATCTGAAGGAAGTTATGGAGGACATGAAGAAGTCTCTCACAGGGGAACTACGATTGTTGATTGAACAAACTAAAAAGGATACCGTTAATGAGATGGAAAAAGCACAGAAGGCCACAGACCTTCAAATGGAAGAGCTGCACCAGGAGGAAATGAAAGGCTTTTCCCTTCTGGACAGATCTTCTGTACCTCCCTTAGGTTTTACCTCTGCCACTGGCTTGGTCAGAAACGGAATAGGAACAGGTAGCACTACAAAACCCCCTATGAAGATACTGTTAAACAGAACTCCCGCTGAAACTGTCATGCCTCCTCTAGAACGCTCCCTCCCTATCAAACTACTTTTCCCCACTTTTGGCAGCCCAGAAGATGATGTTGATCCACTGTTTTTCTTATCTAAGTGTAATGATTTTTCTTTCTATCCGGCCCCTTACTGACTGGGAGGTTCTTGCCACCCTCCGCAGTGTTCTCCATGGTACAGCAAGAGACTGGTGGGAGATAGCCTGTGAACATGTGAAAACCTGGGAGGAGTTTCAAAAAATATTCCTCTCAGCCTTCCTCTCAGAGGACTATGGGGATGAACTGGCGGAACGTGTTCGTAACAGAGTTCAGGTGAAGCAGAGCCAATACGGGACTTTGCCTTCTCCTATCGAGTTCTATGTAGGAGATGGAAGGCTGACATTACTGAGCCGGAGATGGTCAAACTCATTCTCAAGAACATGATTCCCCGCCTTGCTAGTCAACTTCGAGAACGTGTGCAGAATGTGGATGATCTGGTGCGTCTGGGGACTCAGTTTGAGAAGGACTGGAAGCACCACCTTCAAACTAAAAACCCTGTTCCCTCATCCCAGTATACCCATAGCTCTCTGGGGGCTAAACCATCTCAGATATTTGTACCCAAGAGCCAAGACAAAAGTCCAGTGATGTGTTGGAGGTGTAAAGTCCAACATCCTCCAGGTTCTTGCCCGCTCTATGTCCAGCGTCAGGATTCCGGAAAAGGTCAGAAAGGACAGAAGATCGACAGTCTAGACAGACGTGGTGGCTTGCATACCATTGGGTCAGCCTTAATGCCCATGAAGCCTTTAGACATCACAACTAGCGGTCTTATTCCTATTCCGCAACAACTATTGGTGCCCCTGACTGTTAGGAACTGGAGAGGGAAGGCCATAATTGACACAGGAGCAACTTACACCCTGATGCAAGAGGCCCTGTGGCAGAACATGGCATTACTTCATGAGGAGCTACAAACATGGGAGGAGGGACCATTGTACTTGGCCAATGGAGAACCTACCACCCCTTTGGGCTGGATTAGTATAATAATACAACTGCATGATGAGACTATTAAACTTCCTGTGGCTATTCTTGCAGAGTCAAGCCTTGCATTTGCTGTAGTCCTTGGTCTAGACTTCCTGTTCTTCAGTGGACTGATCATCTCGATGTCCGAACCCTCCTATCGGCTGCACTCTGACTATTCCCAGCCTCATCCATTTCAACCTGGTAATGCACTGATTTCAGGCTGGAGCCTGCTACATTATGCAGAGTCCGGACAAGGTCAAGTCAGAGACTGAGAAAATCTAAAGAGACAAAAACAAAAACATGTTCCATCAGTGAAGTCGGAGAACCCAACTATCACCCTGATTACCGCCGTACCCCCCCTTCTATCCGAGAGCAAAAGCAAACCTGATGCTGATTTCTACATCAAACAAGCAGTGGAACAGGCATGTCTGTCGGATGATGAAAGGTGGAAGCTCTTCCAGATGTTGGAGATGAACAGTGAGGTCTGCACTCTTACACTCGGCCGTACAACCATCTTCAAACACAAAATCTATACCCGGCATGATGTCCCTATTAAGCAGCGTCCCTACAGGTTGTCCCCCGCCAAACTGGCAATCCTCAATGAACTGCTTATTAAAAGCATGTTGGAGAATGGAATTGTGGAACCGTCTTTTTCCGGATGGGCTTCTCCGGTTGTCCTGATTCCTAAGAAAGATGATGGATATCGATTCTGTGTGGACTACAGGAAGCCGAATGCCATAACCGAAAGCGATGCCTACCCTCTACCAAACATAAATGACATACTGGAATCTCTGGCAGGAGCATCTATCTTTAGTCATCTGGATCTGAACAGTGGCTATTGGCAGGTGGCAATGGATCCCGCTAGTCAGGACAAGACTGCCTTTGTCACCCCTTCTGGTTTGTACTCCTTCAAAGTCATGCCTTTTGGTTTGAAGAATGCTCCAGCAACCTTCCAAAGGTTGATAGAGACTGTCCTGGGAGATCTGAGGGGTAGAAATTGTCTTGTGTATCTGGATGACATCATAATCTACTCTTCCTCTGTCGCGGATCATCTGAAAGACATACAGTCCGTCTTCGACAGACTAAAGGCTGCAGGTTTGACCTTGAACTTGAAGAAGTGTCGTTTCTGTTTGCTGGAACTCAAGTTCCTTGGTCATGTGGTTAATGCTGAAGGTATCCATGCAGATCCAGCCAAATTAATACCGCTACAAGCTAGCTGTCTGAATCGCCGTGACCCCAACCAACCTCACTACTTACTGCACCCTTATGATCACTCGATTAAGCATGCATCTCCTTAATGTCAATATGCCTTGTCCATTGCTGTTCTGGTTAGTGTTTATTGGCTTATTTCACTGTAGAGCTTCATTATACCTTATCCAACCTTTCAGTTCCACCACCCACACATGCGATGACATCACCTGGTTTCAATGATGTTTCTAGAGACAGTATCTCTCTCATCATCACTCAATACCTAGGTTTACCTCCACTGTATTCACATCCTACCATACCTTTGTCTGTACATTATACCTTGAAGCTATTTTATCACTCCCAGAAACCTCCTTTTACTCTCTGTTCCGGACGTTCTAGACGACCAATTCTCATAGCTTTTAGCCGTACCCTTATCCTACTTCTCCTCTGTTCCTCTGGTGATGTAGAGGTGAATCCAGGCCCTGCAGTACCTAGCTCCACTCCTATTCCCCAGGCGCTCTCTTTTGATGACTTCTGTCACCGTAAAAGCCTTGGTTTCATGCATGTTAACATTAGAAGCCTCCTCCCTAAGTTTGTTTTATTCACTGCTTTAGCACACACTGCCAACCCGGATGTTCTAGCCGTGTCTGAATCCTGGCTTAGGAAGACCACCAAAAATGTTGAAATCTCCATTCCTAACTACAACATTTTCAGACAAGATAGAACGGCCAAAGGGGGCGGTGTTGCAATCTACTGCAAAGATAGCCTGCAGAGTTCTGTCCTACTATCCAGGTCTGTACCCAAGCAATTTGAACTTCTACTTTTAAAAATCCACCTCTCTAAAAACAAGTCTCTCACCGTTGCCGCCTGCTATATACCACACTCTGCCCCCAGCTGTGCTCTGGACACCATATGTGAACTGATTGCCCCCCCATCTATCTTCAGAGCTCGTGCTGCTAGGCGACCTAAACTGGAACAAGCTTAACACCCCAGCCATCCTACAATCTAAGCTTGATGCCCTCAATCTCACACAAATGATCAATGAACCTACCAGGTACCACCCCAAAGCCGTAAACACGGGCACCCTCATAGATATCATCCTAACCAACTTGTCCTCTAAATAAACCTCTGCTGTTTTCAACCAAGATCTCAGCGATCACTGCCTCATTGCCTGCATCCGTAATGGGTCAGCGGTCAAACGACCTCCACTCATCACTGTCAAACGCTCCCTGAAACATTTCAGCGAGCAGGCCTTTCTAATCGACCTGGCCGGGGTATCCTGGAAGGATATTGATCTCATCCCGTCAGTAGAGGATGCCTGGTTATTTTTTTTAAATGCCTTCCTCACCATCCTAAATAAGCATGCCCCATTCAAGAAATTTAGAACCAGGAACAGATATAGCCCTTGGTTCACTCCAGACCTGACTGCCCTTAACCAACACAAAAACATCTTATGGCGTTCTGCATTAGCATCGAACAGCCCCCGTGATATGCAACTTTTCAGGGAAGCTAGAAACCAATATACACAGGCAGTTAGAAAAGCCAAGGCTAGCTTTTTCAAGCAGAAATTTGCTTCCTGCAACACAAACTCAAAAAAGTTCTGGGACACTGTAAAGTCCATGGAGAATAAGAACACCTCCTCCCAGCTGCCCACTGCACTGAGGACAGGAAACACTGTCACCAACGATAAATCCACTATAATTGAGAATTTCAATAAGCATTTTTCTACGGCTGGCCATGCTTTCCACCTGGCTACCCTACCCCGGTCAACAGCATTGCACCCCCCACAGCAACTCGCCCAAGCCTTCCCCATTTCTCCTTCTCCCAAATCCAGTCAGCTGGATTGGGGGTGCCACAGGGTTCAATTCTTGGACCGACTCTGTTCTCTGTATACATCAATGATGTCGCTCTTGCTGCTGGTGAGTCTCTGATCCACCTCTACGCAGACAACACCATTCTGTATACTTCTGGCCCTTCTTTGGACACTGTGTTAACCTCTCTTGGGCACGTGAGACGGTAGCGTCCCACCTCTTCAACAGCCAGTGAAACTGCTGGGCGCCAAATTCAAATACAGAAATACTCATTATAAAAATTCAGAAAACAAAACATATTTTACATAGGTTTAAAGATTAACTTCTTGTGAATCCAACCACGGTGTCAGATTTAAAAAATGCTTTACGGCGAAAGCTTACCTTACGAATATTTGAGAACATAGCCCACTAGACAATTAATTACAAACAGTAACCAGCCAAGTAGAACAGTTACGCACGTCAGAATTAGAGAAAATTAATCCCTTACCTTTGATGATCGTCATATGGTTGCACTCAGCAGACATTCGTTTACTCAATAAATGTTCCTTTTGTTCGATAAAGTCTCTTTATATCCCAAAACCTCAGTTTTGTTCACACGTTTTCTTCAGTAATCCACAGGCTCAAACGCAGTCAAAACAGGAAGACAAAAAAATCCAAATTGTATCTGTAAAGTTCATAGAAACATGTCAAACGATGTTTATATTCAAACCTCAGTTTGTTTTTAGCCGAAATAATCGATAATATTTCAACCGGACAATAACGTCGTCAATTTAAAAGGTAAACAAGAAACGCACTCTCTCGGTCGTGCGCATGAAAAGGCTCTGTGACACTTTAGGGTCCACTCATTCCGACTGCTCTTACTTCTTAATTTTTCAGAATACAAGCCTGAAACTATTTCTAAAGACTGTTGACATCTAGTGGAAGGCATAGAAACTGCAATTTGAGTCCAAAGTCAATGGATACTGTAATGGCATTGAAAGGAAAACTACAAAAACAAAACAAAACGACTTCCTGAATGGATTTTTCTCAGGTTTTCGCCTGCCAAATCAGTTCTGTTATACTCAGACACTATTCTAACAGTTTTGGAAACTTTAGAGTGTTTCTATCCAAATCTACCAGTTATATGCATATCATATCTTCAGAGCCCGGGAAGCAGGCAGTTTAATTTGGGCATGCATTTCATCCAAAATTCCGAATGCTGCCCACCTACCCTAGAGAAGTTAACAACCATCCAGACGAGCTTCAATGCCATACAACTCTCCTTCCGTGGCCTCCAATTGCTCTTAAATACAAGTAAAACTAAATGCATGCTCTTCAACCGATCGCTGCCTGCACCTGCCCGCCCGTCCAACATCACTACTCTGGACGGTTCTGACTTAGAATATGTGGACAACTACAAATACCTAGGTGTCTGGTTAGACTGTAAACTCTCCTTCCAGACTCACATCAAACATCTCCAATCCAAAGTTAAATCTAGAATTGGCTTCCTATTTCGCAACAAAGCATCCTTCACTCATGCTGCCAAACATACCCTTGTAAAACTGACCATCCTACCGATCCTCGACTTCGGCGATGTCATTTACAAAATAGCTTCTGTCATGACTGTCCTGATCAGGTCAGGTTACAGGAGACCACAACACTATAGATTATCTCTCAACCCCAACAGAGGAGGAGAGATCTAGGGGTCTGAAGATGTGGGGGTTTTATGACCCCTCATGCCCCTGGTAAATCTTAGGCCACACAACATTCCGGAATCGCCTCAATATGGAGAACCACCCTCAGAACATTAAACATGCAATAAAGGGACTTTGGAACAATGGTTTCCGTCAGCCACAATGGTGGTCATGACGATAGATGGAATATGAAAATGTATGTCATTTTTGTTTTGTTATTAAAGGTTAATAGATGACGTTATTACGAAAACATTGTAACGTTAAGAGTTTTCCTAGTATATGTTTGATGTTTATACATTGTACGTTGTGTGGAAAATATCCAAATCAAAGAGAATGTTTTGGTAAAGATGAAATGTGAAGTTAGTTGTCTAAAATTGGATTTGAGTAAAATCTAGACCTTGCCTCTTAACTTGGTACGCCCAGAGAATTGCCCTAAAGGCGGTTACGCCCACTTCTGACCCGAGGGTATAAAACCTGTGAATGAAGAATTAACATATCAGACTAAGTGACCCGAGCTGCAGCCAAGGTCTAAAAAGTCAACGAACCCAAAACGCAACACAAGTTTGAAGACAAAGAAATATTTTTCTACCCAAGCTACGGATGAGTAGCTGTGTCTAAGCGGGTGAATTCAAGTCGAACCACCTAGCGTCCACCCCCCAACGAATCGTGGTATCTACACTGTTTCATTCCTATGCTGTGAGCTCTGAGCTACAGAGCTGTCTGTCCTCAGAAAATCCCTTCCAGAGCAAGGGCAAGGGAACAGGCCAGTAAGCCAAAAAGGACACTGACATCGTGAGGACAACTAGAGAGTTGCGCCGGAGAAGTGCGTCATTGAGCAGCCTGAACGGTCCACACGGGGAATCCACGGAGACATTCCACACGTAATTACATCATTATATTCTGACCCATAAGAGCGGCAGTTTGGGGCAAGGCTAGGGTTAGAATAAGCACAGCTGACAAATTCACCCAAATGTATATTTCTCTCGTGTACTTTCTCTGTTTCTCTCTCTTTTAAATCCCCATTTTGGGTAACGCGCCATAGTGTGTTGGCCCGTTATACTAAGTTCTAATCAATAGCCTAGAATGTGTTTTTGTGTACGTGTATCTTTTATCATCATTTTAGCTTTCTAGTAAATAAATAATCAACTAAGATTGGTGTGGTACGAACTCATTGGTGAGACCCGGGTCCGTGCAGATTCCCGGATTATGCGACGTTCAGAACGAGACTGTAGAGGTAACTGATTAATTAGCGGCTGCTGTAAAATCGTTATTCTGATATTCTTTGAGTTAATTTGGGAAATAGAAACTCAATAAAACTAATTTTCCCATGGTGCCCCAGGTTAATGAGTTAATAATTGCTTGATTCAGTTAATCACGCAATTATAAACCTTTAATCATTCGATGAGCAACAGTCGTCACATTAACTAATACAACGTCACGACACTTCCAATACCCTACTCAATAAATTGGATGCAGTCTATCACAGTGGCATCCGTTTTATCACCAAAGCCCCATATACTACCCACCACTGCGACCTGTACGCTCTCGTTGGCTGGCCCTCGCTTCATACTCGTCGCCAAACCCACTGGCTCCAGGTCATCTACAAGACCCTGCTAGGTAAAGTCCCCCCTTATCTCAGCTCGCTGGTCACCATAGCAGCACCCACCTGTAGCACGCGCTCCAGCAGGTATATCTCTCTGGTCACCCCCAAAACCAATTCTTCCTCTCCTTCCAGTTCTCTGCTGCCAATGACTGGAACGAACTACAAAAATCTCTGAAACTGGAAACACTTATCTCCCTCACTAGCTTTAAGCACCAGCTGTCAGAGCAGCTCACAGATTACTGCACCTGTACATAGCCCATCTATAATTTAGCCCAAACAACTACCTCTCCCCCTACTGTATTTATTTATTTTGCTCCTTTGCACCCCATTATTTCTATCTTTACTTTGCACATTCTTCCACTGCAAATCTACCATTCCAGTGTTTTACTTGCTATATTGTATTTACTTTGCCACCATGGCCTTTTTTTGCCCTTATCTCACCTCATTTGCTCACATTGTATATACTTATTTTTTCTACTGTATTATTGACTGTATGTTTGCTTTACTCCATGTGTAACTCTGTGTTGTTGTATGTGTCGAACTGCTTTGCTTTATCTTGGCCAGGTCGCAATTGTAAATGAGAACTTGTTCTCAACTTGCCTACCTGGTTAAATAAAGGTGAAATAAAAATAAAATAAAAAATGTAACAGGGGTCTGACAGATAGAGGGGATGGGGCAGAGCTGCACTAGAAATAAGTATAGGAGCGAAGTTCTGCTTAAATGCAGGTTCTGGTCATCTCTTGTTCACAAACATTCTTTGCATCCACAGAGGAATTTCACATGGAAAGCCCCTCAGCAGTGTTGGCTAAAGACAGTTTATCTTCTATGTGTATTTGAATGAACGCTTTGGTAACTCTTTTCTCTCACTGCATGTTTCATTCACCCTCTTGTCTCTTCCTCATTTCCCCCCAACCATCCTCCTTCTCTACCTGCCTTGTCATCCTCTGTTTGGAACTGTTCAATGTTCATAGTGACTGGACAAATGTCATAGAGATATATTATAGACAGAAATATCTATATATTGCTCTGAACTGGACCATACACCCAGGCTATAGTTAGGTTTTTTGGAGGAGAGACAGCATAGGGTAAAGTTACACTTACCGTGTTCTCACTATATCACTTTTAAGAAGTGACCAGGGCTTTCGCTGCTTTAAAGTGGAACATAACATATAGTAAGTATATCATAGTATTTAATATTTCCTCTTGCTTAATAACCTCTTAAGTATCCCACCCCCTTTTTTCAATTTTCACCTAAAATGACATACCCTGACTGCCTGTAGCTCAGGCCCTGAAGCAAGGATATGCATATTCTTGGTACCATTTGAAAGGAAACACTGAAGTTTGTGGAAATGTGAAAGGAATGTAGGAGAATATAACAATAGAAAACCAACTGTTCTTTTGTATTTTTGTGCAAGAGAAAGCCCATAATGTATTATTCCAGCCCAGGTGCAATTTAGATTTTGGCCACTAGATGGCAGCAGTGTATGGGCAAAGGTTTAGACTGATCCAATGAACCATTGCATTTTTGTTCAAAATGTTGCATCAAGACTACCCAAATGTGCCTAATTTGTTTATTAATAACTTTTCATGTTCAAAATTGTGCACTCTCCTCAAACAATAGCATGGTATTCTTTCACTGTAAATTGGACAGTGCAGTTAGCTTAAATTCTTGTTAATCTTTCTGCCAATATTAGATATGTCTATGTCCTGGGAAATGTTCTTGTTACTTACAACCTCATGCTAATCGCATTAGCCCAACTGTCCCGTGGAAGGGACACCGAAGAAGTTAAGGGTTTGTTTGTTAACAAAAGAGCACTGACCGGAATAATTTCACTAGCAGAGAAAAGACTGGAGCCCTTTTCTGTGCTCTTGTATTGATGGGGCGGTGAGTCGGAAGCAGGTGAAATGTTTTAATAAAAAAACGCATCAGCTAGGGGACCAGGAACCACCGGGCTGAGAAGGGAGACATGAAGAGGGTGAGATACGGTAGTGACTGGGTAATCATAACCTGTATGTTACCTCATTGACCCTCCGGAGAACCTTGAACAGCCTCACAAACCAGGGGCTCAGTTTCTTGCAGGGCAGGCGGAGTGGGAGGTTCCTGGTAGAGAGCCAGATGCGATCCCCTAGGATGGAACACAGGGGTCTCACTGCGGTGATGGTCTGCCTGCTCCTTCTGACGATGGACGGTGCGCTGGACTCTCACGTGCGCATTGTTCCACACCTACTCCGCGCGCCGGAACCACTCATCTACCGCAGGAGCCGCGGTCTGGCCCAGGGTCCACGGGGCCAGGGCTGGCCGGAAACCCAAAACACACTGGAAGGGGGTCCAACCCAGTGGAGGAGTGACGTAGAGAGTTCTGGGTGTACTCTGCCCAAGGAAGGAAACGTGCCCACTCACCCTGCTGGTCCTGACAGTGACTCCTCAGGAACCTCCCCAGCTCCTGATTCACCTTCACCACCTGCTAGACTGATGCCAATACCCGGATGTGAGGCTAACCATGACCCCGAGCTTATCCAAGAAGGTTCTCCATACTTGGGATGTGAATTGGGAGCCACGGTCCGAGACAATGTCCTCCAGAAGGCCATAATGCCGGAAGACCTGCTGGAAGAGTGCCTCAGTGACCTGGAGAGCAGTGCGAAGACCAGGAAGAGGGATTATCTATCCACTAGTACCAGATTGGGGGTGAAACCATCAGAAGGGGGATGATCAGTAACAAAATCAATGGATAGATGGGACCAAGGTCGCTGAGGCACGGGAAGCGGCAGGAGCTTCCCTGCTGGAGCATTCCGGGGGGGGGGGACTTGGTTTGAGCACACGGAACAGGAGTTGACATACCGCGTAACATCTTGCACCAAGGTGAGCCACCAGTATTTCTCAGTGATGGAATGGATGGTGCAAGAAATACGTGGATGTCCAGCGACGACAGCTGTGTTTGCCCAGGTCAGCAGCCAATCCCTGTGGGAATGTAGATGCGTGCGGGAAGATAATTCTGGGGTGCGGGCTCCCTCGATAGAGCCTGGCGAATGTCCACAGCTACGTCCCATACCACTGGTCCCACGACCCGGGAGGATGGGTTTATGGGTGCCATCTGGACAGGAGCCTCTCCCGAATCATCTGGCTTGGTGCGGATTCAGTCTCCTCGCTGTCCATATGTACTCAAGGTTCCGATGGTCGGTGAGGATGACGAATGGTTCCTTGGCGCCCTCCAGCCAGTGTCTCCACTCCTCTAATGCCAACTTCACCGCCAAGAGCTCCCGATCGCGGACGTAATTCCTCTGCGGGGTACAGTTTATTGGAGAAACACAAGGATACAATTTTAGTGTGTCCCCCTTTCTTTGTGACAAAACTGCCCCACACCCACCTCCGATACGTCTACCTCAATCACAAAAGGTAACGTGGGATCTGGGTGTTTCAGCAAGGGGTCGGAGGTGAAATGCCTCGAGGAGAAGAAAGGCCTCGTCGAGTGCAGGAGACCAAAGCAACCTACGAGGCCCACCCTTGAGGTGAGAGGTGAGAGGGGCGGCGACGGCGCAGAAGTTCCTAATGAAGCGACAGTAAAAGTTGCCAAACCCCAAAAACCATTGTAACCCCTTGATGGTGGTTGGAACTGGCCATGACCTTACCGCATCTACCTTCTTGTCCTTCATCCTCATTCCCTGGGGACTGATTTGGTAGCCCAAGAAGGAGACAGCCCTCTGGTGGAATTGGCACTTCTTCGCCTTGACGAACAGGTGGTTAGCCAAGAGGCATTCCAGGACTGCTCGAACGCAAGTGGTGTGATCTTCCAGGTCGGTCGAGAAGATCAAGATGTCATCAATGGACACAAATACCTGACATCCGAGCATGTCCCTGAACACCTCGTTGACAAATGCCTGGAACACTGACAGAGCATTGGCTAAGCAATGAACAGACATCGTGCTGAACACTGTCTTCCACTCACCCCCCTCCCGGATGCGAATGAGATTGTAGGCACACCGCAGGTCCAGTTTGGTGAAGAACGTGCCCTGCAGAGTTGATCGATGGCTAAAGGCACAAGCGGGACAGGGTACTGATACTTCGTGGTGACGTCATTGAGTCCACGGTAATCGATACAAGGGTGTAATTCTCCCTCCTTCTTGGCCACGAAGAAGAAACCAGCCGACGCAGGGGACGTGGACCTGTGGATGAAACCCTGGAGGGCCTCTTGAATGTAGTCCTCCATTGCCTGGTTCTCAGCCACCGACAGAGGGTAGATGCAGAGGTGTAGCACCGGAAAACAGGTCAATGGCACAGTCCCAGGGGCGATGAGGAAGGAGACAGGTAGCGCGGGTCATGGAGAATACCTCCCTTAGATCCTGATATTCCTCTGGGATGTTGGGCTGGAGGGCAACCATAGGACTCTCAACCAACGTGGAATCACAGGGGACAGGAAAGCAGGTCTTCCCGGCATTCAGGTGACCAGTCGGTGATTCTCATCCTCGACCATGAGATGGTAGTTATGGCGCTGAAGCCAAGATAGGCCGAGGATGATCTTGTGAACTGGTGACGAAGGGGATGTTTTCCTTGTGATTGGGCTCCACAGTGAGGGTGAGCGGTTGGGTGATGTGTGTGATGGGTCCGGATCCTAGAGGCCGGCACTTTGAACCGGAAAAGGAGAGGAGAGCGGGTAGTATTATTGAGAGAGGAGGCAAGGGTCTGATCCATAAAGTTCCCTGCGGCGCCGGAATCCACTAAAGCTGTAGACACAGCGCATGAGGGACAGTCAACCAGAGTGATGGGTACTAAAAAGAGTCTAACAGAAAGAGCAGTAGATGGAATACTCACTCCTGGTCCGGGGGATATAACATCACGTGACCGCCCCTCTGCTCTAGTGGATCCCGGTTTCTGAAGTAACGGACACCACTGGTTCTTGTGCCCTCCCTAGCCACAGTACAGACAGAGCCCCAGCTGTATCCGTCAGCGTCGTTCTGCCGCGGGAAGGTGTGTGACCCCTACCTCCATGGGTTCAGGCTCTGATCCCGAACACTCGCCGAATGAGGGAGAGCAGCGATGGAGATTCCGACGCTCCCGGAGGAGGTTATCCAGATGGATGGCCATTGCAACGAGTGCGTCCAGGGTGAGGGTGTCATTTCGGCAGGCCAGTTCCGTCTGGACCTCCTGGAAGCTACTACTGTCCGGAAGATAAGCGCATACTCAGCAGCCATCTGATTCCCCTGCTGGAGCAGTCGCTCACCTCCCTCTCTGCCCATCGCAGGATGATCAAAAATAGATTTAAAACAGAGCCATGTACCCCTCAAGCTCCTCCTCGCCTCTCTCCCAGACGGCCGTAGCCCATTCCAATGCCCGCCCAGTCAGCAGAGAAATAACCGTGGCAACCTTAGACCTCTCGGTGGTGGGAGCTCCCATCCCTCCGGGAGGGATAGATGTGCATTGAGGGCACTCTTGTGGAGTGTGACAGTTGAACTAAGCTCATGAGGCATTTATAAGTTATCCTTTTCTCAATATAGGGGGTGCTGTTTCCACTTTGTAAAATATCGTCTCCAAATTAAACTGCCTCATACTCAATTCTTGCTCGTACAATATGCATATTATTATTACTATTGGATAGAAAACAATCTCTAGTTTCTAAAACCGTTTGAATTATGACTGTGGGTGAACCAGAACTCTTTCTGCAGCGAAATCCATGACAGGAACTGCGAAGGTCTGAAAACGAGGCTCTGTTCTCAGATCAGTTTAAAGCTCTGTATGTATCCTATGGGTCGACATGAACTGCACCCGCCTTCCCCTGGATGTCAGTAACCAATGAGAAGTGGAATGGAGTTTCTACGTAGTTCTCAGAGCTTATAAAAGGCCAAGGAACAAAGGGAGCTCTCTTTTCGACGTTCGTCATTGCGCAAAGCAAGACCTCAGGATGGCATTTTGAAACGCTCAGTTATCGACCTTAGATATATCCGTCTGTAATTTAATTCGATATAGGTGTTAGAAACATCATAACGAAGTTATTTTAAACCGAGTTATATCAGTTTATGCGAGTATATTGCTATTTTCGGAATTTCCTTAGTATTGCGTTTTGAACATTTGGGCATGTTGTGGCCACATAGCTATTGTTAGCTGCTAATTCCGAAGTTGAAGACGACGTTTTACAACCAAGCAACGATTCTTTTGGACAAAGAACCACTTGCCCAAGATTCTGATGGAAGCTCGTCCAAAAGTAAGAGCTATTTATGATGTTATTCCGTATTTATGTGGAAAAATGTAAACGGATTTGTCCGCCATTATTGCGGCACTAGTCTGGCTGTAACGCACACTGTATGTCTAGTAACGTTAATTTTAAAAATCTAACTCAGCGGTTGCATTAATAACTAATGCATCTTTCATTTGCTGTCCAACCTGTATTTTTTAGTCAAGTTTACGATTATTTATCGATTAGATTAGGTGCCTTTCCAAGATGGCGCCGGCCAGAATGCATGACCTGTTGCCACTGATCACATTGTATAACCACGATTTGTGCTGCTAAATATGCACATTTTCGAACAAAACCTATATGCATTGTGTAATATGATGTTACAGGACTGTCATCTGATGAAGTATATCAAGGTTAGTCCAAAATTATATATCTTTTGCTGTATTGTTACGATCGCTAACCTGTGCTGCTGGTAAATTGCTTGTTGTTTCTGGCTATTGTGCTAAGCTAATATAATGCTATATTGTGTTTTCGCTGTAAAACACTTAAAAAATCTGACATATTGGCTGGATTCACAAGATGTTGGGCTTTCATTTGCTGTACGCTGTGTATTTTTCAGAAATGTTTTAAGATGAGTAATTAGGTATTTGACGTTGGTCTCTGTAATTATTCTGGCAGCTTCGGCACTATTTCAGATTGCAGCTGCAATGTAGAACTGTGATTTATACCTGAAATATGCACATTTTTCTAAAGAAACATATGCTATACAATAAATATGTTATCAGACTGTCATCTTATGAAGTTGTTTCTTGGTTAGTGGCTATATATATATCTTTATTTGGTCGAAATTGTGATAGCTACCCATGCAGGAAAAAAATGGTGGGAAAAAAAAGTTGTGTCTTTTGCTATCGTGGTTAGCTAATAGATTTACATATTGTGTCTTCCCTGTAAAACATTTAAAAAATCAGAAATGATGGCTGGATTCACAAGATCTGTATCTTTCATCTGGTGTCTTGGACTTGTGATTTAATGATATTTAGATGCTAGTATTTACTTGTGGCGCTATGCTAGGCTATGCTAGTCAGCTTTTTTTACTGATGGGGGTGCTCCCGGATCCGGGATGCGTAGCAAGTAGAAGTTATATTCGTCAAGAATCAATGGATATATATATATATATATACACAGTTAAGTCGGAAGTTTGCATCCACTTAGGTTGGAGTCATTAAAACTTGTTTTCAACCACTCCACAAATATCTTGTTAATCAAACCCCAATGTAAGAAGGTGGAGGCAATTAGAGAATGGCCGAAACCAGTAAATAAGAAGCAGGTTCGAGCCTTCCTAGGGCTGACCGGTTACTACCGGAAGTTCATCCCAAGTTATGCCAAAGTGACCGCCCCACTCACCGACATGACTAGAGCCAGAGGGCCAAACATGGTCAAATGGGATGAAAGGGCCACCAAAGCATTTTGGACATTACAGGAGGCTCTCTGCTGTAATTCAGTGCTGGTGGTACCAGACTTTGAGAGAGAGTTCGTGGTTCAGACGGATGCCTCAGAGGTCGGCTTGGGAGCAGTGCTATCCCAAGAGGTAGAAGGGGTGGAACACCCCATCCTGTTTTTAAGCAGGAAGCTGGAACCACGAGAAACCAACTACTCAGTCGTTGAGAAAGAGGGGCTGGCAGTAAAATGGGCTCTAGAAAGCCTGAAATACTACCTGCTGGGGCACCACTTCACCCTCATCAGTGACCATGCCCCACTCACCTGGATGCATAGGGCTAAAGAGAAGAACGCTCGGGTGATGCAGTGGTTTTTTGAGTCTCCAACCATTTCACTTTGACTTGAAACACAGAGCAGGGAAGGAAATGGGAAATGTGGATGGGTTATCCCGTATGCACGCATATTTTGCTGCGGTAGCCCGACCTAGGGGCTCGGATCTAGGGGGGAGGATGTGTGGCAAAGAAGGGGGTCGAGTGAAATGGCAGATATGTGAGCGCAGAACTAATAAACGGGCTTTGCCCGATCACTAAAATGGCCACCCCAATCAGAACTACAGATCACAAAATGTCCGGATGCCAAAACTACAATTCCCAGAAGCAAGGGAACCCTCAGAAGGTGGGGCTGACCCACAGATAAAGGGTCAAGACAAACCAGGAAGAGAGAGGGCTGGAAGGATCTGTGAACCATAGAGAAAGAGACTATATACACTGCTCAAAAAAATAAAGGGAACACTTAAACAACACAATGTAACTCCAAGTCAATCACACTTCTGTGAAATCAAACTGTCCACTTAGGAAGCAACACTGATTGACAATAAATGTCACATGCTGTTGTGTAAATGGAATAGACAACAGGTGGAAATTATAGGCAATTAGCAAGACACCCCCAATAAAGGAGTGGTTCTGCAGGTGGTGACCACAGACCACTTCTCAGTTCCTATGCTTCCTGGCTGATGTTTTGGTCACTTTTGAATGCTGGCGGTGCTTTCACTCTAGTGGTAGCATGAGACGGAGTCTACAACCCACACAAGTGGCTCAGGTAGTGCAGCTCATCCAGGATGGCACATCAATGCGAGCTGTGGCAAGAAGGTTTGCTGTGTCTGTCAGCGTAGTGTCCAGAGCATGGAGGCGCTACCAGGAGACAGGCCAGTACATCAGGAGACGTGGAGGAGGCCGTAGGAGGGCAACAACCCAGCAGCAGGACCGCTACCTCCGCCTTTGTGCAAGGAGGAGCACTGCCAGAGCCCTGCAAAATTACCTCCAGCAGGCCACAAATGTGCATGTGTCTGCTCAAACGGTCAGAAACAGACTCCATGAGGGTGTTATGAGGGCCCGACGTCCACAGGTGGGGGTTGTGCTTACAGCCCAACACCGTGCAGGACGTTTGGCATTTGCCAGAGAACACCAAGATTGGCAAATTTGCCACTGGCGCCCTGTGCTCTTCACAGATGAAAGCAGGTTCACACTGAGCAGATGAGCACATGTGACAGACGTGACAGAGTCTGGAGACGCCGTGGAGAACGTTCTGCTGCCTGCAACATCCTCCAGCATGACCGGTTTGGCGGTGGTCAGTCATGGTGTGGGCTGGCATTTCTTTGGGGGGCCGCACAGCCCTCCATGTGCTCGCCAGAGGTAGCCTGACTGCCATTAGGTACCGAGATGAGATCTTAAGACCCCTTGTGAGACCATATGCTGGTGCGGTTGGCCCTGGGTTCCTCCTAATGCAAGACAATGCTAGACCTCATGTTGCTGGAGTGTGTCAGCAGTTCCTGCTAGAGGAAGGCATTGATGCTATGGACTGGCCCGCCCATTCCCCAGACCTGAATCCAATTGAGCATATCTGGGACATCATGTCTCGCTCCATCCACCAACGCCACGTTGCACCACAGACTGTCCAGGAGTTGGCGGATGCTTTAGTCCAGGTCTGGGAGGAGATCCCTCAGGAGACCATCCGCCACCTCATCAGGAGCATGCCCAGGCGTTGTAGGGAGGTCATACAGGCACGTGGAGGCCACACACACTACTGAGCCTCATTTTGACTTGTTTTAAGGACATTACATCAAAGTTGGATCAGCCTGTAGTGTGGTTTTCCACTTTAATTTTGAGTGTGACTCCAAATCCAGACTCCGAATCCAGACCTCCATGGGTTGATAAATTTGATTTCCATTGATAATTTTCAGATCTAGGATGTGTTATTTTTATTTTTTTGAGCAGTGTATATTGGCTGGATTTACCGTTTATGAGCTGGACTGTTTTGGACTTACCTGTTGGCGTTTGCACCTGGACCTATCGTGAACCCGATTCATGTACCGAACCCTGCTATCCTTGACCTTGCCTGCAGCCAGGGTGGACCCGGACGGAGAAACAAACACACAGGTACTGTCCTGTTCGAAGGAACTCTCATTCTGGGGTGATTTTGGTGACAGTTTCCCACTTAATTTGTGACAAACACTCCTAACCTTGAAGAGGTTTGCCACAGATAACCATGTAAATCTCAATCGGACAAGGTGACTTTTATCAATATATTCGGCTCTATTTACTCTCAGATTCAAAAATGCTAATTAATAAATTTAATAAATGTAATTTATTCATCACTACATTTAGCTAATAGTTAATCCAGAAATAATCACCTTTGCCTCGATTAGGCAGTCTCTTCCAGATCATCATGGCATTTGTAGTTCTTTAACCCTTGTGTGGTGTTCGGGTCTGTGGGACCCATTTCCAATGTTTACCAAAATAAAAATGATACAATTAATAATCAACCAAAGACTCATTGGCCTTGGCTCATTTTCTGTTTAGAACATGTAAAATAACACATTTTCATTGAGTGCACACTGTGCACCCCCCTACACATTTATATTACATATGTGGTGGTCTGGTCCACTGTATCCGAGTGTAATAAAAGTGTGGGACTGTAATGTACTGTAATAACATTGTGCAGGTTCCCGCAAGACATTGTTTCACACACTACAAAGGGTAAAGAGTGCGAGAAAAGCGGGAGACAGGCAGACAGGCAAGGAGACAGACAGGTGCTATGTTGAAACAGCAGGCCCAGGGATGAGGAAGACAGAGTGAAGGCACACAATAAATCTTTGTTTAATTTTTACTTGTTTTCACTTACACACACAGTAAATCTTTGTTTAATTTTTACTTGTTTTCACTTACACACACACACTTAAATTGTTTTATGATCAGTTTTCATATGCACTTAAAATAGTAGGTACCCTTTTATTTAAATTATTATTTTGTATTTTATTTCTCAGAATAGTTCCTGATTACACTAAAGAGGGTTTTAAGTCTCTCTTACTACAAGAACCCTTGGTTTGGTCTTGAACATAATTTTCAGTTGAGTTGAATTTCAAAGCCGGATAACGTCTAGCTCAGAGTTGATGGAATAAGCTATTTTCACTTTAAATTGACTTAAATGGTGCAGATCTCGCTTCCTTATCGTTTACGTTCACTGCTCCTACGTCTTTGACTCATCCTACTACAGTTTATACTTTTATATAATCTTTGTTGTTTTTGCCTTTGTCTATAGTTTATCTTAATGCTAGGGGGTTACGAAACAATATGAACCGCAAGGCCTTATTTTTATTTGCTAAACAATTTCGAACAGATTTTAGCTTTTTTCAAGAGTCTCACTCAATTTCGGCTGATGCCAATTTCTGGAGGTCGCAGTGGGGCAACAATATTTGGCTTTCTCATGGATCTGAACGCTCTGCTGGTGTCACTACAATGAAAAATACCTTTGGTGGTAATATTTTACACTCGGAATGTGACCCCTTTGGTCACTTTATTTGTCTTGTGATCAGTTACAATGACATTACGCTCATTACTGTAAACTTCTACAGATACAACACCAAACATGAGAATGATGAGGTAATTGAATCTATCGAGAAACATATACTTCATTGGTTATCTAAATTTCCCAATTCGTTATTATTGATAGGAAGGGACTTTAACATTACTATAGATAATTCAACTGATAGATGGCCCCAAGGTAGACCAACCAATCAGAATTTGGGTTTAATACTTTTTATGGAAAAGTTTGATCTTACTGATATATGGAGAGAGAGGTTTCCGGCCGACAGATCATTCACTTGGAGTAACAAAACAGGTTCCAGACAATCCAGAACAGATTTTTGGCTTATATCCAAATGTATTGATAGTGAGTGTGTTACTACAAATATTTGTACTACTCCCCTCACAGACCATAAGGCCATTTACATTGATATCAAAATATTTACCCCTGATACTAACCTTGGTAGAGTATCCTACTGGAAGCTAAATAGCTCATTATTAAATAATGATATAGTTAAATTTGAGGTTAAAGATCTGCTCCTTCACTTTTGGGAAAGGGCTTGTGAAGAAAAATCTTATTGCAAGAACTGGGAGCTCTTCAAATTTGAGGTGTCCAAATACCTTAGAAAATATGGTAGTAATCTTGCTAAGACCAGGAGAGCTGAGGAGGAAAAGGTGATCATTAAGATAACTTCCCTTTCTCAGAGGTCCCCAACCGGCCTCTCGGGGGAGGAGAAGATGGAACTAATTGAGTTACAAAATAAACTGGATAATATATATACAGTGGGGAGAACAAGTATTTGATACACTGCCGATTTTGCAGGTTTTCCTACTTACAAAGCATGTAGAGGTCTGTCATTTTTATCATAGGTACACTTCAACTGTGAGAGACGGAATCTAAAACAAAAATCCAGAAAATCACATTGTATGATTTTTAAGTAATTCATTTGCATTTTATTGCATGACATAAGTATTTGATCACCTACCAACCAGTAAGAATTCCGGCTCTCACAGACCTGTTAGTTTTTCTTTAAGAAGCCCTCCTGTTCTCCACTCATTACCTGTATTAACTGCACCTGTTTGAACTCGTTACCTGTATAAAAGACACCTGTCCACACACTCAATCAAACAGACTCCAACCTCTCCACAATGGCCAAGACCAGAGAGCTGTGTAAGGACATCAGGGATAAAAGTGTAGACCTGCACAAGGCTGGGATGGGCTACAGGACAATAGGCAAGCAGCTTGGTGAGAAGGCAACAACTGTTGGCGCAATTATTAGAAAATAGAAGAAAATAGAAGAAGTTCAAGATGATGGTCAATCACCCTCGGTCTGGGGCTCCATGCAAGATCTCACCTCGTGGGGCATCAATGATCATGAGGAAGGTGAGGGATCAGCCCAGAACTACACGGCAGGACCTGGTCAATGACCTGAAGAGAGCTGGGACCACAGTCTCAAAGAAAACCATTAGTAACACACTACGCCGTCATGGATTAAAATCCTGCAGCGCACACAAGGTCCCCCTGCTCAAGCAGGCGCATGTCCAGGCCCGTCTGAAGTTTGCCAATGACCATCTGGATGATCCAGAGGAGGAATGGGAGAAGGTCATGTGGTCTGATGATTCAAAAATAGAGCTTTTTGGTCTAAACTCCACTCGCCGTGTTTGGAGGAAGAAGAAGGATGAGTACAACCCCAAGAACACCATCCCAACCGTGAAGCATGGAGGTGGAAACATCATTCTTTGGGGATGCTTTTCTGCAAAGGGGACAGGACGACTGCACCGTATTGAGGGGAGGATGGATGGGGCCATGTATTGCGAGATCTTAGCCAACAACCTCCTTCCCTCAGTAAGAGCATTGATGATGGGTCGTGGCTGAGTCTTCCAGCATGACAACGACCCGAAACACACAGCCAGGGCAACTAAGGAGTGGCTCCGTAAGAAGTATCTCAAGGTCCTGGAGTGGCCTAGCCAGTCTCCAGACCTGAACCCAATAGAAAATCTTTGGAGGGAGCTGAAAGTCCGTATTGCCCAGCGACAGCCCCGAAACCTGAAGGATCTGGAGAAGGTCTGTATGGAGGAGTGGGCCAAAATCCCTGCTGCAGTGTGTGCAAACCTGGTCAAGAACTACAGGAAACGTATGATCTCTGTAATTGCAAACAAAGGATTCTGTACCAAATATTAAGTTCTGCTTTTCTGATGTATCAAATACTTATGTCATGCAATAAAATGCTAATTAATTACTTAAAAATCATACAATGTGATTTTGGGGATTTTTGTTTTAGATTCCGTCTCTCACAGTTGAAGTGTACCTATGATAAAAATTACAGACCTCTACATGCTTTGTAAGTAGGAAAATCGGCAAAATCGGCAGTGTATCAAATACTTGTTCTCCCCACTGTATATATTAAAAGCAGAAGGAGCCTTTATTAGATCTAGGAAAAAATGGATTGAGGAGGGAGAACAGAATTCATCCTATTTCTTTCGACTTGAGAAATTTCACTCTAAAAATAACACTATCCATAAGTTAAACATTGATGGTGTTATTACAGATGACCAAAAATGTATCGCTAAATACTGTAGCAATTTTTACAGAAAATTGTATAGCTCTACGTACTGTCAGGAATCCACAGATATGTTTTTTAACTCACTGAATAAGGTTCACTCTATCAGTGATATAGAATCTAAACAGTGTGATGAACCCATCAAAGTCGAAGAGATTATAGAGTCTATCAAACATCTAAAGAACAATAAATCACCAGGTGTTGATGGAATTACATCAGAATTTTACTAATTATTTTCTGAACAAGTACCTCCCTTCCTATTTGAAGTTTTTTTTAGAGAGAGTATTAAAAACAATGTTCTCCCTCCTACAATGAGTCAGGTGTTAATAACACTGATACCTAAGCCTAAAAAATAAGTGCTGCTCATCGATAACTGGTGTCCAATTTGTCTTCTTAATAATGACTATAAGATATTAGCCTTACTACTTGCAAAAATAATTAAAGAAGTCCTGGATGCAATCATTGATGAAACACAGTTTGGCTTCATGAGGAACAACCATATTTCTAACAATGTCAGACTAGTATTAGACCTAATAACCGAGGATAGCTTCATATTATTTTTTGATTTTTATAAAGCATTTGACACAGTAGAGCATCAGTTCCTCTTCCACTCCCTTGAGAGACTTGGCTTTGGGCATTTTTTTCTGTAAGGCTATTAAGACTCTATGCAAATGGTAACAGCTCTATCAAATTGAAATATGGCACCTCACCTAGATTTGAGTTAAAGAGAGGAATTAGGCAAGGTTGTCCTATCTCTCCGTACCTGTTTTTATTAATCACCCAACTTCTTGCAAATTCTTTAAATAATAGTCCCGTACAAGGTATTTCCATAGCTGGTAAAAAAAATATATATAAGCCAGCTGGCTGATACACTTTTTCTGAAAGATGCTAACCAAATTCCCATATCGATCAATGTGATACAATCCTTTTCTAAAGCGTCTAGTCTATATCGTAACATTAATAAATGTGAACTCATGGCTGTCAAAGATTGTGACACCTTCATATTATGGTATTCCAGTAAAATAATAACTTATATATGTAGGCATAACCATTACAAAGGATCAGAAGTCTAGAGGCTTACTAAATGTTAACCCCCTTATTAAAAAAAAAACAGAAGAAGAGTCCTAATAATCAAGGCTGAAGGTATCTCTAGACTAACATATGGCGCTCTATCTTTATATCTTGACAGTAAAATAAGCAAGGAGATAGACCAGATGCTTTTCAACTTTCTGTGGAGAAACCGTACCCATTACATTAGGAAAACTGTTGTAAAGAACACTTATGAGAATGGTGGGCTGAATTTTCTGGACTCTACTACCTTAAATAATACTTTTAAGATCAATTGGATAAAACAATTCCTAAGAAGACCCACTTCTATCTGGAATTTTATTCCTCATCATGTCTTCTCTACTTTTGGTGGCCTTAACTTCATGCTGTTTTGCAATTATAATATTGACAAAGTTCCAGTGAAACTTTCTGCTTTTCATCGGCAGGTTTTCTTGTCATGGTCCTTAATTTATAAACACAATTTTTCTCCACAAAGATATTACATATGGAATAATTGGGATATATTGTATAAAAATACTTCTTTGTTTTTAGAATATTGGTTCCCGAAATAATATCCTATTGGTGAGCCAACTGGTAAATGCAGAGGGTCTTTTACTCAGTTATAAGGAATTCTTATCACTTTACAAGGTCCCTGTAACACCTAAAGATTTTGCAATTGTTTTAGATGCCATTCCCTCAGGTGTTGCTCTATTATTCAGGAACGTGTCAAGACCTGACCCTCAGAGCCTACCTTCTATTGATCCTGTTGACTCATCAGTAGGAAAGATTTGTTTCTCTTTTGGTCCATTCAATATTATCACGTTTTTTAAAGGTATTTGCCAGCATCACAAATGCTGGCAAATACATTGAGTTTACATTTTTTCACAAAAGCGATACGAACCTTGTTTCAGCAGGATGTTGTATCTATCTATACCTTATGTCATGCCTTATTGATAATATCTGTTGGAAAAAAGTTTGGATGTTGCCACACACATACCTACTTGTTAACAAAATTAAGGAAGTTTCCTTTAAAATTATTCATAAATATTATCCTGCCAACCACTATATGAAGAAGTTTAAGGAAAACATCAACTCAAATTGCTCCTTTTGTAATGACCACCCAGAAACAGTGTTGCATCTTTTTTGGCATTGTATTCATGTAAGAAAACTGTGGCAAGATATCAGTAGATTTATGATTGAACACTTTTATGAAGGCCTTACACTATTGTGGAGAGATGTACTGCTTGGATTCTTTACCTACAATAGGAATAAGCTGAAACATTTTTATGTAATTTATTTAATTATTCTTTTGGCCAAAATTTCATATTCACAAATGTAAATTTACAAACAAAAAACAAATTTTCGTACCCTACAAAAAGAAATTGAACTGTATTTTAAGACAATTAAATACTCGATCAAAAAAGCTGTTAGAATAAGTGTATGTATGTTCCTTAAGGTCTTTGTGTAATGTGATATTGTACCCCCTAGCTCAATTGTCCATTGTATATAATCTATATATACACTTGTGTTCCCCCATGTACTCTCTGTATTGATTTGTTGTTAATAATAAAAAATTAAATTAAACACTTCCACCGTGGGGCTCTATAGAACTTGTAGTCTTACATTTTGTTGGCCAACCAAAATTACCAAAACGTTAACCCGTAATAAGGCTAGGGTGGCTGAGTGTAAATACATGGCTCTGAGTGTAAGCACCTTTTCACTAGAAACGTTCTTGTGTTCAAATTACCGTCAGTGCGAAATAGCTAGAAAGCTTTCGTATTTCCACTTGGCTGCACCTACGGTTACGATAACGATAAATCAAGTGCAATACCTGCGTCGACCTGTGTCGAGCAGCAAAACACCGGAAAGCTTCTAGCACACCGGAAAGTTACAAGAAGAACAAGAATAGTTACCTCATCCGGTCATGTGACACTCTGGATGCCCCCTAAAAGCAATTTCAACCGTTTTGAAAAATGACGCCTGGTAACCCCCAAAAAATACCAGGTGCATGAAAAGTTTGGACTTAGAATATTTTTTGAAAACCTCCATAAATCACTCAGGCCATTGACTCGAGAAGAAAAAACATAAAATATTTTCCAGAAGAAAAAACAGAATTAGGGTGATTTTATCACTTCCGGTTGCTCCAGGAAGCTTGGAATCAACACAGGTAGACCTCATAGTGGCTTGATGGATTGTCATTGAAGACAGGTTCATAAGACATTCATAACATTTACATTACATTTAAGTCATTTAGCAGACGCTCTTATCCAGAGCGACTTACAAATTGGAAAGTTCATACATATTCATCCTAACCCACATAGGCTTCAGGTTGAGTTTAGGGGTGCAGGCAATGTGTTCCTATGGGGTGAGATGTCATTGTAAACTGTTTGATGTAAACACCTTCTTTTAACTGTTAAGGGTTAATGCCACACGGTCAAGGTTAGGCTTGCACAGAGACCTTAGGAACGTTCCTGAGGTCAAATTGTGCTTCTAAACCTTAACAGTTCTCTCTCTGTCTCCCAAAAGCAAAAGACTTGAAATGTAGGTCAAGGGTCATCTTCTTGTCACTGTCGCTGCGCTCAGACCGAGCAAGCTACGGTCAAGCGGGGCATCTCGTTGAACTCGGCACGGCTATGGTGATGTCATTTTTAGTGGTGATTTCAGAATGCTATTTTGGTGGTTTTTCACTGTTGAAACATATTGCAAATGCACAAAAGTCAACTAGCAAGTCAGTGTCCATCAGCCAATTAGATATTTTCAGACACCAAACTGATACCATCTGACTCCAAACTCACTTTTTCCAACTCGTTTAGAAGCCAACTATCACATATTTCAGAGCAGGCCCAAAATTCACAGCGCCTTCCATTTAAATCATAATTAAACAAATAATACGTAGTTATGTTCTAGCTGCGGGTCCAGTTTTCACATTATGTTTAGCCCTATGTGAGGCGACCTCGAATCCCAAGGTTCGGCTCGATAGGTCATTCGGTGCCCGAGCAAAACCTTAATTGGTGCTGAAATTCCACTTTTTTCCATGCCTTGCTACGGGGTCCTTGAATGAGCTATCGGACAGAAATGTTGGGGTCCGTCTCTATGGGCCGAGCCGGTTTCAATGCACCTAGTCTTGCAACTTTGGGACTTTTCTAAATGTCACCATTTTGTAATGCTCAAAATGAATTGAAGTCAATGCAAATGCACCGAGGCTTTTTATCGGTCCGAGAACCTTCTAGAGCCACATAACTCACCGTGCTTAATCGACCTGAGCTCTAGAACAGGTTTGTAAAGTTTCAGAACTCTAGGTCTGACGGTTCTTTAAAAGTTCAAACAAAAGTAACTATTGCAGGCACTGTCTGCCTCTAAGCCCCTCAGTGTGTCACTCCATCCTTTCTGTGTGGGTGTGTAAATCTTTCCTTGAAATCTGATGGGATGAATGACTGATTTACAGTTCATGAGGGTTGCCTATTCACATATATTAAGTTTTGGAAAGATTTGACTTTTTTAACCCTTCGAAACAGCCCTTTTGACACCAATTATGGTACTTCCGGTTGGCACAGGAAGCTGAAAGTAAACACATATCCTCATTGGAGTGGGCTTTTACAGAATCCTGAGTTTTAAGTCTATACGTTAAGAACTCACTGATTTACATGCACTATTTCTCTCAAACTGCAGGTTGGGTATGGCAAACACTTTTAGGGTGATTTAACCACTTCCAGTTGCTCCAGGAAGCTTAGAATCGACACAGGTAGACCTCATAGTGGCCTGATGGATTGTCATCGAAGACAGGTTCATAAGGCATTATTAACCCACATAGGCTTCAGGTTGAATTTAGGTGAGCAGGCAATTAATTCCTATGGGGAGACATGTCATTGTAAACTGTTTGATGTAAACACCTTCTTTTAACTATTAAGGGTTAATGCCACACGGTCAATGTTAGGCTTGCACAGATCGGGAGGACCTTAGGAACGTTCCTGAGGTCAAATTGTGCTTCTAACCTTAACGGTTCTCTCTCTGTCTCCCAAAAGCAAAAAAATATGAAATTGAGGTCAAAGGGTCATTTGGGTCCTTCTTCTTGTCCCTGTCGCTGCACTCAGACCGAGCTAGCTACGGTCAAGCGGGGCATCTCGTTGAACTCGGCACGGCCTGGAGATAATGGCAATGCCATTGCAGGCTTTGTGTGTCTTTAAGCACCGTACTTTTTCACTCCATCCTTTTATCCCCTTTTCTTCGTGGTATCCAATCGCTAGTAATTACTATCTTGTCTCATCGCTACAACTCCCGTATGGGCTCAGGAGAGACGAAGGTCGAAAGCCACGCGTCCTCCGAAGCACAACCCAACCAAGCCGCACTGCTTCTTAACACAGCGCGCCTCCAACCCGGAAGCCAGCCGCACCAATGTGTCGGAGGAAACATTGTGCACATGGCCCCCTTGGCTAGCGCGCACTGCCCCCGGCCCGCCACAGGAGTCGCTGGAGCACGATGAGACAAGGATATCCCTACCGGCCAAACCCTCCCTAACCCGGACGACGCTAGGCCAACGGACCTCCCGGTCGCGGCCGGCTGCGGCAGAGCCTGGGCGCGAACCCAGAGACTCTGGTGGCGCAGCTAGCACTGCGATGCAGTGCCCTAGACCACTGCGCCACCCGGGAGGCAGATCTGACCTTTTTAACCCTTCGAAACTGACCCTATGGCACCATTTGAAGGTACTTCCGGTTGACATAGGAAGCTGAAAGTGAACACATATCCTCCTTGGGGTAGGCTCTTATACAATATTGAGTTTTAAGTCTTTATGTTAAGAACTGACTTATTTACAGAGGGTTAAATGAGTGTGTGTTATTTCATAAAATCACATAAAATCACAGAATTCTGGCAGAGCTTCGAGACCCACTTAAAAAATGTTCGTCTGAACACACTGCAACTGGATCTGTAACTTTTTTTTTTTTTTAACTCCTTTTTGTGAACATGACCAATTTGTCAATGTACGATTTCTCTTAAATTACGATTGATAAATGGCTGGTTCTTTTTTTCCTGACACCGTATGTCAAATTAGCACCCTACTTTGCGTTTTTGACCTTTAATCCCAGAAAAATGGCCATAACTCAAAAAGCGTTGAGGCCTCGACGCCATCTTGTTCGGGGCCAACTGTCCATTACGTCTTCGAAATATTTTCCGTTTAGGAGAAAAGGCCACATGCATTTGCAATGTGCTTGTGCATTTGCAATATTATTTATTTTCCCTCTGGTGGGAATTTCCGAGACTGCGGAAAAATGACCAAAATGTGTTATTTTTATAAAACGGACACCGAACGTCCGAGAGATTTAGTTTGATGACTTCCTGAAAGATCTCTCCCCCGCGCACGGCCCGACGCCGTCCACGAATTTTAGAAACGTTGCAGGACGTCTAGTAAGGGACCTTACATTTGCAATGTGGCGTTTCTCACTAACCATATGGTGAGTGCTAAAATGTTCCCTTAAGGTATGGAATGGCCTTGGAAAGGCCATAAGTGTAAGCCAACACAATTCATTATTTTACATTAACATGTAATACATGCATTATGAAGAAAATGGTGTAATTTAGGCTCCACGAAATATGAAATGGGTTATGAAGAAAATCGTGTATGGTTGCCTACATGACAAAAAGGCGTTCTGATTACAAGTGCACCAGTATCCAAAGTATTAAGCGAAATCAAGCACAGAAAACAGCATTGGCATTAATAAAACAATATTTCCCACGAATTAAGTCGCACTTAAATGTGCGTCTTTTCTCAAAAATTCTGTTCAGCAAGTCTAAAACAGTACATATAGGCATACAACGACACATTTTAAAACATGGTTAAACAAAGACAACATTTCTGTATATTCATGACGTTGAATTAGCCATTAAGAAGAACAAAAATGAAATACAAATTATCGCGTCTACATGGTTGTTGCAACGGCTTGTGTCGCCTACTGGTTAAATTCGTGTCTTTTCGCACGAATTAAGTAGCACAGAAATTCGTGTATTTTCAAACGAATTGAACCACCCCAAAAATGCACAAAAAATGCACAAAAACGCACGAAATCTGCTGAAATACATTTTGTACATATATGCGCGAATTGAATGTGAGACTGTGTTGATAGAACAGAGGATGGAGGCGATTTATCCATTCTTCAATGTTGAATTTATCTAAACTTGTACAGATTCTCTTTTTTTTTTTTTTACATCTCATCATCAGAAATAGTATTCATAGGTTGAGTTTATTGTATCAAAACTGCTTTACAGCAGAGGCAACAAGATTGCAGGCGTCTACTCCCACATAGTGGCCAAGTCCATGAAGATCACCAGTCACTAGAGGGCCACAAGTGGAATACTAACAGCTGGAGCATGTGCTGTATTTGTCGTTCATTTAGGGGTGTATGGCTTTATATATACACAGCCATTGGGGGTATGGTTAGCGACGGGTTAAGGTACCCAGTTAGCAATGAGTACTCGGGAGGCCGGCGTCCCTCCAAGGTGGTCGCGTCTCGCGCGCCGTGAGACTTTTTTTTGTCCATCGCCTCATTCCGGTCGTCACACAGCACATCCGCCTTCACCTTCCCTTCTCCCGACCCGCGACAAGACGGCTGCCAGTCTATAGTGAAAACCTGTATTTTTCCCCTCAAAAAAGTAGTGCGCTAGGCGTTTGCTAGTCCTATATTAGCGGACCGATATAGACCGTAGCGCTGGCAAAAACAACAAAACATTCTGCATCTCTGCTTTGGCAAAAAAGGTATGCTAGTTGTATAATTAAGAACAGTATCTTGCAAGATTCAATGGGTGGAATTGTAAGACTTGTTGCCCTGTCCCTTTCTCTGCGATCATCATTCTAAAGGAATCCAGAAAGAACCAAACCCTGTCCTCAAACATTTCCATCAAAAGGTGCAAAGTTATGGGCAAAGACCCAACACATCCACATCAAATGTAATATTTTTCTTGATCAAGTAACATGGACAACCACTTTTTGTACAGTATTAATTTACCATCCTTACAAACCACAAACCACAATGTCAATGTACATTACTGTATTGTACATAGGCAGGTCATCTAGGTGTGTACCTGTAGACTTCCCATCACCATTAAGAAAAACAATACAGTAATTATTGGTTCAGTTGGTAAAGCATGGCATTTGCAACACTAGGGTTGTGGGTTTGAATCCCATGGGGCACCAGTACGCAAATGTATGCATTTACTACTTACTGTAAGTTGCTTTGGATAAGAGCTTCTACTAAAACGTAAAAGGAATGAATGAACCGTTTCAGTTTTCACATAGAAAGTTGCATTGCAAAGTATCTCAAGAAACTGACAAACATATATCAAGTATTTTTATATTCCACAAGTATTATCAGATTAACTGTTTTATACAGATAATTATCAGACTCAAGTCACAAATGCTGGCAAATACATTGAGTTTAAATTTTTTCACAAAAGTAGTCCTGTATTAGCGGACCAATAGACGTCTGTAGCCCAGGCATTTTTTTCTTTCTGCATCGTCGCCCAACGGGGTACACTAAAAATAAAAGGTCCCTGGTTCTTGAAATTGAAACTGTGGGGGTAGCCCTTTTAATGGATCCCTGGATAACCTTTTGGGGTACATTTTTTAACTACCCCCCTCTGTTATTATTCATATTATTAATAGTATGCATAACAATAACACAATATTTTAGTTGTCAGTGTTCATTATGATTTAATACCAAAGCATAATAAAATATCAAAATATGAGGTAAACTCCCAGCAGAGCACCAAGTCCAATGAATTTATCCTCTGGCGTGTTGATGCTCTCCGTATCCATAGCAGAATGATTTTACAGTGCATGGTGATCGAACAGGTTTCCTGTTACAGTCAGAGTTGTAGGGAGGGTGAAGTCTGTGAATCCCCAAAATCGTAATTATACAGATGTTTAATAAAACATGTACACAACAGTATTCATACCTTGGTTTTTGTGTTTTATTTATTATTTCACCTTTATTTAACTAGGTATGCCAGTTGAGAACAAGTTCTCATTTACAACTGCGACCTGGCTAAGATATAGCAAAGCAGTGCAACAAAACAAAGTTACACATGGGATAAACAATCGTACAGTCAATAACACAATAAAAAATCTCTATACAGTTTGTGCAAATTAAGTAAGGAAGTAAGGCAATAAATAGGCCAATAGTGGCGAAGTAATTACAATTTTGCAATTTACACCGGAGTGATAGATGTGCAGATGAGGATGTGCAAGTAGAAATACTGGTGTGCAAAAGAGCAGAATAACAAATATGGGGATGAGGTAGGTAGTTGGTTGGATGGGCTATTTACAGATGGGCTGTGTACAGCGGCAGCGATCGGTAAGCTGCTCTGACAGCTGACGCTTAAAGTTAGTGAGGGAGATAAGTCTCCAACTTCAGTGATATTTGCAATTCGTTCCAGTCATTGGCAGCAGAGAACTGGAAGGAAAGGTGGCCAAAGGAGGTGTTGGTGTCACGCCCTGGCCTTAGTATTCTTTGTTTTCTTAATTATTTTGGTTAGGTCAGGGTGTGACATGGGGAATGTATGTGGTTTTTGTAGTGTCTAGGGTGGTTGTAAGGTTTAGGGGGTTTATTAGAGTAGTTGGGTTTATGTTTAGTATAGTAGTCTAGCTGTGTCTATGGTTGAGTGTAGGTATCTAGGAAAGTCTATGGTTGCCTGAATTGGGTCTCAATTAGAGACAGCTGGTTATTGTTGTCTCTGATTGGGAGCCATATTTAAGGCAACCATAGGCTTTAGCTGTTTGTGGGGAATTGTCTATGTTGAACGTAAGTAGTTTGTGTGTGCACTTGCGTTTGTAGCTTCACGGTCGTTTGTTGTTTTTGTATAGTTTGTATAAGTGTTTCGTGTCGTGTTCATCTTCGTAGTAAAATAAAGTCTATGGTTGCCTGAATTGGGTCTCAATTAGAGACAGCTGGTTATTGTTGTCTCTGATTGGGAGCCATATTTAAGGCAACCATAGGCTTTAGCTGTTTGTGGGGAATTGTCTATGTTGAACGTAAGTAGTTTGTGTGTGCACTTGCGTTTGTAGCTTCACGGTCGTTTGTTGTTTTTGTATAGTTTGTATAAGTGTTTCGTGTCGTGTTCATCTTCGTAGTAAAATAAAGGAAGATGTATTTTGCATACGCTGCGCCTTGGTCCTCTCTCTCACCTCAAGACGACCGTGACAGTTGGCTTTGGGGATGACCAGTGAAAGATACCTGCTGGAACACGTGCTAGGGGTGGGTGTTGCTATGGTGACCAGTGTGCTGAGATAAGGCAGAGCTTTACCTAGCAAAGACCTATAGATGACCCCCAGTGGGTTTGGCGACGAATATGTAGCGAGTGCCAGCCAACGAGAGCGTACAGGTCGCAGTGGTGGGTAGTATATGGGGCTTTGGTGACAAAACGGATGGCACGGTGATAGATTGCATCCAATTTGCTGAGTAGAGTGTTGAAGGCTATTTTGTAAATGACATCGCCTAAGTCAAGGATCGGTAGGATAGTCAGTTTTACGAGGGTAAGTTTAGCAGCATGAGTGAAGGAGGCTTTGTTGCAAAATAGGAAGCCGATTCTAGATTTAACTTTGGATTGGAGATGCTTAATGTGAGTTCTGGAAGGAGAGTTTACAGTCTAGCCAGACACCTGATTATTTGTAGTTGTCCACATATTCTATGTCAGAATCGTCCAGAGTAGTGATGCTAGTCGGGCGGGCAGGTGCGGGCAGGTGCGGGCAGCGATCGGTTGAAAAGCATGCATTTCGTTTTACTAGCATTTAAGAGCAGTTGGAGGCCATGGAAGGAGTGTTGTATGGCGTTGAAGCTCGTTTTTGTAGGTTTGTTAACACAGTGTCCAAAGAAGGACCAGGTGTATACAGAATGGTGTCGTCTGCATAGAGGTGGATCAAAGAATCACCCGCAGCAAGAGCGATGTGATTGATATATACAGAGAAGAGAGTCAGCCCGAGAATGTAACTCTGTGGCACCCCCATAGAGACTGCCAAAGGTCCGGACAACAGGCCCTCCGATTTGACACACTGAACTCTATCTGAGAAGTAGTTAGTGAGGCAGTCATTACAGAAACCAAGGCTGTTGAGTCTGCCGATAAGAATAAGTTGAAAGCCTTGGCCAGGTCGATGAAGACGGCTGCACAGTACCATATTTTATCGATGGCGGTTATGATATCGTTTAGGACCTTGAGCGTGGCTGAGGTGCACCTGTGACCAGCTTGGAAACCAGATTGCATAGCGGAGAAGGTACGGTGGGATTCGAAATGCTCGGTGATCTGTTTTTTCACTTGGCTTTCGAAGACTTTAGAAGGGCAGGGCAGGATAGATATAGGTCTGCAACAGTTTGGGTCTAGAGTGTCTCCCCCTTTGAAGAGGGGGATGACCGCGGCCGCTTTCCAATCTTTAGGAATCTCAGACGATACAAAAGAGGTTGAACAGAATAGTAATAGGGGTTGCAACAATTGCAGCGGATAATTTTAGGAAGACAGGGTCCAGATTGTCTAGCCCAGCTGATTTGTAGGGATCCAGCTCTTTCAGAACGTCAGCTGTCTGGATTTGGGTGAAGGAGAAGCGGGGGTGGGGGGAGGGTGGGGGTGGCTTGGGCAAGTTGCTGCGGGGGGTGCAGAGCTGTTGGCCGGGGTTGGGGTAGCCAGGTGGAAAGCATGGCCAGCCGTAGAGAAATACTTATTGAAATTCTCAATTATTGTGGATTTATCAGTGGTGACAGTGTTTCCTATTCTCAGTGCAGTGGGCAGCTGGGAGGAGGTACTCTCATTCTCCATGGACTTTACTGTGTCCCAAAACCTTTTGGAATTAGTGCTGCAGGATGCAAATTTATGTTTGAAAAAGCTAGCCTTTGCTTTCCTAACTGACTGTGTGGACCCATCCTGCAACATCGAGAGCATCCTGACCGGTTGCATCACTGCCTGGTACGGCAATTGCTCGGCCTCCGACCGCAAGGCACTTCAGAGGGTAGTGCATACGGCCCAGTACATCACTGGGGCAAAGTTGCCAGCCATCCAGGACCCCTACACCAGGCGGTGTCAGAGGAAGGTCCTAAACATTGTCAAAGACCCCAGCCACCCCAGTCATAGACTGTTCTCTCTACTACCACATGGCAAGCGGTACCGGAGTGCCAAGTCTAGGACAAAAATGCTTCTCAACAGTTTTTACCCCGAAGCTAAAAGACTCCTGAACAGGTAACCAAATGGTTACACGGATCCCTAAAAAGTTGCATATCGCGGGGACTATTCGAAGCTAGTGCAGTATGCCACAGAGTGTTTTTGTGCTGGTCAAGGGCAGTCAAGTCTGGCGTGAACCAAGGACTGTTTCTGTTCTTAGTTCTACATTTTTGAAAAAGGGGCATGCTTATTTAAGATGGTGAGGAAAGCACTTTTAAAGAACAACCAGGTATCCTCTACTGATGGGATGAGGTCAATATCCTTCCAGGATACCCGGGCCAGGTCGATTAGAAAGGCCTGCTCGCAGAAGTGTTTTAGGGAGCGTTTGACAGTGATGAGGGGTGGTCGTTTGACCGCAGACCCATAACGGAAGCAGGCAATGAGGCAGTGATCGCTGAGATCCTGGTTGAAAACAGCAGATATGTATTTAGACTGCAAGTGGTCAGGATGATATCTATGAGGGTGCCCATGTTTACGGATTTAGGGTTGTACCTGGTAGGTTCCTTGATCATTTGTGTGAGATTGAGGGCATCTAGTTTAGATTGTAGGACGGCCGGGGTGTTAAGCATATCCCAATTTAGGTCACCTAGCAGTACAAACTCTGACGATAGATGGGGGTCAATCAGTTCACATATGGTGTACAGGGCACAGCTAGGAGCTGAGGGGGCAACAGTGAGGGACTTATTTCTGGAGAGATGGATCTTTAAAAGTAGAAGCTCGAACTGTTTGGGCATAGACCTGGATAGTATGACAGGACTCTGCAGGCTCTCTCTACAGTAGATTGCAATTCTGCCCCCTTTAGCAGTTCTGTCTTGACAGAAAATGTTGTAATTGGGGATGGAAATTTCAGGGTTCCTAAGCCAGGATTCAGACACGGCTAGCACATCAGGGTTAGCGGAGTGTGCTAAAGCAGTGAATAAAGCAAACTTAGGGGGGAGGCTTCTGATGTTAACATGCATGAACCCAAGGCTTTTACGGTTGCAGAAGTCAACAAATGAGAGCGCCTGGGGACACACAGGGCCTGGGTTAACCTCTACATCACCAGAGGAACAGAGGAGGAGTAGAATGAGGGTACGGCTGAAGGCTATAAGAACTGGTCGTCTACTGTGTTGGGAACAGAGAATAAAAGGAGCAGATTTCTGGGTGTGGTAGGATAGATTCAGGGCATAGTGTATAGACAAGGGTAAGGTAGGGTGCGAGTACAGTGGGGGTAAACCTAGGAATTAAGTGACGATGAGATAGGTTGCATCTCTGGAGGCGCCAGTTAAGCTGGGTGCAGTTTTCGCATGTGTGGGAGGTGGGACAAAGGAGCTATCTGAGGCATGTTGAGCAGGACTAGGGGCTCCACAGTAAAATAAAACAATGAGAGCTGCCTTAAACAACAGTATACAAGGCATATTGACATTAGAGAAAGGCATAAGCAATCACAGGTGTTGATTGGGAGAGCGAAGACAACAACGGGTGAGACAACGGGTAAACGGGTGAGACAATTACGGGCAAACAGCTAGGACAACAACAACGGGTATATGGTGATGAATGGGCAGAGACGGTCAGTTAGCTACACACAGGGCCTGAGTTTGAGGCTGGGGCAGACAGATAAACAAAATGAAGTATCGTGTTAATGGACAGTCCAGCAGGCATCGGCTGTGTAGCCGAGTTATCATAGGGTCCAATGAGCAGCACTAGATGAAACACGGAACAGTTCGTTAGTCGATTACTATGTTGAGCGAGCGGAAGACACAGAGTTCAGGGAGCTAGCAGGCCGGGGCAAGCAGATGGATCATCACCAAACATCCACGACCCAGAGGCCGGTTGAGAGCACATCGGCCGAGTTACTTCAGCAGACTAGTCGTGATGGCTCGGAGGGGCTCCGTGTCGACAAAGGGTCCAGGCCAATTGGCAAGAGAAGCGTTGTAGTTGGTGTATTTCGTTTGCTAGCCGGGAGATGAGCCTAGCTCGGGGCTAACTGGTGCATGCTTCTGGACAAAGGTGTTAGCCACAATAGCTCCTCGGTAGCAACTAGCTAGCTGCGAAGATCCGGTGTAATGGTCCAGAGCTTGCGGCAGGAATCCGGTGATGTAGTGGAAAAAAACAGTCTGATATGCCCAGGGCTGGTATCACGCTGTGCATACTGGCAGGTATTATCCGTCTATCCAGGCTAAAGCGGCAGGAGTCCAAGCTAAAGGTAAAGACCGGTAGCAGAGGCTAACAATGACTAAATAGCTAGTAGTTAATTAGCTGGCTAGCTTCTGATGGAGGTTCCAGTTTTAAGGTCCCCAAAAAATTATAGCTGATCCGTACCACATTGGGTGAGGCAGGTTGCAGGAATGTATATTTATTTAGATTTTTTTTTTTTTTTATGTATACAAAACCCCCCCGAAAAAGACAATGGGATGAAAACAAACACGTCTTACTGCTGCGCCATCTTGGATAATGTGAATGAAAATGTAGAGGTAAGGGAAGAGGATGGTACATGTGATCTGCATAACATACCAATTGACATACCTTTGTATGCCTCCTAGTCTGTATACTTAGACACAAAAGTGAGCAGCTCAGTCATCTGCACCCAATACAGCTAACTTTCAACATATTCTTATAGCATACATATTCTTACCTCCATTGAATTGTCTATTTTCAGCTTTACAAATATTTGCACAAATATGAAAAGATAGATGGTATCATCATAAAACAATATCAATTTAGATCATATAAGGGACAAACCTTACCATAACCGAAAAATGTAAAGATCTCATTTCAAGTGCCTGCACCTGCTGTCCTTAATTTAAAATCCAAATGTAACAGTTGGGCAGTTAGGTTCCTGCAAGAACCCCCACCAACTAAGGAGGTTCCTCGATGAACCCCACCTCCTATGGGGTTCTTGGAAGAACCTTTTGTGGGCAATTTCCAATGCCAATAACTTTGAGGATCTTGAATCCCTAATATTTAGAGAGTATTGAAGCTAGTGGTTTAAAGTACTTCACTACCTTATGTTTGAATCGCACATAGTATTACACATGAGTTTATTACACCATTTTCGATTTTCGGACAATTTAGGATGTTGCACACCCTTGGCTGAACTCATGTGCCACATCCTAAATTGTCAGAAAATACGAAAATGGTGCTGGAAAATGGTGTTTCAAAAATAAAGTATGCATATTTTCCCCTTTTTCTGTAAACAAACGCTGTACCATGGAAATATGACCATGTGGGGATACTAACGCTATTAAGGTGTATATCAATTTAACTTTCGTTTTGAAAGATATGATACGAAAGATAATGTTCTTATGCTTCCAATACCGTACCGTAAACGACGCGCGTTAATGTTCAGATTGAGTGTCCGGGCTCAAAACTCCCCCATACAGAAGACATATTCGTCTAATGACTGTTATGTATAATGTAACGGCAATGCGAATCATGATCAAGGGCTAAGGTTTAGACGGTGCCATTACTTCTGTCCACTCCAGCATGGCCAGTGATGACCCGCTCTCTATCGTGCCGGATGATGCGGAAAAGAACGAGGTTGAAGGGGGGTGAGTGTAACGGATGTGAAATGGCTAGCTAGTTAGCGGTGGTGCGCGCTAATAGCCTTTCAATCGGTTACGTCACTTGCTCTGAGACCTTGAAGTAGTGGTTCCCCTTGCTCTGTAAGGGCCATGGCTTTTGTGGAGCGATGGGTAACGACGCTTCGTGGGTGACTGTTGTTGATGAGTGCAGAGGGTCCCTGGTTCGCGCCCGGGTCGATTCACCGATTTAAAAAAAGTCTGTGTCTTTATCGACATTGGTATTGCCTGTGTAACAGTTTATCTTTACGCCCGTCCCCTCGCGCAAACCAGGGATCCTCTGCACTCATCAACAACAGTCACCCACGAAGCGTCGTTACCCATCGCTCCACAAAAGCCACGGCCCTTACAGAGCAAGGGGAACCACTACTTCAAGGTCTCAGAGCAAGTGACGTAACCGATTGAAAGGCTATTAGCGCGCACCACCGCTAACTAGCTAGCCATTTCACATCCGTTACACCTGTACTGTAGCAGAGTTTCTAATCCCAGACGCGCAACATCGTGAGACTTCCGGGAACTCTTGCGAAACAGACCAAACCGACCAGGCCTCGAAATATTATTCCTTAGTTGTTCATTTTCTCGAAATCTAAAGGCACAACCTTGATTCGAGACAGTGTTTTAAGCAGTTGAACATGTTATTACTCCAACCTTGTGAAAGTAACAAACTGACACGTTTCCATTTCCGAAAAAAATACTTTATATCGAAGGAGTGCCTTTGACGACATGCGCAGTTTGGCGCGAGAGGACGGTTAGACCCGTCGTCTCACGCTGACGTGTTTCTGCGTATGTGTTTACTTGGCTAACGTCGCCATGACATCGCCTACAAGTGTGGTCGGTGATTTCTATTGGAGAAGCAGTTTCTGCCTATCTTCATACTGTACTGTCTATGACTGTAATTTATGCTCTGAAATTCAACAGCGGAACTCATGCATTGAGGAAATTGGTCCATCAACGGGCAGTAAATACAGTGACACCGTGTCACAACGTGCTCATGAAAATCAGATACCGTCTATTTTGCCGGGTAAGTGAGTCGTTTACAAGGTTACAGATATTACATATGTTTTTTTTTTTTAGTATTTGTGGTTCATACTGGGCATTGAATACAAATGTTACTGGAACGTTAACGTACTTTCTTTGGTCCTTCAATAAGTGAACCCTTCAAGAACTTTCCACTTGCAAGCTAACGTTAGCAAACGTTTAGCTAGCTAATTTAGCATGTGTTTTTAGCTAGCTAAGTTAGTCACTTTATTTGCTACTACTATAGTAACTTCAGACTCGCCACTTTCATTGGTGACTAATATTATCTAGGTAGGTATCATCTTTTTAGTTATCAATCCAGACAACAGCTATAAGTTAAATCTGTTTGGCAGGGACATAATACTAACAGAGGATAGTATTCACAGTTAGTTGGCTAGTGTTTCTAACAAAATCTATCACACACAGTGAGCTACTAACTTTAGAGATAGCTGCCTGTCATTGCTGTTGGTGTAAGTTGTCTAGTAGCCTAGGCGTTGTTTTTTGTACACCGAGTGAGTGCAACAAGCCTCACAAATCACAGTGGACTCTATGGGAACTAAGTCCCATGGTTCTTTCTTGTGTTAATTGAACCATTACCAGACCCACATTTTGAGTTAAGTGAGTAAGTAGGTGTATGTTTTGTGATTAGATGGAGTTTCTTCAATATTACACATCTATATTCTGCACATCCTCTCTATCCAGCTGGGTGTAGTTGCAGGAAGTTGCCATGGAGAGTCTGGGGGAGAAGTTCAAAGCTCTGTCCATCACTCGGCGTGTCCAGCCAGATGAGCTCACCTACCTGCTGGACCTGTCCCACCAGACTGTCTCAGGCCCAGGGTTGGTGGCCGTATGCTGCTCCAACCTCTCCATCCGTTTGCACAGTGAGGACAGCCTCAGCCTGCTCAGGGAGTACCAGGGACATAGTGGTGCAATCTGTGGGGTGTGCTTTTCCCACACCTCCCCTGACCTGCTCTTCTCAGGCTCTGCGGATGGGACAGTGAGGACGTGGGATGTCCGCTGCCCTGGTTCAGAGGCAGCACAGGTGTTCAAGAGTGACTCCTCCCACCACTTCTGCAGCTTTGATGTGAGCTGCAGCGATGTGGTCCTATGTGCAGGCACTGAGCAGGTCGATGAAAATGATAGCTTCTTGGTTTTCTGGGATGCCCGCATGGCAAAGGAGAAGGGAGGGGTTCTGGGTGTGTACTCTGAGTCCCACAGTGATGACATCACGCAGGTTCGTTTCCACCCCCGGAATGCCGACCACTTGGCATCTGGCTCCACTGATGGCCTGGTGAATGTGTTTGACCTGAGCCTTGGTGCAGAGGAGGAGGCCCTGCTGGCTACCTGTAACTGTGGCTCCTCTGCTAGCTCAGTGTGCTGGGCAGGGAAGGACTTCAACCAGCTGCTGTGCCTCAGCCACGATGAGGGCCTCCATCTGTGGGACCTGGGTCAGCTGGACACAGACAAGCCCCTCACACTCTTCAGTGCCGCTGACGCCCGCAGCCTGACCCCTCTCTCTGATGAAGTGGCCCTGGATTACTTTGTTGGCGGGACTTGGCTGGAGGAGGCAGGGTGCTTACTAGTGCTAGGTGGGACAAACAATGGAGACATCCACCTTCTGGAGTGTAGTGAGGAAGGTCTGTGTCTGCTGAGGTCCCTCCAAGGGGGCCACTCTTCCACAGTGCGCTGCTTCCTCTGGGATCCCGCAGGGGAGGCCCTGCTCACGGGAGGGGAGGATGCACAGCTGCTCTTGTGGAAGCCAGGGGCGGAGGAATTCACCTCAGGGAAGAGGGACACCCTGAAGAGTGCCTCTGCATTAAAACTCAAATCTAGACCATACAAGAAGCATGGCTCCAAGAGGGATAAGAAGCTAGAAGTGTGAGTCGGATGCAATAGAGGATTTTCAAAGAAGGGCAAGACTGCAGTCCCTATTTAATCAATCAATACTCCTCTTGCACTCACAGAGTACTCGTTTGGATTCATGAAATCAACACAATTATATATATTTTTTCTTGAAAGTAGTATTATACTTATCCCAGAAACTCATTAATAATCTCTTTAACCGCTAGGGCTTAAAATGAGATTGAATCGCAGTATTTGTTTTTCAAATGTGTTTCTTCCAACTTGTTTGGTATTTTGTTTAGCTAAAACCAACTTTTTTTTTTAGAAATATAATTCTAATTGTATCTAGTTAATCTAATGCATGCTCTCCTGTAATTTAACTAACATACTCAGTGGGTCACAAAGGCCAGGGTTCAGAACCAGAGCATGCAGTACTTCATCATACTTCATATTCAGAGGAGCAGCTTTAATTCCACTCAAATGGCACAGAGTGGAATAACATGACAGTTGCTATGCAGGGACTCTGCATATGTCAACCTGGTCTCAGATCATTTCATATTATTCTGTACGTAAATCTAAGACACACCATTTACTACGATATGCTAAGTTTCGTATGATATGTATTAATTTGTGGATGTCCATCACTCATTTTGTATGATATGTTACGAATATGCTGAACGTACAATATTTTACAAATTTGCAAAACGAATGCTATGTTACAAATTCTAGCTAGGTTTTTAACAAACTACCTGGCTAACGTTCGCAAGGTTAGGGGTTAAGGTTCAAAATCAAATCAAATGTTATTTGTCACATGTGCTGAATAGAACAGGTGTAGGCCTTACAGTGAAATGCTTACTTATAAGCCCTTAACCAAGAAAAAACAAGAAAAATACCAAAATAAATAAAAGTAACAAATAATTAAACAGCAGCAGTAAAATTACAAGGTTAAGAGCCCATGAAACGGCAGCCATCCTCTCCGGTTCGAGTTAAGTTTAGGAGTTAGGTTGACCCCCTAAGGTCGATGTCTGGGCCCCACGGGAATCTAATTAGCATAATGAACAAATCCCCCCCAAAATCTGTCAGTTTTAAGCTAGAGAACGCATCCGCCTATGTCACACTTCCGCATCTGCGGTGATAGAGCTAGAGCGGTGTTTATCAGACCATGAGACATCCTGAAAATCGGTCTTCTCACAAAATCGTCTGTAGGGTCCGAACGGTTTGGCCTACAAACTATTATGACCACTCTATGGAAAGATGAGACTCTCACAAACACGCACATTGTTTTTGCTCTAGGACGCCCACAGGCCTCACAAGACTCGTCTGAAGGTCCCCCGGTACCAGTTCAAAAAATGGAGACTGTTTTAGTGCCAAAAAATAAGGGGTTCAATACATGTTAAAAGAAAAAATTCCTGATCTTTTTCTTTTTAATACTGTACCTCTCAGATATAGGACAGACACTTCAGAACAAAATTCCTTTAGATTTTTTTGGGGGGGGACTATCTGTTGTTCCATGTAGTGAATCTGTTATTCAATGCGTTTTTGAATGGGCTAATAGCAGTAAGGCCAAATTAACCATTTTATATACAATACCGTTCAAAAGTTTGAGGTCACTTAGAAATGTATTTGTTTTTGAAAGAAAATCATATTTTTTTTGTCCTTTTTAAAATAACATCAAATTGATCAGAAATACAGTGTAGACATTTAATGTTGCAAATGACTATTACAGTTGATTTTTGTAATGGAATATCTACATCGGCGTACAGAGGCCCATTATCAGCAACCATCACTCATGTGTTCCAATGGCACGTTGTGTTAGCTAATCCAAGTTTATCATTTTAAAAGGCTAATTGATCATTAGAAAGCACTTTTGCAATTATGTTAGCACAGCTGAAAACTGTTCTGATTTAAAACACCAGTCTCAGTCAACAGTGAAGAGGCGACTCCGGGATGCTGGCCTTCTAGGCAGAGTTCCTCTGTCCAGTGTCTGTGCTCTTTTGCCCATCTTAATCTTTCATTTTTTTTAGCCAGTCTGAGATATGATTTTTCTTTGCAACTCTGCCTAGAAGGCCAGCATCCCGGAGTCATCTCTTCACTGTTGACGTTGATACTGGTGTTTTGCGGGTACCATTTAAATGAAGCTGCAAGTCGAGGACTTGTTAGACATCTGTTTTTCAAACTAGACACTCTAATGTACTTGACCTCTTGCTCAGTTGTGCACCAGGGCCTCCCACTCCTATTTCTATTCTGGTTAGTGCCCGTTTGTGCTGTTCTGCGAAGGGAGTAGTACACCGCGTTGTAGGAGGTCTTCAGTTTCTTGGCAATTTCTTGCATGCCTTCATTTCTCAGAACAAGAATAAACTGTCAAGTTTCAGAAGAAAGTTATTTGTTTCTGGCCATTTTGTAATCTGTAATCAAACCCACAAATGCTGATGCTCCAGATAGCTACTCAACTAGTCTAAAGGCCAGTTTTATTGCTTCTATAATCAGTACAACAGTTTTCAGCTGTGCAAACATAATTGCAAAAGTTTTTTTTAATGATCAATTAGCCTTTAAAATGATAAACTTGGATTAGCTAACACAATGTGCCATTTGAACACAGGTGTGGTGGTTTCTGATAATGGGCCTCTATTTGCCTATGTAGATATTCCATTAAAAATCTGCCATTTCCAGCTACAATAGTCATTTACAACATTAACAATGTCTACACTGTATTTCAGATCAATTTGATGTTATTTTAATGGACTACAAAATATGCTTTAATTTCAAAAATGACTTTCTAAGTGACCCCAAACTTTTGAATGGTAGTGTATATTTGTTTTACAAATATTTTCTTGATATTTCGAGGGATCTTAAAACTCTAAATAAAATAGCAAAATGATCTCTGGTATGACCTTCTTAAATCAATTCCATATAGCTTAGTAGAATCCTCTCCCCCAGCTTAGACAGGGCTTAGACTGTTTAGTGTGAAAAATAAGGGGTTAAATACATGTACATAAAAAGTAACAGATCTTTCTTACACTGTATCTCTCATATATAGGAAAGACACTTCAGAACAAACTTAATTTAGATTTTTTTTTGAGGGGTGGGGACTGTTTTTCAATGTAGTGAATATGTTTGTATGGTCTAAAAGCAGTAAGGCTGAATAAAAAATGTTCATCAAATATTTTTTGATACTTTGAGGGTTCTTTTAAAATTCAAACACAAATAGCAAAATTATCCTTGGTATGACCTTAAAACAATTCCATATATCTTAGTAGAACCCGCTCCCTCAGTTTAGACAGGGCTTAGACTCTTGCTCTTTAAATAATATAACTAATGGGAAACCAAGAGAAGTAGTTAGTCCTTGCCCGTTCAAGACCGTCCTTCAGTGTGGATGAACGGTAAATCAGGGTTGGGCCTTAATTAACAGGTTTAGCTTCATGCCATAAGGGGGGGATTCCCCACCCACTCGCCAGGGCTGCCCAACCCTCTTCCTGGTGATCTACTGTCCTGTAGGTTTTCAGTCCAACTCCAATTTAGCATATCTGATTCAGCTAGTCAAGGTCTTGTTGAGCAGCTAATTAGTAGAATTAGGTGTTAAATTGGGGTTGAACTGAATCCACAGGACGGTAGATCTCCAGGAAGAGGGTTAGGCAGCGACTAAAGTATAAAATTCCACCTCGTCTTCAACCCAATATCCTTCCTAGTCCCATACACCTCAACCTACCTTTTTTTAAATTCATCTCAAGGAGCGACTGTGAGCGGAATGATGGACGTTATCTAATGTCCAACCCCATCCATTACGTGCTTCGAACAAACCAATCACCATCGTCTATAGTGCCAAACCGAGCATCAATGTTGATTGTATCTCTTATGTGTGCCATGGACTCAGCCCAGTAATATTGACAAAAGAGTGAAAAGAGATGTCTCCAAATTAAACACTGTCTACAGAAATATAACAAAAAAAGTGTGGTGTAAACAAGTTTACTTTTTTTTCATCTCATAAATAGGGAATGTGATTGACTCCACTTAATGTTTTTATACATCTGTATTTTGTTATTAATGGGACTCGGAGGATTATTTCGTTATAAGGTAAATAGGCACTCGTTGGTTTGTCTGTCTAAAAAAAGCCAAAATAGCCTTCCTGCTGTTTTGCCGCTACTTGGAGAGGCTACTCTTACGCGATTGGAAGCATTTTTGTTTAATATCGTATAATAGAGGATAACAACTTGCCACCGTATTCGTTCCGGACAACAGAGGATCAAGGTAACACGTTACGGCTCATTGTCGTTAATCTGCAGATAGCTTGTTTCTGGGTACCTATGTGTGATTCTAGCCAGTTAGCAATAGTAGCTAGTTTGCTTCCATATCGAGAGATGTGGGATTCATTTTCAGCTCGTTTACACAGCTTGACGTCAGAATAAATATATTTTTGCAAAGTGACATATTTGTTGCAACGTTAACTAGCTAGTTATAAATCCATTTAACACACACTAATGAGTATTCCTGTAACATTTACGTAACTCGATAACATTACCTAGCTAGCCTCTGACTGGCTGACTAGCTAGCTAATTTGGCTAGAATATTAGCATGCGAACGACCCAGGCAGCATCACAGCTAACCGTTAAATAGTTCACTTTCGGTCGTTACTTGCCATTAACGACCATTTTATATTTTGGCAATATAACGACCTACGTTACCATTATGAAATAATATTATTCTAAGAAACAGTAAATTGCAAATACAGCTAGATAACGATGAACACACTGAAGAGGACTTGTTTTTGGTGGAAATATCGGATGGCTACTGTACTAGCTAGCTAACTCGTTAGCCAGCTAGTGCACCAGTTACTGTGGTCGTATCTGATGTGCCTTCACTAGCTACTTGACGTGTTTGCTCATCATAATGTCAAACTAAATGGAGAACTAATTTGCTTGGCCCAGCACCAACTAGATGCTAGTCACGACACCAATATTAGCTAGTTGACATTGACATTGTATAGGTGTTGACAGAATGTCCCAACAATGCCAAAGGTCGGTAGTTAGAAGCTAAGTTAGGTAGCTATCTTTGAGATGTATAATTTATGGACTCGCATATGTTTTAACGATCAGACTAGACGAAATTTACACTGCTGTTCGAGTTAACCTGCAAATGCAGTAATTTGTTAGTGGTCAGGGTGTATTTAGCCATATTCCAACAAAGAAAGCATGGGCAAATTGGCAGGTCCATATGAAATATTAAATGTTCCACAGACGACATGGCTAGATATAGGTATCTATTGAAGTACATGTATTTGTTAGATTTATAGCTAGTTAGTTTGAGTTTACCAATTGTCAACAATCGTGGTTAAATTAACCTGGTTTTAATATACGTCTGTGGGCTAACCAAGGGTTTCATAGTTCGTTTAATCCGTTTGTTCTTGTGGAGGCTGGCCCAGAATGTCAGGTTCAGAGTCAAACGCATCATACCAACATTGGCCCTGTTTGGCTGGGGAGTGTTGTGACACTTCTGAGTCTTTCCGTTTGGAATGAAGATGTTGACCACCAGTGTGTACTTTTAGTCTTGTTCTTATTCACCATTGCACTGTGCTATAGGTGTACATGATTCTGTGATCTAAGCATTCTGCCATTCTTGCTGGAGTGGAAGCGCAAGGTGTGTGCCATTGTACACACTTAAATCTCACCTGCACATTCTCAAGGGTTTTGAATGTCACAATGAGCAAGGTAAGAGTCACGTCCCAGTCAAGATAACCTTGCATCCAAAGTCCCCTGTATTTATGATGGGAATGAGGGCCCATGTGCCTGTAATATAGCCCAAGTCACTGGTCCCCACCTTATTAGCCTTCTCTGGGTGCCTGTCAGCATAGGCTTGGTGCATTGTTTTATGATGTACCTGAGCTCTACAATTGTTATAGACTATCCAGAACTGACAGGGTCACCTGTAAGTTCTCATGATTCAGAATGCATTTGTTACTAGGAAAGTTGAAGGTACATTGGCACAAATCCGGATTACTGTTTATAAAGTAGTAGGCTAACACACGTCTTCAGTTTCAATGCAGCATTACGATTAAACCATTTTAGTAATTTTGAATGGCAAGCTATCGAAATGGTTTTCTGGGGAAAGAGGTTTGTGCTTTCTAGATTTTGGTTTTGTTTGCCATTCTAACAGACCTGTGAGGCTATGCAGGTAAGTAGGTCTGACCCATGATGAGGGAATGGTGCATAAGGAGTTTGCAGTATGGCACATCTGCTTGATCCCCTCATCACTTCTGTCCATCCTTTCCCACTTCTGTCCATCCTTTCCCTCCTCTGTAGCTCACTCGCTCTCTCTCCCCCTCTGTAGCTCGCTCGCTCTCTCTCCCCCTCTGTAGCTCGCTCGCTCTCTCTCCCCCTCTGTAGCTCGCTCGCTCTCTCTCCCCTCTCTGTAGCTCTCTCGCTCGCTCTCTCTCTGTAGCTCTCTCGCTCGCTCTCTCTCTGTAGCTCTCTCGCTCGCTCTCTCTGTAGCTCGCTCGCTCTCTCTGTAGCTCTCTCGCTCGCTCTCTCTCTGTAGCTCGCTCGCTCGCTCTCTCTCTGTAGCTCTCTCGCTCTCTCTCTGTAGCTCTCTCGCTCTCTCTCTGTAGCTCGCTCGCTCGCTCTCTCGCTGTAGCTCGCTCGCTCGCTCTCTCTCTGTAGCTCGCTCGCTCGCTCTCTCTCTGTAGCTCGCTCGCTCTCTCTCTCTCTGTAGCTCGCTCGCTCTCTCTCTCTCTGTAGCTCGCTCTCTCTCTCTCTGTAGCTCGCTCTCTCTCTCTCTGTAGCTCGCTCGCTCTGTAGCTCTCTCGCTCTGTAGCTCTCTCGCTCTCTCTCTGTAGCTCTCTTGCTCTCTCTCTTGCTCGCTCTCTGTAGCTCGCTCGCTCTCTCTCTGTAGCTCGCTCGCTCTCTCTCTGTAGCTCGCTCGCTCTCTGTAGCTCGCTCTCTCTCTGTAGCTCGCTCGCTCTCTCTCTCTGTAGCTCGCTCGCTCGCTCTCTCTCTGTAGCTCGCTCGCTCTCTCTCTCTGTAGCTCGCTCGCTCTCTCTCTGTAGCTCGCTCGCTCTCTCTCTCTGTAGCTCGCTCGCTCGCTCTCTCTCTCTGTAGCTCTCTCTCTCTCTGTAGCTCGCTCTCTCTCTCTCTGTAGCTCGCTCGCTCTCTCTCTGTAGCTCGCTCTCTCTCTGTAGCTCTCTGTAGCTCTCTCTCTCTGTAGCTCTCTCTCTCTCTGTAGCTCTCTCTCTCTCTCTCTGTAGCTCGCTCTCTCGCTCTCTCTCTGTAGCTCGCTCTCTCTCTGTAGCTCTCTCGCTCTCTCTCTGTAGCTCGCTCTCTCTCTGTAGCTCTCTCTCTCTCTCTCTCTCTCTGTAGCTCGCTCTCTCGCTCTCTCTCTGTAGCTCGCTCTCTCTCTGTAGCTCGCTCGCTCTCTCTCTCTGTAGCTCTCTCGCTCTCTCTCTGTAGCTCTCTCTCTCTCTCTCTCTCTCTCTCTCTCTCTCTCTCTCTCTGTAGCTCTCTCGCTCTCTCTCTCTGTAGCTCGCTCTCTCTCTGGAGCGCTCTCTCGCTCTCTCTCTCTGGAGCGCTCTCTCTGTATCGCGCTCTCTGTAGCGCTCTCGCTCGCTCTCTGTAGCGCTCTCGCTCGCTCTCTGTAGCGCTCTCGCTCGCTCTCTATAGCTCGCTCGATCTCTGTAGCTCGCTCGCTCTCTGTAGCTCTCTCGCTCTCTCTCTGTAGCTCTCTCTCTGTAGCGCTCTCTCTCTCTGTAGCGCTCTCGCTCTCTCTCTGTAGCGCTCTCGCTCTCTCTCTGTAGCGCTCTCGCTCTCTCTCTGTAGCGCTCTCGCTCTCTGTAGCGCTCTCGCTCTCTGTAGCGCTCTCTCTCTCTCTCTGTAGCTCTCTCTCTCTCTCTCTCTCTGTAGCGCTCTCTCTGTAGCGCTCTCTCTGTAGCGCTCTCTCTGTAGCTCTCTCTCTGTAGCTCTCGCTCGCTCGCTCTCTCTGTAGCGCTCTCTCGCTCTCTCTGTAGCGCTCTCTCGCTCTCTCTGTAGCGCTCTCTCACTCTCTCTCTCTGTAGCGCTCTCTCGCTCTCTCTGTAGCGCTCTCTCTCTCTCTCTCTGTAGCTCTCGCTCTGTAGCTCGCTCTGTAGCTCTCGCTCTGTAGCTCTCTCTCTCGCGCTCTCTGTAGCTCTCTCTCTCGCGCTCTCTGTAGCTCTCTCGCTCACTCTCTGTAGCTCTCTCGCTCGCTCTCTGTAGCTCTCTCTCTTTCTCTCTGTAGCTCGCTCGCTCTCTCTCTCTCTGTAGCTCTCTCTCTGTAGCTCTCTCTCTGTAGCTCTCTCTCTGTAGCTCTCGCTCTCTCGCTCGCTCTCTCTGTAGCGCTCTCTCGCTCTCTCTGTAGCGCTCTCTCGCTCTCTCTGTAGCGCTCTCTCACTCTCTCTCTCTGTAGCGCTCTCTCGCGCTCTCTGTAGCTCTCTCTCTGTAGCTCTCGCTCTGTAGCTCGCTCTGTAGCTCTCGCTCTGTAGCTCTCTCTCTCGCGCTCTCTGTAGCTCTCTCTCTCTCTCTCTCTCTGTAGCGCTCTCTCTCTCTCTCTGTAGCGCTCTCTCTCTCTCTCTGTAGCGCTCTCTCTCTCTCTCTGTAGCGCTCTCTCTCTCTGTAGCGCTCTCTCTCTCTCTCTGTAGCGCTCTCTCTCTCTGTAGCGCTCTCTCTCTCTGTAGCTCGCTCGCTCTCTCTCTCTCTCTGTAGCTCGCTCGCTCTCTCTCTCTCTCTGTAGCTCGCTCGCTCTCTCGCTCTCTCTCTCTCTGTAGCTCGCTCGCTCTCTCGCTCTCTCTCTCTCTCTCTGTAGCTCGTTCGCTCTCGCTGTAGCTCGCTCTCTCTCGCTGTAGCTCGCTCTCTCTCGCTGTAGCTCGCTCTCTCTGTAGCTCTCTCTCTCTGTAGCTCTCTCTCGCTGTAGCTCTCTCTCTGTAGCTCTCTCTCTGTAGCTCTCTCTGTAGCTCTCTCTGTAGCTCTCTCTGTAGCTCTCTCGCTCTCTGTAGCTCTCTCGCTCTCTGTAGCGCTCTCGCTCTCTGTAGCGCTCTCGCTCTCTCTCTGTAGCGCTCTCGCTCTCTCTCTGTAGCGCTCTCGCTCTCTCTCTGTAGCGCTCTCGCTCTCTCTCTGTAGCTCTCGCTCTGTAGCTCTCTCTCTGTAGCTCTCGCTCTGTAGCTCTCGCTCTGTAGCTCTCGCTCTGTAGCTCTCGCTCTCTGTAGCTCTCTCTGTAGCTCTCTCTGTAGCTCTCTCGCTCTCTCTCTGTAGCTCTCTCTCTCTGTAGCTCTCTCGCTCTCTCTCTGTAGCTCTCTCGCTCTCTGTAGCTCTCTCGCTCTCTCTCTCTCTCTCTCTCTCTCTCTCTCTCTCTCTCTTCTCTCTCTCTCTCTCTGTAGCTCGCTCGCTCTCTCTCTCTGTAGCTCGCTCGCTCTCTCTCTCTGTAGCTCGCTCGCTCTCTCTCTCTGTAGCTCGCTCGCTCTCTCTCTCTCTCTCTGTAGCTCGCTCGCTCTCTCTCTCTCTCTGTAGCTCGCTCGCTCTCTCTCTCTCTCTGTAGCTCGCTCGCTCTCTCTCTGTAGCTCGCTCGCTCTCTCTCTGTAGCTCGCTCGCTCTCTCTCTGTAGCTCTCTCGCTCTCTCGCTGTAGCTCGCTCTCTGTAGCTCGCTCGCTCTCGCTGTAGCTCGCTCGCTCTCGCTGTAGCTCGCTCTCTCTGTAGCTCTCTCTCTCTCTGTAGCTCTCTCTCGCTGTAGCTCTCTCTCTGTAGCTCTCTCTCTCTGTAGCTCTCTCGCTCTCTCTCTCTGTAGCTCTCTCTCTCTCGCTGTAGCTCTCTCTCTGTAGCGCTCTCTCTCTGTAGCTCTCTCTCTGTAGCTCTCTCTCTGTAGCTTTCTCTCTGTAGCGCTCTCTCTGTAGCTCTCTCTCTGTAGCGCTCTCTCTCTGTAGCTCTCTCTCTGTAGCTCTCTCTCTGTAGCTCTCTCTCTGTAGCTCTCTCTCTGTAGCGCTCTCTCTGTAGCGCTCTCGCTCTCTCTCTGTAGCGCTCTCGCTCTCTCTCTGTAGCGCTCTCTCTCTCTCTCTGTAGCTCTCTCTCTCTGTAGCTCTCTCTCTCTGTAGCGCTCTCTCTGTAGCGCTCTCGCTCTCTCTCTGTAGCGCTCTCGCTCTCTCTCTGTAGCGCTCTCTCTCTCTCTCTGTAGCTCTCTCTCTCTGTAGCTCTCTCTCTCTGTAGCGCCCTCTCTGTAGCGCTCTCGCTCTCTCTCTGTGGCGCTCTCGCTCTCTCTCTGTAGCGCTCTCGCTCTCTCTCTGTAGCGCTCTCTCTCTCGCTGTAGCTCTCTCTCTCTCTGTAGCGCTCTCTCTCTCTGTAGCGCTCTCTCTCTCTGTAGCGCTCTCTCTCTGTAGCTCTCTCTCTGTAGCTCTCTCTCTCTGTAGCTCTCTCTGTAGCTCTCTCTGTAGCTCTCTCTGTAGCTCTCTCGCTCTCTGTAGCTCTCTCGCTCTCTGTAGCGCTCTCGCTCTCTGTAGCGCTCTCGCTCTCTCTCTGTAGCGCTCTCGCTCTCTCTCTGTAGCGCTCTCGCTCTCTCTCTGTAGCGCTCTCGCTCTCTCTCTGTAGCTCTCGCTCTGTAGCTCTCTCTCTGTAGCTCTCGCTCTGTAGCTCTCGCTCTGTAGCTCTCGCTCTCTGTAGCTCTCTCTGTAGCTCTCTCTGTAGCTCTCTCTCTCTCTCTGTAGCTCTCTCTCTCTGTAGCTCTCTCGCTCTTTGTAGCTCTCTCGCTCTCTGTAGCTCTCTCGCTTCTCTCTCTGTAGCTCGCTCTCTCTCTCTCTCTCTAGCTCGCTCTCTCTCTCTCTCTCTGTAGCTCGCTCGCTCTCTCTCTCTGTAGCTCGCTCGCTCTCTCTCTCTGTAGCTCGCTCGCTCTCTCTCTCTCTGTAGCTCGCTCGCTCTCTCTCTCTCTCTCTGTAGCTCGCTCGCTCTCTCTCTCTCTCTGTAGCTCGCTCGCTCTCTCTCTCTCTCTGTAGCTCGCTCGCTCTCTCTGTAGCTCGCTCGCTCTCTCTGTAGCTCGCTCGCTCTCTCTGTAGCTCGCTCGCTCTCGCTGTAGCTCGCTCGCTGTAGCTCGCTCGCTCTCGCTGTAGCTCGCTCGCTCTCGCTGTAGCTCGCTCTCTCTGTAGCTCTCTCTCTCTCTGTAGCTCTCTCTCTCTGTAGCTCTCTCTCTGTAGCTCTCTCTCTCTGTAGCTCTCTCGCTCTCTCTCTCTGTAGCTCTCTCTCTCTCGCTGTAGCTCTCTCTCTGTAGCGCTCTCTCTCTAGCTCTCTCTCTGTAGCTCTCTCTCTGTAGCTCTCTCTCTCTGTAGCTCTCTCTCTGTAGCTCTCTCTCTGTAGCGCTCTCTCTCTGTAGCTCTCTCTCTGTAGCTCTCTCTGTAGCTCTCTCTCTGTAGCTCTCTCTCTGTAGCGCTCTCTCTGTAGCGCTCTCGCTCTCTCTCTGTAGCGCTCTCGCTCTCTCTCTGTAGCGCTCTCTCTCTCTCTCTGTAGCTCTCTCTCTCTGTAGCTCTCTCTCTCTGTAGCGCTCTCTCTGTAGCGCTCTCGCTCTCTCTCTGTGGCGCTCTCGCTCTCTCTCTGTAGCGCTCTCGCTCTCTCTCTGTAGCGCTCTCTCTCTCGCTGTAGCTCTCTCTCTCTCTGTAGCGCTCTCTCTCTCTGTAGCGCTCTCTCTCTCTGTAGCGCTCTCTCTCTGTAGCGCTCTCTCTCTCTGTAGCGCTCTCTCTCTCTGTAGCGCTCTCTCTCTCTGTAGCGCTCTCTCTCTCTGTAGCGCTCTCTCTCTCTGTAGCGCTCTCTCTCTCTGTAGCGCTCTCTCCGTGTAGCGCTCTCTCCGTGTAGCGCTCTCTCCGTGTAGCGCTCTCTCCGTGTAGCGCTCTCTCCGTGTAGCGCTCTCTCCGTGTAGCGCTCTCTCCGTGTAGCGCTCTCTCTCTGTGTAGCGCTCTCTCTAGCTCTCTCGCGCTCTCTCTGTAGCTCTCTCGCGCTCTCTCTCTGTAGCGCTCTCTCTCTCTGTAGCGCTCGCTCTCTCGCTGTAGCTCGCTCGCTCTCGCTGTAGCTCGCTCTCTCTGTAGCTCTCTCTCTCTGTAGCTCTCTCTCGCTGTAGCTCTCTCTCTGTAGCTCTCTCTCTCTGTAGCTCTTTCGCTCTCTCTCTCTGTAGCTCTCTCTCTCTCGCTGTAGCTCTCTCTCTGTAGCGCTCTCTCTCTGTAGCTCTCTCTCTGTAGCGCTCTCTCTCTCTCTGTAGCGCTCTCTCTCTCTGTAGCGCTCTCTCTCTCTGTAGCGCTCTCTCTCCGTGTAGCGCTCTCTCTCTCTGTAGCGCTCTCTCCGTGTAGCGCTCTCTCCGTGTAGCGCTCTCTCCGTGTAGCTCTCTCTCCGTGTAGCGCTCTCTCCGTGTAGCGCTCTCTCCGTGTAGCGCTCTCTCCGTGTAGCTCTCTCTCCGTGTAGCGCTCTCTCCGTGTAGCGCTCTCTCCGTGTAGCGCTCTCTCTCTGTGTAGCGCTCTCTCCGTGTAGCGCTCTCTCTCTGTGTAGCGCTCTCTCTCTCTCTGTAGCGCTCTCTCTCTCTCTGTAGCGCTCTCTCTCTCTCTCTGTAGCGCTCTCTCTCTGTAGCGCTCTCTCTCTCTCTGTAGCGCTCTCTCTCTCTCTCTGTAGCGCTCTCTCTGTAGCGCTCTCTCTCTCTGTAGCTCGCTCGCTCTCTCTCTCTCTGTAGCTCGCTCGCTCTCTCGCTCTCTCTGTAGCTCTCTCTCTCTGTAGCTCTCTCTCGCTGTAGCTCTCTCTCTCTCTGTAGCTCTCTCTCTGTAGCTCTCGCTCTCTGTAGCTCTCTCTGTAGCTCTCTCTGTAGCTCTCTCTGTAGCTCTCTCGCTCTCTGTAGCGCTCTCGCTCTCTGTAGCGCTCTCGCTCTCTCTCTGTAGCGCTCTCGCTCTCTCTCTGTAGCGCTCTCGCTCTCTCTCTGTAGCGCTCTCGCTCTCTCTCTGTAGCGCTCTCGCTCTCTCTCTGTAGCTCTCGCTCTGTAGCTCTCTCTCTGTAGCTCTCGCTCTGTAGCTCTCGCTCTGTAGCTCTTGCTCTCTGTAGCTCTCTCTGTAGCTCTCTCTGTAGCTCTCTCTCTGTAGCTCTCTCTCTCTCTGTAGCTCTCTCGCTCTCTGTAGCTCTCTCGCTCTCTGTAGCTCTCTCGCTTCTCTCTCTGTAGCTCGCTCTCTCTCTCTCTCTCTAGCTCGCTCTCTCTCTCTCTCTCTGTAGCTCGCTCGCTCTCTGTAGCTCTCTCTGTAGCTCGCTCGCTCTCTCTCTCTGTAGCTCGCTCGCTCTCTCTCTGTAGCTCGCTCGCTCTCTCTCTCTCTCTCTGTAGCTCGCTCGCTCTCTCTCTCTCTCTGTAGCTCGCTCGCTCTCTCTCTCTGTAGCTCGCTCGCTCTCTCTGTAGCTCGCTCGCTCTCTCTGTAGCTCGCTCGCTCTCTCTGTAGCTCGCTCGCTCTCGCTGTAGCTCGCTCGCTGTAGCTCGCTCGCTCGCTGTAGCTCGCTCGCTCTCACTGTAGCTCGCTCGCTCTCGCTGTAGCTCGCTCGCTCTCTCTGTAGCTCTCTCTCTCTGTAGCTCTCTCTCTCTGTAGCTCTCTCTCTGTAGCTCTCTCTCTCTGTAGCTCTCTCGCTCTCTCTCTCTGTAGCTCTCTCTCTGTGTAGCTCTCTCTCTGTAGCGCTCTCTCTCTGTAGCTCTCTCTCTGTAGCTCTCTCGCTCTCTCTCTCTGTAGCTCTCTCTCGCTGTAGCTCTCTCTCTGTAGCGCTCTCTCTCTGTAGCTCTCTCTCTGTAGCTCTCTCTCTGTAGCTCTCTCTCTGTAGCGCTCTCTCTGTAGCGCTCTCGCTCTCTCTCTGTAGCGCTCTCGCTCTCTCTCTCTGTAGCTCTCTCGCGCTCTCTCTGTAGCTCTCTCTCTGTAGCGCTCTCTCTCTGTAGCTCTCTCTCTGTAGCTCTCTCTCTGTAGCTCTCTCTCTGTAGCTCTCTCTCTGTAGCGCTCTCTCTGTAGCGCTCTCGCTCTCTCTCTGTAGCGCTCTCGCTCTCTCTCTGTAGCGCTCTCTCTCTCTCTCTGTAGCTCTCTCTCTCTGTAGCTCTCTCTCTCTGTAGCGCTCTCTCTGTAGCGCTCTCGCTCTCTCTCTGTAGCGCTCTCGCTCTCTCTCTGTAGCGCTCTCGCTCTCTCTCTGTAGCGCTCTCTCTCTCGCTGTAGCTCTCTCTCTCTCTCTGTAGCGCTCTCTCTCTCTGTAGCGCTCTCTCTCTCTGTAGCGCTCTCTCTCTCTGTAGCGCTCTCTCTCTCTGTAGCGCTCTCTCTCTCTGTAGCGCTCTCTCTCTCTGTAGCGCTCTCTCTCTCTATAGCGCTCTCTCTCTCTGTATCGCTCTCTCCGTGTAGCGCTCTCTCCGTGTAGCGCTCTCTCCGTGTAGCGCTCTCTCCGTGTAGCGCTCTCTCCGTGTAGCGCTCTCTCCGTGTAGCGCTCTCTCCGTGTAGCGCTCTCTCCGTGTAGCGCTCTCTCTCTGTGTAGCGCTCTCTCTAGCTCTCTCGCGCTCTCTCTGTAGCTCTCTCGCGCTCTCTCTCTGTAGCGCTCTCTCTCTCTGTAGCGCTCGCTCTCTCGCTGTAGCTCGCTCGCTCTCGCTGTAGCTCGCTCTCTCTGTAGCTCTCTCTCTGTAGCTCTCTCTCTGTAGCTCTCTCTCTCTGTAGCTCTCTCTCTCTGTAGCTCTCTCGCTCTCTCTCTCTGTAGCTCTCTCTCTCTCGCTGTAGCTCTCTCTCTGTAGCGCTCTCTCTCTGTAGCTCTCTCTCTGTAGCTCTCTCTCTGTAGCTCTCTCTCTGTAGCGCTCTCTCTGTAGCGCTCTCTCTGTAGCGCTCTCGCTCTCTCTCTGTAGCGCTCTCGCTCTCTCTCTCTGTAGCTCTCTCGCTCTCTCTCTCTGTAGCTCTCGCTCTCTCTCTCTGTAGCTTTCTCTCTGTAGCTCTCTCTCTGTAGCTTTCTCTCTGTAGCTCTCTCTCTGTAGCTTTCTCTCTGTAGCGCTCTCTCTGTAGCTCTCTCTCTGTAGCGCTCTCTCTCTGTAGCTCTCTCTCTGTAGCTCTCTCTGTAGCTCTCTCTCTGTAGCGCTCTCTCTGTAGCGCTCTCGCTCTCTCTCTGTAGCGCTCTCGCTCTCTCTCTGTAGCGCTCTCTCTCTCTCTGTAGCTCTCTCTCTCTGTAGCGCTCTCTCTGTAGCGCTCTCTCTGTAGCGCTCTCGCTCTCTCTCTGTAGCGCTCTCTCTCTCGCTGTAGCTCTCTCTCTCTCTGTAGCGCTCTCTCTCTCTGTAGCGCTCTCTCTCTCTGTAGCGCTCTCTCTCTCTGTAGCGCTCTCTCTCTCTGCTCTCTCTCTCTGTAGCGCTCTCTCTCTCTGTAGCGCTCTCTCCGTGTAGCGCTCTCTCTCTCTGTAGCGCTCTCTCCGTGTAGCGCTCTCTCCGTGTAGCGCTCTCTCCGTGTAGCGCTCTCTCCGTGTAGCTCTCTCTCCGTGTAGCTCTCTCTCCGTGTAGCGCTCTCTCTCTCTGTAGCGCTCTCTCTCTCTCTGTAGCGCTCTCTCTCTCTGTAGCGCTCGCTCTCTCGCTGTAGCTCGCTCGCTCTCGCTGTAGCTCGCTCGCTCTCGCTGTAGCTCGCTCTCTCTCTGTAGCTCTCTCTCTGTAGCTCTCTCTCTCTGTAGCTCTCTCTCGCTGTAGCTCTCTCGCTCTCTCTCTCTGTAGCTCTCTCTCTCTCGCTGTAGCTCTCTCTCTGTAGCGCTCTCTCTCTGTAGCTCTCTCTCTGTAGCTCTCTCTCTGTAGCTCTCTGTCTGTAGCGCTCTCTCTGTAGCGCTCTCGCTCTCTCTCTGTAGCGCTCTCGCTCTCTCTCTCTGTAGCTCTCTCGCTCTCTCTCTCTGTAGCTCTCGCTCTCTCTCTCTGTAGCTTTCTCTCTGTAGCTCTCTCTCTGTAGCTTTCTCTCTGTAGCTCTCTCTCTGTAGCTTTCTCTCTGTAGCGCTCTCTCTGTAGCTCTCTCTCTGTAGCGCTCTCTCTCTGTAGCTCTCTCTCCGTGTAGCGCTCTCTCTCTCTGTAGCGCTCTCTCTCTCTCTGTAGCGCTCTCTCTCTCTGTAGCGCTCGCTCTCTCGCTGTAGCTCGCTCGCTCTCGCTGTAGCTCGCTCGCTCTCGCTGTAGCTCGCTCTCTCTCTGTAGCTCTCTCTCTGTAGCTCTCTCTCTCTGTAGCTCTCTCTCGCTGTAGCTCTCTCGCTCTCTCTCTCTGTAGCTCTCTCTCTCTCGCTGTAGCTCTCTCTCTGTAGCGCTCTCTCTCTGTAGCTCTCTCTCTGTAGCTCTCTCTCTGTAGCTCTCTCTCTGTAGCGCTCTCTCTGTAGCGCTCTCGCTCTCTCTCTGTAGCGCTCTCGCTCTCTCTCTCTGTAGCTCTCTCGCTCTCTCTCTCTGTAGCTCTCGCTCTCTCTCTCTGTAGCTTTCTCTCTGTAGCTCTCTCTCTGTAGCTTTCTCTCTGTAGCTCTCTCTCTGTAGCTTTCTCTCTGTAGCGCTCTCTCTGTAGCTCTCTCTCTGTAGCGCTCTCTCTCTGTAGCTCTCTCTCTGTAGCTCTCTCTCTGTAGCTCTCTCTCTGTAGCTCTCTCTCTGTAGCGCTCTCTCTGTAGCGCTCTCGCTCTCTCTCTGTAGCGCTCTCGCTCTCTCTCTCGCTGTAGCTCTCTCTCTCTCTGTAGCGCTCTCTCTCTCTGTAGCGCTCTCTCTCTCTGTAGCGCTCTCTCTCTCTGTAGCGCTCTCTCTCTCTGTAGCGCTCTCTCTCTCTGTAGCGCTCTCTCTCTCTGTAGCGCTCTCTCCGTGTAGCGCTCTCTCTCTCTGTAGCGCTCTCTCCGTGTAGCGCTCTCTCCGTGTAGCGCTCTCTCCGTGTAGCGCTCTCTCCGTGTAGCGCTCTCTCCGTGTAGCTCTCTCTCCGTGTAGCTCTCTCTCCGTGTAGCGCTCTCTCCGTGTAGCGCTCTCTCCGTGTAGCGCTCTCTCCGTGTAGCGCTCTCTCCGTGTAGCGCTCTCTCTCTGTGTAGCGCTCTCTCTCTAGCTCTCTCGCGCTCTCTCTGTAGCTCTCTCGCGCTCTCTCTCTGTAGCGCTCTCTCTCTCTCTGTAGCGCGCTCTCTCTCTCTGTAGCGCTCGCTCTCTCTCTGTAGCGCTCGCTCTCTCTCTGTAGCGCTCGCTCTCTCTCTGTAGCGCTCGCTCTCTCTCTCTGTAGCGCTCGCTCTCTCTCTCTGTAGCGCTCTCTCTCTCTGTAGCGCTCTCTCTCTCTCTGTAGCGCTCTCTCTCTCTCTCTCTTTAGCTCTCTCTCTCTCTCTGTAGCGCTCTCTCTCTCTCTCTCTCTCTCTGTAGCGCTCTCTCTCTCTCTCTGTAGCGCTCTCTCTCTCTCTCTGTAGCGCTCTCTCTCTCTCTGTAGCGCTCTCTCTCTGTAGCGCTCTCTCTCTGTAGCGCTCTCTCTCTCTGTAGCGCTCTCTCTCTCTGTAGCGCTCTCTCTCTCTCTCTCTGTCGCTCTCTCTCTCTCTCTCTCTAGCGCTCTCTCTCTCTGTCGCGCTCTCTCTCTCTCTCTCTGTAGCGCTCTCTCTCTCTCTCTGTATCGCTCTCTCTCTCTCTCTCTGTAGCGCTCTCTCTCTCTCTCTCTGTAGCGCTCTCTCTCTCTCTCTGTAGCGCTCTCTCTCTCTCTCTGTAGCGCTCTCTCTCTCTCTCTCTGTAGCGCTCTCTCTCTCTCTCTGTAGCGCTCTCTCTCTCTCTCTGTAGCGCTCTCTCTCTCTCTCTGTAGCGCTCTCTCTCTCTCTCTCTGTAGCGCTCTCGCTCTCTCTCTGTAGCGCTCTCGCTCTCTCTCTGTAGCGCTCTCGCTCTCTCTCTGTAGCGCTCTCGCTCTCTCTCTGTAGCGCTCTCGCTCTCTCTCTGTAGCGCTCTCGCTCTCTCTCTGTAGCGCTCTCGCTCTGTAGCTCTCTCTCTCGCTCTGTAGCTCTCTCTCTCGCTCTGTCTCTCTCTCGCTCTGTAGCTCTCTCTCTCTCTCTCTGTAGCTCTCTCGCTCTGTAGCTCTCTCTCTCGCTCTGTAGCTCTCTCTCGCTCTGTAGCTCTCTCTCTCTCTCTGTAGCGCTCTCTCTCTCTGTAGCGCTCTCTCTCTCTGTAGCGCTCTCTCTCTGTAGCGCTCTCTCTCTTTGTAGCGCTCTCTCTCTCTCTGTAGCGCTCTCTCTCTTTCTCTCTGTTACGCTCTCTCTCTTTCTCTCTGTAGCGCTCTCTCTGTAGCGCTCTCTCTGTAGCGCTCTCTCTGTAGCGCTCTCTCTCTCTCTCTCTGTAGCGCTCTCTCTCTCTCTGTAGCTCTCTCTCTCTCTCTCTGTAGCGCTCTCTCTCTCTCTCTGTAGCGCTCTCTCTCTCTGTAGCTCTCTCTCTCTCTCTGTAGCTCTCTCTCTGTAGCTCTCTCTTTCTCTCTCTGTAGCGCTCTCTCTCTCTCTCTGTAGCGCTCTCTCTCTCTCTCTCTGTAGCGCTCTCTCTCTCTCTCTCTCTGTAGCGCTCTCTCTCTCTCTCTCTCTGTAGCGCTCTCTCTCTCTCTCTCTCTCTCTCTCTCTCTGTAGCGCTCTCTCTCTCTCTCTCTGTAGCGCTCTCTCTCTCTCTCTGTAGCGCGCTCTCTCTCTCTCTCTCTGTAGCTCTCTCTCTCTCTCTCTCTAGCGCTCTCTCTCTCTCTCTCTAGCTCTCTCTCTCTCTCTCTCTCTCTCTCTCTCTCTCTCTCTCTCTATCTCGCTCTCTCTCTCTCTCTCTCTCTGTAGCGCTCTCTCTCTCTCTCTCTCTGTAGCGCTCTCTCTCTCTGTAGCGCTCTCTCTCTCTCTCTGTAGCTCTCTCTCTCTCTCTGTAGCTCTCTCTCTCTCTCTCTGTAGCGCTCTCTCTCTCTCTCTGTAGCGCTCTCTCTCTCAATTCAATTCAATTCAATTCAATTGACTTTATTGACATGGCAAGTTATTATTACTTACATTGTCAAAGTATACATATCGAAAAATTTAAATAAAATATATATGTATATATATACACAAAATATATATATATTTATATATAAATAAATGGTGGGACTAACAGTAATAATAATAGTAGTAGTGGACATGGGATTACCATTAATAACAGCTACAACAACAATATTAATCAGAACAACAATACATTAAAGCAACAGTAGTAGACCAGTGTCAACATGACTGAGAAGACACATGACCTGGTACGAAAGACAAAACAAAACTAAGCTAAATGGGAAATATTATCAACATTACTTTGCATTTTTCACTGGCTGTCCCTCAGGCTGTGGCAGGAGGACACATATTTGGCTGCCAAAACTGCACATTTTGGCTTTTCACCCAACAAATATTTGAATTTTTCTTCATCTTTTATAGTTTCAAATTCTTTGTATTGAATTATAATTTTGAGAAAGAAATATGCTCTTAGGTCTGAGTATTTGTCACAGTGTAGTAGGAAATGCACTTCTGTCTCTACCTCTCCCCTGGAGCAGAGTGAGCACAGCCTGTCCTCCCTGGGCAGCCAGGTTTGTCTGTGACGACCGGTCTCTATAGCCAGACTGTGCTCACTGAGTCTGTACCTAGTCAATGTTTTCCTCAGTTTTCTATCAGTCACAGTGGTCAGATAGTCTGCCACCATGTACTGTCTGTTTAGAGCCAAATAGCATTGAAGTTTACTTTGATTTTTTGTGGTGTCTTTCCAATAGGTTATATATTTTTCTTTTTGTTTTGTGATGATTTGGTTGGGCCAGATTTTCTGAGGGCTGTCCCGAGGCTCTATGGGGTTGGTTTGGGTTGGTGAACTGAGCCTCAGAACCAGCTGGCTGAGGGGACTCTTCTCTGGTTTCATCTCTTGACATTGTAGAGCTGTGTGATGGAATGTTTTAGGGTCACTTGTTTTTAGATGGTTGTAAAATTTGATGGCTCTTTTTTCTATTCGAATGAGGAGGGGATATTGGCCCAATTCTGCCCTACATGCGTTATTTGGAGTTTTTCTTTGTACTTGCAATACAGTCTTGCAAAACTCTGCATGCAATACTTCAATTGGATGTTTGTCCCATTTAGTAAATTCATTATTAGAGAGTGGACCCCATACTTCACTGCCATATAGAGCAATTGGTTCTATAACTGATTGAAAAATTTTGAGCCAGATTCTAATTGGAATTTCAATTTTGATGTTCCTTTTAATGGCATAGAATGCTCTTCTTGCTTTGTCTCTCAGCTCATTCACAGCCATGTGAAAGCTACCTGTGTTGCTGATATTTAGTCCTAGATATGTGTAGTTTTTGGTGTGTTCTAATAGAACTGTGTCCAAATAGAATTTATATTTGTCATCCTTATTTCCGGACCTTTTTTGGAATATCATTATATTTGTTTTTTTTAGGTTAACGGTCAGAGCCCAAGTCTGACAGAACCTGTGAAGATGATCTAGGTGTTGCTGTAACCCCTCTTTAGTGGGAGACAGCAGCACCAGGTCATCTGCGTACAGCAGACACTTGATTTCAGTGTTGTGTAGGGTGATACCAGGTGCTGTCGATTCTTCTAATGTTTTTGCCAATTCATTCATGTAGATGTTAAATAATGTTGGACTTATTGGGCAGCCCTGTTTCACTCCCCGCCCCTGAGAGAAGAAGTCTGTTTGCTTGTTGCCAATTTTAACCGCACATTTGTTTTTAGTGTACATTGATTTAATAAAATCATATGTTTTCCCTCCAATACCACTTTCTATTAGTTTATAAAAAAGACCTTCGTGCCAAATTGAATCAAATGCTTTCTTGAAATCTACAAAACACGAGTAGATTTTGCCTTTGTTTTGGTTAACTTGTTTATCAATTAGAGTGTGGAGGGTGTAAATGTGGTCTGTTGTACGATAATTTTTTAGAAATCCAATCTGGCTTCTGCTCAGGACGTTGTGTTCGTCAAGGAAATGATGTAGTCTGCTATTTATAATACTGCAGAGAATTTTCCCCAAGTTGCTGTTAACGCATATTCCTCTGTAATTATTTGGGTCAAATTTGTCTCCATTTTTATAGATTGGTGTGATCAGTCCCTGGTTCCAAATATCGGGGAAAATACCTGCAGTGAGGATAATGTTGAAGAGTTTGAGTATAGCCAATTTGAATTTGTGGTCTGTATATTTGATCATTTCATTTAAAATCCCATCAGCACCACAGGCCTTTTTGGGTTGGAGATTGCATATTTTTTCCAATAATTCTTCTTCTGTAATTGGGGTATCCACAGGATTCTGATAGTCTTTGACTGCTAATTCAAGGATTTGTAATTTTTCTTGTATATCTTTTTGTTCTGGGCTCTTTGTTATATTGCTGTAGAGGTTTGCAAAGTGATTTCTCCACATATCCCCATTTTGGATAGCCAACTCCTCATGATGAGGTTTGTTTAATTTATTCCAATTCTCCCAGAAGTGGTTTGATTCTATGGATTCCTCAATTCCATCCAGCTGATTTCTAATGTGCTGTTCCTTTTTTGTTCTTAGGGTGCGTTTGTATTGCTTCAGTGTTTCCCCATATTGAAGGCGTATATTTTTGTTGTCTGGTTCTCTGTGTTTTTGATTAGATATATTTCTCAATGACTTTCTTAGATTTTTGCAATCATTATCAAACCATTTTTCATTATCTGTTATTTTTGGTTTGCTCTTATGCTTCTTTAGATTAGCCAAGGAGGCTAATTTGTCAAATATAAAGTTTATGTTCCTAACGGCCAAATTTACACCTTCATTGCTGAAGGAGAATGTTAAGGCTAAAAAGTTGTCCAGGAGAGATTGTATTTTTTGGCTACTAATTGCTTTTTGGTAGATGTCTGTACTGTTTGCACTCCATCTATAGGCTTGTTTAGTACCATGTAATTTATTGGGCCATGATGCTTCATGGTTGGGTTCTGCTCTTCTCAGATACACTGTGATTTTACTGTGGTCTGAGAGAGGTGTTAGTGGGCTGACTGTGAAGGCTCTGAGAGATTCTGGGTTTAGGTCGGTGAGGAAGTAGTCTACAGTGCTGCTGCCAAGGGATGAGCTGTAGGTGTACCTACCAAAAGAGTCTCCTCTCAGCCTGCCATTGACTATGTACAGACCCAGTGTTCGACAGAGCTTCAGGAGCTGTAATCCATTTTTGTTTTTCACTTTGTCATAGTTGTTTCTGTGGGGGTATGTGGGGAGGGAAAGGTTATTGCTTCCTGGTAGGTGTTTATCCCCATGACTGTTAATAGTGTCTTGTTCTTCTGCTATTCTAGCATTCAGGTCTCCACAGACCAGTACGTTGCCTTGGGCCTGAAAGTGACTAATCTCTCCCTCTAGAATGGAGAAGCTCTCTTCGTTGAAGTAGGGTGACTCTGAGGGGGGAATGTATGCGGCACAGAGGAAGACGTTTTTATCTGTCAAGATAGCCTCCTTGTTGATTTTTAACCAGATAAAGAATTCTCCTGTTTTGATCAATTCGATTGAATTAATTAGTTCAGATTTATACCATATTAGCATTCCCCCTGAGTCTCTGCCCTGTTTGATTCCTTTTAATTTAGTGGATGGTATGATTATCTCCCTATAACCTAGTGGACAGCCAGTGGAAACATCACCTCTGCACCATGTTTCCTGTAGTACTAAAATATCAACATCATCAATTTCTTTCAGGAAGTCTGGGTTTCTGCTCTTTAGCCCAAAAGCAGAGGACTTCAATCCTTGTATATTCCAACATGCAACGTAAAAAGACTTCATAACTTTTTTTTTTTCTCTTTTCTTTACCTTTCAAAATGAGACAAACACTCACAATCCAAGAAGAACCATTAAAATAGGATTTTTCAATTAAAGTAAACTCTTATTTTGCAAATGTGATTTGTTTATCATTTAAGATAGAATTTGTGTCATGCCACTTGGGTGGATGTAGTGTGAGAATGGTGGAGTTCTTGTGCTCATCTTACCATGACCCTCGGCCCATCACATGTGAGCATAGTAGACTCAGCATTTGTTTAATGTCACTCATTTGGTTGGTGGGGGCTGGGCCAGTTGCTCCTCTCACAGCCTGTGCGTAGCTCTGCCTGCTGGGCTGTGGCTCCTCCAGGTGTGGGTCTGCGGTGGGGAGGAGGGGGGTGGTAGGCCTCATCTGGGTGGCTCTGAAGCTGGGCTGGGGTGGTCTGTGCTGCGCTGGCTGTGGTGGGCATTGAGGTTGGTGGTGCTGTGGTCGTGGCTGGGGGGTCCAGGGTGCTGGTCCGGGATGTTGTCTCAGTGATCTCGGCGGGGTGGAGATTGCTCCGCTGTTCCTGGGTGGAGAGGTCGGGCTGCGGTTTAGAGCGACGTCCTTGAGAGTCTTGGCAAGGATGGGGACTGTCTCCCTGTACAGGTGAACATGGTCATAGAGACAGTCCAGATCGAGGGTGGGATGGTGGGCCAGGTGTACATTGGGTCGCAGGGCACAGTCCCGGGATAGGCTGGCATTTATTCTTTGGATTGTGGCAGGGTGGAAGTCCCTCCTCTGTAGAAGGGTTGACACTATGATTCTTGAGTTGGGGAAGATTGCGGAGGCCTTCTCAATCACTCCCCGTAGTGAAGTCGCCACCCTCTCCTGCTGAGCACGCAGGTCGTTGCTTCCGGTATGTATGATTATGTGGCTTGGCGACCCGAGATGGTTCTTATCAAGCAGCTCCATGGCACTTTGCGTTGTTGGGCACCACACCTTTCTCGTTTTGTGTCTAGGGAAAAGTTTCTTCTCCTGAACATACTTCCCATTTGAGTCCATTAACAGGACGATGTCAGCCAGTGTTTCTTCTGGACTGGGGGGGGGCAGAGGGGGGGCTGGTGGGTGTTGGAGCTGGGGTGTGGCTGGTCTGTGTGGGTGCCACTGTCAGTGGGAGGCTGTTCTGTGGGTTGGGGAGGAGGGGTGCAGCAGCCAGGGCTGGGGAAGTCTGGCTGGTTGAGCTGGGCTCCTCTGCTGTGTGAGGGCAGGTCATAGGGTGGTGATCTATCTGCTCCTGCAGCCTGTCCTCTGCTCTCTTTCTCTCCTGCAGCTCCTCTCTTAGTGCGGTCAGCTCCTTATTGCTGCTCTGCCTGTCTTTTTGGAGCTCTCTCACCTCCTTTGTTAGATCAGCCAGCTCTCTCTTGAGTCCGTCTCTCTCTTGCTGAACCTCTTTCAGCTGTGTTGCAAGGCTGCTGTCCTGCTCTGTCCTCACCTTGGTTAGGAGCTCCTCTAAGGTGTGGTTGTCTGGTTGCTGTTTGCTCACGCTCTCCCTGAGCAGGACCACCTCCCCCTCCAGTTTGGTGAACTCATCCCTCATGGCAGCCATGGTGGTGAGGAGGGCCTGAGCCTGCTCTGCACTGAGGGGGTCGCTCTCCTCCTGGGTCGTGTCCTCCACTATGGTGGAAAGAGAGGTGCTGGATGTGCCTTTTTGGGTGGGGAGGGTAGGGGTGAGGGTGGAGTTTGTGTTGTGGGAGGGCATGTCACTGGTGGTGTCCTTCTCTCTCTCCGCTCTCTCCTTAATGGTCTGAAAGTCTGTTTCAAACAGCCTGATGTTACCTTGCACCATGACAGTCCCAGTCTTGTAGAGGTTGATTGTTATCATGGTGCTGTCAGGGTCATCTGTCTCTTTGATTTTCAGCTTCCACCCATTACAGATTCCCTCTTTCTTTATGCATGGGTAGTGAGAGCAGACTGCTGAGCGCCATGCATTTGGCTGGTCAGTGAGGAAGATGAGATTACTCACGTCACCGTTTTTGTAGAGGTCTGCAAAAAGGGTTTCTGGCCTCTTCTCTAGTAGTTTCTGTTTGAAAGCTTTCCTCATTGTGTCATTTTTGACCTTTTTTGGGTAGAGAATGGATTCTGCGCTGAGGGGGAGTGGGGACATGGTGTCTGTGCGCTCTGCTACTACCGCTACTGCTGCGCTGTTCTGCTGCCCCGTTGCCATGGCAACCGATTTGTTCGTCTGCTGTTCGCGCTACTTTCAAAAAACAGCAAAAATAGTGAAAAATCCTCACACAAAAGACTGAAGATATGTTTACAGTTAGTCCGTGCTCCTTTTTGTTTTACTCACTCAGTTTGGTCATTTGATGTAGTTGTATTAACTGACCTTGCTAGTTTTGTTCTAGCTCGTTTCTTATGGCTAGCTTGTTAGTCTGCTGGCTGGGTCTTTGTTGTGTAGCTAGCTAGCTAGACTCAAAACTTCTTAACTTGAGGCGCCAAGTTACTTTTTTTTCTATTCTGAATGTATAGAGTTGTTGTTCATCACTTCTTGTCTGGAATTCTTCTTCGATTAGAGTGTTTATCTCATTCTAAAAACCAAAAAAATCAAATATATCAGGAGCTCATGTTGAGCATGACTCTCTCTCTCTCTCTCTCTCTCTCTCTCTCTCTGTAGCGCTCTCTCTGTAGCGCTCTCTCTCTCTGTAGCGCTCTCTCTCTCTGTAGCGCTCTCTCTCTCTCTCTCTCTGTAGCGCGCTCTCTATCTGTAGCGCTCTCTCTCTCTCTCTCTGTAGCGCTCTCTCTCTCTCTGTAGCGCTCTCTCTCTCTCTGTCGCGCTCTCTCTCTCTCTCTCTCTCTAGCTCTCTCTCTCTCTCTCGCTCTCTCTCTCTCTCTCTCTGTAGCTCTCTCTCTCTCTCTCTCTCTCTCGCTCTCTCTCTCTCTCTCTGTAGCGCTCTCTCTCTCTGTAGCGCTCTCTCTCTCTCTGTAGCGCTCTCTCTCTCTCTGTAGCGCTCTCTCTCTCTGTAGCGCTCTCTCTCTGTAGCGCTCTCTCTCTGTAGCGCTCTCTCTCTTTGTAGCGCTCTCTCTCTCTGTAGCTCTCTCTCTCTCTCTGTAGCTCTCTCTCTCTCTCTGTAGCGCTCTCTCTCTCTCTCTCTGTAGCGCTCTCTCTCTCTCTCTCTCGCTCTCTCTCTCTCTCTCTGTAGCGCTCTCTCTGTAGCGCTCTCTCTGTAGCGCTCTCTCTCTCTCTGTAGCGCTCTCTCTCTCTCTCTCTCTGTAGCTCTCTCTCTCTCTCTCTGTAGCTCTCTCTCTCTCTCTCTGTAGCTCTCTCTCTCTCTCTCTGTAGCTCTCTCTCTCTCTGTAGCGCTCTCTCTCTCTCTCTCTCTCTGTAGCGCGCTCTCTCTCTCTCTCTCTGTAGCGCTCTCTCTCTCTGTAGCGCTCTCTCTCTCTCTGTAGCGCTCTCTCTCTCTCTGTAGCGCGCTCTCTCTCTCTCTCGCTCTCTCTCTCTCTCTCTCTCGCTCTCTCTCTCTCTCTCTGTAGCGCTCTCTCTCTCTCTCTGTAGCGCTCTCTCTCAAATTCAAATTCAAATTCAAGCTGCTTTATTGGCATAAAAAACATTGTGTCAATATTGCCAAAGCAACAATGTATATAATATACATTGTAATACAATTAAAACAATGACAAATAATAATATAGAATGGCAGTAAATAATAATACAAAATTAAATATAAAAATAGTAACAATAAAATGGTAACAGTCAATAGTCGAATGTTATGTATGGTGTAATGCACCACTACCACCACCACCATCATTAAACTGCTATCATTACCATTACCACCCATACCATTACTATTTGGAATGTTAAACAACAATAATAATACTAATAACAATAACAGTAATAACAGTAACAGTCATAATAAGTAAGTTACTGCTTACTATGCATATGTTATTATTCAGTGTCCCTCAGGCTATGGCAGGCAAATACATATTTGGCGGCAAGAGGAGCCATTGCTCCTTCGCCCATGAGTATTTTTAGTTTTTCCTCTGGGTTTAATAAGTAAAAATTTGGAATAAATGTAGTCATTTCTGTGAATAATGAATCTCTTGGTGAGGAATATTTATCACAGTAAAGGAGAAAGTGCATCTCTGTTTCTACCTCCCCTGTCGTGCAGTGACCACATACACGCTCCTCTTTGGGTAGCCATGTCTTTTTATGTCTGCCGGTTTCTATTGCCAATCGGTGGTCACTCAGCCTGTACTTGGTAAGGATCTGTCTCTGCTTCGAATCTCTGACAGAGTAGAGATATTCAGCCAATTCATATTCTCTGTTTAGGGTCAAATAGCAATTTAGTCGGCTTTGGGATTTTGTTTCGTTTTTCCAATGTTGTAAATATGAGTCCTTTGATTGGTTCATGATTTTGTTTATTGGAATTCTTTCTTTTGAAGCAGTGCTGGTGTCAGCTTGGTTGGTTAGGTCCAACACCAGCTGACTGAGAGGGCTCGTTTCTGGGCTCAGCTCTTGGGTTTGAAGTGCTTTAAATTGCAGACTCGAATTTGGGCTTGAATTTAGATGTAGCCAAAATTTTAATGATCTTTTCTGTATTTTCATTATTACTGGAAAGCGGCCCAATTCTGCCCTACATGCATTAGTTGGTGTATTTCTCTGGACTTGTAGGATTTTCCGACAGAATTCTGCATGTAGGGTTTCAATTGGATGTTTGTCCCACATTTTAAAGTCCAGTTTATTGAGTGGCCCCCAAACCTCACTTCCGTAAAGAGCTATTGGTAGGATTACACTGTCAAATATTTTGGTCCAAATTCTAATTGGGATGTTGATTTTGAATAATTTCATTTTTATTGCATACAATGCTCTGCGGGCTTTTTCTTTGAGTGCATTCACTGCCATATTAAAGTTTCCCGATGCAGATATGGTCAGACCAAGGTAGGTGTAATTTTTTGTGTGTTCAATGATGGTGTTGTTCAGGGTGAATTTATATTTGTGTTTCTGACATCTGTTTTGTTTTTGGAAAATCATGATTTTAGTTTTTGGGAAATTTACTGCCAGGGCCCAATTATGGCAATATTGCTCTAGAATATTAATGTTCTGTTGAAGACCTTCTTTGGTTGGTGATAGAAGTACCAAGTCATCAGCATATAGCAGGTATTTCACCTCTGTGTCAAATAGTGTGAGTCCTGGGGCTGGAGAATGGTCCAACATGTCTGCTAATTCATTGATATAAATGTTGAAAAGATTTGGACTCAAACTACAGCCTTGTCTCACACCTCGACATTGTGAAAAGAATTCTGTTCTTTGGTTTTTGATTTTTATTGCACACTTGTTTTCTGTGTACATACATTTTATTAAGTCATACACCTTACCACCAAGCCCACTTTGTAGAATTTTGTAGAATAGCGCTTCGTGCCAAATAGAATCAAATGCTTTTTTAAAGTCAATAAAGCAAGCAAAGATTTTGCCCTCTTTTTTTTGGTGGACGTGTTTATTAATTAGTGTGTGTAAGGTGTATATATGGTCAGTAGTGCGATGGTTAGGGAGAAAGCCAATTTGACATTTAGTTATTACATTTTTTTCTTGAAGAAAGGTTTGGATTCTTGAATTCAAAATGCTACAGAAAACCTTTCCCAAGTTACTGTTTACACAAATTCCCCTGTAATTATTGGGGTCTGATTTGTCTCCACTTTTGTGGATAGGGGAGATGAGCCCCTGGTTCCAGACATCAGGGAAGCAGCCAGAAGTTAAAACCATATTGAACAATTTAAGCACAGCATTTTGCAACTCAGGTGTGCTGTTTTTCAGCATTTCATTTCTGATGTTGTCTAGACCACAAGCCTTCTTTGATTTAATAGATTTGAGCTTTTCATTTAGTTCTTGTTGGGTTATTGGGTAATCTAATGGATTTTGGTTATTTTTAATGACTGATTCAAGGATGTTCAATTTTTCTTTAATTTCTAATTGGTTCTGTTTTAAGTCTTTTTGTGGGATGTTTTTGTATAGATTATCAAAATAAGTTTTCCAAATTCCTACATCTTGTATGGCTAATTCTTGTGGCTTTGTTGTGCTTAAATTGTTCCACATGTCCCAGAACTGATTTTGGTCAATTGCGTTTTCAATTTCATCAAGTGTCTTGTTGGTATAATTCAGTTTCTTGCGTTTCAGTGTATGTTTATACTGTTTCAGAGTTTCAAAGTATTCATATCGTAGCTCTGGGTTGTTTTGCTGCTTATGTTTTTTGTTTGACATTTGTCTTAGGTGTTTTCTAATTGTTTTACATTCATTATCAAACCATTTGTCAGAAACATTTTGTTTTTTGTTTCTGATGTTGCATTTCTTTGGTTTTCTCACATTTGCTTTCGATGCTGCTTTTTGGAATATGCAGTTGATGTTTAGAGTAGCCGAATTGACACCATCTTTATTGTTTTGGTATTGTGAGTTATTGAAAAACTGTATAGAGTTCATCATTTCTTTTGAGTTCAATGTTTCAATGAATCCCTCTGCACTGTTTGGAGCCCATCTGTATGATTGGTTTATGTTGAAGAGTTTATTGGGCAGTTTTTTTGAATGAATATTGCCGGTTAATTTCTTCAAAAACACGTTGATCTGACTGTGATCTGACAATGGTGTCTGTGGTCTGACAGTGAATGCACTAATGGAGGAGGGGTCAATGTCCGTGATGGCATAATCGACTACACTTGTCCCAAGAGCTGAGCAGTAAGTAAACTGACCTAAAGAGTCCCCTCTGATTCTACCATTAAGCATGTACAGGCCTAAGGCTCGACAGAGATGCACTAACTCCTTCCCATTTTTGTTCAGTATTTGGTCAGGACTGTTTCTATTATTTATAATAGGGCTGCTGTACAAGGAGGGGTGACCAAATATGTGGTGGTTACCTCCCGCATCAGTGTAGTCAGGCTCAGAACCTGTTCTTGCATTGAAATCTCCACAAAGAAGCACTTTACCCTCTGCCTGAAATGTAATGATTTCTGTATGGAGATTGTCAAAAAACTGATCATCATAATATGGTGAATCTGAAGGAGGAGCATAAGCTGCACATATGTACACATCATTGTCACAATAGATTGTACCTTTGTTAAGTTTTAGCCAAATGTGACTGGTACCTTTTTTCATTTCATTCAGTGCCAAGTCCTGCTTATGCCAAATGATGATTCCACCTGAGTCTCGGCCCCGTTTAACATTTTTATGTTTGATTGATGGTAGTAAACTTTCCCTATAGCCCGAGGGACACTGAGTATCTATGTCTCCACGACACCATGTTTCCAGTAGGATTATGATGTCCTGTCCTTTGATGTTTTTAATCAATTCTGGATTTGTTGTTTTATAACCAAAATGTGAAGAGTAAAGTCCCTGGATATTCCAAGAGCTGATAGTTAATGATCTCATTTATAATAAGTGATATTCACTGGTTTGAGTAAAGTACATTGAAAACAATACAAAATAATATATATATATATATATATACACATACATACATATATATATACATATACACACACACACACACACACACACACACACACACACACACACACACACACACATACATACATACATACATACATACATACATACACACACCATTATATATAAATATTATTATTATACTGGTGCCAATAAAATTAAGAATAGTTGTAAACAAATTAATAAGAATGGAATAAGACTGCACAAAAAATAAGTACAATGCAATCTGCAACCCTGTGTGTGTGTGTGCCCGTGAATTAAAGGGTCTGTCTAGCTCAGTAGTCTGCATATTAGTTGCAGTAGTTGGCGCACCTCTCCTATCTCTGATTGTTCTAGGTGTCTTTTGCCAGAGGTTACCTCAGCATATGTAGGCTGATGATCTGAATGATACATGGTGTGGACTGCATCATGTGGTGTACTTCTCTGAAGGACAGTGTTCTGTCCGACCCTGGAGTAGTGGTCAGAGCTGTGTTGTGATGGGCCAGGTCCAGTAGAGATGTGTTGTGACGGGCCAGGTCCAGTAGAGCTGTGTTGTGATGGGTCAGGTCTAGTAGAGATGTGTTGTGATGGGCCTGGTCTAGTAGAGCTGTGTTGTGATGGGCCTGGTCCAGTAGAGCTGTGTTCTGATGGGCCTGGTCTAGTAGAGCTGTGTTGTGATGGGCCTGGTCCAGTAGAGCTATGTTGTGATGGGCCTGGTCTAGTAGAGCTGTGTTGTGAAGGCCCTGGTCTAGTAGAGCTGTGTTGTGATGGGCCGGGTCTAGTCGTGCTGTCCTGAGGCGGGTCTGGTCTCGTAAATCTGTGTTGTGTTGGGCCTGGTCTAGTAGAGCTGTGTTGTGATGGGCCTGGTCTAGTAGAGCTGTGTTGTGTTGGGCCTGGTCTAGTCGTGTTGTCCTGATGCGGGTCTGGTCTCGTAAATCTGTGTTGTGATGGGCCTGGTCTAGTAGAGCTGTGTTGTGAAGGCCCTGGTCTCGTAAATCTGTGTTGTGTTGGGCCTGGTCTAGTAGAGCTGTGCTGTAATAAGCCGTGTCTGGCTCTTTTCTCCTGGGGATGGTGGAGGTACTGTTGTTTCAGAAGGTGGGGCGGGGGACCTCTGTTGCTGGGGTGATGGGTGTGTGGGTCCCTGCCAAGTGTTGCATCTTTTAGGTCCTTGGCAAAGGTTCTGACCCTGTCCTGATCAAGATGTACATTATCGTATAAGTGTTGACATGTCAGAGTGGGGTGGTGAGCCGTTCTGACGTTGAGTAGTGAGGCACAGTCCACAGTGATCTGTTGATTTATTTTGTCGATCAACTGTCCTGGGAAGTCTTTTCTTGGTAGGAGGGTGGACACAACTATATTGGTTGTTGGGAACACAGCCTGTGCCCGTTCTGCCACTCTTCTCACTGCCCCAGATACATCTTCACCTTTGGCATGAAGGTCGTTTGTGCCAGTGTGGATGATGATGTTGTCGAGGGTGTCAATCCTGGTCTGACTGAGTAGCTGCATTGCACTGTCAGTTGTAGGACACCAGAACTTATACACCTGGTGTCTAGGGAATAATCTTTCCTGTACTAAGAACTTCCCATTTGAATCAATAAGGATTGCAGTTGTGGGTGACTGTCTGGCTGGAGCAGACTGGGAGACTGGTATTCTGACCTGGGCTGGAGCAGACTGGGAGGCTGGTATTCTGACCTGGGCTGGAGCACACTGTGTTGGAGCAGACTGAGAGGCTGGTTGGCTGACCTGGGCTGGAGCAGACTGAGAGGCTGGTAGGTTGACCTGGGCTGGAGCACACTGTGCTGGAGCAGACTGGGAGACTGGTATTCTGACCTGTGCTGGAGCAGACTGGGAGACTGGTATTCTGACCTGTGCTAGAGCAGACTGGGAGACTGGTATTCTGACCTGGGCTGGAGCACACTGGGAGACTGGTATTCTGACCTGGGCTGGAGCACACTGTGTTGGAGCAGACTGAGAGGCTGGTTGGCTGACCTGGGCTGGAGCAGACTGGTAGGCTGGTGCAGTGTCATCAGGCTGTGTGGTGGAGGCCAGGCTGGTCTCGGGTTCTGCTTGTGTTATGCCAAGCTGGTGGACATGTTCTCTAGATGCAGAGGACATAATGACTCGCTGCTGGTTGAGGAGGTCAATGTACCTCTCTCTCTGCTCTAGCTGCTTTCTTGTTGTGCTCAGATGGTCTCTGAGGTCATCATTTGTCTGACTCAGTTTGTCCATTCTGCTTTCTAGTTTAGCAATAGATGCTCTGCTCTCCTCCTTGAACTGTTTCATCTCTTCTTTAAGTTTCTGGACAGTGTCCTCCTCTTGAAGCTTGTTCTCTCTGAGTTCTATGACCTCTGCTTCGACTAGAGAGAGGGTGTTGTGGAAACGTTGCATAGCAGGTGTTCTTGGTGTTGTAGGCATGTCCTTGGCTCTGTCTGCTGCAGGTGAGGTAGGTAGAGGGACACTGAGGGCTTCTTGCTGGGTCACAGAGACCGTTGGGGGCTGCTCTTCACCGTCATCTCCCTCCTTGACTTTTTCCTCAGTTTCTGAGATGATTTCAGCTTCTGCTTTTAGGGTAGTAAACCTATTCTCAAAAGCCTGGAGGCTTGAATCATTGCCTTGTATCAATACAGTTCCATTATTATATACATTTACTGTTTGATATGTGTTGCTAGGGTCAGCTTCTTCAAAAATGCTGATCTGACATCCTTGGCTGATGCCTCTCTTTTTTGAGAAAGGGAAATGGTTGCAAATAACCCTTTTCCATATGTGCCCTCGTTTGGTATTAAAAATTAAATTTGCTCTTGTTTTGCAACTGGTAAGATCTGCAAACAGGCATTCATGGTTCTGTCCCATCAACAAACCTTTGAAACTTTTCTTAGCTTTCTCTGTTTTGATGTCTGGTGGGTAAACAATTTCCATAGCAACGCTGGTGATGTTGGCTACAATGTTGCAATAGAAGTGTTGTTTCTTGTATTATTGTCTTTTATGTCTTTAGAGGAGTGCTTCACCTTGATGTCCCCTTTCCCTTTTCTTCTGTCCTTATTTTGTCCCACTTTGTCCCTTCTTCTCTTCTGTCAACTAGACACTCCTTGTTAGCTAGCTAGCTTCTTTCAGGAGAGTCCCTAGCAACTGCCTAGCAACAGGTAAACAACTTAGCTAGCTAAGAAAACGGTATAATTTTATGAAAATTTTTTACTTTTTCAAAATCCTTTCTTCTTTGTTTGCTGCTTGTTTGGTCTCCTATTCAGTCTAGCAGTTTTCTTTTGCATTTTTTCGATGTACTTTACTCTAAAAACCATGTAAATTTCAATATTTTTAGGAGCTCATCTTTTCAGCTGCTGCTGCTTAATTTGGAACTCCGGAACTCTCTCTCTCTCTCTCTCTGTAGCGCTCTCTCTCTCTGTAGCGCTCTCTCTCTCTCTCTGTAGCGCTCTCTCTCTCTCTCTCTCTGTAGCGCGCTCTCTCTCTCTCTCTGTAGCGCTCTCTCTCTCTCTCTCTCTCTGTAGCGCTCTCTCTCTCTCTCTCTGTAGCGCTCTCTCTCTCTCTCTCTGTAGCGCTCTCTCTCTCTCTCTCTCTCTCTGTAGCGCTCTCTCTCTCTCTCTCTCTGTAGCGCTCTCTCTCTCGCTCTCTCTCTCTCTCTCTGTAGCGCTCTCTCTCTCTGTAGCGCTCTCTCTCTGTAGCGCTCTCTCTCTTTGTAGCGTTCTCTCTCTCTGTAGCTCTCTCTCTCTCTCTGTAGCGCTCTCTCTCTCTGTAGCGCTCTCTCTCTCTGTAGCGCTCTCTCTCTTTCTCTCTGTAGCGCTCTCTCTGTAGCGCTCTCTCTGTAGCGCTCTCTCTGTAGCGCTCTCTCTCTCTCTCTGTAGCGCTCTCTCTCTCTCTCTGTAGCGCTCTCTCTCTCTCTCTGTAGCTCTCTCTCTCTGTAGTGCTCTCTCTCTCTCTCTGTAGCGCTCTCTCTCTCTCTCTGTAGCTCTCTCTCTCTCTGTAGCGCTCTCTCTCTCTCTCTCTGTAGCTCTCTCTCTCTCTCTGTAGCTCTCTCTCTCTCTCTCTGTAGCGCTCTCTCTCTCTCTCTGTAGCGCTCTCTCTCTCTCTCTGTAGCGCTCTCTCTCTCTCTCTGTAGCTCTCTCTCTCTGTAGCGCTCTCTCTCTCTCTAGCGCTCTCTCTCTCTCTCTGTAGCTCTCTCTCTCTCTGTAGCGCTCTCTCTCTCTCTCTGTAGCTCTCAAATTCAAATTCAAATTCAAGCTGCTTTATTGGCATGAAAAACATTGTGTCAATATTGCCAAAGCAACAATGTATACAATATACATTGTAATACAATTAAAACAATGACAAATAATAATATAGAATGGCAGTAAATAATAATACAAAATTAAATATAAAAATAGTAACAATAAAATGGTAACAGTCAATAGTCGAATGTTATGTATGGTGTAATGCACCACTACCACCACCACCATCATTAAACTGCTATCATTACCATTACCACCCATACCATTACTATTTGGAATGATAAACAACAATAATAATACTAATAACAATAACAGTAAAAACAATAACAGTCATAATAAGTAAGTTACTGCTTACTATGCAGATGTTATTATTCAGTGTCCCTCAGGCTATGGCAGGCAAATATATATTTGGCTGCAAGAGGAGCCATTGCTCCTTCGCCCATGAGTATTTTTAGTTTTTCCTCTGGGTTTAATAAGTTAAAATTTGGAATAAATGTAGTCATTTCTGTGAATAATGAATCTCTTGGTGAGGAATATTTATCACAGTAAAGGAGAAAGTGCATCTCTGTTTCTACCTCCCCTGTCGTGCAGTGACCACATACACGCTCCTCTTTGGGTAGCCATGTCTTTTTATGTCTGCCGGTTTCTATTGCCAATCGGTGGTCACTCAGCCTGTACTTGGTAAGGATCTGTCTCTGCTTCGAATCTCTGACAGAGTAGAGATATTCAGCCAATTCATATTCTCTGTTTAGGGTCAGATAGCAATTTAGTCGGCTTTGGGATTTGGTTTCGTTTTTCCAATGTTGTATATATGAGTCCTTTGATTGGTTCATGATTTTGTTTATTGGAATTCTTTCTTTTGAAGCAGTGCTGGTGTCAGCTTGGTTGGTTAGGTCCAACACCAGCTGACTGAGAGGGCTCGTTTCTGGGCTCAGCTCTTGGGTTTGAAGTGCTTTAAATTGCAGACTCGAATTTGGACTTGAATTTAGATGTAGCCAAAATTTTAATGATCTTTTCTGTATTTTCATTATTACTGGAAAGCGGCCCAATTCTGCCCTACATGCATTAGTTGGTGTATTTCTCTGGACTTGTAGGATTTTCCGACAGAATTCTGCATGTAGGGTTTCAATTGGATGTTTGTCCCACATTTTAAAGTCCAGTTTATTGAGTGGCCCCCAAACCTCACTTCCGTAAAGAGCTATTGGTAGGATTACACTGTCAAATATTTTGGTCCAAATTCTAATTGGGATGTTGATTTTGAATAATTTCATTTTTATTGCATACAATGCTCTGCGGGCTTTTTCTTTGAGTGCATTCACTGCCATATTAAAGTTTCCCGATGCAGATATGGTCAGACCAAGGTAGGTGTAATTTTTTGTGTGTTCAATGATGGTGTTGTTCAGGGTGAATTTATATTTGTGTTTCTGACATCTGTTTTGTTTTTGGAAAATCATGATTTTAGTTTTTGGGAAATTTACTGCCAGGGCCCAATTATGGCAATATTGCTCTAGAATATTAATGTTCTGTTGAAGACCTTCTTTGGTTGGTGATAGAAGTACCAAGTCATCAGCATATAGCAGGTATTTCACCTCTGTGTCAAATAGTGTGAGTCCTGGGGCTGGAGAATGGTCCAACATGTCTGCTAATTCATTGATATAAATGTTGAAAAGATTTGGACTCAAACTACAGCCTTGTCTCACACCTCGACATTGTGAAAAGAATTCTGTTCTTTGGTTTTTGATTTTTATTGCACACTTGTTTTCTGTGTACATACATTTTATTAAGTCATACACCTTACCACCAAGCCCACTTTGTAGAATTTTGTAGAATAGCCCTTCGTGCCAAATAGAATCAAATGCTTTTTTAAAGTCAATAAAGCAAGCAAAGATTTTGCCCTCTTTTTTTTGGTGGACGTGTTTATTAATTAGTGTGTGTAAGGTGTATATATGGTCAGTAGTGCGATGGTTAGGGAGAAAGCCAATTTGACATTTAGTTATTACATTTTTTTCTTGAAGAAAGGTTTGGATTCTTGAATTCAAAATGCTACAGAAAACCTTTCCCAAGTTACTGTTTACACAAATTCCCCTGTAATTATTGGGGTCTGATTTGTCTCCACTTTTGTGGATAGGGGAGATGAGCCCCTGGTTCCAGACATCAGGGAAGCAGCCAGAAGTTAAAACCATGTTGAACAATTTAAGCACAGCATTTTGCAACTCAGGTGTGCTGTTTTTCAGCATTTCATTTCTGATGTTGTCTAGACCACAAGCCTTCTTTGATTTAATAGATTTGAGCTTTTCATTTAGTTCTTGTTGGGTTATTGGGTAATCTAATGGATTTTGGTTATTTTTAATGACTGATTCAAGGATGTTCAATTTTTCTTTAATTTCTAATTGGTTCTGTTTTAAGTCTTTTTGTGGGATGTTTTTGTATAGATTATCAAAATAAGTTTTCCAAATTCCTACATCTTGTATGGCTAATTCTTGTGGCTTTGTTGTGCTTAAATTGTTCCACATGTCCCAGAACTGATTTTGGTCAATTGCGTTTTCAATTTCATCAAGTGTCTTGTTGGTATAATTCAGTTTCTTGCGTTTCAGTGTATGTTTATACTGTTTCAGAGTTTCAAAGTATTCATATCGTAGCTCTGGGTTGTTTTGCTGCTTATGTTTTTTGTTTGACATTTGTCTTAGGTGTTTTCTAATTGTTTTACATTCATTATCAAACCATTTGTCAGAAACATTTTGTTTTTTGTTTCTGATGTTGCATTTCTTTGGTTTTCTCAAATTTGCTTTCGATGCTGCTTTTTGGAATATGCAGTTGATGTTTAGAGTAGCCGAATTGACACCATCTTTATTGTTTTGGTATTGTGAGTTATTGAAAAACTGTATAGAGTTCATCATTTCTTTTGAGTTCAATGTTTCAATGAATCTCTCTGCACTGTTTGGAGCCCATCTGTATGATTGGTTTATGTTGAAGAGTTTATTGGGCAGTTTTTTTGAATGAATATTGCCGGTTAATTTCTTCAAGAACACGTTGATCTGACTGTGATCTGACAATGGTGTCTGTGGTCTGACAGTGAATGCACTAATGGAGGAGGGGTCAATGTCCGTGATGGCATAATCGACTACACTTGTCCCAAGAGCTGAGCAGTAAGTAAACTGACCTAAAGAGTCCCCTCTGATTCTACCATTAAGCATGTACAGGCCTAAGGCTCGACAGAGATGCACTAACTCCTTCCCATTTTTGTTCAGTATTTGGTCAGGACTGTTTCTATTATTTATAATAGGGCTGCTGTACAAGGAGGGGTGACCAAATATGTGGTGGTTACCTCCCGCATCAGTGTAGTCAGGCTCAGAACCTGTTCTTGCATTGAAATCTCCACAAAGAAGCACTTTACCCTCTGCCTGAAATGTAATGATTTCTGTATGGAGATGGTCAAAAAACTGATCATCATAATATGGTGAATCTGAAGGAGGAGCATAAGCTGCACATATGTACACATCATTGTCACAATAGATTGTACCTTTGTTAAGTTTTAGCCAAATGTGACTGGTACCTTTTTTCATTTCATTCAGTGCCAAGTCCTGCTTATGCCAAATGATGATTCCACCTGAGTCTCGGCCCCGTTTAACATTTTTATGTTTGATTGATGGTAGTAAACTTTCTCTATACCCTGAGGGACACTGAGTATCTATGTCTCCACGACACCATGTTTCCAGTAGGATTATGATGTCCTGTCCTTTGATGTTTTTAATAAATTCTGGATTTGTTGTTTTATAACCAAAATGTGAAGAGTAAAGTCCCTGGATATTCCAAGAGCTGATAGTTAATGATCTCATTTATAATAAGTGATATTCACTGGTTTGAGTAAAGTACATTGAAAACAATACAAAATAATATATATATATATATATACATATATATATATATATATACATATATACATATACACACACACACACACACACACACACACACACACACACACACACACACACACACACATACATACATACATACACACTACATACATACATACATACATACATACATACATACATACATACATACATACATACACACACCATTATATATAAATATTATTATTATACCGGTGCCAATAAAAAATTAAGAATAGTTGTAAACAAATTAATAAGAATGGAATAAGACTGCACAAAAAATAAGTACAATGCAATCTGCAACCCTGTGTGTGTGTGCGTGCGCGCGTGTGCGTGCCCCTGAATTAAAGTGCCTGTCTAGCTCAGTAGTCTGCATATTAGTTGCAGTAGTTGGCGCACCTCTCCTATCTCTGATTGTTCTAGGTGTCTTTTGCCAGAGGTTACCTCAGCATATGTAGGCTGATGATCTGAATGATACATGGTGTGGACTGCATCATGTGGTGTACTTCTCTGAAGGACAGTGCTCTGTCCGACCCTGGAGTAGTGGTCAGAGCTGTGTTGTGATGGGCCAGGTCCAGTAGAGATGTGTTGTGACGGGCCAGGTCTAGTAGAGATGTGTTGTGATGGGCCAGGTCTAGTAGAGATGTGTTGTGATGGGCCAGGTCTAGTAGAGATGTGTTGTGATGGGCCTGGTCCAGTAGAGCTGTGTTCTGATGGGCCTGGTCCAGTAGAGCTGTGTTGTGATGGGCCTGGTCCAGTAGAGCTGTGTTGTGATGGGCCTGGTCTAGTAGAGCTGTGTTGTGAAGGCCCTGGTCTAGTAGAGCTGTGTTGTGATGGGCCGGGTCTAGTCGTGCTGTCCTGAGACGGGTCTGGTCTCGTAAATCTGTGTTGTGATGGGCCTGGTCTAGTAGAGTTGTGTTCTGATGGGCCTGGTCCAGTAGAGCTGTGTTGTGATGGGCCTGGTCCAGTAGAGCTGTGTTGTGATGGGCCTGGTCTAGTAGAGCTGTGTTGTGATGGGCCTGGTCTAGTAGAGCTGTGTTGTGTTGGGCCTGGTCTAGTCGTGTTGTCCTGATGCGGGTCTGGTCTCGTAAATCTGTGTTGTGATGGGCCTGGTCTAGTAGAGCTGTGTTGTGAAGGCCCTGGTCTCGTAAATCTGTGTTGTGTTGGGCCTGGTCTAGTAGAGCTGTGCTGTAATAAGCCGTGTCTGGCTCTTTTCTCCTGGGGATGGTGGAGGTACTGTTGTTTCAGAAGGTGGGGCGGGGGACCTCTGTTGCTGGGGTGATGGGTGTGTGGGTCCCTGCCAAGTGTTGCATCTTTTAGGTCCTTGGCAAAGGTTCTGACACTGTCCTGATCAAGATGTACATCATCGTATAAGTGTTGACATGTCAGAGTGGGGTGGTGAGCCGTTCTGACGTTGAGTAGTGAGGCACAGTCCACAGTGATCTGTTGATTTATTTTGTCGATCAACTGTCCTGGGAAGTCTTTTCTTGGTAGGAGGGTGGACACAACTATATTGGTTGTTGGGAACACAGCCTGTGCCCGTTCTGCCACTCTTCTCACTGCCCCAGATACATCTTCACCTTTGGCATGAAGGTCGTTTGTGCCAGTGTGGATGATGATGTTGTCGAGGGTGTCAATCCTGGTCTGACTGAGTAGCTGCATTGCACTGTCAGTTGTAGGACACCAGAACTTATACACCTGGTGTCTAGGGAATAATCTTTCCTGGACTAAGAACTTCCCATTTGAATCAATAAGGATTGCAGTTGTGGGTGACTGTCTGGCTGGAGCAGACTGGGAGGATGGTATTCTGACCTTGGCTGGAGCACACTGTGTTGGAGCAGACTGAGAGGCTGGTTGGCTGACCTGGGCTGGAGCAGACTGAGAGGCTGGTATGGCTGACCTGGGCTGGAGCAGACTGAGAGGCTGGTTGGCTGACCTGGGCTGGAGCAGACTGAGAGGCTGGTTGGCTGACCTGGGCTGGAGCAGACTGAGAGGCTGGTAGGTCTGACTTGTGCTGAAGCACACTGTGCTGGAGCAGACTGGGAGGACTGGTATTCTGACCTTGGCTGGAGCACACTGTGTTGGAGCAGACTGAGAGGCAGACTGAGAGGCTGGTAGGTTGACCTGGGCTGGAGCACACTGTGCTGGAGCAGACTGGGAGACTGGTATTCTGACCTGTGCTGGAGCAGACTGGGAGAATGGTATTCTGACCGTGGCTGGAGCACACTGTGTTGGAGCAGACTGAGAGGCTGGTTGGCTGACCTGGGCTGGAGCAGACTGGTAGGCTGGTGCAGTGTCATCAGGCTGTGTGGTGGAGGCCATGCTGGTCTCGGGTTCTGCTTGTGTTATGCCAAGCTGGTGGACATGTTCTCCAGATGCAGAGGACATAATGACTCGCTGCTGGTTGAGGAGGTCAATGTACCTCTCTCTCTGCTCTAGCTGCTTTCTTGTTGTGCTCAGATGGTCTCTGAGGTCATCATTTGTCTGACTCAGTTTGTCCATTCTGCTTTCTAGTTTAGCAATAGATGCTCTGCTCTCCTCCTTGAACTGTTTCATCTCTTCTTTAAGTTTCTGGACAGTGTCCTCCTCTTGAAGCATGTTCTCTCGGAGTTCTATGACCTCTGCTTCAACTAGAGAGAGGGTGTTGTGGAAACGTTGCATAGCAGGTGTTCTTGGTGTTGTAGGCATGTCCTTGGCTCTGTCTGCTGCAGGTGAGGTAGGTAGAGGGACACTGAGGGCTTCTTGCTGGGTCACAGAGACCGCTGGGGCCTGCTTTTCACCGTCATCTCCCTCCTTGACTTTTTCCTCAGTTTCTGAGATGATTTCAGCTTCTGCTTTTAGGGTAGTAAACCTATTCTCAAAAGCCTGGAGGCTTGAATCATTGCCTTGTATCAATACAGTTCCATTATTATATACGTTTACTGTTTGATATGTGTTGCTATGGTCAGCTTCTTCAAAAATGCTGATCTGACATCCTTGGCTGATGCCTCTCTTTTTTGAAAAAGGGAAATGGTTGCAAATAACCCTTTTCCATATGTGCCCTCGTTTGGTATTAAAAATTAAATTTGCTCTTGTTTTGCAACTGGTAAGATCTGCAAACAGGCATTCATGGTTCTGTCCCATCAACAAACCTTTGAAACTTTTCTTAGCTTTCTCTGTTTTGATGTCTGGTGGGTAAACAACTTCCATAGCAACGCTGGTAATGTTGGCTGATGTTGCAATAGAAGTGTTGTTTCTTGTTTAATTGTCTTTTATGTCTTTAGAGGACTGCTTCACCTTGATGTCCCCTTTCCCCCTTTCCCTTTTCTTCTGTCCTTATTTTGTCCCACTTTGTCCCTTCTTCTCTTCTGTCAACTAGACACTCCTTGTTAGCTAGCTAGCTTCTTTTCAGGAGAGTCCTTAGCAACTGCCTAGCAACAGGTAAACAACTTAGCTAGCTAAGAAAACTGTATAATTTTATGAAAAATTGTTACTTTTTCAGAATCCTTTCTTCTTTGTTTGCTGCTTGTTTGGTCTCCTATTCTGTCTAGCAGTTTTCTTTTGTTTTTTTCAATGTACTTTACTCTAAAAACCATATAAATCTCAATATTTTTAGGAGCTCATCTTTTCAGCTGCTGCTGCTTAATTTGGAACTCCGGAACTCGCTCGCTCTCTCCCTCTGTAGCTCGCTCGCTCGCTCTCTCCCTCCCTCTGTAGCGCTCTCTCTCTCTGTAGCGCTCTCTCCGTGTAGCGCTCTCTCTGTAGCGCTCTCTCTCTCTCTGTAGCTCTCTCTCTCTCTCTCTCTGTAGCTCTCTCTCTCTGTAGCGCTCTCTCTCTCTCTCTCTGTAGCGCTCTCTCTGTAGCGCTCTCTCTCTCTCTGTAGCGCTCTCTCTCTCTCTGTAGCGCTCTCTCTCTCTCTGTAGCGCTCTCTCTCTCTCTCTCTGTAGCGCTCTCTCTCTCTCTCAATTTTTTTTTTTTCAATTCAATTGACTTTATTGACATGGCAAGTTATTATTACTTACATTGTCAAAGTATACATATCGAAAAATTTAAATAAAATATATATGTATATATATACACAAAATATATATATATTTATATATAAATAAATGGTGGGACTAACAGTAATAATAATAGTAGTAGTGGACATGGGATTACCATTAATAACAGCTACAACAACAATATTAATCAGAACAACAATACATTAAAGCAACAGTAGTAGACCAGTGTCAACATGACTGAGAAGACACATGACCTGGTACGAAAGACAAAACAAAACTAAGCTAAATGGGAAATATTATCAACATTACTTTGCATTTTTCACTGGCTGTCCCTCAGGCTGTGGCAGGAGGACACATATTTGGCTGCCAAAACTGCACATTTTGGCTTTTCACCCAACAAATATTTGAATTTTTCTTCATCTTTTATAGTTTCAAATTCTTTGTATTGAATTATAATTTTGGGAAAGAAATATGCTCTTAGGTCTGAGTATTTGTCACAGTGTAGTAGGAAATGCACTTCTGTCTCTACCTCTCCCCTGGAGCAGAGTGAGCACAGCCTGTCCTCCCTGGGCAGCCAGGTTTGTCTGTGACGACCGGTCTCTATAGCCAGACTGTGCTCACTGAGTCTGTACCTAGTCAATGTTTTCCTCAGTTTTCTATCAGTCACAGTGGTCAGATAGTCTGCCACCATGTACTGTCTGTTTAGAGCCAAATAGCATTGAAGTTTACTTTGATTTTTTGTGGTGTCTTTCCAATAGGTTATATATTTTTCTTTTTGTTTTGTGATGATTTGGTTGGGCCAGATTTTCTGAGGGCTGTCCCGAGGTTCTATGGGGTTGGTTTGGGTTGGTGAACTGAGCCTCAGAACCAGCTGGCTGAGGGGACTCTTCTCTGGTTTCATCTCTTGACATTGTAGAGCTGTGTGATGGAATGTTTTAGGGTCACTTGTTTTTAGATGGTTGTAAAATTTGATGGCTCTTTTTTCTATTCGAATGAGGAGGGGATATTGGCCCAATTCTGCCCTACATGCGTTATTTGGAGTTTTTCTTTGTACTTGCAATACAGTCTTGCAAAACTCTGCATGCAATACTTCAATTGGATGTTTGTCCCATTTAGTAAATTCATTATTAGAGAGTGGACCCCATACTTCACTGCCATATAGAGCAATTGGTTCTATAACTGATTGAAAAATTTTGAGCCAGATTCTAATTGGAATTTCAATTTTGATGTTCCTTTTAATGGCATAGAATGCTCTTCTTGCTTTGTCTCTCAGCTCATTCACAGCCATGTGAAAGCTACCTGTGTTGCTGATATTTAGTCCTAGATATGTGTAGTTTTTGGTGTGTTCTAATAGAACTGTGTCCAAATAGAATTTATATTTGTCATCCTTATTTCCGGACCTTTTTTGGAATATCATTATATTTGTTTTTTTTAGATTAACGGTCAGAGCCCAAGTCTGACAGAACCTGTGAAGATGATCTAGGTGTTGCTGTAACCCCTCTTTAGTGGGAGACAGCAGCACCAGGTCATCTGCGTACAGCAGACACTTGATTTCAGTGTTGTGTAGGGTGATACCAGGTGCTGTCGATTCTTCTAATGTTTTTGCCAATTCATTCATGTAGATGTTAAATAATGTTGGACTTATTGGGCAGCCCTGTTTCACTCCCCGCCCCTGAGAGAAGAAGTCTGTTTGCTTGTTGCCAATTTTAACCGCACATTTGTTTTTAGTGTACATTGATTTAATAAAATCATATGTTTTCCCTCCAATACCACTTTCTATTAGTTTATAAAAAAGACCTTCGTGCCAAATTGAATCAAATGCTTTCTTGAAATCTACAAAACACGAGTAGATTTTGCCTTTGTTTTGGTTAACTTGTTTATCAATTAGAGTGTGGAGGGTGTAAATGTGGTCTGTTGTACGATAATTTTTTAGAAATCCAATCTGGCTTCTGCTCAGGACGTTGTGTTCGTCAAGGAAATGATGTAGTCTGCTATTTATAATACTGCAGAGAATTTTCCCCAAGTTGCTGTTAACGCATATTCCTCTGTAATTATTTGGGTCAAATTTGTCTCCATTTTTATAGATTGGTGTGATCAGTCCCTGGTTCCAAATATCGGGGAAAATACCTGCAGTGAGGATAATGTTGAAGAGTTTGAGTATAGCCAATTTGAATTTGTGGTCTGTATATTTGATCATTTCATTTAAAATCCCATCAGCACCACAGGCCTTTTTGGGTTGGAGATTGCATATTTTTTCCAATAATTCTTCTTCTGTAATTGGGGTATCCACAGGATTCTGATAGTCTTTGACTGCTAATTCAAGGATTTGTAATTTTTCTTGTATATCTTTTTGTTCTGGGCTCTTTGTTATATTGCTGTAGAGGTTTGCAAAGTGATTTCTCCACATATCCCCATTTTGGATAGCCAACTCCTCATGATGAGGTTTGTTTAATTTATTCCAATTCTCCCAGAAGTGGTTTGATTCTATGGATTCCTCAATTCCATCCAGCTGATTTCTAATGTGCTGTTCCTTTTTTGTTCTTAGGGTGCGTTTGTATTGCTTCAGTGTTTCCCCATATTGAAGGCGTATATTTTTGTTGTCTGGTTCTCTGTGTTTTTGATTAGATATATTTCTCAATGACTTTCTTAGATTTTTGCAATCATTATCAAACCATTTTTCATTATCTGTTATTTTTGGTTTGCTCTTATGCTTCTTTAGATTAGCCAAGGAGGCTAATTTGTCAAATATAAAGTTTATGTTCCTAACGGCCAAATTTACACCTTCATTGCTGAAGGAGAATGTTAAGGCTAAAAAGTTGTCCAGGAGAGATTGTATTTTTTGGCTACTAATTGCTTTTTGGTAGATGTCTGTACTGTTTGCACTCCATCTATAGGCTTGTTTAGTACCATGTAATTTATTGGGCCATGATGCTTCATGGTTGGGTTCTGCTCTTCTCAGATACACTGTGATTTTACTGTGGTCTGAGAGAGGTGTTAGTGGGCTGACTGTGAAGGCTCTGAGAGACTCTGGGTTTAGGTCGGTGAGGAAGTAGTCTACAGTGCTGCTGCCAAGGGATGAGCTGTAGGTGTACCTACCAAAAGAGTCTCCTCTCAGCCTGCCATTGACTATGTACAGACCCAGTGTTCGACAGAGCCTCAGGAGCTGTAATCCATTTTTGTTTTTCACTTTGTCATAGTTGTTTCTGTGGGGGTATGTGGGGAGGGAAAGGTTATTGCTTCCTGGTAGGTGTTTATCCCCATGACTGTTAATAGTGTCTTGTTCTTCTGCTATTCTAGCATTCAGGTCTCCACAGACCAGTACGTTGCCTTGGGCCTGAAAGTGACTAATCTCTCCCTCTAGAATGGAGAAGCTCTCTTCGTTGAAGTAGGGTGACTCTGAGGGGGGAATGTATGTGGCACAGAGGAAGACGTTTTTATCTGTCAAGATAGCCTCCTTGTTGATTTTTAACCAGATAAAGAATTCTCCTGTTTTGATCAATTCGATTGAATTAATTAGTTCAGATTTATACCATATTAGCATTCCCCCTGAGTCTCTGCCCTGTTTGATTCCTTTTAATTTAGTGGATGGTATGATTATCTCCCTATAACCTAGTGGACAGCCAGTGGAAACATCACCTCTGCACCATGTTTCCTGTAGTACTAAAATATCAACATCATCAATTTCTTTCAGGAAGTCTGGGTTTCTGCTCTTTAGCCCAAAAGCAGAGGACTTCAATCCTTGTATATTCCAACATGCAACGTAAAAAGACTTCATAACTTTTTTTTTTCTCTTTTCTTTACCTTTCAAAATGAGACAAACACTCACAATCCAAGAAGAACCATTAAAATAGGATTTTTCAATTAAAGTAAACTCTTATTTTGCAAATGTGATTTGTTTATCATTTAAGATAGAATTTGTGTCATGCCACTTGGGTGGATGTAGTGTGAGAATGGTGGAGTTCTTGTGCTCATCTTACCATGACCCTCGGCCCATCACATGTGAGCATAGTAGACTCAGCATTTGTTTAATGTCACTCATTTGGTTGGTGGGGGCTGGGCCAGTTGCTCCTCTCACAGCCTGTGCGTAGCTCTGCCTGCTGGGCTGTGGCTCCTCCAGGTGTGGAGCTCTCTCTCTGTAGCGCTCTCTGTAGCTCTCTCTCTCTCTCTCTCTCTCTGTAGCGCTCTCTCTGTAGCGCTCTCTCTCTCTCTGTAGCTCTCTCTCTCTCTCTCTCTCTGTAGCGCTCTCTCTCTCTCTCTGTAGCGCTCTCTCTCTCTCTCTCTGTAGCTCTCTCTCTCTCTCTCTGTAGCGCTCTCTCTCTCTCTCTGTAGCGCTCTCTCTCTCTCTCTCTCTGTAGCGCTCTCTCTCTCTCTCTCTCTCTCTGTAGCGCTCTCTCTCTCTGTAGCGCTCTCTCTCTCTCTCTCTCTCTCTGTAGCGCTCTCTCTCTCTGTAGCGCTCTCTCTCTCTCTCTCTCTCTGTAGCGCTCTCTCTCTCTCTCTCTGTAGCTCTCTCTCTCTCTCTCTCTATAGCGCTCTCTCTCTCTCTCTCTCTCTGTAGCGCTCTCTCTCTCTCTCTCTCTCTGTCGCGCTCTCTCTCTCTCTCTCTGTAGCGCTCTCTCTCTCTCTCTGTAGCGCTCTCTCTCTCTCTCTCTGTAGCGCTCTCTCTCTCTCTCTCTCTGTAGCGCTCTCTCTCTCTCTCTCTCTGTAGCGCTCTCTCTCTCTCTCTCTCTGTAGCGCTCTCTGTAGCTCTCTCTCTCTCTCTCTCTCTCTGTAGCGCTCTCTCTGTAGCGCTCTCTCTCTCTCTGTAGCTCTCTCTTTCTCTCTCTCTGTAGCGCTCTCTCTCTCTCTCTGTAGCGCTCTCTCTCTCTCTCTCTGTAGCGCTCTCTCTGTAAAAAGGGAAATGGTTGCAAATAACCCTTTTCCATATGTGCCCTCGTTTGGTATTAAAAATTAAATTTGCTCTTGTTTTGCAACTGGTATGATCTGCAAACAGGCATTCATGGTTCTGTCCCATCAACAAACCTTTGAAACTTTTCTTAGCTTTCTCTGTTTTGATGTCTGGTGGGTAAACAACTTCCATAGCAACGCTGGTAATGTTGGCTGATGTTGCAATAGAAGTGTTGTTTCTTGTTTAATTGTCTTTTATGTCTTTAGAGGACTGCTTCACCTTGATGTCCCCTTTCCCTTTTCTTCTGTCCTTATTTTGTCCCACTTTGTCCCTTCTTCTCTTCTGTCAACTAGACACTCCTTGTTAGCTAGCTAGCTTCTTTTCAGGAGAGTCCTTAGCAACTGCCTAGCAACAGGTAAACAACTTAGCTAGCTAAGAAAACTGTATAATTTTATGAAAAATTGTTACTTTTTCAGAATCCTTTCTTCTTTGTTTGCTGCTTGTTTGGTCTCCTATTCTGTCTAGCAGTTTTCTTTTGTTTTTTTCAATGTACTTTACTCTAAAAACCATATAAATCTCAATATTTTTAGGAGCTCATCTTTTCAGCTGCTGCTGCTTAATTTGGAACTCCGGAACTCGCTCGCTCTCTCCCTCTGTAGCTCGCTCGCTCGCTCTCTCCCTCCCTCTGTAGCGCTCTCTCTCTCTGTAGCGCTCTCTCCGTGTAGCGCTCTCTCTGTAGCGCTCTCTCTCTCTCTGTAGCTCTCTCTCTCTCTCTCTGTAGCTCTCTCTCTCTGTAGCGCTCTCTCTCTCTCTCTCTGTAGCGCTCTCTCTGTAGCGCTCTCTCTCTCTCTGTAGCGCTCTCTCTCTCTGTAGCGCTCTCTCTCTCTCTCTGTAGCGCTCTCTCTCTCTCTCTCTGTAGCGCTCTCTCTCTCTCTCTCTCTGTAGCGCTCTCTGTAGCTCTCTCTCTCTCTCTCTCTGTAGCGCTCTCTCTGTAGCGCTCTCTCTCTCTCTGTAGCTCTCTCTCTCTCTCTCTCTGTAGCGCTCTCTCTCTCTCTCTGTAGCGCTCTCTCTCTCTCTCTCTGTAGCTCTCTCTCTCTCTCTCTGTAGCGCTCTCTCTCTCTCTCTCTCTCTCTTTAGCGCTCTCTCTCTCTCTCTCTCTCTCTGTAGCGCTCTCTCTCTCTGTAGCGCTCTCTCTCTCTCTCTCTCTCTCTGTAGCGCTCTCTCTCTCTGTAGCGCTCTCTCTCTCTCTCTCTCTCTGTAGCGCTCTCTCTCTCTCTCTCTGTAGCGCTCTCTCTCTCTCTCTCTGTAGCGCTCTCTCTCTCTCTCTCTCTCTCTAGCTCTCTCTCTCTCTCTCTCTCTCTCTCTCTGTAGCGCTCTCTCTCTCTCTCTCTGTAGCGCTCTCTCTCTCTCTTTGTAGCGCTCTCTCTCTCTCTCTCTGTAGCGCTCTCTCTCTCTCTCTGTAGCGCTCTCTCTCTCTCTCTCTCTGTAGCGCTCTCTCTCTCTCTCTCTCTGTAGCGCTCTCTGTAGCTCTCTCTCTCTCTCTCTCTCTCTGTAGCGCTCTCTCTGTAGCGCTCTCTCTCTCTCTGTAGCTCTCTCTCTCTCTCAATTCAATTCAATTCAAGGGGCTTTATTGGCATGGGAAACATGTGTTAACATTGCCAAAGCAAGTGAGGTAGGTAATATACAAAAGTCAAATAAACAATAAAAATGAACAGTAAACATTACACATACAGAAGTTTCAAAACAATAAAGACATTACAAATGTCATATTATATATATGCAGTGTTGTAACAATGTACAAATGGTTAAAGCACACAAGTTAAAATAAATAAACATAAATATGGGTTGTATTTACAGTGGTGTTTGTTCTTCACTGGTTGCCCTTTTCTTGTGGCAACAGGTCACAAATCTTGCTGCTGTGATGGCACACTGTGGAATTTCACCCAGTAGATATGGGAGTTTATCAAAATTGGATTTGTTTTCGAATTCTTTGTGGATCTGTGTAATCTGAGGGAAATATGTCTCTCTAATATGGTCATACATTGGGCAGGAGGTTAGGAAGTGCAGCTCAGTTTCCACCTCATTTTGTGGGCAGTGTGCACATAGCCTGTCTTCTCTTGAGAGCCATGTCTGCCTACGGCGGCCTTTCTCAATAGCAAGGCTATGCTCACTGAGTCTGTACATAGTCAAAGCTTTCCTTAAGTTTGGGTCAGTCACAGTGGTCAGGTATTCTGCCACTGTGTACTCTCTGTTTAGGGCCAAATAGCATTCTAGTTTGCTCTGTTTTTTTGTTAATTCTTTCCAATGTGTCAAGTAATTATCTTTTTGTTTTCTCATGATTTGGTTGGGTCTAATTGTGCTGTTGTCCTGGGGCTCTGTGGGGTGTGTTTGTGTTTGTGAACAGAGCCCTAGGACCAGCTTGCTTAGGGGACTCTTCTCCAGGTTCATCTCTCTGTAGGTGATGGCTTTGTTATGGAAGGTTTGGGAATCGCTTCCTTTTCGGTGGTTGTAGAATTTAACGGCTCTTTTCTGGATTTTGATAATTAGTGGGTATCGGCCTAATTCTGCTCTGCATGCATTATTTGGTGTTCTACGTTGTACACGGAGGATATTTTTGCAGAATTCTGCATGCAGAGTCTCAATTTGGTGTTTGTCCCATTTTGTGAAATCTTGGTTGGTGAGCGGACCCCAGACCTCACAACCATAAAGGGCAATGGGCTCTATGACTGATTCAAGTATTTTTAGCCAGATCCTAATTGGTATGTTGAAATTTATGTTCCTTTTGATGGCATAGAAGGCCCTTCTTGCCTTGTCTCTCAGATCGTTCACAGCTTTGTGGAAGTTACCTGTGGTGCTGATGTTTAGGCCGAGGTATGTATAGTTTTTTGTGTGCTCTAGGGCAACGGTGTCTAGATGGAATTTGTGGTCCTGGTGACTGGACCTTTTTTGGAACACCATTATTTTGGTCTTACTGAGATTTACTGTCAGGGCCCAGGTCTGACAGAATCTGTGCAGAAGATCTAGGTGCTGCTGTAGGCCCTCCTTGGTTGGTGACAGAAGCACCAGATCATCAGCAAACAGTAGACATTTGACTTCGGATTCTAGTAGGGTGAGACCGGGTGCTGCAGACTGTTCTAGTGCCCGCGCCAATTCGTTGATATATATGTTGAAGAGGGTGGGGCTTAAGCTGCATCCCTGTCTCACCCCACGACCCTGTGTGAAGAAATGTGTGTGTTTTTTGCCAATTTTAACCGCACACTTGTTGTTTGTGTACATGGATTTTATAATGTCGTATGTTTTACCCCCAACACCACTTTCCATCAATTTGTATAGCAGACCCTCATGCCAAATTGAGTCGAAGGCTTTTTTTTAAATCAACAAAGCATGAGAAGACTTTGCCTTTGTTTTGGTTTGTTTGGTTGTCAATTAGGGTGTGTAGGGTGAATACATGGTCTGTTGTACGGTAATTTGGTAAAAAGCCAATTTGACATTTGCTCAGTACATTGTTTTCATTGAGGAAATGTACGAGTCTGCTGTTAATGATAATGCAGAGTATTTTCCCAAGGTTACTGTTGACGCATATTCCACGGTAGTTATTGGGGTCAAATTTGTCTCCACTTTTGTGGATTGGGGTGATCAGTCCTTGGTTCCAAATATTGGGGAAGATGCCAGAGCTAAGGACGATGTTAAAGAGTTTTAGTATAGCCAATTGGAATTTGTTGTCTGTATATTTGATCATTTCATTAAGGATACCATCAACACCACAGGCCTTTTTGGGTTTGAGGGTTTTTATTTTGTCCTGTAACTCATTCAAGGTAATTGGAGAATCCAATGGGTTCTGGTAGTCTTTAATAGTTGATTCTAGGATTTGTATTTGATCATGTATATGTTTTTGTTCTTTATTCTTTGTTATAGAGCCAAAAAGATTGGAGAAGTGGTTTACCCATACATCTCCATTTTGGATAGATAATTCTTCGTGTTGTTGTTTGTTTAGTGTTTTCCAATTTTCCCAGAATTGGTTAGAGTCTATGGAGTCTTCAATTACATTGAGCTGATTTCTGACGTGCTGTTCCTTCTTTTTCCGTAGTGTATTTCTGTATTGTTTTAGTGATTCGCCATAGTGAAGGCGTAGACTCAGGTTTTCCGGGTCTCTATGTTTTTGGTTGGACAGGTTCCTCAATTTATTTCTTAGATTTTTGCATTCTTTATCAAACCATTTGTCATTGTTGTTCATTTTCTTCGGTTTTCTATTTGAGATTTTTAGATTTGATAGGGAAGCTGAGAGGTCAAATATACTGTTAAGATTTTCTACTGCCAAGTTTACACCTTCACTATTGCAGTGGAACATTTTACCCAGGAAGTTGTCTAAAAGGGATTGAATTTGCTGTTGCCTAATTGTTTTTTGGTAGGTTTCCAAACTGCATTCCTTCCATCTATAGCATTTCTTAATGTTACTCAGTTCCTTTGGCTTTGATGCCTCATGATTGAGTATTGCTCTGTTCAAGTAGACTGTGATTTTGCTGTGGTCTGATAGGGGTGTCAGTGGGCTGACTGTGAACGCTCTGAGAGACTCTGGGTTGAGGTCAGTGATAAAGTAGTCTACAGTGCTACTGCCAAGAGATGAGCTATAGGTGAACCTACCATAGGAGTCCCCTCGAAGCCTACCATTGACTATGTACATACTATGTACATACATTCTCTCTCTCTCTGTAGCGCTCTCTCTCTCTCTCTGTAGCGCTCTCTCTCTCTCTCTCTGTAGCGCTCTCTCTGTAGCGCTCTCTCTCTCTCTGTAGCGCTCTCTCTCTCTCTCTGTAGCGCTCTCTCTCTCTCTCTCTGTAGCGCTCTCTCTCTCTGTAGCGCTCTCTCTCTCTCTCTCTCTGTAGCGCTCTCTCTCTCTCTCTGTAGCGCTCTCTCTCTCTCTCTCTCTGTAGCGCTCTCTCTCTCTCTCTGTAGCGCTCTCTCTCTCTCTCTGTAGCGCTCTCGCTCTCTCTCTGTAGCGCTCTCTCTCTCTGTAGCGCTCTCTCCGTGTAGCGCTCTCTCCGTGTAGCGCTCTCTCCGTGTAGCTCTCTCTCCGTGTAGCTCTCTCTCCGTGTAGCTCTCTCCGTGTAGCGCTCTCTCCGTGTAACGCTCTCTCTCTAGCTCTCTCACGCTCTCTCTCTGTAGCGCTCTCTCTCTCTCTGTAGCGCTCGCTCTCTCTCTGTAGCGCTCGCTCTCTCTCTGTAGCGCTCGCTCTCTCTCTGTAGCGCTCGCTCTCTCTCTGTAGCGCTCGCTCTCTCTCTCTGTAGCGCTCGCTCTCTCCCTCTGTAGCGCTCGCTCTCTCTCTCTGTAGCTCGCTCGCTCTCTCCCTCTGTAGCTCGCTCGCTCTCTCCCTCTGTAGCTCGCTCGCTCTCTCTCTCTGTAGCGCTCTCTCTCTCTCTCTGTAGCGCTCTCTCTCTCTCTCTCTGTAGCTCTCTCTCTCTCTCTCTCTCTCGCTCTCTCTCTCTCTCTCTGTAGCGCTCTCTCTCTCTCTCTCTCTGTAGCTCTCTCTCTCTCTCTCTCTCTCTGTAGCGCTCTCTCTCTCTCTCTCTCTCTCTGTAGCGCTCTCTCTCTGTAGCGCTCTCTCTCTCTCTCTCTCTGTAGCGCTCTCTCTCTCTCTCTCTCTCTCTCTCTCTCTCTCTCTCTCTCTCTGTAGCGCTCTCTCTCTCTCTCTCTCTCTCTGTAGCGCTCTCTCTCTCTCTCTCTGTAGCGCTCTCTCTCTCTCTTTGTAGCGCTCTCTCTCTCTCTCTCTGTAGCGCTCTCTCTCTCTCTCTCTCTCTGTAGCGCTCTCTCTCTCTCTCTCTCTGTAGCGCTCTCTCTCGCTCTCTCTCTGTAGCGCTCTCTGTAGCTCTCTCTCTCTCTCTCTCTCTCTCTCTGTAGCGCTCTCTCTGTAGCGCTCTCTCTCTCTCTGTAGCTCTCTCTCTCTCTCTCTCTCTCTCTGTAGCGCTCTCTCTCTCTCTCTGTAGCGCTCTCTCTCTCTCTCTCTGTAGCGCTCTCTCTGTAGCGCTCTCTCTCTCTCTGTAGCGCTCTCTCTCTCTCTCTGTAGCGCTCTCTCTCTCTCTCTCTGTAGCGCTCTCTCTCTCTGTAGCGCGCTCTCTCTCTCTGTAGCGCTCTCTCCGTGTAGCGCTCTCTCCGTGTAGCGCTCTCTCTCTCTGTAGCGCTCTCTCTCTCTGTAGCGCTCTCTCTCTCTCTCTCTCTGTAGCGCTCTCTCTCTCTGTAGCGCTCTCTCTCTCTCTCTCTCTATAGCGCTCTCTCTCTCTCTCTCTCTATAGCGCTCTCTCTCTCTCTCTCTCTGTAGCGCTCTCTCTCTCTCTCTATAGCGCTCTCTCTCTCTCTCTGTAGCGCTCTCGCTCTCTCTCTGTAGCGCTCTCTCTCTCTGTAGCGCTCTCTCCGTGTAGCGCTCTCTCCGTGTAGCGCTCTCTCCGTGTAGCTCTCTCTCCGTGTAGCTCTCTCTCCGTGTAGTTCTCTCTCCGTGTAGCGCTCTCTCCGTGTAACGCTCTCTCTCTAGCTCTCTCGCGCTCTCTCTCTGTAGCGCTCTCTCTCTCTCTGTAGCGCTCGCTCTCTCTCTGTAGCGCTCGCTCTCTCTCTGTAGCGCTCGCTCTCTCTCTGTAGCGCTCGCTCTCTCTCTGTAGCGCTCGCTCTCTCTCTCTGTAGCGCTCGCTCTCTCCCTCTGTAGCGCTCGCTCTCTCTCTCTGTAGCTCGCTCGCTCTCTCCCTCTGTAGCTCGCTCGCTCTCTCCCTCTGTAGCTCGCTCGCTCTCTCCCTCTGTAGCTCGCTCGCTCTCTCCCTCTGTAGCTCGCTCGCTCTCTCCCTCTGTGGCTCGCTCTCTCGCTCTCTCCCTCTGTGGCTCGCTCGCTCGCTCTCTCCCTCTGTGGCTCGCTCGCTCGCTCTCTCCCTCTGTAGCTCGCTCGCTCTCTCCCTCTGTGGCTCGCTCGCTCGCTCTCTCCCTCTGTGGCTCGCTCGCTCGCTCTCTCCCTCTGTGGCTCGCTCGCTCGCTCTCTCCCTCTGTGGCTCGCTCGCTCGCTCTCTCCCTCTGTGGCTCGCTCGCTCGCTCTCTCCCTCTGTGGCTCGCTCGCTCGCTCTCTCCCTCTGTGGCTCGCTCGCTCTCTCCCTCTGTAGCTCGCTCTCTCCCTCTGTAGCTCGCTCTCTCCCTCTGTAGCTCGCTCTCTCCCTCTGTAGCTCGCTCTCTCCCTCTGTAGCTCGCTCGCTCCCTCCCTCTGTAGCTCGCTCGCTCGCTCTCTCCCTCTGTAGCTCGCTCTCTCCCTCTGTAGCTCGCTCTCTCCCTCTGTAGCTCGCTCTCTCCCTCTGTAGCTCGCTCGCTCTCTCCCTCTGTAGCTCGCTCGCTCGCTCTCTCCCTCTGTAGCTCGCTCGCTCGCTCTCTCCCTCTGTAGCTCGCTCGCTCTCTCCCTCCCTCTGTAGCTCGCTCGCTCGCTCTCTCCCTCTGTAGCTCGCTCGCTCGCTCTCTCCCTCCCTCTGTATCTCGCTCGCTCGCTCTCTCCCTCCCTCTGTAGCTCGCTCGCTCGCTCTCTCCCTCCCTCTGTAGCTCGCTCGCTCGCTCTCTCCCTCCCTCTGTCGCTCGCTCTCTCCCTCCCTCTGTAGCTCGCTCGCTCGCTCTCTCCCTCTGTCGCTCGCTCGCTCGCTCTCTCCCTCTGTCGCTCGCTCTCTCCCTCTCTCCCTCTGTCGCTCGCTCTCTCCCTCCCTCTGTAGCTCGCTCGCTCGCTCTCTCTCTCTGTAGCTCGCTCGCTCGCTCGCTCTCTCTCTCTGTCGCTCGCTCGCTCGCTCTCTCTCTCTGTAGCTCGCTCGCTCGCTCTCTCTCTGTAGCTCGCTCGCTCTCTGTAGCTCGCTCGCTCGCTCTCTCTCTCTGTAACTCGCTCGCTCTCTGTAGCTCGCTCTCTCTCGCGCTCTCTCTCTCTCCCTCTGTAGCTCGCTCTCTCTCGCTGTCTCTCTGTAGCTGTCTCTCTCTCGCTGTCTCTCTGTAGCTCGCTCTCTCTCGCTGTCTCTCTGTAGCTCGCTCTCTCTGTCTCTCTGTAGCTCGTTCTCTCTCCACCTCTGTAGCTCGCTCTCTCCACCTCTGTAGCTCGCTCTCTCCACCTCTGTAGCTCGCTCTCTCGCTCGCTCTCTGTAGCTCTTTCGCTCGCTCGCTCTCTCTCTGTAGTTCGCTCGCTCGCTCTCTCTGTAGCTCGCTCTCTCTCTGTAGCTCGCTCGCTCTCTCTCTGTAGCTCGCTCGCTCTCTCTCTGTAGCTCGCTCGCTCTCTCTCTCTCTAGCTCGCTCGCTCTCTCTCTCTGTAGCTCGCTCGCTCTCTCTCTGTAGCTCGCTCGCTCTCTCTCTGTAGCTCGCTCGCTCTCTCTCTGTAGCTCGCTCGCTCTCTCTCTGTAGCTCGCTCGCTCTCTCTCTGTAGCTCGCTCGCTCTCTCTCGCTGTAGCTCGCTCTCTCTCTCTCTGTAGCTCTCTCGCTCTCTGTAGCTCTCTCGCTCTCTGTAGCTCTCTCGCTCTCTCTCTCTGTAGCTCTCTCGCTCTCTCTCTCTGTAGCTCTCTCTCTCTGTAGCTCTCTCTCTCTCTCTCTGTAGCTCTCTCGCTCTCTCTCTGTAGCTCTCTCGCTCTCTCTCTCTGTAGCTCGCTCTCTCTCTCTGTAGCTCTCTCTCTCTCTCTCTCTGGAGCGCTCTCTCTGGAGCGCTCTCTCTGTATCGCTCTCTCTGTAGCGCACTCGCTCGCTCTCTGTAGCGCTCTCGCTCGCTCTCTGTAGCGCTCTCGCTCGCTCTCTGTAGCTCTCTCGCTCGCTCTCTGTAGCTCTCTCGCTCGCTCTCTGTAGCTCTCTCGCTCGCTCTCTCTCTGTAGCTCGCTCGCTCGCTCTCTCTCTGTAGCTCGCTCGCTCTCTCTCTCTCTCTGTAGCTCGCTCGCTCTCTCTCTCTCTGTAGCTCGCTTGCTCTCGCTCTCTCTCTGTAGCTCGCTCGCTCTCTCTCTGTAGCTCGCTCTCTCTCTCTCTCTAGCTCGCTCGCTCTCTCTCTGTAGCTCGCTCGCTCTCTCTCTGTAGCTCGCTCGCTCTCTCTCTGTAGCTCGCTCGCTCTCTCTCTGTAGCTCGCTCGCTCTCTCTCTCTCTCTGTAGCTCGCTCGCTCGCTCTCTCTCTCTCTGTAGCTCGCTCGCGCTCTCTCGCTGTAGCTCTCTCGCTCTCTCTCTCTGTAGCTCTCTCGCTCTCTCTCTCTGTAGCTCGCTGTCTCGCTCTCTCTCTGTAGCTCGCTCTGTAGCTCTCTCTCTCTCTCTCTGTAGCGCTCTCTCTCTCTCTGTAGCGCTCTCTCTCTCTCTGTAGCGCTCTCTCTCTCTCTGTAGCGCTCTCTCTCTCTCTCTGTAGCGCTCTCTCTCTGTAGCGCTCTCTCTCTGTAGCTCGCTCTGTAGCTCTCTCTCTCTCTCTGTAGCGCTCTCTCTCTCTCTGTAGCGCTCTCTCTCTCTCTCTGTAGCGCTCTCTCTCTCTCTGTAGCTCTCTCTCTCTCTCTCTGTAGCGCTCTCTCTCTCTCTGTAGCGCTCTCTCTCTCTCTCTGTAGCGCTCTCTCTCTCTATCTGTAGCGCTCTCTCTCTCTCTCTCTCTGTAGCTCTCTCTCTCTCTGTAGCGCTCTCTCTCTCTCTCTTTCTCTCTGTAGCGCTCTCTCTGTAGCGCTCTCTCTGTAGCGCTCTCTCTCTCTATCTGTAGCGCTCTCTCTCTCTCTCTCTCTCTGTAGCTCTCTCTCTCTCTGTAGCGCTCTCTCTCTCTCTCTGTAGCGCTCTCTCTCTCTATCTGTAGCGCTCTCTCTCTCTCTCTCTCTGTAGCGCTCTCTCTCTCTCTGTAGCGCTCTCTCTCTTTGTAGCTCTCTCTCTGTAGCTCGCTCTGTAGCTCTCTCTCTCTCTCTCTGTAGCGCTCTCTCTCTCTCTGTAGCGCTCTCTCTCTCTCTCTGTAGCGCTCTCTCTCTCTCTCTGTAGCTCTCTCTCTCTCTCTCTGTAGCGCTCTCTCTCTCTCTGTAGCGCTCTCTCTCTCTCTCTGTAGCTCTCTCTCTCTCTCTGTAGCTCGCTCTCTCTGTAGCTCTCTCTCTCTCTGTAGCTCTCTCTGTAGCTCTCTCTCTGTAGCTCTCTCTCTCTCTTTCTGTAGCTCTCTCTCTCTCTCTCTGTAGCTCTCTCTCTCTCTCTGTAGCTCTCTCTCTCTCTCTGTAGCGCTCTCTCTCTCTCTGTAGCTCTCTCTCTCTCTCTGTAGCTCTCTCTCTCTCTGTAGCTCTCTCTCTCTCTGTAGCTCTCTCTGTCTGTAGCGCTCTCTCTCTCTCTCTCTCTCTCTCTGTAGCGCTCTCTCTCTCTCTCTCTCTCTGTAGCGCTCTCTCTCTCTGTAGCGCTCTCTCTCTCAATTCAATTCAATTCAATTTGCTTTATTGGCATGACGTAACAATGTACATATTGCCAAAGCTTGTTTACAATGTAAAAATGAGAATCAAAATTGTCAACGGGACAACAGTAACAACAATAACCAAGGGTCAAAATAACCATACATTCAACAATAACAATAAACATACAGTAAAGGACATGTGCAGGTTGATTGGTTTGTCAGACACTGTCCCTCAACTTATGGCAGGCAGCAATGTAGTGCGCTGCCAACCCACAGCTCTCTGCGTCCTCCCCCAACAGGACGGGTAGTCTATCCTCATCAGAGAGGTCTTTGAAACCTTGAATAAGAGTTTCAAATTTGGGGAAATGACACTCTCTAATTGTTTTATATTTTTGACATTTTGTCAGGAAATGCAGCTCCGTCTCAGGTTCTGCTATTGTGCAGTGGTTGCACAGCCTTTCCTCTACAGGGAGCCAGGTTTTCCTGTGTCTACCTTTCTCAATGGCAAGGCTGTGCTCACTGAGCCTGTACTTTGTCAAGGTTTTTCTAAAGTTTTGATCAGTAACCATGGTCAAATATTTAGCCACGGTGTACTGTCGATTTAGGGCCAGATAGCACTGCATTTTGCTCTGTGCTTGTGCTTGTGTTTCCCAATAAGCAATATAGTTTTGTTTTGACTGTGTTGTAATTTGGTTTATCCTGATTGATTGGATGTTCTGGTCCTGAGGCTTCAGTGTGTTAGTAGAACAGGTTTGTGAACTCAGCCCCAGGACCAGCTGGATGAGGGGACTCTTTTCTTTGTTCAGCTCTTGGTATTGCAGGGCTTGGTAATGATATGAGAGGGGGTCACTGTATTTTAGATGTTTCCAAAACTTAATTGCTCTTTTTTGAGTTTTTATTATTAGTGGATATTTGCCTAATTCTGCCCTGCATGCATTGTTTGTAGTTTTCCTCTGGACATGTAGGAGAATCTTACAGAACTCTGCATGCAGGGTTTCAATGGGATGTTTGTCCCATTTGATGAAATCTTGTTTTGCAAGTGGACCCCACACCTCGCTGCCATAAAGTGCAATTGGTTCAATGACATATTCAATTAGTTTTAGCCAAATTTTAATAGGTATTTCAATTTGAATTTGCTTTTTAATTGCGTAGAATGCCCTGCGTGCTTTCTCTCTCAGTTCATTCACTGCTTCATTAAGGTGTCCAGTTGAGCTTATTTTTAAACCTAAGTAATTGTAGTGTGTGCAGTGCTCTATATATTTTGTACCAATTGAGAACTTTGGTCTAATTCCCTGAGATCTGGATCTTCTCTGGAAAATCATTATTTTAGTCTTTTTGGGGTTTACTGCCAGGGCCCAGGTCTGGCAGTACTGCTCTAGCAGGTCCAGGCTCTGCTGTAGGCCATGTGCTGTGGGTGACAGCAGGCATAGGTCATCGGCGAAGAGTAGGCATTTAACCTCTGAATTATGGAGACTAACACCAGGGGCTGAGGATTTTTCTAGAATAGTGGCCAATTCGTTGATGTAAATATTGAAGAGTGCTGGGCTCAGATTACAACCCTGACGAAGGCCCCGCCCCTGGTTAAAGAATTCTGTTCTTTTCTTGCCAATTTTAATGCTGCACGTATTGCCAGTATACATTGATTTAATTATGTCATATGTTTTACCCCCTACACCACTTTCAATAACTTTGTAGAACAGTCCTGTGTGCCAAATAGAATCAAATGCTTTTTGGAAGTCGATAAAGCAAGCGTATATTTTGGTATTATTTTGGTGGACATGTTTATCTATCAGGGTGTGTAGGGTGTAAATATGATCGGTCGTGCGATGTTTTGGTATAAATCCAATTTGGCTTTTACTCAAGACATTGTGCTTATTAAGGAAGTTTAGAACTCTTACATTTATAATACTACAGAAAACCTTCCCCAGGTTACTGTTCACACAAATGCCTCTGTAATTGTTAGGGTCAAATTTGTCTCCGTTTTTAAAGGTTGGGGTTATGAGTCCTTGATTCCAGATGTCAGGGAAATAACCTACACTCAGGATCAAATTAAACAGTTTTAATATAGCCAACTGAAATTTTGCACTAGTGAGTTTGAGCATCTCATTTAGGATGCCATCAGGTCCGCATGCCTTTTTAAATTTGAGAGCCTGAAGTTTCTTATAGAGCTCCTGGTCAGTAATTGGGGAGTCCAGTGGATTTTGATTGTCCTTTATAGCTCTTTCTAATCCATTCAACTTCTCATGAATTTGGCGTTGTTCTGCGTTTGTGTCAATTTGAACGGTGTTGTAGAGTGTTTTAAAATGGGTTGTCCAAATGTCACCATTTTGTATCGCTAATTCCTCTTGTTTAGATTTTTTTATTTTTTTCCAATTTTGCCAGAAGTTGTTTGTGTTTATGGACTCCTCAATTAGCGTCAGCTGCTTTCTGTTGTACTGTGCTTTTTTGGTTCTGAGTGTACGTTTATAGAGTTTTAAAGTCTCACAGTAATGAAGGCGTAATTCACCATTATTTGGGTGTCTGTGCTTTTGGTTGGATAGTGTTCTAAGTTTTTTCCTTATAATTTTACAATCTGCATCAAACCAGTTGTCATCTGTGATCTTTTTTGTTTTGTTTTTTATCAATTTCAATTGTGCTTCTTTTGCCGTTTGCCTGAATATATAGTTGATGTTTTGTACTGCTAGATTGATGCCTTCTTTACTGTGAGTGAATGTGGTATCCAGAAAGTTATCTAAGAGTGTTTGGATATTTTGGTTCCAGGTTGCTTTCTGGTATTCTTCTGTGCTGTTTTGGGCCCATCTGTATGAATGTCTGATGTTGTACAGCTTACTGGGCTGTGAATGTGTGGTTGTTTCCATGTCTGTTCTTTTGAGGAACAATGTAATTTGGCTGTGATCAGACAGAGGTGTTAGTGGCTTGACAGTGAATGAGCTGAGAGAGAAGGGGTCAATGTCTGTGATCATATAGTCTACTGTACTGTGGCCAAGAGGTGAGCAGTAGGTGAATCTCCCCAAAGAGTCCCCCCGTAACCTACCATTGACAAAGTACAGACCCAGGCTTCTACAGAGCTGCAACAGATCCCTTCCGTTTTTGTTGACGGTGCTGTCACTGTTGTTTCTATTGGGGAGATTAAGACAGTTAGAAACATTATGGCCTGTAATAAAGCTGTCCCCTCGTGTGCTCGTTAGATCAGGTAGTGTTCCTGTGCGCGCATTTGTGTCACCACAGATGAGCACATTTCCCTGGGCCTGGAAATGGCACATCTCTTCCTCAAGGGTGGGGAAGATCTCCTCTGAGTAATATGGGGATTCTGAGGGGGGCATATAAATTGCGCAAAGGAACACATCTTTTTCTGTCAGTACAAGTTCTTTTTTCAGTTTTAACCAAATGTGATATTTGCCAATTTTGAGGGGATCAATTAGATGTTGTGGGTCGGATTTGTACCAAATGATCAGTCCTCCAGAGTCTCTGCCTCTATTGACAGAGCTGTGTTTTTGTGACGGCACAATTACCTCTCTGTAACCTGTGGGACAGTGAGTGACAATGTCAGCCTTACACCATGTCTCCTGCAGAATGATGACGTCAACATCTTTAAGATTTTTGTTGAACTCTGTAGCGCTCTCTCTCTCTCTCTCTGTAGCGCTCTCTCTCTCTCTCTCTGTAGCTCGCTCTCTCTCTCTGTAGCGCTCTCTCTCTCTCTCTGTCTGACGCTCTCTCTCTCTCTCTGTAGCGCTCTCTCTCTCTCTCTGTAGCGCTCTCTCTCTCTCTCTGTAGCACTCTCTCTCTCTCTGTAGCGCTCTCTAGCGCTCTCTCTCTCTCTGTAGCGCTCTCTCTCTCTCTGCGCGCTCTCTGTAGCGCTCTCTCTGTAGCTCGCTCTCTGTAGTGCTCTCTGTAGCGCTCTCTCTCTCTCTGTAGCGCTCTCTGTAGCTCTCTCTGTAGCGCTCTCTCTCTCTCTGTAGCGCTCTCTCTGTAGCTCGCTCTCTGTAGTGCTCTCTGTAGCGCTCTCTCTCTCTCTGTAGCGCTCTCTCTCTCGCTCTGTAGCGCTCTCTGTAGCTCTCTCTGTAGCGCTCTCTCTCTCTCTGTAGCGCTCTCTCTCTCTGTAGCGCTCTCTCTCTCTGTAGCGCTCTCTCTCTCTCTGTCTCTGTAGCTCTCTCTCTCTCTCTCTCTGTAGCGCTCTCTCTCTCTCTGTAGCGCTCTCTCTCTCTCTCTGTAGCGCTCTCTCTCTCTCTCTCTCTGTAGCTCTCTCTCTCTCTGTAGCGCTCTCTCTCTCTCTCTCTCTCTAGCGCTCTCTCTCTCTCTTTCTCTCTGTAGCGCTCTCTCTCTCTCTCTCTCTGTAGCTCTCTCTCTCTGTAGCGCTCTCTCTCTCTCTCTCTCTGTAGCGCTCTCTCTCTCTTTCTCTCTGTAGCGCTCTCTCTGTAGCGCTCTCTCTGTAGCGCTCTCTCTGTCTCGCTCTCTCTAGCGCTCTCACTGTAGCGCTCTCTCTGTAGCGCTCTCTCTCTCTCTCTATAGCGCTCTCTCTCTCTCTGTAGCTCTCTCTCTCTCTCTGTAGCTCGCTCTCTCTGTAGCTCTCTCTCTCTCTCTGTAGCTCTCTCTCTCTCTCTGTAGCTATCTCTGTAGCTCTCTCTCTCTCTCTGTAGCTATCTCTGTAGCTCTCTCTCTGTAGCTCTCTCTCTCTCTTTCTGTAGCTCTCTCTCTCTGTAGCTCTCTCTCTCTCTGTAGCGCTCTCTCTCTCTCTGTAGCTCTCTCTCTCTCTCTGTAGCTCTCTCTCTCTCTGTAGCTCTCTCTCTCTCTGTAGCTCTCTCTCTCTGTAGCGCTCTCTCTCTCTCTCTCTCTCTCTGTAGCGCTCTCAAATTCAAATTCAAATTCAAGCTGCTTTATTGGCATGAAAAACATTGTGTCAATATTGCCAAAGCAACAATGTATACAATATACATTGTAATACAATTAAAACAATGACAAATAATAATATAGAATGGCAGTAAATAATAATACAAAATTAAATATAAAAAATAGTAACAATAAAATGGTAACAGTCAATAGTCGAATGTAATGTATGGTGTAATGCACCACTACCACCACCACTATCATTAAACTGCTATCATTACCATTACCACCCATACCATTACTATTTGGAATGATAAACAACAATAATAATACTAATAACAATAACAGTAATAACAATAACAGTCATAATAAGTAAGTTACTGCTTACTATGCAGATGTTATTATTCAGTGTCCCTCAGGCTATGGCAGGCAAATACATATTTGGCTGCAAGAGGAGCCATTGCTCCTTCGCCCATGAGTATTTTTAGTTTTTCCTCTGGGTTTAATAAGTTAAAATTTGGAATAAATGTAGTCATTTCTGTGAATAATGAATCTCTTGGTGAGGAATATTTATCACAGTAAAGGAGAAAGTGCATCTCTGTTTCTACCTCCCCTGTCGTGCAGTGACCACATACACGCTCCTCTTTGGGTAGCCATGTCTTTTTATGTCTGCCGGTTTCTATTGCCAATCGGTGGTCACTCAGCCTGTACTTGGTAAGGATCTGTCTCTGCTTCGAATCTCTGACAGAGTAGAGATATTCAGCCAATTCATATTCTCTGTTTAGGGTCAGATAGCAATTTAGTCGGCTTTGGGATTTTGTTTTGTTTTTCCAATGTTGTAAATATGAGTCCTTTGATTGGTTCATGATTTTGTTTATTGGAATTCTTTCTTTTGAAGCAGTGCCGGTGTCAGCTTGGTTGGTTAGGTCCAACACCAGCTGACTGAGAGGGCTCGTTTCTGGGCTCAGTTCTTGGGTTTGAAGTGCTTTAAATTGCAGACTCGAATTTGGACTTGAATTTAGATGTAGCCAAAATTTTAATGATCTTTTCTGTATTTTCATTATTACTGGAAAGCGGCCCAATTCTGCCCTACATGCATTAGTTGGTGTATTTCTCTGGACTTGTAGGATTTTCCGACAGAATTCTGCATGTAGGGTTTCAATTGGATGTTTGTCCCACATTTTAAAGTCCAGTTTATTGAGTGGCCCCCAAACCTCACTTCCGTAAAGAGCTATTGGTAGGATTACACTGTCAAATATTTTGGTCCAAATTCTAATTGGGATGTTGATTTTGAATAATTTCATTTTTATTGCATACAATGCTCTGCGGGCTTTTTCTTTGAGTGCATTCACTGCCATATTAAAGTTTCCCGATGCAGATATGGTCAGACCAAGGTAGGTGTAATTTTTTGTGTGTTCAATTATGGTGTTGTTCAGGGTGAATTTATATTTGTGTTTCTGACATCTGTTTTGTTTTTGGAAAATCATGATTTTAGTTTTTGGGAAATTTACTGCCAGGGCCCAATTATGGCAATATTGCTCTAGAATATTAATGTTCTGTTGAAGACCTTCTTTGGTTGGTGATAGAAGTACCAAGTCATCAGCATATAGCAGGTATTTCACCTCTGTGTCAAATAGTGTGAGTCCTGGGGCTGGAGAATGGTCCAACATGTCTGCTAATTCATTGATATAAATGTTGAAAAGATTTGGACTCAAACTACAGCCTTGTCTCACACCTCGACATTGTGAAAAGAATTCTGTTCTTTGGTTTTTGATTTTTATTGCACACTTATTTTCTGTGTACATACATTTTATTAAGTCATACACCTTACCACCAAGCCCACTTTGTAGAATTTTGTAGAATAGCCCTTCGTGCCAAATAGAATCAAATGCTTTTTTAAAGTCAATAAAGCAAGCAAAGATTTTGCCCTCTTTTTTTTGGTGGACGTGTTTATTAATTAGTGTGTGTAAGGTGTATATATGGTCAGTAGTGCGATGGTTAGGGAGAAAGCCAATTTGACATTTAGTTATTACATTTTTTTCTTGAAGAAAGGTTTGGATTCTTGAATTCAAAATGCTACAGAAAACCTTTCCCAAGTTACTGTTTACACAAATTCCCCTGTAATTATTGGGGTCTGATTTGTCTCCACTTTTGTGGATAGGGGAGATGAGCCCCTGGTTCCAGACATCAGGGAAGCAGCCAGAAGTTAAAACCATGTTGAACAATTTAAGCACAGCATTTTGCAACTCAGGTGTGCTGTTTTTCAGCATTTCATTTCTGATGTTGTCTAGACCACAAGCCTTCTTTGATTTAATAGATTTGAGCTTTTCATTTAGTTCTTGTTGGGTTATTGGGTAATCTAATGGATTTTGGTTATTTTTAATGACTGATTCAAGGATTTTCAATTTTTCTTTAATTTCTAATTGGTTCTGTTTTAAGTCTTTTTGTGGGATGTTTTTGTATAGATTATCAAAATAAGTTTTCCAAATTCCTACATCTTGTATGGCTAATTCTTGTGGCTTTGTTGTGCTTAAATTGTTCCACATGTCCCAGAACTGATTTTGGTCAATTGCGTTTTCAATTTCATCAAGTGTCTTGTTGGTATAATTCAGTTTCTTGCGTTTCAGTGTATGTTTATACTGTTTCAGAGTTTCAAAGTATTCATATCGTAGCTCTGGGTTGTTTTGCTGCTTATGTTTTTTGTTTGACATTTGTCTTAGGTGTTTTCTAATTGTTTTACATTCATTATCAAACCATTTGTCAGAAACATTTTGTTTTTTGTTTCTGATGTTGCATTTCTTTGGTTTTCTCAAATTTGCTTTCGATGCTGCTTTTTGGAATATGCAGTTGATGTTTAGAGTAGCCGAATTGACACCATCTTTATTGTTTTGGTATTGTGAGTTATTGAAAAACTGTATAGAGTTCATCATTTCTTTTGAGTTCAATGTTTCAATGAATCCCTCTGCACTGTTTGGAGCCCATCTGTATGATTGGTTTATGTTGAAGAGTTTATTGGGCAGTTTTTTTGAATGAATATTGCCGGTTAATTTCTTCAAAAACACGTTGATCTGACTGTGATCTGACAATGGTGTCTGTGGTCTGACAGTGAATGCACTAATGGAGGAGGGGTCAATGTCCGTGATGGCATAATCGACTACACTTGTCCCAAGAGCTGAGCAGTAAGTAAACTGACCTAAAGAGTCCCCTCTGATTCTACCATTAAGCATGTACAGGCCTAAGGCTCGACAGAGATGCACTAACTCCTTCCCATTTTTGTTCAGTATTTGGTCAGGACTGTTTCTATTATTTATAATAGGGCTGCTGTACAAGGAGGGGTGACCAAATATGTGGTGGTTACCTCCCGCATCAGTGTAGTCAGGCTCAGAACCTGTTCTTGCATTGAAATCTCCACAAAGAAGCACTTTACCCTCTGCCTGAAATGTAATGATTTCTGTATGGAGATTGTCAAAAAACTGATCATCATAATATGGTGAATCTGAAGGAGGAGCATAAGCTGCACATATGTACACATCATTGTCACAATAGATTGTACCTTTGTTAAGTTTTAGCCAAATGTGACTGGTACCTTTTTTCATTTCATTCAGTGCCAAGTCCTGCTTATGCCAAATGATGATTCCACCTGAGTCTCGGCCCCGTTTAACATTTTTATGTTTGATTGATGGTAGTAAACTTTCCCTATAGCCTGAGGGACACTGAGTATCTATGTCTCCACGACACCATGTTTCCAGTAGGATTATGATGTCCTGTCCTTTGATGTTTTTAATCAATTCTGGATTTGTTGTTTTATAACCAAAATGTGAAGAGTAAAGTCCCTGGATATTCCAAGAGCTGATAGTTAATGATCTCATTTATAATAAGTGATATTCACTGGTTTGAGTAAAGTACATTGAAAACAATACAAAATAATATATATATATATATATATATACACATACATACATATATATATACACATACACACATACACACACACACACACACACACACACACACACACACACACACACACACACACACACACACACACACACACACACACACACACACACACACACACACACACACACACACACACACATACATACATACATACATACATACATACATACATACATACATACATACATACATATATACATACATACATACATACATACATACATACATACACACACACACCATTATATATAAATATTATTATTATACTGGTGCCAATAAAATTAAGAATAGTTGTAAACAAATTAATAAGAATGGAATAAGACTGCACAAAAAATAAGTACAATGCAATCTGCAACCCTGTGTGTGTGTGTGCCCGTGAATTAAAGGGTCTGTCTAGCTCAGTAGTCTGCATATTAGTTGCAGTAGTTGGCGCACCTCTCCTATCTCTGATTGTTCTAGGTGTCTTTTGCCAGAGGTTACCTCAGCATATGTAGGCTGATGATCTGAATGATACATGGTGTGGACTGCATCATGTGGTGTACTTCTCTGAAGGACAGTGTTCTGTCCGACCCTGGAGTAGTGGTCAGAGCTGTGTTGTGATGGGCCAGGTCCAGTAGAGATGTGTTGTGACGGGCCAGGTCCAGTAGAGCTGTGTTGTGATGGGTCAGGTCTAGTAGAGATGTGTTGTGATGGGCCTGGTCTAGTAGAGCTGTGTTGTGATGGGCCTGGTCCAGTAGAGCTGTGTTCTGATGGGCCTGGTCTAGTAGAGCTGTGTTGTGATGGGCCTGGTCCAGTAGAGCTATGTTGTGATGGGCCTGGTCTAGTAGAGCTGTGTTGTGAAGGCCCTGGTCTAGTAGAGCTGTGTTGTGATGGGCCGGGTCTAGTCGTGCTGTCCTGAGGCGGGTCTGGTCTCGTAAATCTGTGTTGTGTTGGGCCTGGTCTAGTAGAGCTGTGTTGTGATGGGCCTGGTCTAGTAGAGCTGTGTTGTGTTGGGCCTGGTCTAGTCGTGTTGTCCTGATGCGGGTCTGGTCTCGTAAATCTGTGTTGTGATGGGCCTGGTCTAGTAGAGCTGTGTTGTGAAGGCCCTGGTCTCGTAAATCTGTGTTGTGTTGGGCCTGGTCTAGTAGAGCTGTGCTGTAATAAGCCGTGTCTGGCTCTTTTCTCCTGGGGATGGTGGAGGTACTGTTGTTTCAGAAGGTGGGGCGGGGGACCTCTGTTGCTGGGGTGATGGGTGTGTGGGTCCCTGCCAAGTGTTGCATCTTTTAGGTCCTTGGCAAAGGTTCTGACACTGTCCTGATCAAGATGTACATTATCGTATAAGTGTTGACATGTCAGAGTGGGGTGGTGAGCCGTTCTGACGTTGAGTAGTGAGGCACAGTCCACAGTGATCTGTTGATTTATTTTGTCGATCAACTGTCCTGGGAAGTCTTTTCTTGGTAGGAGGGTGGACACAACTATATTGGTTGTTGGGAACACAGCCTGTGCCCGTTCTGCCACTCTTCTCACTGCCCCAGATACATCTTCACCTTTGGCATGAAGGTCGTTTGTGCCAGTGTGGATGATGATGTTGTCGAGGGTGTCAATCCTGGTCTGACTGAGTCTCTGTAGCGCTCTCTCTCTCTGTAGCGCTCGCTCTCTCTCTCTGTAGCGCTCGCTCTCTCTCTCTGTAGCGCTCTCTCTCTCTCTCTGTAGCTCTCTCTCTCTCTCTGTGTAGCGCTCTCTCTCTAGCTCTCTCGCGCTCTCTCTGTAGCGCTCTCTCTCTCTGTAGCGCTCTCTCTCTCTCTCTGTAGCGCTCTCTCTCTCTCTCTGTAGCGCTCTCTCTCTCTCTCTGTAGCTCTCTCTCTCTCTCTCTCTAGCTCTCTCTCTCTCTCTCTCTCTCTCTCTGTAGCTCTCTCTCTCTCTCTCTCTCTCTCTGTAGCGCTCTCTGTAGCGCTCTCTCTGTAGCTCGCTCTCTGTAGTGCTCTCTGTAGCGCTCTCTCTCTCTCTGTAGCGCTCTCTCTCTCTCTGTAGCTCTCTCTGTAGCTCTCTCTGTAGCGCTCTCTCTCTCTCTGTAGCGCTCTCTCTCTCTCTCTGTAGCGCTCTCTCTCTCTCTCTGTAGCTCTCTCTCTCTCTGTAGCTCTCTCTCTCTCTCTGTAGCTCTCTCTCTCTCTGTAGCGCTCGCTCTCTCTTGAGCGCTCGCTCTGTAGCGCTCTCTCTCTCGCTCTGTAGCGCTCTCTCTCTCTCTCTGTAGCGCTCTCTCTCTCTCTGTAGCGCTCTCTCTCTCTCTCTGTAGCGCTCTCTCTCTCTCTCTGTAGCGCTCTCTCTCTCTCTCTCTCTGTAGCGCTCTCTCTCTCTCTCTCTCTGTAGCGCTCTCTCTCTCTCACTCTCTCTGTAGCGCTCTCTCTCTCTCTCTCTCTCTCTATCTCTCTCTCTCTCTCTCTCTGTAGCGCTCTCTCTCTCTCTCTCTGTAGCGCTCTCTCTCTCTGTAGCTCTCTCTCTCTCTCTGTAGCTCTCTCTCTCTCTCTGTAGCTCTCTCTCTCTCTGTAGCGCTCTCTCTCTCTGTAGCGCTCTCTCTCTAGCGCTCTCTCTCTCTCTGTAGCGCTCTCTCTCTAGCGCTCTCTCTCTCTCTGTAGCGCTCTCTCTCTCTCTGTAGCGCTCTCTCTCTCTGTAGCGCTCTCTCTCTCTGTAGCGCTCTCTCTCTCTGTAGCGCTCTCTCTCTCTGTAGCGCTCTCTCCGTGTAGCTCTCTCCGTGTAGCGCTCTCTCCGTGTAGCGCTCTCTCTCTGTGTAGCGCTCTCTCTCTAGCTCTCTCGCGCTCTCTCTGTAGCGCTCTCTCTCTCTGTAGCGCTCGCTCTCTCTCTCTGTAGCGCTCGCTCTCTCTCTCTGTAGCGTTCTCTCTCTCTCTCTGTAGCGCTCTCTCTCTCTCTCTGTAGCGCTCGCTCTCTCTCTCTGTAGCGCTCTCTCTCTCTCTCTGTAGCGCTCTCTCTCTCTCTCTCTCTGTAGCGCTCTCTCTCTCTCTCTCGCTCTCTCTCTCTCTCTCTCTGTAGCGCTCTCTCTCTCTCTCGCTCTCTCTCTCTCTCTCTCTGGCGCGCTCTCTCTCTCTCTGTAGCGCTCTCTCTCTCTCTCTCTCTGTAGCGCTCTCTCTCTCTCTCTCTCTCTCTGTAGCGCTCTCTCTCTCTCTCTCTCTGTAGCGCTCTCTCTCTCTCTCTCTGTAGCGCTCTCTCTCTCTCTCTCTAGCGCTCTCTCTCTCTCTCTATCGCTCTCTCTCTCTCTCTCTAGCGCTCTCTCTGTAGCGCTCTCTCTCTCTCTCTGTAGCGCTCTCTCTCTCTCTCTCTCTCTGTAGCGCTCTCTCTCTCTCTCTCTATAGCGCTCTCTCTCTCTCTCTCTATAGCGCTCTCTCTCTGTAGCGCTCTCTCTCTGTAGCGCTCTCTCTCTCTGTAGCGCTCTCTCCGTGTAGCGCTCTCTCTCTCTGTACCGCTCTCTCTCTCTGTAGCGCTCTCTCCGTGTAGCTCTCTCCGTGTAGCGCTCTCTCTCTGTGTAGCGCTCTCTCTCTAGCTCTCTCGCGCTCTCTCTGTAGCTCTCTCGCGCTCTCTCTGTAGCTCTCTCGCGCTCTCGCTCTCTCGCGCTCTCTCTCTGTAGCGCTCTCTCTCTCTCTGTAGCGCTCGCTCTCTCTCTCTGTAGCGCTCTCTCTCTAGCTCTCTCGCGCTCTCTCTGTAGCTCTCTCGCGCTCTCTCTGTAGCTCTCTCGCGCTCTCTCTGTAGCTCTCTCGCGCTCTCTCTCTGTAGCGCTCTCTCTCTCTCTGTAGCGCTCGCTCTCTCTCTCTGTAGCGCTCGCTCTCTCTCTCTGTAGCGCTCTCTCTCTCTCTCTGTAGCGCTCGCTCTCTCTCTCTGTAGCGCTCTCTCTCTCTCTCTGTAGCACTCGCTCTCTCTCTCTGTAGCGCTCTCTCTCTCTCTCTGTAGCGCTCGCTCTCTCTCTCTGTAGCGCTCTCTCTCTCTCTCTGTAGCGCTCTCTCTCTCTGTAGCGCTCTCTCTCTCTGTAGCGCTCTCTCTCTCTCTCTGTAGCTCTCTCTCTCTCTGTAGCGCTCGCTCTGTAGCGCTCTCTCTCTCGCTCTGTAGCGCTCTCTCTCTCTCTGTAGCGCTCTCTCTGTCTCTGTAGCGCGCTCTCTCTCTCTCTGTAGCGCTCTCTCTCTCTCTCTGTAGCTCTCTCTCTCTCTCTCTCTCTGTAGCGCTCTCTCTCTCTCTCTCTCTATAGCGCTCTCTCTCTCTCTCTCTCTCTCTCTGTAGCGCTCTCTCTCTCTCTCTCTGTAGCGCTCTCTCTCTCTCTCTCTGTAGCGCTCTCTCTCTCTGTAGCTCTCTCTCTCTCTCGTAGCTCTCTCTCTCTCTCTGTAGCGCTCTCTCTCTCTGTAGCGCTCTCTCTCTCTGTAGCGCTCTCTCTCTAGCGCTCTCTCTCTCTCTGTAGCGCTCTCTCTCTCTCTGTAGCGCTCTCTCTCTCTGTAGCGCTCTCTCTCTCTGTAGCGCTCTCTCTCTCTGTAGCGCTCTCTCCGTGTAGCTCTCTCCGTGTAGCGCTCTCTCCGTGTAGCGCTCTCTCTCTGTGTAGCGCTCTCTCTCTAGCTCTCTCGCGCTCTCTCTGTAGCGCTCTCTCTCTCTGTAGCGCTCGCTCTCTCTCTCTCTGTAGCGCTCTCTCTCTCTCTATCGCTCTCTCTCTCTCTCTATCGCTCGCTCTCTCTCTCTGTAGCGCTCTCTCTCTCTCTCTGTAGCGCTCTCTCTCTCTCTCTCTCTGTAGCGCTCTCTCTCTCTCTCTCTCTGTAGCGCTCTCTCTCTCTCTGTAGCGCTCTCTCTCTCTCTGTAGCGCTCTCTCTCTCTCTCTCTCTCTCTCTCTCTCTCTCTCTCTCTCTCTATAGCGCTCTCTCTCTCTCTCTCTCTGTAGCGCTCTCTCTCTCTGTAGCGCTCTCTCTCTCTCTCTCTGTAGCGCTCTCTCTCTCTCTCTGTAGCGCTCTCTCTCTCTCTGTAGCGCTCGCTCTCTCTCTCTGTAGCGCTCTCTCTCTCTCTCTGTAGCGCTCTCTCTCTCTCTCTCTCTGTAGCGCTCTCTCTCTCTCTCTCTGTAGCGCTCTCTCTCTCTCTCTCTCTGTAGCGCTCTCTCTCTCTCTCTCTCTGTAGCGCTCTCTCTCTCTGTAGCGCTCTCTCTCTCTCTCTCTGTAGCGCTCTCTCTCTCTCTCTGTAGCGCTCTCTCTCTCTCTCTGTAGCGCTCTCTCTCTCTCTCTCTGTAGCGCTCTCTCTCTCTCTGTAGCGCTCTCTCTCTCTCTCTGTAGCGCTCTCTCTGTAGCGCTCTCTCTCTCTCTCTGTAGCGCTCTCTCTCTCTCTCTCTCTCTGTAGCGCTCTCTCTCTCTCTCTCTGTAGCGTCTCTCTCTCTCTCTCTGTAGCGCTCTCTCTCTCTGTAGCGCTCTCTCTCTGTAGCGCTCTCTCTCTCTGTAGCGCTCTCTCCGTGTAGCGCTCTCTCTCTCTGTAGCGCTCTCTCTCTCTGTAGCGCTCTCTCCGTGTAGCTCTCTCCGTGTAGCGCTCTCTCTCTGTGTAGCGCTCTCTCTCTAGCTCTCTCGCGCTCTCTCTGTAGCTCTCTCGCGCTCTCTCTGTAGCTCTCTCGCTCTCTCGCGCTCTCTCTCTGTAGCGCTCTCTCTCTCTCTGTAGCGCTCGCTCTCTCTCTCTGTAGCGCTCTCTCTCTAGCTCTCTCGCGCTCTCTCTGTAGCTCTCTCGCGCTCTCTCTGTAGCTCTCTCGCGCTCTCTCTGTAGCTCTCTCGCGCTCTCTCTCTGTAGCGCTCTCTCAAATTCAAATTCAAATTCAAGCTGCTTTATTGGCATGAAAAACATTGTGTCAATATTGCCAAAGCAACAATGTATACAATATACATTGTAATACAATTAAAACAATGACAAATAATAATATAGAATGGCAGTAAATAATAATACAAAATTAAATATAAAAATAGTAACAATAAAATGGTAACAGTCAATAGTCGAATGTTATGTATGGTGTAATGCACCACTACCACCACCACCATCATTAAACTGCTATCATTACCATTACCACCCATACCATTACTATTTGGAATGATAAACAACAATAATAATACTAATAACAATAACAGTAAAAACAATAACAGTCATAATAAGTAAGTTACTGCTTACTATGCAGATGTTATTATTCAGTGTCCCTCAGGCTATGGCAGGCAAATATATATTTGGCTGCAAGAGGAGCCATTGCTCCTTCGCCCATGAGTATTTTTAGTTTTTCCTCTGGGTTTAATAAGTTAAAATTTGGAATAAATGTAGTCATTTCTGTGAATAATGAATCTCTTGGTGAGGAATATTTATCACAGTAAAGGAGAAAGTGCATCTCTGTTTCTACCTCCCCTGTCGTGCAGTGACCACATACACGCTCCTCTTTGGGTAGCCATGTCTTTTTATGTCTGCCGGTTTCTATTGCCAATCGGTGGTCACTCAGCCTGTACTTGGTAAGGATCTGTCTCTGCTTCGAATCTCTGACAGAGTAGAGATATTCAGCCAATTCATATTCTCTGTTTAGGGTCAGATAGCAATTTAGTCGGCTTTGGGATTTGGTTTCGTTTTTCCAATGTTGTATATATGAGTCCTTTGATTGGTTCATGATTTTGTTTATTGGAATTCTTTCTTTTGAAGCAGTGCTGGTGTCAGCTTGGTTGGTTAGGTCCAACACCAGCTGACTGAGAGGGCTCGTTTCTGGGCTCAGCTCTTGGGTTTGAAGTGCTTTAAATTGCAGACTCGAATTTGGACTTGAATTTAGATGTAGCCAAAATTTTAATGATCTTTTCTGTATTTTCATTATTACTGGAAAGCGGCCCAATTCTGCCCTACATGCATTAGTTGGTGTATTTCTCTGGACTTGTAGGATTTTCCGACAGAATTCTGCATGTAGGGTTTCAATTGGATGTTTGTCCCACATTTTAAAGTCCAGTTTATTGAGTGGCCCCCAAACCTCACTTCCGTAAAGAGCTATTGGTAGGATTACACTGTCAAATATTTTGGTCCAAATTCTAATTGGGATGTTGATTTTGAATAATTTCATTTTTATTGCATACAATGCTCTGCGGGCTTTTTCTTTGAGTGCATTCACTGCCATATTAAAGTTTCCCGATGCAGATATGGTCAGACCAAGGTAGGTGTAATTTTTTGTGTGTTCAATGATGGTGTTGTTCAGGGTGAATTTATATTTGTGTTTCTGACATCTGTTTTGTTTTTGGAAAATCATGATTTTAGTTTTTGGGAAATTTACTGCCAGGGCCCAATTATGGCAATATTGCTCTAGAATATTAATGTTCTGTTGAAGACCTTCTTTGGTTGGTGATAGAAGTACCAAGTCATCAGCATATAGCAGGTATTTCACCTCTGTGTCAAATAGTGTGAGTCCTGGGGCTGGAGAATGGTCCAACATGTCTGCTAATTCATTGATATAAATGTTGAAAAGATTTGGACTCAAACTACAGCCTTGTCTCACACCTCGACATTGTGAAAAGAATTCTGTTCTTTGGTTTTTGATTTTTATTGCACACTTGTTTTCTGTGTACATACATTTTATTAAGTCATACACCTTACCACCAAGCCCACTTTGTAGAATTTTGTAGAATAGCCCTTCGTGCCAAATAGAATCAAATGCTTTTTTAAAGTCAATAAAGCAAGCAAAGATTTTGCCCTCTTTTTTTTGGTGGACGTGTTTATTAATTAGTGTGTGTAAGGTGTATATATGGTCAGTAGTGCGATGGTTAGGGAGAAAGCCAATTTGACATTTAGTTATTACATTTTTTTCTTGAAGAAAGGTTTGGATTCTTGAATTCAAAATGCTACAGAAAACCTTTCCCAAGTTACTGTTTACACAAATTCCCCTGTAATTATTGGGGTCTGATTTGTCTCCACTTTTGTGGATAGGGGAGATGAGCCCCTGGTTCCAGACATCAGGGAAGCAGCCAGAAGTTAAAACCATGTTGAACAATTTAAGCACAGCATTTTGCAACTCAGGTGTGCTGTTTTTCAGCATTTCATTTCTGATGTTGTCTAGACCACAAGCCTTCTTTGATTTAATAGATTTGAGCTTTTCATTTAGTTCTTGTTGGGTTATTGGGTAATCTAATGGATTTTGGTTATTTTTAATGACTGATTCAAGGATGTTCAATTTTTCTTTAATTTCTAATTGGTTCTGTTTTAAGTCTTTTTGTGGGATGTTTTTGTATAGATTATCAAAATAAGTTTTCCAAATTCCTACATCTTGTATGGCTAATTCTTGTGGCTTTGTTGTGCTTAAATTGTTCCACATGTCCCAGAACTGATTTTGGTCAATTGCGTTTTCAATTTCATCAAGTGTCTTGTTGGTATAATTCAGTTTCTTGCGTTTCAGTGTATGTTTATACTGTTTCAGAGTTTCAAAGTATTCATATCGTAGCTCTGGGTTGTTTTGCTGCTTATGTTTTTTGTTTGACATTTGTCTTAGGTGTTTTCTAATTGTTTTACATTCATTATCAAACCATTTGTCAGAAACATTTTGTTTTTTGTTTCTGATGTTGCATTTCTTTGGTTTTCTCAAATTTGCTTTCGATGCTGCTTTTTGGAATATGCAGTTGATGTTTAGAGTAGCCGAATTGACACCATCTTTATTGTTTTGGTATTGTGAGTTATTGAAAAACTGTATAGAGTTCATCATTTCTTTTGAGTTCAATGTTTCAATGAATCTCTCTGCACTGTTTGGAGCCCATCTGTATGATTGGTTTATGTTGAATAGTTTATTGGGCAGTTTTTTTGAATGAATATTGCCGGTTAATTTCTTCAAGAACACGTTGATCTGACTGTGATCTGACAATGGTGTCTGTGGTCTGACAGTGAATCTCTCGTGGTCTCTCGCTCTCTCTCTCTGTAGCGCTCTCTCTCTCTCTCTGTAGCGCTCTCTCTCTCTCTCTGTAGCTCTCTCTCTCTCTGTAGCGCTCGCTCTGTAGCGCTCTCTCTCTCGCTCTGTAGCGCTCTCTCTCTCTCTGTAGCGCTCTCTCTGTCTCTGTAGCGCTCTCTCTCTCTCTCTGTAGCGCTCTCTCTCTCTCTCTGTAGCGCTCTCTCTCTCTCTCTCTCTCTCGCGCTCTCTCTCTCTCTCTCTCTCTCTCTCTCTCTCTCTGTAGCGCTCTCTCTCTCTCTCTCTGTAGCGCTCTCTCTCTCTCTCTCTGTAGCGCTCTCTCTCTCTGTAGCTCTCTCTCTCTCTCTGTAGCTCTCTCTCTCTCTCTGTAGCGCTCTCTCTCTCTGTAGCGCTCTCTCTCTCTGTAGCGCTCTCTCTCTAGCGCTCTCTCTCTCTCTGTAGCGCTCTCTCTCTCTCTGTAGCGCTCTCTCTCTCTGTAGCGCTCTCTCTCTCTGTAGCGCTCTCTCTCTCTGTAGCGCTCTCTCCGTGTAGCTCTCTCCGTGTAGCGCTCTCTCCGTGTAGCGCTCTCTCTCTGTGTAGCGCTCTCTCTCTAGCTCTCTCGCGCTCTCTCTGTAGCGCTCTCTCTCTCTGTAGCGCTCGCTCTCTCTCTCTCTGTAGCGCTCTCTCTCTCTGTAGCGCTCTCTCTCTCTCTGTAGCGCTCGCTCTCTCTCTCTGTAGCGCTCTCTCTCTCTCTCTGTAGCGCTCTCTCTCTCTCTCTCTCTGTAGCGCTCTCTCTCTCTCTCTCTCTGTAGCGCTCTCTCTCTCTCTCTGTAGCGCTCTCTCTCTCTCTGTAGCGCTCTCTCTCTCTCTCTCTCTGTAGCGCTCTCTCTCTCTCTCTCTCTGTAGCGCTCTCTCTCTCTCTCTCTCTGTAGCGCTCTCTCTCTCTGTAGCGCTCTCTCTCTCTCTCTCTGTAGCGCTCTCTCTCTCTCTCTGTAGCGCTCTCTCTCTCTCTGTAGCGCTCGCTCTCTCTCTCTGTAGCGCTCTCTCTCTCTCTCTGTAGCGCTCTCTCTCTCTCTCTCTCTGTAGCGCTCTCTCTCTCTCTCTCTGTAGCGCTCTCTCTCTCTCTCTCTCTGTAGCGCTCTCTCTCTCTCTCTCTCTGTAGCGCTCTCTCTCTCTGTAGCGCTCTCTCTCTCTCTCTCTGTAGCGCTCTCTCTCTCTCTCTGTAGCTCTCTCTCTCTCTCTCTGTAGCGCTCTCTCTCTCTCTCTCTGTAGCGCTCTCTCTCTCTCTCTGTAGCGCTCTCTCTCTCTCTCTGTAGCGCTCTCTCTGTAGCGCTCTCTCTCTCTCTCTGTAGCGCTCTCTCTCTCTCTCTCTCTGTAGCGCTCTCTCTCTCTCTCTCTCTCTGTAGCGCTCTCTCTCTCTCTGTAGCGCTCTCTCTCTCTCTCTGTAGCGCTCTCTCTCTCTGTAGCGCTCTCTCCGTGTAGCGCTCTCTCTCTCTGTAGCGCTCTCTCTCTCTGTAGCGCTCTCTCCGTGTAGCTCTCTCCGTGTAGCGCTCTCTCCGTGTAGCGCTCTCTCTCTGTGTAGCGCTCTCTCTCTAGCTCTCTCGCGCTCTCTCTGTAGCTCTCTCGCGCTCTCTCTGTAGCTCTCTCGCTCTCTCGCGCTCTCTCTCTCTCTGTAGCGCTCGCTCTCTTTCTCTGTAGCGCTCTCTCTCTAGCTCTCTCGCGCTCTCTCTGTAGCTCTCTCGCGCTCTCTCTGTAGCTCTCTCGCGCTCTCTCTGTAGCTCTCTCGCGCTCTCTCTCTGTAGCGCTCTCTCTCTCTCTGTAGCGCTCGCTCTCTCTCTCTGTAGCGCTCTCTCTCTCTCTCTGTAGCGCTCGCTCTCTCTCTCTGTAGCGCTCTCTCTCTCTCTCTGTAGCGCTCGCTCTCTCTCTCTGTAGCGCTCTCTCTCTCTCTCTGTAGCGCTCGCTCTCTCTCTCTGTAGCGCTCTCTCTCTCTCTCTGTAGCGCTCGCTCTCTCTCTCTGTAGCGCTCTCTCTCAAATTCAAATTCAAATTCAAGCTGCTTTATTGGCATGAAAAACATTGTGTCAATATTGCCAAAGCAACAATGTATACAATATACATTGTAATACAATTAAAACAATGACAAATAATAATATAGAATGGCAGTAAATAATAATACAAAATTAAATATAAAAATAGTAACAATAAAATGGTAACAGTCAATAGTCGAATGTTATGTATGGTGTAATGCACCACCATCATTAAACTGCTATCATTACCATTACCACCCATACCATTACTATTTGGAATGATAAACAACAATAATAATACTAATAACAATAACAGTAAAAACAATAACAGTCATAATAAGTAAGTTACTGCTTACTATGCAGATGTTATTATTCAGTGTCCCTCAGGCTATGGCAGGCAAATACATATTTGGCTGCAAGAGGAGCCATTGCTCCTTCGCCCATGAGTATTTTTAGTTTTTCCTCTGGGTTTAATAAGTTAAAATTTGGAATAAATGTAGTCATTTCTGTGAATAATGAATCTCTTGGTGAGGAATATTTATCACAGTAAAGGAGAAAGTGCATCTCTGTTTCTACCTCCCCTGTCGTGCAGTGACCACATACACGCTCCTCTTTGGGTAGCCATGTCTTTTTATGTCTGCCGGTTTCTATTGCCAATCGGTGGTCACTCAGCCTGTACTTGGTAAGGATCTGTCTCTGCTTCGAATCTCTGACAGAGTAGAGATATTCAGCCAATTCATATTCTCTGTTTAGGGTCAGATAGCAATTTAGTCGGCTTTGGGATTTTGTTTCGTTTTTCCAATGTTGTAAATATGAGTCCTTTGATTGGTTCATGATTTTGTTTATTGGAATTCTTTGTTTTGAAGCAGTGCTGGTGTCAGCTTGGTTGGTTAGGTCCAACACCAGCTGACTGAGAGGGCTCGTTTCTGGGCTCAGCTCTTGGGTTTGAAGTGCTTTAAATTGCAGACTCGAATTTGGACTTGAATTTAGATGTAGACAAAATTTTAATGATCTTTTCTGTATTTTCATTATTACTGGAAAGCGGCCCAATTCTGCCCTACATGCATTAGTTGGTGTATTTCTCTGGACTTGTAGGATTTTCCGACAGAATTCTGCATGTAGGGTTTCAATTGGATGTTTGTCCCACATTTTAAAGTCCAGTTTATTGAGTGGCCCCCAAACCTCACTTCCGTAAAGAGCTATTGGTAGGATTACACTGTCAAATATTTTGGTCCAAATTCTAATTGGGATGTTGATTTTGAATAATTTCATTTTTATTGCATACAATGCTCTGTGGGCTTTTTCTTTGAGTGCATTCACTGCCATATTAAAGTTTCCCGATGCAGATATGGTCAGACCAAGGTAGGTGTAATTTTTTGTGTGTTCAATTATGGTGTTGTTCAGGGTGAATTTATATTTGTGTTTCTGACATCTGTTTTGTTTTTGGAAAATCATGATTTTAGTTTTTGGGAAATTTACTGCCAGGGCCCAATTATGGCAATATTGCTCTAGAATATTAATGTTCTGTTGAAGACCTTCTTTGGTTGGTGATAGAAGTACCAAGTCATCAGCATATAGCAGGTATTTCACCTCTGTGTCAAATAGTGTGAGTCCTGGGGCTGGAGAATGGTCCAACATGTCTGCTAATTCATTGATATAAATGTTGAAAAGATTTGGACTCAAACTACAGCCTTGTCTCACACCTCGACATTGTGAAAAGAATTCTGTTCTTTGGTTTTTGATTTTTATTGCACACTTGTTTTCTGTGTACATACATTTTATTAAGTCATACACCTTACCACCAAGCCCACTTTGTAGAATTTTGTAGAATAGCCCTTCGTGCCAAATAGAATCAAATGCTTTTTTAAAGTCAATAAAGCAAGCAAAGATTTTGCCCTCTTTTTTTTGGTGGACGTGTTTATTAATTAGTGTGTGTAAGGTGTATATATGGTCAGTAGTGCGATGGTTAGGGAGAAAGCCAATTTGACATTTAGTTATTACATTTTTTTCTTGAAGAAAGGTTTGGATTCTTGAATTCAAAATGCTACAGAAAACCTTTCCCAAGTTACTGTTTACACAAATTCCCCTGTAATTATTGGGGTCTGATTTGTCTCCACTTTTGTGGATAGGGGAGATGAGCCCCTGGTTCCAGACATCAGGGAAGCAGCCAGAAGTTAAAACCATGTTGAACAATTTAAGCACAGCATTTTGCAACTCAGGTGTGCTGTTTTTCAGCATTTCATTTCTGATGTTGTCTAGACCACAAGCCTTCTTTGATTTAATAGATTTGAGCTTTTCATTTAGTTCTTGTTGGGTTATTGGGTAATCTAATGGATTTTGGTTATTTTTAATGACTGATTCAAGGATGTTCAATTTTTCTTTAATTTCTAATTGGTTCTGTTTTAAGTCTTTTTGTGGGATGTTTTTGTATAGATTATCAAAATAAGTTTTCCAAATTCCTACATCTTGTATGGCTAATTCTTGTGGCTTTGTTGTGCTTAAATTGTTCCACATGTCCCAGAACTGATTTTGGTCAATTGCGTTTTCAATTTCATCAAGTGTCTTGTTGGTATAATTCAGTTTCTTGCGTTTCAGTGTATGTTTATACTGTTTCAGAGTTTCAAAGTATTCATATCGTAGCTCTGGGTTGTTTTGCTGCTTATGTTTTTTGTTTGACATTTGTCTTAGGTGTTTTCTAATTGTTTTACATTCATTATCAAACCATTTGTCAGAAACATTTTGTTTTTTGTTTCTGATGTTGCATTTCTTTGGTTTTCTCAAATTTGCTTTCGATGCTGCTTTTTGGAATATGCAGTTGATGTTTAGAGTAGCCGAATTGACACCATCTTTATTGTTTTGGTATTGTGAGTTATTGAAAAACTGTATAGAGTTCATCATTTCTTTTGAGTTCAATGTTTCAATGAATCTCTCTGCACTGTTTGGAGCCCATCTGTATGATTGGTTTATGTTGAATAGTTTATTGGGCAGTTTTTTTGAATGAATATTGCCGGTTAATTTCTTCAAGAACACGTTGATCTGACTGTGATCTGACAATGGTGTCTGTGGTCTGACAGTGAATGCACTAATGGAGGAGGGGTCAATGTCCGTGATGGCATAATCGACTACACTTGTCCCAAGAGCTGAGCAGTAAGTAAACTGACCTAAAGAGTCCCCTCTGATTCTACCATTAAGCATGTACAGGCCTAAGGCTCGACAGAGATGCACTAACTCCTTCCCATTTTTGTTCAGTATTTGGTCAGGACTGTTTCTATTATTTATAATAGGGCTGCTGTAGCGCTCTCTCTCTCTCTGTAGCTCTCTCTCTCTCTCTGTAGCTCTCTCTCTCTCTCTGTAGCGCTCGCTCTCTCTCTCTGTAGCGCTCTCTCTCTCTCTCTGTAGCGCTCTCTCTCTCTCTCTGTAGCGCTCTCTCTCTCTCTCTCTCTCTCTCTGTAGCGCTCTCTCTCTCTCTCTCTCTCTCTGTAGCGCTCTCTCTCTCTCTCTCTCTGTAGCGCTCTCTCTCTCTCTCTCTCTGTAGCGCTCTCTCTCTCTCTCTCTGTAGCGCTCTCTCTCTCTCTCTCTGTAGCGCTCTCTCTCTCTCTCTGTAGCGCTCGCTCTCTCTCTCTCTGTAGCGCTCGCTCTCTCTCTCTCTCTGTAGCGCTCGCTCTCTCTCTCTCTCTGTAGCGCTCGCTCTCTCTCTCTCTCTGTAGCGCTCTCTCTCTCTCTCTCTGTAGCGCTCGCTCTCTCTCTCTCTCTGTCGCGCTCTCTCTCTCTCTCTCTCTGTAGCGCTCGCTCTCTCTCTCTCTCTGTAGCGCTCTCTCTCTCTGTAGCGCTCTCTCTCTCTGTAGCGCTCTCTCTCTCTCTCTGTAGCTCTCTCTCTCTCTGTAGCGCTCGCTCTGTAGCGCTCTCTCTCTCGCTCTGTAGCGCTCTCTCTCTCTCTGTAGCGCTCTCTCTGTCTCTGTAGCGCTCTCTCTCTCTCTCTGTAGCGCTCTCTCTCTCTCTCTGTAGCGCTCTCTCTCTCTCTCTCTCTGTAGCGCTCTCTCTCTCTCTCTCTCTGTAGCGCTCTCTCTCTCTCTCTCTCTCTCTGTAGCGCTCTCTCTCTCTCTCTCTCTGTAGCGCTCTCTCAATTTCAATTCAATTCAATTCAAGGGGCTTTATTGGCATGGGAAACATGTGTTAACATTGCCAAAGCAAGTGAGGTAGGTAATATACAAAAGTCAAATAAACAATAAAAATGAACAGTAAACATTACACATACAGAAGTTTCAAAACAATAAAGACATTACAAATGTCATATTATATATATGCAGTGTTGTAACAATGTACAAATGGTTAAAGCACACAAGTTAAAATAAATAAACATAAATATGGGTTGTATTTACAGTGGTGTTTGTTCTTCACTGGTTGCCCTTTTCTTGTGGCAACAGGTCACAAATCTTGCTGCTGTGATGGCACACTGTGGAATTTCACCCAGTAGATATGGGAGTTTATCAAAATTGGATTTGTTTTCGAATTCTTTGTGGATCTGTGTAATCTGAGGGAAATATGTCTCTCTAATATGGTCATACATTGGGCAGGAGGTTAGGAAGTGCAGCTCAGTTTCCACCTCATTTTGTGGGCAGTGTGCACATAGCCTGTCTTCTCTTGAGAGCCATGTCTGCCTACGGCGGCCTTTCTCAATAGCAAGGCTATGCTCACTGAGTCTGTACATAGTCAAAGCTTTCCTTAAGTTTGGGTCAGTCACAGTGGTCAGGTATTCTGCCACTGTGTACTCTCTGTTTAGGGCCAAATAGCATTCTAGTTTGCTCTGTTTTTTTGTTAATTCTTTCCAATGTGTCAAGTAATTATCTTTTTGTTTTCTCATGATTTGGTTGGGTCTAATTGTGCTGTTGTCCTGGGGCTCTGTGGGGTGTGTTTGTGTTTGTGAACAGAGCCCTAGGACCAGCTTGCTTAGGGGACTCTTCTCCAGGTTCATCTCTCTGTAGGTGATGGCTTTGTTATGGAAGGTTTGGGAATCGCTTCCTTTTCGGTGGTTGTAGAATTTAACGGCTCTTTTCTGGATTTTGATAATTAGTGGGTATCGGCCTAATTCTGCTCTGCATGCATTATTTGGTGTTCTACGTTGTACACGGAGGATATTTTTGCAGAATTCTGCATGCAGAGTCTCAATTTGGTGTTTGTCCCATTTTGTGAAATCTTGGTTGGTGAGCGGACCCCAGACCTCACAACCATAAAGGGCAATGGGCTCTATGACTGATTCAAGTATTTTTAGCCAGATCCTAATTGGTATGTTGAAATTTATGTTCCTTTTGATGGCATAGAAGGCCCTTCTTGCCTTGTCTCTCAGATCGTTCACAGCTTTGTGGAAGTTACCTGTGGTGCTGATGTTTAGGCCGAGGTATGTATAGTTTTTTGTGTGCTCTAGGGCAACGGTGTCTAGATGGAATTTGTGGTCCTGGTGACTGGACCTTTTTTGGAACACCATTATTTTGGTCTTACTGAGATTTACTGTCAGGGCCCAGGTCTGACAGAATCTGTGCAGAAGATCTAGGTGCTGCTGTAGGCCCTCCTTGGTTGGTGACAGAAGCACCAGATCATCAGCAAACAGTAGACATTTGACTTCGGATTCTAGTAGGGTGAGACCGGGTGCTGCAGACTGTTCTAGTGCCCGCGCCAATTCGTTGATATATATGTTGAAGAGGGTGGGGCTTAAGCTGCATCCCTGTCTCACCCCACGACCCTGTGTGAAGAAATGTGTGTGTTTTTTGCCAATTTTAACCGCACACTTGTTGTTTGTGTACATGGATTTTATAATGTCGTATGTTTTACCCCCAACACCACTTTCCATCAATTTGTATAGCAGACCCTCATGCCAAATTGAGTCGAAGGCTTTTTTTTAAATCAACAAAGCATGAGAAGACTTTGCCTTTGTTTTGGTTTGTTTGGTTGTCAATTAGGGTGTGTAGGGTGAATACATGGTCTGTTGTACGGTAATTTGGTAAAAAGCCAATTTGACATTTGCTCAGTACATTGTTTTCATTGAGGAAATGTACGAGTCTGCTGTTAATGATAATGCAGAGTATTTTCCCAAGGTTACTGTTGACGCATATTCCACGGTAGTTATTGGGGTCAAATTTGTCTCCACTTTTGTGGATTGGGGTGATCAGTCCTTGGTTCCAAATATTGGGGAAGATGCCAGAGCTAAGGACAATGTTAAAGAGTTTTAGTATAGCCAATTGGAATTTGTTGTCTGTATATTTGATCATTTCATTAAGGATACCATCAACACCACAGGCCTTTTTGGGTTTGAGGGTTTTTATTTTGTCCTGTAACTCATTCAAGGTAATTGGAGAATCCAATGGGTTCTGGTAGTCTTTAATAGTTGATTCTAGGATTTGTATTTGATCATGTATATGTTTTTGTTCTTTATTCTTTGTTATAGAGCCAAAAAGATTGGAGAAGTGGTTTACCCATACATCTCCATTTTGGATAGATAATTCTTCGTGTTGTTGTTTGTTTAGTGTTTTCCAATTTTCCCAGAATTGGTTAGAGTCTATGGAGTCTTCAATTACATTGAGCTGATTTCTGACGTGCTGTTCCTTCTTTTTCCGTAGTGTATTTCTGTATTGTTTTAGTGATTCGCCATAGTGAAGGCGTAGACTCAGGTTTTCCGGGTCTCTATGTTTTTGGTTGGACAGGTTCCTCAATTTATTTCTTAGATTTTTGCATTCTTTATCAAACCATTTGTCATTGTTGTTCATTTTCTTCGGTTTTCTATTTGAGATTTTTAGATTTGATAGGGAAGCTGAGAGGTCAAATATACTGTTAAGATTTTCTACTGCCAAGTTTACACCTTCACTATTGCAGTGGAACATTTTACCCAGGAAGTTGTCTAAAAGGGATTGAATTTGCTGTTGCCTAATTGTTTTTTGGTAGGTTTCCAAACTGCATTCCTTCCATCTATAGCATTTCTTAATGTTACTCAGTTCCTTTGGCTTTGATGCCTCATGATTGAGTATTGCTCTGTTCAAGTAGACTGTGATTTTGCTGTGGTCTGATAGGGGTGTCAGTGGGCTGACTGTGAACGCTCTGAGAGACTCTGGGTTGAGGTCAGTGATAAAGTAGTCTACAGTGCTACTGCCAAGAGATGAGCTATAGGTGAACCTACCATAGGAGTCCCCTCGAAGCCTACCATTGACTATGTACATACCCAGCGTGCGACAGAGCTGCAGGAGTTGTGACCCGTTTTTGTTGGTTATGTTGTCATAGTTGTGCCTAGGGGGGCATATGGGGGAGGGAATGCTGTCACCTGCAGGCAGGTGTTTGTCCCCCTGTGTGCTGAGGGTGTCAGGTTCTTGTCCAGTTCTGGCATTTAGGTCGCCACAGACTAATACATGTCCCTGGGCCTGGAAATGATTGATTTCCCCCTCCAGGATGGAGAAGCTGTCTTTATTAAAGTATGGGGATTCTAGTGGGGGGATATAGGTAGCACACAGGAGGACATTTTTCTCTGTTAAGATAATTTCCTTTTGAATTTCTAGCCAAATGTAAAATGTTCCTGTTTTGATTAATTTAATGGAGTGAGTTAGGTCTGCTCTATACCAAATTAGCATTCCCCCTGAGTCCCTTCCCTGTTTCACACCTGGTAGTTTGGTGGATGGGACTACCAGCTCTCTGTAACCTAGAGGGCAACCAGTGGGTCCGTCTCCGCTATACCATGTTTCTTGCAGGATGACAATGTCTGCATTACCGATTTCTTTGGTGAAGTCCGTGTTCCTGCTCTTTAGGCCAAAGGCAGATGACCTCAGGCCTTGGATATTCCAGGATGATATAGTGAAGGCTTTTTGTTCCATAAAGTGTCCAATGTTGTTGGCCGTGTGGTTTGGCCTCAGGCCAGTAAGTGTGAGCAGAGCCTGCTGAGCATCTGGTACATGCCGTTGGCTTGGGCGAGTGTAAGAGTGGGGGTTGGGCCTGTTTGCCCGCTCACTACCTGGGCGTATGTGTGACTTCCATGTTGATGCTCTCTTTGCGGGGGTGGGGTGCATGGGGTGGGCAGGAGTGGCATAGGTCTGATCTGAGGGGGCCTAAATGGGGTGTGGGCATGGTTGATGTGGGGGGGTGTTGATTGGTTGGGGTGGGGGTGTGGATGTGTCTGGGGGTGCTGTGGTCTGGATGTAAGTCCTCTTGGCGTGGGTCCTCTATGTGTAGGTCCACGGGGGGGGTCCTGCAGGTCTTGGAGGGTGTCTCGCTGGTCTGGGTGGGGTGTCTATTGATCTGTTGCTCCTGTGTGAAGTGTTGGGGCTGCGTTTGAGAGCGATGTCCTTTAGAGTCCGGACAAAGGTGGGCACTGCTGCCTTATAGAGGTGGACCTGGTCATAGAGGCTGTTCAAGTCCAGGGTGGAGTGGTGGGCCAGGAAAACATTTGGTTTTGAGGCACAGTCACGGGAAATGCTTGCGTTTACCCGCTGTATTGTAGCAGGGTGGAAGTCTTTTCGTGGTAGCAGGGTGGAGATAACCACTTGTGCATTGGGGAAAGTAGAAGAAGCTTTTTCAATCACTCCCTTCAGTGCTGTGGCCACCCTTTCCTGCTTTGCTCTCAGGTCGTTTGTGCCTGTGTGTATTATTATGTGGCTAGGTGAGCCTAGTTTGTCCTCAGACAGAAGGTCTAGGGCGCGCTGGGTGTTTGGACACCAGAGTTTAGACACACTGTGTTTGGGAAAAAGTTTTTTTTCTTCTATATATTTCCCATTTGAGTCCATAAGGAGAACAATCTGTGTCTTGTGTTTGTTCTCAGTGGGTGTGGGGGGGTTGTCAGGAGGGCTATCAGGGTGGCTGACAGGGGGGGTGCTCAGGGGGGGTGAGAGCTGCTGGGCTTGGGTTTTTTCTTTTGTCTGTTCTGCTGTGATGTTGACTCTATGGTCAGGGTCTGGTGTGGACTGTTCTGCTGTGGTGTCGAGACTTTTGTCCGGTGCTGAGGTGGGCTGTTCTGCTGGCGTCTCTGTGGGGATGGCCACCTCCCTAGTGGGTTGTTCTCTGTCACATGCCATCCCCCTCAACCTCTCCTCCAGCAGTCTGATCCTCTCCTCCATCCCCCTCTCCCTCTCCTCCAGCAGTCTGATCCTCTCCTCTAGTGCTTTGTTCTGCTCCTGCTTCTGCTCTTTCTCCTGTTGAAGTTGTCTCACCACTGTCCAGAGTGCAGATATGTCTCTCTCCACCTCCAGCTCTCCTGGTCTGGTTAAGGGGTTGTTGTGCTGGACTGTTGTCTGGGTCTGTGCTGACTGGAGTGTAATCACCTGCTGTTCCAGCTCCACCTGCCTTACCTCCAGCTGGGTGAATTTATCCTTCATTTCAATGAGGGAGAAGTGCTCTGTACTGGGAGGTTGACTGTCTGCTGAGGGTTGCTCGTCTGTGGGGTTATATGATGAAGAGGTCTGGTCTGACCCGCTTGGGGTGGGGGTATCTTTATCAAGGGAGAGCTTCTCCTGCTGGGCTAATTCTTTGATTAGGTGAAAGTCCAGCTGAAACTGTTTGGGGTTGCCCTGTACCAATACTGTTCCAGACTTATATAGATTTATGTTAGCTGACTCAGAGTCCTCGTTGTCAAGTATCCTGAGTTTCCACCCCTCGTTAACCCCCCCTCTCTTAACAGAGGGGTAGTGTGCTAATATAGCACTGTGCCATGCCAGGGGATGGTTTGTGTGGAAGATAAGGTTGCTGATGTTCCCATTTTTGTAATAGTCAGCAAAAAGTGTCTCTTGATTTTCCATAAGGAGCTTCATTTTGTGCTCTTTTCTTGCCTTATCATTCTTTACACTCACAGGGTACTGTATTTTAATTACCTCTGAACAGCAGGAGGGAGCTTCTAAGGCCTCTCCATTTGGTTGGGGTAGACTATTCGACTCTCCTGCCATTGTTGGGCTAATGGTCTTTGACACCTCTCACTTGACACGTCAGTGCTAGTTGAAGCTGTATCAAGTCAGTTACAGTTGAATACAGTTGAAGCTGTATCTCTCTCAGTTCCACAAAAAATCCAAGTTTAACTAACTCTAAATCTATCTTTTTTAAAGAAAATGCTGAAAAATGCAGGAGCTCATCTGATCATCTGATCATGACCTCTCTCTCTCTCTCTCTCCTTGTTAGCTAGCTAGCTTCTTTCAGGAGAGTCCCTAGCAACTGCCTAGCAACAGGTAAACAACTTAGCTAGCTAAGAAAATTGTATAATTTTACTTTTTTCGAAAGCCTTTCTTCTTTGTTTGCTGCTTGTTTGGTCTCCTAATCAGTCTTGCAGTTTTCTTTTGCTTTTTTTCGATATACTTTCCTCTAAAAACCATGTAAAATTCAATATTTTTAGGAGCTCATCTTTTCAGCTGTTGCTGCTTAATTTGGATCTCTCTCTCTCTCTCTGTAGCGCTCTCTCTCTCTGTAGCTCTCTCTCTCTCTCTGTAGCTCTCTCTCTCTCTCTGTAGCGCTCTCTCTCTCTGTAGCGCTCTCTCTCTCTGTAGCGCTCTCTCTCTAGCGCTCTCTCTCTCTCTGTAGCGCTCTCTCTCTCTCTGTAGCGCTCTCTCTCTCTGTAGCGCTCTCTCTCTGTAGCGCTCTCTCTCTCTGTAGCGCTCTCTCCGTGTAGCTCTCTCCGTGTAGCGCTCTCTCCGTGTAGCGCTCTCTCTCTGTGTAGCGCTCTCTCTCTAGCTCTCTCGCGCTCTCTCTGTAGCGCTCTCTCTCTCTGTAGCGCTCGCTCTCTCTCTCTGTAGCGCTCTCTCTCTCTCTCTGTAGCGCTCTCTCTCTCTCTGTAGCGCTCGCTCTCTCTCTCTGTAGCGCTCTCTCTCTCTCTCTGTAGCGCTCTCTCTCTCTCTCTCTCTCTCTCTCTCTCTCTCTCTCTGTAGCGCTCTCTCTCTCTCTCTCTCTGTAGCGCTCTCTCTCTCTCTGTAGCGCTCTCTCTCTCTCTGTAGCGCTCTCCCTCTCTCTCTCTCTGTAGCGCTCTCTCTCTCTCTCTCTGTAGCGCTCTCTCTCTCTGTAGCGCTCTCTCTCTCTCTCTCTGTAGCGCTCTCTCTCTCTCTCTGTAGCGCTCTCTCTCTCTCTGTAGCGCTCGCTCTCTCTCTCTGTAGCGCTCTCTCTCTCTCTGTAGCGCTCTCTCTCTCTCTCTCTCTCTCTGTAGCGCTCTCTCTCTCTCTCTCTGTAGCGCTCTCTCTCTCTCTCTCTCTGTAGCGCTCTCTCTCTCTCTCTCTCTGTAGCGCTCTCTCTCTCTCTCTCTCTGTAGCGCTCTCTCTCTCTGTAGCGCTCTCTCTCTCTCTCTCTGTAGCGCTCTCTCTCTCTCTCTGTAGCGCTCTCTCTCTCTCTCTGTAGCGCTCTCTCTCTCTCTCTCTGTAGCGCTCTCTCTCTCTCTCTGTAGCGCTCTCTCTCTCTCTCTGTAGCGCTCTCTCTCTCTCTCTGTAGCGCTCTCTCTGTAGCGCTCTCTCTCTCTCTCTCTCTATAGCGCTCTCTCTCTCTCTCTCTCTCTGTAGCGCTCTCTCTCTCTCTCTCTCTCTGTAGCTCTCTCTCTCTCTCTGTAGTGCTCTCTCTCTCTCTCTGTAGCGCTCTCTCTCTCTGTAGCGCTCTCTCCGTGTAGCGCTCTCTCTCTCTGTAGCGCTCTCTCTCTCTGTAGCGCTCTCTCCGTGTAGCTCTCTCCGTGTAGCGCTCTCTCCGTGTAGCGCTCTCTCTCTGTGTAGCGCTCTCTCTCTAGCTCTCTCGCGCTCTCTCTGTAGCTCTCTCGCGCTCTCTCTGTAGCTCTCTCGCTCTCTCGCGCTCTCTCTCTCTCTGTAGCGCTCGCTCTCTCTCTCTGTAGCGCTCTCTCTCTAGCTCTCTCGCGCTCTCTCTGTAGCTCTCTCGCGCTCTCTCTGTAGCTCTCTCGCGCTCTCTCTGTAGCTCTCTCGCGCTCTCTCTCTGTAGCGCTCTCTCTCTCTCTGTAGCGCTCGCTCTCTCTCTCTGTAGCGCTCTCTCTCTCTCTCTGTAGCGCTCGCTCTCTCTCTCTGTAGCGCTCTCTCTCTCTCTCTGTAGCGCTCGCTCTCTCTCTCTGTAGCGCTCTCTCTCTCTCTCTGTAGCGCTCGCTCTCTCTCTCTGTAGCGCTCTCTCTCTCTCTCTGTAGCGCTCGCTCTCTCTCTCTGTAGCGCTCGCTCTCTCTCTCTGTAGCGCTCTCTCTCTCTCTCTGTAGCGCTCTCTCTCTCTCTCTGTAGCGCTCTCTCTCTCTCTCTCTGTAGCGCTCTCTCTCTCTCAATTCAATTCAATTCAATTGACTTTATTGACATGGCATTATTACTTACATTGTCAAAGTATACATATCGAAAAATAAAAATCTAATATATATATGTATATATATACAAAATATATATATATTTATATATAAATAAATGGTGGAACCAACAGCAATAATAATATTACTAATAATAATACTCTCTCTCTCTCTCTCTGTAGCGCTCTCTCTCTCTCTCTCTGTAGCGCTCTCTCTCTCTCTCTCTCTCTGTAGCGCTCGCTCTCTCTCTCTCTCTCTGTAGCGCTCGCTCTCTCTCTCTCTCTGTAGCGCTCGCTCTCTCTCTCTCTCTGTAGCGCTCGCTTTCTCTCTCTCTCTGTAGCGCTCGCTCTCTCTCTCTCTCTGTAGCGCTCGCTCTCTCTCTCTCTCTGTAGCGCTCGCTCTCTCTCTCTCTCTGTAGCGCTCGCTCTCTCTCTCTCTCTGTAGCGCTCGCTCTCTCTCTCTCTCTGTAGCGCTCGCTCTCTCTCTCTCTCTGTAGCGCTCGTCTCTCTCTCTCTCTGTAGCGCTCGCTCTCTCTCTCTCTCTGTAGCGCTCGCTCTCTCTCTCTCTCTGTAGCGCTCTCTCTCTGTAGCGCTCTCTCTCTCTCTCTGTAGCGCTCTCTCTCTCTCTCTGTAGCGCTCTCTCTCTCTCTCTATAGCGCTCTCTCTCTCTCTCTGTAGCTCTCTCTCTCTCTCTCTGTATCGCTCTCTCTCTCTCTCTGTAGCGCTCTCTCTCTCTCTGTAGCGCTCGCTCTCTCTCTGTAGCGCTCGCGCTCTCTCTGTAGCGCTCGCTCTCTCTCTGTAGCGCTCGCTCTCTCTCTCTGTAGCGCTCGCTCTCTCCCTCTGTAGCTCACTCGCTCTCTCCCTCTGTAGCTCGCTCGCTCTCTCCCTCTGTAGCTCGCTCGCTCGCTCTCTCCCTCTGTAGCTCGCTCTCTCCCTCTCTGTAGCTCGCTCGCTCGCTCTCTCCCTCTGTAGCTCGCTCGCTCGCTCTCTCCCTCTGTAGCTCGCTCGCTCGCTCTCTCCCTCTGTAGCTCGCTCGCTCGCTCTCTCCCTCTGTAGCTCGCTCGCTCGCTCTCTCCCTCTGTAGCTCGCTCGCTCGCTCTCTCCCTCTGTAGCTCGCTCGCTCGCTCTCTCCCTCTGTAGCTCGCTCGCTCGCTCTCTCCCTCTGTAGCTCGCTCGCTCGCTCTCTCCCTCCCTCTGTAGCTCGCTCTCTCCCTCCCTCTGTAGCTCGCTCGCTCGCTCGCTCTCTCCCTCCCTCTGTAGCTCGCTCGCTCGCTCTCTCCCTCCCTCTGTAGCTCGCTCGCTCTCTCCCTCCCTCTGTAGCTCGCTCGCTTGCTCTCTCCCTCCCTCTGTAGCTCGCTCGCTCGCTCTCTCCCTCCCTCTGTAGCTCGCTCGCTCGCTCTCTCCCTCCCTCTGTAGCTCGCTCGCTCGCTCTCTCCCTCCCTCTGTAGCTCGCTCGCTCTCTCTCTCCCTCCCTCTGTCGCTCGCTCTCTCCCTCCCTCTGTAGCTCGCTCGCTCTCTCCCTCCCTCTGTAGCTCGCTCGCTCGCTCTCTCCCTCCCTCTGTCGCTCGCTCTCTCCCTCCCTCTGTAGCTCGCTCGCTCGCTCTCTCTCTCTGTAGCTCGCTCGCTCTCTCTCTCTCTCTGTAGCTCGCTCGCTCTCTCGCTCTCTCTCTCTGTAGCTCGCTCGCTCGCTCTCTGTAGCTCGCTCGCTCGCTCTCTCTCTCTGTAACTCGCTCGCTCTCTGTAGCTCGCTCTCTCTCGCGCTCTCTCTCTCTCTGTAGCGCTCTCTCTCTCTCTCTGTAGCGCTCTCTCTCTCTCTCTCTGTAGCGCTCTCTCTCTCTCTCTGTAGCGCTCTCTCTCTCTCTCTCTGTAGCGCTCTCTCTCTCTCTCTGTAGCTCTCTCTCTCTCTCTGTAGCTCTCTCTCTCTCTCGCTCTCTCTCTCTCTCTCTCTCTCTATAGCGCTCTCTCTCTCTCTCTCTCTGTAGCGCTCTCTCTCTCTCTCTCTCTGTAGCGCTCTCTCTCTCTCTGTAGCGCTCTCTCTCTCTCTCTGTAGCGCTCTCTCTCTCTCTCTCTGTAGCGCTCTCTCTCTCTGTAGCGCTCTCTCTCTCTGTAGCGCTCTCTCCGTGTAGCGCTCTCTCTCTCTGTAGCGCTCTCTCTCTCTGTAGCGCTCTCTCCGTGTAGCTCTCTCCGTGTAGCGCTCTCTCTCTGTGTAGCGCTCTCTCTCTAGCTCTCTCCCTCCCTCTGTAGCTCGCTCGCTCTCTCCCTCCCTCTGTAGCTCGCTCGCTCTCTCCCTCCCTCTGTAGCTCGCTCGCTCGCTCTCTCCCTCCCTCTGTAGCTCGCTCGCTCTCTCCCTCCCTCTGTAGCTCGCTCGCTCTCTCCCTCCCTCTGTCGCTCGCTCGCTCGCTCTCTCCCTCCCTCTGTAGCTCGCTCGCTCTCTCCCTCCCTCTGTAGCTCGCTCGCTCGCTCTCTCCCTCCCTCTGTAGCTCGCTCGCTCGCTCTCTCCCTCCCTCTGTAGCTCGCTCGCTCGCTCTCTCCCTCCCTCTGTCGCTCGCTCTCTCCCTCCCTCTGTAGCTCGCTCGCTCTCTCCCTCCCTCTGTAGCTCGCTCGCTCGCTCTCTCCCTCCCTCTGTCGCTCGCTCTCTCCCTCCCTCTGTAGCTCGCTCGCTCGCTCTCTCTCTCTGTAGCTCGCTCGCTCGCTCTCTCTCTCTGTAGCTCGCTCGCTCGCTCTCTCTCTCTGTAGCTCGCTCGCTCGCTCGCTCTCTGTAGCTCGCTCGCTCGCTCTCTCTCTCTGTAACTCGCTCGCTCTCTGTAGCTCGCTCTGTAACTCGCTCGCTCTCTGTAGCTCGCTCTCTCTCGCGCTCTCTCTCTCTCTGTAGCGCTCTCTCTCTCTCTCTGTAGCGCTCTCTCTCTCTCTCTCTGTAGCGCTCTCTCTCTCTCTCTCTCTCTCTCTCTCTCTCTCTCTCTCTGTAGCGCTCTCTCTCTCTCTGTAGCGCTCTCTCTCTCTCTCTGTAGCGCTCTCTCTCTCTCTCTGTAGCGCTCTCTCTGTAGCGCTCTCTCTCTCTCTCTCTCTGTAGCGCTCTCTCTCTCTCTCTCTCTGTAGCGCTCTCTCTCTCTCTCTCTCTCTCTCTCTCTCTCTCTCTCTCTCTAGCGCTCTCTCTCTCTCTCTCGCTGTAGCGCTCTCGCTCTCTCTCTCTGTAGCGCTCTCTCTCTCTGTAGCGCTCTCTCTCTCTGTAGCGCTCTCTCCGTGTAGCGCTCTCTCTCTCTGTAGCGCTCTCTCTCTCTGTAGCGCTCTCTCCGTGTAGCTCTCTCCGTGTAGCGCTCTCTCTCTGTGTAGCGCTCTCTCTCTAGCTCTCTCGCGCTCTCTCTGTAGCTCTCTCGCGCTCTCTCTGTCGCTCTCTCGCGCTCTCTCTCTGTAGCGCTCTCTCTCTCTCTGTAGCGCTCGCTCTCTCTCTCTGTAGCGCTCTCTCTCTAGCTCTCTCGCGCTCTCTCTCTAGCTCTCTCGCGCTCTCTCTGTAGCTCTCTCGCGCTCTCTCTGTAGCTCTCTCGCGCTCTCTCTGTAGCGCTCTCTCTCTCTCTCTGTAGCGCTCGCTCTCTCTCTCTGTAGCGCTCTCTCTCTCTCTCTGTAGCGCTCGCTCTCTCTCTCTGTAGCGCTCTCTCTCTCTCTCTGTAGCGCTCGCTCTCTCTCTCTGTAGCGCTCTCTCTCTCTCTCTCTCTCTCTCTCTCTCTCTCTCTCTCTCTCTCTGTAGCGCTCTCTCTCTCTCTGTAGCGCTCTCTCTCTCTCTCTCTGTAGCGCTCTCTCTCTCTCTCTCTCTCTCTCTGTAGCGCTCTCTCTCTCTCTCTCTCTCTCTGTAGCGCTCTCTCTCTCTCTCTCTCTCTCTCTCTCTCTCTCTCTGTAGCGCTCTCTCTCTCTCTCTCTGTAGCGCTCTCTCTCTCTCTCTCTGTAGCGCTCTCTCTCTCTCTCTCTCTGTAGCGCTCGCTCTCTCTCTCTCTCTTTCGCGCTCGCTCGCTCTCTCTCTCTGTAGCGCTCGCTCTCTCTCTCTCTCTCTGTAGCGCTCGCTCTCTCTCTCTCTCTGTAGCGCTCGCTCTCTCTCTCTCTCTGTAGCGCTCGCTCTCTCTCTCTCTCTGTAGCGCTCGCTCTCTCTCTCTCTCTGTAGCGCTCGCTCTCTCTCTCTCTCTGTAGCGCTCGCTCTCTCTCTCTCTCTGTAGCGCTCGCTCTCTCTCTCTCTTGTAGCGCTCGCTCTCTCTCTCTCTCTGTAGCGCTCGCTCTCTCTCTCTCTCTGTAGCGCTCGCTCTCTCTCTCTCTCTGTAGCGCTCGCTCTCTCTCTCTCTCTGTAGCGCTCTCTCTCTCTCTCTGTAGCGCTCTCTCTCTCTCTCTGTAGCGCTCTCTCTGTAGCGCTCTCTCTCTCTGTAGCGCTCTCTCTCTCTGTAGCGCTCTCTCCGTGTAGCTCTCAAATTCAAAGTCAAGCTGCTTTATTGGCATGAAAAACATTGTGTCAATATTGCCAAAGCAACAATGTATACAATATACATTGTAATACAATTAAAACAATGACAAATAATAATATAGAATGGCAGTAAATAATAATACAAAATTAAATATAAAAAATAGTAACAATAAAATGGTAACAGTCAATAGTCGAATGTAATGTATGGTGTAATGCACCACTACCACCACCACTATCATTAAACTGCTATCATTACCATTACCACCCATACCATTACTATTTGGAATGATAAACAACAATAATAATACTAATAACAATAACAGTAATAACAATAACAGTCATAATAAGTAAGTTACTGCTTACTATGCAGATGTTATTATTCAGTGTCCCTCAGGCTATGGCAGGCAAATACATATTTGGCTGCAAGAGGAGCCATTGCTCCTTCGCCCATGAGTATTTTTAGTTTTTCCTCTGGGTTTAATAAGTTAAAATTTGGAATAAATGTAGTCATTTCTGTGAATAATGAATCTCTTGGTGAGGAATATTTATCACAGTAAAGGAGAAAGTGCATCTCTGTTTCTACCTCCCCTGTCGTGCAGTGACCACATACACGCTCCTCTTTGGGTAGCCATGTCTTTTTATGTCTGCCGGTTTCTATTGCCAATCGGTGGTCACTCAGCCTGTACTTGGTAAGGATCTGTCTCTGCTTCGAATCTCTGACAGAGTAGAGATATTCAGCCAATTCATATTCTCTGTTTAGGGTCAGATAGCAATTTAGTCGGCTTTGGGATTTTGTTTCGTTTTTCCAATGTTGTAAATATGAGTCCTTTGATTGGTTCATGATTTTGTTTATTGGAATTCTTTCTTTTGAAGCAGTGCCGGTGTCAGCTTGGTTGGTTAGGTCCAACACCAGCTGACTGAGAGGGCTCGTTTCTGGGCTCAGTTCTTGGGTTTGAAGTGCTTTAAATTGCAGACTCGAATTTGGACTTGAATTTAGATGTAGCCAAAATTTTAATGATCTTTTCTGTATTTTCATTATTACTGGAAAGCGGCCCAATTCTGCCCTACATGCATTAGTTGGTGTATTTCTCTGGACTTGTAGGATTTTCCGACAGAATTCTGCATGTAGGGTTTCAATTGGATGTTTGTCCCACATTTTAAAGTCCAGTTTATTGAGTGGCCCCCAAACCTCACTTCCGTAAAGAGCTATTGGTAGGATTACACTGTCAAATATTTTGGTCCAAATTCTAATTGGGATGTTGATTTTGAATAATTTCATTTTTATTGCATACAATGCTCTGCGGGCTTTTTCTTTGAGTGCATTCACTGCCATATTAAAGTTTCCCGATGCAGATATGGTCAGACCAAGGTAGGTGTAATTTTTTGTGTGTTCAATTATGGTGTTGTTCAGGGTGAATTTATATTTGTGTTTCTGACATCTGTTTTGTTTTTGGAAAATCATGATTTTAGTTTTTGGGAAATTTACTGCCAGGGCCCAATTATGGCAATATTGCTCTAGAATATTAATGTTCTGTTGAAGACCTTCTTTGGTTGGTGATAGAAGTACCAAGTCATCAGCATATAGCAGGTATTTCACCTCTGTGTCAAATAGTGTGAGTCCTGGGGCTGGAGAATGGTCCAACATGTCTGCTAATTCATTGATATAAATGTTGAAAAGATTTGGACTCAAACTACAGCCTTGTCTCACACCTCGACATTGTGAAAAGAATTCTGTTCTTTGGTTTTTGATTTTTATTGCACACTTGTTTTCTGTGTACATACATTTTATTAAGTCATACACCTTACCACCAAGCCCACTTTGTAGAATTTTGTAGAATAGCCCTTCGTGCCAAATAGAATCAAATGCTTTTTTAAAGTCAATAAAGCAAGCAAAGATTTTGCCCTCTTTTTTTTGGTGGACGTGTTTATTAATTAGTGTGTGTAAGGTGTATATATGGTCAGTAGTGCGATGGTTAGGGAGAAAGCCAATTTGACATTTAGTTATTACATTTTTTTCTTGAAGAAAGGTTTGGATTCTTGAATTCAAAATGCTACAGAAAACCTTTCCCAAGTTACTGTTTACACAAATTCCCCTGTAATTATTGGGGTCTGATTTGTCTCCACTTTTGTGGATAGGGGAGATGAGCCCCTGGTTCCAGACATCAGGGAAGCAGCCAGAAGTTAAAACCATGTTGAACAATTTAAGCACAGCATTTTGCAACTCAGGTGTGCTGTTTTTCAGCATTTCATTTCTGATGTTGTCTAGACCACAAGCCTTCTTTGATTTAATAGATTTGAGCTTTTCATTTAGTTCTTGTTGGGTTATTGGGTAATCTAATGGATTTTGGTTATTTTTAATGACTGATTCAAGGATTTTCAATTTTTCTTTAATTTCTAATTGGTTCTGTTTTAAGTCTTTTTGTGGGATGTTTTTGTATAGATTATCAAAATAAGTTTTCCAAATTCCTACATCTTGTATGGCTAATTCTTGTGGCTTTGTTGTGCTTAAATTGTTCCACATGTCCCAGAACTGATTTTGGTCAATTGCGTTTTCAATTTCATCAAGTGTCTTGTTGGTATAATTCAGTTTCTTGCGTTTCAGTGTATGTTTATACTGTTTCAGAGTTTCAAAGTATTCATATCGTAGCTCTGGGTTGTTTTGCTGCTTATGTTTTTTGTTTGACATTTGTCTTAGGTGTTTTCTAATTGTTTTACATTCATTATCAAACCATTTGTCAGAAACATTTTGTTTTTTGTTTCTGATGTTGCATTTCTTTGGTTTTCTCAAATTTGCTTTCGATACTGCTTTTTGGAATATGCAGTTGATGTTTAGAGTAGCCGAATTGACACCATCTTTATTGTTTTGGTATTGTGAGTTATTGAAAAACTGTATAGAGTTCATCATTTCTTTTGAGTTCAATGTTTCAATGAATCCCTCTGCACTGTTTGGAGCCCATCTGTATGATTGGTTTATGTTGAAGAGTTTATTGGGCAGTTTTTTTGAATGAATATTGCCGGTTAATTTCTTCAAAAACACGTTGATCTGACTGTGATCTGACAATGGTGTCTGTGGTCTGACAGTGAATGCACTAATGGAGGAGGGGTCAATGTCCGTGATGGCATAATCGACTACACTTGTCCCAAGAGCTGAGCAGTAAGTAAACTGACCTAAAGAGTCCCCTCTGATTCTACCATTAAGCATGTACAGGCCTAAGGCTCGACAGAGATGCACTAACTCCTTCCCATTTTTGTTCAGTATTTGGTCAGGACTGTTTCTATTATTTATAATAGGGCTGCTGTACAAGGAGGGGTGACCAAATATGTGGTGGTTACCTCCCGCATCAGTGTAGTCAGGCTCAGAACCTGTTCTTGCATTGAAATCTCCACAAAGAAGCACTTTACCCTCTGCCTGAAATGTAATGATTTCTGTATGGAGATTGTCAAAAAACTGATCATCATAATATGGTGAATCTGAAGGAGGAGCATAAGCTGCACATATGTACACATCATTGTCACAATAGATTGTACCTTTGTTAAGTTTTAGCCAAATGTGACTGGTACCTTTTTTCATTTCATTCAGTGCCAAGTCCTGCTTATGCCAAATGATGATTCCACCTGAGTCTCGGCCCCGTTTAACATTTTTATGTTTGATTGATGGTAGTAAACTTTCCCTATAGCCTGAGGGACACTGAGTATCTATGTCTCCACGACACCATGTTTCCAGTAGGATTATGATGTCCTGTCCTTTGATGTTTTTAATCAATTCTGGATTTGTTGTTTTATAACCAAAATGTGAAGAGTAAAGTCCCTGGATATTCCAAGAGCTGATAGTTAATGATCTCATTTATAATAAGTGATATTCACTGGTTTGAGTAAAGTACATTGAAAACAATACAAAATAATATATATATATATATATATATATATATATACATATATACATACACATACATACATATATATATATACATATACACACATACATACACACATACATACACACACACACACACACACACACACACACACACACACACACACATACATACACACATACATACACACACACACACACACATACATACACACATACATACATACATACATACATACATACATACATACATACATACATACATACATACATACATACACACACCATTATATATAAATATTATTATTATACTGGTGCCAATAAAATTAAGAATAGTTGTAAACAAATTAATAAGAATGGAATAAGACTGCACAAAAAATAAGTACAATGCAATCTGCAACCCTGTGTGTGTGTGTGTGCCCGTGAATTAAAGGGTCTGTCTAGCTCAGTAGTCTGCATATTAGTTGCAGTAGTTGGCGCACCTCTCCTATCTCTGATTGTTCTAGGTGTCTTTTGCCAGAGGTTACCTCAGCATGTGTAGGCTGATGATCTGAATGATACATGGTGTGGACTGCATCATGTGGTGTACTTCTCTGAAGGACAGTGTTCTGTCCGACCCTGGAGTAGTGGTCAGAGCTGTGTTGTGATGGGCCAGGTCCAGTAGAGATGTGTTGTGACGGGCCAGGTCCAGTAGAGCTGTGTTGTGATGGGCCAGGTCTAGTAGAGATGTGTTGTGATGGGCCTGGTCTAGTAGAGCTGTGTTGTGATGGGCCTGGTCCAGTAGAGCTGTGTTCTGATGGGCCTGGTCTAGTAGAGCTGTGTTGTGATGGGCCTGGTCCAGTAGAGCTATGTTGTGATGGGCCTGGTCTAGTAGAGCTGTGTTGTGAAGGCCCTGGTCTAGTAGAGCTGTGTTGTGATGGGCCGGGTCTAGTCGTGCTGTCCTGAGGCGGGTCTGGTCTCGTAAATCTGTGTTGTGTTGGGCCTGGTCTAGTAGAGCTGTGTTGTGATGGGCCTGGTCTAGTAGAGCTGTGTTGTGTTGGGCCTGGTCTAGTCGTGTTGTCCTGATGCGGGTCTGGTCTCGTAAATCTGTGTTGTGATGGGCCTGGTCTAGTAGAGCTGTGTTGTGAAGGCCCTGGTCTCGTAAATCTGTGTTGTGTTGGGCCTGGTCTAGTAGAGCTGTGCTGTAATAAGCCGTGTCTGGCTCTTTTCTCCTGGGGATGGTGGAGGTACTGTTGTTTCAGAAGGTGGGGCGGGGGACCTCTGTTGCTGGGGTGATGGGTGTGTGGGTCCCTGCCAAGTGTTGCATCTTTTAGGTCCTTGGCAAAGGTTCTGACACTGTCCTGATCAAGATGTACATTATCGTATAAGTGTTGACATGTCAGAGTGGGGTGGTGAGCCGTTCTGACGTTGAGTAGTGAGGCACAGTCCACAGTGATCTGTTGATTTATTTTGTCGATCAACTGTCCTGGGAAGTCTTTTCTTGGTAGGAGGGTGGACACAACTATATTGGTTGTTGGGAACACAGCCTGTGCCCGTTCTGCCACTCTTCTCACTGCCCCAGATACATCTTCACCTTTGGCATGAAGGTCGTTTGTGCCAGTGTGGATGATGATGTTGTCGAGGGTGTCAATCCTGGTCTGACTGAGTAGCTGCATTGCACTGTCAGTTGTAGGACACCAGAACTTATACACCTGGTGTCTAGGGAATAATCTTTCCTGTACTAAGAACTTCCCATTTGAATCAATAAGGATTGCAGTTGTGGGTGACTGTCTGGCTGGAGCAGACTGGGAGACTGGTATTCTGACCTGGGCTGGAGCAGACTGGGAGGCTGGTATTCTGACCTGGGCTGGAGCACACTGTGTTGGAGCAGACTGAGAGGCTGGTTGGCTGACCTGGGCTGGAGCAGACTGAGAGGCTGGTATTCTGACCTGGGCTGGAGCACACTGTGCTGGAGCAGACTGGGAGACTGGTATTCTGACCTGTGCTGGAGCAGACTGGGAGACTGGTATTCTGACCTGTGCTGGAGCAGACTGGGAGACTGGTATTCTGACCTGGGCTGGAGCACACTGGGAGACTGGTATTCTGACCTGGGCTGGAGCACACTGTGTTGGAGCAGACTGAGAGGCTGGTTGGCTGACCTGGGCTGGAGCAGACTGGTAGGCTGGTGCAGTGTCATCAGGCTGTGTGGTGGAGGCCATGCTGGTCTCGGGTTCTGCTTGTGTTGTGCCAAGCTGGTGGACATGTTCTCCAGATGCAGAGGACATAATGACTCGCTGCTGGTTGAGGAGGTCAATGTATCTCTCTCTTTGTTCTAGCTCCTTTCTTGTTGTGCTCAGATGGTCTCTGAGGTCATAATTTGTCTGACTCAGTTTGTCCATTCTGCTTTCCAGTTTAGCAATAGATGCTCTGCTCTCCTCCTTGAACTGTTTCATCTCTTCTTTAAGTTTCTGGACAGTGTCCTCCTCTTGAAGCTTGTTCTCTCTGAGTTCTATGACCTCTGCTTCGACTAGAGAGAGGGTGTTGTGGAAACGTTGCATAGCAGGTGTTCTTGGTGTTGTAGGCATGTCCTTGGCCCTGTCTGCTGCAGGTGAGGTAGGTAGAGGGACACTGAGGGCTTCTTGCTGGGTCACAGAGACCGTTGGGGGCTGCTCTTCACCGTCATCTCCCTCCTTGACTTTTTCCTCAGTTTCTGAGATGATTTCAGCTTCTGCTTTTAGGGTAGTAAACCTATTCTCAAAAGCCTGGAGGCTTGAATCATTGCCTTGTATCAATACAGTTCCATTATTATATACATTTACTGTTTGATATGTGTTGCTAGGGTCAGCCTCTTCAAAAATGCTGATCTGACATCCTTGGCTGATGCCTCTCTTTTTTGAGAAAGGGAAATGGTTGCAAATAACCCTTTTCCATATATGCCCTCGTTTGGTATTAAAAATTAAATTTGCTCTTGTTTTGCAACTGGTAAGATCTGCAAACAGGCATTCATGGTTCTGTCCCATCAACAAACCTTTGAAACTTTTCTTAGCTTTCTCTGTTTTGATGTCTGGTGGGTAAACAATTTCCATAGCAACGCTGGTGATGTTGGCTACAATGTTGCAATAGAAGTGTTGTTTCTTGTATTATTGTCTTTTATGTCTTTAGAGGACTGCTTCACCTTGATGTCCCCTTTCCCTTTTCTTCTGTCCTTATTTTGTCCCACTTTGTCCCTTCTTCTCTTCTGTCAACTAGACACTCCTTGTTAGCTAGCTAGCTTCTTTCAGGAGAGTCCCTAGCAACTGCCTAGCAACAGGTAAACAACTTAGCTAGCTAAGAAAACGGTATAATTTTATGAAAAAATGTTACTTTTTCAAAATCCTTTCTTCTTTGTTTGCTGCTTGTTTGGTCTCCTATTCAGTCTAGCAGTTTTCTTTTGCATTTTTTCGATGTACTTTACTCTAAAAACCATATAAATTTCAATATTTTTAGGAGCTCATCTTTTCAGCTGCTGCTGCTTAATTTGGAACTCCGGAGCTCTCTCTCCGTGTAGCGCTCTCTCCGTGTAGCGCTCTCTCCGTGTAGCGCTCTCTCCGTGTAGCGCTCTCTCTCTAGCTCTCTCGCGCTCTCTCTCTGTAGCGCTCGCTCTCTCTCTGTAGCGCTCGCTCTCTCTCTGTAGCGCTCGCTCTCTCTCTGTAGCGCTCGCTCTCTCTCTCTGTAGCGCTCTCTCTGTAGCTCGCTCGCTCTCTCCCTCTGTAGCTCGCTCGCTCGCTCTCTCCCTCTGTAGCTCGCTCGCTCGCTCTCTCCCTCTGTAGCTCGCTCGCTCGCTCTCTCCCTCTGTAGCTCGCTCGCTCTCTCCCTCTGTAGCTCGCTCGCTCGCTCTCTCCCTTTGTAGCTCGCTCGCTCGCTCTCTCCCTCTGTAGCTCGCTCGCTCGCTCTCTCCCTCTGTAGCTCGCTCGCTCGCTCTCTCCCTCTGTAGCTCGCTCGCTCGCTCTCTCCCTCTGTAGCTCGCTCGCTCGCTCTCTCCCTTTGTAGCTCGCTCGCAAGCTCTCTCCCTCTGTAGCTCGCTCGCTCGCTCTCTCCCTCTGTAGCTCGCTCTCTCCCTCTGTAGCTCGCTCTCTCCCTCTGTAGCTCGCTCGCTCGCTCTCTCCCTCTGTAGCTCGCTCGCTCGCTCTCTCCCTCTGTAGCTCGCTCGCTCGCTCTCTCCCTCTGTAGCTCGCTCGCTCGCTCTCTCCCTCTGTAGCTCGCTCGCTCGCTCTCTCCCTCTGTAGCTCGCTCGCTCGCTCTCTCCCTCTGTAGCTCGCTCGCTCTCTCCCTCTGTAGCTCGCTCGCTCGCTCTCTCCCTCTGTAGCTCGCTCGCTCTCCCTCCCTCTGTAGCTCGCTCGCTCTCTCCCTCCCTCTGTAGCTCGCTCGCTCGCTCTCTCCCTCCCTCTGTAGCTCGCTCGCTCGCTCTCTCCCTCCCTCTGTAGCTCGCTCGCTCGCTCTCTCCCTCCCTCTGTAGCTCGCTCGCTCGCTCTCTCCCTCCCTCTGTAGCTCGCTCGCTCGCTCTCTCCCTCCCTCTGTCGCTCGCTCTCTCCCTCCCTCTGTAGCTCGCTCGCTCTCTCCCTCCCTCCCTCTGTCGCTCGCTCTCTCCCTCCCTCTGTAGCTCGCTCGCTCGCTCTCTCCCTCCCTCTGTCGCTCGCTCTCTCCCTCCCTCTGTAGCTCGCTCGCTCGCTCTCTCTCTCTGTAGCTCGCTCGCTCGCTCTCTCTCTCTGTAGCTCGCTCGCTCGCTCGCTCTCTCTCTCTGTAGCTCGCTCTGTAACTCGCTCGCTCTCTGTAGCTCGCTCTCTCTCGCGCTCTCTCTCTCTCCCTCTGTAGCTCGCTCTCTCTCGCTGTCTCTCTGTAGCTGTCTCTCTCTCGCTGTCTCTCTGTAGCTCGCTCTCTCTCGCTGTCTCTCTGTAGCTCGCTCTCTCTCGCTGTCTCTCTGTAGCTCGCTCTCTCTGTCTCTCTGTAGCTCGTTCTCTCTCCACCTCTGTAGCTCGCTCTCTCCACCTCTGTAGCTCGCTCCCTCGCTCGCCCTCTGTGGCTCGTGTGCCCGCCCTGTGTCGCTCGCGTGAGTGACACAGGGTGGGTGAGTGAGAGCGCAACAGAGTTGATGACATCCACAGTCTGGGGGGATTAAAGAAAGAGAGAATGAGTGAGTGAGAGCGCAACAGAGGGGGAGAGAGAGCAAGAGAGAGAGCGCTCGCTCCCCCCCGCCCGCCCTGTGTCGCTCGCGCACCCTCTTGCTCTCTCTCCCCCTCTGTTGCGCTCTCACTCAATTCAATTCAAGGGGCTTTATTGGCATGGGAAACATGTGTTAACATTGCCAAAGCAAGTGAGGTAGATAATATACAAAAGTGAAATAAACAATAAAAATTAACACTAAACATTACACATACAGAAGTTTCAAAACAAAAAAGACAGTACAAATGTCATATTATATATATATACAGTGTTGTAACAATGTACAAATGGTTAAAGCACACAAGTTAAAATAAATAAGCATAAATATGGGTTGTATTTACAATGGTGTTTGTTCTTCACTGTTTGCCCTTTTCTTGTGGCAACAGGTCACAAATCTTGCTGCTGTGATGGCACACTGTGGAATTTCACCCAGTAGATATGGGAGTTTATCAAAATTGGATTTGTTTTCGAATTCTTTGTGGATCTGTGTAATCTGAGGGAAATATGTCTCTCTAATATGGTCATACATTGGGCAGGAGGTTAGGAAGTGCAGCTCAGTTTCCACCTCATTTTGTGGGCAGTGAGCACATAGCCTGTCTTCTCTTGAGAGCCTGCCTCTTGAGAGTCTGCCTACGGCGGCCTTTCTCAATAGCAAGGCTATGCTCACTGAGTCTGTACATAGTCAAAGCTTTCCTTAAGTTTGGGTCAGTCACAGTGGTCAGGTATTCTGCCACTGTGTACTCTCTGTTTAGGGCCAAATAGCATTCTAGTTTGCTCTGTTTTTTTGTTAATTCTTTCCAATGTGTCAAGTAATTATCTTTTTGTTTTCTCATGATTTGGTTGGGTCTAATTGTGCTGTTGTCCTGGGGCTCTGTGGGGTGTGTTTGTGTTTGTGAACAGAGCCCTAGGACCAGCTTGCTTAGGAGACTCTTCTCCAGTTTCATCTCTCTGTAGGTGATGGCTTTGTTATGGAAGGTTTGGGAATCGCTTCCTTTTAGGTGGTTGTAGAATTTAACGGCTCTTTTCTGGATTTTGATAATTAGTGGGTATCGGCCTAATTCTGCTCTGCATGCATTATTTGGTGTTCTACGTTGTACACGGAGGATATTTTTGCAGAATTCTGCATGCAGAGTCTCAATTTGGTGTTTGTCCCATTTTGTGAAATCTTGGTTGGTGAGCGGACCCCAGACCTCACAACCATAAAGGGCAATGGGCTCTATGACTGATTCAAGTATTTTTAGCCAGATCCTAATTGGTATGTTGAAATTTATGTTCCTTTTGATGGCATAGAATGCCCTTCTTGCCTTGTCTCTCAGATCGTTCACAGCTCTGTGGAAGCTACCTGTGGTGCTGATGTTTAGGCCGAGGTATGTATAGTTTTTTGTGTGCTCTAGGGCAACGGTGTCTAGATGGAATTTGTGGTCCTGGCGACTGGACCTTTTTTGGAACACCATTATTTTGGTCTTACTGAGATTTACTGTCAGGGCCCAGGTCTGACAGAATCTGTGCAGAAGATCTAGGTGCTGCTGTAGGCCCTCCTTGGTTGGTGACAGAAGCACCAGATCATCAGCAAACAGTAGGCATTTGACTTCGGATTCTAGTAGGGTGAGACCGGGTGCTGCAGACTGTTCTAGTGCCCGCGCCAATTCGTTGATATATATGTTGAAGAGGGTGGGGCTTAAGCTGCATCCCTGTCTCACCCCACGACCCTGTGTGAAGAAATGTGTGTTTTTTGCCAATTTTAACCGCACACTTGTTGTTTGTGTACATGGATTTTATAATGTCGTATGTTTTACCCCAACACCACTTTCCATCAATTTGTATAGCAGACCCTCATGCCAAATTGAGTCGAAGGCTTTTTTTTAAATCAACAAAGCATGAGAAGACTTTGCCTTTGTTTTGGTTTGTTTGGTTGTCAATTAGGGTGTGTAGGGTGAATACATGGTCTGTTGTACGGTAATTTGGTAAAAAGCCAATTTGACATTTGCTCAGTACATTGTTTTCATTGAGGAAATGTACGAGTCTGCTGTTAATGATAATGCAGAGTATTTTCCCAAGGTTACTGTTGACGCATATTCCACGGTAGTTATTGGGGTCAAATTTGTCTCCACTTTTGTGGATTGGGGTGATCAGTCCTTGGTTCCAAATATTGGGGAAGATGCCAGAGCTAAGGACGATGTTAAAGAGTTTTAATATAGCCAATTGGAATTTGTTGTCTGTATATTTGATCATTTCATTAAGGATACCATCAACACCACAGGCCTTTTTGGGTTGGAGGGTTTTTATTTTGTCCTGTAACTCATTCAAGGTAATTGGAGAATCCAGTGGGTTCTGGTAGTCTTTAATAGTTGATTCTAGGATTTGTATTTGATCATGTATATGTTTTTGCTCTTTATTCTTTGTTATAGAGCCAAAAAGATTGGAGAAGTGATTTACCCATACATCTCCATTTTGGATAGATAATTCTTTGTGTTTGTTTAGTGTTTTCCAATTTTCCCAGAATTGGTTAGAGTCTATGGATTCTTCAATTACATTGAGCTGATTTCTGACGTGCTGTTCCTTCTTTTTCCGTAGTGTATTTCTGTATTGTTTTAGTGATTCACCATAGTGAAGGCGTAGACTCAGGTTTTCCGGGTCTCTATGTTTTTGGTTGGACAGGTTTCTCAATTTATTTCTTACATTTTTGCATTCTTTATCAAACCATTTGTCATTGTTGTTCATTTTCTTCGGTTTTCTATTTGAGATTTTTAGATTTGATAGGGAAGCTGAGAGGTCAAATATACTGTTAAGATTTTCTACTGCCAAGTTTACACCTTCACTATTGCAGTGGAACGTTTTACCCAGGAAGTTGTCTAAAAGGGATTGAATTTGCTGTTGACTAATTGTTTTTTGGTAGGTTTCCAAACTGCATTCCTTCCATCTATAGCATTTCTTAATGTTACTCAGTTCCTTTGGCTTTGATGCCTCATGATTGAGTATTGCTCTGTTCAAGTAGACTGTGATTTTGCTGTGGTCTGATAGGGGTGTCAGTGGGCTGACTGTGAACGCTCTGAGAGACTCTGGGTTGAGGTCAGTGATAAAGTAGTCTACAGTGCTACTGCCAAGAGATGAGCTATAGGTGTACCTACCATAGGAGTCCACTCGAAGCCTACCATTGACTATGTACATACCCAGCGTGCGACAGAGCTGCAGGTTATGTTGTCATAGTTGTGCCTAGGTGGGCATATGGGGGAGGGAATGCTGTCACCTCCAGGTAGGTGTTTGTCCCCCTGTGTGCTGAGGGTGTCAGGTTCTTGTCCAGTTCTGGCATTTAGGTCGCCACAGACTAATACATGTCCCTGGGCCTGGAAATGATTGATTTCCCCCTCCAGGATGGAGAAGCTGTCTTCATTAAAGTATGGGGATTCTAGTGGGGGGATATAGGTAGCACACAGGAGGACATTTTTCTCTGTTAAGATAATTTCCTTTTGAATTTCTAGCCAAATGTAAAATGTTCCTGTTTTGATTAATTTAATGGAGTGAGTTAGGTCTGCTCTATACCAAATTAGCATTCCCCCTGAGTCCCTTCCCTGTTTCACACCTGGTAGTTTGGTGGATGGGACTACCAGCTCTCTGTAACCTAGAGGGCAACCAGTGGGTCCGTCTCCTCTATACCATGTTTCTTGCAGGATGACAATGTCTGCATTGCCGATTTCTTTGGTGAAGTCCGGGTTCCTGCTCTTTAGGCCAAAGGCAGATGACTTCAGACCTTGGATATTCCAGGATGATATAGTGAAGGCTTTTTGTTCCATAAAGTGTCCAATGTTGTTGGTCGGGGTTTGGCCTCAGGCCAGTAAGTGTGAGCAGAGCCTGCTGAGCATCTGGTACATGCCGTTGGCTTGGGCGAGTGTAAGAGTGGGGGTTGGGCCTGTTTGCCCGCTCACTACCTGGGCGTATGTGTGACTTCCATGTTGATGCCCTCTTTGCGGGGGTGGGGTGCATGGGGTGGGCAGGAGTGGCATGGGTCTGATCTGAGGGGGCCTAAATTGGGTGTGGGCATGGTTGATGTGGGGGGGTGTTGGTTGGTTGGGGTGGGGGTGTGGATGTGTCTGGGGGTGCTGTGGTCTGGATGTGAGTCCTCTTGGCGTGGGTCCAGGGGGGGGGTCCTGGAGGTCTTGGAGGGTGTCTCGCTGGTCTGGGTGGGGTGTCTATTGATCTGTTGCTCCTGTGTGAAGTGTTGGGGCTTCGTTTGAGAGCGATGTCCTTTAGAGTCCGGGCAAAGGTGGGCACTGCTGCCTTGTAGAGGTGGACCTGGTCATAGAGGCTGTTCAAGTCCAGGGTGGAGTGGTGGGCCAGAAAAACATTTGGTTTTGAGGCACAGTCACGGGAAATGCTTGCGTTTACCCGCTGTATTGTAGCAGGGTGGAAGTCTTTTCATGGTAGCAGGGTGGAGATAACCACTTGTGCGTTGGGGAAAGTAGAAGAAGCTTTTTCAATCACTCCCTTCAGTGCTGTGGCCACCCTTTCCTGCTGTGCTCTCAGAGCACCAAGTCGTCTGCGAATGCTAGGGTGGTTACCTTGTTCCCGTCGAACATGTATCCCTCGCCGGAGCCCTCGAGTTGATTGATTAGTGGGTCCACTGCCAGGTTGAAGAGCAGCGGGGACATTGGGTCTCCCTGCTTCACACCTGTTTTCATGTCTATGGGGGGGGTTTCTCCTCCCTTTGCTGTTATTGTCGTTTGCACCCCCTCGTAAGAGTCCTCTAACAGGCCAATCACGTGGCTATCCAGTCCCCTCTCTCTCAGGACATGGATTAGGTGCTCGTGCGATATTGTGTCGAACGCCTTCGCAAAGTCTATAAATACTACTGCTAGGTCCCTTCTCTCCGCCTTGCTCTGATGCATGACCCCATTCAATATCATCAGGTTTTCCGCACATCCCGGGGTAGCGATGAAGCCTCTCTGCCTAGGATTGATCGGGCAGGCTTTTTCCAGTCTGTCCGTTAGAATTTTTGAGAACAGTCTCAAGACCATTGATCCAATTGTGATCGGCCTCCAGCCCCCTATCGCCATGAGCTCTTCATTCGCCATTGATTTTGGGATCAATGTTGTGCGGCCTTTTTTGAAGATCTTAGGTATTTTGCCCGCCAGTTGCCAGACTGCGAACATGCCCGCCATCTTCTCCCCTTTCGGGTCTCTTTCTTTAATCCCCCCAGACTGTGGATGTCATCTGGTCGCTTATGTAGGAGGCATGGGGAGGCTTTGTACTGTGCTCTATGCCCGACCAGCACTGTCCCTTGTGTAGCAGCAGCAGCACCCGTTCCTCAACCATTAGGGCTTGTGGTTTGTTTTGTGATTTGTGAATAGCATGCACCTTAGTGTGCTTGGGTTTACATTGTCTGTAGCCTAAAAGCAAATTCATGCTTGATTAGAAAATGTGGTCGGAGATGCCATATGGAGGGTGTAACTCAATTGCAGAGCCTCCAGAGGGGTAATTGAGCTCTGCGGTGGTTTCCGTAAAGCCCCGCATTGACATGATTGGTTGACTATAGGTGTGGGCGGGAGGTCCTGTATAAACACATTCTCAGTTCCTTGACAACAGCTCTGCTCATCAGCTCTGCTCATCAGCTCTGCTCATCAGCTCTGCTCAACAGCTCTGCTCAACAGCTCTGCTCAACAGCTCTGCTCAACAGCTCTGCTCAACAGCTCTGCTCAACAGCTCTGCTCCGCTCCACGAAGTATAAGATGTATGAATGCCCTTACTTTTGCAGAGGCAGCATCACTGTAAATGCTGCTTGGCCAATGCAGATGTCGGATTGACCATGCAGCTCCTTTGTCTCCACTGCATGGTGGCAGGTGGTGATGCTATTTGCATGTCTTTTTGTGTTTTCATGATATGCCGTGACAGGGCTTTTGTAGCATGTTCTCTGGCTCCAGGGACTCACTTTGTATAACATTTGAATTGGCCTGTCCAGTTTTGAATGGCAAACTATCACAGTAGTTTTCTGGGGAAAGGGAAGTATTTGTGCTGTCTAGATTTTGTTTAGTTTTTTTTGCCATGATAACACAAGACCTGTGGGGCTATGCAGGTAAGCAGCAATGAGACTTCTGATGAACTATATTTCACCCGTGGATCAGTGAATAGACTGATAAAGCCATGGCTATCAATGCCACCCACAGCCTCAGGGCAAGCTACATGACATGATTGTGTGTCTAGGTTCAGGGCTGAGTGTCTTTACTATGTCTTATTCTCTGTCTCCCTCTGCCTGGCTCTTTACCAGTTATAATGCATTAGAGACATTGTATAAATTTGACCTGATCGATGGATTCTTGTTAACTCTGCTGCAAACCTTCTGTCAGTGCCGTCCCTCACGCTGCTAAACTGTGGTTTTCTTCTTACACACACAGACTCTGAGACCTGTAGTAAATAATCTAATTATGAATTGCCTTAATTGGTGGATAAAATGTGGCGCATATGCGCTATTCGGTTTAGTTGTGTTCAGTGCAGTTGGTTTTCACCTCTTCTGACTGTGAGCAGGCGGTTGGTTGTGTACAGTGTGGCTTTCCGGCTTCCCCTCCAGGGGCACCTAATCAATGAGGCATAATCAGCAGCACACACAACTGGACATTTCCTTGGTACAGACACCGCTGTGAGGAAGCTGTCTTGTGTTTGTGTGTTGTGGCTAGATGTTAAGCTGAGACTTGTCCTTGTCTCACCTCCTATAGCAGGGCTATGTCCTCGGCAGCAACCACACCTCCATCTGTGGACAAAGTGGACGGATTTTCACGGAAGTCTGTCAGGAAGGCCAAGCAGAAGCGATCGCAGAGTTCGTCCCAATTCCGGTCTCAGGGCAAACCCATCGAGCTCACGCCCCTGCCCCTGCTCAAGGGTAAGGATTTAATATCAACTACCTCAACTCTACTACTTACTTAGTCTCTCCTCCGAACCCTCCTCTCAACCCAACATCAAAACTGTCGTGCTACCTGTGAGTGTTGTGATGGTGTGTTTAGTAGTGAATGTCCATACCAGCATGGTGGGAAGCCAGCAGTCAGCCTAGTTCCTGCTCATCAGTTCTGCCAGGTCATTTCTTCATGAAAGCCTGGGCCACTCCCAGTGTGTGAGCGTGTGTTTATCTGAGTCCCTCTATGCTCATACATTATATACGTCAGTGTATATGCATGCTGTTGTTTGTGTGACATGCATGACTATGGAATTCAACATGTTTTTATTGCTGAAAGAAGAACCAACGCGTTTCGTGTTTTGGAATTTATCAGGGTTTTTACAGAATGGGGCAGAAAGCCCTGTTCTGTTTTAGTTGTATTTCTGTAAAAACCCTGATGAATGCCAAAACGCATTGATTTTACTTTCAGCAATACATCTTTAATTTTTAAAAATTGAATTCCATTGTCCTCCAGGGGTTGTTCATTCTCCTGTCCTTCAGTTTGCTCCTCAATTCATGCACCTTGTTTGGAAAGCGAGGTAGCGGCAGTGATCCCTTCCCTGTGTGACCTGCATGCCCAGACAGAGAGGAAGCCTGCTGATTCACAGGCAGGTCAGTCCTCTCCTTCAGGCCTGGCTCTATACAGGCTGTTAGTGAGACTAGAGTGACGTGTGAAATGCTCCCCAACAGGAGCCAGTGCCTAGACCCCCCCCCCCGCCTCAACCTCAGCCGCCTTTAGCAGCCAGGGTGTATCCCTCCCTCTTGAGGGTGTCTGTGCCCCATTAGGCATGGCCTCACCTCGCTCTTATCCACTCAGGGCCACCCTATAGTCTATTTTCCTGGCTGTGAGTGAGTTAGTCTGTCACTGTTACCTGCCAGTGCAGTTGCAGAACATGGCAGAGCTCTGGGCGAGCAGGGTGCAGACCTCTCAGGTTATGTCCTCTCCTTTCTCTGAGGACCGGGTGGGTAGCTGTCTCCTGTTGATGTCCTGTTGTTAGTCAGAATGACACTATGCCCAGTCGCGCTCTTATGTTCTGCTTGTGTGCCTGACTTTGCTCTGCATTCATACCTCAATGATGATGATAGGTTTGGGCAGCACTGCTGTGCACTATACACTGTGTACAAAATAGAGGTCGACCAATTATGATTTTTCAACGCCGATACCGATTATTGGAGGACCAAAAAAGCGGATACCGATTTTAAATCGGCCGTTTTTTAAATGTATTATTATTTTATTTTTTAATGTAAATAATGACAATTACAACAATACTGAATGAACACTTATTTTAACTTAATATAATACATAAATAAAATGAAACATGTTCAGTTTGGTTTAAATAATGCAAAAACAAAGTGTTGGAGAAGAAAGTAAAAGTGTATGTGCCATGTACGTTTAAGTTCCTTGCTCAGAACATGAGGACATATGAAAGCTGGTGGTTCCTTTTAACATGAGTCTTCAATATTCCCAGTTAAGAAGTTTTAGGTCGTAGTTAATATAGTATTTATAGGACTATTTCTCTCTATACCATTTTTGTATTCCATATACCTTTGACTATTGGATGTTCTTATAGGTACTTTAGTATTGCCAGTGTAACAGTATAGCTTCCGTCCGTCATCTCGCTCCTACCTGGGCTCGAACGAGGAACACATCGACAACAGCCACCCTCGAAGCAGCGTTACCCATGCAGAGCAAGGGGAACAACTACTGCAAGTCTCAGAGCGAGTGACGTTTGAAACGTTATTAACTAGCTAGCCATTTCACATCGGTTACACAAGGTAAAAAATCTGTCTTTCTGCCCCTGAACAAGGCAGTTAACCCACCGTTCCTAGGCCGCCATTGAAAATAAGAAAATGTTCTTAACTGACTTGCCTAGTTAAAAAAAGGTGTACCCTTTAAAAAAAATCGGTGTCCAAAAATACCGATTTTCCGATTGTTATGAAAACTTGAAATGGGCCCTAATTAATCGGCCATTACGATTTATTCGGTCGACCTCTAGTACAAAACATAAGGAACTTCCTAATATTGAGTTGCACCCCCTTTTGCCCTCAGAACAGCCTCAATTCGTCGGGGTATGGACTCCACAAGGTTTCGAAAGCGCTCCGCATGGATGCTGGCCCATGTTGACTCCAATGCTTCCCACAGTTGTGTCAAGTTGGCTGGATGTCCTTTTAGTGGTGGACCATTCTTGATACACACGGCAAACTGTTGAGCATGAAAAACCCAGCTGCATTGCAGTTCTTGACACACTCACACCGGTGTGCCTGGCACCTACTACCATACCCCGTTCAAATGCACTTCAATCTTTTGTCTTGTTCATTTACCCTCTAAATGGCACACACACACCTTTTCTCAAGGCTTAAATATCCATCTTTAACAGGTCTCGTTACATTCATCTACGCTGATTTGAAGTGGATTTAACAAGTGACGTCAATAAGGGATCATATCTTTCACCTGGTCAGTGTGTCAAGGAAAGAGCAAGGGTTCCTAATGATTTGTACTCTTAGTGTATACCCTCTATGTCCTTATATTAACACCTGCATGATAGAAGGTGCAAATATATTGGCCACAATAATTCAGAATTCTTAAACGTAAAGATTGTCATCTTTGCGTGAGTGCCTTTTTAAATAAATATATTGGATTCCATTTTAGAGACAGCTTTTTAGCTCTAATCTCCTCCATTTATATAACTCCTCAAAGGAGCACACCAAGTAGATGCAGATCTAGGAGTCCAGTGGTTTATTAACTTGCTGGAAGTGTCTCAAATCATAGCCTTTAGGGCTGGTCCAGTTAAAGGGATGAGCACACCACCACAGTGAAACGCAGCAGCAGAGCTTAAATGCATTGAAATGGTATGTGTGTGTGTTGTGGCCTGTTAGCTGAGCTGCAGGGCCTGGGTTAATCTATCCAACTAGGTTGTGGAGACTGGCGATGCCTCGTCCCTCCACGCTGCGCCGCCACATGCCCTCTTTAATCATCCACTGACTGACCTTTGACCCATAGGGGCAGAGTGCTTTAGTATGTACTCTGGAGAGTGGTGAGACTGGGAAGGAGGCCTATCAGACTTCGCCTGCTAGTCACAGCCAGGGAAATGATATGGTTTTCCTGGAACTTTATCAGAACCTCCTAATGTTTCAGTTCTTTTCAGTTTTCTTGAAAGTGGAAAGGGGACAGATTTTCACTCCGCATCAACAATGATACACATTTTTATTTGCTAGGCTGCAGAGCCCATGGCCTCAACAAGAGCACCTTTTTATTCCTAGATATTGTGTTCCCGTTAGTAGTTCCAGGTCTGCATGGATGCCTCCGTCAGTGTGCAAGTCAGGAGTTTTGTTGTGGTAGTTCTTTAAGAGCCTCTACACAGAGAGTTAGAGGGATGGTGATAGTGACAGAGGAAGAAGTAGTATGAGCCTAACATGGCGCCTGGAGAAAGGATTAGTGTGTCCTAATGCTCCATGGCAGAGGGGTTTCCAACACTTGGCCAGGTCAGGAAAACCCTTTCCCCTCATTCCACATTTCCTAGATGAAGTTGAGAATCCCTCTTTCCTCTTTTTACTGAAGTCTTGGTGGAGTGATGCCAAAGTTAAAGGTTAAATGCAGTCAAACTTGATTTTCCTGTTTTTTAAATATATTTCCACACTGAGGTTGGGATAATATTGTGAAAATAATGATAATGCCCTTTTTAGTGTAAGAGCTGTTTGAAAAGACCATCTTAAATGACAGCCTGTTTTGGTGGGATAGGTGACTTGCCTTGGTTAATAGACCAATAAGAAAGATTTCCAAACCGCTCTGGCAATTTTTGTTTTCCCCTCCCCACTCAGACCACTGACATGTCCTAGCTTAATTATTGCTTTAGAAATTGCTAATTGTTTATTTTTGACCATTTTTTATTGAAAACAATAACACTAGGGTACTTAAATGTTACCCAGAAATGATTTTATTTTGAGATAAAAGGCTGCATTAGACTTTTTAAGGAAGAGAGCTGGGGAGATGCCTGTTTTTAGGGCCACGTCTCTGTGTAATACGTAAGCAGGATCGCGGTCTCTGACCTCGTGAGCAGAATTTTAAAAAGAAGGGAGCCGAAATAGAATGAAGACTGGAACATGGTAAAGGGTGGGGTGGGTGTAAAGCACCGGCTGTAGAGCCCCCCTCTGCTGTTTCCTGGCCTCTCCCTGCTCCCCTCCACACCCTCCCCTCAGAGGTAACCTGATCCACGAGGTGTTTCTTTAGACTTGCAGACCCACTCGCTCCAAACAAGCAGCACAGGGGAGCGTGGGCCCACTACCTCAACAAACTGATTTGTACACAATCATGTTTTTATATTTTTTGTGAAACATTTTTGGCTGATTGATTCTACAGCGGTACGGAAACCTGCTTGAGTGAGTGTCCGTGGTGCTGCCGGGGGTAAGAGTGTTATAGTTGGCCTGCTAGGTGCCCTCTATGACTTGGCCAGCAGGGCTGTGCTGGTCTGTCTGTGGGGCTGAGTGGAGAGAATGGAGTGGTAATGGCAGAGGGACATGGTTTACTAGGCTATAGTAGAGATGGAGAATGGAAAGAACGAAAGAGGGTTTGACTGAGCTTTTAAGTGGGACGTAGGAGAAAGGTGGATCTGCCTGTGCAGCAAGCATCTCTAAGGAGTGCTGGTGTAGAGGTGAGTCGTATTTTGGATGGGCAGTAGCTTCTCTGTTTGCCACACAGCAACCTCTCTCTCCTGTTGGCTCTCTGTCTGCCAGAGGATGTTGTGGTAGCCAAGCAGGTGTTGCTGCAGGCAAGGCTGCTGCTTGCAGGTGTTTTCAGAGTTGTGCTTGTTAAGGGCATAGTGTGGTGCCTATGGCTCGTGGAATGTTTGCTATGTAATTTTCCCAGATCTTGCTGCCCCTCTCAGCTGTCGATGTGAGTAATCTAGGGCTGTCCACACAAAGGTTCTCTTTACACAGAGTGCCTTTTTGAAAGGAGAGGAAACATATTTATCAAATACACTGGATAGGTGTAGTAGGGCTGGATGATATATCCAAAATATATCACCCTAGGGTGGCAACACATACATTCTAAGTGATTTCAATGGATCTTTCTCCATTCTGATAGTTTTATTCTGTTCAATTAAACTTCAACTAAAAATAAATGATCAATTTCTCAACTTCCTGTATTAATTTGAGGTTATTTCCACATTGCCACTTAAGAGCTGCACAATATGAGCAAACAATCTAGGCCTTATTTTTAACCAAATGTTGCAATTACTATTTGACTCGCGATTTAGAGAAAAATACTTGTGTGAACTTTTGGAATCATGGAAATGGAATGATTGTTCAAATTCTATAGTTAGAATATAATAGTGTGCACTATGAATATAATGTTTGACATGACAACGAATGAAAAATGCCAGGAAGAGTTATTGTGGAGGCGAAAGAAACACACACCTGTTCAGGCGAGGTGCTGGCTAGTGGAGTAGAACACTTGGAAAAAGAAAAGGAGAGCCGCACACTAGGGAGCTCAGAAGCAATAATTTTATAACCAACGTTTTGAAAGACAAGCTGTCATCAGGGTATAATGACAAACACTGCGGGTCACTAGTTTATATAGTTTCAAAGGACACACATAGGTGTCTGTAATCCTACCTGGTTGTTGCTTGATAGCAATGGTTATTTACACATATAAACTGAACATATAAAACACATGAATGGATAGCATACAATCATAGATACAATTTGGCTACATAAGCTTGCAAACATTTACAATGAATAGCAAAATCACATTCGCCAGAATGGCTTCGGATCAAAGTCGACGTTGAGACCGAAGGGAGCAAGGCTCTTTAAATTAAATATCCAGGCAGCCTCTCGTTTAAAAAATAAATTGTCAAGGTCACCCCCTCTCCTCCTAGGGAGGGTGACGTGTTCCATGCCGATTATAACGTAAGGACGAAGTAGTGGTTCGCTTCCAAAAAGTGGGCTGCAACTGGGTATGTGGAGTTTTTGCACCTAATGGTACAACGATGCTACGAGAGGAGGAAGAGTTATTGTGACAGGGTACGAACAAGTGTTGTTTCCTAGGGGACCCTATAATCTTTGGCTAGATTGAATGTTGTCTCTTAGCTATTTCATATAGCTAACACATTCATGCTTCACGTATTCTTCTTTGATTTAGAAGATACTATTGCACAAACATACTGATTTAGCTCTACACCATCACTGGTATTATCAGGCAGTATAGCTAGTTACGTTTTCTCTGACTCAGTACATTTATTAGCTAGCCAGCTAACTAGCGATTAGCATTAGCGGCCAAACCAATTTAGGCCCAACTTGTTAAGAAAAGACAAACTAGCCATTTGCAGATGTAAGAAACACAAACTAATAGTATAATTATAGAACGCTAGTGGATTTATATTAAGAAGCAAAGTGAAAACAGCATCGTTGTCATCAACGTTGTTGCACGTGCTTCATTGACCGTGTAAACTGTCAATGCGCTCCTTGAGTGACGGGGCGGGCCTACTGTAGATCTGTGTGGAATGGAGAGAGAGAGAGCGGAGAGGGATGACTAAAGTAGCGGAGTAATCTATAAAAATGGACTTTACACACGGCGTACCACATTTAACAAACCAAACATTCAAATACCTTTTATAGAAGGTAATGTAAAAACCCAAACCAGTTTTTACGCATCAGGCGCATCAATACCGGTATATCGTAAAATACAGTATACCGCCCAGCCCTAAGGTGCAGTGAAATGTCTTGTTTTAGGCACACAGAGACTGCTCACCACTCTACTAAGAGATGATGTGATTTTTATTAGTGACAACAAATGAACAGTTGCTTTACAATGCCTCAGATGCTTTCAATGGCATAAGTTAAAACAAATGATATTGACTGGTCATATAGTGTTACCACAGTGGAGAGCCAAGTTTGCATAGGATGATTACATCAGTCAATGATTGACAGTAGTTCATACTGATACTTCAGGGAAGCTTCCATATGAGAACACATAAATGGGCAAATAGCTGAAAATATTACAAATATTTAGGCTTGTATCAACATTTACTCTAGTCATTAATTTGTATAGTGGTTGACTGAATTGAGCTTTTTTTTAAATTCCAATCTGCTTTGGTATTTTATTATATATAAAAGTCAATGTAGAGAGGAGATGGATAGTAAGAGGGGCACACAGACAATGGGCTCAGGTGAGAATTGTAATCCTGTTGCAAAGGGGATGTGTGGTTCAGAGTTGGGTGTTTCAACTAGGCCAGGGGTTCTTAAACCATTCCAGCCTGTGACCCAAATGAGAAATTCTGTGTTTTACTGGGACCCAAGCTTCAAAAAACATAAATATCGGTACATTTCATTGCCCTTATGCCTGAAACAAACGTAATATAGACTAAAACAAATATCAATGAAATACCCATATAAATAGCAATTCGTGTTTATTTTTCCCCATTTAAAAACACATATCTGTCTAGGTTGGAACTGTTGCTGTTAAAATACAATAAATTATTTTCATTCTGAACTGAAATAAACTAATCACATCACACAGATGTAGACCAGAAAACACACACACACTCCTAATGAGAGGTGTGTGTGTGTGTGTGTGTGTGTGTGTGTGTGTGTGTGTGTGTGTGTGTGTGTGTGTGTGTGTGTGTGTGTGTGTGTGTGTGTGTGTGTGTGTGTGTGTGTGTGTGTGTGTGTGTGTGTGTGTGTGGCTGGTTGAAGTTTTCAACAAGTCTATTCTGGGATCAGTTTTTGACAGTGCAACCCTGAGGTCATGCTTAGCATTCAGTCTGTTTCTGTACTTGTTTTTTTAAGTATGCCAGTGTTGAGAGCCCTGACTCGCATAGTTATGTGGTGCCAAACAAGACCAGAACATCTACTGCTTTCTCTCAGGCAGGAGACCGCTTCCTGCTGTAGATGAGCAACCCAGAACTGTGTGAGTGTGTTTGCCGCAAAACAGCATCTTGCTTCGTGTTCATTCCAGTTCAGAATGAAAATGTTTAGTTGTATTTTAACAGCAACAGTTCCAACCTAGACTTGTTTTCACCAATCATTTCTAGAGTAAGATGTATAATAGGCCTGATCATTTTTCGTATGTTGCCCATTTCAGGAAACTAGGCGTATGTCGCGGGTCACTACTTCCCAGGAGAGCCGTTTGAACATAAACTTTACATTTAAATATTTTTTTTTCTTTCTTTTTTTTTCTCCAGAAATGCCTTCTGGAACATGTGAACTTTCATGTGTCTTAATAACAAACTTGTATGCTGTCTGTAAATATGAATACAATTACTAGCATAGTTGGTTTAGCCACAGAAAAAGGGATGAAAGCGGTATTAAATTGTTGCCAGCAGTACAGTTAGTCACCATCGCTCTGGATTACATAACAGCCTAACCAGCTCTGCTAGGGTGACTAAAATGGTCAGAGTGGGGTGTTCTTTAATTTCTGTTTGGAAGTAGCTAGCAAGCTAGCCAATGGATAAACCCTACTCATCGGCCAGAGCGTCCAGAGTGTGCTCTGAATTTACGAATGGACAACCTGATAGCACAGTTGCAGTCACCAACGCTCTGGATAACTTAACAGCCTAACCAGCTCTACTTGGGTTAGTAATGTACAGTGAGCTGTTCTCTCATTTGTGTCTGGAAGTAGCTAGCAAGTTAGCTTGACTGCTGCTGTTAGTACAGAACGCTCGAATCAACCCTTAAAGAGATGGGTGGGGCTAAAGCTTAAGAGGGTGTGAACGATGCTGAATGGGTGTAGACAAAGAAGGGCTCTCTAGTAAGTAGTACCAAAACATTAATTTTATTAAACCTTTTATTTAACCTGTCTAGCCCCGGGGTTCCGCTAGCAGAACATTCCACTGAAAAGGCAGCGCGCGAAATTCAATTATTTTTTTGAAATATTTAACTTTCACACATTAACAAGTCCAATACAGCAAATGAAAGATAAACATCTTGTGAATCCAGCCAACATGTCCGATAAAAAAAAAAGAAGTTTTACAGCGAAAACACCACGTATATTTATGTTAGCTCACCACCAAATACAAAAAAGCACAGACATTTCTTTCACAGCACAGGTAGCTTGCACAAAACCCCCAAATAGAGATAGAATTAGTCACTAACCAAGAAACAACTTCATCAGATGACAGTCTTATAACATGTTATACAATAAATCTATGTTTTGTTCGAAAATGTGCATATGTCAGGTATAAATCATAGTTTTACATTGCAGCTACAATCACAAATAGCACCGAAGCAGCAAGAATAACTACAGAGAGCAATGTGAAATACCTAAATACTCATCATAAAATGAGTTATGAAAAGTTATGAAAATTATGAAAAATACATGGTGTACAGCAAATGAAAGATAAACATCTTGTGAATCCAGCCAATATTTCAGATTTTTTAAGTGTTTTACAGCGAAAACACAATATAGCATTATATTAGCGTACCACAATAGCCAACCACACAACCGCATTCATTCACCGCAAAGGTAGCGATCGCAAAAAAACAGCAAAAGATATAAAATTATTCACTAACCTTGACAAACTTCATCAGATGACAGCCCTATAACATCATGTTACACAATACATATGTTTTGTTCGAAAATGTGCATATTTAGCGGTACAAATCGTGGTTTTACAATGTGAATACGTAGCCAAACTGCACAAAATTATCCGGATATATTTCTGACTCACCTAATCTAATCAAAGAACTCATCATAAACTTTACTAAAAAATACATGTTGTACAGCAAATGAAAGATACACTAGTTCTTAATGCAATCGCCGTGTTAGAATTCTAAAAATAACTTTAGTACGTTATAGCGAGACAGGGCCTGCAATGAGGGCGGAAAATAGTACTAAACATTTTCCACAGAAATACGAAATAACATCATAAATGGTTCCTACTTTTGCTGAGCTTCCATCAGAATCCTGTACAAGGAGTCCTTTGTCCAGAATAAATCGTTGTTTGGTTTTAGAATGTCCTCTTCTCCTGTCGAATTAGCAACCAAAGCTAGCCAAGTGGCACGAAGTTGTCCATCTTCACCAAACGCAGAGAACGGAAAACGCCAAAACTCCCGACAAACGTTCAATAATCTGATAAAACTATATTGAAAAAAACATACTTTACGATGATATTATCACATGTATCAAATAAAATCAAAGCCGGAGATATTAGCCGTCTATACCGAAAGCTTTTCAGAAGGCAATCCAGGGTTCCTTCCCGCGCCTTGCTGAACAAAGGAAATTTGGGGTCACGTCATTCCAAGAGCTCTTGTTTGCTGCAAAATGAGTTCTGTTTTACTCACAGATATAATTCAAACGGTTTTAGAAACTTGGGAGTGTTTTCTATCCAATAGTAATAATAATATGCATATTGTACGATCTAGAATAGAGTACGATGCCGTTTAAATTGGGCACGATTTTTTCCCAAAGTGAAAATAGCGCCCCCTATCCCAAAGAAGTTAACTAGGCAAGTCAGTTAATAAGAACAAATTCTTATTCAAAATGACGGCCTATGCCAGCCTAACCCGGACGACGCTGGGCCAATTGTGCGTTGTGATACACCCTGGAATCGAACCAGGGTCTGTAGTGATGCCTCTTGCACTAAGATGCGGTGCCTTAGACCGCTGCTCCACTCCGCATAGGTTCTTCCTCAACTGTAGTGTATGATATCCCATTTTCTAGCACAGAGTCTCTACTTTTATCCAATGTAAAAATAAAAATAAATAAAAAATGTACACATTTTTACTTCTTAAGACCGATTTGAGCTGGTCAGTCTCATGTACTGTTACTTAGGGTTGCACCATCAGTAGCTAGCTAGCTAGCTTTGGCTAACGTTAGCTAGTTATTAGCTGTGTACATGTGAGTTTCTCCTTCAAAAAAAAACCCATCTACTACTATGAGAGGGAGTACTCCCTCCTTGCTGCTTATCACCGGTTATAAAATGACAACGACAATGCCTTCCTTGCTAGCTGACTTACTCTTCCACTGTCGAAGCACTGTTTCCTGAAGCATTCTGTCCTGTTCTGAAAGAACTCCTTGGGTTTACCGTCATGCTGTGGATGTTTGGTCAGGATGTGTTTTTAATTTGTTAATTTTGAGAGACTCATTACTAAGCACTTCCCTGCACAAAACCTATTGTGGGCGCTCCTCGTTATTTCTGTTTTAAGCCAAGAGAAACTTGTATAACCCCACCCACTTTGCCAAAGCACAGCCCCCACACCACTAGAGGGATATCTTCAACCACCAACTTACCATCCTGAGACAAGGCCGAGTATAGCCCACAAAGATCTCCGCCATGGCACAACCCAAGGGGCGCCAACCCAGACAGGAAGAACACGTCAGTGACTCAACCCACTCAAGTGGCGCACCCCTCCTAGGGACGGCATGAAAGAGCACCAGTAAGTCAGTGACTCAGCCCCTGTAATAGGGTTAGAGGCAGAGAATCCCAGTGGAGAGAGGGGAACCGGCCAGGCAGAGACAGCAAAGGCGGTTCGTTGCTCCAGAGCCTTTCCGTTCACCTTCACACTCCTGGGCCAGACTACACTCAATCATATGACCCACTGAAGAGATGAGTCTTAAGTAAAGAGTTAAAGGTTGAGACCGAGTCTGCGTCTCTCACATGGGTAGGCAGACCATTCCATAAAAATTGAACTCTATAGGAGAAAGCCCTGCCTCCAGCTGTTTGCTTAGAAATTCTAGGGACAATTAGGAGGCCTGCGTCTTGTGACCGTAGCGTACGTGTAGGTATGTACGGCAGTACCAAATCGGAAAGATAGGTAGGAGCAAGCCCATGTAATGCTTTGTAGGTTAGCAGTAAAACCTTGAAATCAGCCTTTGCCTTAACAGGTAGCCAGTGTAGGGAGGCTAGCACTGGAGTAATATGATCAATTTATTTTGGTTCTAGTCAGGATTCTAGCAGCCATATTTAGCACTAACTGAAGTTTATTTAGTGCTTTATCCGGGTAGCCGGAAAGTAGAGCATTGCAGTAGTCTAACCTAGAAGTAACAAAAGCATGGATACATTTTTCTGCATAATTTTTAGACATAAAGTTTCTGATTTTTGCAATGTTACGTAGATGGAAAAAAGCTGTCCTTGAAACAGTCTTGATATGTTCGTCAAAAGAGAGATCAGGGTCCAGAGTAACACCGAGGTCCTTCACAGTTTTATTTGAGACGACTTTACAACCATCAAGATTAATTGTCAGATTCAACAGAAGATCTCTTTGTTTCTTGGGACCTAGAACAAGCATCTCTGTTTTGTCCGAGTTTAAAAGTAGAAAGTTTGCAGCCATCCACTTCCTTATGTCTGAAACACAGGCTTCTAGCGAGGGCAATTTTGGGGCTTCACCATGTTTCATTGAAATGTACAGCTGTGTGTCATCCGCATAGCAGTTAACATTATGTTTTCGAATGACATCCCCAAGAGGTAAAATATATAGTGAAAACAATAGTGGTCCTTAAACGGAACCTTGAGGAACACCGAAATTTACAGTTGATTTGTCAGAAGACAAACCATTCAGAGACAAACTCATATCTTTCCGACAGATAAGATCTAAACCAGGCCAGAACTTGTCCGTGTAGACCAATTTGGGTTTCCAATCTCTCCAAAAGAATGTGGTGATCGATGGTATCAAAGGCAGCACTAAGGTCTAGGTGCACGAGGACAGGTGCAGAGCCTCGGTCTGACGCCATTAAAAGGTCATTTACCACCTTCACAAGTGCAGTCTCAGTGCTATGATGGGGTCTAAAACCAGACTGAAGCATTTCGTATACATTGTTTGTCTTCAGGAAGGCAGTGAGTTGCTGTGCAACAGCTTTTTCAAAACAATTTAAGATGAATGGGCGATTCGATATAGGCCGGTTTAGTTTTTTATATTTTCTGGGTCAAGGTTTGGCTTTTTCAAGAGAGGCTTTTATTACTGCCACTTTTTTAGTGAGTTTGGTACCCATCCGGTGGATAGAGAGCCGTTTATTATGTTCAACATATGAGGGCCAAGCACAGGAAGCAGCTCTTTCAGTAGTTTAGTTGGAATAGGGTCCAGTATGCAGCTTGAAGGTTTAGAGGCCATGATTATTTTCATCATTGTGTCAAGAGATATAGTACTAAAACACTTGAGTGTCTCCCTTGATCCTATGTCCTGGCAGAGTTGTGCAGACTCAGGACAACTGAGCTTTGGAGGAATACGCAGATTTAAAGAGGAGTCCGTAATTTGCTTTCTAATGATCATGATCTTTTCCTCTAAGAAGTTATTTAATTTATTACTGCTGAAGTGAAAGCCATCCTCACTTGGGGGAATGCTGCTTTTTAGTTAGCTTTGCGACAATATCAAAAATACATTTCCGATTGTTCTTATTTTCCTCAATTAAGTTGGAAAAATGGGATGATCGAGCAGCAGTGAGGGCTCTTCGATACTGCACGCTACTGTCTTTCCAAGCTAGTCGGAAGACTTCCAGTTTGGTGTGGCGCTATTTCCGTTCCAGTTTTCTGGAAGCTTGCTTCAGAGCTCGGGTATTTTCTGTATACCAGGGAGCTAGTTTCTTATGACAAATGTTTTTAGTTTTTAGGGGTGCAACTGCATCTAGGGTATTGCGCAAGGTTAAATTGAGTTCCTCAGTTAGGTGGTTAACTGATTTTTGTCCTCTGACGTCCTTGGGTAGGCAGAGGGAGTCTGGAAGGGCATCAAGGAATCTTTGTGTTGTCTGAGAATTTTTAACACGACTTTCGATGCTCCTTGGTTGGGGTTTGAGCAGATTATTTGTTGCGATTGCAAACGTAATAAAATGGTGGTCCGATAGTCCAGGATTATGAGGAAAAACATTACGATCCACAACATTTATTCCATGGGACAAAACTAGGTCCAGACTATGACTGTGACAGTGAGTAGGTCCAGAGACATGTTGGACAAACCCCACTGAGTCGATGATGGCTCCGAAAGCCTTTTGGAGTGGGTCTGTGGACTTTTCCATGTGAATATTAAAATCACCAAAAATTAGAATATTATTTGCTATGACTACAAGGTCCGATAGGAATTCAGGGAACTCAGTGAGGAACGCTGTATATGGCCCAGGAGACACTGCTGCTAAGTAGAGAGCGCACTGAACAGAGTGCATTTGCACTTGGCCAAATCCTCGGGCGCAATCCTCTCACTCAAACACATCTCCCTGACCCTTACCTGGCTGGTTGTCTTCTCTGCAGCTCAGAGACTATGGAGACTGTGTGTGGTTCTCCCTCTGTGTTGTGATGGTCTGCCTCTCTGTGTATATGTGTTGTGATGGTCTGCCTCTCTGTGTATACATACAGTACATATCAACCTTCAGTCTCTGGCATGGTGTTGGCCTGGTCACCTGATGAGCCCATCTGTTGGAGCCGCTCACTCTCTCTTGCAGCCGTAACTCAAGCCTGACCAGCCAGTCACACACACTGCTTTTATAGAGTGGCCCGGGACTTTGCGTGTCTCTGTGTGTGTCATTGTAGTGTATCCTTCTCATTTAACTTTTAATTCCGTTTTCCATTGATAGTCTCCTGCCTTGCCTTCACATGGCAGCCCTGACTGTAATGCCGCGTTGATTACTTGTGATTGGCCGACAACAATGTACACGCACCACTCTGTATAAGCTATTCTGAACAGTGGCGACATGCTGTAAACCTTTTATCCCCGGTCTCTTTCCATCGGCGTGGAAATCTACTGTGAAGTCAGTGTTCCCAAACTGGAGATTTAAATGATGGAGGATCTTCCAATTCTGGTTTATCAACTCCACCACTCGCCATCGTACAGAACTAGTTCCCGGCTGAGCTTCACAAAAGGATAGTTTGAAATACGGCAGTTACGATGAGAATTTTGATTACCACGTGCGCATAGGCTATAGTTTTAACGAAATGGCCTAATGTTTTTTTCAGCTCAGATTTACTTGAAGGAGTGGCATACAACGCAGTGTAGGCATTAGAGGTTGACCGATTAATCGGAATGGCCGATTTAATTAGGGCCGATTTCAAGTTTTCATAACAATCGGTAATCGCCATTTTTGGACACTGATCATGGCCGATTACGTTGCTCTCCACGAGGAGACTGCGTGGCAGGCTGACTACCTGTTATGCGAGTGCAGCAAGGAGCCAAGGTAAGTTGCTAGCTAGCATTAAACGTATCTTATAAAAAACAATCATTCTTAACATAATCACTATTTAACTACACATGGTTGATGATATTACTAGTTTATCTAGCGTGTCCTGCGTTGCATATAATCGATGCGGTGCCTGTTAATTTATCATTGAATCATAGCCTACTTCGCCAAACGGGTGATTTAACAAGCGCATTCGCGAAAAAAAACACTGTTGCACCAATGTGTACCTAACCATAAACATCAATGCCTTTCTTAAAATCAATACACAAGTATATATTTTTAAACCTGCATTTAGTTAATATTGCCTGCTAACATGAATTTCTTTTAACTAGGGAAATTGTGTCACTTCTTTTGCGTTCTGTGCAACAGAGTCGGGGTATATGCAGCAGTTTGGCCCGCCTGGCTCTATGCGAACTGTGAAGACTATTTCTTCCTAACAAAGACAGCCAACTTCGCCAAACGGGAGATGATTTAACAAAAGCGCATTTGCGAAAAAAACACAATCGTTGCACGAATGTGCCTAAACATCAATGCCTTTCTTAAAATCAATAAACAGAAGTATATTTTATTAAACCTGCATATTTAGTTAAAATAAATCCAGGTTACCAGGCAATATTAACCTAGGGAAATTGTGTCACTTCTCTTGAGTTCATTGCACGCCGAGTCAGGGTATAAGCAACAGTTTGGGCCGCCTGGCTCGTTGCGAACTAATTTGTCAGAATTTTACGTAATTATGACATAACATTGAAGGTTGTGCAATGTAACAGGAATATTTAGACTTATGGATGCCACCCGTACGGAACGGTTCCGTATTTCACTGAAAGAATAAACGTTTGTTTTTGAAATGATAGTTTCCGGATTTGACCATATTAATGACCTAAGGCTCGTATTTCTGTGTGTTATTATGTTATAATTAAGTCTATTATTTGATAGAGCAGTCTGACTGACCGGTGGTAGGCAGCAGCATGCTCGTAAGCATTCATTCAAACAGCACTTTTGTGCGTTTGCCAGCAGCTCTAAGCTGTGCTTCAAGCATTGAGCTGTTTATGACTTGAAGCCTATCAACTCCCGAGATTATGCTGGTGTAACTGATGTGAAATGGCTAGCTAGTTAGCGGGGTGTGCGCTAATAGCGTTTCAATCGGTGACGTCACTCTCTGAGCCGTTGAAGTAGTTATTCCCCTTGCTCCGCAAGGGCAGCTGCTTTTGTGGAGCGATGGGTAACGATGCTTCGAGGGTGGCTGTTATCGATGTGTTCCTGGTTCGAGCCCAGGTAGGGGCGAGGAGAGGGACGGAAGCTATACTGTTACACTGGCAATACTAAAGTGCCTATAAGAACATCCAATAGTCAAAGGTATATGAAATACAAATGGTATAGAGAAATATTCCTATAATGACTACAACCTAAAACTGGGAATATTGAAGACTCATGTTAAAAGGAACCACCAGCTTTCATATGTTCTCATGTTCTGAGCAAGGAACTAGCTTTTTTACATGGCACATATTGCACTTTTACTTTCTTCTCCAACACTTTGTTTTTGCATTATTTAAACCAAATTGAACATGTTTCATTATTTATTTGAGGCTAAATAGATTTTATTGATGTATTATATTAAGTTAAAATAAGTGTTAATTCAGTATTGTTGTGATTGTCATTATTACAAACAAAAAAAAATGGCCGATTTTAATCGGTATTGGCTTTTTTTGGTCCTCCAATAATCGGTATCGGCGTTGAAAAATCATAATCTTTTACATTTTTTAAATGTATTCATTCGGGTTCACAGTGCGGACCGAACCGAGGTCCCCGTACCGAACAGTTCAGTATGAGTACTTGTACCTTTACTTAGCAATGTTGCTTCTGCCTTTTGCTTCTAGCTATTCTCAGCCTGCAGGTCTCTCTGTTTAACCCATCTTTTTTAGTCAGGTTAAAAGGTAAAGGTGAGGAGTAAGGAAATGGCAGACAGCGGGCTGAGTTGGAGTCATATCACCATGCAGTGGAGTTGCATCTTACAGTGAGTCCATGTCTGAGACAACTTCTAGTACATGATGTTCCTGAGGCTCCAGTCTCATCAGTAGTCATCATTCTTTCAGTCGTCCTGTCCTATGAAAGGACCCTGTTTATGTGGCGATGATGACTGAGCTCTCTGTATAGGCTTGAACTCTGCTCAATAGCTTTAAGTGACTCACATTAACTTTGAACATTTCCTGTGGTGAACTGTTAAACTACTCTCGTTCTCCATCTTTGAGAAGCTCAGCTTTCTCCACATTAATTAAACACCAGTGTCTTCATTTAGTCTGCAACGGGAGCTAAGATGATGCTCCCATCCCTGTGCTGGGGCTTGTCAGATTTCTAGAGTTCACTGCACTGGATTGAGCTCAACTCCTTGTGCTGACCTAGTCGGGGCTATGGGCAGGGTGCTGTGGATTGCTGTGCTCTGCTCTGCTGGTATGGGCTTGGCATCTGAAAAATGTCAATGTCATTTTAAACGAAAGATTCACCGTATTTGTGCAAATGCTGAGCAATGTTCTTTCGATTCGGTTTTCAATGTGTTTTGAAGCCATTTGCTGTTCAAGCACAGTTTGACTACTTTTGCATCGTCATACCAGCTGTATTTCTGGCTGCTTGAATAGCTACAATACACATCAAAACAATTAAGGACCCCAGGAATCGATAGAACGTCGCTCAGAGATAAACAAATAGGATATAACAGAAATGGGTGAATTGTTAAATGTTTACATGGCGCTGATATTTCCTATGTAGTTTATTGGGGAAAATTGGGATTGAGACATGCTGAATGCTTTATCTTCAGTGGTGTGAATCTGGGCCAAGCCCAGGGTTGTGTTAGGATAGTCTGGCAGGGATGGGTTAGACTTGGACTCTCACCTATTTTCCACTACTAAACTATATACAGTGGGGCAAAAAAGTATTTAGTCAGCCACCAATTGTGCAAGTTCTCCCACTTAAAAAGATGAGAGAGGCCTGTAATTTTCATCATAGGTACACTTCAACTATGACAGACAAAATGAGAGAAAAAATCCAGAAAATCACATTGTAGGATTTTTAATGAATTTATTTGCAAATTATGGTGGAAAATAAGTATTTGGTCAATAACAAAAGTTTATCTCAATACTTTGTTATACCCTTTGTTGGCAATGAAAAACGTTTTCTGTAAGTCTTCACAAGGTTTTCACACACTGTTGCTGGTATTTTGGCCCATTCCTCCATGCAGATCTCCTCTAGAGCAGTGATGTTTTGGGGCTGTTGCTTGGCAATACGGACTTTCAACTCCCTCCAAAGATTTTCTATGGGGTTGAGATCTGGAGACTGGCTAGGCCACTCCAGGACCTTGAAATGCTTCTTACGAAGCCACTCCTTCGTTGCCCGGGCGGTGTGTTTGGGATCATTGTCATGCTGAAAGACCCAGCCACGTTTCATCTTCAATGCCCTTGCTGATGGAAGGAGGTTTTCACTCAATCTCACGATACATGGCCCCATTCATTCTTTCCTTTACACGGATCAGTCGTCCTGGTCCCTTTGCAGAAAAACAGCCCCAAAGCATGATGTTTCCACCCCCATGCTTTACAGTAGGTATGGTGTTCTTTGGATGCAACTCAGCATTCTTTGTCCAAAAAGTTCTATTTTGGTTTCATCAGACCATATGACATTCTCCCAATCTTCTTCTGGATCATCCAAATGCTCTCTAGCAAACTTCAGACGGGCCTGGACATGTACTGGCTTAAGCAGGGGGACACGTCTGGCACTGCAGAATTTGAGTCCCTGGCCGCGTAGTGTGTTACTGATGGTAGGCTTTGTTACTTTGGTCCCAGCTCTCCGCAGGTCATTCACTAGGTCCCCCCGTGTGGTTCTGGGATTTTTGTGATCATTTTGACCCCACGGGGTGAGATCTTGCGTGGAGCCCCAGATCGAGGGAGATTATCAGTGGTCTTGAATGTCTTCCATTTCCTAATAATTGCTCCCACTGTTGATTTCTTCAAACCAAGCTGCTTACCTATTGCAGATTCAGTCTTCCCAGCCTGGTGCAGGTCTACAATTTTGTTTCTGGTGTCCTTTGACAGCTCTTTGGTCTTGGCCATAGTGGAGTTTGGAGTGTGACTGTTTGAGGTTGTGGACAGGTGTCTTTTATACTGATAACAAGTTCAAACAGGTGCCATTAATACAGATAACGAGTGGAGGACAGAGGAGCCTCTTAAAGAGGAAGTTACAGGTCTGTGAGAGCCAGAAATCTTGCTTGTTTGTAGGTGACCAAATACTTATTTTCCACCATAATTTGCAAATAAATTCATTAAAAATCCTACAATGTGATTTTCTGGACTTATTTTTCTCATTCTGTCTGTCATAGTTGAAGTGTACCTATGATGAAAATTACAGGCCTCTCATTTTTTTAAGTGGGAGAACTTGCACAATTTGGTGGCTGACTAAATACTTTTTTGCCCCACGGTACTTTGTTACACATTGGAATCCTGGATTGTACTGTGTTGGGCTGTGTGTCCTGGGCAGAGAAACATACTCAGTATTGTCATAAACTGAGATGGTAGAGCTGGTATCTGAATGGTGCTGCTTGCCAAGTCTGTGTGTTCCATGCCGTAATGCCACTGTTGTGGTCAGCTGAGCGGTGTTCCCACTGCTGGGTGGACAATGTGTGCTGTGTTGTGGGCAGGGCTGTCATGTGTAGGGTTGTTCAGTGTGGTTTGGTGTACTACGTCAGAGGGGTATCCTACGAAGCATGCTAGCTCTACTCAGGGTTTTCTAAAGCTAACTAGCGTCACATTCCAGCTCAGGCTCCGTACTACGACAGTGGATATTGCTCGTCCGTGTGCCTCTAACTCTAGCAGGCTTGTAACTGTGTGTGCATGTCGCACATGGCTAGTCCAACTCTGAAATCTTCATTAAGACAATGCTGAAGCATCAATCCATGGGCGAGTGCCACATTTTCATTTGTGCTGAAAAATGTTCTTTCATTGAGAGAGCGTCCAAATTCAGCAGGCTATGGTGTGAAATAGGCATTTAGAAGTGCCATCTTTTATTTTATTACTTATCGTTACTGCGGTCTTTGGTGTGCTTATCAGTGCACGCACGAGCCACTTTTCCCCACTCCTATCGCTCCTTCTATTTGTGGAATAGCTTGTTGTGTTGTGGCTGTAGACATAATCCATAGAAGGGTTTTGTAACCTCTAACCCTGATAATTTGACTGTTAAACTCGTATGCTCGCAATGGCTGCCAGTCTTTACTTGAATGGGAACTACCATCTATGGATTGTCTACAGTTTGGAAAAACAAATGCTGTCATTACTAAATGTCAAGTGAAGGGTTTTTTAACATTATATAAAACTTTTAAATTAAATATTTAATCAGTTGTCTTCCTAAAATTAAGGGAAATGGTATACCTAATCAGTTGAACAACTGAATGCATTTAACCCAGGCCCTAAGGACAATGACACAATCTTTGCGAGAGGGAGGGTATCTGATTTCATTGATCCTCAACTCCCACTTCATTCAAGATAAATTGAGTTAGCCTGCCCTGGAGCAAGTTAGTTCTGAAGGATTTGTTGCCATAGAAATATAACTGACTTTTGTTTGACTGGTTGTCCTGATTGGTCCTATTATGCCTGGCGAAAACCAAACACTGCATTCCACAGAAAGAACCTCATACCAACAGTTAAGCATGGTGGTGGTATTGGGATGGTTTGGGTATGCTTTGCTGCCTCAGGATCTGGATGACTTGCCTTAATAGAAGGAACCAGGAATTCTGCTCTGTATCAGAATTCTACAGGAGAATGTGATCCAATGATCCAATGATCCAAAACACAATCAAGTCTACATGAAAATGTTTAAAAAGCAATACATTTGAAGTTTTTGAATGGCCTAGTCAATGCTCAGACCTAATCCCAATTGAGATGATGTGGGAGGACTTGAAACGAGCAGTTCATGCTTGATAATCCACAAATGTCGCTGAGTTAAAGCAGCTCTCCATGCAAGTGTGGGCAAAAATTCCTCCAAAGCAATGTGAGAGACTGATCAACAACTACAGGAAGCATTTGGTTGCAGTCATTGCAGCTTAAGGTGGCACAACCAGTTATTGAGTGTAAGGGGGCAATTACTTTTTCACATGAGATTTGGGTGTTGCATAACTTAATTAAATAAATAAAATAAGTATCCATTTTGTTATTTGTATACTCAGGTTACCCTTTATCTAATATTAGGTTTTGGTTTAAGATCTGATACCATTCAGTTCCAAAAATAGAGAGAATCAGAAAGGGGGCAAATACTTTTTCACGGCACTGTAAAAATCTCAATTTAATTCAATTTAAATTCAGGCAGTAAGATCAAAATTTGGATACCGTCTTCTGGACTCCGGGTCTTGCTGTATCCTGTCGGGCACAAAAACGGAACTCCCTCCTTTTAGCTCGCACTGTCTTCAACTATACGGAAGTCACCTTTCTTCCCCCAGTCCCTCCCCTTTGTGTGCTGCCCTTCTGGCAGCTTTATTGGACTCGTACAGCTGGTGAGCAATCAGCCCTTGATTACCCACCAACCACAATCAGCCCCAATTAGTCCTGGCCGCAGAGCCGGTCGAGACCTGGCACGTCCAGCAGAGGGAGCCATCGCCTTGTGATGTAGACTCCGTCTGGAGTCTGGTGAATACATACAAGCTCAGATTTCTGGATTCCTGTTTGGATTTATTCTCAGGTTTTTGTCTGCCATATGAGTTCTGTTATACTCACAGACATCATTCAAACACTTTTAGAAACTTCAGAGTGTTTTCTATCCAATACTACTAATAATATGCATATATTAGCATCTGGGACAGAGTAGGAGGCAGTTCAGTTTGGGCACGCAATTAATCCAAAAGTGAAAATGCTGCCCCCTATCCCAAACAGGATTTATTAAGAGAATATGATGGGGAGCACAGTGCTTCCTTCAGGCGCCTGAACGCCGCTTCTGTCTCGTCCGTCCATTTCACTGTTTTCGGGAGGCGGGCCCTCGTTAGATTGGTGAGGGGGGAAGCTATAGCCACAAAGTTGGAGATAAACCGGCTATAGTGTCCTGCCAGTCCCAGGAAGGACTTGACCTGTGTCTTGGTGCGTGGAACGTGCCAGTCATGTACCGCGTGAACATTCCTCTCCTGGGGCTTGACGTTCCCCCGTCCGATCAAATAACCCAGGTACTCCACCTCCTCGAATGCTAGTTCGTATTTCTTCGGGTTCGCTGCCAACCCGGCTTGCCTGAGCTCGTCCAGCACCACCTGGAGGTGCGTCAGGTGCTCTTCCCAACCTTGGCTGTGGATGATATCCAAATAGGCCGCTGCATACTACTGGTGGGGTCGAAGTACTTTGTCCATCAGGCGCTGTAATGTGGGGTGGGTGGGGCTCCGTGGAGACCGAACGAGAGCACCCGGTACTGATATAGTTCGTCTGGTGTCGAAAACGCTGTCTTCTCCCGGGAGGAGGCTGTCAACGGTACCTGCCAATATCCTTTGGTCAGGTCAAGGGTGCTGATGTACCGGGCCTTTCCCAATCGGTCGATGAGTTCATCCACCCTCGGCATGGGGTAGGCGTCGAACAAGCTGATCTCGTTCACACCCCGGAAATCATTACAGAAGCGCAGGCCATCGTCCGGTTTAGGCACCAACACGATGGGGCTGCACCATGCACTGTGGGACTCTTCAACGATCCTTAGCATAGCCTCCACTTCTTGTTTCACGACCTTCCTTTGGGCCTCCGGAATCCGATATGGCCGTTTTCTTACCGTTTCCCTGGGCCGGGTACGGATGTGGTGTTAAATGATTGTCGTGCGGCCCGGCTTCTCGGAGAACACCGCCATGTTCCGATCGACGAGCTCCCTGAGCGCTTGCTTCTGGGCTGGGTTCAGGTCCTCATTGCTCGGGACCACCACTGGTACCATTGGCGTCCTGGGTCCTGAAACCATAACACGGCCAAGGCTGTCCTCTCGTGCCACTTATTCAACAGGTTCACGTGGTAAATCTGTTGGGGTTTCCATCTCCCCGGCTGCCGTAAGCAGTAATTGACGGGTCCCAGCTTCTCTGTCACCTCGTATGGCCCGTGCCATGTTGCCAGGAACTTACTTTCGGCCGTGGGGATTAAGACCATTCTCGGGGCTGGGTTCCCCGATTTGTGTAGGCTTGGGCGCATTGGGCCTTACCACTGGCCGTATGGCTGTCATCCGCTCCCTCATCTCCACGTGCCCTACCACGCTGCGTAAGGGGGTCGGTTGGACTTCCCACACCTCCTTGGTGAGGTCCAGTAGGCCGCGTGGCCTCCTCCTGTAGAGGAGTTTGAAAGGGGAAAATCCAGTGGAGGGCTGGGGTACTTCTCAGATTGAGAACATTAGGTGGGGTAGTATCTGGTCCCAGTTCTTCCCATCCTGCTCGATGACCTTCCGCAGCATTTGTTTGAGCGTTTTATTGAACTGCTTGACGAGCCCATCCATCTGCGGGTGAAAGACAGAGGTCCGGATCTGCAGGAGAGCACACATCTTTCATTAGGCGGGACAAACTCAGTACCTTGGTCTGTCAGGATCTCGTTCGGGATGCCCACCCGGCTAAAGAGGTGGAACAGCTCCCGGGCGATTCACTTGGATACCGCCGCCCGTATGGGAATAGCCTCGGGATACCGGGTGGCATAATCTACTATCACCAGGATGCACCGGTGTCATCGTGCTGTTTTTACCAGGGGTCCCACTATTTCCATGGCGATACGTTCAAAGGGCACACCGATGATCGGTAGGTGGACCAGTGGGTTTCGGAAGTGTGCTTTTGGGGCAATGAGTTGACACTCCGGGCAGCTGCGACAGTAGTCTTCTACAGCCCTCCTCATCCCGGGCCAGTGGAACCGGGCGGCGATCCGTTCCCGGGTCTTCTCCATTCCCGGGTCTTCTCCATTCCCAGGTGCGCCCCCAAAAGGTGGGTGTGGCCCAGCTGAAGAACGGTTCCCATGTACCGTCGGGGCAGCAACAATACCTCTCGAAGTTCCCCCTGAGGGTGTGACACCTGATACAAAAGGTTATTCTTGATTTGGAAATGGGGGTATCGCCAGTCACTCACCCCCAGAAGTAGCTGTCCATCCACTGCTATTCCTTGGGCTGCGGCGGCTTTCAAGTTCAGATCCTCCCACTGGGCCGTCACGAATTGTCCCCTCAGTTGGCCCCCAGCGGGTGTCTCGACTGGCCCCTCGGAATTGAGGAGGGGGAGGCCGGACTCCTCCAGTGGTTCCCCCGGGAGTTCGGGTTCCGGCGCCAACTCCGGACCTGTAGATACAGGTTGGTCAACCGATTGCTTCCGAGCCGTACAGGGGATGGGTCGTCCCCGCGCTCTTCTTCGGCCTTCTCGTAGCTTTTTCTTCAGCTCGTGCCCCCATAGGGCCGTGAACAGCGCACAATCCCGTCCCACTAGGAGAGGTACCCGGCAACTCTGGTACTGCACCTACCATCATCTGGCAGCTAGCTCCCTTGTGACGTCACGATGTTGGTCCAAACGTTTGGACGAGTCTCCCTCGACGAGTCTCCCCCTGGTGGCTGACCTGCTGTACACCACAGTGTATAGACATAAAAGGTGTAGAGCAGTAGGGTTGGGTGGCTTCCTGATTTTATTATTATTTATTTATATATGTTTTAATACTGTCCTCTCATCCTGGGATTTACGATATGACCAGCATAATACAAAATGCAAAAAATACCGTATGGCATCTGTTACCAGAATGCTAACAAAATTAACACAACTAATAGTGCAATTCCATGTAGGCTGCTATCTAAATGTGCTAATGAGCGCAAACAAAAATAATCAAATTGCAGAGACAGGCAATCCAGCTCATAAAGTTATACATAAACTCAGCTATAAAAGAAACATCCCTTTTTCAGGACCCTGTCTTTCAAAGATAATTCATAAAAATACAAATAACTTCACAGATCTTCATTGTAAAGGGTTTAAACACTGTTTCCTATGCTTGTTCAGTAAACAATTAATGAACATGCACTTGTGGAACGGTCATTAAGATTCTAGCAGCTTACAGACGGTAGGCTGTAAGGTCACAGTTATAAAAACTTAGGACACTAAAGAGGCCTTTCTACTGACTGAAAAACACCAAAATAAAGATTCCCAGGGTCTCTGCACATCTTTGAACGTGCCTTGCTGCAAGGAGGCATGCTGCAAGGAGGCATGAGGACTGCAGATGTGGCCAGGTTAATAAATTGCAATGTCCGTACTGTGAGACGCTTAAGACAGGGAGACAGGATGGACAGCTGATCGTCCTCGCAGTGGCAGACCATGTGTAACAACACCTGCACAGGATCGGTACATCCGAACATCACACCTGCGGGACAGAAACAGGATGGCAACAACAACTGACCGAGTTACACCAGGAAGGCACAATCCCTCCATCAGTGCGCAGACTGTCTGCAATAGGCTGAGAGAGGCTGGACTGAGGGCTTGTAGGCCTGTTGTAATTCAGGTCTTCACATCACCGGCTACAACGTCGCATATGGGCACAAACCCATCATCGCTGGACCAGACAGGACTGGCAGAAAGTGCTTTTCACTGACGAGTCGTGGTTTTGTCTCACTAGGGGTGATGGTCGGATTGGCGTTTATCGTCGAAGGAATGAGCGTTACACCGAGGCTTGTACTCTGGAGCGGGATCGATTTGCAGGTGGAGGGTCAGTCATGGTCTGGGGCGGTTTGTCACGACATCATCGGACTGAGCTTGTTGTCATTGCAATCTCAACGCTGTGCTTTACAGGGAAGACATCCTCCTCCCTCATGTAGTACCCTTCTTGCAGGCTCACCCTGACATGACCCTCCAGCATGACAATGCCACCAGCTGTACTGCTTGTTCTGTGCATGATTTCCTGCAAGACAGGAATGTCAGTGTTCTGCCATGGCCAGCAAAGAGCCCGGATCTCAATCCCATTGAGCACGCCTGGGATCTGTTGGATCGGCGGGTGAGGGATAGGGCCATTCCTCCCCATAAATGTCAGAGAACTTGCAGGAGCCTTGGTGGAAGAGTGGGGTTACATCTCACAGCAAGAACTGGCAAATCTGGTGCAGTCCATGAGGAGGAGATGCACTGCAGTACTTAAAGCAGCTGGTGGCCACACCAGATACTGTTACTTTTGATTTTGACCCCCCCCCTTTGTTCAAAGACACATGATTCCATTTGTTAGTCACATGTCTGTGGAACTTGTTCAGTTTGTCTGTTGAATCTTATGTTCAGAGAAATATTTACACGTTTGCTGAAAATGAACGTTTCTTTTTTTTTGCTGAGTTTATATATAGGTAAAAGCTACCGAATGTCATTTTTGATGAGTTTGGACATTTTACAGATGAAAGTGAACAAGATACATGGTGCAAATGAACAAAATTTGGACGCATGCTTGTCTGAAGGAAGAACAGTACTGGCTCTGAAACAGCATGTTAAGGCTATAGGCTGTGTTGAATCTGGAGTCGGTAGGGCAAGGGGCCTGCCTGCTCTGCTTGGAGAAGATGGGAGAGGAGCAGACGGGCCGTGGAGAGAAAGGAAATCATGATGGCAGTGGCAGCTGTACAGAACTCATCCTAAGGGCTTTGACTTCTCAAACACAGCATAAAGCTTACAAAATATGGTGCCCCGTCACCTTATCAATTTATTAACTTACTTAGATGACTACCAAGTTAAACCAAAAAAATAAAAGCAAATCGCTTGCTGCTTTTTGTAAACGCAGATATAAAATGCTTATTGTAATTTCTGCTCGGCATCAGACTAATTTTACGCTTCAGTTGCACTTCTCCACTCGGATGAGAATTGATGAATTGGCATTCTATCAGCAGACAGCACTCTGATTGTGTAGAAACTTTTCTTTGGGAAATTTCTCGGTGTACCAGAATTCTTTACTCAGGTGAAATGAAAGATAACTTTAAGCAAAGCATTAGCAAATGTAGCTGATTACATTCTTTGACCGTGCATAATTTTTGCAAGACAGACCTTGCTTTTTCATTGTAAGCTCATTTACTTGTGGCTGCCAGCCAAATAGTGTTGCACTTCTGTTGTCTTCTGATTTAAAAAGTATATTTTCTGCCAAATGTGTTGCACTAATGTATTTTCTGTGAAGGAAAACTATAGTTGCACGTTCCTCGTCACTCTATTGAAGCCCCAACAAAATATTAACCCCTGTCAATGCATAGCTGGACTCACCTGCTCCCGCTTTCTCCCATTTGTGTTATTTACAAACAAGTGACTGGCTCTACTGTTCTGGGGAACTATGGTAAGCTTCTTAACCTCTCTTGGGTACGTGAGACGTTAGCGTTCCACCTCTTCAACAGCCAGTGAAACTGCTGGGCGCCAAATTCAAATACAGAAATATTCATTATAGAAATTCAGAAAACAAAACATATTTTACATAGGTTTAAAGATTAACTTCTTGTGAATCCAACCACGGTGTCAGATTTAAAAAATGCTTTACGGCGAAAGCATACCGTACGATTATTTGAGAACATAGCCCAGCAGACAAATCATTACAAACAGTAACCAGCCAAGTAGAACAGTTACACAAGTCAGAAATAGAGATAAAATGAATCCCTTACCTTTGATGATCTTCATATGGTTGCACTCAGCAGACATTAATTTACTCAATAAATGTTCCTTTTGTTGGATAAAGTCTCTTTATATCCAGAAACCTCAGTTTTGTTCGCGTTTTCAGTAATCCACAGGCTCAAACGCAGTCAAAACAGGCAGACAAAAAAATCTAAATTGTATCCGTAAAGTTCATAGAAACATGTCAAACGATGTTTATATTCAATCCTCAGGTTGTTTTTAGCCTAAATAATCGATAATATTTCAACCGGACAATAACGTCGTCAATTTAAAATGTAAACAAGAAAGGCACTCTCTCGGTCGCGCACATGAAAAAGTTCTGTGACACTTTAGGGTCCACTCATTCAGACTGCTCTTACTTCCTCATTTTTCAGAATACAAGCCTGAAATAATTTCTAAAGACTGTTGACATCTAGTGGAATGCATAGGAACTGCAATTTGAGTCCTAAGTCAATGGATACTGTAATGGCATTGAATAGAAAACTACAAACCCCCCCCAAAAAACGACTTCCTGAATTGATTTTTCTCAGGTTTTCGCCTGCCAAATCAGTGCTGTTATACTCACAGACACTATTTTAACAGTTTTGGAAACTTTAGAGTTTTCTATCCAAGTCTACCAGTTATATGCATATCATATCTTCTGGGCCCGAGAAGCAGGCAGTTTAATTTGGGCATGCTTTTCATCCAAAATTCCGAATGCTCCCCTCTACCCTAGAGAAGTTAATGTGACAGGTAATATGAAGAACGCGATCTGCTTTATCTCTTAATGTATTGCACAAGCTGACAGCAGGTATTTACTTAAGTAGTTAATATTCAACAGAATTTACGATATTGAAAAACCATTCTGTGGCTATTTCCAAATGCCCCAGTATATACGGTATACTGCCCAAGCCTATACAGCAGTAGTCATATAGGATGAGCCTTGACTATAGTACAGTATACACAGAGTAGACAAAACATTAAGAGCATCTACTCTTTCCATGAGACTGACCAGGTGATAGCTATGATCCCTTACTGATGTCACTTGTCAAATCCACTTTAATCAGTGTAGATGAAGGGGAGGAGACAGGTAAAAGTATTGTTAATCCTTTAAACAAATTGAGACATGGATTGTGTATGTGTGCCATTCAGAGGCTGAATGGGCAAGACAAAAGATTGAAGTGCCTTTTGAATAGGGTATGGTAGTATGTGCCAAGAAGTGCTACGCTGCTGGGTTTCTCACGATCAACAGTTTCCTGTGTCTATCAAGAATGGTCTACCACCCAAAGGACGAGTGTCAGCCAAGTTGACACAACTGTGGGAAGCATTGGAGTCAACATGGGCCAGCATCCCTGTGGAACGCTTTCGACACCTTGTAGAATCCATGTCCCAATGACTTGAGGCTGTTCTGAGGGCAAAAGAGAGGGGGGGGGTCCAAATCAATATTAGAAAGGTGTTCCTAGTGTTTGGTTTTCTCCGTGTAAATACACTACATGGCCAAAAGTAGTGGAATTTAGTGGATTCGACTCTTACAACCACACCCGTTGCTGACGGATGTATAAAATCTAGCACACTGCCATGCAATTTCCATAGACCAACATTGGCAGTAGGATGGCCCGTACTGAAGAGCTCAGTGACTTTCAACATGGCACCGTCATAGGATGCCACCTTTCCAACAAGTCAGATCGTAAAATATCTGCCCTGCTAGAGCTGCACCGTTCAACTGTAAGTGCTGTTATTGTGACGTGGGAATGTCCAGGAACAACGGCTCATCAGAACAGACTGCAGAGTGCTGTATCACGTAAAAATCGTCTGTCCTCGGTTGCAACATTCACTACCGAGTTCCAAACTGCCTCTGGAAACATCAGCACAATAACTGTTCGTTGGGAGCTTCATGTAATGGGTTTCCATGGACGAGATCACCATTCACAATGCCAAGCATTAGCTGAAGTGGTGTAAAGCTTGCAGCAATTGGACTCTGGAAGTTTGGTTGAGGAGGAATAATGGTCTGTGGCTGTTTTTCATGGTTTGGGCTAGAACTCTTTGTTCCAGTGTAAGGCCATCTTAACGCTACAGCATACAATGCCATTCTGTATTATTCTTTGGTTACAACTTTGTGGCAACAGTTTGGGGAAGGCCCTTTCCTGTTTCAGCATGACAATTCCCCTGTGCACAAAGTGAGGTCCATACAGAATTGGTTTGTCCTGATCGATGTGGAAGAACTTGACTGGCCTGCACAGACCCCTGACCTCAACCCAATAGAAACACCTTTGGGATAAATTGGAATGGCACACAAATGGCTCCGACAGACATGGCAGCTCTGCTTCTAGGTCCTAAGCAACTTCAGTATTTAGTTTTCTTGTTATTTCTTACATTATTAGCCCAAAACTTTTTTTGTGTTAATACATACCGCCGAAAATAACTTTTGGATATCAGAGCGGCGGTAACTCAACAGCATTACAAACAGAAATACAACCTTCCTTTAATTGCTTCCTTTGTTCTTAACCCCCAGGGCAATTCAACTTTTCCCAGAGGCTGCTCCAAGACGCCGCCGGCAGAGGTATTCTGAGTGGACTTCTTGTCCGACTCAGGAGGCGTGCACACCATCCACCGCTTCCGAGTATATTGCTCGCTAATGTTCAGTCCCTGGAAAATAAAGTTTGAGTTGACTGCGAGTATCTCCTTCCAGAGAGACATCAAGGGATGTAATACACTGGGTGTATTACGGAATCATGGCTCTCTCCAGATATACTGTCCCCGTCCATACAGCCAGCTGGGTTCTCAGTACATCGCGCAGACAGGAATAAAGAACTTCCCGGGAAGAAGGCGCGCATGTTTCAAGATTAACTACTTATGGTGTGACTGGTAAAGTACAGGAACTTGAGTCCTTTTGTTCACCTGACGTAGAATACCTCGCAATCAAATGCCAACCGTATTACCGTCCAAGAGATCTCTTCGGTTATAGTCACAGCCGTGTATATTCCCCATCAAGCAGATACCACGATGGCCCTCAAGGAACTAAACTGGACGTTGTGCAAACTGGAAACCACATCCTGGGTCCGCATTTACTGTAGCTGGGTATTTTAACAAAACAAATGCTCTTAGCAAAATGCATTGCCTGTTGCACTGCCTCTTCAAAAACTCTCAACTATTGTTTCTCCCTTCCAAGATGGCTACAAGGCCCTCCCTTTGGAAAATCAGATCACAACTATATTCTGCTCTTACCTTCCTGTAAGCAGAAACTGAAACAGGAAGTAGCCGTGCTAAGGTCTATTCAATGCTGGTCTGACCAATCACAATCCATGCTTCAAGATTTTGATCATGCGGACTGGGATTTGTTCTGGGTTGCCTCTGACAATAACAATGACATATACATGTAACAGAGTTAATCAGGAAGTGTATAGGGGATGTTCCCACTGTGACCTATTAACCTACAAAAAATGTGGATAGATGGCAGCATTCACGCAAAACTGAAAGCGCGAACCACCTCAGTTAACAACGGCAAGGTGACTGGGAATATGGTTGAATACAAACAGTGTAGTTATTCCCTCCGTAAGGCAATCAAACAGGCAAAACGTCAGTACAGAGACGAAGTGGAGTCTCAATTCAATGGCTCAGACACAACGTATGTGGCAGGGTCTACATACAATCACGGGTTACAAAGGGAAAACCATCCACATCAAGGACACTGTCGTCTTGCTCCCCAACAAGCTAAACACCTTCTTCGCCCGCTTTGAGGATAACACATTGCCAGTGATGCGGCCTGCTACCAAGGACTGTGGGCTCTCGTTCTCCGTGGCCGACGTGAGTAAGACATTTTAAGCGTGTTAACCCTCGCAAGACTGTCGGCCCAGACGGCATCCGTAGCCCCTGTTCACTTACTGATGAACCAGCTGGCTGGAGTGTTTATGGACATATTCAATATCTCCCTATTCCAGTCTGCTGTCCCCACATGCTTCAATATGTATGTTCCTGTACCCAAGAAGGCAAAGGTAACTGAACTAAATTACTATTGCCATGTGTCATCAGGAAGTGCTAAGAGAGACTAGTCAAGGATCATATCACCTCCACCTTACCTGACACCCTAGGCCCACTTAAATTTGCATACCGCCCCAATAGATCCACAGACGATGCAATCGAACTGCACACTGCCCTATCCCATCTCGACAAGAGGAATACCTAATGTAAGAATGTTGTTCATTGACTGTAGCTCAGCTTTTAACACCGTAGGACCCTCCAAGCTCATCATTAAGCTCGGGGCCCTGGGTCTGATCCCAACCCTGGGCAACTGCGTCCTAGACTTCCTGACAGGTCGCCCCAAGGTATTGAATGTAGGAAACAACCCCTCCACTATGCTGATACTCAACACTGGGGCCCCACAAAAGTGTGTGCTCAGCCCCCTCCTATACTCCCTGTTCACCCATGACTGCGTGGCCACGCACACCTCCAACTCAGTCATCAAATTTGCAGACACAACAGTAGTAGGCCTGATTACCAACAATGACAAGACAGCCTACAGGGAGGAGGTAAGGTTTTGGCAGAGTGGTGCCAGGATAATAACCTCTCCCTCAATGTCAACAAAATGAAGGAGCTTATCTTGGACTTCAGGAGAAAGCAGAGGGAGTACGCCCTCATCCACATTGACAGGACTGCAGTGGAGAAGGTGAAGAGCTTCAAGTTTCTCGGCGTACACATCACTGACAAACTGAAATGGTCCACTCACACCGACAGTGTGGTGAAGGCGCAACAGCTCCTCTTCAACCGCCGGAGGCTGAAGAAATTCACCTTGTCTCCTAAGACCCTCACACACTTTTACAAGCAATTTGCTACACCCGCAATAAAATGTTCTAAATATGTGTATGTGACCAATATATTTTTTATTGAAAATGCACAAAATGAGAGCACCCTGTCAGGCTGTATAACCGCCTGGTACGGCAACTGCACTGCCTGCAGCGCAGGGTTCTACAGAGGGTGTTGCGCCAAACGTATCACCGGGGACAAACTCCCTGCCCTCCAGGACACCTACAGCACCTGATGTCACAGGAAGGCAAGGAGATCGTCAAGGACATCAACCACTTGAGCAAAGGCTTGTTCACCCTGCTGTCACCCAGAAGGTGAGGTCATTACATGTGCATCAAAGCTGGGACTAAGAAGCTGTTTTAGAAGCTGTTTTAGTCTCTATCTCAAGGCCAACATGCTGTTAAAAAGCCATCCCTAGCCGGCTTCCACCAGGTTACTCAACACTGCACCCTAGAGGCTGCTGCCATATGTATATAGACATGGAATCGCTGGTCACTTTAATAATGTTAACATACTGTTTTAATTATTTCATATGTATATACTGTATTCTACTGTATTTTGGTCAATTCCACTCCGACATTGCTCGTCCTAATATTTCTTATTTTCATTCTTTTAGATTTTTGTTTTGTTGTAAATTGTTAGCTCCACTGTTAGAGCTAGGAACACAAGCATTTTGCTACACCCGCAATAACATCTGCTGAATATGTAATGTGACAATATTTGATTTGAATGCCAACTGCAAGCCTAATCGCCCAACATCAGTGCCCGACCTGACAGAATGACACCGGAGGAGATGGCTGCCATTTTACAGGCTCCTAAACAATTGTGCCACTTTGTGTTTTTTCACTTTGTTTGCATTACACCACATCAGTCACCGGCTTCATCAATAAGTACATCGATTTCGTTGTCCCCACAGTCACCGTACGTACATACCCTGACCAGAAGCCATGGTTTACAGGCAACATCTGCACTGAGCTAAAGGGTAGAGCTGCCGCTTTCAAGGAGCGGGACTCTTACCCGGATGCTTATTAGAAATTCCGCTATGCCCTCAGACAAACCATCAAACAGGCAAAGTGTAAATACAGGACTAAGATTGAATCCTACTACACCGGCTCCGACGCTTGTCGGATGTGGCAGGGCTTACAAACTATTACGGACAACAATGAGCCTACCAGATGAGCTGGTAGGCATGTGTCACTTACCAGGTGGTAAGGGTAGGCAACACATCTGCCACGCTCATCCTCAACGAGGGGGCCCTCATAGGTGCGTGCTTAGTCTCCTCCTGTACTCCCTGTTCACCCATGGCTGCGTGGCCAAGCACGACTCCAACGCCATCATTAAGTTTGCCGACGACACAATGGTGGTAGGCCTGATCACCGACACCAGTGGGACAGCCTTTAGGGAGGTGGTCAGAGACCTCGCAGTATGGTGCCAGGACAACAACCTCTCCCTTAACGTGATCAAGACGGAGATAATCGTGGACTATAGGAAAAGGAGGGCCGAGCACTCCCCCATTCTCATCGACGGGGCTGTAGTGGAGCAGGTTGAGATCTTCAAGTTCCTTGGTGTCCACATCACCGACATGGTCCAAACACACCAAGAAAGTTGTGAAGAGGGCACGACAATGCCTATTCCCCCTCAGGATCCTAGAAAGATTTGGCATGGGTCCTCAGATCCTTATTGTTCTCCAGCTGCACCATCGAAAACATCCAGACTGGTTGCATCACCGCCTGGTATGGCAACTGCTTGGCCTCCGACCGCAAGGTGCTACAGAGGGTAGTGGGTACAACTCTGTACATAACTGGGGCCAAGCTTCCTGCGATCCAGGACCTCTATACCAGGCAGTGTCAGAGGAAGGTTGTAAAAATTGTCAAAGACTCCAGCCACCCTAGTCATAGACTGTTCTCTCTGCTACCGCACGGCAAGTGGTACCGGAGCGCCAAGTCAAGGTCCAAAAGGCTTCTTAACAGCTTCCATCCTCAAGCCATAGAACTGCTGAACATGTAATCAAATCTACCCAGACTATTTACGTTGCCCCTCCCCCCTTTTTTTACGCTGCTGCTAATCACTGTTTTATCTATGCATAGTTACTTTACCCCCACCTACATGTACATATTACCTCGACTAACCTGTACCCCCGCACATTGACTCGGTACCCACCCTGGATATAGCCTCATTATTGTTATTTTATTGTTGCTATGTTTTACTTTATTTAGTAAATATTATTTTTTTAACCAACAATGCAGTTTTAAGAAAAATAGGAGTTAAGGGCTTGTAAGTAAGCATTTCACGGTAATATCTACACCTGTTGTATTCGCCGCATATGACAATTTTTGAGGGTATTTTGCTCTTGTGGCTGAGTGGAAGCAAATCCCCTCAGCAATGCTCTAACATCTAGTGGAAAGCCTTCACAGAAGAGTGGATTCTGTTATAGCAGCTAAGGGGGTACCAACTCCATATTAATGCCCGTGATTTTGGAATGAAATGTTCGACGGGTAGGTACATACATACATTTGGGCAAGTAGTGGGTAAAATTGTATGTAAACATTAGTGACCAGTGTTCAATGACTATCTACATAGGGCAGCAGTCTCTAAAGAGCAGGGTTGAGTACCGGGTGGTAGCTGGCTAGTAACAGTGACAAGAATTCAGGGCAAGGTACTGGGCGGAGGCTGGCTAGTGGTGACTATTTAAGTCTGATGGCCTGAGATATAAACTGTTTTTCAGTGTCTCCATCCTAGCTTTGATGCACCTGTACTGTCTCTGCCTTCTAGATGGTAGATGGGTGAAGAGGCTGTGGCTCGGCTCGGGAGGCTGAGGTCCTTCATGATCTTCTTGGCCTTCCTGTGACACCAGGTGCTGTGGATTTCCTGGGGGGCAGGAAGTGGTGTGCCCCTGTGGGATGCGTTGTGCTGACTGCACTACCCTCTGGAGAGCACTGCAGTTGCGGAGTGTGCTTGTGTGTGTTTTTGTGTATATTATGGATCCCCATTAGCTGCTGCCAATGCCATAAGGTGTATTTTTATCTGTTTTTTTTAATGTAATTCTACTGCTGGCATGAGTTATGTGGAATAGAGTTCCATGTAGTCATGGCTCTATCTAGTACTGTGTGCCTCCCATAGTCTGTTCTGGACTGTGAAGAGACCTCTAGTGGCATGTCTTGAGGGGTGTGCATGTGTGTGGTTCCGGGCTCTCTCTCCTCCCTGGAGGGATTACTTTTTCCTGTGGGATTACATGCTCTGTTAATTGCTTCCTTTTAAAGGGAAAGTCTACTCAAACTATGTTTTTGGTATTTTTTTAATTAATCCACCCAAAAATGTTTTGCATGTCAGGAGTCAAGTTTTGCACTTTCAAGAAGGAAAGTGTCACCGGCCATATCATCATGATGATGCAAAGATGCTGGATGGATGGAGGAAGACCATCACTGGCTGGACTGGCGCACAAATTACATGAATCAACCAGGAACGGGACTGGGGCTGGTCTAATAGCAGGCATTGTACTAGACTTGGCTAACCACACGCTCATCCTGACGGTCTCCGTTATCTGTGCTGCTTTAACTTCTTACGGCTGAGATCCCGTTAACCTTTTCTCAATATAGGGGGTGCTGTTTCAACATTAGCATTTATCGTCTCCAAATTAAACTGCCTCATACTCAATTCTTGCTCGTACAATATGCATATTATAGTTATTATTGGATAGAAAACACTCTCTAGTTTCTATAGCCGTTTGAATTATGTCTCTGAGTGAAACAGAACTCATTCTACAGCACTTTTCCTGATATGGAGTGAGATTTCAGACATTTTGGCCTCTGGTCCCAGGTCAGTTTTAAAGTCCCTGTAAATCCTATGAGGATACAAACACTGCCCATGCCTTCCTCTAGATGTCAGTAAGAGGTGACAATTTGAATGGAGTCCATTGCGCAATCAGGGCCAGTATAAAACGCGAAAGACCGGATGTACCGTTCTTTTCCTGCTGCGCCTCACGCAAGATGGACGTCGGACTCTCTCTCTTTCCAAGCGTTGGTTTAGCCACTTATATATCGCCGGTCATGTTTTTACTCGTTATAGGTGTTAAAAACATCATAAGGTAGTTAATTTAAACCGTTTTATAGCAATTTATATCCGTTTAGTGCGATTTTGAGGCATTGCTTTGTGATGCACATTGAAGCGCCGGGCACGTTTCGGGGTCCCGGTCGAACGTTAGTGGGCATTTCGACGGACAAGAGGACAGCTTTCGACCAAAAGAAGATTAGACCCAAGAAAGGATACATTGCCCAAGATACTGATGGAAGAACAGCTCACAGTAAGAACTATTTATGATGATAAATCGCTGTTCTGTTGAAAAATTTTAAACGCATATGTCGCCATTTTGTTATGTGTAGCTTCGCTTGGCGGACCCGGTATTGCACAGTAAGGATAATTTTACAAATGTAAGTCAGCGATTGCATTAAGAACTAATTTGTCTTTCGATTCCTGTCAACCCTGTATTTTTTAGTCAAGTTTATGATTAGCTATCGATTAGACTAGATCACTCTCAAATATAGCGCCCGACATTTTCAGGGCAGTTTTGCTAGTATTCTCATTGTATAACCACGTTTTTTTGTGGCTAAATATGCACATTTTCGAACAAACTCTATATGTATTTTGTAATATGATGTTACAGGAGTGTCATCAGAAGAATTCTGAGAAGGTTAGTGAAAAAATTAATATATTTTGGTGATCATAACGTTATCGCTCCCCTTGCCTTTGATTCATGCTGGGGTAACGTTTGCACATGTGGTATGCTAATATAACGATTTATTGTGTTTTCGCTGTAAAACGCTTAGAAAATCTGAAATATTGTCTGAATTCACAAGATCTGTGTCTTTCCATTGCTATGCTCTGAGCGTTGATGGTTTATCATGCAGAGGCCACAGAGAAGCCATATTTAAACATTTCGTATCATTTCACGCCATGCTGTTCTTATATCCTGAACGAAAATATAAACGCAACATAAGTGTTGGTTTTATGAGCTGAAATAAGAGCTCAAATGTTTCTCTTTTTTGCAAATTTGTTTACATCCCTGTTAGTGAGTGTTTCTCCTTTGTCAAGATAATCCATCCACCTTACAAGTGAGGCATATCAAGAAGCTGATTAGACTGCAGGATCATTGCACAGGTGCACCTTGTTCTGGGGACAATAAAAGGCCACTCTAAAATGTGAAGTTTTGTTACACAACACAATGCCACAGATGTTTAAAGTTTTGAGAGAGCGTGCAATTGGCATGCTGATTGCAGGAATGTCCACCACAGCTCTTACCAGAGAATTTAATGTTAATTTATTTTCCATAAGCCGCGTCCAACGTCTTATTCGAGAATTTGTCAGTACTTCCAAACGTCCTCACAATTGCAGACCACGTGTAACCACGCCAGCCCAGGGACCTCCACATCCGGCTTCTTCACCTGCGGGATTGTCTGAGACCAGCCACCCGGGCAGCTGATGAAACAGAGGAGTATTTCTGCTTGTAATAAAGCCCTTTTTGGGGGGGGAAATGAATTCTCATTGGCTGGGCCTGGCTCCCCATTGGGTGGGCCTATGCCCTCAGACCCAGCCATGGCTGCGCCCCTGCCTAGTCATGTGAAATCCATAGATTAGGGTCTAATGAATTTATTTCAATTGATTTCCTTATATGAACTGTAACTCAGTAAAGTTAGTTGTGTTTATTTTTGTTCGGTATGACTAATTATTTACCGGTTTCTCGCAGTTATTTATCCTGGGAAAGGGGACTGGTTTTGGGCGGTAAATCTCAGTAACCGTGTTTTTGCCATTCAACCTTAGTGTGTGTGTGTGTGTGTGTGTGTGTGTACACTAACTGTTGGTTAAACAGGCTGTAGGTCTGTGCAGGTTGGAGCCTCCTCATCCTCAGTGCTCGCTCTCAACTTCTGATTTAACTGCAGATAGAGATCGAGACAATCACATTGTCAACAGTACGATGGTCGTAATCTACAATGACCAGTTCGTGTACTAGAATGACCTGGCTGTGATCTAGAATGTTCTGGTCATGTTCTAGAATTACCTTGTCGTGTTCTAGAATGACCTGGTTGTGCTCTGGTCTTACCTGGTTAACCCAAAAGAGGGTGTTATTCCATGGAGCCCCGCCCCCCCCATCTGCTCCGCCTCCGCTGCCATCTTCACCTTGCCAACAGTCTCCATGGCAGCCAGTGACATCAGCGTGTCAATCAGGACCAAGTGGACCTTCTCCAGATCATTCAGACCGAGTGAAGCAGACCATGAGCCAATCATGAGAGAGCAAAGGATCAATGATAGGAGTAATGTTAGGGTTATAAGAATGCGCGCACACACTAACGCACAGTCCTGATGGGCGTGTGGCTGAGGTCTTCCTCTATGATGGCCACATCTTGGTCCCTGGGCTCTAGGCCCCTCTTGGTAAGGAGCTGCAGCATGGCGGAGTTGGTGTGTTTCCTGAGTTAATTAAGCAATTAACATCCCATCGTGTTTAAGGTCATGTAAAAATGCCCAGTTGCCCATTATTTTGGATACCGTGTCTAGAAGAGATCTCTTGACTTTGAAAGAGGGGTCTTGAAAGGACCATAGGGGCTTTAAAGGTGTGTGTGTGAGTCACCAGTTAAACCCAATTGAACACATGGGAGATTCTGGAGCGTTTTCCACCACCATCAACAAAACACCAAATTATGGAATTTCCCGTTTGAAGAATGGTGTCACATCCCTCCAATAGAGTTCCAGACACTCTTAGAATCTATGCCAAGGCACATTGAAGCTGTTCTGGTGGCTCGGGGTGGCCCAACACCCTATTAAGACACTGTTGGTTTTGCCTTTATTTTGGTTGTTACCTGTATTGCCCTGTGTAATGCCATGTTGACAGATGCTTGGCTGAGAAGACCGTAGATAGTTTAGTGTAGATACTTAGTCTTAGGGATGGCCTGTGATGAGGTCACTTTTATCCACTTTTTATACCACCTGTTTAAACTGCAGGCACTGACTGACTATATAGATATACCCTAAGTACAAGTACATATAGCCTAGATTTAAGATCTTGTGCAAACTGGTTTCTGATGGAAGCAATTTCATGTCTGGATCAGGTTCCTCTGATTTCTACTGTATGTATGGTCTTTGCGCTTCTACCTATACTACGCTGGTAACAGTGAGAGCAACATCCACAGTAATCTGACTACAGTGACATGCTGCAGTAATGAGGGACCTGTAGGTTCGTGTGGCGTGTGGTCCGTTGCCTCTATAGCAGCTCATCTCTTACGTAATCATGGAAGACTGAGTTAGTTGGATTGGTTCATCTGGGTGTATATATAAAAAATTAACAATTGAAGGTCCTTTAAAATTCACAGCTTTTCCTTTCCTCATTCACTCTCCATCTCTACTCCAATGTTGTCCTCCCCCTCTCCACCAGAAGTCTCCCTATACTAGTAGGCCTCTACTGACCGTTTCTCGTTCTCTCCCTATGTGTGTAGACGTGCCGGCGCCGGAGCAGCCGGAGCTGTTCCTGAAGAAGCTGCAACAGTGCTGTACTGTTTTTGACTTCATGGACACGCTGTCTGACCTAAAGATGAAAGAGTACAAGCGCTCCACGCTCAACGAACTGGTGGACTATGTCACCGTCAGCAGGGGCTACCTGACAGAACAGGCCTACCCGGAGGTTGTCAAAATGGTGAGGCCACAACACATTGTGCCTTAAAGTAAACTAACTCCTAGCCACGCTACAATTTTAGTTTGTAAAATCCTGGAGGGTTTCTGGTTCTTACAGACTACTCAGCTTCAGAGTAGTCTGTAAGAACACGAGTACCCATCTCCTAGTTTACCATTTATTTTGAAAAGGGATGTAATTGGATATGATGGTTGCTAGCCTAGGATTCTGGGAGTAAACAATAAGGAATAGATGTCAGTTCAACATAAAATATATACAAAGGATAACTACACTGAAGAAAAATAAGCGCAACATGCAACACTTTCCAAAATTTTACTGAGTTACAGTTCATAAGGAAATCAGTCAGTTGACTCTTCTAAGGGAAGATGGTGCCGACAGAGAGGGTCACCTCGCTTCTAGTCCTTAGGAAACTATGCAGTATGTATTATTTCTTAAATTGTTAGCCCAGATAATCTTAAGTGTTATTACATACAGCCGGGAAGAACTATTGGATATCAGAGCGACGTCAACTTACCAGGAATACAACTTTCCCGAAACGGATCCTTTGTTCAAACCACCCAAAGCATTCTAACTGATTCCAGAGGCTGACCCAAAACAACGTCGCCTCAGAATAGGTAGACTGAGCGGCCTTCTGGTCAGACTTCGGAGGCGCGCACACCACCCACCGCTTCCGAGTATATTACTTGCTAATGTCCAGTCTCTAGATTACAAGGTAGATGAAATTAGGGCACGGGTTGCTTTCCAGAAAGACATCCGGGATTGTAACATACTCTGTTTCACAGAAACATGGCTCTCTGGGGACATGCTGTCGGAGTCTGTACAGCCACCGGGATACTTTGTGTGTCGCGCTGACAGGAGTAAACATTTCTCCGGGAAGAAGGAGGGCGGGGTTGTATGTTTCATGATTAACGACTCATGGTGTAATTGTAACATACAGGAACTCAAGTCCTTTTGTTCACCTGACCTAGAATTCCTTACGATCAAATGCCGACCGCATTATCTCCCAAGACAATTCTCGTCGGTTATTGTCACAACCGTGTATATCCCCCCTCAAGCCGATACCACGACGGCCCTCAAGGAACTCCACTGGACTCTATGGAAACTGGAAACCATATACCCTGAGGTTGCATTTATTGTAGCTGTGTATTTTAACAAAGAAAATTTGAGAACAAGGCTACCTAAATTCTATCAGCATATTGATTGTAGTACCCAGGCTGGCAAAACACGATCAATGCTACTCTAACTTCCGCGATGCATACAAGGCCCTCCCCCTCCCTCCGTTCAGCAAATCTGACCATGACTCCATTTTGCTTCTCCCCTCCTATAGGCAGAAACTCAAAAACATGATGCACCATTCAACGCTGGTCTGACCAATCGGAATCCACGCTTCAAGATTGTTTTGATCACGCGGACTGGGATATGTTCCCGGGTAGCCTCAGAGAATAATAGATTTTTACGCTGATTCGGTGAGTGAGTTTAAGGAAGTGCATCAGAGATGTTGTACCCACTATGACTATTAAAATTACCCTAACCAGAAACCATGGACAGATGGTGGCATTGGCAAAACTGAAAGCGCAAACCACCGCATTTAACCATGGAAAGACGACCGGGAATATGGCCGAATACAAACAATGTAGTTATTCATTCCGCAAGGCAATCAAACAAGTGAAATGTCATTATAGGGACAAAGTGGAGTCGCAATTCAACGGCTCAGACACTTATGTGGCAGGGTCTACAGACAATCACGGACTACAAAAAGAAAATCAGTCACGTCACGGACACCGCCATGCTTCCAGACAAACTAAACACCTTTGCCCGCTATGAGGATAACACAGTGCCACCGAAGCGGCCCGCTACCAAGGACTGTGGGCTCTCCTCCTTCATGGCCGACGTGAGTAAGATATTTAAACATGTTAACTCTCGCAAGGCTGCCTGCACAGACGGCATCCCTAGCTGTGTCCTCAGAGCATGCGCAGACCAGCTGGCTGGTGTGTTTATGGACATTCAATCTCTCCCTATCCCAGTCTGCTGTCCCCACATGCTTCAAGATGGCCACCATTTTTGTTCCTGTACCCAAGAAGGCAAAGGTAAAGGTAACTGAACTGAATGACTATTGCCCGGTAGCACTGACTACAGCATTGACTACAGCTCACACCTTACCTGCCACCCTAGACCCACTACCATTTGCATACCGCCCCAATAGGTCCACAGACGATGCAATCGCCATCACACTGCACACTGCCCTATCCCATCTGGACAAGAGGAATACCTATGTAGGAATGCTGTTCATTGACTACAGCTCAGCATTCAACACCATAGTACCCTCCAAGCTCATCATTAAGGTGGAGGCCCTGGGTCTCAACCCCGCCCTGTGCGATTCGGTCCTGGACTTCCTGACAGGCCGCCCCCAGGTGGTGAAGGTAGGAAACAACATCTCCACTTCGCTGACCCTCAACACTGGGGCCCCACAAGGGTGCATGCTCAGTTCCCTCCTGTACTCCCTGTTCACCCATGACTGCGTGGCCATGCACGCCTCCAACTCAATCATCAAGTTTGCAGACAACACAGTAATAGGCTTGATCACCAACAACGATAAGGCAGACTGTAGGGAGGAGGTGAGGTCACTCAGAGTGTGGTGTCAGGAAAACAACCTCACTCAACGTCAACAAAACAAAGGAGATGATCGTGGACTTCAGAAAACAGCAGAGGGAGCACCACCCCATCCACATCGACGGGACAGCAGTGGAAAGTTAAGTTCCTCAACGTACACATCACGGACAAAGTGTAATAGTCCACCCACACATACAGTGTGGTGAAGGTGCAACAGCGCCTCTTCAACCTCAGGAGGCTGAAGAAATTTGGCTTGGCACCCAAAACCCTCACTAACTTTTACAGATGCACAATTGAGAGCTTCCTGTCCGGCTGTATCACCGCCTGGTACGGCAACTGCACCGCCCACAATCGTATTGCTCTCCAGAGGGTGGTGCGGTCTGCACAACGCACCACCGGGGGCAAACTACCTGCCCTCCAGGACACCTATAGCACCTGAAGGCCATAAAGATCATCAAGGACAACAACCACCTGAGCCACTGCCTATTCACCCCGCTATCATCCAGAAGGCGAGGTCAGTACAGGTGCATCAAAGAGACTGAGAAACAGCTTCTATCTCAAGGCCATCAGACTGTTAAACAGCCATCACTAATACAGAGAGGCTGCTTCCTACATAGACTTGAAATGATTAGCCACTCTAACAAATGGATCACTAGTTACTTCATTAATGCCACTTTAATTATGTTTATGTATCTTGCATTACTCATCCCATATTTATATACTGTATTTTATACCATCTATTGCGTCTTGCCTATGCCGCTCGGTCATTGCTCATCCATATATTTATATGTACATTTTCTTATTCCATCCTTTTACTTAGATATGTGTGTATTAGGTAGTTGTGGAATTGTTAGATTACTTGTTGATATTGCTGCACTGTACAAGTACAAGCATTTCACTACACTCGAATAACATCTGCTAACCATGTGTATGTGACCAATAAAATGTTATTTGGATTTTATTTTTCATTATGCCCTAATCTATGGATTTCACATCACTGGGAATACAGATATGTTTCTGTTGGTCACAGATACCTTAAAAAAAAGTTAGGGGGGTGGAGCAGAACTTGTCAGTATCTGGTGTGACGACCATTTGCCTCATTCAGTGCGACATCTCCTTCGCATAGAGTTGATCAGGCTGTTGATTGTGGCCTGTGGAATGTTGTACCACTCTTCAATGGGTAGCATGTCTGGTGAGTATACAAGGCTCTAAAACAATGTTGGAGGTGGCGTATGTAGAGAATTTAACATTCCATTCTCTGGCAACAGTTCTGGTGGACATTCCTGCAGTCAGCATGCCAATTGGACCCTTTAACTTGACACATCTGTGACATTGTTTTTCGTGACAAAACTGCACATTTTAGTGACATTTTATTGTCCCCAGCACAAGGTGCACCTGTGTAATGATCATGCTGTTTAATCAGATGGATGGAACATCTTGACAAAGGAGAAATGCTCACTAACAGGGATGTAAACATTTTAGATTTTAGAGAAATAAGTTGTGCGTATGGAACATTTCCGGGATATTTTATTTGAGCTCAAGAAACTTGGGACCAACACTTTACACGTTGCGTTTATATTTTTGATCAGTATAGTCTCAAGAACCAAGGACTACAAAAAAGGTAAGGCTCGGCTAGTGGCTAACACATGGCAAACCATGTAACACTCTATAGAAAGAAAGTCAACACCAAATGCGAAGGTATAAAGGAGAGAGGATAAACTTACTTGGTCAATAACACATCCATTGAAGGGAGATATACTTCAAAGGATAGGACTATAAACTACATTTTAAAAAACTAACCAAAACAATTCAATCAGGTAACCACCTTGATTGGAATCAGGTGAACCTACTTAAGGTGTGGGGGAAGGAAGTCCCGATCTTCAGTAAACAGGAAGTGGGAGTGACGGATGGTAGGTGGCGAGTGGAAGAGGGTGGGGAATTTTCTGCTGTTTGTATTTAATTTAATTTAGCTAGTTGACAAGAACAATGCTCATTAGTCAACATTTGGGTTTCACATCAGTATTGAAGTGCCTGAGTTGGCTATAAAACTGATTGTTATATTACTCTGTGTCAATTGCCTTACTTTCCAGTGAAATCAGTTGATTTACCCCTTTACCCTGTCTTCCAGGTGTCTTACAACATATTCCGCACCCTTCCGCCCACGGACAGTAATGAGTTTGACCCAGAGGAGGATGAACCCACACTCGAGGCCTCATGGCCGCACTTACAGGTAACAGCATAGGCTAGAATTGATGTATACGTTTTTGTGAGTGTTCGTTCTGTCTTCATTTGGAGACTGAGTTTCGTCTCCCCCCCCATGAGAACCTTCCTGGTGCCATAGCTATTTTTGATATAATGTTATTTTGTATGTGGACATTTGAGCTGGTGTTGAGCGTGTTCTGTTTCTCGGTCCCTGATTTAGTAAGATATTATTACGGGTCTATTGTCAGGTGTTCATTCTCTCACCCCCGTTTCTTTGTAACTGCTGCTCTGCCTCCTTAACATCTCCATCTCGCTCTTTCTTTCACTGTATCATAGCTAGTGTATGAGTTCTTCATACGATTCTTGGAGAGTCAAGAATTCCAGCCCAGCATTGCCAAAAAGTACATAGACCAGAAATTTGTTCTACAGGTGAGTGAGACTGTTACATTGAAGCTGCACTTTAAAAAATGTAGACTAGTGTTGTACAAGTTTGAGGAGTTTGTAGTTGTTTCATATCTTTTTCTTTCCCTTTTTGTTCTTTCTCCCTGGCTCTCTGTAGCTCTTGGAGCTCTTTGACAGTGAGGACCCTCGGGAGAGAGATTACCTGAAAACAGTCTTACACAGAATATATGGGAAATTCCTGGGGCTGAGGGCTTTTATACGAAAACAGATAAATAATATTTTTCTACGGTAAGACGGCGCTCCTCATTCTCTACTCAGACCGTCGTGGTACTTTTACTGATGTTTCACTAACGTTTATCCACTCTCTCCTCTCCCGTAAAGTTTTGTTTATGAGACTGAGCACTTTAACGGGGTTGCTGAGTTGCTGGAGATCTTGGGAAGGTACGTGACCCTGGATTCATTTATGGTTAGTTCTGACTCCTTTGTTCTCAGGCGCCGTCTTAACCCTTTACACTTGTGGGAATTGGACTATATGGATAGGGATAAATTGAAATGTTTCTTACAAAATAAGTATGAAAGGCACATGCCTAAGCATGGTAGCAATTGAAAAGGAACAGTTTGGAGATTATGGGAAACGTATTATACCAAAGTTGAGGACGTAACAGGTTCACCTGACACAAGACTGAATCCAAACATTACACTGTGTATTTTACATTTACTGTACTTTTCGTCGCATTTGTTGATAACTAAATCTAGAAATACTCTGGATACATTCACTAACATAAGAATATTCTTGAAAAATGTGGGTTAGGTGCAACACAAGACAAATAAATGACAAGGGTTTGAGTGAGAGGACTAACTGGTGTCTCAGTTGTCACACAACTCTCAAATGTGCACAGTTCCTAAGTAATTTCAATGCACTTTTATGACTCAGTATTCAATTATAAGGTGATTTTATTTTTTATTTTGCTCTCCTATAGTGGTTCTTCCTTTAAAAGTTCAGAGTTTATGCCGTGACCGTTTGTGGTAGATGGTTGCATTCTGTCATTGCACCACACTATCACAAGGGGGAGTTAGAACTCTGCTCTACCGGTAGTCTAAACTGTGGCAATTAATGGAGGCGTTTTCCATCTGAGAGTCTCTCCTCTGGCACTAGAGTCCTGCAACAACAACAAAAACTATCGGTGGTCCTGGAGTTAAGAGAGAACTTGGGTAAATAACATGGGAGTATTTCACTTGACATTTGGACTGACGATTTTCCGAAAAATAGGCGCTGTGAGCTTTTGGTTTCTCTCCCTCTAAAAACAGAAATAAATCATTCTAAATAACAAACTGGCTTTATTTACAAATTAGTAAGAATGTCTCACCCCGTGTTCAAGAATGGCCTTTTCCCCTTTATTCAGATTATAATCGTTCACTTTCGGTAATTTTTTTAAACAAACCGATTATTATTATTATTATTAACCCTGCATTATAATTATATAAAAGCCCCTTAGATATTCTCACAGATTAGATTTTAATTTAGAATCCTCCAATCCTCTAAATGTTATTATTGGCGGAGTTGGAGAGGGCGAAGAACAAGATGGAGTCACAATCCATGCCAGGCAAACATGCAGATTATTTCTACTACATTTTAGTTGCAACAAGTTTGATCGGGTTTAAATCAGGAGACCTACATGTAGAGATGAAAAAATATTTATAGATATACTGTAGGCCTACCGTAGGCGACATGAGTCTCACTAGTGTTGAGTAATGTGCTGTTAAGTGTTGTAGGTCTTATTTTTAATTAACCTTTATTTTACTACTTAACGGTCTACTTACTCTGCTGGTGTCTATAATGAATGAATTACTATGGGAATAAATGGAAAGGGGAAAAAGTGGAGAACTTCTCTGTCGGCCCTGAGGGCCTTTTGAAAACAATTAATGAACATGCACCTGTGGAACGGTCGTTAAGACACTAACAGCTTACAGACGGTAGGCAGTTAAGGTCACAGTTATGAAAACTTAGGACACTAAAGAGGCCTTTCTACCGACTCTGAAAAACACCAAAAGAAAGATACCCAGGGTCCCTGCTCATCTGCGTGAACGTGCCTTAGGCATGCTGCAAGGAGGCATGAGGACTGCAGATGTCGCCAGAGCAATAAATTGTAATGTCCGTACTGTGAGACGCCTAAGACAGCGCTACAGGGAGACAGGACGGACAGCTGATCGTCCTCGCAGTGGCAGACCACGTGTAACAACACCTGTACAGGATCGGTACATCCGAACATCTCACCTGCGGGACAGGTACAGGATGGCAACAACTCCCCGAGTTACACCAGGAATGCACAATCCCTCCATCAGTGCTCAGACTGTCCGCAATTGGCTGAAAGAGGCTGGACTGAGGGCTTGTAGGCCTGTTGTAATTCAGGTCTTCACTAGACATCACCGACAACAACGTCGCCTATGGGCACAAAAACTAATACACATTTTTGGGGGGGATAAAAAATGCACTTTTTTCACGTTGAATAGTGGTCGCTGTCCATGGTTCTGAAACGCATCAGTGCGCTGTTGCCTTTTCCTAGACCATATTGCTATGTGCACAATATCAAAGTTAACCAGATTATTGGTGTGGTGGAGGCAGCAGCAAAATGAGGAGATGAGAAAACAGCCCTTGCCTTATTGTCTAAGAAAAGTGAGGAGGAAGGAAACCCCAACTTAATTTGGCCTATAATCAATAGACTAACTGTTAAATGTTGCTGGCTTTATAAATAATATGCAGTGCCTTCGGAAAGTATTCAGACCCCTTGACTTTTTCCACATTTTGTTACTTTACAGCCTTGAAATGTTTCTACAACTTGAGTGGAGTCCACCTGTGGTAAAATTATGTTGATTGGACATGATTTGGAAAGGCACACACCTGTCTATATAAGGTCCCACGGTTGACAGTGCATGTCAGAGCAAAGACCAAGCCATGAGGTCGAAGGAATTGTCCATAGAGCTCCAGGACAGGATGGGGAAGGGTACCAAAAATGTCTGCCCCATTGAAGGTCCCCAAGAACACAGTGGCCTCCGTCGTTTTTAAATTGAAGAAGTTTGGAATCACCAAGACTCTTCCTAGAGATGGCCGTTTGGCCAAACTGAGCAATCGTAGAAGAAGGGCCTTGGTCAGGGAGGTGACCAAGAACCCGATGTTCACTCTGACAGAGCTCTGGAGTTCCTCTGTGGAGATGGCTCTTTTTGGAAGGTTCTCCCATCTCTGCAGCACTCCAGCAATCAGGCCTTTATGGTAGTGTCCAGATGGAAGCCACTCCTCAGTAAAAAACACATGGTAGTCCGCTTGTAATTTGCCAAAAGGCACCCAAAGACTCAGACCATGAGAAACAAGATTCTCCGGTCTGATGAAACTAAGATTGAACTATTTGGCCTGAATGCCAAGCGTCACGTATGGAGGAAAACTGGCACCATCCCTATGGTGAAACATGGCGGTGGCAGCATCATGCTGTTAGAATGTTTTTCAGCAGCAGGGACTGGGAGACTAGTCAGGATCGAGGCAAAGATGAACGGAGAAAAGTACAGCGAGAGCCTTGATGAAAACCTGCTCCAGAGCGCTCAGGACCTCAGACTGGGGTGAAGGTTCACCTTACAACAGGACAACGACCCTAAGCATACAACCAAGGCAACGCAGGAGTGGCTTTGGGACAAGTCTCTAAATATCCTTGAGTGGCCCAGCCGGAGCCCGAACTTGAACCTGATTTAAACATGTCTGGAGAGACCTGAAAATAGCTTCGCTGCAACGCTCCCCATCCAACATGGCAGAGCTTGAGAGGATCTGCAGAGAAGAATGGGAGAAACTCCCCAAATACAGGTGTGCCGAGCTTGTAGCGTCATACCCAAGGAGACTCAAGGCTGTAATCGCTGCCAAAAATGTTTCAACAAAGTACTGAGTAAAGGGTCTGAATACTTATGTAAATATGATATTTCCGTTTAACATTTTTGATAAATTAGCAAACATTTCTAAAAACCTGTTTTTGCTTTGTCATTATGGGTTATTGTGTGTAGACTGGGGAAAGGGGAAAAACGTTATAATTTTATTTGTCACATGCGCCGAATACAACAGGTGTAGAACTTAGTAAAATACTTACAAGCCAACAATGCAGTTTTAAGGGGAAAAAATTAATAAAAAAAGTCCAAAATAATTAAAGAGCAGCAGTAAATAACAATCGCAAAGCTATATAAAGGGGGTACCGGTACAGAGTCAATGTGCAGGGGCACCAATTAGTCGAGGTAATATGGGGGCACCAGTTAGTCGAGGTAATATGTACATGTAGGTAGAGTTACTAAAGTGGCTATGCATAGATAATAAGAGAGAGTAGTAGCAGCAGCGTTGAAGGGGGGGGGGGAATGCAAATAGTCTGGGTATCCATTTGATTAGATGTTCAGGAGTCTTATGGCTTGGGGGTGGAAGCTGTTTAGAAGCCTCTTGGACCTAGACTTGGTGCTCCGGTACCGCTTGCCGTGCGGTAGCAGAGAGAACAGTCTATGACTAGGGTGGCTGAAGTCTTTGACAATTTTTAGGGCCTTCCTCTGACACCGCCGATTTAATCCATTTCAGAATATGGCTGTAACTTAACAAATGTGGGAAAATTTAAGGGGTCTGAATACTTTCCGAATGCACTGTATATCTACAGAAATAAGACAGATCCTGCTTCTGTTGCTGGTTTGAGTGTTTAATAGCCTACTGGTTCCGTGAGCACCAAGCCTCGCAACAACATGTAAACAATTTGACAAATTCTGCTGTTTTTATCTTTGCTTTGCTGTAATAAAGGCGTTCTACTTTTTTTCGTTAGAATAGCCTCTGGTATTATAAAATGTATTTAGTGTTGACACTGTTCCATATCGTCCCAAAAATTATATTCATAATAATGCTCTTTTTTTTCTTGATCTACTGATTGTTATTATGATCATTATCATAATAATAAGTAATGTCATCATTAGTAGGCTTAGTATAGCAGCCTTGTACAACCACCATTGAACTGTAGGCCTAAGAGCGCATCCTGTTAAGTCTCTATACTGTAACTTACTTAGGCCTGCCTATATTTCAATATTTGTATAGGCTACTGTATCAATCAGTCATTATTTTGTTCATGTCATCACACAGTATACGAGTCATTCAAGAATTGAAATGCAATCAAGCATTTTAGTTTTAAAATAAAGCTAGCCTTGAATAATTAGCTTAAATCATAAATAAACCGTTCTATTACGGAAATTGCATTCACAATGCGGCTGTTTTTAGTCTGCTGTAATAAAGGCTTAACAAAAAAGTTACAACAGACTCTGGTACGCTTAGAATTTATTTAGTGTTTACATTGTTCCCAACGGTCAGAAAAATTATATTGTAATTCAACTGCACCTGTTTGGCAGTTCTTGCTCCTTACCTTATTTTTCTTGAGCTCCAGTCTTTTCCATAATTAATCAAATTTCCACACATCTGACTTCCCCTTTACCTCATGAGCAACCAGTAAACATTCCCCCATTTCGAGTTTTTGTCACGTCCTCTGCATCCATTTTGCTGTTAATGTTCGGAGTTTGTTATAACCAATTTATTGATGTGCTTAGGTCAGGCCCTATTGGTCAAGTGCATTTAATGCATACATGTGTCACGTAAAGAGATCAAGGGTTGAGGGAATAGGGAATGTTTTTTTCTAAACAAATGAGGGCTTTCGTTAACAGAACTTTTCTGTCAGAATTCTGTAATTATATTGCAGTTTCAGCAACACGAACAGCGCGATAAACGCTGTGGTGGTCGCTACAGCATGGAAGAGAGCGGTGCTAGTCACACAATCACTGTCTTTTTCTTTTAACACAAAGTAGCGAGTCTGAGGCTGGCACAATCAAATAAATTGCTGGTCGAACTCCCTCTAGTCATTTGTGTGTCTTAATTATTTAATCATCAGTCAAGCTCAGTGAATATAGTTAATTTGATTAAAACACATAGGATGTGTCTATGGAAAATGACATGTTTAAACATTTTGACCAATCGATTGGTCTAAAGAACAGACGACTCTTGGTCGACCAAGATTTTTTTGGGGTTGGGGACAGACAACCCTAGACTTACGGGTGTTTGACTTGCTTGTATGACATCCAAAGCACTATTTATTATAATCCTCAACGTCGCATCTTTCAAAATGGATTGATTCCTCTTAATTTACAGCGTTTTCCTCACTCGGACAACAAAAAATGTGTGCAAGTTGCCCAATTAGCAGGAGGGTTGGGAGCAACATCTTGCCACGTGTGGTGCTCAACTTCCGAAAGTCTGTCATTCAAAACCCCATACAGCCATGTGAAGCGCAGAGCCTGAGCTCTGATGTAGTTTATAGCATTTTACTGTACAGCCACTGCGATCCAATTTAGGTGCTTATTAGTGTCCAAATCTGCCATGTTCAAACTGTATACGGGTACAAGTATAAAGGGTTAAAGGAGTTACCATTTCATCCTCCGTGGGTCTTAGTTCTGTAGCCCAGGCTAAAGCTTGTTGGTAACTTTGCATAAAGTAGTTACAGTACCTGTGTAATTTCCGTTGGCCCATGTAAAAGCTATTGACCCTTAATGTATCTTTGCCTCAGTCTTGTTAACATTGATTCTCCAGTAAGCTTTATACTAAATTCTTGTCTCTTTGTACTGACATGTGTAATTTGCCATCCTGGCTTAGCGATGCGTTCTCCTCTCCCACTCTCTTGCAGCATAATCAATGGTTTTGCCCTGCCGCTCAAAGCAGAGCACAAACAGTTTCTGGTCAAAGTGTTGATCCCCCTCCACACTGTCAGGAGTCTGTCCCTCTTCCACGCACAGGTACTGTGTGTATGACTGTGTGCAATCCTAATTTTGTTGATGTTCAACATCCGGGTTTGGTTCTCCAACCCTGTTCCTGGAAACTACCCTCCTGTAGGTTTTCGCTCAAACCCCAGTTGGAACTTATCAACCAGCTAAATATTAGAATTGGGTGCACTAGATTAGAGTTGGAGAGAACTGACAGGACGATAGCTCTCTAGAAACAGGGTTGGAGAGCCCTGTTCTACATGATTGAGTCTGTCCAGTGAGTCGATCCTAATTGGTGTTCCACATTTTCCAACCATACCATTGACAATGTGTTATGTTTTTCTTTATCGCGACTTATTTTTCCAGTTGGCGTATTGCATTGTACAGTTCCTAGAGAAAGACCCAGCGTTAACAGAACCAGTAAGTGTTATCTCGCCCATGGTCACACCACTTTGTAATCAGAAGGGTCTATTAATCAGTCATCGTCTCCCTTCAGTCACACATTTCTCTCTCACGCCTATCTCACATCTATTAATCTAATCTATCTATAGGTCATCAGGGGCTTACTGAAGTTCTGGCGAAAAACCTGCAGTCAAAAAGAGGTAAGAGCACTGGAAGTTTCCCTTCCTTGGTCTGGAGCACTGAGCTGCTAATGTTAATGGGAGTTTAGATCTGTTACCTGGATAGTAACGACCTGATGTGTTGTCCTGCTCAGGTGTTTGTAACTGTGTTCTCAGGTGGTGTACCTGGGTTAGGGTGTGTTAGTAACTAATTCAGGGCTGCCCGCTGGCACGGCAACATCTGCCAAGCTAACCTGGCCAGTTAATCAAGCTTTCATATGGCCCGCGTGGGGCAGTACATTTTCAAACTCCAAAACAGAACAATTATTATTTATATTTCATCTTTCACAATCTAACCGACGTCTGACGCTTCACTCTTGCTATCAACCAACATTCGGTTTCCAAGCTGAGGCAAGAATGTCAAAGCCTCAGTATGGTCAGCATACAGTGGCAAGAAAAAGTATGTGAACCCTTTGGAATTACCTGGATTTCTAAATTGGTCATCAAATTTGATCTGATCTTCATCTAAGTCACAACAATAGACAAACACTGTGTTTCAACTAATAACACACAAATCAATATATTTTTTGTCTATATTGAATCATTTAAACATTCACAGTGTATGTTGGGAAAAGTATGTGAACACCTAGGATAATGACTTCTCCAAAAGCTAAATGGAATTAGGAGTCCGCTAACCTGGAGTCCAATCAATGAGACGAGATTGGAGATGTTGGTTAGAGCTGCCTTGCCCTATAAAAAACTCACAAAATTTGAGTTTGCTATTCACAAGAGGCATTGCCTGATGTGAACCATGCCTCGAACAAAAGAGCTCTCAGAAGACCTACGATTAAGAATTGTTGACTTGCATGAAGCTGGAAAGGGTTAGAAAAGTATCTCTAAAAGCCTTGATGTTCATCAGTCCACAGTAAGACAAATTGTCTATAAATGGAGAAAGTTCAGCACTGTTGCTACTCTCTCTAGGAGTGGCCGTCCTGCAATGATGACTGCAAGAGCGCAGCGCAGAATGCTCAATGAGGTTAAGAAGAATCCTAGAGTGTCAGCCAAAGACTTACAGAAATCTCTGGAACATGCTAACATCTCTGTTGACGAGTCTACGATACGTAACAAACTTAACAAGAATGGTGCTCATGGGAGGACACCACGGAAGAAGCCACTGCTGTCCAAAAAAAACAGTTCGCAAAAGAGTACCTGGATGTTCCACAGCGCTACTGGCAAAATATTCTGTGGACAGATTAAACTACAGTTGAGTTGTTTGGAAGGAACACACAACACTATGTGTGGAGAAAACAAGGCACAGCACACTAACATCAAAACATCATCCCAGCTGTAAAGTATGGTGGAGGAAGCATCATGGTTTGGGGCTGCCTCAGGGCCTGAACAGCTTGCTATCATCGACAGAAAAATCAATTCCCACGTTTATCAAGACATTTTGCAGGAGAATGTTATGTTCTTTGTCCGCCAATTAAAGCTCAACAGAAGTTTGGTGATGCAACAGGACAACTACCTAAAACACAGAAGTAAATCAACAACAGAATGGCTTCAACAGAAGAAAATACGCCTTCTGGAGTGGCCCAATCAGAGCCCTGACCTCAACCCGATTTGAGATGTTGTGGCATGACCTCGAGAGCAGTTCACACCAGACATCGAAAGAATATTGCTGAACAAACTGTTTTGTAAAGAGGAATTGTCTAAAATTCCTACTGAACGTTGTGCAGGTCTGATCCGCAACTACAAAAAACGTTTGGTTGAGGTTATTGCTGCCAAAGGGGAGGGTCAACCAGTTATTAAATCCAAGGGTTCACATACTTTTCCCACCCTGCACTGTGAATCTTTACACGGTGTGTTCAAGTAAGACATGAAAACGTATAATTATGTGTTATTAGTTTAAGCAGACTAGACAAACGCATTGTTGTGACCTAGATGAAGATCGGATCAAATTTTATGACCAATTTATGCAGAAATCCAGGTATTTCCGAAGGGTTCACATACCTTTTTTTGCCTCTGTACTTGCCCCAGACCTGTCTCAGTGGAGGCAGAGTTAAAGATTGGCATGGGCGTTTCACAATCGCAGAATAAAAGACCTCCACCTGCCTTTTCTCATATCAGACATCCTACACAGCAATGCCATAATTGCAAAGAAAGGTTCACGTAGGCGTACACTATGTAGCTGCTTGCTTGTTAAAACATAATTTACACGTCACTTGGTAAAACTGAATCTTATTTACACATCTGAGTGTCTAGCATGACAAAAAAATAAGCATTTTGTGTTAACATTTACATAACTGCCATTCGAGTGCATAAACAGTAGGCCTATATTCACTGAAATTGACACAATAACTCTGTATTTATAAACACTGTACAAATCACAATTTTATTCATGCTAGTGGCAGTTTTTAGGACATTAAACAAGCAGCAAGGACATATCAAGTCTGTGATCTAGCTAACTGATTATCCCATTGGGGTAAACAATGCAGCTGAGCATTCAGCCATGTAGCCACGATGCTGCATCAGGCTACATGTGATAATGTTTATTGTTAAAATAGCACACCTGCCTGCAATATGGACCATGTATAGGCCCTAAAGAAATTACTTTTCTTCAATATGCTATTGGCCTCCTTTCTAGGGGGGAATATTACATTTTATGAAGTGTCATATGTTAAGGCTATTCACTGAGTGTACAAAACATTAGTAATGGCTTCCTAATATTGAGTTGCACCTTCTTTTTGCCCTCAGAACTGCCTCAATTTGTCGGGGCATGGACTAAAATGTGTCAAGCATTCCACAGGGATGCTGGAACATGTTGATTCCAATGCTTCCCACAGTTGTCAAGTTGGTAGGATGTCCTTTGGGTGGTGGACCATTCTTTATACACACAGGAAACTGTTGAGAGTGGGAAAAACCAGCAGCTTTGCAGTTCTTGACACTCTCAAACCGGTTCGCTTGGCACCTACTACCATACTCCGTTCAAAGGCACTTAAATCTTTTGGCTCCTGAGTGGCACAAGGCACCGCATCTCAGTGCTAGAGGTGTCACTACAGACCCTGGTACGATCCCGGGCTATATCACAACAGGCCGTGATCGGGGGTCCCATAGGGCGGCGCACAATTGGCCCAGCGTCATCCGGGTTTGGCCGTCATTGTAAAATAAGAATTTGTTTTAACTGACTTGCCTAGTTAAATAAAATAAAAATTCACCCTCTGAATGGCACACATGCACTATCCATGTCGCAAGGCTTAAAAATTATTCTTTAACCTGTCTCCCCCGTTTCATCTATACTGAAGTGGATTTAACAGGTGGCGTAGCTGGTCAGTCTGTCATGGAAAGAGGTGATCCTAATGTGTTGTGCGCTCAGTGTTTTTCATTTTTTACCTTTATTTAACTAGGCAAGTCAGTTAAGAACAAATTCTTATTTTCAATGACGGCCTAGGAACAGTGGGTTAACTGCCTTGTTCAGGGGCAGAACAACAGATTTGTATGTCCTCATTGAGAGTTGGCATGGTTTTATTTTTGTTTTCCAATCAGTGTAAATATCAGAATGTATGGTTGGCTACAATCGCCTATAAGGTACTTGTCCAGACTGCAAATTAAACCCCCCCATGGTTGAAATTCTGCGTGCATTACTTGCTTTCCTGTAATCTGGCCCAGGCCAGTAATTTTCTCATTCGGGACAGTACTTTTTACTTGTTACTAGCCTAGTGTTCCACAATCTAATTTACCTAAATGTCAAACCCTGTCAGGTGATGTACCTCAGGTGTGTTTGTAACTGTGTGTGTTCTCAGGTTATGTACCTGGGGGAGCTGGAGGAGATCCTAGACGTGATCGAGCCGACACAGTTCGTCAAGATCCAGGAGCCGCTTTTCAAACAGATCTCCAGATGCGTATCCAGCCCACACTTCCAGGTCAGTCTATAGAGAAGGACACAAATCCTGGTGGGTTTTTAGGTCAGTGCTGTCTGAGATCCTTGGGATGTCCCTACCCTAATCTTAACCCATACTCTTACCATAACCTGTCCCTGACCTACCACGTCCCTTATTTAATCTTCAAAGGGATGTCCCAAGGATCCCGGATAGCACGGACCCTGTTTTTTTAGGGGTAATCTCAGCATATCTATGGTGCTCTTATAAGTACATGGTTGTTGTTGGAGGGTTTAGCCTGGTCCCAGATCTGTTTGTGCTGTATAGCTAACTTCTATGGTCGTTGTCATGACAATAACCATAGGATCACAAAATAAATCTGAAAAGAGGCTAGTGCGTATGGGTGTAGGTATTGTGTATTACATCTCTGTGTCCCTGGCAGGTGGCAGAAAGGGCCCTGTACTACTGGAACAACGAGTACATCATGAGTCTGATTGAGGAGAACTCCAGCGTTATCTTACCCATCATGTTCGCCAGCCTGTACAGGATCTCCAAAGAACACTGGAACCCGTGAGTCCACCTCAACACACACTCACACATAGATTGGTCCTATCAAAAAACTTGATTTATCATCTTGTATTTGTTTTCATTAGAGAAAACATAAGTTCTGAAAGAGTTGAAATTGGCTGTTTTTTTTACATGTTTTTTTATTTTGCCTTGAAGCGCGATAGTGGCGTTGGTGTACAACGTACTGAAAGCCTTCATGGAGATGAACAGTACCTTGTTTGATGAGCTCACAGCTACTTACAAGTCAGACCGCCAGCGGTAAGATATGCTGCATCATTAATGGGGCCTCTCTGGTGTGGTACTGCATAGTGCTGTTGTATTAAGCGTGTATAGTTTTAGACACCTATTCAAATAGGCCCATGCTCACTACACGGAAAATTACAATACAGAATAACACTTTTTTCCTCATACACTGTGTGGTGTGTGTAATATTGTGATTCTTGACTAGCAGGATAAGGATATGTACTTAGTGGTGGTAAACCCAGTAGTAATATCTCAGTAATATGCAGCTAGTCCTACCTTGCCCCCCCCCCCCCCCCCCCCCTGTACTGTCTGCAGTGAGAAGGAGAAGGAGAAGGAGAGGGAGGAGCTTTGGAAGAAGTTAGAGGACCTGGAGCTGAAGAGGAGCCTTAGGCGTGACGGGATAATTCCCACTTAACGAAGCGCCTCCTCTCCCATCCATGTCCACCGGAGCACGCCCCGCGGATCCTGTACGGCCATCTGGAACGGCCATCTGGAACGGCCATCTGGAACGGCCATCTGGAACGGCCATCTGGAACGGCCATCTGGAACGGCATGGAGCGACCGGGTTTTTTGTTGTTGTTTTTTTCTGTATTGTGCGACTTACTTTATGGTAGATTCACACGTTGTTTCATTATTTCAACAGCACTGTAAATAACTTTTATCCTTAAACTGCTATTATTGCAAAATAAAAAATTTTCAAAAAAAATTCTAACGCGATAAGGAACTTGTGTGGGGGTAAAAATATTCTTTGGACATTAAGACTTGAAATGAACAGCAAAAATAACAGATTGTTTTAACTTCCCTCCTATTTGAGAACCCCACCCACTCTCCTTGAATACAAACCCGTTTTCCATCTCTGGTTCTACTCTTTGCTCTTTCTCTCTTCTCTCTGTCCCTCTCACACTTTGGTGCTTCTGTACCTCTCTCCCTTTGTGGGACGTCCTGACTGAGTGAGATACCTGGGAGGCCCCGCCCTGACCAAGAGGGCACCCCTTCTCTATAAGGACCACCCTCTCACCCCTCCTGACCTGACTCATGCTGAAGCTATGCTGGTATTATATTATGGACCCATTAGCCATGAGGAAATGAATTTAACCCCTCGTCCCTCTCAACCCCTCCTCCAAGAGGCGAACATGTTAAGGTCCTGTATGTACAGGGACTAAAATAAAAAAACAAGGGAAGATCTCCATACACACACTTACATTCATTCTCTCGCCCCATTTTTCTCCCCACTTCCACATTTGTTTTTTTTCACTTGTGTGTGTGTATGTCTCCCCAATGATTGATTGGTTTCTGTCAGTTCAGTTGTCTCTTTGGTTTTGTGGACTTTGACCCTGCAGTACCAGGTAGCCTGGTATCAGTCTGGTACTGGTACCCTCCAGCCACACAGAAAATATGAAAAATTTAAAAAACCGATTGCAAGCTATAGAGGAGCACCAAACTCGCCTATTGTGAAAAGGAGTGTCACTCCCATGTGTGCTTTACACAGTATTACAAACCTGTATATTGTTATTAAACGCAGTACACTGATATATTGTATCTTGTAGTAATTTTGTGTATATTTTTGCTTAGGAACAGCCAAGAAGTATTCAGTATATGAGTTAATATGGAACAAGACTATCTGGTATTTATGATTGTTTTTTCTCTTTGTTTCCTTCTTGGTTTTTAATCTCTCATTTGGGGATTTTTATTGTTTCTTTGACCATCAGATATTTTTTTATTGTGGAGTGGAAGAGGGAATGGCAGAGAGAGGGAAGGCTTGGCCCAGTTCATATCCCGTTTAAATGTACAGTAAGTTGCTTTAAGGTGGCCCAGATATAATATGAATGAAAAGAAGAAAAAAGGGGTTGAAGAAATACATTTATTTAAAAAACATATAATATAATTAAACCTGTTTTGTGATGAAAGCTCAGATGCTGGATTGCTTTATTTTCAGACAGCATACTACTGTTTACTTTGTATGTGATGGAGAGGTGAAAAACACATGAAGGCATCATGGGTTTTTGATTGTTGCTTAGCTACTCTGCTATGTATTTCATGACTAATTGATTCTGCTTGTCACTTGGCTAGTCAAGCAAGTCAGCAACAACTGTAAAGTAGTCTGCAGTCAACATAGACCCGTCTCAATATCCTTTGGTATGATGAATGATCGATTACAGGATTTTACTCATTGTTTAATTGCTTTGGTTCACCAATAATTAGCAGAATGTGAGTTTTGTTTTTCAGTTTAAGTGAAGCTAATTTTACAATACAACAAATGTAATGCTACCATGAAGTGCCACAGGAGGGCAGCAAGACTTCAAATCTGACGGACCCCAAAGCAGCCATTGAGTCACCATGTAGTTGATTTTCAAAGTTCTTGAAATGTTCCGTATTGACTGACCTTCATGTCTTAAAGTAATGATGGACTGTCTTTAATCTTCGCTTATTTGAGCTGTTCTTGCCATAATATGGACTTGGTCTTTTACCAAATAGGGTTACCTTGTCACAACACAACTGATTGGCTCAAACGAACGCATTAAGAATGAAAGAAATGACACAAATTAACTTTTAAGAAGGCACACCTGTTAATTGAAATGAATTCCAAGTGACTACCTCATGAAGCCGGTTGAGAGAATGCCAAGAGTGTGCAAAGCTGTCATCAAGGCAAAGGGTGGCTATTTAAAGAATCTCAAATATATCATTTGTTTAACACTTTTTTTAGTTTCTACATGATTCCATAGTTTTGATGTCTTCACTATTATTCTACAATGTAGAAAACTGTAAAAATAAAGAAAAACCCTTGAATGAGTAGGTGTTCTAAAACTTTTGACCGGTGATATAGATAGCCCTGTGTTTTTATTATTATTAGCAGCTGGTTGTGTCAATTTTAATATCGTGGAATATTTATCTTTCTCTGGTCATAGTAACAAGATGAATTTGTGCATGAGGCAGATGCGGTGCGATACGAGTTACGCCATCAAGTGGAAGACGGTGTCCCCTCTCTGGTCAGTCTCAACGGAGGAAGGGAAGGAGAGAGCAGGGACCATGAGAGACGGACACTCAGTTGCTCTCTCTCCCTCCGCTGTGACTAATGCCGTATTCAAAACAACTGGGAACTCGGAACTGGGTACTCGGAAATTTCCGACTTCAACTTCAGTACGTTCAAGACACAGTCCGACCTAAATTATGCTGTTATGGTCTAAACATATTGATGCAACAGTATCTAAGATGGGGAGAAGTCTGTCCATAAAGTGCTGCTCTGCCTTCTTAACAACAATATCAACAAGGCAGGTCCTACAGGCCCTAGTTGTCGCACCTGGACTACTGTCGACTACTGTCGTGTGGTTAGGTGCCACAAAGAGGGACTTTACAACTGGCCCAGAACAGGGCAGCATGGCTGGCCCTCAAATGTACAGGTAGAGCTAAGATTAAAAATATACATGTCTATCTCTCATGGCTCAAAGTAGAGGAGAGATTGACTTCATCAGTACTTGTTTATGTAAGAAGTATTGACATGTTGAATTCACCGAGCTGTCTGTTTAAACTACTAGCACAAAGCTCGGACATCCACACATACCCCACAAGATATGCCACCAAAGGTCTCTTCACAATCCCCAAGTCCAGAACAGACTATGGAAGGCACACAGTACTACATAAAGCAATGACTACATGGAACTCTATTCCACATCAAGTAACTCACACAAGCAGTTAAATCAGATTTAAAAAACAGATACAAATACACCTTATGGAAAAACGAGGACTGTGAAGAGTCACATACACAGGTACAAACACAAACGTACATAACATACACAATATACACACGTTAATCTGGATTGTGTATTGTGAAAATTTTGTAAAATGTATTTTAACATTTGTATTATAATGTATATTACTCCCTTAATTTTTGCTGGACCCCAGGAAGAGAAGCTGCTGCCTTGGCATTTGAAATGGTGTCCCTGTGCCCAAGAATGCCAAGGTACCCTGTGGTTGGGGGCTTAACTGCCTTGCTCAAGGGCAGAACAGCAGATTTTTGTTCCACCTTACCAGCTCTGGGATTTGAACCAGCAACCTTTCAGTTACTGGCCCAAGGCTCTTAACTGCTAGGCTACCTGCCGTCCCAGTGACGCTGTTCATTTAGTACAACAACATCTAAAGTACCGTGTGGTGGTACCCTTACAGTCATCCTGCCACCTCCATATCTCTGGTGGGTTGTAGTAGACACAGACACACACACACACAGACACACACAGTACATTGATAAAGGACTGTGTTGTGGTAACCCTATAGTCATCCAGCGGCCTCAACGTCTCTGGTTAATAATAATATAGACACACACACCTGCACACAGTCACACACACACAGCCACCTGCTGCCTCTACCTCTCAGGTGAGAAAATTCACACACACACACTCATTCCTTCAGTCTGTTTATATTGTCTAATCTCTCTGCAGAACTTCCATCTGATGGATTACTGCCTCACTGTGATGCTGGCCATGAGACCGGTGTGGACTATAGTGTCAGGGGTACTACACCTTCTCTATCACTCTATCTCGCTCTCTTTTTCTTCTATCGCTAGGGGCCAGGAGACTGGTTATTACATTAGAAATGAAAAAGCAATTACATTATTGTCAGTTATTACATTATGGACTAGTCATAAATGGCCTTAGATTGTCCACTCCTGGTTAGGGCTGTGAATTGCCAGGGAATTCACAACGCGATATTACCACGATACTTAGGTGCCGATACGAAATGTATTGCGATTCTCACAATCCTTTTTTTTTTTTTTTTTTTTTTTTTTTTATAATTTTTATCCCCTTTTCACCCCAATTTTTCGTGGTATCCAATCGCTAGTAATTACTATCTTGTCTCATCGCTACAACTCCCGTACGGGCTCGGGAGAGACGAAGGTCGAAAGTCATGCGTCCTCCGAAGCACAACCCAACCTAGCCGCACTGCTTCTTAACACAGCGCGCCTCCAACCCGGAAGCCAGCCGCACCAATGTGTCGGAGGAAACACCGTGCACCCGCCCCCTCGGTTAGCGCGCACTGCGCCCGGCCCGCCACAGGAGTCGCTGGAGCGCGATGAGACAAGGATATCCCTACCGGCCAAACCCTCCCTAACCCGGACGACGCTAAGCCAATTGTACGTCGCCCCACGGACCTCCCGGTCGCGGCCGGCTGCGACAGAGCCTGGGCGCGAACCCAGACTCTGGTGGCGCAGCATAGCACTGCGATGCAGTGCTCTAGACCACTGCGCCACCCGGGAGGCGATTCTCACAATCCTATATGTATTGCGATTCGATACTGTGATTTTATTGCGATTTGATGTTCCAAACATATTGCTCACCATATTCTCACGATTATGGCTCTCTTGCAGAAGGACAAGAGAGAGCCATGAGAAGTCATGTTTTGATCAGTCATGGAAATAAAAGTGCTGAAAACGAATTGTCTCCCTATTTAAAAAGAAGATGGAGAACAAGCTACGAAGACAAAATCCTGGAGTTTTGGTGCAGGTACTGCAAACTAGTGCAAAAACAATATTGTGATAATATCCCGATGTGTAACTGTATCGGTATTTTCCCCCATCACTACCCCTGGTTTAAGTACTGACTGTTCACGCTGCTACCATCGATAAGACGAGGTCAGTACAGGTGCATCAAAGCTGGGGCTGAGAGACTGAAAAACAGCTTCTATCTCAAGGCCATCAGACTGTTAAACAGACATCACTAACACAGAGAGGCTGCTGCCTACATACTGACTTGAAATCATTGGCCACTAGTCACTTTATTAATGCCATTTTAATAATGATGTTTACGTATCTTGCATTACTCATCCCATATGTATATACTGTATTTTATACCATCTATTGCATCTTGCCTATGCCGCTCTGTCATTGCTCATCCATATATTTATTTGTACATATTCTTATTCCATCCCTTTACTTAGATTTGTGTGTATTTGGTAGTTGTTGTGGAATTGTTAAATTACTTGTTGATATTGCTGCACTGTCGGAACTAGAAGCACAAGCATTTCGCTACACTCGCAATAACATCTGCTAACCAAGTGTATGTGACCAATAACATCTGCTAACCAAGTGTATGTGATCAATAAAATTTGATTTGAAGTATGTCCAGTCTTTAATCTTTTACATCATATTTGTGGCAATATTTGTCTATCATTATTTTGACATTTCACGTTCCTCTCTCTCCACCCCCTTTCTCGACGATATCTTAGACTCAGGTAGTCCTCCACTCTCACATGAGAAAAACAGAAATCGTTGTGTGTGTCCCTGTGGTGTTTTTTAGCTGAAGACTTTATAGTCCACCTGATAGACAAGGACGCAAGGATGAGCTAAACATGTGACCAGGTTCTTCAGTAGTCCTGGAACAGTGCACGCAGATGGAGAGTGGGTTACTCTTATTGCACTCTCCTGCTATCAACTATTATAACTTCATGTAACATTTTGTGAGCTTTATGGTGCAAAATGAAATTTTACAAATTTTACTTTTATAAGTGGCTTATAAAAGGTTTCCAATTAGTTTATTAATATCATTGCGTACATCTCTGATGGGAATATGTTTGCGTCTTGCAGCAAGCGTTTAATGCCACAGTGGCGGTCCAGCTGAGGACCAGTCAGGAGGCTCCCAGTCAGACCAACCTGCCCAGCCCCTATAGAAGACACCTGCTGCTGCCTGAGGCTGAGGAGGAACACACAGTTCAGTGGCTCACAGCACAACCCATTAGGATGACATGTAGTTGAATAACAAAACAAGTATCTCACTTAGGGTCAGATTTTTTTTATAAAAAAATAAAATAACGTTCTCAAGGTAAACGGACTATTTCTCAGGTCCAGATCGTAGAATATGCACATAATTTACAGATTAGTATAGAAAACACTCCAGTTTCCAAAACTGTCAAAATATTGTCTGTGAGTACAACAAAACTGATTCTGCAGGCAAAAACCTGAGGAAATCTAACCCGGAAGTAATTTTTTTTTTTAAGAATCTGTGTTTCCTGGCCCGTCTTTCTTCCATTTAAAGGGGTATCAACCAGATTCCTTTTCCAATGGCTTCCTCAGGCTGTGACCAGGCTTTAGACATAGTTTCAGGCTTTTATTTTGAAAAATTAGCGAGATTTTTCAAAACTAGTCAGGTGTCCTCTGATTAGTTCCTGCGCGCGAGAGGGGTAGCTCTCCATTTTCTTTCTCTCTTTTATTGAATAGGTTACGGTCCGGTTGAAATATTATCGATTATGTTTGTTAATAACAACCTGAGGGTTGATAATAAAAAACATTTGACATTTTTCTACGAACATTACGGATACTTTTGGAATTTTCGTCGAACGGAACGAGGCTTTGGTTTTCTGAACATAACGTGCAACCCAAATGCAGTTTTTTTGTTATAAAAGTCATATTTATCGAACAAAAATAACATTTGTTGTGTAACTGGGAGTCTCGTGAGTGCAAACATCCGGAGATTATCAAAGGTAAGCGATTAATTTTATTGCTTTTCTGACTTTCGTACCCATTCTAATTTAGGGCTAGCTGTTGTAGCATTGATTGATACACTCACAAAAGCTTGGATTGCTTTCGCTGCAAAGCATATTTTCAAAATCTGACACGATAGGTGGATTAACAACAAGCTAAGCTGTGATTTGGTATATTTCACTTGTGATTGCATGATTATAAATATTTTTAGTAATATTTTGCGCCCTGCAATTCAGCGGTTGTTTAGGAAAATGATCCCGCTAAAGGGATCCGTAGCGCAGATTTAACAGTTTAACTTTAGACCGTCCCCTCGCCCCGACACGGGCGCGAACCAGGGACCCTCTGCACACATCAACAACGGTCGCCCACGAAGCATCGTTACCCATCGCTCCACAAAGGCCGCGGCCCTTGCAGAGCAAGGGGAAACCCTACTTCAAGTCTCAGAGCAAGTGACGTAACCGATTGAAATGCTATTAGCGCGTACCCTCTAACTATTTCACATCCGTTACACTCACCCCCCTTTCAACCTCCTCCTTTTCCGCAGCAACCAGTGATCCGGGTCAACAGCATCAATGCAACAGTTTAACTTTAGTTCGTCCCCTCGCCCAGACCCGGGCGCGAACCAGGGACCCTCTGCACACATCAACAACGGTCGCCCACGAAGCATCGTTACCCATTGCTCCACAAAGGCCGCGGCCCTTGCAGAGCAAGGGGAAACCCTACTTCAAGTCTCAGAGCAAGTGACGTCACCGATTGAAACGCTATTAGCGCGTATCCGCTAACTAGCTAGCCATTACACAGACAAGTTAAACTATGATAGTTCTCACTCACTAAAACTAGTAAAGTTTTAGTAAAGAGCCTTGATTTCCAAGATCACAGTGTGTCTGGTCCTGAACTTTCCCTGTCTCTGTTTCAGAGTCTCCAATTGAGTGGGGCTGCTCCCAGAGTGCGGACCGGCGGGGCAGAACGAGACCCCTGGCCAACTGTACCTACCGCTGCCATCCAACAAGCTGTGTCTGATCCCCCGGCCACCTGGAGTGTGGCCAACCAATAACTTTCCCACGATTTACATGTAGAAACCAGAGAAACTCCCCAGTCTGGCCCGGAACTCAGAGTTGTTGTTCCAGTGCCCCACCACCAGATGGGGTAGGCATGTTATGAACCCAGGGTGGGGAGAGGGACATGATGATGCCATTAACAGCGGAGAGCTAGGTTGGAGTGACAATTGATGATGAGCTGAGAGAGGAGAGGAGAAGAGAGGAAATTAAAGAAGGAGAGGATATCTGAAGGAGAGGTGTTGTACGTACCCAGTGCATTCCAGGGTAATATTATTTTGGGAGTGGGATAGAGCTTGGACAGTGTTTTTACTCATGCTTTTTTTTAAATGTACATCTGCTTTTTTTCATCTCTGTATTTATGTACATGTTGTTGTTTTTTGTCATCATCCTTTGCCCTTGACATAGAGGATTGATCCACTGATGTTACCTGCATGATCAGAGGACAGGCAGACAGGTCCTCATGCATGTTGACTGGCCACAGGTGTTTTTATAGCATGAGTCTATTGCAGAACTACAGTATGTGTGTGGTGTACCACCTATTGTGGAATAGTTTCTGTACAGCAGAGATGGATTTACAGTACATGCAGGGTCGGACGTTCCTCGTAAAACTAAGAATAGGTCTCAGTTAATCCACAGTTCTCAGTTAACCCACAGTTTTACTCCTTGATGTTTAAGGATTTACATGTGAAGCCATGTGCTAAAGTAAGGTAGTGTAGTAAACAACCAAAGATTTCAAGTCTAAAAGTGGTGGAAGTAGTAGCCTACAATAAAGAACTACAGGTAAAAATACACTTTATCTAGTCATTGGCTTTTATCCTAATCTGACTTTGATGCAGGTCATGTTGTTCTTCAAATTACCGTCTCTGGTAAACACACACTATATATGTTTATTTGTCACATGCATAGGCTCACAGAAGGTGTAAACGGTACAGTGAAATGGTCACTTGCATATTTGCATAGTAGCAATTAGGGTTGCACATTTTGGGGAATATTCAGAGGTGGAAACTTTCAGTGGGAATTAACGGGAATATATGGGCAATTAACGGAAATATATGCAACTTAATATTAATACCATTTAAATGTAGATGTTTTTTTGCATTGGATATATTTACCATATCATATGGAGACAGAAACATACACCTTTTACCTGATCATAAGTAGACATAATCGCAAATGATTAAATCCTTCCAATAGAAAAAAAAATTATGTTTAGTTACGAATTTAACTTAAATTAAATGAGTTGACTCTTCACATGGGATGATTTTAGACTCTGAGGCCTCATCTTCACTGTCACTTTCCAACCTTGTTGAGGATGGCTCGTTGTCAGGCTCAAAAAGCCTCAAATTTGCCCGGATGGCCACCAATTTCTCAACCCTTGTATTGGTCAGCCTGTTGCGTGCTTTGGTGTGTGTGTTCCCAAACAAGGACCAGTTGCGCTCTGAGGCAGATGACGTTGGTGGGATTTGGAGGATGATGGAGGCAACAGGGGAAAGGGCCTCAGATCCACAAAGTCCCTTCCACCAGGTGGCTGATGAGATACAGTGGGGAGAACAAGTATTTGATACACTGCCGATTTTGCAGGTTTTCCTACTTACAAAGCATGTAGAGGTCTGTAATTATTATCATAGGTACACTTCAACTATGAGAGACGGAATCTAAAACAAAAATCCAGAAAATCACATTGTATGATTTTTAAGTAATTAATTTGCATTTTATTGCATGACATAAGTATTTGATACATCAGAAAAGCAGAACTTAATATTTGGTACAGAAACCTTTGTTTGCAATTACAGAGATCATACGTTTCCTGTAGTTCTTGACTAGGTTTGCACACACTGCAGCAGGGATTTTGGCCCACTCCTCCCTACAGATCTTCTCCAGATCCTTCAGGTTTCGGGGCTGTCGCTGGGCAATACGGACTTTCAGCTCCCTCCAAAGATTTTCTATTGGGTTCAGGTCTGGAGACTGGCTAGGCCACTCCAGGACCTTGAGATGCTTCTTACGGAGCCACTCCTTAGTTGCCATGGCTGTGTGCTTCGTGTCGTTGTCATGCTGGAAGACCCAGCCACGACCCATCTTCAATGCTCTTACTGAGGGAAGGAGGTTGTTGGCCAAGATCTCGCGATACATGGCCCCATCCATCCTCCCCTCAATACGGTGCAGTCGTCCTGTCCCCTTTGCAGAAAAGCATCCCCAAAGAATGATGTTTCCACCTCCATGCTTCACGGTTGGGATGGTGTTCTTGGGGTTGTACTCATACTTCTTCTTCCTCCAAACACGGCGAGTGGAGTTAGACCAAAAAGCTCTATTTTTGTCTCATCAGACCACATGACCTTCTCCCATTCCTCCTCTGGATCATCCAGATGGTCATTGGCAAACTTCAGACAGGCCTGGACATGCACTGGCTTAAGCAGGGGGACCTTGCGTGCGCTGCAGGATTTTTATCCATGACGGCGTAGTGTGTTACTAATGGTTTTCTTTGAGACTGTGGTCCCAGCTCTCTTCAGGTCATTGACCAGGTCCTGCTGTGTAGTTCTGGGCTGATCCCTCACCTTCCTCATGATCATTGATGCCCCACGAGGTGAAATCTTGCATGGAGCCCCAGACCGAGGGTGATTGACCGTCATCTTGAACTTCTTCCATTTTCTAATAATTGCGCCAACAGTTGTTTCCTTCTCACCAAGCTGCTTGCCTATTGTCCTGTAGCCCATCCCAGCCTTGTGCAGGTCTACAATTTTATCCCTGATGTCCTTACACAGCTCTCTGGTCTTGGCCATTGTGGAGAGGTTGGAATCTGTTTGATTGTGTGTGGACAGGTGTCTTTTATACAGGTAACGAGTTCAAACAGGTGCAGTTAATACAGGTAATGAGTGGAGAACAGGAGGGCTTCTTAAAGAAAAACTAACAGGTCTGTGAGAGCCGGAATTCTTACTGGTTGGTAGGTGATCAAATACTTATGTCATGCAATAAAATGCAAATTAATTATTTAAAAATCATACAATATGATTTTCTGGATTTTTGTTTTAGATTCCGTCTCTCACAGTTGAAGTGTACCTATGATAAAAATTACAGACCTCTACATGCTTTGTAAGTAGGAAAACCTGCAAAATCGGCAGTGTATCAAATACTTGTTCTCCCCACTGTATGTTGGCAAGACTGCCATATTGCATTTCCATCCCAAAGCCCTTGTTTGGAGGGGTACTTCGCCATACTGCCAAGAACCTTTCACAGTCTGAATGGTTCTACAGGCATTACAGCTGTTGAACACTGGAACAATTCTGGAATACTGGAGCTAAGGTGGCTGACAGCTTTGCCACCAATTGGATGCTGGAAGACATCGACCACAAGCTTGACCAAAGACAGCTTGAATGTAAAAAGGGCAGGTCGACGACAGATGTGTTGGTCAGCCTGCTAGATATGATGTAAATTCCACTGATGCAAGTAAGACCATTATAAACACACTATAATAACATAATATTGTGCCAAAGCGTTCAACAATGTTGACCTTACAGTGGTAACAAAGTGCTTGATTCAGCTAGGAGTCAGAAAGTCCCTTGGTGCTGTAGCTTAATTTCCAAAAGGAAGCAGAGGGTGAGGTACTAAGCCACCCTTTCACCATGGCAACATCTGTGGATTTACTCAAGGTGACTAGAAGCGGCCTTGTTTTGGTTAATTGTGTTGATGAAAAACAGAAGAAGTGTGCACTGGATCAGGCAAAATTGTCCACGTCAGAAGTAACATGTATTGATCTTCGGAGCAGGGCGCCTGCCAAAGGAATTAAAGCTGTCTTGTTATATCCAGTCTCGTTGGATATAGAGTACCAGTCAAAAGTTTGGACGCACCTACTCATTCCAGGGTTTTTCTTTATTTGTACTATTTTCTACATTGTAGAATAATAGTGAAGACATCATAACTATGAAATAACACATATGGAATCAGGTAGTAACCAAAAAAGTGTGAAACAAATATTTTATACTTGAGATTCTTCAAAGTAGCCACCCTTTGCCTTGATGATAGCTTTGCACACTCTTGGCAATCTCTCAACCAGCTTGATGAGGTAGTCACGTGGAATGCATTTCAATTAGCAGGTGTGCCTTGTTAAAAGTTAATTTGTGGAATTTCCGTCCTTCTTAACTTCTCTGCTCTACGTATCCCTTTTGATGGATAATTTTCCTAAACAACCGCTGAATTGCAGGGCGCAAAATATTACTAAAAATAAATCCTCAAAAGTTTCTCCCTCCACAGCCAGTGTAGAAGGAACTGGTGCAGCCGGTTAATTAAATACCACAGCAGAGGACAGCTGTGACTGCAGCTGAACTGCTGGGGGTGGCATATCTAAAAGAGAGAGGGACAATTTTCTTAACTGACAATAATCATACACTCATTCAGTCTTTTTAGTTGTAAGGTGTTAACCGGTGATAGCCTACACCCGCATAGCTAATGTTTTGGCGGTGTCTAAGGTGTAACTGTGTTGGATCTGTCAAAATCGGTAAGCAGCAGCTCTTGATCATTGTCACAAAACTACAGCCATCCTACTCGCGTTATAAGTTCAGAACGAGAAAGTGTAGGTTATATATAAATAATCACGCTCAAATTCAAAATCATTCAACTAAATAATGAGGATTTCTATCAGCCTAATCGAGGTGTAGATATCAAATTCCAGTGTTCTAACTTGTAAGCAGGGCTGCATGAGATTTCTGTTAATGCGACTACGTGCAGCCAATGGCAATGTCCGCTTTAGGTATAATGCCAGGAGTCACTTGTGAATTTGACAGCTCTAACACAGTTCCACCTCAGACACCGCCAAGACAACCACTATATGGATGCCGGCTAAAGCGGATGTGATTGAATAGAGCCCCAAGTGAGGGAGAGTGTGCATGTGTGTATACGTGCATGTGATAATTACCTGTATCACCTATCGTGGTTGGCGTTGCCGATGCAAACGACTGCAGCTGTGAAGACTGTGGTTGAGCTAATAAGGGTGTGAGATCTAAAAGAGAGAGGAACAATTTTCTTAAGTTAAAATAATTATACAACAAAACAGAGTGAGTGATTCAGTGAGTGTGTAAACATGTGTTTAATAATTACCTGGACCACATCACACTGCTTCAGGTCTACATGCCTCTGGAAGTTCCAGCATGCCACTCCAGGCCTGGAACAGCTTGGTGGAAAGCGAGCAGGTTAGCAGATCTGAAAAATGGGCAAATATAATTTTAATGACAAAGCCTTGATTACACACTAACCTAAACCGAACAGACTATGGGAGGTGCACAGTAGTACATAGAGCCATGACTACATGGAACTCTATTCCACATCAATTAAATCACGAAAGCAGTAAAATTTGATTTAAAAACAGATAAAAATACACCTTATGGAACAGCGGGGACTTTGAAGAGACACATGCATACATACGATAACATACGCACTGTACACAGACGTACACAAGGATTTAGTGTTGTAGATATGTGGTAGTAGAGTAGTGGCCTGAGGGCACACACTTAATGTGTTGTGAATGTATTGTAATGTTTTTAAAATTGTATAACTGCCTTAATGTTGCTGGACCTGAAGAAGAGAAACTGCTGTCTTTGCAGCAGCTAATGGGGATCCATAATAAATACAATACAGCAAACTAATTACGTGTGTGTGTGTGTGCGTTTGCGTGTGCGTGTGCGTGTGTGTGTGTGTATCTGGCAACCCACGCAGCAGACTTCATTTTCCCAACTGCTCATTACACTTGCCCTTGCAATCTGATGTGTGTGTGTTCTGTGTTATTATGACTTAGAAGTCTCAACCTCAACCTCAACCTGACCACATCCTTGTAGTAGGCCATTCAGTGATTAGCTTGGGAACAGTGTACAGTGTACAGTACAGTAAAAAGGATATCAAATATTCAGATCTGGATTGACAAGAAGGCTAAATCATGTAAAGTTACAAACCTCTAGGGCTTAGTCTACACTCAAGTGAAATAAAGGATGCAGGACATGAGCTCTAGGACCATACCTCAGGACTACCTGGCCTGACGACTCCTGGCTGTCCCTGTCTCCAGGCCACCTAGTCATGCTGCTGATTCCGTCTCTGCTGTTTCTGTCTGCAGCTATGGAACCCTGACCTGCTCAAGGCTCACCAGAGGTACTAACTTGTCCCAGACCCGCTGTTTGATCCTGTCTCTCTCTACCGGACCTACTGACTCAACTTCTAAATGCTCAGCTATGAAGAGACAACTGGCATATACTCCTGAGGTGCTGAACTATTGCACCCTCTATAACCCTCTATTATTTGACACTGATGGTCATCTATGAACAGTTAAAAGTCTTGAAGAATAATCTGGCTAAATGGCTGTACTCTTTTATAATCTCCACCAGCACAGCCAGAAGAGGACTGGCCACACCTCAGAGCCTGGTTCCTTTCTAGGTTTCTTCCTAGGTTCCTGCCTTTCTGGGGAGTGTTTCCTGTGCTTCTACGTCTGCATTGCTTGCTCTTTGGGGTTTTAGGCTGGGTATCTGTATAAGCACATTGTGACAACTGCTGATGTAAAAGGAGATTTATAAAATACATTTGATAGATGGCTTGTATATGCTTCTATTCATGTAAATAACGCTAAATCTAAATATAACATTGAGTTGTCTTACATTTCCTCAATAGGAAGTTGTACCTTAAGCCAACACTTTTTCCTGGTCTTTCCTGCTCGGGACAGGGGGCTTCGGGTTTGGGAATGGAGTGCCTAGAGAATTGGAATATTAATAATTAGTGTCCACATTTATGAATGAATGAAATTCAATATGGGTTAGCTGTGTATCTCATCTGATTGAGAATTGCTGATGATATACAGTATATGTCTATATTCTTTTGAAAATCTGCCACCAAAGCACACAATTCCTTCTAGTGAGAGTGCACATAACCATTAGCTTATTTTACCAAGTCAAAAATAACATAATTTTGTCAAGGGACCCAACGAATAACAACGACGCTAGCCTACTGCACCCCATATCAACCAACTAGTAGTGACAAGGCTGTATTATTGTCAATCAGTAATACTGTAACGTTACTGTAGCCTACTGCACATTACATTATCCACCTAGCTAGCTAATGATAGCTTAGCTAGCTCCAAAGAAACAACCAATGAATGACAGGCTTTTTACGTTTTTCTTGGAATAGAAACAACATAATATTAATCAAATGAATTAAGCAAATACCAGTCAAAAGTTTAGACACAGCTACTCATTCCAGGGTTTTTCTTTATTTTTACCATCTCTACATTGTAGAATATTAGCGAAGACATCACAACTATGAAATAACACATATGGAATTAGTTAAGAACAAATTCTTATTTACAAGGACAGCCCGGTCGTCATCGCGTCATTGCGCGAGACCGGGGTTCAATTCTTCGATGGGGAGGAAGGAGTAGACTGTCTTGTAAATAAGAATTTGTTCTTAACTGACATGCTTGTCTCAGAGCAGTGCGAAACGGTGCTAAAATAGTTGTAGGCTATTGCTTCAAATCCTATTGCTTCTAAACTTCAATATGCTCTAAAATAAATAAGACCTACACCACTTTTAACAGCACATTACTCAACACTAGTGAGACTCATGTCGTCTACGGTAGGCCTACAGTATATACAGAAAAATATGACGTGACTATCCGCAAATAATTACATATAGAGGATTGGAGGATTCTAAATTAAAACCAGAAGCCGCCTCATGGGTCTCCCGGTGGCAGCCGGCACGGGTATCGAACCTGCAACTGTGAACCTTCATCGGTTTGCACTGCGAGAGCCACCATCCACTCTGGAGCCCCCATCCACAAAGTATCAAAATACAGAGAGATGTTGGTAAAGGTATATTGTCCTGCTAATAGCCCATAATGGGCTATTATAATACTGTACGTTGTGTCCAGGTCAGGATAATCAAAACATTTCTTTATTAAAGACTATCAGAAACAATGTTGGTACTTATTTATTTTGATCCAAAGCCATGAATGAGTGAGTCGCTCAGCTATATGACTGCGCCATCAACTTGATAATATATAACGATATTTTGGAGGTTATTTCGTTTTCAAAAAAACGAAAGTGAGCGATTGTAATCTGAATAAAGGCCAAAAGAATATTTGTGAAGGCCAAAACATTTATTTCTGATTTTAGAGGAAGAGAAATTCTAGAATTCTACCCCTACCCTCCTTCTTGGCAAGTATATTGTCCAGCTACCTGCTAATAGCCATAATGGCGCTGTACAACTTGGCCGTGTGTGTTTGAAAGAGTATTTTCCAGTAAGCAACAATTTGTTTACCTTCATTAGACAACTTTGTTCCAATATTTCTGTAATTCAGTGATATTTATTCCCATAGTAATTCGTTATCGATCCATAACTAAATAAACATCGGCATTTTGAAAGAGTATTTTCATAATTATTTTATTAACGAAAGCATAAAGATGCCATTATTAGTTACATGTTTTAGTTGGAACGTGCAGACTGGCACTAAGAACAGCGAGAACGTTTCTCTAGTCTCTCTGCAATGCCCCTTAAAGTGTTGCTCTGTGCTACCCAGTGCGGGGTGGGGGTCCACCCCCCTCCCCCCTCCCCCATGGGCTAGGTCCGTCTAATTGTGCGCGGCTCTGCGGCCCATCCCGTGCCCTCTGCCCTCGTGCCTTGAACCTCGCACGCTTTCAGTGGATACAGCTGGAGAACTGCAAGGCAATCTCATTGTGCCCCACTCGGGAGCCATGACCAATATATATTGTCATGCTAATAACAGGGTTAATAATATATCTGTGAGAATATCCAAGGGGCTTTTATATAATTCTAAATTATTAATAATAATAACCGCTTTGTTTAAAAAATATATATATATTTGGAGATTATTTTGTTTTCAAATAACGTAAAATGAGCGAGAAATAGGCCATTCTTGAACATGGGGTGAGACATTTTTACTAATTGTATGGTGTATGGTGTAATCATAGAACAGAGGCCATAAGTCTCTAAGTTTGAATGCCTCGCAGAAAAAAGGCAGAAACCTGAATCAGGACCAGGACCAGAGGTTTCACGTCTGATGATCCAATGTGACCAGGTCCGAGTGTTCTGGAAGAATGGAATGAGCCAAGGTCCCTGCAAGGTGGCTCGAACAACGTTAACTGCTGTCCAGGTGAAAGGAAGCAACACGTGGTACTATCTAAACCACTGTACCAAAGTCCCGTCGGAAAGGAAGAGACAACCCCTAGGTCATGAAGACGCAGAGAATGCTGATACACCAGATAGGTGTCAAAAGGGAACGGGAACAGAGGAGATCGAGACGCCGGGGAGGAGCAAAGAAATCAGCAGACCAAGTGGAAACCAGGATACGACGAATGCACTGCCTGATGCACCCAAAAGAGAACGAAGGAGAGACAACGCTGGAGAAAAAAACCTGCAGACAACCGACATTCTCTCCTGAGGGGCCAGAGAGTTCAGGGTTGGGGGAGAGTGACATGCCTGCTACTCCTAATGACATACCTGGTGTGGCAGACCTCCCTGACGGAAGCCCTCTGCAGTGGGACCCCGAAGTACCACCTACAGAATGGGAACGACTCTTCCCTGAAATCAATGCCTTTCCAGATGGAAGCCCAGTCCGGTCAGAGGAGGGAACCTCAGGGGAAGGAACAGAAGGGGAGACCCCACAAGGAGAAGGAAAAGTCTCACAGGCTGAAGAAGAGGGGGATTTCCCCACAATTGACTTTTCAGCTCTTGAATGGTCCCCTTAACAGACAATTGAAGTTAGAACAACAAAAGAATAATGACATTGACATGACAAGAGCAACAGTGAACACTGGTATAGAAACAACAGACTCACGCACAATCAAGAAGTATGGTGAAAGCAGGAAGAGAAGAAATTGTAAAATCACCTCTAACTAGAGACTAGTACACCAACTAAGACAATAGCAAGACCACAAAAAAGTGGGTTGATGCAGAAAATCTGGACATCTGTTAACTGCCATAATGAAGAAACTACCCCAGAATCAAACATTGACCAAAAATGTAGAAAAGCAGTAAAGAATGACTTGTATAAGTGGGCTAAGTACACAACAGCTAAACATGGGATGGACAATTGCATTTTGTGTAGCAAATCACCTTTGCCTGATCTTTTGATAGTACTTGAACTTGCATCATTTGAAGAATGTGTTAAATGGAAAATGTTCAGTGTATTCAGAGAAAATACTACATTCCTTTGTGTAACATAGAATGCAGTCTGGCATTAGGTAGCACTAAAGGCAGAAGTGAATTAAATAAAAATATGTTGGGAGAACATGAATGTGCAACATATGACATAAGAACTGAATTGAATGGTCCTCATAATGATAGGTTTACTACTGTAAAAAGTAAATATGAATGTTTCTACAGCTATGGAGATAATGGGATGGATGTGGGAAACACTATAGTTAATTGTTAAACTATTTGGGTGTTAGATACTGCAGGAGTTTGTAATTTGATAAAGGAATGATTGTGAATCACAAAGGTAAATGTGGTAATATAACTCAAGTAACATTATCTCTTGAAATGTTAAAGAATCAGGATTAAGGTACAGTGGGGAGAACAAGTATTTGATACACTGCCGATTTTGCAGGTTTTCCTACTTACAAAGCATGTAGAGGTGTGTAATTTTTATCATAGGTACACTTCAACTGTGAGAGACGGAATCTAAAACAAAAATCCAGAAAATCACATTGTATGATTTTTAAGTAATTAATTAGCATTTTATTGCATGACATAAGTATTTGATACATCAGAAAAGCAGAACTTAATATTTGGTACAGAAACCTTTGTTTGCAATTACAGAGATCAGACGTTTCCTGTAGTTCTTGACCAGGTTTGCACACACTGCAGCAGGGATTTTGGCCCACTCCACCATACAGACCTTCTCCAGATCCTTCAGGTTTCGGGGCTGTCGCTGGGCAATACGGACTTTCAGCTCCCTCCAAAGATTTTCTATTGGGTTCAGGTCTGGAGACTGGCTAGGCCACTCCAGGACCTTGAGATGCTTCTTACGGAGCCACTCCTTAGTTGCCCTGGCTGTGTGTTTTGGGTCGTTGTCATTCTGGAAGACCCAGCCACGACCCATCTTCAATGCTCTTACTGAGGGAAGGAGGTTGTTGGCCAAGATCTCGCGATACATGGCCCCATCCATCCTCCCCTCAATACGGTGCAGTCGTCCTGTCCCCTTTGCAGAAAAGCATCCCCAAAGAATGATGTTTCCACCTCCATGCTTCACAGTTGGGATGGTGTTCTTGGGGTTGTACTCATCCTTCTTCTTCCTCCAAACACAGCGAGTGGAGTTTAGACCAAAAAGCTCTATTTTTGTCTCATCAGACCACATGACCTTCTCCCATTCCTCCTCTGGATCATCCAGATGGTCATTGGCAAACTTCAGACGGGCCTGGACATGCGCTGGCTTGAGCAGGGGGACCTTGCGTGCGCTGCAGGATTTTAATCCATGACGGCGTAGTGTGTTACTAATGGTTTTCTTTGAGACTGTGGTCCCAGCTCTCTTCAGGTCATTGACCAGGTCCTGCTGTGTAGTTCTGGGCTGATCCCTCACCTTCCTCATGATCATTGATGCCCCACGAGGTGAGATCTTGCATGGAGCCCCAGACCGAGGGTGATTGACCGTCATCTTGAACGTCTTCCATTTTCTAATAATTGCGCCAACAGTTGTTGCCTTCTCACCAAGCTGCTTGCCTATTGTCCTGTAGCCCATCCCAGCCTTGTGCAGGTCTACAATTTTATCCCTGATGTCCTTACACAGCTCTCTGGTCTTGGCCATTGTGGAGAGGTTGGAGTCTGTTTGATTGAGTGTGTGGACAGGTGTCTTTTATACAGGTAACGAGTTCAAACAGGTGCAGTTAATACAGGTAATGAGTGGAGAACAGGAGGGCGTCTTAAAGAAAAACTAACAGGTCTGTGAGAGCCGGAAATCTTACTGGTTGGTAGGTGATCAAATACTTATGTCATGCAATAAAATACAAATTAATTACTTAAAAATCATACAATGTGATTTTCTGGATTTTTGTTTTAGATTCCGTCTCTCACAGTTGAAGTGTACCTATGATAAAAATTACAGACCTCTAAATGCTTTGTAAGTAGGAAAACCTGCAAAATCGGCAGTGTATCAAATACTTGTTCTCCCCACTGTATAGCTGATAGTTTCTGGATGTGTGGGCATACTACATGCTCATTGCTTCTGTGTTTTATTTTTGTTTCTGACTGGATCTTTTACTCCTATCTGTGTTATTGATTGGAGATGTTTGGTCCAGTTGTGCGGTTGTGTGCCATATTCACATTCATTTCATCTTCTATTTGTATGTATATAGTTGATGTTCATTTTGCCTCCATCCTCTTGGTGTTCTTTAAGTGTTTTTGTGTGAGACTGTTTAGTCTCAGAGGAGGGATTATGTTGGAGCTGAGCGTTAAATATAAATAGGTCTAGTTGCCAGGCTGAAGAAGCAAGGACATGCACATTAAGAGAAGATGACACCCAGGCCATATGACACCCAGGCTATACTCTATTTTTGAAAGAGTACATTAACCAGGGCCATACGCACATTTATGACAGCTGGACGTACTATGGTCAGAAGGATACAGGGAGAAGGATGGATGCAAAATAACTGATGACTGACACGTGAAACATAAGCATGTGTCACGATCGTCGTAAGAAGCGGACCAAAGCGCAGCGTGGTTTGAATACATATTTCTAGATTTAATGAAGAACACTTAAACAAAAACAACAAAACGAATAAGACGAACGTGACCGCTATAGAAACACTGTGGTAACATGCAACATAACATAGACAATAACCCACCACCCCCAATACAAAACAGGCTACCTAAATATGGTTCCCAATCAGAGACAATGACTAACACCTGCCTCTGATTGAGAACCATATCAGGCCAAACAAGAAACGCCACATAGAAACAGAAAACATAGACTGCCCATCCCAACTCACGCCCTGACCATACAAAACAAAAGACAAAACAAAGGAACTAAGGTCAGAACGTGACAGCATGCAATGCATGCATTATTTTTAGGACGTGAAAAGGGTTCTACCATCATTATAACCTAACCAAAAGCAGATATGAGCGTTAGTGGGCATGAACAAGCAAGCTCTGAGATGAAAATAAAATAATGGAGAAATGTCAATGGAAGCTATTTTCATATAGAGGGAGGGGACTCTATACGTTATGCAAAGACAGAATTCTATAAAGGCAGGACTCTGTAAGGGGACACGCACCACTGGGCGAGTGCGGGGAGCAGGAACAGGGCGTACAGGGCTCTGGAGACGCACAGGAGGCTTGGTGCGTGGTGCCGGAACTGGTGGTACCGGGTTGGGGAAACGCACCTCAAGGCTAGTGCGGGGAGGTGGAACAGGGTGTACTGGACTCTGGAGACGCACAGGAAGCCTGGTGCGTGGTGTTGGCACAGGTGGTACTGGGCTGGTGCGAGGGGCTGCCACAGGCGGACTGGTGCGTGGAGAAGGCACCGGATAGACCGGACCGTGGAGGCGCACTACAGGTCTCGAGCACCGAGCCTGCCCAACCCTACCTGTCTGAATACTCCCCGTGGCCATGCCAGTACGGCGAAGTGGAATCAGCCGCACTGGGCTATGAACACGTATGGGAGACACCATACGTAGGGCTGGTGCCATGTTTTTATTTTTTTTATTTCACCTTTATTTAACCAGGTAGGCTAGTTGAGAACAAGTTCTCATTTGCAACTGCGACCTTGCCAAGATAAAGCATAGCAGTGTGAACAGACAACACAGAGTTACACATGGAGTAAACAATAAACAAGTCAATAACATGGTAGAAAAAAAAGAGAATCTATATACAATGTGTGCAAAAGGCATGAGGTAGGCAATAAATCGAATAATTACAATTTAGCAGATTAACACTGGAGTGATAAATCATCAGATGATCATGTGCAAGAAGAGATACTGGTGTGCAAAAGAGCAGAAAAGTAAATAAATAAAAGCAGTATGGGGGGTGAGGTAGGTAAATTGGGTGGGTAGTTTACAGATGGACTATGTACAGCTGCAGCGATCGGTTAGCTGCTCGGATAGCAGATTTTTAAAGTTGTTGAGGGAGATAAAAGTCTCCAACTTCAGAGATTTTTGCAATTCGTTCCAGTCGCAGGCAGCAGAGAACTGGAAGGAAAGGCGTCCAAATGAGGTTTTGGCTTTAGGGATGATCAGTGAGATACACCTGCTGGAGCGCGTGCTGCGGGTGGGTGTAGCCATCGTGACCAGTGAACTGAGATAAGGCGTCACTTTACCTAGCATAGCCTTGTAGATGACCTGGAGCCAGTGGGTCTGACGACGAACATGTAGCGAGGGCCAGCCGACTAGGGCATACAGGTCGCAGTGGTGGGTCGTATAAGGTGCTTTAGTAACAAAACGAATGGCACTGTGATAAACTGCATCCAGTTTGCTGAGTAGAGTATTGGAAGCTATTTTGTAGATGACATCGCCGAAGTCGAGGATCGGTAGGATAGTCAGTTTTACTAGGGTAAGTTTGGCGGCGTGAGTGAAGGAGGCTTTGTTGCGGAATAGAAAGCCGATTCTTGATTTGATTTTGGATTGGAGATGTTTGATATGAGTCTGGAAGGAGAGTTTGCAGTCTAGCCAGACACCTAGGTACTTATAGATGTCCACATATTCTAGGTCGGAACCGTCCAGGGTGGTGATGCTAGTCGGGCGTGCGGGTGCAGGCAGTGAACGGTTGAAAAGCATGCATTTGGTTTTACTAGCGTTTAAGAGCAGTTGGAGGCCACGGAAGGAGTGTTGTATGGCATTGAAGCTCGTTTGGAGGTTAGATAGCACAGTGTCCAAGGAAGGGCCGGAAGTATATAGAATGGTGTCGTCTGCGTAGAGGTGGATCAGGGAATCGCCCGCAGCAAGAGCAACATCATTGATGTATACAGAGAAAAGAGTCGGCCCGAGAATTGAACCCTGTGGTACCCCCATAGAGACTGCCAGAGGACCGGACAACATGCCCTCCGATTTGACACACTGAACTCTGTCTGCAAAGTAGTTGGTGAACCAGGCAAGGCAGTCATTAGAAAAACCGAGGCTACTGAGTCTGCCGATAAGAATATGGTGATTGACAGAGTCGAAAGCCTTGGCCAGGTCGATGAAGACGGCTGCACAGTAATGTCTTTTATCGATGGCGGTTATGATATCGTTTAGTACCTTGAGCGTGGCTGAGGTGCACCCGTGACCGGCTCGGAAACCGGATTGCACAGCGGAGAAGGTACGGTGGGATTCGAGATGGTCAGTGATCTGTTTGTTGACTTGGCTTTCGAAGACCTTAGATAGGCAGGGCAGGATGGATATAGGTCTGTAACAGTTTGGGTCCAGGGTGTCTCCCCCTTTGAAGAGGGGGATGACCGCGGCAGCTTTCCAATCCTTGGGGATCTCAGATGATACGAAGGAGAGGTTGAACAGGCTGGTAATAGGGGGTGCGACAATGGCGGCGGACAGTTTCAGAAATAGGGGGTCCAGATTGTCAAGCCCAGCTGATTTGTATGGGTCCAGGTTTTCCAGCTCTTTCAGAACATCTGCTGTCTGGATATGGGTAAAGGCGAAGCTGGGGAGGCTTGGGCGAGTAGCAGCGGGGGGGGCGGGGCTGTTGGCCAAGGTTGGAGTCGCCAGGAGGAAGGCATGGCCAGCCATTGAGAAATGTTTGTTGAAGTTTTCGATTATCACGGACTTATCAGTGGTGACCGTGTTATCTAGCCTCAGTGCAGTGGGCAGCTGGGAGGAGGTGCTCTTGTTTTCCATGGACTTTACAGTATCCCAGAACTTTTTGGAGTTAGAGCTACAGGATGCAAATTTCTGCTTGAAAAAGCTGGCCTTTGCTTTCCTGACTGACTGCGTGTATTGGTTCCTGACTTCCCTGAACAGTTGCATATCGCGGGGGCTCTTCGATGCTATTGCAGTTCGCCACAGGATGTTTTTGTGCTGGTCGAGGGCAGTCAGGTCTGGAGTGAACCAAGGGCTATATCTGTTCTTGGTTCTGCATTTTTTGAACGGAGCATGCTTGTCTAATATGGTGAGGAAGTAACTTTTAAAGAATGACCAGGCATCCTCAACTGACGGGATGAGGTCAATATCCTTCCAGGGTACCCGGGCCAGGTCGATTAGAAAGGCCTGCTCGCAGAAGTGTTTTAGGGAGCGTTTGACAGTGATGAGGGGTGGTCGTTTGACCGCGGACCCGTGGCGGATACAGGCAATGAGGCAGTGATCGCTGAGATCTTGATTGAAGACAGCAGAGGTGTATTTGGAGGGCAGGTTGGTCAGGATAATGTCTATTAGGGTGCCCATGTTTACGGATTTAGGGTTGTACCTGGTGGGTTCCTTGATGATTTGTGTGAGATTGAGGGCATCAAGCTTGGATTGTAGGACTGCCGGGGTGTTAAGCATATCCCAGTTTAGGTCACCTAACAGAACAAACTCTGAAGCTAGATGGGGAGCGATCAATTCACAGATGGTGTCCAGGGCACAGCTGGGGGCTGAGGGGGGTCGGTAGCAGGCGGCAACAGTGAGAGACTTATTTCTGGAGAGATTAATTTTTAAAATTAGAAGTTCGAACTGTTTGGGCATAGACCTGGAAAGTATGACAGAACTTTGCAGGCTATCTCTGCAGTAGATTGCAACTCCTCCCCCTTTGGCAGTTCTATCTTGACGGAAAGTGTTATAGTTGGGTATGGAAATCCCAGAATTTTTGGTGGCCTTCCTAAGCCAGGATTCGGACACGGCAAGGACATCACGGTTGGCAGAGTGTGCTAAAGCGGTGAGTAAGGCAAACTTAGGGAGGAGGCTTCTGATGTTGACATGCATGAGGCCAAGGCTTTTTCGATCACAGAAGTCAACAAATGAGGGTGAATGTACCCCGGCTCAAGGAGACGCACTGGAGACCAGATGCGTAGAGCCGGTTTAATGGCACCTGGCTCGATGCCCACCCTAGCCCGGCCGATACGAGGTGCTGGAATGTACCGCACCGGGCTATGCACACGTACCGGGGACACCGTGCGCATCTCTGCATAACACGGTGCCTGCCCGTCGCTCTCTCTCCACGGTAAGCACGGGGAGTTGGCTCAGGTCTCCTACCTGGCCTAACACCACTCCCCGTGTTCCTCCCCCCAAGACATTTTTGGGGCTGCCTCTCTGCCTTCCAGCCGCGCTTTCGTGCAGCCTCCTCATACCACCCCGCCTCTCCGCTTTCGCTGCCTCCAGCTCAGCTTTGGGGCGGCGATACTCACCAGCCTGTTTCCATGGTCCCTTTCAGTCCAGTATTTCCTTTCATGTCCAGAAATCCTGACCTCGCTGTCTCTCCTGCTCCTGCCCGTTACCGCGCTGCTTGGTCCTTGGTTGGTGGGTTATTCTGTCACGACAGATTTCCTCCTCTTCGTCTGAAGAGGAGGTGTAGCAAGGATCGGACCAATACGCAGCGTGGTAGGTGTCCATGTTTTAATAGGGAAAACTGAACATGAACACAAATACAAAAACAATAAACGTGAACAAACCGAAACAGTCCCGTGTGGCACAAACACTGACAAAGGAAACAATCACCCACAAAATACCCAAAGAACATGGCTGCCTAAATATGGTTCCCAATCAGAGACATCGATAAACACCTGCCTCTAATTGAGAACCAATCTAGGCAACCATAGACTTACCTAAACACCTAGAATGAACACAACCCCATAAATCTACAAAAAAAACCTAGACAGTACAAACACCCTAGACGAGACAAAAACACACAAACCACCCTCGTCACACCCTGACTTAACCAACATAATAAAGAGAACAAAGATAACTAAGGCCAGGGCGTGACATATGTATTGTCTGTGTCGAGCTTGACATACTCTATTTGATTGTAATGTTAACTCAAACCATGAAGCGCTCGATGTCGGTAAAGCGTTACTTAGTGGTTGTGTGTGTGGTGCATAGGCACAGAAACCTATAGGTGGAAAACCAGGCTGAAGTGGTCAAGTCGATATCCACATTTACACTGAGTATATTGACATTGACAACAG